>NC_138546.1:36474000-37688500 GCF_964234715.1 Podarcis melisellensis | reverse complement strand
CCCACAGCGCCACCTGCGTGCCATTAATAATAATAGTAACAATACTCAAAAGATTTAGAGGACAGGCCCTCCAAGTGTTTCTATTTTCCAGGGACAGTCCTGCATTTACAGAAACCGTCCCAGCTTCTGATTTGATTGCGGAATGTCCTGCTTTTCCTTTGGACAACCCTATTTTCATCGCAGAAATGTTGGAGGGGAAGGAGCTATGCGACCCCCCGGAGTCAAGGAGATAAGTAACTATGCAACCATTAGAAGACATCTGAAGGTAGCCCTGTGTAGGGAAGTTTTTTTTTTAAAAAAAAGTTTAATGTTTTATTATGTTTTTATATATGTTGGAAGCTGCCCAGAGTGGCTGGGGCAACTCAGTCGGATGGGCAGAGTATAACGATGACGATGGAATATGACATCTCTGTTTCCATCAGAGAAACGTTGGAGGATATGTTGTCGCTACCCAGCATTGATAGACCAATCCTCCCATTATCGCTTGATGTGACCACTATGGGACATCACATGGTTCCTTGGAATTTCATATTGGGAACCTTGGGGAAGGATGTAGTAGTAGTAGTAGTAGGAGTAGTAAGGTAAAGGTAAAGGGACCCCTGACCATTAGGTCCAGTCGTGGCCGACTCTGGGGTTGCGGCGCTCATCTCGCTTTACTGGCCGAGGGAGCCGGCATACAGCTTCCGAGTCATGTGCCCAGGATGACTAAGCCGCTTCTGGCGAACCAGGGCAGCGCGCGGAAACGCCATTTACCATCCCGCCGGAGCGGTACCTATTTATCTACTTGCACTTTGACGTGCTTTCGAACTGCTAGGTTGGCAGGAGCAGGGACCGAGCAACGGGAGCTCACCTCGTCGTGGAGATTCGAACCGCCGACCTTCTTATCAGCAAGCCCTAGGCTCTGTGGTTCAACCCACAGCGTTACCCGCGTCCCAGTAGTAGTAGTAGTAATCACAATACTTTGCGAATGGGCCATAGCTTAATGGTAGAATATCTGTTTGGAATGCAGGCGGTCCGGGTTCAATTCCCGGCAACTTCGGGTAGGGCTGGGAGGGGTTCCCTGCCTGAAATCCTGGAGCGTAGCTGCCAATCAGTGCAGACAATACAGAGTTAGATGGCAAGATCCATTCATTTCCCCCACCCTACCCACAACTTTCTTCTTTACGATTAAAGACGATAAGGCAGATTCGCAAGTTTTAATCTGCCAGCTCACTCCATCCTAAAATATACGGCATCAGTTAAGAAATAAACCGCACCAGCGAACTATAAATGAGAAAGGAAGCTGAATTTGGGAGAAGCGGCGCTACCTGTATCCTAGTACAGTGGTACCTCGGGTTACATACGCTTCAGGTTAGATACGCTTCAAGTTACAGACTCCGCTTACCCAGAAATAGTACCTCGGGTTAAGAACTTGGCTTCAGGATAAGAACAGAAATCGTGCGGTGGCGGCGCAGCAGCAGCAGGAGGCCCCATTAGCTAAAGTGGTGCTTCAGGTTATGAACAGTTTCAGGTTAAGAACGGACCTCCAGAACAAATTAAGTACTTAACCCGAGGTACCACTGTACATAATGGATTTGAAGTTAAACGGACACAGTCTCGGAAGAGTCCACCGAGGCAACGCAGTGATGGCGAGGCATGTCCCTTCCCAAACTAATTAAACGGATTGCCTCTGCTCCTCAAGAGCCAAAGAGGGAGAGCAGCCCACACGGCCTGTCGCTATCCCTAAAAATCAACATCCAGTTACTGAAGACGGGATGCATCTCTGGCAATTTGTGCTGTGATCCCAGCGTTACAATGGGTAGCCCCAGCCGCCTACTTTGCAAAAAGAGAGATCCCAGGACTTTCGCTCTGTTGGAGTGTCTGTGTGTAAACAGCAGCAACCTGCACTATAATTTTTTCCTTTTCTTTTTTTTTTAAAAAAAGCAAGTTAATGGATAGCAAGATACACTCATTTTCCGCACCCCACCCACAATTTTCGTCTTTACAATTAAATACGATTAGCTGGCATTCCCTTTAACCGTCAGAGGCGCACAGTGGCAGATCTGTAGCCACAAAAGAGGCACAGTAAATGAGAAGAACATGTTGCTACACTGCATTTGAGAAAGTTTGGCTCCGAGCTATGCACTGATTAATATCAGATCTCCTCCTTTACTCGCCTCTTGACAATCTTGTCACATCTGGCTGACAAATCCTTACAAGCTTATCCAAACCAAGGCAGCCCCAGTCATGCTTGGGGTCTAGCTGGAAGGAAGCGGCAACACCAGCCGCGCACTGATGTGCCATCAGTGAAACTAATGAACCTGACTTCAGTTGCAGGCTCCCGGAACAGTAAAAAGGAGCACAACATGCCTCAAGGTTTTGCAACACAGCGCAGAGTTAGCTCACCAGAAGATAAGACAAACAATCACCTCCCAAGGTTCAAGGAGCCAAAGAACTGCATGATCAAAAAGAGAGAGAGAGAGAGAGAGAGAGAGAGAGAGAGAGAGAGAGAGAGAGAGAGAGAGAGATTGCTAACACACTTTAGCAGCAAGCTCAACCTAAAAAAACAGTGGTACAATTTATAAATCCTGCTCCCCACTTCCACTTTTCAAAAATAACAATTAATGTTCATATTTTACCAGCCTTCCATACCTAACTTGGGTGCTGTTAAGCAGAAACGTATTTTCTCTGTCTCCATAACTAGAAAACAATTGTTTTCCCAAGAATCCAAAGTTATCGAGTGTGGAACACATCTGTATAAAATCGCTCCCCCCCTTTCTTTCTCACAAACATTTTTAATTGCTGGGTAATCGTTTTTATTTTAAAGCAAATGTTTTTTAAAAGGTAAGGAATGGGATGGTGGCAAGAGGCTTGGTGTGTTCACTGAGCAGGAAAGTAAAATTAAATATTTCTCTCGCTATGCCAGCAAGACAGCACAAGAGTCTGTTTTGACAGTTTTGTGATGGTGCTTTTTTACGGAATGAAATGGCAAAGGACAGAAAACCCCAAAAGATACATCGGTGTTTGCCAGTCTGGGATGGATGTAATGATTTAGTCTTCTAGTTCTTCTTGTATTTTAAAAGCACAAACAACAACTTTGTGACAAGGGACTCCCCCCCCCCCAAATGCCTATTTTGCAAGACATGTTATGGTCAGCAATGAACTATATACAGTATACAAAAGGTACACACCGTTGCTGGTCTGATTCCCAAAGAAACTTCCTTTGCAAAATTGCAGTGTCTGGTCTCCTGTGCAATTTTTTTTTTTTACATCACAATAATGATAATGTATTTGCTTAGAGCACTTGACTCAGAACACACTGAAGTCACAAATCATGACTTTTATAGCTATTAATGTACAACCAGGACCTGTACGATTAAACATTGTCAGTTCGTCATGATTTACAGATCCTGATGCTTCAACGGGGGAAAGATTAATTGGCGGTCCGATTCTGCTTTATCACAATGATTTTCCAATAACTTATAGGCAAAGGAAGGCAATCTCATCGTTTAGGATACATTTTGTCCAGAAGGCCAGCGTTTTGTAAGTAAGGTTTGCTGTGCAAAGCACACTTACTTTGAATCAGTTTAAAAAGAAAAGGGGGGGGAAAAGATGAAATAAATCAATGGGGTTATTTCTGTGCAAACCTGCTTAGGCTCAGTCTGTTAAGCAAACAGATAATTCCAAAGCACAAGGTAGCAGTCAAATAAGAAATCGAGTAGTGTGTAGCACCTTGAAATCTTATTGTTTGCTATCCCAGGATAATGAAGCAATTACAGCAAATAGCATTATTTCTATAGCACAAGAGCTTGCAAGCGGGGAAGGGGGAGGTGGGAGGGAAGACAACCCGAATCCATGCACAAACTACAAAAGAACTTTCCTTACCTCCGACATTCTTACGGAGCATGTGTTTTGAGAGCTATAAAACAGTTTCCCATCCCCTCTGCTGTGAGTTGTACAAAGAAGAACCAGGAAACATTCCTGTCTGTACAAGTAAGGGAGGCAGAATCATCACACGCCTTGGTCTTTTTTACCCTTGTCTGAAGCAGAGAGCACCTCCACGCCTGATGTGCGCTTACAGTGAGCACAGGGGAGTGAAATCAGATCCCTCCTCCAGAAACCTACAGTCCTAAGTTGTGACTGCCTCTCTCTCTCACCTCTCCAGGATGCTCCCACCTCAGCGCTCCGGAGGGGAGTGTTTCGGCATGCCCCTCCAGTCACAGGGCAGACCCCTCACAGCTGGCTGGGAGAGGGCATGACACTCATCTTTCACAGAGACTTGATCAAAAGGAGTTAGGGCGACCCCAGGCTCTCCTAATGCAGCGCGGGGAGAGTCTCTCTACCTCTGCTCTTACTGCCTAACTAAGGCATTAAATCAATGCAGCTAACCTAAGGCCTATATTATTATTTTTTGCTCCTGCCCAAGAATGTGAACAACTTTCTGCAAGTAAAGCTTGGTGTGGTGTTCTTTGTTTTTGCTTTTTTTTAATGCGGGGGGCAACACTTTCCACCTTTTTTATTTTTTAGTACAGTGGTACCTCAGGTTAAGTACTGTGGTACCTCAGGTTACATACACTTCGGGTTACATACGCTTCAGGTTACAGACTCCGCTAACCCAGAAATAGTGCTTCAGGTTAAAAACTTTGCTTCAGGATGAGAACAGAAATTGTTCAGGTTAAGAACAGACCTCCGGAACGAATTAAGTACTTAACCCGAGGTACCACTGTACTTAATTCGTTCCGGAGGTCTGTTCTTAACCTGAAACTGTTCTTAACCTGAAGCACTACTTTAGCTAATGGGGCCTCCCGCTGCCGCCACGCCGCCAGAGCACGATTTCTGTTCTCATCCTGAGGTAAAGTTCTTAACCCGAGGTACTATTTCTGGGTTAGTGGAGTCTGTAACCCGAAGCGTACGTAACCTGAAGCGTATGTAACCACTGTACATGCAAAAGGTGATTTCTTGAGTTGCATCACAATGCTTTAAAAATGGTTAAATAAAGTGAGAAAGTATTTTTTAATATAAAAAAGGAAAAGTTTTTTTAAAATATGAGGAGGGGGAAGCAAGTAAGAGGGGCACATCAAAACGAGACTTTGATCAGATATACTAATCGATGCGTGCTGTGAATACCAACATATCATATGTAGAGGGCAATTATCACTTCCTAGTATGCAGAGCCAGCATTTGGTTGCAAAGCCGGAACCCTACCAATTAAACTTGGGAGCCCACATATAAGGGCTGTTAAACATAGTGGAACACGCTTGCTGAGTTAAACCATCGGTCCAGCTAGCTCAGTATTGCCTACACAGGCTGGCAGCAGCTCTCTAGGGTTTCAGACAGACGACATTCCCAGTCCTACCTGGATATGCCTACGACTGAACCAGGGACCTTCTGCATGTAAGGCAGAATGAGTTCCTGTGTCCCCAGTGGAAAGCTGCAGTTCCTTTTTCTTGGCTCTCTCCAGAAGGCAGCTGAGCTCAGGAAGTAAATAACTCATCCCAGTGGCAGGCACCTCTCTTAGCAAATGTAGGCGCTTTCCAATATTCATTCTCTCTCTCTCTCTTTGTCCCTCTCCTAACACGTTTTATTATGTGTTATATTGCACTCTAACATGACCTAGAACCTGGAACCTGGGGGTAAGGTCATGCAAATGAAGGGGTGGAGCTATGCAGATTGGGGCAGGTTTGTTTATTGGCGTTTCCCATTTAATTATCTAAGGCAAAAAACAACAGGCTGCAATCAGCAAGTTGGCAGGGAGGAAACTTGCTGCCGTTTATTCATATGCGCTTGAGCACAACTTTGCTACCTTTCACAATGGCCATGCTCACATGTAATGCTAAATCGTGGTTTGGAGAAACAGGCCTAAGCAAGGATGAGTTTCAGCAAGCCTGAGGATCACCCCCTTCCCTTCCAGTATGCCCAGAATAAATATTTCACCAGGGCTTGGTTTCTGGACGATGGTTTGTTGTGTCATCCAAACTATGAGTAGTGGTTTAAAACAAACTCTGGTTAGTTTAAAGCACACCAAGTTCAACAATCAGGTACAGTGGTCCCTTGGTTCTCAAACGCCTTGGTAGTCAAACAACTTGGAACCCAAACACTGCAAACCCGGAAGTAAGTGTTCTGGTTTGCAAACTTTTTTTGGAAGCCAAACGTGCTCCATTTTAAAGGTTGTGCTTCCGATTTGAGTGCCACACTTCCGTTTTGAGTGTTATGCTGAGGTCTGTCTGTTTTTTATATTTATTTTGAATTTTTGTTTTTGCAGCTCTTTTTGTGTGACTGTGGGGAACCCAGTTCAGCTACTGATTATTGATTGTGTGACTGCAGTACATTGTTTATTGCTTTCATTTTATGGGTCAACAGTCTCGTTAGATAGTAAAATTCATGTTAAATGGGTGTTTCAGGGTTGTTTTTAAAAGTCTGGAACGGATTAATCCATTTTGCATTACTTTCTATGGGAAAGCACGCCTTGGTTTTGGAACGCTTTGGTTTTGGAACGGACTTCCGGAACGGTTTAAGTTTGAGAACCAAGGTACCACTGTATAGTATCCAACTAAGCTGCACTCAGATTAGACCCACTGAAATTAATGAAGCTGAGTTCCTCATGTCTAGTAAATTTCAACGGAACCCAGCACTGGGTGTTGAAATTTTGTGCCCCTGAACAATTCTGCACCCGGGGCAACCGACCCTGTGGACCTTCCTCACATCACTATGCTACTGGCTAGGCAGGGAGGCTGAGCAGCCTAAAGGAAGACCCACACGCCCCCAGTATCTTTGGGGCTTCCTCCTGCCTCACTGACGTCCTCATAGGGCTCCAGGGAGGGGCTCCTCACGAGCCATGAGGACCTTCCAGCTCTCCCCCACCATTATCTATCTATCTATCTATCTATCTATCTATCTATCTATCTATCTATCATCTATCTATCTATCTCTCTCTCTCTCTCTCTCTCTCTCTCTCTCTATCTCTCTATCTCTCTATCTCTCTATCTCTCTATCTCTATCTCTATCTCTCTCTCTATCTATCTATCTATCTATCATCTATCTATCTAATCTATCTAATCTATCTATATCTTTCTATCTATCATCTATCTATCTATCTATCTATCTATCATCTATCTATCTATATCTATCTATCTATCATCTATATCTATCTATCTATCTATCATCTATCTATCTATCTATCTATCTATCTATCTATCTATCTATCTATCTCTATCTCTATCTATCTATCTATCTATCTATCTATCTATCTATCTATCATCTATCATCTATCTATCTATCTATCTATCATCTATCTATCTATCTATCTATCTATCTATCTATCTATCTATCATCTATCTATCTATCTATCTATCTATCTATCTATCTCTATCTCTCTCTATCTATCTATCTATCTATCTATCTATCTATCATCTATCTATCTATCTATCATCATCATCATCTCCTGAGACATAGGAGCAGGCACTGGTATGTCATCAAGCATAAGGCATTAAGCATGAACCACAGTTGCTGAGAGCATGCAATTTAAAAAAGCACACACACAAAGTCTAACAAATGAGCAAATATGGCACTGGCTAGAAATTAACCTGAGCTTAAAAAGGCAGGGGGAGGTGGGGGAGGGACAGTCCCTGGTCCAGCTGAAATGAAGGGGTACAGGGGTACCTCGGGTTAAGAGCTTAATTTGTTCTGGAGGTCTGTTCTTAACCTGAAACTTTTCTTAACCTGAGGTACCACTTTAGCTAACGGGGCCTCCCGCTGCTGCCACGGCACAATTTCTGTTCTCATCCTGAAGCAAAGTTCTTAACCCAAGGTACTATTTCTGGGTTAGCGAGTCTGTAACCTGAAGCGTCTGTAACCCAAGGTACCACTGTAATTCTTTCTCACGTGCTTAGGGAGCCTGGGAAGGGAAGGTGCTCTTACACAACTGGAGATACAAACCCTAACCCCGCCACCTGCAGGGAGAGGGCAGGCAAACCTGGACTCTTCAGGTTGGTCCTGGGGGTCTGCCAACCCCAAGTGTGACCATCATTTTCTTTCAAAGAATGTTTAGATCATCAATGTTTAGATCTTTGGCCCTCTGGATGCTGAAGGATTCAGGTGACCGAGCTGATAAAGGGTCTTGAGAGTTTTACATGGAGAGCTGGGTATGTTTCACCTGGAGAAGAGAAGACTCAGAAGTGAGATGAAGAGAAGACTCAGAGGCCATATTCAAGTATCTGAACTGCTGTCACATCCGTTACGCGAAGGATGCAGCAGGCTTGTTTTCTGCTGTTTCCAAAAAGTAGGGCCTGAAGGGTTAAGACTACAAGAAAGGAGATGGACCAATCACTGGGAAGAACTTTCTGGTGGTGAAGGTTGTTTGAAGGCGGAACTGTCTACTTTGGAAGGGGGGGGGCTCTGCTTCATGGGAATTTTTTAAAGCAGAGGTTGGGTGGCCATCTGTCAGGGATTCTTGAGCTGTGATTCTTCCATTGCAGGGGTTGGACTAGATGAACTTTGGAGATCCCTTCCAACTCTACGATGAGATAGCAAAGAAACAAATAGTAAAAGGTGAACCTAAACATAACAGGGTAGGGGTATTGGTGAACTGTTGCTCAGCCACTCTCAACATTTCCTCCCCCTGCCCTGTGCCCCAACTTTTTCATTTTCTATAAATCACGTAGCATTTTATCTTGGGGCCAAAATTTGCCCTAAGATACAGATGGAGAGCTTCTACCGCACTCAACGAGAATTTTATATGAGCACCTAAGGGCAAGACTGGTCAATAAAGATCGCTGTAATGCGAAATGAAGAGAACGGAAGGAGGTCTTTGAAGATGATGACACCTGAAAATCTCACAGATGGAAATGCTGGAAATGCCGTGTTTTATATATCATGATCCAGTACTGTTAATTGTTATTTGCCATATGCACAAAGAAGAGTTTCGCTACGAAAGGATGACAACTGCAACTGCAAGAATGTTGATGACGCTATCAATGTGCATTTATTTATTTATTTATTTCTGTATGCTTATATCCTGGTGGGCTAATAGCACAGTACTCCTTTTCCAATGTCACAATATAAACCCCATAAAAATATTATGAAAACAGGCAACCAGTAATACGAAAACAAGCGGCAGAGTTGGTGAAAGTATCATTTATGTCCCAAAGGCTTGGCGGTTTTTTTTAAAGAAAACAAAACAATGCACCTCAATATACAGTGGTACCTCGGGTTAAGTACTTAATTCGTTCCGGAGGTCCGTTCTTAACCCAATGTACTATTTCTGGGTTAGTGGAGTCTGTAACCTGAAGCGTATGCAGCCTGAAGCGTATGTAACCCGAGGTACCACTGTAATCAGTCTGGGACTCAAAACCAAACATAACTGAGGATGGAGTTCCATAATTTGGGGTGTGCCTGGCCAGCCCCTGGAATTAATGGAACAACAAGAGCACCTCCAGATGACTTGAAGGAGTGGGACAGAAGAGGAGAAGGCACTCCATCAGGTTCTTGGGACTCAGATCATTAAGGGCTTTTTATACACCAATACTAGGGTCAATGATCAGGGCTGTGGTGAGCTGTAGTTCAACAACGTCTAGCACAAAGTGGGATCAAGTAAATCAACAGCCCTTTATTAAATGTGTATGCTGTACCACCTTTCGGCCGAAGATCATGGATCGGATCACAACATAAAAATCTAAAATGAGAACACAAAATACATAATAAAACAAAAACAGACCAATAACTCCAAGGCACACATCATTCTGAATGCACAATAGAAAGCACATCTGGAGGGGCCATTCCTATAACAGTAAAAGGGGCAAGAGGATCTGGAGGAGTGCTGAACCACCCTTTTGGCCCATTGCATCAGGGATCTCCACCATGTCCAGAAATGGATCACTGCGAGTGCAGCAACAGAACATCACAGAAGGGATCGCAGGGCACTGGGGAGTGGGGGTGAGGGTGAGGGGAAGGGAGGCGGGCGGAGAGGATGAGGAGGAGGCAGCTCCAGCACCCCTCTTCCTAGAAAAAAACCACTGCTCCTGAGTACCAGTCATGGTGAGCAAGAATAGTGGATCCTGATGTGAGCTCCTTCTGAAGACATCTAACCAGCTGCTTTGTGAAGCAGGATGTTGGGTACTTATGTCTGATCCAGCAGGGTCCTCCTTATGCCCCAAACTGATAAGCCGTCAAGCAAGACCTTTGCCGGGATGTCCTTTTCCTGTGCCCAGGAGTTTACAAAGCCGCCTGCTGGCTGGATATTGAGCTGTGCATTCATTACAGTTAATCTGAATTTGCTCAGCTTCACGGCCCAGCCACTACCTCACGTCATGTTGGATTACAAGGTTCTTTCAGGTTCAACTCCTTGAGATGCTGGCTTTCAGGTGCATTTGTGGTTTTAAAACCAAACCAAAGGGAAAAAAACTCTCACCAAGGTGCCCTGATGAAAGTCTTCATTGGAAAACACCCTGGAGATGTGCATCCCGTTCTCCAAAACCCAAGACTGCTATGGAGCAATCCCCTCTCTATCACATTTGCTACCACAAACTGATTTAAAGTATACAGGCAGGATGCTAGAGTAAAGAGCGACTTTTCTTAACTCTGCTATTCAGAGAGTATTTGGCTCTGCCCTCTGGCTCCTTGCGGCATCACACCTGTGATGTCAAGGTGTTGCGTGGCATTGCACAAGTGACATCATAATGTTGCGCGGTGTCGTGATTGGGCCCGACCCTCCAAGTGCCCCTATTTTCCAGGGATACCCCTGATTTACAGAAGCCATCACAGTTTCTGATTTGATCCCAGAATGTCCTGCTTTTCCTTAGGACATCCCTATTTTCACTGGAAAACTGATGGTGGGTCTGTCTCCTGAGAAATCTCTATTTGGGACAAGAAGCTACAGTTATAACTGGATATGGAACAACTGATTGGTTCAAAATTTGGGAAAGGAGTACGACAAGGCTGTATATTGTCTCCCTGCTTATTTAACTTATATGCAGAATTCATCATGAGAAAGGCTGGGCTGGATGAACCCCTAGCCGGAATTAAGATTGTGTCCGACTCCTCGTGACCCCATGGACCAGAGCACGCCAGGCACTCCTGTCTTCCACTGCTTCCTGAAGTTTG
Organism: Podarcis melisellensis; assembly: GCF_964234715.1. Taxonomy (NCBI): domain Eukaryota; kingdom Metazoa; phylum Chordata; class Lepidosauria; order Squamata; family Lacertidae; genus Podarcis; species Podarcis melisellensis. The sequence continues at coordinate 37,677,424 of NC_138546.1, read as the reverse complement.
GTCAAATTCATGCTGGTAGCTTCGAGAACACTGTCCAACCATCTCGTCCTCTGTCATCTCCTTGTGCCGTCAATCTTTCTCAACATCAGGGTCTTTTCCAGGGTCTTCTCTTCTCGTGAGGTGGCCAGAGTATTAGAGCCTCAGCTTCAGGATCTGTCCAGTGAGCACTCAGGGCTTATTTCCTGAATAATGGATAGGTTTGATCTTATTACAGTCCATGGGACTCTCAAGAGTCTCCTCCAGCGCCATAATTCAAAAGCATCAATTCTTCAGCGATCAGCCTTCTTTATGGTCCAGCTCTCACTTCCATACATCACTACTGGGAAAACTATAGCTCTAACTATATTAGCTGCTTGAAATTCTTGCAAAAGTCAACTACCTCTCTGGGTTAGCCATATGTGTGCAGCCTGTTTTTGTATACATCGTTAAATGTTCTTAATTATTTTTGTGGTAGCAAGCAGAAAGCTTAATCCTAAACATAGCAGCTGCATCTGACAGCCTGTATACAGGCAAAGAGATGCCATGAGTAGGCATTTCAGACAAATACATTTGGGTTACTAATTTTGTATTTAGAAAAAAGCTGAAAGAATCTGGACTACACTAGCTTTCAGCCTCCTAGAATGGTTACTTGGCCAGACACAGTTTTACCAGTTGCAACTGCAAAACTAGCTTCTGGTTGCAAAATTGGCTGCCGTTGGTTCGATGGTTGTGTGAATCAGTTGCAAGATTCCAGTGATCAGTTTAATACAGTGGTAAAAGGTAAAAGGGTAAAGGTACCCCTGCCCGTACGGGCCAGTCTTGCCAGACGCTAGGGTTGTGCGCTCATCTCACTCTATAGTCCGGGAGCCAGCGCTGTCCGCAGACACTTCCGGGTCACGTGGCCAGCGTGACAAGCTGCATCTGGCAAGCCAGCGCAGCACACGGAAACGCCGTTTACCTTCCCGCTGGTAAGCGGTCCCTATTTATCTACTTGCACTTTGACGTGCTTTTGAACTGCTAGGTTGGCAGGCGCTGGGACCGAACGACGGGAGCGCACCCCGCCGCGGGGATTCGAACCGCAGACCTGATGATCGGCAAGTCCTAGGCGCTGAGGTTTTACCCACAGCGCCACCCGTGTCCCTTAATACAGTGGTACCTTGGGTTAAGTACTTAATTTGTTCTGGAGGTCAGTTCTTAACCTGAAACTGTTCTTAACCTGAAGCACCACTTTAGCTAATGGGGCCTCCTGCTGCCACCTTGCCACCGGAGCCCAATTTCTGTTCTTATCCTGAAGCAAAGTTCTTAACCTGAAGCACTATTTCTGGCTTAGTGGAGTGTGTAACCTGAAGCGTATGTAACCTGAAGCATATGTAACCCGAGGTACCACTGTAGTTCAATTCATAAGTTTGTGGTTCTAGCCAAAGACCATGACGAATGATTAGGAATATAAAAAAGAAAGAAAGGATGGATGGAAGGAAGATGGTCACAATATTGGATTAGCGGATGCTTCCCCAGCAGAAGCAAACTTTTATATTCATCTTCAGATCTCCTGGTGTTTTCCTGGGATTTTCAAGCTTAAACTCCACTGCTCAGAAGTGATTTCTCCCACGTGGCATCTGAATGAGTAACACCTCGTCAATGTGAGGTGACAATTTCTCCATTGTTTCCATGGGAGTATTCAAGACCATTGCACCAGTGACTAAACGTGTCTGTGGCAGAATGATACACACGAAACAGAAGATTATTCACTTGCTTTAAAAACTCTTCCATATCATAAAACCTTGTTTAGTCTTTTACTGCTAGTTGCCAAAACTAACCACAATACACCAAGACAATGGCGGCTTTCCCCGATGACACAGAATTCATGAGGTAGAGTAATTAAACAGTGAATCTCATTTCTTCTGCCCTAAGCACATTTCCTTCAAAGTCAACCCCCTTCATTCCAATGTCACTAAGTAAATAGTCCTGAGACGCTTAGGGTGGGGCACAGTGATGTCATGGGGTGGGACTTTGAAAAGCAACACCCCCCCCTCACCACACACCCTGATCCTTAGGCAAGGCCCAGGAATGTGGGGAAAGCCCAGGGATAAAGGGAAAGAGGCAGAAATGTGAAATTTCAGGGGGGAAAGGAAACAATAAGAGGCATGGGGGAAAGGTTGGAGAATGCTGAACCGCCCCACCATTTTTGCCCAGTGAAGAAACTAGGAATTTGGGGAAACAATATTTATGCATTATTTTCTCTTTGTAAGATGAGTGGTTTTAAAAACTACATATGCTTATATCCTGTACTAGGGGTGTGTGTGTGTGTGTGTGTGTGTGTGTGTGTGTACCTTGGGTTACATATGCTTCAGGTTACATATGCTTCAGGTTACACACTCCGCTAACCCAGAAATAGTGCTTCAGGTTAAGAACTTTGCTTCAGGATAAGAACAGAAATCGGGCTCCAGCGGCACGGCGGCAGCAGGAGGCCCCATTAGCTAAAGTGGTGCTTCAGGTTAAGAACAGTTTCAGGTTAAGAACGGACCTCCGGAATGAATTAAGTACTTAACCCGAGGTACCACTGTGTGTGTGTGTGTGTGTGTGTGTGTGTGTGTGTGTAATGGCTGTCAATTTTTCCCTTTTCTTGCAAGGAATCCTATTCGGAATAAGGGAATTTCCCTTAAAAAAAGGGAAACATTGACAGCTATTTTATACACACATACACACATACACAAACACCCCCCCAATATATATATATATATATATATATATATATATATATATATATATATATGAGAGAGAGAGATAAAGGTAGTGTTTTAAAATAATATTGCACCGTCAATACTAGTAGACAATACTCAGTATTACTCCGTAGATAATACCAAGCTGGATGAACTTATTGGTCTGACTCTGTTGTTGTCACCATTATTATTATTAGTCAGCTTATTCTGTCCCAGTCCTATAAGTTTAGGCTTATGGTAGCTTTGCCCCTTTTCAGGCATGGGAGATGTATTAGAATAAGTGCTATTTTTCTATAAAAGAGGGGTGCTGGAGCTCACCATGAACATCTCCCTCCTTCTCTTAGGATGGCAATGGCGCCCACCTGAGAGCTGCTGGAACTAAGTTCTGGCCAGTTCCAGCTGGGAAAAAGCCCTGATTAGAATGGTCCACATAGTGGAATCTGAGGATTTCCTGTGAGACCTAGGTGTTTCCTGGAAGGTGCTCTGGCGATCTCTGCTGGGGATGTGCCAGGGCGATGTGTCTTTGTCCTGGCACGTCCTCTGCCAGGGACACAGTGGGGTGAACCATCTTCACCCCAGTGTGTCTCTTTCATGAAGGTAAGGCAGCTGGCAGGGGGTGGGAGGCCAAGTCAACTTGGCCAGGTTGGGGAGGGCAGCATGTGTATGACATCATGCGCGTGTGATGGCCCTTCCAATGTTGGGGGCAACTTGGCACATCTGTGCATGGGGTTCATTTGATGTGACTATTGTCCCTCCTGGTTCAATGTTTCTGACCAACTGCACCCTGGGCTACTTCTGATTGATTCCAAATACCGTGAAAATGAAGAGATAAACATTTGTGGTTTTTTTTTTAAAAAAGATTTGGCCTGGCAACCCTGTTCACACTGCATTCCAGACATTCCCGAGCTCCTGCTAAAGAGAAGAACATTCTTTTACAAAGTGGTATCAGCACCAGAGACTCCTGCTGAGCCAGTGGCAAGGACACAAAGACCCCGATGCGATTGATATATGACTCTTACGACTTGTATCTTGATAAATGGAAACACTCCTCAGCTCACACCTTCCTTCACCATGCCTAGTTATGCGCTAAGTTGAAATTCCATGACACAACAGCACAATGCTGGCTTCCACTTAAGGCTTCTTCACATATGTCAGGTGTACCCCTATGGTATTTGAAGTATGCACCTAACAATGTAAAGGGTATACTCAATCAGGGATCCAAGCTTGACTGATTTGGCAACAGACCCTGATTGGCCTTGCCTAATGTTTGATATGGCCACACCTTTCAGATTTAACATTATTTATGTTTGATATCAGATTTTGATGTTTTCATATTATGGGCTAGATCATGGGTAGGCACACCCCCGAGATGCATGCCAGTCCTGTTCCTGCCTGCTCTCTGCCCCGCAGTGCTGGAGCATGAAGCTCCACCACTGCCCCAGCCCTCTGGAGCAGATTTGATGTGGGAGGGGAGCACATGAGGGGAGAGCGAAGTCCCATTGTGCCAATAGCAATACAGTGGTACCTCGCAAGACGAAATTAATTCGTTCTGCGAGTTTTTTCGTCTTGCGAATTTTTCGTCTTGCGAAGCACGGATTCCAACCCAAAATCCAAACCCCCCCAAAAAAAGTTTTAAAAGTTTAACTTACCAAATGGCTGCAAAAGAAGTTTTGGAAAAGCTTCAAAAATCACCAAAGTCTTCAGAAACCTCAAAAAAGGCTCAAAAAAGGAAAGAAACTTGCAAGACGTTTTCGTCTTGCGAAGCAAGCCCATAGGGAAATTCGTCTTGCGAAGCAACTCAAAAAACGAAAAACTCTTTCGTCTTGCGAGGTACCACTGTAGTTGCAATGGTGGGACTATTTAGCTGAATACCTACCATATAAATTAGCATATGCAAATCAGCACCTTCTGTGGCAGCGCTGTGTAAGTGGTCGCCTTACCATGAAGGCTTATTCTTGTCTGTGTTGCTGGATAGAATTGAGTTGCAACAGCATTTTCAAAGGCAAAAACTCTTTGATTTTGTCTACAATTCCATTGTAAGAAGGCAAGCCGTTCCCTTGAAATATGCCTGCCTATCTGGCTTCCACAAACGAATCCCATTCTTTTTTTAAAAAAATGTGCAGAGTGCACATAATTGCATTAAATAATAATAATAATAATAATAATAATAATAATAATAATAATATTCTAGATATAAGCAATCTTCTTTGCAAACTAGCTGGCCGACGCTTGTTTACATAAACCCCATCACCACTGAACGCCCACTTCTGTGTCTATTGGGACAAGTGGAAAATGTTTTCGCAATCTCATTTTTGTGTGTGTGTTTGATTTAAATAAGCAACTGCGCAGCCAGCCAGAGCGGGGGGAAAGTTATCATTTGGTCCTTCTTTATAACCTAATTAGCAAGTAGCATACCACAGTGGTCCTGCTTGCAGTGGAATATGCAGGTCGCTTTACGTATCAATTAAGAAGTTACATCATGACTAGCCAGGCACAATTAGGAAAATGGATTCAGCAGACTTGAGCTGCTGGATGACATCAGTAGCAAATAAACACAGGCTAGCGGGTGTTTATACTGGAATTCTGCACTCCTCCCAGGGTTTCGGACAATTGCACACAGAACTTTCAGATGAACAAGTGCCACTCCTGCCATCTATTACAGCCTGTAGAACACTCAGTTGGCTTTGAAACGGGCTCGAAAAATTCAGCGAGCTGATAAAATAACAGTAATCTCAGGCAAAGGCAAAGACAGGTAATAAACGATTCCGTCCCCCTCCCCGTTCTCCAAAAAAAGGAATACCTCGTCAAAATGCCCCACATCTCTTGAAACCACAGCGCTTAACGATCGTATGCAGAGATTGTTAAACTGCAGGCACAGAGTGTTCATTAGTGGCCTTCAGAAGGCTGGTCAACGATATATTTTTAATTCCAAAAGGCTTTTTTTCTTCTGAGGTAAGTTGAGGTTTCAAGTTAGGTTACATTACCACTGGTTTGCTGTTTTGATTGTTGGATTCCCACCTGTTTGAAGTGCTTGCCTTATCTTGATTTTACCCCAATTGCTTTAATAGCTGAAAGGTTCTTAATCTTTAACATTTGTATCTTATTTGAAAGTAGTCATTATTTAATTTGGTAAACTTTCTTAAGGGCCCGGTGTGGGCTAGAGGGTAGGACATAAATTAAAATGTCCCAGATTTCTATTTTATTTTATTTTGCATAATCAGCAATGGAATTGTTTTAGCTACTGGATGTGCATGACAGGGAAACTTTAAGCAGCTTAGAATGATAAATTCATGGAATTGTAAGTTGGAAAGGACCTTTCTGGTCCAACCCCTTGCAGTGCAGGAATCACAGGTAAAGAATCCCTGGCAGATGGCGGTCCAACCTCCGCTTAAAAACTTCCCAGGAAGGAGAGTCCACCTCCTGCCGTAGCTCATTCATAGTTGTGCTTGGGGCAATAAAAAGGATTTCTGGAGGGCCCCCCTTTGTATCTGATAATTTCATGGTTGTTTTTAACATGGTATCATCAAGGTGCCTTAGAAATGTTTTTATGCTGATTAGCAGACATAGATCCATTGCGTCATCACCATCATTTATTACTTATATCCCGCCCATCTGGCCTGGCTTCGCCAGCCACTCTGGGTGACTTCCAACAGAATATTAAAAACACGATAAAACATCAAACATTAAAAACTTCCCTAAGCAGGGCTGCCTTCAGATGTCTTCTAAAAGTCAGATAGTTCTTTATTTCCTTGACATCTGGTGGGAGGTGCCACTACCGAGAAGGCCCTCTGCCTAGTTCCAAGGCTGGAAAAACCGTTTTTTCCAGAGTGGAGGGCTGCATTTAATCATGACTAACCTTCCGGCGAATGCAGGCCAGTGGCAGGCAGGGCCAATGCAAAAAGTGGGGAGGCCAAGATGACGATGGGAGGCTGTGGGGACCTCTGGTCCACCTACGGCCCCCGGGTGAGAGTTCTTTACTCCTGTATTCTACAGCATACATGATAGATAGATAGATAGATAAACAAAGAAGGCCAAGCCTAGGTGGTCAATAGAAGACACCCAATTGATGCCACAGTGGACATCCTTTCTAGGCAACCTTCCAGGTGGGGGGGGCATGCTGGGAACAGGCAGGAACAGAGGCAGAAGTGTGGGCGGGGAGTAACAAATGTAGATTTTGCCTCTGTACAGTAGTCTGGTTCTGACACACACACCCTCCTGCTTTCCACCCTAATAAACAGAGACTTCAAAGAGAAATTTCAGTCAGGCAAAAGCACTCAGGGAGGATGGGGAGCAAGGCCAGAAAAAGGGGTGCACTGTGGAAAGAGTGTGTGCTAGGCAGTGGCGTAGCGTGGGGGTGCAGGGGGGCCGGCCGCACCAGGCGCAACATCTGGGGGTTAGGGTTAGGGGGCACAAATCCACGGGTCAGGGGGCGCAAATCCACAGGTTAGGGGGCGTAAATTACTTGCCTTGCCCCGGGTGCTGACAACCCACGCTACGCCACTGGTGCTAGGGAGAAGGCATGGTTTGGGAAGAGTCTCAATTGTTGTTGTTGTTGTTGTTGTTACTACTACTACTATTATTATTGAATTTATATACCACCCTATACCTGGAGGTCTCAGGGCAGTTCACATAAAAAGATCACAGTATATAAAATAAAAATAAAAGCAATAACCCAATAATACCCCTCCCCCAAAGAGCCACGTTTTAAAAGGGTATGGGATGTTGATCAGGTCAACCAAAGGCCTGGTTAAAAAGGAACATTTTTGCCTGGCGCCTAAAGGTGTATAATGAAGGCGCTATGCGAACTATGGCGCTATGGAGAGCATTCCACAGATGGAAGGCATGTTCTTGTGTTGCCACCCTTCTGACATCTCAAGGAGGAGGCACATGAAGAAGGGCCTCAGAAGATGATCTCAGGGTACAGGTGGGTTCATATGGAAAGAGGTATTGCAGTCCTGAGCCGTTCAAGGCTTTATAGGTCAAAACCAGCATTTTAAAATGGGCCCAGAAACTAATTGGTAACCAGTGCAGTCGGACCAGGAACGGTGCAATATGCTCAGACCGTCTTGCTCCAGAGAGCAACCTGGAGGTTACCAGAGCATAGACAGCAGTAGTTAGGTTATCCCTGTCCAGATAGGGGCATTGCTGGGCTACCAACCGAAGGTGATGGAAGGCACTCCAGGCCACTGAGGCCACCTAGGCCTCGAGCGACAGCAAAGGATCCAGGAGGACACCCAAGCTATGAACCAGCTCCTTCAGAGGGCTAGAGAGAGAGGCTTGGAGGGCAACATTCAGTCTCCAGGCCTGAGGTTTCGTACCCGCCAACATTCCCCCGATGAAAATCAGAGCGCATGTCTTTTGGTGCACCACTGCAAGTGCCGGCTAATCCCCGGGACAAATCAAAGGCCAGGAAGGCTTTTGTAATTTTGGTAATGTCCCGGCAGAATATGGATGAGGTTCCTCACCCCTGATCTAAGCTGTGCTCTGCCTATGGTCAACCTGTTTATTTGCAAAGAGACACAAATATGAGAAAGTGGCAATTAGCTTCCCGTGATCCAAGGGGAACCAAAAACCAGGTAAGTGTTGGACTCCTGTAACTTCTCACTGCTCAAGAGAATTGGAGTGAGCTTACCAGTACTTCCCCCTTGGGAGAATGAAACATTCGCCCCATGCAATCAGTTTTCCGGATCCCAGGGAGCATTTTAACTCTGTTCAGCAAAATGCACTTACACTCTCCCTTCAGACCTTCCCATGCAACACAGAAGGTCCACAGGTAGGATTTAATAACACCTGGGCAGGTCTTTTGAGGTGGTTACAAGTGGCTAATTGTGGTGGTTAATTAAATAATTATTCTGCTACTGTGACTGTTCTGCTAGATGATGACTATTATTACTTCTGAAGCAACCCACAGGAAAAGAGAGAGAGAGAGAGAGAGAGAGAGAGAGAGAGAGAGAGAGAGAGAGAGAGAGAGAGAGAGAGGCAGACTGAAAACAAAGTAAGAAAGGCACAGACCTGCTGCCCCAGGGTTACAAGGAGCTTAGATACACCAAGGGAAGGGCAAAGGGAGAGGTGGAAAAGGCCGAGAATGAGTTTTGTTTCCTTTTAAAACAGGCATTTAAACACACCAATGGAAGGAGTTAGATCAGGGATAGCCAACGTGGTGCCCTGCAGATGTTGTTGGACTACAACTCCCATCATCCCTGACTACTGGCCATGCTGCCTGGGGCTGATGGGAGTTGGAGTACAGCAACATCTGCAGGGCACCACGCTAGCTATCTCTGAATGAGATGGATATTAGGCGCCGAAGAGCTATCTTGTGCAAGGGTCTCGCTTTTCTACAATTGCTATTCCCAATTTGCTCTTTAAAGGGGCATGTTGGGCAGACTGAGGAGGCAGCTCCCCCTTTGCTCCAGTGCTGTGCTAGGTGCTGTACAGAGTGCACAGTACCTACATCAGGGGTCAGCAAACTTTTTCAGCAGACCACTGTCCCTCAGACCTTGTGGGGGGGGGGGCGGACTATATTTTGAAAAAAATAATGAATGAATTCCTATGCCCCACAAATAACCCAGAGATGCATTTTAAATAAAAGGACACAATGTAAAAACACGTTGATTCCCAGATTGTTTGCAGGCCGGATTGAGAAGGCGATTGGGCCGCATCTGGCTCCCAGGCCTTAGTTTGCCTACCTATATGGCCCTTTCATCAGGCAGCTTGTATTCTCAAACAGAGCAAATGTGGCGAGCAAAGTTTTGTCACCATACAGGATTAAAGGTCTGCAGGGAAGGGCCCATCACTCGGGGCAGAACATCTGTTTTGTACACAGGAGGTAGCAGGTTCAACCCTCCAGCATCCCCTTTCTGAATCCCTGGAGAGCCTCTGACAGCCAGTGTAGGTAGTACTAGAATGGGTCAATAGTCTGATTCAGCATAAGGCAGCTTCCTAAAACGGGTTGGCTATTCCCCCCCCCAAAAAAGTCAATAGATATGCAACTCTCTCAGGGTTGCACAAGGTACTCTGTAGCATTCCTTCTTACAACCTTTATTTCCAAGTCTCACATCCTGCCATTTCATGGGGGCACCAGAAACAAGTGGAGAGGAAGCGCAAAAGGGGCGAGGTGAATCTCTGAGTTAGGGGTGACCACATTTCACAAGAACACTTCCACCCAAAACATACTATTTAGCCTCTTCTGAAGTAAACCCTACTGATTTTTAAATGAAGCATAGGATTGCATGTGTAGCATTATTCGCCTTATACAGTGGTCCGTTCCGGAGGTCCGTTCTTAACCTGAAACTGTTCTTAACCTGAAGCACCACTTTAGCTAATGGGGCCTCCTGCTGCCGCCGCACTGCCGGAGCCTGATTTCTGTACTTATCCTGAAGCAAAATTCTTAACCTGAAGCACTATTTCTGGGTTAGCGGAGTCTGTAACCTGAAGCATATGTAACCTGAAGCGTATGTAACCCGTGGTACCACTGTACAGTGGTATCTCGGATTTTGAGCGTCTCGGAAGCCAGACGTTTCGGTTTTCGAATGCTGAAAACTCGGAAGTAAATGCTTCCATTTTCGAATGTGCCTTGGAAGTCGAACGGCTTCCACTGTGGTCCCCCCCCCCAATTTTCTCCACTGATTTTGCAGACCGCCTTTTGTGCCTCAGTTGTCAAACAATTCGGAAGTTGAACGGTTTTCTGGAACGGATTACATTCGACAACTGAGGCACCACTGTATTTTTTATTTCCAGCTAATGATGCTGTTATAATTTGTACACGAGAAGTGCCTTTCCTCATGGCAGATAAGACAATCAATGTCTGCTGGCCCAAATGGTGGTTTTCTACCTCCACTGTTTCAGGCACTTCTGCCTCTGAATGCTTCTTGTTGAGCTGAGCTGAGCTCAGGTGCAGTTTGAGGGCTTCACATCGGGGTATCTGGTTGGCCACAGGATGCTTGACTGGTCCACCAGTGCCCTCCTTGTATTTCTGTGTTGATGGGAGTCTAGCAATAGCTACTCATAAGCAACTTGTACAAGGTGGTACGTCTTCGTCTTCTTCTTCAAATAAAAACATCCTGAAGGTCCCAGGCCACAGAGAGGTTAGGCTGGCCTCAACTAGAGCCAGGGCTTTCTCGGCTGTGGCTCCAATCTGGTGGAACACTCTGTCACAAGAGACTAGGGCCCTGCGGGACCTGACATCTTTCCGCAGGGCCTGCAAGACAGAGCTGTTCCACCAGGCCTTTGGTCAGGGCACAGCCTGACTCCCTCCACTGGCAATCTTCACAGAATCTCTAGCCCAATGGTTGCCATCAATTTGATTTGAATTAATTTTATAATGAATGATTTTAGAATTTTGTATTATTTTATTGTTGTTAGCTGCCCTGAGCCCGGCTTCAGCTGGGGAGGGCGGGATATAAATAAAATCTATTATTATTATTATTATTATTAGCTGAGTAAGTAGCCGAGTAAGATTGTCTTCCATAAACACGGTTTTAACAGTGAGTCCGTAAGTGGCTGTGGAGGAAAATTCTGGATCCACACATCCCTTCACAGTGGGGACATAGGTTTCCAGGCGGGAGTTGATCAAGGTGAGGGTTTGCCAAGCGTGCCTTCCTCTTAGCATGTTTCTCCCTTTCGTCCTGAGTTTGAGCGTCTTCAAAGCCCATGAAATCTTTGGTAAAGGCTGTTCTCCAACTGGAGCGCTCGCAGGCTAGTGTTTCCCAGTTGTCAGTGTTCATACTACATTTTTTAAAGGTTTGCCTTGAGAGAGTCTTTGAACCTCTTTTCACCAGCATTACACTTCCCATTTTTACGTTTAGAATAGAGTAGTTGCTTTGGGAGACGATTATCAGGCATCCACACCACATGACCAGTCCAACGAACTAGCATCACCTATCCTTTGACCTGCTGCTACCTTCTCAGGCTTAGCCAATGGTACAGACAACAGGAGAATGCACCAAGAGTTGAATGGCCCAGGAACAGCTTTGCAGAAAAAGTGAATATTCAATTAGTGGGGAAGGAATGGCCTTGGAGGATAGAGACATAGAGGCTGTTCCAGGCACCAAGAGTATAGCAGCCCAGAGGCCAGAGGCCAAGAGTGGGAGTAAACGTCAGCATAACAGCTTAATCTTCATGTGGTAGCTTTCCAACCCAGTCCTTGAGAAAGACTTATCCTGAATCCACACTCCTCTGCACAACAAAACATCCATCCTGGTCAGGCTGGAAGCAGGAGACCAGGTGCAGAAAACATCTGCTTTCCTTAGGGCAGTCAGAGCGAGAGCAGGTAAACACCTGGCCTCATACCTGTGTGATAGATTTTTGTTCAGCTTCCTAAAGCAATTCAAGGGAGCTGGCAAAGGCATTTAAAACCTCTGGTGGTCACCTGCGAAACCCGCTCACTTTAAGCCAGGCCAGCACACACTTTAAGACCAGCCAAAAAGCCCCCGTTTTCTGAAATTAACCCTCGCCTCAGCCAGGGAGGAGTGAAAATATAGAACTTCTGATGACGGCTTGAGCTGTTCATAACAAGGTATGTGATTCCACTGGAAGAAGTGAGAAACTTCACACAGAGCTGTGTTCTCCTGTTGTTGCTGTTGTTGTTGTTTGTGCCTCCTTAGCTTAACATCCTGTGCAGGGCAACCACCCACACCACCCTGAATCCACTGCTGGGCCCATTCACAAGCCCCTGCCCCAAACTCTGAGAGCAGCAGTACTAGCTAAGTAGCACCCTTTGCCATTTTACTGTCGATATTAGGCAGCTGACCTATGACAGCAATCAAAATGGAACAGGACTCATACAATAACTTAGCAAATATTTATATTGTTGTGAGTTTGGGGTGGGAGGTTAATCTGTATGATGCCTGAGTCCCTTCTACGTAATTCCTGGAGTCCTGGATCCAGCAAAATTTAACATTTAAAATTTAAATTTAAAATTTAACAGAGGGCTCAATTGTTGAAGTAGCCATGCCAGCTTTTTGGCGAGTTAATGGGCCTAAGCGTGGTCCTTAGTATAACAAAGGAAGTGCAAATGGGTGGGACCCCTTCCTCACCTGGCTGGTAGTAGGACAGAAAGCCAGAGAGTGAGAGCCATGCTTGATTTGATGTGTTGGAGCCCAAGACTATGCTACGGAAGAAGCAAGATGTTCTGGGGTGTTAATGCTGTGAGCTCAGGATGTACACATGTGTAAATAAACTATATATCATAAAGACACACAGTCTCTGCTGTTCCGCGTTCCAAGGAATCTAACCCTGGGTAGATGCCTGGAAGCTCTTGAATCTCACACCCCTCAGAGATTGGGGTGGCATGCAATGCAGTGGTGTAGCGTGGGGGGCGGGGGTGGGGCGGCCGCACCGTGCACAACATCTGGGGGTTAGGGTTAGGGGGCGCAAATCCATGGGTTAGTGGGCGCAAATTACTTGCCTTGCTCCGGGTGCTGACAACCCACGCTACACCACTGATGCAATGCTATTAACTTCATTCCACTAAAACAGAAAAGGCCTAACTTTAGTTTTTTTAGACTTGGACAGCTCAGTTGGGTAGAGCGTAGTGCTGATTACACCAAGGTTGCAGGTTTGATCCCCATATGGAACAACAATATTCCTACACTGCAGAGGGTTGGATTAGATGATCCTTAGGATCCCTTCCAACCCTCCAGTTCTATGATTCTATTATTTTATCCTGAAATTCGAATGACTAGTTTTGTGGTCCAGGCTGAGAAACACTCACATTTCCCAAATGTGAAAAACCACCTATTATTATTTTTTTGCAACAGTTCAATCCAGCCCTGCAGTTAATCCTTGTAAGCCTGTGTGTCTTTTACACCATGATTTACACCCAGTACATTCTACAAATTGCATGGCCTGGCTGAACATCCATGCATTTCTGATGTGTGAATTGCTTGGGACCCAGTTGACACTTTGGTGTAAGAAGGGATCTGTTTGGAAAGAAAGAAATAGACCAGAGCCAAATCTACAGAATCCTTCCCCCTTCCCCAAAATCACTATGGCACATCGCTGAGGCTTTCTTACTGCCGTTAAACGATCATCAAAAAAAGAGCAGGTGAAATTGCATAAAACTGCCATTAAAAAAGCAAAGGAGGAGATATGTAGCTTAACTGCAGTGTTGCAAAACACAACTTTTAAGTCATAGAGAGAGGCTTCCCTGCCAGTGCAACATATTTTTACCGAATGACAGAACTCTTTCAAGGCATGGCACTCAATAATTTAGGACCAGACTGTGGCTAGTCCTGTCTGGACAAGTATGTGCTGAGAGAGAGGGCATAAGGAACACAAGCAAGGTCCACTTTCCGTAGCCATCAGCAAATATAGAGGGGACAGAAGATGCTTATCAAGGTGAAATTGTTAAAGCCCGGCAACTACAAGATGTAGTTTTGAAAACTTTTATGCTTCCTAAATAGGCAACAGGAACCAGAGTACAGTGGTACCTTGGGTTACGTATGCTTCAGGTTATATACGCTTCAGGTTACAGACTCCGCTAACCCAGAAATATTACCTCAGGTTAAGAACTTTGCTTCAGGATGAGAACAGAAATCGTGCTCCGGCAGCTCGGTGGCAGCAGGAGGCCGATTAGCTAAAGTGGTGCTTCAGGTTAAGAACAGTTTCAGGTTAAGAACGGACCTCCGGAATGAATTAAGTACTTAACCCGAGGTACCACTGTATTGGAAGCTATGTGAGCAAATCATTTGGAGGTGCAGCCATTTGGAGCTTGTAGAATTCAGAGTTTCTCTAGCGATGAGAATTGTATGCCATCCAGTAAGAAAAAGCCCAACATCAAACAAAAAACCCAACAAAAAACAAATCGGCAGCAAAAAAAAGACAAATCTAACAAACGCAAAGCAGTATTAAAAAGTTTACTAAACTCCAATAATGTCAACAGATGTACAGCGGCACCTCGGAAGTTGAACGGAATCCGTTCCAGAAAAATGTTCAGAAACCAAGGCACAGCTTCTGATTGGCTGCAGGAAGCTCCTGCATTGGACATTTGGCTTCCAAAGAACGTTTGCAAACCGGAACACTCACTTCTGGGTTTGCGGCTTTCAGGAGCCAAAGCATTCGACTCGCAAGGTGTTCAGGAACCAAGATACAACAGTGTATAGATCATTCAAAGAGGTTTAAAAGCCTGAGGAGAAAATAAAGTCATATTCATCTGGTGCCTAAAGAAAGCAGGAGTCAGTAACCTTTTGGGGGGTCATGGAAACATTTGCAAACTGGAGAAACTGTTATGGGCACCATGGATGCATCACAGCCCCACAGCGGTGTGGTACGTGTTGCTGGCACACAGGGCAAGCGGGCATTTGTGCTGGGTGGGGTGGGGTGGGGCAGCGCCAACCCTTGCCACTGACACTGGAGTGACGCCACCCACACCAGAGCAAAGCAGGGCTGTGCTGAGCCACCTGCTTGCCCTCACGGGGGGGGGGGGAGGAGCCCAGCCAGTCAACGTGGCCCTTGGAGGGCAGAAAGGAGCACCGGACTGCACCGGACTGTGGTTGCCTGCATGAAGTCGCCTGGTTCGTGCCACCTCAAAAATGATGCATCTGTGGCCACGGCCCCCTGGCACCCCCCACCATGCTCCACATAAACACCTCACTCCTACCCCCGCCAGCAATTATGTTTGACAAAGGTGTTTTTGGCAAACCTTCCCTCCCCACTTCAAATCTCCAGAAAGGTCACCCCCCTCCACACAGCACCCAAGCTTGTACAGTGGTATCTCGGGTTACAGACGCTTCAGGTTACATACGCTTCAGGTTACAGACTCCGCTAACCCAGAAATAGTACCTCAGGTTAAGAACTTTGCTTCAGGATGAGAACAGAAATCGCACGGCAGTGGCGCGATGGCAGTGGGAGGCCCCATTAGCTAAAGTGGTGCTTCAGGTTAAGAACAGCTTCAGGTTAAGAACGGCCCTCCAGAACTAATTAAGTTCTTAACCTGAGGTACCACTGTATCTAATGCAGTGCTAAGCAACTCATTCTGAACACCAGTTGTTGGAGATTATGAGCCAGGAAGGCGATTGTGCTCATGTCCCGCTTGCAGGTTTCCTACAGGCAACTGGCTCGCTATGTGGAGAACAAAATGGTGGACTAAATGCACCTTTGGTCTCATCCGACACGACTCTTTTTTGCGGTCTTAAATGGCATGCAATCTGCTCATGTGCCGGCTGTGAGTCTTGAAGGTCGTTCCCTGCAATGCCCTTTCCACCTGGCCTAGGGGGCGGGGCCCACACTCACCAGCTCTACAAAGGAGGCTCCTGGTGAGACCAGAAGGACATCGCAACCCTAACTATTAGATTCTTTTGCCCCATCTTTTTGTGCCTGCCAAACAACCATGCCATGCTTATGATAAAATTTTATTCTTTTGTTAATTATGATGTTTTAAATGTGTATTTTATATTTGACTTCATTTAGCTTCATTTTTTCCCTTTTTGAAATGTTTAGGGTTTTTTTGGTTAACTTTGTTTTAAATATGTATTCTGTAGTTGACCTCCTTTGTAATGTTTTATTTTGAAATCTTTTAAGACAATAGTTTAGTTTTCTGTTAATTATGTTGCTTTGACTATATACTCTATATTTGACTTTCTTCAGAAATGTTTGAGTCTCGATTGTTTTATTGATGCTTTAATATGCTGTAAACCGCTTTGAGATTTTTCTTAAAAATATAAAGCAGTATAGAAATGAAATCAGTAGTAATACTACTACTACTAATAATAATAATGTGCTACCTTACTGTTTACGTTCATGCACAGGTACACAGATACACAGACACACACATTTCCGTGCAGAGATTTAACTTCTTGAGGGCTGGAGTAAAGAGCTGAAACCCAAAGAATGGCAATATACAAAGCCCATCTACTTGGCTGCAGGAGGTTTCTGGGCAGGGTTTATGAATTCCACCGCTTTGCAGAAAAAGAAGGCACGAAAAGGTCTGGAAATTCCACCTGGATGCTATCAGTCTTGTCCAAGTAAACAAGGCTGACATTAGTGCTAGCCTTCTGGTTGGTACAGGTTAGGAAGGGTCACAGAGAGAAAATGATGACCCAACTTGCCTCTGGATACACATGCTCTGGAATCTGTCACAGAAGAGCAGACACAAATGTAGATTTCAGCAAGAAAGCCTTTTTTGTTCCCGAGATTTAAAACGTATATAATTAAGCGCTGCATGCAAAACTAGAGACTATCACATTAGAAACAAATAAGGTTGGGTGAATATACATGCACACACACACACACACACACACACACACACACACAACGTCATGCATTTAACCCCCCCCCCCAACGATCCCTTAAAAATGGTAACAATTAAAACAGTCACAAATGCAATATAAAGGCAATCAATTTGGGCGGTATTTGTACACACCAGAGAAAACCTATTCAGAAGTAGCCACTAAATATGCACAGGGCAGTAGCATCATTGCTCATCTCTTATGAAATGCGACACCAGCCCTGCCGGCCCCAAACTCCATGCATTAATTGTAAACGGGATGTTCATAAGTGGTAGCCTACCCACCTGCTGATTATGCAGGGTGGCGCTGTGGTCTAAACCACTGAGCCTCTTGGGCTTGCTGATCAGAAGATCGGCAGTTCAAATCCCCGTGACGGGGTGAGCTCCCGTTGCTCTGTCCCAGCTCCTGCCAACCTAGCTGTTCGAAAGCACACCAGCGCAAGTAGATAAATAGGTACCACTGCGGCGGGAAGGTAAATGACATTTCCGTGCGCTCTGGCTTCTAGCATGGCGTCCCGTTGTGCCAGAAGCAGTTTAGTCCTGCTGGGCACATGATCCGGAAAGCTGTCGGTGGACAAACGCTGGCTCCCTCGGCCTGAAAGCGAGATAAGCGCCGCAAGCCCATAGTCTCCTTTGACGGGACTTAACTGTCCAGGGGTCCTTTACCTTACCGGCAGGAACCCCAGCTGTTTACACACAGCCTTCTCCTTTCAGTTGTCTGGTGGGGCCATCACAACATGGGGCTGTATTCAACAAACTTTTACTCAGAGTAGAACCCACCAGGCCCAATAATTCTTATGGGTCTTCTCTGGATAAAAAATTAGCTGAGTACAACCCATGGGGTGGGGGGCTACATGTAGGATGCTCCTTCTTAACAGGACCTGACTTTAAGATGATTTAATAGTCGTCCCCTCTGCCCAGACTGCCTGGGAACTGTAGTTATCTAAGGGTGAGTGAAGATATGTTATAGGGAAAGTTTCACCCGTGTCAAATTAAAATTCCCAGTACTGTGGTACCTCGGGTTACATACGCTTCAGGTTACATACACTTCAGGTTACAGACTCCGCTAACCCAGAAATATTACCTCAGGTTAAGAACTTTGCTTCAGGATGAGAACAGAAATCACATGGCAGTGGTGTGGCGGCAGCGGGAGGCCCCATTAGCTAAAGTGGTACCTCAGGTTAAGAACAGTTTCAGGTTAAGAACGGACCTCCAGAACGAATTAGGTACGTAACCAGAGGTACCACTGTATTTTTTGGGGGGGGGAATTAAAATGGGCATAGCCTTAAGCTAAATTTGCAGTTCAAAGGAAGGAGGGATAATCTGTCTACAGATTACTGCCTTAAAACAAAGCTAGGCTGTTCTTTTTCTCAGCTCAGATCAAAACTGGTTTTGTGGGGAAATGTATCAAGATGCATTAAGAATTGACAGGCTAGGTGCAGGCTACAAATGCATTGTGGCTAGTGTTGTGTTTTCACTCTTTTCCCAACCAACAGTGACAGCGCACTAGGTGCATTGATCTGAAAATTTCTTAATCACCAGCCATTAGAATTAGCATTCTTTTTGTATGCTTTCACAAAATACACATTTTGTACTGATTTTTGTATGTAATTCCACCTAACAATATGCATTTTTATAATGCTTTTGCAAGTCTTTTAACCGAGAACTGTTATTTGAAAAGTGTAAAAACTGGAAGATAGGTGTAGTCCAATCTGCATATTAGTCTGGGAAGTCTGAATCAAGTCAGTTCAATTTAAAATGTGGACTGACTGAAGTACTCAAGCATCTATAGTGTAAAGACAGCTTTGCAATAACAAAGCTGGTTTAACAATAATTTAATCATTTCTTTCCTTTTCGGAAAAATAAAGAATGAGCATGCTTTTCCCAATTGAACCATGAAACAAATGTGGCAACGAAATTGAGATTATTGCATATTGCTTAGAGAACTCAGCTTTGCTGTCTACAAAAGAGAAAACACTTTCCATTTTCTCCATGTTTAATGACAATCTGCACCATTGCACCTTCTTCCCTTGCCTAAATTTGCTTCGGCTCAATCTCTAAATGCACAATTTCCAGGTTTCCCAAGAAGAATGTGAGAATGTGCATTTGGGCTAAAACGGCGAACCTTCATACAAAGCAGCTTTAAATAAGAGGAAATCAGTAACCATCTCCTGGTAATATATTTCTTTTCTTTTTTCTTAAAAAGTGCCAGCCTTCAGAGCTGTAAGATATGTTTTGATTTTGGCAGCCCCTCCTGCTTTTTCAGTTGTTCAAGATATTTAAGAAAAATACAAAGAATCATGAGATGCCTGAAGTTGCAAGTTGCAAGAAAATCTTGCTAAGGTCTCCAATTCTCCCCTTTCCCAACACACACACACACACACACACACACACACACACACACACACACACACCCTGTGCCAGCTCTTTTCAGTAAGGCTGCTGATGTCAAAATCATCCCATTCCCCCTTATGTCAGAAAGACTGATGATCATAAAGGCTCTTAAAGAAAATCACACAAAATATCCTAGTGTCTGAGGTATGAATCTTCCTTTGATTTAGAACCATTCTGCTCAACAGTCTTCCTCTAGAACAGGAGAAACTGGTTCAGCATGGAGGGTCAAACTGAAAATAAATCAAGACCCAGAGGGCCGGATTGAGCACACAATCTTTTCAATCTGCCAAATTGCCGACGTATTTGGCATAATATTTCCACCAGTGTAACTTATATCAAGATATAAGCGGGGATAATGTTGTGTTTGTTCTAGTGATGGTGCCAGCCCTAAATAAGATTAAGGAGAAAGCAAAAACTAAGTGGGGTTTTTATCTAACTCTGAGCCCCTCCATATACTGGTGCGTAGTTGAGGTGGTTTCTTTTTGGTGTACTTGGCAAGATGTCAATGACGCAATAATATTGCCTTCGTGGATTTATACAGGACCATTATTCTGCTTTCTTCGTTGCTCTGTAAAGCTATCCCAGTGTTATCACATACTTGCTGTTTGGGAGAGGGGCACTCTCTCACCACAGTGCAACAAAAGTGGGACAATCTCCTCCCTGCCCTGCCAGAACATTTGTTGCATAAACGTTACTGGATTTGAGCAGGAGGTTATAGGGCACGCTGTGATTGGAAAGGAATCAGTAGGTCCAGCCTGAAAGATTTGCAGATGTGCATTGTGGGATTGCACATAACTTCCCGGAATAACACAATGATCTGAAATCACTGTGAATGCACAATAGAAAGGATAATACTAATACTAATAATACTAATAATAATGATAATATTGTATTTTTCTGTGTATAACACGCCCCCATATATAAGACGCCCCCCGTTCTTAGGGACTCACATTTTAAAAAATGGGGTGAGATGGCTCTTGAGCTTTTCTTGGGGGGGGGGACTTTTCACCCACACGTGTCGCAAAATCCACCTCTCATGTGTCCCCTCACTGGCAGAAGCTGCATATCGCCCGCCCAATTGCCGCAGTGTCAGCCAATCAACACCAGCCCTTGACGCAGCAACCAATAACATGCCCAACAGCCAATGACTGGCGTGGCAGCAACCAATCAAACGTCCACCCTATGCACTATCCATGTATAAGACGACCCCCACTTTTTAGCATAATTTTCAAAGATAAAAACCAAGT
Organism: Podarcis melisellensis; assembly: GCF_964234715.1. NCBI lineage: Eukaryota > Metazoa > Chordata > Lepidosauria > Squamata > Lacertidae > Podarcis > Podarcis melisellensis. Next base: position 37,656,860 of record NC_138546.1, on the reverse strand, counting down.
CTTATACACGGAAAAGTACGGTAATTTATTATTTATACCCCGCCATTTGGCTGGGTTTCCCCAGCCACTCTGGGCAGCTCCCAGCAGAATTGATGATGATGATGCAATGAAACATCAGACAATACAACCTTCCCTCAACAGGGCTGCCTTCAGATGTTTGGAGGGGCCCTTAGGAGCACAGGAGAATGTATTATACCATGGTCTGACCTATTTGTCTTTCTAACCCAGTACTATCGACTTTGACTGGCCACTGGTGACTCTGAAAGGGGGCTAGAGAGGGGCTAAGGTTGGGCCAGGTGGTTAAGTCCTCCCTTTCCAAAGGTGATGAAGAAAATTAAACCCCTGCTGTTGTAGCCAGAGGCGGGTGAGAAATTTGATCCACTCCGCATTTAAAGGCACTTTTTGAAATAGCAGGTAAACTGAGCCACACAGCCATCCTTGGAAATTTATTCTCTGAATTTTGCAATGCTAACCATCTATTGCAATGCTAACCACAGAGGCAATTTTGCTACCAGGAGCTGGGAACAAGGAGGATTCTCATGAATCCAGGGATTGTGAAGAAACGACTGCATGCACACACCTTCCACTGGCTTGGTTCATTTAACCCTTGACATGCTAGGGTTGCCGTATTTCAAAAAGTGAAAATCCGGACAGAAAAGTTGTTGAGCTCTTTTTTGGCAAAATCTCAAACAAATATGATATTTTCCAGCTATTTTTAGGGGAAATCACCAAAAAACGACACTGCCGACATGGGTCACCATACATCCAGACGTTTCGGTGATTTCTGCCCTTGACACAGCTTCTGACGACCAATTGCCAGCTATGTCCGGGAAATTCTGGATGTATGGCAACCCTATGATATGCCTTCATACTTGACCTCTCTTGCACACCTCAGCTCACTTGAATGGGGAACTGTGAAGATTCTCGGCCTAGCTGCATGGGATCCGCTCCAAATATAAATAAACAAATTTGCACACAAGCAATCTAAATTCTGTGCTAAGAAAAATTGAATTCAGTAGCCTGTACAAATTATACAAATGGTGCACAATGCATAAAATCTCTTATTTTCCGTCATCCATTCTGGTTTTGCTTACAGTGGGGAAGGGCAATGAGTCAAGTAGGCCAACGAGTCTCCCTTCCCCTGAAGCCTTATTTCACTGGAAATCTTAGACACCCACACACCATTCTGGCTTTTGAAGTTAAAATAAGCACTGCCAACTAGGGGTAGAGAGAAATCCAGTTCAACTCGTGTTTGGAGGCAAACCTAATTTCACTTTTGGAAACAATACACCAACTGAAACACAGCAATAATTCAAAATATGTATGTTCCTCAAGTTCTTAATGTAGTTCTGTAGCCAAGTGTACAAAAATAAATGCATATACTGGAGCAAATGTGTGCATGGAAATGCATGTATTGGTGTAAATCACATACAAGAATGCATTATATCTGGGGAAACGGCTTTGCCAAAATGTATATTGGGCAAAATTGCATGTGAAAATGTTGTATATTAGAAGAAATGTGCAATGAAATGCTGATGAATTTTCAGGATAAGTATTTTTAACAACAACAACAACAACAACAATAATAATAATAATAATAATAATAATAATAATAATAATAATAAACCTATGTGGGAAATGTGAGAAGCAAACTTAAGAATGGAAATATGAGAAATTGACACATTCACCCACCCCTAGTTGTAGTCAAGGCTGGATGATAAAAGAAGAGGGATAAGTGTTCCCTATTTTTCTAGGAGTGAGCAGAGTTTTGCTTTGCAGGGAGGAGCTGAACTGAGCTGAGAGCTAATGCATGCAAGACGAAGGGGATGGACGCAGAATTGCAACTGAGAGTGAAGAGGCCAAGCCCTGAATAATGAATTTCTAATGCTACATTTTTGACCATTGTATAATATTTATGAATCAACCATTCAGCAGAGATCCCCTACACATTTACTTTTTCATTGTAATATTGGATCAACTTACAAACCCCACGCTATATAAACTTTCAGGGTCCCTGCCGACAGTTACTCGCCAGGCACAAACATATCTATACCCGGTGTCTGATATTTTTGTCTGGAGATGCCTGGGATTGAACCCAGGATCATCTGAATGCAGAGCATGTGCTCTCCTGTGAAGCTATGGGCTCTTCTTCCCTTGCGAGACTTCCTCCAGCCTCCTTTGTAAACCTCCTGGCAGACTCAGGGCTCTGGAATCTGCTTTACTTAGTTGCTCTGGAGCCAGCTGTGGGTTCTGACCTAACACAGTTTTGGAGATAGCACGGCCTGCCTCTTTGCCTCCTCAGTGTGTAATTTTGTAGGTAGGCATATTTCAAAATATTCGAGTCCCCAGCGCTGTCTTATCTCACCCTAGAAATCAGCCCTAGAACTTCCTAGTGCTTTGCCAACCGTGGGATAACAAAACACATGTTTCGGGAGCCCTTCCAACAACAGGGGCCCATGTGTGTGGCATCTGGACTTGGGGAACCTTTGGCCTGAGGGACAAATGTGGCCCCTGAACTCTCTCAGTCTGGTCCACTGGACTCTCCCTGAACCTAGGTTGCTATTTATATTTTATATTTTATATTTTTTATTTATATTATTATTATTATTATTATTATTATTATTATTATTATTATTTATACACCCCAGCCACTCTGTGCGGCTTCCAACAAAATATTAAAATACAATAATTAATAAATATTAAAAGCTTCCCTAAAAAGGGCTGCCTTCAGATGTCTTCTAAAAGTCCAATGGTTGTTTATTTCTTTGACATCTGATGGGAAGGCGTTCCACAGGGCGGGCGCCACTACCGAGAAGGCCCTCTGCCTGGTTCCCTGTAACTTCACTTCTTGCATTGAGGGAACTGCCAGAAGGCCCTCAGCGCTGGAGCTCAGTGTCCGGACAGAATGATGGTGTGTGTGTGTAGATACTCCTTCAGATATACTGGACTGAGGCCATTTAGGGCTTTAAAGGTCAGCACCAACACTTTGAATTGTGCCCGGAAATGTACTGGGAGCCAATGTAGGTCTTTCAGGACTGGTGTTATGTGGCCTCGGCTGCCGCTCCCAGTCACCAGTCTAGCTGCCGCATTCTGGATTAACAACCAGAATCACTCACCACCACCATAAAAGAGTTTGCCTCAGCCCAGCACTGAATTACAGAAAGCATCTAAATCGTTTCAGAAATTTCTTCCGTTCCTTGTCATCATTCCTTCCTTTTTTTCTTTTCTTTTTTTAAAGGCTTGCCAATGGTTACGAAAAGCCTGGCTGGAGTCATATGTTACTAATCACCTGCTATAATCCTTCGGCTGCGGAAAAAAGCAAACACAAGTCACCGCAGCGTTTAGGCTCCTTGCAATTGTACCTTCCACCCCTCCCTCCATGCCTTTCTTTGCACCAGTCCGCTCCCCTCCTGCCTTGCCATTTCACTGCTGCTCAGGCAGTTGTCTGCCTTGTGGCTTTCTTCTCTCTCCTGCCCCCACCCCGTACCGCTCTTGTGCTGATTTCTGCAGTGGCCCCTCCTCCCAGCAACATCTATAATGTGTTCAGACACCTGGGATGCAGGGAGAGGCTGTGCAGTCAGCATGAGGCCTGGCAGAAATGCCAGCTACGATCGCAAACATGCCCCGACTCAGTCTGCCTCCGCTATAAATTATGTCAGCTGCAAAGAAAGCAGGAATGGAGAGAGTCTTCCCTCTGCAGATGGCGAGGGGTGGTTTGAAGAGTCTGGGTGGATGCCAGCCAGCCAGCCTGCCACATGCAGCAAGAAATAACCCAGGGGTGCTAAATAGCAGAAGACTTACTGTCATGTGACCATTTTCTATCTCATGGGGTAATTTTGAAGCCTAGTTCTTTTAATGACAGTAAAGATCATCAGAAAGATGGCGGTAAGTCCTGTATATCAGGGGTAATCAATCTCAGGCCCAGGTGGCCAAAGGGGGTCTCCCACATCTCTTGGAACTCCTTACTGGTCCTCCATTGCACCCAGTGGTTTGGAGTCTTTTTTGTGACCCTGAACTTTGATAATGCCTTCTCCTTCTCTGCACAAAGGGTGGAGAGGGGTGAGTGTCTGTAAAAAGCAGTTTTCTGCAAAAGGTAGAATTTATATTCATTGCTCTGCCCACTTTTGCAGACCCAGCTTTAGTCAGGGATGTGTGTATATTGTGTGTGCTGTTGTGGTTTCAAAATAAAAACACTGTGCAACAGCAACCCCAAATCTGCATCAGGTTATTGGCCATACATCTCCTTATTGCATAAGGACTAGAAACTTTCTCTAAAAATATAGGAAGCGGGGAGTCTCAGCAGTGGTGAGAATGCTCCTCTTTCACTGTGATTCTTGTTCAGAGGCCTCCATTAGCTGGTCAATTGACTGGTTGTTGAAATATATACAGGCAACAACCGACTGACGTGTGATCGCACATGCGTACATGGTGTTGAAGCCGAAAGTAACTCTAAAACAGGAGTAAAAAGGTGGAACGGGGCAAAACGGGGACAGGACTGATAGCTTTACGTGGGCCCCATCAACACACGTGGGGGTCCAGAATGAAACCCCCCCACAAAACAAGGATTGCCTGTACACACACACACACTGCAAAATAAAATTTAAAAACCTTATCAGTTCTACTGTTATCAACGTTTCCAAATTTCTTTTACCAGATTGGAAAAAGTGTTTCTCTCATTCTATGCTAGGATCCAGTGGCAGCCAGTGTGATGTGGTCATTAGAATCTTGGATTGGGATCAGGGTTCAAATCTCCATCAACCATGAAGCCCACTGAGGGATCTTGGGCCAGTCACCATCTTTCAGCCTAACTTACTCTCACCATCATGGCCCTGGAATCAAATTACTCTTTTGCAGAGGATGACGGTTCAGAGTGGGAAGGGGAATTGACAACCCCAGGTATACATAGTTGCACATGAGGAGGCTATTATGCCAGTACTTCTCTGGCCTGATAAGGTTACATTGACTTCTTCTGAGGACTCCAGCTCAGAAGCCGTAGCTGAAACAGTCCCTCCCCACTCCATCTCATTCAACAACTGTTCAAGCAGACCTTTTAAATGAATCAGTCCCTCTCACAAAAGGCAGAGCAAACAACTGAGAGACTGGACCTTCTATTTAAGGCTCAGCCTGAGGATGACTGCTGCTGAAACAACATTTGAGCTCAGCTCTTAGGGAGTCACCACCTTCAGTCCTTGCACTGAGCTGTCCAAGGTGCTGCTGAAAAGCCTTGCTTTGCCTTTGTATTGCTGAGGCTGTTGCTCCAAGCAGAGCACCCACCAAGTTGCATTGTGGGTAGAATGGGAAAGAGAAGAACCACATAGGCCCCCCTAAGCCCCCTTGAGGTAAGGCAGGATGTAAACATAAATATATACAAATATATTCATACAGTACATAGTTAAACCATGACACGTGCTCCCACAGTGATGGCCACCTAACTTGGAGACCCCTGTTGGGAGACCCCTATTCCCCCTCCTAGAGATACAATTTCCCAAGTGGTTTAACAATCAATCCCTCTTCTCAGGGAACAGAGAGAATTGAATATTTCTGCCCATGGAACCAACACAGTTGAGGCATCAACACACCACCTTAACATTTAAACCAGTGCTGGCCCTACTCAGAGTAGACCCAGGGAAGTTAACATAGCTAGCTTCATCAATTAATTTCAGTGGCTCTACTCTGAGTAGCCTTAGTTAGATATCAGCTACAATTTTGTTCCTTCTGTCGGGAGATTAAGAAAAAAAAATGACTCAGTATCCCAGTTAGAATACCACACTGGCCTTCATGAAGGAAAAATAGGAGTATTTAGGCTGCAGCCCAACATTGACTTGGGAGTAAGCTTGATGTTAACTCAATGGGACTTACTTCTGAGTAGACATGCCCGGGATTCCACTGTCAATCATTGTTGAACGCAGCACTATCACTTAAAATGTATCTCCAGTATAATATGGCAGATTGGGTGGAATTTTATGAAACTAGATCTTGTTGCAAAACAGGATCTAGATCCTACACGCACATACTTTTGTAAATTTCCAAAAAGGAGCTAATCTAAGTGGCTTGCAAATATAATTTCTGAACAAGTGTTAAAGCAACAGTGATCCAACCAGTTGATCAGTGTTACAGCTGGGACTGTGGAAGCTCTGAATTGTATGTGCACACGTGTTCAGGGCTGGCACCCAACGTTTAGGGGGCAAGAGGTGGGAAGCTCCTGCAGCCAATCAGAAGCATAGCTGTCAACTTACAGATTTGAAAATAAGGGACTAGCAGCCTTGAAAATAAGGGACCAGCAGCCGAAATAAGGGACCTGCAGCCTCACCTGTTCCAGGCACTCCAGTCTTCCTGTCCTCCTGCAGTCTGGTCAAACTCATGCTGGTAGCTTTGAGAACACTGTCCAACCAACTTTGTAACCAGAGGTTCAACTGAATAGAATCTGAATCACATGCACCACAAGGCCAAGCAGCCTCAACTTAAGATGGCTCCCCGGCCTGGCTTTGCACTGCAAAGTTTGAAGCAGCACGTGCAACAAAATGGCATCCAGCATTCAAAAACCCCCTCAGCTTGCATTAACTAGCCACACACAAGGCATGCAAGCTCCACCCCCCAGTCGTTCTTAGACTTCTTATTGGGTGAGCAACACAGCCAAGAAACACAGCTGGAGCCTCCCTCCTCCCTGGCCAGCAGGGAGAGAGGGAGAGGAGCTGCTTCCTTTGAAATTTAAGGGACATCATTTAAGGGACATTTAAGGGACATCTATCAATAAGGGACAGCAGCGGGACATGGCGCTGAAATAAGGGACTGTCCCTTCAAATAAGGGACACTTGACAGCTATGATCAGAAGCTGTGGGAGCCCCATCAGACGTTTGTGTTCCAAAAAAATGTTTGCAAAGCAGAACAATCGATTCCGGGTTTATGGCGTTTGGGAGCCAAGGTACCACTGTATAGTTACTTATCTCCTTGGCTCAGGGATCACATAACTCCATACCCTCTGATGAAAATATGGACGTCCTACCATACCCTCCAACATTTCTCCAGTGAAAATAGGGATGCCCTAAGGAAAAGTGAGACTTTCTGGGATCAAATCAGAAACCGGAACAGCATCTGTAAATCCGGGATTGTCCCTGGAAAATAGGGACAATTGGAGGGTCTGTGATCTGACAATAAACACAATCTGAACTGACATGCCCCATGTTGTTGTGTGAATGGGCTCAAAGAGATACTGAGCAGGATAATGGACTTCTGGCACTCAGTGGCTTCTTCATAGAATTAGGAGGCACACAGAGAGAAAAAGGTGGTTCTATAGAGCACCACAGCCTTCCTTTCAGAGTTGCACCTTTTCTTCTGCAGCTTGGAGGCTAGCATCTCCACCTTTGACTTATTTCCCCCCTCCCCTGTGGACATGTCTGGAAATAGTTAATAATAATAATAATAGTAATAATACTCTGAGCGACACCACAGCCCATCCCACGAGGGGAGAGGTTTGTTGGTGTGATTAATCTCTAATTGTTTTGAGATCAGAGGCTGAGTAGGTGCCTTGCAAGTACGAAGCTATTAATTTACTATCCCTTTCTCATTAGAATACCGAAACAAGTCAGAGAAGTTGCCAGCAAGGCCTTCTGTTCATCATGTGAGTAGTGCAGTGGAATATTTGAATCAGGGTTGGCGCCACGGGTAGGCTGCACAGGGCATATCCCAGCAGGAGGCCCCGTGCCAACCCCTAAAGCGGGGGCGGCCAGTGTGGTTCCCTGCGGGTGCAGTTGGACTTCAGCTCCCAGCGTTTGGGTAGTGCTGGCGGATTCCTCCCATATACAGTGCTACCTCGGGTTAAGTACTTTATTCATTCTGGTGGTCCATTCTTAACCTGAAACTGTTCTTAACCTGAAGCACCACTTTAGCTAATGGGGCCTCCTGCTGCTGCCGCGACACCGGAGCACAATTTCTGTTCTCATCCTGAAGCAAAGTTATTAACCTGAAGCACTATTTATAGGTTAGCAGAGTCTGTAACCTGAAGCGTATGTAACCTGAAGCGTATGTAACCTGAGGTATCACTGTATGTGTTTGTTGCAAGGCACGCCAATCCCATGGAGGTCACGGCACATGTTTACCACGCGAAACCACGGCACATTTTTGCCACACGACCACCACCTCCCTGCCTTTTTCCACACAACATGATACTCTTCAGCAGCTAATGAACAATCCGATTAATCATAGCAGCTATTAATTCAACTGAGGGAAAAAGCTGAAGCAGGTGTTTCGAGGCGGATTAGCGCTGCTGAGCATGCGGCACACGGCCTTCACTCCAAGACGGCATTGCACAGTAGCCAAATCAGGCTCTTCTCTCCCTTGCCCCGACACTATTATCACACCAACTCTTTGATGGGATTTGAGAGAAGGGTTGGGAAGGAGTCGCGCTAGCAGTAATTAGGCTCTACTCTGCTCTTAGGCAGATGAGGGTGGGACAAGAGCCTTTGTTTGACTGGAACTAGTCCTCCAAACCAAATGGAAAAAGAAGGGAAGGAATGCAAACAAAAATACAGGTCCCAAGGACTACGGATGAGAGAATGTGTCAATTTCAGAGGCTCCTTTTCCCAATCTCATCTTAAGATACTCCACGTTTCCACATCACTTTGTGGCTCCCCCCCACCCCCGTTTGCAATATCATTTTAATATATTACGGTATAGTTCATACCCTCCAACATTTCTCCGATGAAAATAAGGACGTCCTATTCAATAATAATAATTATAATTTTACTATTTTACACCCTGCCCATCTGACTGGGTTACTCCAGCCACTCTGGGCGGATTTCAACATATGTAAAAACATAGTAAAACATTAAACATTAAAAGAACAGCCCCATATACAGGGCTGCCTCCAGGTAGCTCCAGGTCAGATAACTCCATAGCCACCCACATTTCACCAATGAAAATGAGGACGCCCTATCATACCTTCCAGGACGCGGGTGGCGCTGTGGGTTAAACCACAGAGCCTAGGACTTGCCGATCGTAAATTCGGCAGTTCGAATCACTGCGATGGGGTGAGCTCCTGTTGCTCGGTCCCTGCTCCTGCCAACCTTGCCTACTTGCACGTCAAAGTACAAGTAGATAAATAGGTACCGCTCCGGTGGGAAGGTAAACGGCGTTTCCGTGCGCTGCTCTGGTTTGCCAGAAGCGGCTTAGTCATGCTGGCCACATGACACGGAAGCTGTACCCCGGCTCCCTCGGACAGTAAAGTGAGATGAGTGCCACAACCCCAGAGTCATCTGTGACCAGACCTAACAGTCAGAGGTCCCTTTACCTTTACTTTATCATACCTTCCAATATTTCTCTGATGGAAACAGGGGAAATGGGACATTCCAGGATCAAATCAGAAACTGGGGTGGGTTCTGTAAATCTGGGGCTGTTCCCTGGAAAATAGGGCACTTGGAAGGTCTGACAGTTTGTAACATTCCAGTAAGAAATAGGAAATAAATAGCAGTAAAGACCCAGTGCAAAATGGCAACAGCAACAACAAAACCAGGGTTCACAGTCATTACCTCATCAAATAAAGGGCATTCTCAAGAGACTACACATTGAACCAGCTGTTACAACGTAAACCAACAGATACAGAAAGAGTACAAAACAAATGTTATGAATACCAATTGAAGCCACTTTGCATTTGGACTTGCCATCCTTGTGATTGTCCTTTCATAAGTAATAAACGGGTGGCAAAGGTAAAGGTAAAGGGACCCCTGGCCATTAGGTCCAGTCATGACCGACTCTGGGGTTGCGGCGCTCATTTTGCTTTATTGGCCGAGGCAGTCGGTGTACAGTTTCCAGGTCATGTGCCAGCATGACTAAGCCGCTTCTGGCGAACCAGAGCAGTGCACGGAAATGCCGTTTACCTTCCCGCTGGAGCAGTACCTATTTATCTACTTGCACTTTGACGTGCTTTCGAACTGCTAGGTTGGCAGGAGCAGGGACCGAGCAAGGGGAGCTCACTCTGTTCCGGGGATTCGAACTGCCGACCTTCTGATCAGCAAGTCCTAGGCTCTGTGGTTTAACCCACAGCGCCACCTGCGTCCCTAAATGGGTGGTAAGAGGAGGAAAAATCCTTAGGCTTAGCTGCACCCTGAGACAGCCTTAATTTATAAGCTGTGAGGATATGAGAGGGCTAGAGAGAACTGTGAGAGGATGGGGGTGTGGGTGAGGTGTAAAAGAAGGAAGGAGCGGTGGGTGGGGGGGTAGGTATTTTTTGCATTTCATGTGATCTTTCACATGACATAAAAGCCATTTCTCTCTCTCTCTCTCTCTCTCTCTCTGTGTGTGTGTGTGTGTTTCAATATCGTTCCAATAACAGCCTCATTATAACAATACCAATTTTATCCAATTGATGCACTTATTAATGCCAGTTATTCAAAAGACAAATTATACTATTAAATTGGCCCCTTTGCATGCTAGAGTTGACGAATTCATTCTTCTACATTTTTTCTGCATTCCAAAATTTTTAATAATTTCCATTCCATTCAGATATAATAATCCCTTCTATAACAGCTACATAAAAGCCAATTCTAAAAATCTAGAAGCACAGCGCTCATTTCCGTGTTAACTGTGACCAGGAAAAAAAAATCCATTTGCAACCATGTTAACCCAGAAATTTAGCACAACATGGTGGTATATTGATCAAAAAGTCAGTTCCATAACACAACAGTGTAAAAGGAGAGCATTATAACCAGGAAAATGCAATAATCCCCATGTCTGAATGTACCCATTAACTCAGTGTATCAAAGGCCTGAGGGGAAAGGTAAGCATTTTCCTAATGCAGAAAAGATGTCTTTGAGGTTGGGGAGGTTAGACATCGTAATGTCAAGCAACTGTTATCCACACTTTTCCCATCACTTTCCTGTGGAACGCCCTCCCATCAGATGTCAAGGAAATAAACAACTAACTGATTTTAGAAGACATCTGAAGGCAGCCCTGTATTGGGAAGTTTTTAATGTTTGATGTATTACAGTATTTTAATATTTTTCTGGAAGCCGCCCAGAGTGCCTGGGAAAGCCCAGCCAGATGGGCAGGATATAAATAAATTATTATTACTATTATTATTATTATTATTATTAGATCACACCACACTTACCAGTGCATTTCCCTATCACTTTCCAAACCACAAAATATTCTTGTTTTTAAGGTTGATTTGTTGCACCAGGGCAACGGAGCCCTTTAATCCTCTTTAGTTGCTTAAACCTCAATTTCCTGGGATCCCCTCAAATCCCTCCTACGAAACACTGACAGTCTGGAGGCGTCCTAAGGAAGGCAGTCTGTCAGCTCTAGGTTGCGGTAAGGTTGCAGGTGGGAGCAGCTTGGGATGAATGGCCGGGGGGGGGGGGGTTGCTGCCTGCGGCAGCTGCCTCATTCTTCCTAATGGCAGAGCCGGCTCAGTGACCATTGCTTGCTCACCCGGCCCCATTAAGTGAGCAATTGCAGAAACAAGGCAATGGAGCAACAGCCTTTGCTCACCTTGCTCTCTGTCCCACTAGGCACCTGTGTGGATTGGGACCAAAGGGACAGAGCAAGGAAATGGGCAGGAACACCAACTGCAAAAAGGAGACAGGCCCACTAAGAGCCTAGAAAAGAAAAGAAAAGAAAAGAAAAGAAAAGAAAAGAAAAGAAAAGAAAAGAAAAGAAAAGAAAAGAAAAGAAAAGAAAAAGCCAGTACTCTAGGCAAGGAGGGCAAAGGATAATCTAAGTTGAATCCCCGGCAATGCAAGAATATGCTGCTGTCCCACATGGGGATCAAACCTGCAACCTTGGCGTTATCAGCACCACACTCTAACCAAATGAGCTATCCCTTTCCTCAAATCATGGGGGCTCCCTCATCCCCCGTCTGCCCTGCCCCTTCTTGACTGCGACTAAATGTGCGATCCGCTCCTCTCGGTCCCCATTCAAGCACATCTCAAAAGCCATACGACATGCTTTGGCACGGTTTCTTCCAATAATGGCAACCCTCAGCTCATCTGAGGTGGCCACCTTGGCAGGACTTGCAAGGAAACCCCCTCTTTTTAACTTCTCTAGAGTGTTTTCATGTGGTGAAGCTGTACTTGAGGAAGGCTCCACATTCCCTCCAATCAGGGGAACAAACGTGTTGTTTCATTGGGGGGTCTGTGGAGGACTTTGGCTGCTCTCATTATGTCTCCTGCAAGGACTTGTGCAGGGTGATTTTCGCTAAGACTGTCTGTTGTTTTGTGCCAAGATGGTCGGTGCCTCCAGACTGCCACTGTTTTGTGGGAGAAATTCAACCACATACCGGAAATTTAGGTTTGCACAACTGAAGTGGATTAAAGTGCTCTGTCGCCCTGGCACAATAAATCCACTTTATGTTTTAAAACTGGGATTTTTGTGGTTAGGAATGCAAGAGGGAAATACACTGAAAAGTGTGGCATGAACTACTGATTAATGGAAGGGGTATACAGTGGTACCTCAGGTTAAGTACTTAATTCGTTCCGGAGGTCCGTACTTAACCTGAAACTGTTCTTAACTGCCGCCGCGCCACCGCCACACGATTTCTGTTCTCATCCTGAAGCAAAGTACTTAACCCGAGGTAATATTTCTGGGTTAGCGGAGTCTGTAACCTGAAGCGTATGTAACCTGAAGCGTATGTAACCTGAGGTACCACTGTATAGCCACTGCCACTGAAGGCTCATTGTCGTATAACTACCCCATACACAAATTAATCCATTAGATATTTTGGTAAGTGGTTTGTATGCTCTCTTTACGTTCAGATGCCTCTCATTGCCAAACTTGGCACGAGGGTCCCCAAGGTGGCAGTCTATGTTGACGTTTGGGCACTGATCACCATTTTGAATTAAGATGGCAGACCCAAACATCACCTTGGCGCTCATTTTATGGCATAGCTTTGGCCATCTCTCAAGATATTGTTGCCAAACATGGCACGAGGGTTTCTGAGGTGGAGGCAGAGATCTCTGTAGGCACTTGGACGTTGGCCACCATTTTGATTCAAGACAGTGAACCAAGCATTACTGTGGCGTAACTTCACCCTTTTTCTGGGTCATGGGTACAAACACACAAATTACGCTAGCCATTTAAAAATCACAGTATTATTTGGTTTCCAAACCACTAGTGGTTAATAAATATCAGACACAGGGTGCCTTCAACATGTCACTATTTGGCAGAAAGATTCAAGCACATGCCAGAACTTTAGATTTGTGCATTTGGAGTGGATTAAAGGGCTCTGCCACTCCAGTACAACAAATCCACTTTTTAAAAGTATCAGACTGGAAAGAATGCATGTCTTTTTTCTTCCTCTTGACATGATATTAAGAACGTTTTGCTTGTTTTATATCAGTTTGTTTGTTTTAATGTTTTGTCTGTAATAAAAAAGAAAGAACCAGGCAGCTTGCTGTTTGCAAAATGACGTGGAAATGCATTGAAAAATGTGAAATGAAGGAATCAATTTGATTTGAATTAATTTTATAATGAAATGATTTTAGAATGTTGTACTATTTTATTGTTGTTAGCCGCCCTGAGCCCAGCTTCGGCTGGGGAGGGTGGGATATAAATAAAAATTATTATTATTATTATTATTATTATTATTATTATTATTATTATTATTAATGAGAAGGCATGTATACACGCTGCAAGCATATCAGAACCAATGCTGGATGAATGCTTATTGTCATATAACCACCCTGTATACAGTTCAGAACAAATGCTCAATAAATACCAGACATAGTCTAACCACTGCATAAGCTTCATGCAAGCTAATCAGGATGAACACTGAATAAACAAGTCTTTTTGTGTGGAGCCCCATGTGTTGTATCAATCTGTTTATGTCAAGAAGTGTGCTGGAAATGAGCCTATCACCAGGTGTGCCCATAGCACTTCATCCATGTACACTGCAAGCTTTAGCTAGTTTAAATCAATAGATTAATCAACCAAACCTCCAGTTGATTAATTGTTGGAGAGTCACTGAATGGGGTCAATGTTTATTTTGCGGGCCACAGAATTCAAGTCATTTTGGCTTTGTATTATTATTTTTTTAAAAAAAAATTAAACCAGCATTTTCTGAGCACTATCTCAGATATCTACAATAACCCTATAAGGTAAAGGAAAAGGTCAAGGGACCCCTGACTATTAGGTCCAGTCGTGACCGACTCTGGGGTTGCGGCGCTCATCTCGCTTTATTGGCCGAGGGAACCGGCGTACAGCTTCTGGGTCATGTGGCCAGCATGACTAAGCCACTTCTGGAGAAGCAGAGCAGCGAGCGGAAATGCTGTTTACCTTCCCGCCGGAGCGGTACCTATTTATCTACTTGCATTTAGATGTGCTTTCTAACTGCTAGGTGGGCAGGAGCTGGGACCGAGCAACGGGAGCTCACCCCATTGCGGGGATTTGAACCGCCAACCTTCTGATCAGCAAGTCCTAGGCTCTGTGGTTTAACCCACAGCGCCACCCGCATCCCTCGCCCTACAAGGTAGATAAGCATAATTAGCCAAATACTGTAAGATGAGGGATGGGACTGAGGCTGAGTAGTGACTTGCCTGAGGGAACCTAGTGAGTTCATAGCAGAAAGTCAAAACTTGAACTGGGGACTTCAAGAAGCTAAGAAGTGTTATAATACCCCAGATCAGAACAGGAGCCAAAAACAGCAGCTCATGTAGCAAGGCTGCAGGCTATTTTGATTTTGAAACACAATCTTTCCTTCCAACAAGGAGTGGAGCCTTTTTAAATTAGTTTGCAAGTTATCACACACTTCCTTTGATACTATGTATGTATATCAAAGTTTCGACCACATGCAGATTTACTGAAACATAACTGATCAATCAAAAGAGATTCACTGGTTAAAAAGACGATCAACCAACTAAATGTTCTGGAATCTGTGGCTGGGTTTAATCATTTTTTCCGATTCACAGAATTGTAGAGTTGGAAGGAAAACAGAGGATTATCTAACCCAGTCCTCTACAATGCAGGAATATGTGGCTGTCCCATATGGGGATCAGCACCATTAATTCTATACCCTAAGTGAGAGCCAGTGTGGTGTAGTGGTTAAGAGTGGTGGACTCGTAATCTGGTGAACTGGGTTCGATTCCCCGCTCCTACACATGCAGCTGCTGGGTGACCTTGGGCTAGTCACACTTCTCTGAAGTCTCTCAGCCCCACTCACCTCACAGAGTGTTTGTTGTGGGGGAGAGGAGAATGTGAGCTGCTTTGAGACTCCTTCGGGTAGTGATAAAGCGGGATATCAAATCCAAACTCTTCTTCTACTCTTCTTCTAACATTATACAATACCCTTTTCACATATCTAATGGGCAGGACAGGACACTGGTTGATTAAATTTCTATCTCATCCTCCCAAAGGAGCCTAGGACAGGAAACATCAAAATAGCCCAATTTAAACCGTGCACTCCAGTGGGACCTTGGGAAGTGGGTGTGGCCTGGAGGAGTCCTGGGGGCCAGATCAAGAGGTATGGAGGGCCACATTCAGACCCCAGGCATGAGGTCCCCTGCTCCTCATTTACACAAAGTAAGGCAAGCGCACCCTGTTGAATTATTTTTATGCCTTCAAACAGGGGTGAGAAGACTGCCACTTTGAGACTCCTTCGGGTAGTGATAAAGCGGGATATCAAATCCAAACTCTCCTGCTTGCAGGAAGCTCCTGCAGCCAATCGGAAGCTGTGCCTTGGTTTTCGAATGGTTTCGGGAGTCAAACGGACTCCCAGAATGGATTAAGTTCAAGAACCAAGGCACATTTAAAGCACATGCTGTTCCCCAAAGGAACCTGGGAGCTGTCGTATAAACCCCACATAGCTACAATTCCCGGCACCCTTCACAAACTGCAGTTTGTGGGGTTCTTTTCATATGCTTTAAATGTATGGTGTATACACACCCAGAGAAAAATACAGTGTGCATCTCTGTTTGTGCTTAAGGCTTTAAATGTGCTTTAGCTCATGCGGCATTCAAAGTGTGTGAGTTCTTTAAAGCAATTTTTTAAAAAAACAAAACACCTTGGTTATATCAATCTGGGTGGGACAGTGGGGCACGTTTGGGCAAGGAGTGTATGTCACACAGTCTTCTCTTCCAGCTCATCACAATGTACCATTAGTCTGCCTGACTGCGCTGTTTAGTCTTGACAAAATGCTAATTGTTGTATGGGACAGCTGCCTGCAACTCTCCCTTCGCCTCCTCTGTACAAGTCGCTGGACCCAATCTTTCCAGGTGGCGGAGCTCTGAGCTGTGGGCTTCACAGCTGTTGAAATGACAACTCCTATCAGCAACTCTGTAATGAAGGAGGGTTCCCATGAACCAAACGGCTTCGATTTGCATTCCCCACCCTCCTTTCTCTCACACACATGCACACCCTATGTTATCTTCCAAAAAAGGCTCCAGATATCACCAGAAGAAAGGTAAAAAAGAAAAAAAAAGGTAAAGGACCCCAGGACGGTTAAGTCCAGTCAAAGGCGACTATGGGGTTGTGGCGCTCATCTTGCTTTCAGGCTGAGGAAGCCAGCGTTTGTCCACAGACAGCTTTCTGGGTCATGTGGCCAGCAGGACTAAACCGCTTCTGGCACAACGGGACACCGTGACGGGAGCCAGAGTGCATGGAAATGCCATTTACCTTTCTGCCACAGTGGTACCTCTTTATCTACGTGCACTGGTGTGCTTTTGAACTACTAGGTTGGCAGGAGCTGGGACAGAGCGACAGGGACTCACTCTGTTACGGGGATTCGAACCGCCGACCTTTCGATCAACAAGCCCAAGAGGCTCAGTGGTTTAGACCACAGCGCCACCCGCATCCCACCAAACCAGGAGATAGGAGCATAAGCATTGCCTTCATTGCTCAGACCAAGGGTCCATCAGGATTCCGTCTCTGACAGCAGCCAATCGGATGCTTTTGGTCACTCAGTAGCGAGGAGTAAGCCCCCTGGGAAAGGTGGGTGTAGCTCAGTGGTAGAGTATCTGCAAGCGGAAGGTCTCAGTTTCAATCCCTGCCATCTCCAAGTACAGCTAGGAAAGTTTCCTAGACGGTTGTTGCCAGTCAGTGTAGACAATACTGAGTTAGGTGGACTGGTGGTCTGATTCAGTATAGGCAACCTTCTCATCTTTCCCACTATGTAAATAGAGGCACAATTGAGTATTGATAACACCAACGTTCTTAAAAATTAAAATTTGCACACTGAGGAACCACTGTCAACACGTTGATCACTAAAACCTTTTCTGCGATTTCTGTGCATTGTACTCCTTTATCATACATCACTGCACTGGCTCCTGGAGCAGCTGCAATTGAGAAATGTAAAGAATAATAATAATAATAATAATAATAATAAAATAATAATAATAATAATAATAATTATTTATACCCTGCCCATCTGGCTAGGTTTCTCCAGCCACTCTGGGCAGCTCCAGCCACTCAATCACTCAATCAGTAACAGCAATAATTTCCTTTAATAAAATATAGTGTTATTTAAATTTAATAGATACTTCATCTCATAATGGATCTGATTGTACTTATTACAGAGCAGCTCCAAGTAGGAATGGGAAAATCTGTCAATTTCAGTTTCTCACAAGTTTCTGATTTTTCCAATTTCAACTTCAGGCCTCCACATTATTATGCTTTTTTTAAAAAGTCTTCCAGAAAATTCACCAGTATGTTAGAGCAAATTTCTCCTGAAACACATATTTTCATATGTCATTTTGTCTAATATGTAAAGCTCTCTCTCTCCCCCCCCCCAATAAAATATAATGTATTTGGACCAGTCTTCCTCCCAGGTGTGCCAGAGAAGAGGGGGGAAATGCAGTCCTTTTAAAACACAAATTGCATTATTCATTTAAAAATCACAATACTTTGGGAATTCTTTGAATTTCTAGTCAGCGCTGGGCAATCCCCACTTGTCTATGCAAACATAATTGCTACACATTTGGAAAAAGTGGCTTGCTTTTCTGTTCTCTGTTCATTTTGACACCTCTCAAGATATCACAATGAATTTTTGCATGATGGTACCTGAGATCAAGAAACAGGTTTTTGGCTGTGTTTGTATACAACTGGAGGCCATTTTGAATGAAAATGTCAGACTGAGCCTTTCAAAACAGCATCAGTTTCAACCATAGGCTGAGAGGAAGTGGTGTATTGGAAACTCAGAGAATCACAGCTCCTGAGTGTTTGTTTGTTTGTTTGCTTGTTTGAAGAGCAGGAGCAATGAAGCCATCTGTCCAGGGCACTAGTGTGAGGGACAGACCTACCCTACTCTAGCAAGCAGATGAGGTGATAATGAGGCTTTCAAGTGTTTGTAACAGATAAGCATAGAGGAAGCTGGATAAAGAAGAACATAATGAAAGCAGAGATGAGAAGCATCTTCCCTTTCCTTTCGATGGGATTCCTACAGCATGCTGGCAATTGAGATGGTAATGCATCTTAATGGAATCATTTACATTTCTAATTGAAAGCTTAATGTTGCATCTCAGATGGCTGAAGACTTCTGATTAGGGTTCAGCGCACTTTACAAATTGAAAGTAGGCAAGTCAGAATTCAGCGGCGCTTACTGCAAGGAAAGCTATGGATCGCACTCATGCTTATCCTAAGACATTGGGAATTATGCTGTACACTGCTGCTGTCGGGTTTGTGTGCAAATTAATGCATCAAATACAGCTGCCCGTGTTTTTGGACTTTCCTGGGGGTATGGCTCTGGGGGCAGTTATGATGAGTTCCAGCACTTCAAAATTTGCCACTGCAGCACTGATCAAGAGGATATATTATATCAGGGGCTCCCAATTGGTGGTCTGTAGACCAACAGTGGTCCTACAAGCTGCTTTAGGGTGGTCCATAGTGCATCTGTGAAAAGCAGTGACTGTGAACAGCAGTTGCATTGCATTTAAAAATCAGATTGGTTTTTTAATTATATTTTTAATGCTTATTTTCTTGCTTCTATTATGTTTTATTATTGTATTTTATATTGTATTCTATGGGATTCAAATTGCAATACAATAAAAGACAGCAGAAGAAATAAAACAAGCAATAAAAACTTTTTTGTGTGTATTTAGGGCCCGTCTACACTTTGCTTTTCTCATGCGTAGAAAGCACAGATCTGAACTGTTTTCTGTTTGCTCCGATTCAGCAGTAAAGAGCAGGTTTTCCCAGGGAAGGGGGCGGGGCAAGTGGAAGTATGGATGATCTTTTAGTTTTATTGATTTTAATGTCATAAGTGAACATGTTACAGGTAACACAGGAGCAGCATGTCATAAACAGACACGACACCCCTGTGTTATATGCCCATGCTGAATATAACCAGTCTCTTCTCATGATTGCGAGGAAATTAAAGTATTCTCTCCAGTGCGTAGTCTGGGTCTGAATTATATTTGCTCATGAAGCTTATAAATCTTGTTAAATTCATCACGTTTTGACATGCCTTTAATTACCTGGCAATGGCAAGCAGAGAGGCAATGTGATGTAGTGGTTACTTCAATGGTTCTCAAAGTGTGTGACAAACCACACTCGTGTGGCAGGTGAGAATGGCAAGTGTATCAGGACAATTCAAGGACTATCAAAGAAACATTTGAACATTTCAAGGTAAAGGTAAAAGACCCAGTCAAGGGCAACTATGGAGTAGTGTCGCTCATCTCCCTTTCAGGCCAAGGGAACAGGCATTTGTCCACAGACAGCTTTCTGGGTCATGTGGCTAGCATGACTACATCGCTTCTGGTGCAACGAGACACTGTGACGGAAACCAGAGCACACGGAAACGCCATTTATCTTCCTGCCGCAGTGGTACCTATTTATATACTTGCGCTGGTGTGCTTTCGAACTTCTAGGTTGGCAGGAGCTGAGACAGAACAATGGGAGCTCACCCTGTCACGGGGATTCGAACTGCCTATCTTCTGATCGGCAAGCCCAAGAGGCTGAGTGGTTTAGATCACAGTGCCACCTGCGTCCCATGTACATTTCAGGATAGTATAGCATGGTACAGCATCATGGTTTTTTTTTTTTTAAAATTGTGGAATATGGTTAGATATCTTTTCAAAATGAGAGCAAGAGCATCAAGTGATACTGAGGACAATCCTGGTTGTGTTTTCCAGTGTGTTTTCTTATCAATAATAATAATAAAATGGTAACACATGAGCAAATTTGTATTCTGAAAGCATGGCCCAGGGAAAAATGGTTTGAGACCCACTGGGTTAGAGTGTCAGACTATTACCTAAGAGACCAGAGTTAAAATACCTACTCAGCCAGGAAACTCATTGGGAGACCTTGAACCAGTCACTGCCTGTTAGCTTAGCCTAACACTCTCATTGGGTTATTATGGGGATTAAATGAGGGGGGGGGGAGAGAACTATCTATGTCACCTTGAGCTCCTTGGAGAAAAAGGATGGGATATGACTGCAATAAACAAACAAACAAACAAACAAACAAACACAATAATGCCTAATGTTCCGAAAGCACTATATCCCACATTTGAGACTACCATGTGCAATGAAAACAGAATGACAGTATCTAGCACTGTACAGTTGCTACAATGGGGGTATCATGAAGTGGTCTGCCAAGACTCTCAACGGTTTTCAAGAGGACTAATCGGGGCAGTGACAGCAGTCACAAAATTAAAAGACGCCTGCTTCTTGGGAGAAAAGCAATGGCAAACCTAGACAGCATCTTAAAAAGCAGAGACATCACCTTGCCAACAAAGGTCCATATAGTTAAAGCTATGGTTTTCCCAGTAGTGATGTATGGAAGTGAGAGCTGGACCATAAAGAAGGCTGATCACCGAAGAATGGATGCTTTTGAATTCTGGTGCTGGAGGAGACTCTTGAGAGTCCCATGGACTGCAAGAAGATCAAACCTAGCCATTCTGAAGGAAATCAGTCCTGAGTGCTCACTGGAAGGACAGATCGTGAAACTGAGGCTCCAATACTTTGGCCACCTCATGAGAAGAGAAGGCTCCCTGGAAAAGACCCTGATGTTGGGAAAGATGGAGGGCACAAGGAGAAGGGGACGATAGAGGACGAGATGGTTGGACAGTGTTCTTGAAGCTACCAGCATGAGTTTGACCAAATTGCAGGAGGCAGTGGAAGACAGGAGGGCCTGGTGTGCTCTGGTCCATGGGGTCACAAAGAGTCGGACACAACTAAACAACTAAACAACAACAATCGTGGCAGGGGGGCAGTTTGGGGACCGTTGTATATTGCATGATATTCTCTTATATAGCATATTAATCACTGCAGAATCTCCCCTTTCCCCTCTGGCAGGTTCCATCCTGTCACTCGGAATGCAGCACGAGGAAATTGGGAAAGCACGCGGAGATAAAAATCGCTCTCTGATGAATCCAGACACTTCCTGCCACTCGGCAGATGCCACAAGGCTGCGAGCCACCCTCCAAGAAGGAGAAAGAAGGGGGGGGGAGAGATGATTCACCTGGAAGGAGGGCGGGCAGCTTGTGCCAGATGTGTAGGAGGCTGCCCGAGACCCGCATGCTAACACTGTCTCGATTGTGCCGAGCATATGCTGGCAGTCACGGGTGAAAAATGCAGGCACCAGCACATGCCAGAAGTCTTTCAAGCATGGCCCACCAGTCAGCCTGGAGCTTAATGCGTCGATCCATCCAGTCAGCAGATGTGTGTCACCACCGTGCAAGTTGGGGCTGGTTGGAAAACCATTAAAAGAGAGAGAGGAGAGAGAGAGGGAGAGAGACGAGTGACCTAACCCAGACATCCAGGGTCTGCACAGAATGGCACATTGTTACCTGTCACTCTGGGGGCTTAAAAAATGGTGTGGCTGGAGCTGGAGGCTGGCAGGAGCACATCTGGAGGGATTAGGGAAGGAGTCGACTTAAAGGGAGCCTTACTGGAAGAGGAGAAGGACTGGAAACCATCACAAAGGGAGTGTGGGTGTGCTTGAGGAACCTACGGAGCTGCCCGAGTCAAGCCCTCTAGTTGTCATGGACAGGCTGGATGTAGAGCAATGGTGGGGGGCACCAGCTGGGGAACACCCAAGGGAAGAAGACTCAGAGCCTGGGGACTGGTGGTTGGATGACGATGAGTGAGAAGAGGGAGAAAGATTAGGAGGAGGTGGTGTTGGAAGTTGAAGAGGCAACAGGACGTAGTGAGCTGGGAGAGTCTGTGGCAGAGAGCAGTTCAGACTCAGAGGCAGAAGAGAGGCTGGAGAGTAGGGGGGCCAGGGATAAGGCAGCCAAGAGGTCTCCCACTCCTGCAGCAACCAGCTCCCCTCCCACCCTGGTCTCCCAACAAACACAGAGAAATGAAGAGGGCAGTGTAACAAGAGGCAAGTCACCAGAGTCTTAGGTCCAGAATCAGCAGCAGAAGTAGAGGACAATGACCAAGAGGCAGAGAAGAGTTGCCAGGCTGTCTCACCCTCCTGCAGAGACCAGCTTCCCTCCTCTCTGGTCTCCCAGAACCCAAAGAGATATGAAGAGGCCAGAGCAAAGATAGGCTGATGCCAAACATACACAGCTGTCCATGGAGGCACAGGTTAATTCTGTGTCCAGGACGGCTATCTATCAGCTCCACCTGGTACACAGGCTGAGACCCTACCTGCCCGCAGACTGTCTTGCTAGAGTGGTGGATGCTCTAGTTATCTCCCGCTTGGACTACTGCAATGCGCTCTACGTAGGGCTACCTTTGAAGGTGACCCGGAAACTGCAATTAATCCAGCAGCTAGACTGGTGACTGGGAGTAGCCGCCGGGACCACATAACACCGGTCCTGAGAGATCTGCATTGGTTCTCAAGTACGTTTCTGAGCACAATTCAAAGTGTTGGTGCTGACCTTGAAAGCCCTAAACAGCCTCGGACCTGTATACCTGAAGGAGCGTCTCCACCCCATTGTTCAGCCCGCACACTGAGATCCAGCGCCGAGGACTTTCTGGCGGTTTCCTCATTGTGAGAAGTGAGGTTACAGGGAACCAGACAGAGGGCCTTCTCGGTAATGGCGCCCGCCCTGTGGAACGCCCTCCCTTCAGATGTGAAGGAAATAAGTAGCTATCTTATCTTTAAAAGACATCTGAAGGCAGCCCTGTTTAGGGAAATTTTTAATATTTAATGCTGTATTGTTTTTAACACTCGATTGGGAGCCGCCGAGAGTGGCTGGGGAAACTCAGCCAGATGGGCTGGGTATAAATAATAAATTATTATTAATTATTATTATTATTGCTTTCCTTTCCTTTGGACCACATCAGTGAGGCTGAGAGGTGGGTCTTGTCATCTAGGAAGCCCAGGACTTCCATGCTCACTGCCCAGGCTTGCGCCCCAGAGACGTCACTTTGGTGCTGCTAATGCAGCGGTTTGACTTCACCCCCGGAGGCACACTCCATTGTCCCTTCAGGCAGCCAGATGCAACATTTGTCTTTGACAAGGTAGGTAGAACATAGCCTTATCCTTCCTGGATTCATCTAATCCTCCTTTAGCCATCCAAGTTGGCTGCCCTCGCTGCCTCTTGTGGAAGCAAATCCCATAGTTCCCCCCTCTTTCATCCCCTCAGCCACCTTGTGAGGTAGGCTTGGCAGAAGGATTGGAGTTGACCCAAGGACCAACTCAGTTTCTACAGACCAGGTCCAGCTATCTGGCCACTAATTAGTTCTCCCAAGCTGAGGTTTGTGTGATCTGTCTGATCAAAGCACTTCCAAGCTTTTTGGGTGGGGAGAGAGAGAGAGAGAAAGCACAGAGAGAGAGAAAGCACAGAGAGAGAGAAAGCACAGAGAGAGCACAGGGAATATTTACAGTTTCATAGTGCCAACTTCATGAATGCTCCTTATCCACTTGATTAGGGGCAAAACTCCCCCCACAAAAATACTTGCAATGAACATTTATTTTCATTGTACCACTTGGTACTTGGTGGAAGCATGTACAACAGAAGATATCCTTTCCTCCCATACAGGAGCTGTCAGTGTCAGCTAAAAGACCAGAGGTATGAGCCAGCTATGGATTGCTTGGGAGTTTCACTTAGGTTTTCAGCTTTGTTTAATAATCATTTTATAGACAAAGTGTCTCCCAGCTGCATGGGCCTATGCATATGCGCACATATACAGCCCCCCTTCTGAACCCCCTTTGCAGCTTAAATATATAGTTACAGTAGCACAAGGAAACTGATATGCAGTGGTACCTCTGGTTACGAACTTAATTCATTCCGGAGGTCCGTTCTTAACCTGAAACTGTTCTTAACCTGAGGTACCGCTTTAGCTAATGGGGCCTCCCGCTGCCACCGCACGATTTCTGTTCTCATCCTGAGGTAAAGTTCTTAACCCGAGGTACTATTTCTGGGTTAGCGGAGTCTGTAACCTGAAGCATCTGTAACCTGAAGCGTCTGTAACCTGAGGTACAACTGTATTTTAAAATCAAAGCTCCTTAGCCCTCATAAATCAACCCTGTACGATCACGTCATATCTCCTGTTCTTCATTTTAATGACAGTTGTATTATTTATTTATTTTTGAAATTCTATCGAACCTTTCTCTCGCTCTGCACTTGCATTTTGAAAATCCAATAAAAGCGGACATCTTTTATGCCCTGCACTATGTTCCTATTGAGATGAAATTTATTCAGTGCTCGCCAGTTACTCCCATTTGAAATGGGTTGTTTAGACACAAGTCATAAGACACACAGAAATGCTCTCCGTGGGCAAGTACATATAGGCAGATGTAAAGTACGCGCCCCCCCCACGTGTTTGATGTCTTTCTGTGTGTCTTAAATAAACTCCTCCCATTCTGCCGCCTGGAATCCACTTCAGTGAGAGAGCAGAGTTTTTGTTAAGCATCCTCATCTGTTAAAAAAACACCCAGGTTTTGGGAGGAATATTGAAGGCAGACAATGATATCCATTGTAGAGAGATGGCTTCGTCTGTGGCAAAGGCACACCTGTTCCATTTAGGCCCTAGAGGCTACAAAGGCAAGTTTGCCTCACTCAATGTCTGTGATAAAAGTCCTAACCCTTGTCCTAATTAAGGGATTCTTCTGCCTTAAGAAAGGTTTGTCTCAATCTCAGATCTTAAGTGAGACCTTCCAGTTGTTGTTGTTTTTTTATAAAAAATAATTCTCTTTCCCCCATAAAACCAAAAGACAATTTGTTTCTTCTTCTTTTCTCATTTTTAAAAAAAACATGGTGTATTATTGTTTGGTACCACTTTGCTGTAAGGTCTAAAAGGACTATCATATGCAGCGCCATATTCACAGATAAAGTATGCACTATGCATTTTCAGAGGTCAAAATATCCGCAGAATACCGGATACCAAACTCCTGAGTAAACATACATTGGATTGCACTGCAAAGAGCCAGCTATCAAATACTGACAAATGTAAAAATAATAAAAAGGCTTGTGGCATCTTAAAGGCTAAGAGAGTTGTTTTGACATAAGCTTTCGCAGTTTAGAGCCCACTTGTTTAGATGCATGAACTGTCCTCATGGCTATCTCTCTGGAAATTGTTAAATGCAAAATACTATTGCGTGCCTATGGTTAAATACAGTGTCATATTAATTATTTTATTGAATTTATTTATTGAATTTATATACTGCCCTATACCTGGAGGTCTCTGGGCTGTTCACAAAACATATTAAATACAATGACAGTCTTATACAGGCAATGACTGATTGATGCAAGACCACACACACATTAATCACAGTGTGCAGGAGGTGGCCGGAATAGGGGGCAGAATGGGACATAATAGGGCAGAGTGAGCTTATGCATGCTCCACCAACATGCATGGGGCTCAGGAACGTAACCCCCACACAAATGGGTTGTTGCCTCTACCAAATGCCACTGCATGTCAACTATCAAATGCAATCAGTTAAAAAATCTTGCATACCAGCTATTAAAGTAAAGGTAAAAGGACCCCTGACCATTAGGTCCAGTCGTGACTGACTCTGGGGTTGTTGCACTCATCTTGCTTTATTGGCCGAGGGAGCCGGTGTACAGCTTCCGGGTCATGTGGCCAGCATGACTAAGCCGCTTCTGGCGAACCAGAGCAGCGCACGGAAACACCTCCCCCCCCCCGGAGCGGTACCTATTTATCTACTTGCACTTTGATGTGCTTTCGAACTGCTAGGTTGGCAGGAGCAGGGACCGAGCAACGGGAACTCACCCTGTTGCGGGGATTCGAAACCACCGACCTTCTGATTAGCAAGTCCTAGGCTCTGTGGTTTAACCCACAGCGCCACCGGCGTCCCTGCACACCAGCTATTAAATATCACCAAATACAAAAAAAGGATGTTGGGGGAAAAAACATTCATAAGGATATTTGGGGAGGGGGTAATCTCAAACTGAGGTGGAAATCTGGAGAACTGAACTTAACATTGGAAAAACGAGAAAGCAGAATGGAGATATTTGGCCTTCCCCAGTTCTGAAATTTAGTAATCCCTGCATCTTTTGTCTCAGACAGCCACGGTTAAGGGGTTAACATACTTTGTGTGTGTGCAAGACATTTTCCCTAATTGCTGTCTGCATCTGAACTGAAGTGAAACGCTGGCCTTCCAAAATGAAGGGTATACACAAGGTAGAAAACAACAACACAGAACTCACTTTTTTAATTTGTGTGTGTGTGTGTGTGTGTGTGTGATAGATCTCCTATGTGCAAATCTCTAGAGTCCAGAAAGAAAATTAAAGACCTCTCCTTTAGATAAGTACAGTCATTTGCGTTTATGAAAAGTGCATGGTTACCTGCAAAATGTCAACTCTAAACATGATACAAGCTCTGTGTATGTCGTGCGCTACATGCATATTAGTGCTCAGCAATAGCTGTTCTTCAGGGCTTCTCTACTCCTCCCCCTCCAAAAGTAAATCAGAAGAGTAGCGTTCTGAATCAGGGTTCATACTCTTACATAGGGATGAGCAAACGTAGTCCTAGTTGCACTATACAGTGGTACCTCTAGATACGAACGGGCTCCGTTCTGGAGCCGCGTTAGCATCTAGAAGTAAACGCCACTAGCGATGGCATGTCTGCACATGCGTGCGTCGCTTTTCGCCGCTTCTACGCATGCCGTGATGTCATTTTGCGTGTCTGCGCATGCGCAAGCAGCGAAACCCGGAAGTAACACGCTCCGTTACTTCCGGGTTGCCGAGGAGCACAACTCGAACACGCTCAACTCAAAGCGTATTCAACCCGAGGTATGACTGTACAGTGGTACCTCGGGTTAAGAACTTAATTCGTTCCGGAGATCCGTTCTTAACCTGAAACTGTTCGTAACCTGAGGTACCACTTTAGCTAATGGGGCCTCCCACTGCTGCTGCATGATTTCTGTTCTCATCCTGAAGCAAAGTTCTTAACCTGAGGTACTATTTCTGGGTTAGCGGAGTCTGTAACCTGAAGCATCTGTAACCCGAGGTACCACTGTATATTTAAAGCAGCATGATACTGTTACCATAAAGCACCAAAGCTGCAGCAAGCAAAGGCTCTAGCAGCTCAATCAGCTGCTTGTGGCTGGAAAGCCAAACAGGATGTTTGTGACTGTTGCCATGGGAACAAAGGGGCAGTCCATTCTGTACTGAGCACCGGATGTTAGCTCAGTGTGTGTGTCATATGACCCGTACTGGAAGTACATGGGTGGAGATTATTCTTACTGCTGTTGAGTGCAGACATGTTTCTCTGTACTGATGTAAGAGACAGAAATAAAAGATGTAAATAGATTTCTGTCTGCATCTTTCCCCTCCCTGGGGGACACCAAAGGGGAGAGAGGAAGAACGGTGTGTTCTTCTCACACTTCTGGGAAGAATCGCCGAGACCTCGCCTGCTTATCAGCAGAGTGGCACAGCCGGGAGGTCACAAGGAATATCTGCCGGTGCCTACGCTGTGGCACATTCCTCTGACCCAGGCAGAATTCCAACAGATACTACTTTGAACAGTCATGGCTTCCCCAAAGAATCCTGGGAACTGTCATTTTTTAAGGGTGCTGAGAGTTGTTGGAGACCCCTATTCACATCACAGAACTATAATTTCCAGAGTAGGTTTAACCATCAATCTCTCTTCCCAGGGAATTCTGGGAATTGCAGCTCTGTGAAGGGAATGGGGCTGTCTCTCTCTCTCAACAACCCTCAGCATCCTTACCAAACTACTCTTCTGAATATTTCTGCATCAGTTTCCATTATTTTAATTTAAAAAGTCCTCATCACTATTCACCAGTATTTTAGTGCAAAGATCTCCTAATAGACCCATTCATTTTGTATGCAATTTGTTCTCATACACACATACATTTTTGCAGACAATTATCCCTTACATCGTGCATTTTATATGTTATTTTCACAAACACTGCATTTAAATGCATACTTTCTGCAAACGTGGGGTAACCAGCGTCATATAATCAAAATCCTTAAGTCTAATGAATGCATGAAGGGGTTAATGCCATGTCCCTTTGCCTTGGGAGGAAATAGGTAATCAAGCCAATTCGTTCCTCCTCAGTCTACCTGAGAAGCTCAGCATGTGAAGAGGTTTGAGATAGTTGCTCACTGCATGGTTCTCATCAGCCATTTTTGAGTTCCTATAACAATAATTTACGGTAGTAACTTTTGTTACTTTGTAACTAAGCTAAGTTTTACTGCCTGTGCAACTTTCTGAAGCACATGAATCTGACCTTTGGAGAGTTTGTAAGTAAAACATTTTTGAACTTATCAAATATGTGGTCTTTTTCCTATGCTGAGGGAAGGGGGAAACTTGGGGGGGAACTTTTAAGGGGGACATTTGAAACTCACTTTAATGGGCATATAAATCTCAGCTGGGGTTCTCTCACCCAAGGGTACTTGTCCCAAGATTGGGTATTGGCATTGAGGAATTCTCTCATATTGGAACTGCATTGCTAAGTCTTTTAGAAAGTGTGATTAAGTAGATTTGCCTTTAAATGTGACCTGTTTATAATTTATCCTCATCCCTATTCTTATGTAGTTTAAAAGTACACAACAGAAGGAACCTTTTATCATGTGTGGTGGGAATGTAAAAAAGTAAAGAACTTCTGGGAAATGATATATGATGAGATGAAAAAGATGTTGAAATATACATTCTTAAAAAAACCAGAAGCATTTTTACTTGGTATTATAGGTCAGGACATTAATAGGCAAGATGTTAAATTGTTTTTATATGCAACAACTGCAGCAAGAGTATTGTTAGCCCAGAAATGGAAACAAGAAGAAATTCAGACGAAAGAAGAATGGCAGACGAAATTAATGGACTATGCAGCATTGGAAAAAATGGCAGGAAGGATTCGAAACCTGCGGGACCAGCAATTTACAGAAGATTGGAAGAAGTATATTAATTATTTGAAGAGCAACTGTAATCAACAAATTATGATAGTAGGACTACAAGAAGTTTTGTAAGGAGAAATATACAAAGTGTTACAAAGTAGAAAAAGATAGAGATATTGGTTATGAGTTTGAAATGTAATAGGGAAGATAAGAAATGCATACTGAGAGATTAGATTGGGAAATTTTCAGACAGGATTGATGGAAGTCAAAAAATTTGAATAAGATGTAAAAGTATGTTTAATTACTGTTGAAAATGATACGTTAAAAAAACTAATAAAAAATTATATTAAAAAAATAAAATAAAAATAAAAGTACACAACTTCAAAAGCAAGTGCCAAGCATGTCTCCAATTTCCACACAGAAGTCTAACTCTTACAAGGTCTACCTCAAGTACCAAAACTTGGGAAACACGACTGTTGACTAGCACATATCTCAAGGCTTCAGGAACACACGCACTTTCTGCAATTGAAGCTCCATTTCCTTGGCAATCAGTAAATTAATGTTCTGGGAGAACATTACTCCCATTTCCAACCTGTTAACTACATTTAACATGCCTTATTATATTAATTATGCACCATGCAAGTCAGCTTGCACCCAGTTATTTCTATTTTCATTTCATTTCTTTCTTTCTTTCTTTCTTTCTTTCTTTCTTTCTTTCTTTCTTTCTTTCTTTCTTTCTTTCTTTCTTTTTTTGAGGAAACAGGGAGTTACTCTGTAAGCGGCATATGCGAGCTGCAGCTTGAGGCCAGGGATGAAAACAAGGACAGGAGCTTACCTGTTAATGTATTACTATATTATTATATATCTGTACCACCCTTTCCAGAGCTCAAGGTGGCATGTGTGGCTCTCCGTGTCATCATTTTATCCTCACAACAACCCTGTGAGATAGGTTCATCTGAGAGATAGTGACTGTGACCCCTGGCCATCCAGTGAGTTTATGACCTTTGGAGGTCCCAAGTCACAAGATTGGTCTCAACTAGGGCCAGGGCCTTTTCAGTACTGGCCCCGACTTGGTGGAACGCTCTGTTACAAGAGACCAGGGCCCTGCAGGACTTGACATCTTTTCGCAGGGCCTGCAAGACAGAGCTGTTCCGCCTGGCCTTTGGTTTGGACTCCGTCTGACCCTTATGTTTCCCTCCCCTTATGGTTTTGATCTATGGGCTACTTATAAAATGAGGCTGCATTTTAAATTGCATTTTTACAGTGGTACCTCAGGTTAAGTACTTAATTCGTTCCGGAGGTCCATTCTTAACCTGAAACTGTTCTTAACCTGAAGCACCACTTTAGCTGCCGCTGCGCCGCCGGAGCACGAATTCTGTTCTCATCCTGAAGCAAAGTTCTTAACCCGAGGTACTATTTCTGGGTTAGCGGAGTCTGTAACCTGAAGCATATGTAACCTGAAGCGTATGTAACCCGAGGTACCACTGTATTTTAAATTGGGTTTCCCCCCTATTATGTTTTTATTGTAATTTTACTGGTGTTAGCCACCCTGAGCCTGGCTCTTGCAGAGGAGGGCAGCGTATAAATAAATATTATTATTATTGTTATTATTATTATTATTATTATTATTATGGCTGAATGGGGATTTGAACCTTGGCCTCCCAGGTTCTCGCCTGACACCCTACTGTTTATTGTCACAATGCATATGACAATGGCCATGTAGAGATGCAGCTATGAAGACAGAAGGTTTGTTTCTCTCAAGCAGGAGCTACCGAAGGCAGGCTGGGGATATCAGAAGAGCATTTAAGATTTCATGTCCTGCTTTTGAACTGCTGGTCCAAAGTCAGCTGCGTCTGGCGCTTCAGATCAAACGCTGCATGCAATCCAGATGGGTGTGCTGTCACTTGGGGAGTAAACATTTGGTGATGGACAATGTGTTAACCACAGCTCTGCACTGCTGAAGGTTACCATGAGCGAGAGGCAAGATAATGCCAAGGATCTGCAACAACTAGAAACGAGCAGAGCAAAATCGGAGGCAACTTGTTGACTTCTGAAGGGGTCTGTATTTCAAGAGGTCTTGGCAGAGTCTGTGGTCCTCCAGATGTGTCTAGGCTGCATTCCTCACCGTTGTCCATGCTGGCTGAGGTAGATGGGAGTCCAAAAACTTCAGGCAGGCCATTGGTTCCCTTCCACAGCTCCACTTGCTATGTGACTTCCTCACTGCACTTGATTCAGCAGCAAAGGAATAATATTAATTTGGATATTCTGCTGGTCGCCTTCCTGGATCACTGCCTTGCCGTGGCGAAGGGGCTTGAATAACTCAGAGAAGCTATGAACTATGCCGTGCAGGGCACCCAAGATGGACAGGTCATAGTGGAGAGTTTTGACCAAACGTGATCCACCTGGAGCAGGAACCAGCAAGCCACTCCAGTATCCCTGCCAAGAAAACTCCATGGACAAAGACAACAGGCATATAAAAGTTATGACACTGGAAAATGAGCCCCTCAGGTCGGAAGCAGAGACATCACCTTGCCAACAAAGGTCCATATAGTTAAAGCTATGGTTTTCCCAGTAGTGATGTATGGAAGTGAGAGCTGGACCATAAAGAAGGCTGATTGCCGAAGAAGTGATGCTTTTGAATTATGGTACTGGAGGAGACTCTTGAGAGTCCCATGGACTGCAAGAAAAACAAACCTATCCATTCTTAAGGAAATCAGCCCTGAGTGCTCACTGGAAGGACAGATCCTGAAGCTGAGGCTCCAATACTTTGGCCACCTCATGAGAAGAGAAGACTCCCTGGAAAAGACCCTGATGTTGGGAAAGGTGGAGGGCACAAGGAGAAGGGGACGGCAGAGGACGAGATGGTTGGACAGTGTTCTCGAAGCTACCAGCATGAGTTTGACCAAACTGCAGGAAGCAGTGGAAGACAGGAGTGCCTGGCGTGCTCTGGTCCATGGGGTCACGAAGAGTCGGACACGTCTCAACGACTAAACAACAAATTATGCTGGTGCCTATAGAGGTGTCTAGTTACAGTCCAGGAGCTTTCTGCACACAGCACAATTCCACAGGGACAATGAAGAACGAGCACCAAATGCAGAATGTGGAAGTGGATTCAGGTTCCTGAAAACTGCAGATTTCATCCAAAAACAAGTTTCTAGCCCTTATGGATGCAAAGTCACTTTGGAAAGCATGTCGCCAGCGCCTGCTGAAATATCAAGAAGCTAAGGAATTTGCTGAATGAGATTTCTAGCGACCAATGCCCTAATGTCTTTGTCCCCACCATGAAAAGCAACGGGAAAAATGGGCAAATCAAGGAAATCATCAAAATGTGCTAATTTGCAAAATTTTTGATACAGGTGACAGAGTTAATCTTTGCACAGAATTGGGATGACTGCATAATTACACACACACACACACACACACACACACACACACTTTCTCTACCTGTCTATTTTAAAGAAAACCTCTCCAGTGAAAATTCCAAGGCACCCCCACCCCCCACTTTGCTGTATTTTCTCATTGCATCACAAAAAGTGCAGTTGCCTTACATGTGCACGATTGCACACGTTAACGGTGCAGGCTGGGAAGAGCCGAATCTGTTCTGGCAATCAGACCATTCCGCCAACAACACACCTCCCTGCCCATCGCTCAGCAGCTCACCTGAGGCCATCCACAGGCTGTTCCTGGCTCTCCCCTCTCTCTGCCCTTTGGACAGTGAAAATATCTGCATTCTTGGGAAGAAGGGAGGAAAGAGCACACAGCTGGGCAACAGACCACCCAGCTGGGAGGAAAGCAGATGAGAACAGCCACCATGACCTAATAATAATAATAATAATAATAATAATAATAATAATAATAATAATAATTTTATTTGTACCCCGCCCATCTGGGCGGCTTCCAACAAAGATGTGGGGTTTTTTGTGTGCTACCCCAAAGCAATGCCAAGTGTTACAGGGGGGTAGATGCAACCGCAATGCAATTGTTAATTGCAAGCTGCCTTAAAAGCCCATCTAGTCCATCAGCCAAAAAGCCCATCTAATCTGGCAGCCGGTCCACAAAGTGGCCGGATGTGTATGGAAAATCTACATCCGAGGCAAGAACACAACAGCCCTCTCCTCATTGGTGCCTCCCATCAACTTGGATTCAAAGGCTAATAATAATAATAATATTTTGATTATTTATACCCCGCCCATGGTCCTCACGCACATGGTTCTCACGCACACACACCCCATCTTAAATTCCCAATAATAACCCTGTGAGGTAGGGGGTGGTAATAATAATAATAATAATAATAATAAATAATTATTATTTTTTAATTATTTATACCCCACCCATCTGGCTGGGTTTCCCCAGCCACTCTGGGCAACTCTCAACAGAATATTAAAAACACGATAAAACATCAAACATTAAAAACTTCCCTAAACAGAGCAACCTTCAGATGTTTTTTAAAAGTAAGATAGTTGTTTATTTCCTTGACATCTGGTGGGAGGACATTCCACAGGGCAGGCGCCACCACTGAGAAGGCCCTTTGCCTGGTTCCCTGTAACCTCACTTTTCACAGGGAGGGAACCGCCAGAAGGCCCTCGGAGCAGGACCTCAGTGTCCAGACTGAACGATGTGGGTGGAGACGTTCCCTCAGGAATACTGGGCTGTGACCATTTATGGCTTTCAAGGTTTCCAACACTTTGAATTATGCTGCCCTGGGCAGCAGTCAGGAATGCAACACCCCTGAACTGCCTCCAACAAGGGAGGCAGAACATAGTAATTGTGAAGGGAAGAAATCAGGGGAATCAATGGCTGTTTCAAAAAAAATGGGGATGGGTAACCACAGAAGGGGGGAAATTTCAGCTTTGTCCTTCCAATTGATTTCTGAAAAGCAAATAAAGGTACACTCCACCATTGCCAATTTCTGCACAGTCTCAATATTGCGTATCACGCACAGTTTTAGCCTTAAACACCCGCCAGGGGTCTCCGATGAAATGCTGTCAGGGTTTGCTTGGAAAGCGAGGTCCTGCTCAAATTAAGACACTGGAGCTGAAGCACAGATCAGAACTACAAAGGGACGCAAAACATCAGAGCATTAAAATTACCAATTATGCAGTAGAACCATTCCAAACTTGCCTCAAGTCCTAAGTGTGTAATTATTGTAGAATCTCACTTCTTTTTTTCCCCCTTCATTTTTTTTAATGCTTATGAAGCGAGTAGACAGCGAGTTTGTCCCTAGAGAAGGCAGAATGCAATATATAATACAATACAAAACTATGCTGGGACAAGGTGTATGTAATGTGATTCAGGCCTGGCATGTTTTATATATATATGGACTGCAAGAAGATCAAACCTCTCCATTCTTAAGGAAATCAGCCCTGAGTGCTCACCGGAAGAACAGATCCTGAAGCTGAGGTTCCAATACTTTGGCCACCTCATGATAAGAGAAGACTCCCTGGAAAAGACCCTGATGTTGGGAAAGATTGATGTATGAACCTATTGGTATCTAAAGCCATTTGCACATGTTGGCCTGCAACCAGTCCATGCTGAATGTAGGCACCCTATATATAGAAATGAGCAAACCAGTGATATTTTAGGGAGCAGGCTAGCAGGCAGAACTATTATTTCCATCACAGGAGCCTACACAACACAAAGCACTGTTGCTGTATGTAGGTTTTATTTTATTTGTTTTTTATCTTATATTTTGGAAATGTACATCCAGGTGTTTTTTTCCTTTAATTTTTTTGGGGGCCCCCAAGAGAGTGGAGCCCAAAGTTATAGCTTGTTTAGCTCATACGTAAATCCAGCACTGGCTGGAACGCATTCTCGAACTCTGATAATGTCACTTGCTTGTTTGGATGGAGGATAGAAAGGGAGTGTGTGTAGAAATTAGCCTACTGCACAGAGGTAATATTTGCATTCATTGCTCTGCCTACTTTCACCTCTGGCCCCGCCCATCACTGTCATGTGACCTTCCTAGTCTTTAGAATAAGTGAGGCAATAACATTCCAAATCACACACTTGCTTACCAAATGCTCCCTTGTGATTTGTTTATTTTCCTTTTTGGAGTCGTGCTAAAGCCGACTTGTGGTTTCCAAGCTGATCTTCTCTGTGGGAAAATTACACAGGGAAAGGTGGTGTATAACCTACCTCGAGTCTTGACATGCTGGGCCAGCATGCATGCAATTAAATGCAGGAAGATCCTAGAGATCAAAATCTGTCCTGTCACTTGATTGATACAATGTGGGGTTTTTTGGGTTGGTTTGCTTGTTTTTTAAAAAAATGTATATAAAGTAACTTGTGCCCCTTTCCCCTCTCTTTACTCAAGCAATCCATAGCTTTCTATTTGTTGTTGTTGTTTAGTCGTTTAGTCGCGTCCGACTCTTCATGACCAGACCAGAGCACGCCAGGCACTCCTGTCTTCCACTGCCTCCTGCAGTTGGGTCAAACTCATGTTAGTAGCTTCGAGAACACTGTCCAACCATCCTGTCCTCTGTCGTCCCCTTCTCCCTATGCCCTCCATCTTTCCCAGCATCAGGGTCTTTTCCAGGAAGTCTTCTCTTCTCATGAGGTGGCCAAAGTATTGGAGCCTCAGCTTCACGATCTGTCCTTCCAGTGAGCACTCAGGGCTGATTTCCTTAAGGATGGATGGCTTTGATCTTCTTGCAGTCCATGGGACTCTCAAGAGTCTCCTCCAGCACCATAATTCAAAAGCATC
Source organism: Podarcis melisellensis (assembly GCF_964234715.1). Taxonomy (NCBI): domain Eukaryota; kingdom Metazoa; phylum Chordata; class Lepidosauria; order Squamata; family Lacertidae; genus Podarcis; species Podarcis melisellensis. The sequence goes on along the minus strand of NC_138546.1, from coordinate 37,621,020 downwards.
AATTCTTCGGCGATCAGCCTTCTTTATGGTCCAGCTCTCACTTCCATACATCACTACTAGAAAAACCATACATTACCATATAGCATATATTCAACACAAAAACCAGCAATAATTTGTTGTTGACAAAGGACAGCTGGACATATAAAGAGCCCCATTGCCTTCAGGAGCTTAGGACCTCATCAAACCTAAATCTGGCCCTGGTTCCAGCCAGAAACATTTGGCGGTGGCAGTGCTGCATCAGGGGCATTGAAGGACTTCAGAATGATGGCTCCCAGACCAGCCGCCCAGCACTGACTAGAAAGCTATCTTTTAATTTTTAAAAATGTTTAAAGGGGAGCTCAGAGTAGGTATAAGCTTCTATGACACTAGGGCTACAGCAGCTGCTACGAGCGCAGATGCCAAGCTAAAGTTTGTGAACCATTAACTCTACCTCCTGCTGTTCTCCTTGCACTTATTAACACATACAACAGGCAATACTTTAAAAATCCAATGTAGCTTGCTCCTTAATGAATAGTCTCTTGGAAAAACTCCGGTTACAACACACAGAACCTTCACTCCACAAATATATATTTAATCTATCGTTGATTTTTCTGCAGCCAGTAGCATGGGACTTTAACCACTTTGAGATCCTGATGAAAATGTAAGCATTGTAGTGTTTACCTACTGCAAGCACAAATATGTATCTCAATTGTTATTAGAAATTAATGAGGAGGATCAGTGGATGGCTAGACACATCTCCCTGAGTCAAACTTATTCTCTAATGGTTTAAACAATGGAGCTATGTATACACATCTCTACATTTGGGTCGCTTTATAAAGAAGAGGGCAAGATTATTTCAACCAGTTTTGTAAGCATGTGCCATAGAGAGATTGGCAGTGCACCTGCTTGGCATGTAGAAGGTCCTAGTTTTGACCTCCCACATTGCCAGGTAGGGTTAGGAGAGATACCTGCCTGAAATCTAGAAGAGCTGTTGCCTATCAGTGTAGACAGTGTTGGGATACTGCCAGGGAGACAAAGACCTCTCACAATCTTCAGCAGTCTGACTCTCCTGGAAGAGCCGTGAATCTGGGCCCATAACCTGTTGTCGGGATACTGCTAGGGGGACAAAGGCCATCATGCCTCCACGTCGTCTCCAGACGGTCCATCGACCTCCCGTTAGAACAGTATCAATCAATTAGTGACACGAGCCTCAGACACATTCCAAGTCTCATGCACGCCCTTTTCGCAGAGTTTCTGCAATGGAAAATTCACCCAGGAGAGCATATTTTACAGCTTTATTCAACGTTGGTCAGAACAAAGGAAAAACATGAGTGCCTGCCTTCGTGTCGAGGCAACAGACAGAGACAACAGCTATATACAAAATGGAAACTTCCTGTGAGCAGGAAGTACGCAGGCTAGTGACACACAACAGCCTGCTCCCTTTTTAAGGTGGAATGGAAATATCCTAACAGACAGTACTGAACTAGATGGTCCAACTGTCTGACTTGATAAGTGGTGGAGCATATGCACGGACATTCGGCAGTCTGCCTGCCCACGACTCCCAAGCCTCCCCCAGCTGTCAAAACGACGGAGGAAGAAGGGAATGCCATCGGCAAAGCAGTGCAGATCCCCCTCCTTACCCTGATGGTTCAGGGTAGGCTTGGGAGTTGCGGGTGGGCAGTGCAGCAAATGTCACCCCCTCAGTGCAGACACCCGGGCCTTTTGCCCCCACTGCCCCCCTTCCTCCGCCCCTGACTCAATATAAGGAATGTCTTCTTCTGCACTTCCACATGTAACTGACTTTTCCCACACCACAACTGTTGACAAGGGTTGTTGACACTTAACTCCGAGTAAAAATGTAGCAAAAATGTATAGGACAAGTTCAAATATTTGCTGGAAATGTAAAGAAAAAGAAGGCACCTTTTACCATATGTGGCGGAAGTGTAAGATTGTAAAAAAATTCTGGGAAATGATACATAATGAATTGAAAAAAATGTTTAAAATAACTTTTGTTTAAAAACCAGAAGCTTTTTTATTAGGTGCAGAAATACCAAAGGAGTACAAAAGACTGTTTATGTACACAATGACAGCTGCACAGATGCTCTTAGCCCAGAGATGGAAGGAAGACAAAGATCCCACCAGAGAAGAATAGCAGACCAAACTGATGGACTATGTAGAGATGGCAAAAATGACTGGGAAGATCGGAAACCAGGAAAACCAGAATTTTAACAAAGAATGGGGGAAAATTATAGTTTACAATGGAGACTATTGTAAACAGTTTAACTCTTTAGTAGGATTTGAATAACACCTGTAGTGTAACAAGAACTAGGGATATATGGGATACTTAAAAATTGGAGTGACTAAATATATGCAGCGAAAAAGGACTAGCGATGGAACCCACGGAAGGGTGGGGGGGATCCCAGAGATCTGGGTGAATCTTTGTTTATTTACTTTTTTATTACTCATGATTTTGAATGTAAATTTTAATTTGTAAAACCAAATTTTTACTGTTCCAGTAACAAGAAGCCGAAAGCACCAGCCTGAAGATGACGAGTGAGACCTCGTCGAAACGTCGCCTAGACACCCCAACTTTTACACGGGAAGACACCCGAGGACACCAAAACCTGCATTCCTGTACCCGTGAAAATCTACGAAAGCAATATATATATATATATATATATATATATATATATATATATATATATATATATGGTTGACAAGGAAAAGCACAAGGAATAAAGAATTGTCTACGCCACAGCTGTCTACAAGGAAAAGCACATAAGACATATACAGTATTACCAAACCAATTTTAAGAATATTTGGTATGATGACAAATTCCTTTCCCAACTGGAGTCACTGTTGAACCTGTAGTTTGTGTTAGTAGTGAAAAATGTATTGGACTCTCTGCCTTTGATTCATTACTCAAGCCCACCTTGTGCAGAATGATGTGCCCACCTCACAGGCATATTGTGAAGGCAACAACTATTATAAAGCAATTTGCATATAATCTAACCCGAGAGAAGGCTGATGACAACCAGACATTTTTAGCATGCAGTCAAATATCTCCCACGGAAAGCAACATGATTTAAATACAATCCTACCCACGTAATTTGTAACCTTCCTAACAACGCGAAAACCAAAACACAGCCATTCTTTGAAATTTGCACTTATCTGAATTCTGCACTGCAGTTGTCTAGCCAAGTAATGTGTACAAAAATGCATGTACTGTACTGGACTAAAAATGCACTTGTGAGCCAAAATATAACATACAAAAATGTATTCTGTTAGGGGAAATTGCTTTGTAAGCATTTGCATATGATGGGAAATTGCACACAAAAGTATCTCTTTATTAGCAGAAATTTGCACTGAAATGCTGGTGAATTTTCATGAGGATTTTTCTAAAAATAATGATAATCGCAAACTAATGTGGAGAATTGAACTTAAGGTTGGAAAAAGAAACTGAGAAGAACCGAAACTGACAGCTTCAACCACCCCTACTCCCAGCTTTCATATTTCTCCAACTTTTACAGATCTTCTTGGCGAAATGCTTCAAGAGGAGTCAATTGGAAGGCAGACATGCTCATTCACAAACATCTGGAACATGATTACAGAAATGGAAAACCATCTATCTGCAGATCAGGAAATTCCAGAGATGGGAAAAGGGGGATCTAAAAAAGAAAAGAAAAAATACTAATGACGCCAGTCTATGCTTTCTGAATGTAGCCAGATATTGTTGGAGGTAGTTACCTAGGAATCTAATATGAGAAAAGGGATGGTGGCTTGCTTTTAGAAAAAAACACAGTATGCCAAGCCAGCAAGGGTACGTGAAAATTATTTTCTGGCACACTGCTCTGCAAGCTTCTGCACTTTATCGCTTTATTAATTTCCTGTTTCATGTGTCTATACCAAAACCATGTAACTTTTTTCCTTCTTCTTTTTAACACGCAGAGAGCCAAACCTGTGCCTTGGCCCCAGGCGACTTCCAAGTGTCCCAACTTGTCTGAACTCACACGGGCTTTCATAAGAAAATGCCCACAAGTATCGTTTGGGTGTTGCTATAATGCAAATGCCGTTGGATCCTGCCATTGTTGCTACAAAACACGATGACTGTTCTGCAAATGTCGGGAGATTTAGGGCTGGCAAGGGAAAAGACTTCTTCGCACGGGGCAAAGGTGGGCGGTGGAATTCCCTCCCAGAAGAGGCCGTGATGGTTGCCAACAGAGATGGATTTAAAAGACGACTAGACAAATTCACGGGAGAATAAGGGCATCAGTGGCTAGCAGCCATAGCAGCTATGTTCTGTGTCTGTTGTCAGAGGCAGTATGTCTCTGAATCCCAATTGTTGGGAGCAGAGGCACCAACTTCTCTTTTTTTAAAAAGATTTTTATTAAAGTTTGAAATCAACTTCTCAAAAACACTGTGGGGGGGCCTGATGTGACGTCCTAATGTCATGTACGCAACATTCCGACTTTATGAGGAGCCGGGGGCTGGAGCTGAATGAGTCCGCAGCATGGATTGATGTCTTGCCAGAGTGGTGAATGCTCTAGTTGTCTCCCACTTGGACTACTGCAACACGCTCTACGTGGGACTACCTTTGAAGGTGACCCAGAAACTACGACGAATCCAAAATGAGGCAGCTAGACTGGTGACTGGGAGCGGCTGCTGAGACCACATAACACCGGTCCTGAAAGACCTACATTGGCTCCCAGTATGTTGCCGAGCACAATTCAAAGTGTTAGCACTGACCTTTAAAGTCCTAAACGGCCTCGGCCCAGTATACCTGAAGGGGTGTCTCCACCCCCATCATTCAGCCTGGACACTGAGGTCCAGCTCCAAGGGCCTTCTGGCGGTTCCCTCCCTTCGAGAAGTGAGGTTACAGGGAACCAGGCAGAGGGCCTTTTTGGTGGTGGCGCCCACCCTGTGGAACGCCCTCCCATCAGGTGTCAAGGAAATAAACAACTATCTGACTTTTAAAAGACATCTGAAGACAGCCCTGTTTAGGGAAGTTTTTAACCTTTGATTTTATATTGGTGTTTTTAATGTTCTGTTGGCAGTCGCCCAGAGTGGCTGGAAAACCCAGCCAGGTGGGCGGGATATAAATAATAATAATTATTAATCTGACTTTGCAAGGAGCCAGGGGGTGGAGCCGAATGAGGCGGCAGCATGGATTGATGGTTAAACCACTGTGGGACTTGTAGTTCTGTGGGGGGAACAGGGGTCTTGTAACAATTCTCAACCCTCTTAACAAACCACAGTTTCCAGGATTTTGGGGGGGGGGGAGCTATGACAGCTAAAGTGGTACACGAGTGCTTTACATGTATAGTGCAGATGTGACCTAAGGCAGGAGGCAAACCTGCCATTACTTAAGCAGCAGAAGGGGGTGTATTCAGAAATCAGTAATACTGCAGCTCAGTATTATGCAGCAGGAGCAGATAAACATTACGGTTGCTTTTTTTTTGCATTAAATTTTCAGCAGTCTTGAGAATTTTCACTCTCCTTTGTTCTAAAGGCAGAGGAGGACTCTGAGAAAGGAATTTATTGGAATACCAAACTATTTTTTCTCCTCCGTTGCTCAACAAACAAACAAACCAAAGCCCCATCCTTCTAAGGGCACTTCACAAATTACTTTAAAAAGAAGTGGTATGCACTTAAAAATGCAGTATAAAAGGTAAAGGTAAAGGGACCCCTGACCATGAGGTCCACTCGTGACCAACTCTGGGGTTGTGGTGCTCATCTTGCTTTATTGGCCGATTCCGGGTCATGTGGCCAGCATGACTAAGCCGCTTCTGGTGAACCAGAGTAGCGCACAGAAATGCTGTTTACCTTCCCGCTGGAGCGGTACCTATTTATCTACTTGCACTTTGACATGCTTTCGAACTGCTAGGTTGGCAGGAGCTGGGACTGAGCAATGGGAGCTCACCCCGTCACGGGGGTTCAAACCGCCGACCTTCTGATCGGCAAGTCCTAGGCTCTGTGTTTTAACCCACAGCGCCACCCGCGTCTCTAAAATATCAATGTGATAAACACACACTCTAATATCATGCTGGTATACTCATACAGAATCATCAGCAGCTTCCTGTTTAGAAAGTGCAATTTCCCCCCCTTAGTTTGCTAAGCTAAGCCACTTTCTCTCAGCTTCAGCCCCATTCTGAAGCACACAAATACAACAACCCTAGAAGGTAGGTGTCATGAGTACACTGGAAAATGGCAAGGAGAAATACGATTTGCTCAGAGAGTTGGAGGAGTCTGACCCAGTAGAAGGTCCCTGTAGGTTGAGGGAGGAAAACTTTGTGTTGGTTCATTTGGTTAAAAGAAAAAATATATAGATAAAATAAAAAGAGAATTCCCTGGATGCCTGGATCCAGGTTTGGGGCAAGTACTCTTTGGTGAGAGAACCTCCGGAAGAGATTTGAAATCACAAAACATGCAGCAAAGTGTGGAAATATAGGCTGTTAAATCTTTAAAATATCTCCTTTCAAGTTGCTTCCAAAGTTCTCCCCTTAGCACAGAAAGAGTTTACTTACAAACTCTTCAAATGTCAGATTCATGAGCTTTTCCATACAGCAGCTTGTGCACAATATAATTTAGTCACCATCAAGCCACAGACAAGAAGAATAGTTATGCTTTGGCAAAGACACTCAATACTGAATAAGGCACACAAACAACACAATTCATAACACTTTTTACTTCCCGAAGCAATATACAAACTGAAACACACACATCCCTTGCAAGTTCATAATCTCCCCATTTTGAAGTGCAGTTCTCCAGTCGTGTATAAAAACCATATATTGGTGAAATTATCATACCAAAAGAAAAGCATTATTTTAGGGTAAGGTGTTTTGCAAAGTGTGTATATTCGGCAAAATTGCATATAAAAATGTATGCCTTAGGAGAAATTCACACAAAGTGCTATTTTTTTAAACTTTTTAAAATCGCAGACTGATTTGTAAATGTGGAGAACTGAACCTACAGGAGTGGAAGTATGGGAAACTGGGAGAAACCAAAATTGACAGATTCTCCTTTCCTCGTTCTTCACTCCCAGATTATCTACAGTCTGCCCGAGCTTCAGCACATGCCTTGATTTAATTATCTGCCACCACACACACACACACACCCCGTCATGCACGAACATATGCAAAATTCTCATTGCTGCCAACCCACCCCCTTCCTTTCCTGTTCCGAATGCCCAAATTATGTTTAAAGTGTTTTTAAAACAGAAAACACGGAGTCACTTCCAGAACATTTGCCAGCTACGAACAGAGGCCAGCAACATGCCTCCCAAGATACTAAATCATAATTGTCATGTTTTTTTTCCGTATTTTTCGTTAGAGCTGCAGCAGTTTCAACATCCCATACATACCCCACGACATTGGGGCGGGCGGGGGGGGAGGAGAGGGGAGGGAGGATAAATCAAGAGTCATGACAGCTCCCTTGTAGCGACTGGTACAGACCTGGGATCTGCCACAGCCAACACCCACAGCTCTTGCCAGATGTCTCTTGAGAAGGTCTGCAAGATTAACCATTTCTTGAACAGGGGAGCTCTCCTGAGTCTGAGGGTTCTTGTCAGTGCCAGATTTATGTATAAGCTAAACAAGCTATAGCTTTAGGGCCCCACTCTCTTGGGGGCCCCAAAAAAATTTAAAGGGAAAAAAACTGGATGTACATTTGCAAAATATAAGATAAAAAACAAATACAGTAGTACCTCCGGTTACATACACTTCAGGTTACATACGTTTCAGGTTACAGACTCTGCTGACCCAGAGATATTACCTCGGGTTAAGAATTTTGCTTCAGGTTGAGAACAGAAATCGCACGGAGGTGGCACAGTGGCAGCGTGAGGCCCCATTAGCTAAAGTGGTGCTTCAGGTTAAGAACAGTTTCAGGTTAAGAACGGACCTCCGGAACGAATTAAGTACTTAACCTGAGGTATCACTGTAAAATAAATCCTACATACAGCAACAGTATTTTGTGTTGTGTAGGCTCCTATGATGTAAGTTATGGGCCCCCCAATAATTTTAAGTTAGAACTTAATAGTTATTTCACTATTAATATACCGTATTTTTCCATGTATAAGACTAGGTTTTATTAATTTAAAAATATGTGGAAAACTGTGGGTCGTCTTATACACAGGGCAACATCCCCCCTATTTTCTTAAATTGGTGTCCCTAAAAACAGGGGGAATCTTATACATGGGGCGTGTTATACACAGAAAAATACGGTACTTCTTCTTAATTGTATTTCACTATTAATCTACTTCTTAATTGTATTTCATTTCATTTCAGTAATACATATTTTGTTCTGAGCAAATGGCTTTAGATACCTGTTAGGTCCATAAATTACCATATAGCATATATTCAACACAAAAAACAGCGACAATTTGCTGTCGACAAAGGACAGCTGGACATATAAAGGGCCCCATTACCTTCAGTAGCTTAGGGCCTCATCAAACCTAAATCCGGTTCCGGTTGTGGTACTTGTATTTGTATTAAAGGAACACTTTTTTAAAGCCCTGTTATCTATCGCAGCGGAGGCTAGATTTTTTTGGGGGAAACTTACACAGCTCAAATGCATTTCCTCTAATGCATTTTCACGGATATATTTTACCCTAATACAGTAGTACCTCGGGTTACATATGCTTCAGGTTACATACGCTTCAGGTTACAGACTCCACTAACCCAGAAATAGTACCTTGGGTTAAGAACATTGCTTCAGGATGAGAACAGAAATCGTGCTCTGGTGGCACGGCGGCAGCAGGAGGCCCCATTAGCTAAAGTGGTGCTTCAGGTTAAGAACTGTTTCAGGTTAAGAACGGAGCTCCAGAATGAATTAAGTACTTAACCCGAGGTACCACTGTATGTGCATCTTGGTACGCAATACTTGGCAGGAGAACTGCACTGCAAAATTTGTAGATGTGTGAATGTCAAAGGATGGTTCTGTTTAGTGCTTTTTTCCCTAGAAAAATAGGTGCCAGCACTCACCATGAAATTGTTACATTAAGTGCCACACTTTTAAACAACAACCAAAAGAGGTGCTGGCGCTGCATGCCGTTGAGTACCCCCTGAAAAAAGCACTGGTTGTGTTTCATATTAATGAAAATAAAATAATAATAATAATAGTAGTAGTAATAATAGAACTGCTTACCTCCCTAGTGGCAGTGGCGTAGCATGGGTTGTCAGCACCCGGGGCAAGGCAAGTAATTGGCGCCCCCTAACCCGTGGATTTTAGTAGGGGTAGAGAGCTGCGAGTGCGAGCGCGCCCCCCCCCAGATGTTGTGCCCGGTGCAGCCGGCCCCCCCTGCACCTCCCACGCTACGCCACTGCCTAGTGGGGGAAGCAGTCGGATGACTACTTTACGAAGCATTCAATTGCACGGCAAAATTCAGAGAACTGGCAGGGATCCGGAGATTATCTAATGCAACCATCTCTTATGACAAGGCGGAACGTTACATCTACTAACCATCTAAGTGATTAAGCCCCACAAAACTGACCACAATAGGCTGCTAGCAGAGAGCTTTTTTGGCACTGTATAGCCCGCATTTCAGAATGATTGATAGCCTGGCCTTACATATACTTTTTAGGCCAATATCCTAGCAGCTCTAAGGTTTCAATCTTGTACACACTTCCCTTTAAGTCCCATTGAAGTCAATAGGGCTAACTTCCGAGTGGACATGTATAAAGCTGCCCTGAGTTGTATTTCTGTGTAAACTGCATACTCCTGTTACTAGAATATTTGACAAATTGTTCTTTGAAAGGGGGGGGGGAGTTTCTAGTCATCTTGAGGAGGAAAAATGTTTGAAAAACACCGATTGTGCAGAAGCCAACAGAGGAGAATAAAGAAGGAAAGCCAAGGACAAGTTTATTTTTCCAATCTCAGAACAAATGTGGCATGTTTACCCATTGTGGTTTCTTACACCATCACCTGTACCACACACACACACAAACACACACACTCCACACCTATGTTTGTTTACCCAAATCTCAACAATGAAATATAATACAACGATGCTTCCTAGTTTATGTCCTTAAGGCATGTCATGTAGTTATAGCATTGCATTTAGTAGCACCAAACGCTTTGCCCATTTCCTGTCCTAACATTATTCTTATTGCACTTCGTATGACCCCAGAAGGAGAACATTGTGTCGGTATGCACTATAGCAGCGTAAAATGCATATGAAGCAACGCGGGTAAATAAATTACCATTGCCATTTTAAATATGCATACTTTTAAGTAAGAGGGACAGACTTAGGAACAGACTGTTCATTTGATGCAGAGTACTTAGGCCAATATATTTTGCCAAGATCAGAACACATAGGATTGTTTCCAATGTTAATCCTACTCAGGGAAGACCTAATTAATCATCCTAAAATAGTCGCGCCAATTAATTTAAATGGTTCTACTCTGAGTAGGAGTAGCATTGGCTACAACCCAGTATATTTTGGATATTTCTCCTGGGTGCATGCAAATTTCCCTTACTGCTGCATAACCCCTATTCACTTCGCAGGTTTGGCCTCAGGATCAATTTCTGAAATGACATGCAATACAGTTTCTCCTGGGTTTTTACCAAACAGGTGTCTTCTGAAGTTCCTATGCATCAGGACCAGGAAACCTGTGCTCAGCCAGATGTTTTTGCACATCTGCAACTCCCACCATCCCTGACTCTTGGCTATATTGGCTAGGGCTACTGGGAACTGGAGTCATCCTGTAGTGGTTGGGCCACAGGGTAGTCACCATTGCTATGCATAGAAACCTAGTCCATCAGGGAGAAGGAGCCTAGCTCAGCTTTCTCCCTTGTTTCCTTTGTCATCCAGAAGCATTCAGATGAACAATTCCCCACCTGCATTCTGAAGCAGCACAATCCCAGGCATATCCTCCAACATTTCTCTGATGAAAATAGGGACGTCCTATTCCATCATCATTTTCTATTTATACTCCACCCATCTGGGTCGCCCCAGCCACTCTGGGCAGCTTCCAACATGTTTGAAAACATAATAAAACATTAAACTTTAAAAAATCTTCCCTATACAGTGGTACCTCTGGTTACAAACTTAATTCATTCCGGAGGTCCACTAAATAAATTATCAGACCGTATAATCACATACATTATTTCCCCCCTTTCCCCCCTCCCCGCCCCACCAGGGAATTCCCTCAGTTCCTCTCTCTGATTTCTCTGTACATATTATTCTCTGCGTTCTTAACCTTAGGTTCTATTTCCGGGTTAGCGGAGTCTGTAACCCAAAGTGTTTGTAATCCGAGGTACCACTGTACAGGGCTGCCTTCAGAAGGCCTGGGGGTCCAACATTTCTCCAATGAAAATAGGGATGTCCTAAGGAAAAGTATGCCAACCTAGCAGTTCAAAAGCACGTCAAAGTGCAAGTAGATAAATAGGTACCGCTCTGGCGGGAAGGCAAACGGCATTTCCGTGCACTGCTCCGGTTCGCCAGAAGTGGCTTAGTCATGCTGGCCACATGACCCGGAAGCTGTATGCCGGCTCCCTCGGCCAATAAAGTGAGATGAGCACCGCAACCCCAGAGTCGACCACGACTGGACCTAATGGTCAGGGGTCCCTTTACCTTTAAGGAAAAGTGGGACATTATGGGATGAAATCAGAAACCAGGACAGCTTCTGTAAATGCAGGACTGTCCCTGGAAAGTAGGGACACTCGGAGGGTCTGAGAGTGCTGTACACAGCATTTCCTAAGCAGAGCCTACATTGTCCATACTGACCACAAACAGGCAACTCCACCAACAAGAGAAGCAACTGGAGTTTCCCTCTTCAAGAATCAGCCACTTTTGATGCTTCCTTCAAAGCTTTCCAAACTTTTCAGTGTTGGTGACACACTTTTTCAGACACGCATCATTTCGTGACACGGTAATTCAGTTTTCCTAGCAAACCAGAGGTTAAACTAACCCCTTTTCAGCCCTGGAAGGAGCGTGGGGAGCGTTCTCACAACACAGCTGCACACTGCAGCCGACACACTAATGTGTCATGGCATACAGTTTGGAAAGCCATGCTCTACTTCATTGCAGGATCAGCAAGAACCTGCCTTTGTGAAATGCTGCTAAAGGGTTGATAAGTGAACAGCTGGGCTTAATTTGTTTAGGAAAAGAAAAAAGTACTTTTGGAGAGAAAAGTGGGAATCCCTGTGTTCAGAATGTGGGCTGGGAAATGAGCCCTGACCCCACAGGATGAATAAATAGAACCAGGAGAGGCAGCCCCCCCCCCAATGCTATAGCTTTTTGGAACAGACTGACTTGGAGGTGGGAGGAAGCTTTCCAGGCATGGAAAAAGTGCCAGCCTCTTGGTTTCTGCATGTCAGACACCTGTTAAAGTGTACGTTGGGGTGGGGGAAAAGGACAATTTCTGGCCTGCAGGTCTAATCAAGCCCAGCACATGGATTTATGTTGGGGGGGGGAGCGGCTTCATGTTAGGAGGGGCAGAACCTCAGTTAGTTAAGTATTTTTTTTATTTGCCGTATTTTTCGCTCCATAGGACGCACCTGACCATAAGACGCACTTAGTTTTTAGAGGCGGGATGCAAGAAAAAAAAAATTCTTTAAAGGGAGCATGTGTGCTGACGGGCTGCCCTTCTCCTTCCTCGGGGAAAAGCCCCCACCTCGGGGGAAAGCTGCGCGCTCTGTCCCTTCCCCCACCACCCGCAAAAGCCAGCAAGAGCTGCACACTCTTTAAAGGGAGCACGGCTCTTGGGGGCTTTTCCGGGAGGTGGGGGAAGGAACAGAGGGGCTAAGCTAGAAGCTAGAACAGCAAGAGGGAGCGCTGCGCAGCGATCCCTCTCGCTGTTCTGGCTTCTGGGATAGCTGCACAGCCTGCATTCACTCCATAAGACACACACACATTTCCCCTTACTTTTTAGAAGGGAAAAAGTGTGTCTTATAGAGCGAAAAATACGGTACTTTATGGGGGAGGGACCTGCCCCCTGCCTGCCCCTGGCTACACCCATGGCCCAGCAAAGGCCCAACTGGGCATCTGAGGCCTTCATAGGTAACATCAAGACTCCCAATTGCTTCTTTGCAAATGAGGTTCTCTGACCGTTCTAATCTGCTGAATAAATCGTCTGGAAATACTCAGCCTATTCACCTATTTGTCCAGCATGCAGAGTTTCAGAACTATAACGTTTCCCCACTTGCTCCAGGAAGATCTAGCCTGCAACACTGCAAACACCCACACCCACACTTATAAAATATGTATATATATTGCACACAAACATAGAGATACACTAAATGTGTCTCTTTAGAAGCTGGGAGTGGAGCAGCTATCTAAAGAAATAGCCAGCCTAAGGAAAATAGCCCCTGCTCTGGCCTTTCGCTGTGATGATCCTATCAGTCACCCAGAACAATAAGTTGCATTGTTTTTAAAGTGCTCCACTTTTAAATCTCCCATTTTGTGCCAAAGGTGGAAGCAGCGAAGTAGGCATTAGATTCTGAAGAGGAAACACTTTGCCTCGAGGCCGTCTCCTCTCACCTTCTGATAAAAGTACGTGACGCCTTTGTGCATTGCCTTTGGATCAAGGTTTGGTTTTCTCACCACGGAATTAAGCCCGACTCTGCTGTCAGGGCAGAACGCAGCAGGAAGCCGCATTATGCCAACTGTGTTGTCTTGCTGTGGATCTAAAAGATTTCAGATTGGAATCTTTTCCAGCCCTACCTGGAACTGAACCATCTTGAACCAGGGACCTTCTGCATACAAAGAATCCCACAAAACTCTACTGCATTCCCAACATCTCTCCAAAAGGAAGCAAAGAAACAATCATTTCCTGTGCATGAGAAAGGAGGACAGTAAGGTAAAGGTAAATGGACTCCTGACCGTTAGGTCCAGTCGTGGCCGACTCTGGGGTTGCGGTGCTCATATCGCTTTATTGGCCAAGGGAGCCGGCGTACAGCTTCCGGGTCATGTGGCCAGCATGACTAAGCCGCTTCTGGCAAACCAGAGCAGTGCACAGAAAAACTGTTTACCTTCCCGCCGGAGCAATACCTATTTATCTACTTGCACTTTATGGCATGCTTTCGAACTGCTATGTTGGCAGGAGCAGGGACTGAGCAACGGGAGCTCAGCCGGTGGCGGGGATTCGAATCGCCGACCTTCCAATTGGCAAATCCTAGGCTCTGTGGTTTAACCCACAGCAGCACCAGCGTCCCATAGGTGGGCCTGATAAAGCAGAGGTTTCTTGGGACGAGGCAATTTGTTTACCCTCCAGCAGCACAATCCTATATGTGTCAGAAAAAAGTCTCATTGAGTTTCAGTCCACAGCATCCCCTTTCCCCACAATATGCAAGATTTTCTAAACCTTTGTCACATCCCCACTTTGCTTTTTTGCCTTCCTACTGAACTTAAATGTCCCAAAGATTGTAACCTTTCTTCACAGGGAAGCTGTTCCTTTTGAATCAGGGCCGGCCCACCCATGAGGCAAGTTGAGGTGACTGCCTCAGACAGCTGGATCCACAGGGGCAGCAGAGCCTGATGTAACTCTTTATTCTGTCCTTGTTCCTGATATAGATCTTCATTCACCCCTTCTTCCCTGGTGGGGAGGAAGGCGCCATTTTGTGGCTGGCCTCAGGTGCTAAAATGTCTTGGGCCGGCCCCAATTTTGATTGTCCTTTTCTGGTAGTAGCTTTCTAGGGCAGGGGTCAGCAATCTTTTTCAGCAGGGGGCTGGTCCACTGTCCCTCAGACCTTGTGGGGGGCAGGACTATATTTTGGAGAGGGGGGAATGAATGAATTCCTATACCCCACAAATAACCCAGAGATGCATTTTAAATAAAAGCACATATAAAACATGCTGATTCCCGGACCGTCCGCGGGCCAGATTTAGAAGGCAATTGGGCTGGATTCGGCCCCCGGGCCTTAGTTTGCCTTCCCATGTTCTAGGGTCTTGGGCAGAGATGCTTCCCATCACCTGCTCTTTTAGTTTCCTAGCCCGACCTCCAACCAAGACAAGATTGGTAATGACACTAGCTTCTCTTTTGAAAAGAGGGCTGTAAAAGACTGAAGTGGAGGAGGGACCCAGCGAAACAGCAGCTATATGCCATGATGGTTAAGAAAAGAGACCCTCATACTCCCAGGCAATAAAATGTTGCTTTTTAAGAAAAGAAAAGAAAGAAAGCCATAGAAAAGAGTATGGGGTTGGGGAAGCCATTCCCCTAAGGTTAACAAAAAAACAACTCTTCTGTTCTAATTGAAGGAAGAACCTTCAAAGAGACCAGGAAAGTTACCAACTGAAGTACATAGCAAATGGAAGGCAGCCATTAGAGGAACCTCTCTTGCTGATAAGTAGTTCCGTCTTTTGAAGTCATGTGCTCAATTGTTTGGCTTTGCGTTTCTACGAAAGGGGTTCAAGTAGAGAAGCAGAGGAAAAGAAAAACAGGATCAAACATTTTCTTGCAAGCCAGTGACCACTTGACTTAAATATCACTTTGGCTTTTTATGCGAGTGTACAACCTTTGTACACGGATCCCTCCATTCCTGGCATCGGCAGATAGATCAATAAAGGCCTCTACACAGAAATATACACAATGGCTGCATTTTGTAGAGCAGGGGCAGCCAGTGGGGTGCTTTCAAGATGCTGCTGGGCTATACAGCTGCCATCATCCCTGACCATGTTGGCTGGGAAGGGTGGTTGTAGACCGGCAACAACTGGAGGGCATGAGATTGGCTACCCCTGTTGTAGAGAGATTTCCCTCTTCCCAAGCACAAAGATTGGCCCACTAGAGGCGGCAGCTAACCCAGGGGATACATCTGATGCTCTCATCCTGTGCCACAGCATCTATCCCTGTGTGATCTTTTGCAAGGTTTTATGGATGTAATGCAGGCATAGGCAAACGCAGCCCTCCAGATGCCTTGGGACTACAACTCCCATCATCCCTGACCACTGGTCCTGTTAGCTAGGGATGATGGGAGTTGTAGTCCCAAAGCATCTGGAGGGTCAAGTTTGCCTATGCCTGTTGCAATGGGATCTTCTCCTCTACATCTGTGGATGGTTGTTGACTAACATTATAAAGGCTGAACAAAATAAAAAAATTCCTTCCAGTAGCACCTTAAAGACCAACTAAGTTAGTTCTTGGTATGAGCTTTCTTCAGGTATCTGAAGAAGTGTGCATGCACACGAAAGCTCATACCAAGAACTAACTTAGTTGGTCTTTAAGGTGCTACTGGAAGGAATTATTTTATTTTGTTTTGACTATGGCAGACCAACCTATCTGTAATTATAAAGGCTGATTTGTGCCCAGAGACAGTGTTAACATGGCATCTATATAAATCAAGTGCAGAGACCAGTGTAGAGGGTTGGTACATTCACTGCTAGCCACAGTTTACAGGGTTTGGCCCTACAGTAGCCACATAGACCAAGCAAGCAACATCACTGTTCCAAAGAGAAGGCGCCATTGCTGACCCACAATTTCAGGAGGGCAATTGCCCTCCATGTTCAGGGCCACCTGCAAGTATTCCTCAGAAAAACCTCTCTCTGTGTTCAACTCATTAACTCCACACGCTAAGGTCCATTTAAATATAACCATGATGTCTCTATCTGCTAGGCCAGCATGTCAATACACAAATTCTTTTGTATCATCATCATATAACTGTTTGATCTGCATTGGCAACATTGATTTATTTAGTTTTATCCTGTTTTACTAAAGCAGTGCTCAAGGAAGCTAGCAACGTTCAAAAAATACAATTACAATTACAAATATAAGAAGCCAAAAACCAGAAGCATCATAGCAAATAATTAAAATGAGTAAGCTCACCTGGGCAACAGTTGTATCCATTGTAAATCCTAATCAGAGTAGGCCCATTGAAGTTAAGGAGCATGAGCAACATGGGTTCACTTATTTCAATGGGTCTACTCTGAGTAGGAGTTAGTTGGATACAACATAAATCTGTGTTCACCTGGTGGAGGAAGTTAAAGACAGAGAAAGCCAATGAACTTCCTGTGAAAGAGAGTTACACTTGAAAAAGCCCTTTTACTCATTCCTAGTAACCTAACCGGGCAGGATACAGACAAGGGTCAACGTAGCCATTGTAACATACCATGAAACTTTTATAGTTACTGTAAAGTATCATGGAAGTGGTCAAAACAAATACAGTGCTCCTAAAATGCAGTGCTCATTTTCAGCCAAGTCTCGAACAGAACCAAGGCAAGAGCTTTGAACTTTGGTCTCCATTTCACCCCCCCAAATCTCCTTGCTCATCTCCCTCCCCCCCAAAACCAAACTTTTAAAAAGAATAATATGTCCCCCAGAGTTCTCCAGAATCTAAATCTGAAGCAAAAAGACTCCCGCTTATTACAATATGTCTGAAGGAGGGAGAAGTAAAAAGTTAAGACAAGGTGATAAGATAAGAGGAAAGAGTTTTCACAGCCTTCTCTCTCCCATTTGGTGGGAAAGCGAAAGGCTTTAACATTTTTGCCAATGAGGCATGCAGACGTACGCCCTCCTGAATGCTTCAAACACAG
The DNA here is from genome assembly GCF_964234715.1 of Podarcis melisellensis. NCBI lineage: Eukaryota > Metazoa > Chordata > Lepidosauria > Squamata > Lacertidae > Podarcis > Podarcis melisellensis. The sequence continues at coordinate 37,603,583 of NC_138546.1, read as the reverse complement.
GCATATAGGCAATCTTTTAGTCCTGCAGCTTGAATAAGCTGAGTCAAAAAGTACTCACAATGTCTTTCCCTGGGCAGGCCATTGGGAACGTATGGTGGACGATGGCTCCTTTCAGATACTGTAAGGATACACTTGGCTCTTTGCATATTCTGGGAGGACAGCCATGTAGTTCCCCGAATTTATAATACTTCTGTTTGGTGCCTCCTCAACAAGGTGAGGGGGGAGTGACACAGTGATAGTCACCTGCTCACTTGTCACTTCCCTGGGGCAGGTGTGGGAATAGGTCAACCTCTGACTAGTTTCACCTGTGACCTCTTGGCATCGTAGTCCCTTCTGGAGAGGGAAAGGAGGGGGTGGAAAGCAACTAACTCAAGCCCCACACTTGGGACTTTTAAAGAGGTGTCTATTGGTAAAAGCCAATCTGTTAAATTTGTATCTCACTTTCTTTTTTTTAATCCTCCAGGGAGGATTTTATGAACCCACAGGGCCACATCTCAATAAAAATCGACACTGAAGCAATGTTTGATGGAGAATTCTGAACTTTGCTTTGGAGAATTGGGGCTTTGTGCAAATGAGGGGTGTTTTGTTCCATGTCGAGTTTCATTCCACTTTTAGTTTGTCTACTTTCTAAATTGCTCTACGCAAGGCAGTTTACAAGCTGAAGAAACAGCAAAATAAGACGGCAAAGATCACAAGCAGGGGTATGCATACCCCTAAACATTTTGTGAATCTAATGGGAGAAGAAACTATTTTTTTTAAAAAAAAAATAGCATCGTGAATCGTCAGTTCCGTTGCTACCCCCAATAGTGACCTCATTTCCTGTCACAGTGTTTCCTGAGTCTGAGACAAAAGCGAGCGTTTAATGTGTGAAGTAGGAGTTGAAATCTAGCACTGTGATTGGTTAATTTCGTTGTTACCACCTCTGATGGCAGCTTCATTTCCTTTCCTGGTGATTTTCTTGAGTCAAAATGAGAATACAGTGGTACCTCGGGTTACATATGCTTCAGTTTACAGACTCCGCTAACCCAGAAATAGTGCTTCAGGTTAAGAACTTTGCTTCAGGATGAGAACAGAAATCGTGCTTCATTGGCGCAGCAGCAGCAGGAGGCCCCGTTAGCTAAAATGGTGCTTCCGGTTAAGAACAGTTTCAGGTTAAGGATGGGCCTCCGGAACGAATTAAATACTTAACCTGAGGTACCACTGTACCCCTAAACATTTTGTTTTAGAAAAAAAAGCACTGGTTCTGACATGTCGTCCCTTTCTGAATATTTGGGCAGATGAGGAGAAGAAGAAGAAGAAGAAGAAGAAGAAGAAGAAGAAGAAGAAGAAGAAGAAGAAGAAGAAGAAGAAGAAGAAGAAGAAGAAGAAGAAGAAGAAGAAGAACAACAACAACAACAACAACAACAACAACAACAACAACAACAACAACATGACTACCCCCAAGGGTGGGGGACCTGTGTTCCTCTAGATCGGGCATAGGCAAACTCGGTCCTCTAGCTGTTTTGGGACTACAATTCCCATCATCCCTGACCACTGGTCCTGTTAGCTAGGGATGATGGGAGTTGTAGTCCCAAAACAGCTGGAGGGCTGAGTTTACCTATGCCTGCTCTAGATGTTGTGGGTGTGGCCCCCACATAGTGAGGAAAAGTGACTTACATTAGTCACTGACATGGTGATGTCCAATCCTGGCATCCAATGAAACATGGGAGTGTTCAGTGTATAGAAGAGGCTGAGACAAAAGGAACAGGAACTGAGCAGAAAGATCAGTCTCTCAAGCATCATGCATTTTTTGAGGGAATATTTGCTGAGAGCTTGTCATAGGTGCCACAAGAGGCAACGATAGGCACACTGGTGCCCGTGGGCACAGGGTTGACAACCCTTATAATAAAATACAAATAAATTATCTGAGCCACAATGATGGCTGTGCTTTGTCTGAAATAATAGCCTTAACCTTTTAGTTATATTTTTTCCTAAAGCTGAACAAACATCTGTCATAGCAGCCTGTTTTCAGAACTTCTCAAATTATGAATCCCCCGCCCCCTCTAATTCTAATGTTCATTCCTTTTGGGTCTTGCTTTAATAAAGAGCTTAAGCATTGAAAATTGCACGTTGCTGTTAGCTGTAGGGAAGATATTAGGACGTATTTTAACAGATTAAGGAGTGCAAGTGGAACCCGGCAAAGGCATCACTCAGCCCAATTAGGGAGAGGTTCTGCCATCCAGGACAGGAAAGTCATGCTTCGCTAGCCTTTTGGAACTCTTTGAGGATAGCGCTGCCAGAGCTGGCTGCACGGCGGACGTTATAGTCAGACGGGTTCAGCGAGCTCTTGACAATGCTTTGCTCGGGAGATTAAGTGTGAAAGGTGAAGAGGTGGCAGAGCCAGGGAGAATTTGGCTCATTAAGTCGAAAGGTGGCTATCAGGCCAGGACGATTAATAACTATAAAGTTTTTACAGGCCATCTTTAGGTGGTGGGAAGTAACATGCATGTACGGTCAAACCTCTGTTGTCAAACGTAATCCATTCCAGAAGCCTGTTTGGCTTCGGAAACATTTTACAACCAAGGCACAGCTTCCGATTGGTTGCAAGAGCTTCCTGCACTCCTGCAAAAGCAATGTCGCATGTTTGGCTTCTGAAAAATGTTAGAAACCCGGAGCATTTACTTCCGGGTTTTTGGCGTTCAGGAGCCAAAACTTTCCAAATAGGAGCCGTTCGGGAACCAAGGTTTGATTGTATTAAAAGGGTAAAGGGACCCCTGACCATTAGGTCCAGTCATGACTGACTCTGGGGTTGCGGTGCTCATCTCGCTTTCCTGGCCAAGGGAGCTTCAGTGTACAGCTTCCGGGTCATGTGGCCAGCATGACTAAGCCGCTTCTGGCGAACCAGAGCAGCACATGGAAATGCTGTTTACCTTCCCGCTGGAGCAGGTACCTATTTATCTACTTGCACTGTGTGCTTTCGAACTGCTAGGTTGGCAGGATTGACTGTATTATATCTTACTAAACCTCATCTGAACCTTATTCCATGTTTACTCAGAAGTAAGCCTGATTGATTTCAATGGGCTTTACTCCCAAGTAAACAGGGTTGGGATTGCAGCCTTACTCCCCAGCATTAATTTGTGCCATTTTATGCCACACCTTCGCCAGCTTTGTATAATCTCCCTGCAGTCAAAACAGCCCGGGTTGCCATATGTCCTCTTTTTCCAGGACACATCCTCTTTTTCATGGAGAGCGTTGTCATAGCGACCCATAGTTTAACATAGATGTTGGCAAATGTGTCCTGTTTTTTACTCTTCAAAATATGGCAATCCCACATCCTGAAATGCAAAACCATAGGGTGTTCTGAAAGGTTGAAAGATTGCAGATTTTGGCTGAGTGATATAAGAAACATTTTGATGGTAAGAGCAATTCGACTATAGAGGCTGGAGAACTGTTTGTTGCAAACTATTCTATCTCTGCACCAATGAAAGGTTTGACTATGATGCCCCTCAAGGGATTCTGGGATGTGTGATTTTTCTTGTGCCCAGTGCTTTTTCTTTGGTAAAAATAATAAAACAATGAGGTTCCAGAACTTGTATCTTGATACAAGTGCTGTGAGTGCCATCACAAAATGGCCTCAGGTGCCAGCACAAAATGGCTGCCATGGACAAGAAACAACAGGCGATTCTTTTCTGTACTGGTGAATACTGTCACAAAAAAGCATTGTTTGTGTTATTATGACACAACATCACTCATCTACAAACTAGAATTACACCTAGTCATCTTAGAACAGGGGTCAGCAAACTTTTTCAGCAGGGGGCAGGTTGGTCCACTGTCCCTCAGACGTTATGGGGGGCCAGACTATATTTTTTGGGGGGGGATGAACAAATTCCTATGTCCCACAAATAACCCAGAGATGCATGTTAAATAAAAGCACACATTCTACTCATGTAAAAACACCAGGCAGGCCCCACAAATAACCCAGAGATGCATTTTAAATAAAAGGACACATTCTACTCATGTAAAAACACGCTGATTCCCGGACCGTCCGCGGGCCGGATTTAGAAGGCGATTGGGCTGGATCCGGCCCCCGGGCCTTAGCTTGCCTGCCAATATTACACTCCCCTGAATGGCAAACCCATTTACTGGAATGAATCGCTATCAAATTTTGCCTAAATTAAAATTTTGAGTCCTTTTTTTTGGGGGGGGGGACCAGAAGCAAAAATAACAATTAATAAATTATTTATCTGCTTTCTGTTTTAACAGCTATTAGGTATGTATAAAATCTTATTTATACTGGGTGATATTAAATAAACAATGGGTGATATGCAGTTTTAGTCATACTCCGAGTAGGTCCATTGAAACCAATGGGCTTCAGTCAATTTCACCGGCTGTGAGGATGACTCATGTTGCCTATCACCCACTGTTTATTTAATATTGCACTGTTATGTGATGGTAACATTTATATACTGTATGTTGCCTTTATCTATCTATCTATCATCTATCTATCTAAAAATAAATAAAATTGGCTGAGGCAAAAATTGGAGTGTCCTGCCGAGGTAAGCTGCCATTGCAATTTTAAAGGAAGCAAGAAGTGTTCCAGATTTTTCCGGAGGGACGGGACATCCTGACCTCCTCCATGTCCAATTGGCAACTTGCCTTAAGCACCGCCCTTTAGATCTCTTTCTGTTTGGAAAACCTGCCACACCTTTGGATGACACAGGACATTCTGTTCAGAAGCCTTTGTGGTGTGCTGTTAATGCTTGCATTATATCCTAGAGGAGCATGAGTCAATCAATAATTAAAGCACAGAGTATTAAGTTGTTGACATGGCAACATGCTCATCACACTGTCTTTCTCTTCTCAGGCTTACCTACTGCTTCGTCTAAATCAGGGATGGGGAACTTGTGGCCCACCAGATAATGCTGTCCGGACTACATATCCTATCATCCATGGACATTGGCCATGCATTGGAATTACAGTCCACAGAGTCTGGTAGAGTCTGGAAGGCCACAGTAGCTTCCTCACCTCCTGATTCCCACTGGAAGAATGCCACAAGCGGAAGCAGGATATCAGATGAGCATGACTACTGTGAATAGGCCAAGAAATGTTCACGGAGAACCTCAGCAGTTGAGGGTCATGGTCTACATTACAGAATTAAACTGGTTTAATGGCCATTTATTCTCCCCCAGGGAGCTGTGGAGAGAGTTGGAAAGGCAGCTTTTAAGTAAGAGCTAAACAAAATAAAGACCTGCCTAAAATTGCCAATCCAGTCTCGGATAGCAAATTTAATAGAATCATAGAACTGTGGAGTTAGAAGGGACCCCAAGAGGTATCTAGTCCAACCCCCTGCAATGCAGGAATCTCAACTAGATAATACATGACAGATGGCCATCCAACCGGGTCTTAAAAACACTTTCCTGAATATTGCAACGCAGCTCTCCGGCCAAATAATGTGTACAAAATGCATATACTGGGGTACAGTTATTCATAAAATGTATGTATTTGTTGAAATAAGATACAAAAATGCATTACGTTTGGGAAAATTGCTCTGCATATGCATATACGGTGGTACATCGGGTTACATACGCTTCAGGTTACACACTCCGCTAACCCAGAAATAGTGCTTCAGGATAAGAACAGAAATTGGGCTCCAACCGCGCGGCGGTGGCAGGAGGCCCCATTAGCTAAAGTAGTGCTTCAGGTTAAGAACTGTTTCAGGTTAAGAACGGACCTCCGGAACGAATTAAGTACTTAACCTAAGGTACCACTGTATGAGGTAAAATTGCCTACGAACATCTGTATGGTGGGAGAAATTGGCAGTAAAGTGCTGTTGAATTTCATGAGTGCTTATTTTGTATGAAAATTGCAAATGGTTGCGGAATTGTGGCGAACTGAACTTAAAGTTGGAGAAGTGATCAATGAGAGAAACCAGAATTGAGATTCACCCTCCCCTGCTTACGTTAAGTAAGCCCAGTGGGTGTTTCTCCCAGGTACTGGATATAGGAATGCAGCCTACAGCCCTGAAAGTTCAGGTCATCCCCAGAGACACCTGGCAATCCTGCACATAAGGCCTCTCTTTGGATTCCAGCTTCTTTCTCCAAATAAATAGCAGCCCTGCGATTTTGTGCATCTTGCTCTATGTGCAACAGTGGGAAAGATTCCCCTTGCATGCTGGGGTTCTTGCCACGGTGTTCCAAGTGCTGCAAGCTCGTTCTTAAGATAATTCTGTGGGAGCTTTAGTGGCCTCCAAGCAAGGGACAAGCCCAGTCCAGCAGATGCATTTTTATAAGGTTGCTTCAACTCGCTGTTTGTGCAACCTTTGTGTGCAGCATCTTATTATTCCTGATGGTTATCTCTCTGCCTGATAGGCACAATAGCTTGGAGGTGCCATTGATGATATTTTTTCCAGGCCTTTGATGTGCCAGCGCTCCCTTGGCCACGTTTCTTAGCTAAGGAGGAAGGTGCAGACTGGGAAAGTGGATTTGGCTGGTGGTTGGTGCGTTGGTATTATCTAAGAGCTAGTTCCTGCAGATGACAAGGTGAGATTGTTTTGTACTCTTCCAACTATTGCAGGTGGGAGATCACAGGTTTGGCAACATCGTCAAAAACAAACCATCTGCATAGAAAAGTAGCGCATCAAGGAGACAGGCTGGAACCTAACCATTTCCCTGATGTACTATCTTTCTATATGCAGGGGATATTTTTCTGTGAACCCAAGGTGCTTTTCTGTAGCTTTCATCTAGTCATATTTATTTGTTCCGTTCCTGGAATGTATTTGTTGTTGTTTAGGCATTTAGTTGTGTCCGACTCTTCATGACCCCATGGACCAGAGCACGCCAGGCACTCCTGGTATGTTAAAACCACTTGTGAAGGCAGATGAAGGCTGCAGCACATAAGAATCTACCAGTCGTCGTGATACTCTGTTGTTGTTTAGTCGTTTAGTCGTGTCCGACTCTTCGTGACCCCATGGACCAGAGCACGCCAGGCACTCCTGCCTTCCACTGCCTCCTGCAGTTTGGTCAAACTCATGTCAGTAGCTTCGAGAACTCTGTCCAACCACCTTGTCCTCTGCCATCCCCTTCTCCTTGTCCCCTCAATCTTTCCCAACATAAAGGTAATTTCCAGGGAGTCTTCTCTTCTCATGATGTGGCCAAAGTATTGGAGCCTCAGCGTCAGGATCTGTCCTTCCAGTGAGCACTCAAGGCTGATTTCCTTAAGAATGGATTGGTTTGATCTTCTTGCAGTCCATGGAATGTATAGCCTGCCTTTCAATGACCAGATTTCTCTGCGAAGAGCTTGTGGTTATGGATGCTACACTCTCATCCCAGTTACATATGTTCCAAGGATGGAGCAGGCTCTGTTGCTCTGGAAGGCAGGGCTAGAACTAATAGGTGGAAATTTTAGGGAAACAGATTTTGGCTGAATATTAGGAGGACCTTCATAATGGTAAGGCAGAGCTGGGCCCAGGAGCCAAATGTAACCCCTTGGATCCAGCCCTTGGGACTCTGTATCTGTGTCAGGAGTGGGTCAGCAATAAATCACAATGGAGTAAGGGAAGTTAACTCTTTATTAGAAGAAACAGGGCTGCTCAGTAGTGCTAGGTCTAGTGAGCCCAGCAACTCTTCTCATTAGGTCTTGCTCCTATGAGAGGGTTGCCATATTCCAAGAAGTAAAATTCCGGACACAAGAGTTGTTAAGCTTTTTGAGGGGAATTACACACACTCCGCCCGAAAAAGCACTTCCTGCTTCCGGACATAGGGCAACCCTACGAAGTTGCAGAAGGTTTCTGCCATCCCGCAGCTCCCTTAGTTTTCTTCTCCACCCTAGAAGAGTTTTGAGTGGCAAAAATGAAGCTTTTCATGACATGGAGTGCAGTGTCACCACCTGGTAACTCCTGAAGCTCAAGCTGCTGATAAAAGGACAGCTCCAGGTGTGTTTTTTTTAGAAAGTGATTTCATAGAAACATAGAATTGTAGAATTGGAAAGCTCCCAAGGGTCATCTAGTCCAATCCCATGCAATGTAGGAATCTTGGCCACAGCAGTCTCTGGGTGGGCTCGAACCACCAACCTTCTGGTTAACAGCCAAACGCCCTGACCTATCACACCACTATTTGTCCATCTAGCCCAGCCTTCCTCAACCTGTTTCTCTCCAGATGTAGTTGGACCACCACTCTCATCACCCCAATCACTGGCCATGCTACCTGGGGCTGTCAGGACTTTGGAGTCCAACAAAATCTGGAGAGCACCAGGTTGGGGAAGGCTGATCTAGCCCAATCCTGACTCCCCCAACTGGCAGCAGCTCTCTAGAGCCTCACAAAAAGGTCTTCCCGCCATCTGCTACCTGAGCCTCTTAGGATCTGGGAACTTCCACGTGGGAAACATGTAAACCCTCCAATTGCTATCAGGTATTGTAATGCTGATTCGAAATGCATGTCATTGCATTTTAACCATTATTATTTTTTACTGGTTTGTTTTTATTACTTCGTATTTGACAATGGTGCTTTTAAAAAGCTGCCTTGAATCCCAACTCGGGAGAGAGGTAGGAAATAAATACATCGAATAAATAAATGCACAGATAAATGGCAACCTCTGTTCACTTCCTCCCAGATAACACCAGCTCCCCTCTGCTTTCATTCCCTCGCTAGCCTCCTACTGGGGCAGCCTCCCACCCACAACCCAAGACTTCTCCCAAATTCATGCCCTCCTTTCATCATGAAGCCCTTCTCCAAGCCCCTGAATCCCCAGCCACTCCACTGCCAGTTATCCATAAAGTCACAGTTAGAGATGGAGAAGGAATTTTGTACATTGTTTGCGCTTCCCAAAACAAAATGCAGGTAGCTTTTGAAAAAGGCACTTCCTCCTCAGTTTTTTGTGCCCTGAAATGCTAGTCATTTTTTCCCCTCGAGGTCTGAAAAACAAATAAATTGCCAACCGACGTGCAAATGCGGCAAACTTACCGGTAACTTAATTGGCCTCAAGTGGAGGAGAGTTCCACAGACTCAGACCCACAATCCTGAATGCGCACAGGTGATGGTGCATCTAAGCTATGCACCTGAGCCATGGGGGACCACTAACAGTGATCCTCCCCCTCAAGACCTCTGTGACTGGGCAGGGATATAAGGGATCAGGTGATCTTTGAGGTATCCTGAACCCAAACTGTTAAGCGCCATGTAGATTAATACACAAACCTTCAACCTGGCTTGGGACCGTATGGGCAGCCAGTGCAAACTTTTAAGCACTGGAATTATGTGCCGGCGATAGTCTGTTCCCATCCACAGTTTAGCTGCTTCATTTTGCACTGGCCTCTGGAGCAGGGCCAAAAGTAAAGTAAAGGGACCCCTGTCCATTAGGTCCAGTCGTGACCGACTCTGGGGTTGCGGCGCTCATCTCGCTTTATTGGCTGAGGGAGCCAGCGTACAGCTTCTGGGTCATGTGGCCAGCATGACTAAGCCGCTTCTGGCGAACCAGAGCAGTGCACGGAAACACCATTTACCTTCCCGCTGGAGCAGTACCTATTTATCTACTTGCACTTTGATGTGCTTTCGAATTGCTAGGTTGGCAGGAGCAGGGACCGAGCAATGGGAGCTCACCCCGTCGCGGGGATTCGAACCACTGACCTTCTGATCGGCAAGTCCTAGGCTCTGTGGTTTAACCCACAGCGCCACCCGTGTCCCTCATAAGGCCAAATGTAGTGAATTGCAATAATCAAGTCTTGAGGCTACCAAAGCAGGCGTCACTGCATATCAGATGCATCTATCGCTAGTCACAGGCTCTTGCCCTCCTCTACCCCACAACAAGAAACAAACCTGAATCCATCATGCTCCTCCCTGTCGCCACTGCTGCCTCTCAAAGATAGATAGATAATTCATTACGGTCAAAGACCAGCTCACCTGCCTCTCATATAAGTGAGCCCGTTGCCTCCTCGAACAGCAAGCTTCCGAAATGTATGCCTCCCAGTTTCACTTGGAAGCAGATAATTAACTTATCCTACTTTTGACCTCCCCACTGAAACTTTCCCACCCGGTAATTAAAGCCTTCCCTCCCTCTCCCACATTCAATTTATTAATCGCCAGAAATCAAAGTATTAATCCTTTGAATGGCACTAATCAAATGATGAATGACTTGGAACACAGATTAAATATGCTACACTGATTAATCCAAACCCTGCCTCTGGCTTTTCCATTGCTGCTGCAGGTACTTGAACTGCATTCGCAGGAAAAAGAAACATTAGCAGGAAAGAAGATAGCTGCTTTGTGCAAAGCAAATTCACATTGTGGCACTTAAGTTAGCAAGATGCTCCCATAGAGGTCTAGTGGTATGCCTGGCCAAAGAACTTTGAAAAGATTATTATCTTCAAAGCACGCATTTCTTTAACAACCCAAAAAGCACATTTCAAATTCATTACCCCAGTTCATTTGTTTTATCCATCTCATGAAGCTGGCTGTGGAATCTGTCACCCTCTGTATGCTGTTGGATTTCAGCTCTTATCATTCCTAACCACTGAGCATGCTTGCTGTGGTTGGTGGGAAGTTGAGTCCAACAATATCTGGAAGGCCACGACTTCCCTATTATCTATAGCCTGTGAAAGGAGAGGCCATGATCAATATGTCAGAACGTAACCACATGACGGCACCCTTTCCATCTGGCTAGTCTACCCATCCTATTCCATCAGGCTCCTTCCTCACCATCATTCAGCTTTGCTGAAAGACCAGAAACATTTGACTCCTGCTCTCACTGAAATCTTCCAATGACTTGTAACTAAGAAATATTTAAACTTAAGAAAATTTAAAGAAAGTTATTTTATTAAAATTGAAAGAAGGATTGCTAAAAACTATTTTAAAAATAAGGGTGCAGTGAAGGGAAGGTTTGGGGAAGTCGTGTATGTTTGTTTGTATGTTTTTTCTTCTTCTTTTCTTGGTTATGTTGTTATTCTTTATGTTGTTAAAATCAATAAAAATTTATTTTTTAAAAAAAGAAATAGTGCCTGGATTTTCCTTCCTTCTCCTCTCTCATAACCTTTTCCCTTTTGAGCCATATATTTTAGACTGTACAGTGGTACCTCAGGTTAAGCACTTAATTTGTTCCGGAGGTCCATTCTTAACCTGAAACTGTTCTTAACCTGAGGTACCACTTTAGCTAATGGGGCCGCCTGCTGCCGCTGTGCTGCTGGAGCACAATTTCTGTTCTCATCCTGAAGCAAAGTTCTTAACTTGAGGTAATATTTCTGGGTTAGCAGAGTCTGTAACCTGAAGCGTATGTCACCTGAGGTACCACTGTATACCTTAAAGCAGGAATAACTATTGAAACCATTTGAGTTTGTGTTGTAAGCAAACTTTTGGCTAATTTCAAAAAGTGAAAATCTGGATACAAAAGTTGTTGAGCTTTTAGAAAATAAATTATTATTTTGAGCTATTTTTAATGAAATCCGCCAAATTCTACACTTCCAATTTTGCCAAAATCTACATATGGGCTGCCATATGGATATATGCATAATCCTACATATATGCATTTTAAAGTGCTTTCCTGTATAATCCTATGCTCTACTCTGAAGTATGCCCTAATGATGCACATTATAATTTACTCTCTGTTAAGTGTGTATAGTATGACAGCCTTAATTATCATTTTGGAATCATAGGGACATAGGAAGTGGAGGTCAGATTCCCAGCCATACATTTAAAGCACTATGATAGCTCTCAAAAAGTCATGGCTACCCCAAAAAGGATTCTGGGAGCTGTGGTTTGTGAAGGGTGCTGAAAGTTGTCAGGAGGCCCCTATTCCTCTCCTAGAGCTACAGTTCTAAAATTTGACAATTATTCCCTCTTCATGGGGAACTCAGGGAATCGTTACTGGAATTGCCTGTAAGATGTTTGTGTTTTGTTTTCTTTCTACCTTGTTTGCTGCCCTTGGCTCCTTTGGGAGGAAAGGCAGACCATGCATTTAATCAAAAGATGAGAGCCAAGGTGGTGTGAGAGCCAACGTAGTGTAGTGGTTAAGAGCGGTAGATCCGTAATCTGGGGAACCAGGTTCGCGTCTCCGCTCCTCCACATGCAGCTGCTGGGTGACCTTGGGCTAGTGAAGTCACACTTGTCTGAAGTCTCTCAGCCCCACTCACCTCACAGAGTGTTTGTTGTGGGGGAGGAAGGGAAAAGAGAATGTTAGCCATTTTGAGACTCCTTAGGGTAGTAATAAAGCAGGATATCAAATCCAAACTCTTCAAACTCTTCTTAATAAATAAAGTAAATAAATAATACAATAAATGAATGATCAATAAAAACTAGATAAAATCTGAGCTCTGTATAAGCTTTGTGCAAGCAAAACAGGAGGAATGCTCAGTAAACAAGTTGTTTAAAGGAACCTGAAATATACTTAGAGTCGAGTGTGAATTTCATGCTCTTTATTCAGCTCATAGTAGCACTGAATGGAACTTGCCCCAAAACGTCTAGCTATATATACATTATTTACACAATGGGTCCTGCTTGATTGGCTAATTCCGGGCTGCTCCTGCAGGCCAATCAGGTTGCTGATTCACTCCATCCAGGAGCCTGATTGGCCCAATCAGGTTGCTGATTCACTTCCACCTGGAGCTGGATTGGGTGGCTCCTGCGGACCAATCAGACTTGTTCATTATGGATCCTATTGATCTAGGATTCAGCTCAGTACATAACAGAATCCTTAGGTATTCCTCATACAAGGAACACAAGTATTTTTCTCATTTTATTATTTTACTCATAATGTAGACTTAAGCTGATACTCATGGCTGGGAAATGGGTGGTAGTGGTACTGAGCATTTTGGTTGAACCCAGCGGGGTACACATGCAGTGACAAGATAAACCACACTCCCAATGAAGAACTCCAAAATGTTACCAAAGAACTCTCGTGTTTCCCAGAGCACATTTTCTAAAACTTGCTGCTCTGAAGAAGTGGGAAACTTATCTAGAACTTTGGTTTCTCAAGTCTTCTTTGGTATTCCATCTGTTCAGCATTTAAAAACTTGCCTGAAGTTGAAAATGTAATTAAGGACTCTTGATATCGTATTTCTAGTGACATCCTTAGCCATTGATCATTCCAGCCAAGACAAGGGCTGAGAGAGTAAGCATAAAAGCACATCATTCTCTGACTCCAATAATGTGTCACCCAGGGAGATGTTTTACCCAATCATGCAGATGGATAATAATTTCCACAAATTTCTTTAGGCAATTAACCTTTCCCTTTCCTTTTTTAAGGTGGTGGTAAGGTAGAGCTTATGAAATAATGTAGCACTTATTCACAAACTAATGTTTAACTTTCTGGCGTTCTGTTATCAATACCCCACTAATACCCTGCTGTTTGCCCTATAGTCCTCAACTTCGGTAATGAAAATTAAAAACAAACACGTTGCGATGTTATGAAAAGTGATAAACTTCTCAGCATTTCTGAGAATGCCTCACCGAGGCATATGAGGTGGGCTTCTCCAGTGATAAATTATTTTGGGTCCAAAGTTGTCAGCATCAACTTTGCATTAGCAAAACCCTTGATATTTGGAGATGTCCGTGTATTTTTAAATTATATTCCCATAGCATGGGGATTAACAGCAAGACAAGAAAATTGGACTTATATTTTGGTCTTCCTATGGGGATCAGGTTAGCCATGGTGAGATCAGGATGTTGGACAAGATTTGCCTGATCCAGCTGAACACTTCTTATTTTCCAAATACCAGCTAATGCCCACATGGCACAGTGCCTAGCAGAGATCAAACGTGCAAGATAAAACTTACAGCTCCAAAATGGGAGCAGAGCACCAGTCCAAGCAGGAAGGAAAACCGCATCAATGTTAACATCTCACTTAGCTGCGGCAGAGACCTAAGTTGTCCCTCAATGAGCCTCTGCAGGACTCATCTTGCGAGTGATTTTCCATGAAGAAGTCTTTAAATTGCTACATCCTCTTCTGCACTGAGTCGTTGCCACAGCAGAAAGGACTCTCTCCCTCTCTCTCAGCTGCCCTCAAATGGAAACAAGCATACATGATGCTGAAAGGAAACCTGGGAAATGTATCAGCCAAGCATCACTTTCCTTTCCACTAATCCGGAAAGCTTGTGTTCAGAAGCTCCTTCTCGATGAGTTTAGCACAGCAGCCAGAAGAAGTCCACTCTGAACCTTGGCATGGTCTTGAATTTGCTCAACTGGGTTAACTATTTACTCCTTCTTCAGGTGTGATCCTAACTAAAGCAAAAAAAAAAAAAATGTTAAGGCTCTTTCCTACATCCTTTTTTCATTTTTAGCCCAGGGGGTGAAATTCTCTAAGGTGTTATTAACACAAAAGCAGATCCCCACCATAAATTTGGAGCACAGAATTTCCCCCAGAGGACCATGGGAATTGTGGTTTGTTAGGGATCCAGAGACTTGTAGGTCTGAAAACTCAACTTTTCTGGGTTCCTGCCAATGGAGGCATGGCAGTGATTAACATGGCACATCCCCTCATCCAAATTAGAAATAAACTCTAAAAATATAATGAGTTAAGAAGGGGGGGGCAAGCAGGTTGGGTAGAGTTTAGTAATGTCTTGTTTTTACTTCAGTATGGTGGATCTTTTACAAAACGAAAGGGAAATTAACATTTTGGATAATTGTGCAAGTCAGAAAGGAATGTTCTTTAGTATACATTGATTAAAGGAAATAAAACACAATTTCCTAATCGGGACCTATTAGGGAACAGCTGGCTAAATCTCAATGCATCGTGGATAAATTATTGCCAAATGTTCTGAAACAAATTCACATCTTACCATTCCAAAGCTTTTCCAGCCTGAAAGTTATATTGGTCGATTACCTGTGATCACCAATTTGTACTTTGATTAGGACACTGCCTAAGACGATCTGCCTGCCCTCTTGTAATCAGTAACCGGTTCACCGGACAGTAATTGAGTCTAAACCTTAAGATGTCGTCTGCATGGTTCAAGCGCTGAGCCTCGCTCACAGATACTTTTCCAAATTATATCTCATTACATTAGGCCTGTCTCTTTGTGGAAGTCTGCTTAACTGTGCATGCTCTGATTGTTTTCTTTGTCATCTGACTTTCTGACTGGTTACTGATCTCCTTTGATATACTGTACATGACATCCTAACAAAACCGAGGCTTTAATCAAAATGATGAGGATTTGAAGTGTGTGCCACTGTCAAAAGGCAGGGGAAGGCTAACGCTCAGCAGATGTGTGTTCTTGCAGGTCAGATGGAAGGAATGGATTTAAGACACCCGAGCGGGGCAATCGTGGACGTTGTTAACCCTTCTTTTAAAAGTCAGTCTGGATGTTTGCATAATGTAGTTGCATTACCACAAATGTGCTTGTGCATATAAATCTCTCCCCCCCAGACTTCTAATTGCGACTGCCACAAAGCAGAGCGGAAAAAATGGTGCCTGGGAACCTGGTCCAGATGAAGAACAGTTGAAGGCCTGGGGACAAGAGTAGGGACAGTTAAGAGGTGATATGGTAACCATCTTACATCCTTTCAAAGGATGTTGGAGAATTCAGATCGAAACAGGAGCAGAAATTGCCAGTATTTGCTTCTTCATCTGCATTTCCAGAACAGAAATGAGTTAAACAGCCCATAAATGATGCATAATTAAAGTCATTTCTCTCCCCACCCCTATTTGCATTGTATTTCCTTTGCATTGAAATAAGTGGTGTGGAATAATAATAATAATAATAATAATAATAATAATAATAATAATATTCAGTGCACAATGAATTTAAGGACAAAGGCATATAGTTTTTGCCAGAAACTGAACTGCAGCAGAATAGAAACAGTGCTGCATGCAGCAAATACAGTCAGATTGGACAACACTTCCTTCCTACAACCCTACGCGTGACCAGCTTTGAAGTACAGGTCTCCCTGTGCTCCATTTGCACTGAGTTTCCCTTGTGTTTTAATTAATGGTGTGCAATAACGTAATAACACAATGAATTACGCAAAATTCTTCCTCAGTGGACAGCAAAGCAAATAATCTGATTTTTGTCGGAAGCTAAACTGCAGTGGAATAGAAACAGTGCTGCTTGCAACAAAAGCAGAACAAAAATCCCTAGTTGTGATAAGTTTATTTTCTGTTTCTCTAGGGTAGGACTGAAATCAATGGGTTGAAATTGCCTGGCAGGAGA
Organism: Podarcis melisellensis; assembly: GCF_964234715.1. Lineage (NCBI taxonomy): Eukaryota > Metazoa > Chordata > Lepidosauria > Squamata > Lacertidae > Podarcis > Podarcis melisellensis. The sequence continues at coordinate 37,587,481 of NC_138546.1, read as the reverse complement.
TTCCAATGAAACCTTAAGAAAAATGTCCTGATAGTACGAGTTGCTCAACAGTGAACAACATGCATTGGACAGTAGCAGACTTTCCTTCATTAGAGGATTTGAGTTGATCAGGGATGCTGACGTGGTAGATTTATTGTATCAGCAAAGGATTGGTCTATCTAATTCACTAATGTCTACAACGTTCTTCTACCTTGGGTTCCCAGATATTGGCAGACTACAAGGTGGAAGAACACTGGTATGCTGAGTGGCAGCAGTTATTCAGGGTGTCAGGCCATAGCCCTTCTCAACCTGCTTGGGAGATGTCGAGGGTAGAATATGGGATCTTCTGTATGCAAACCAGATACTCTACCACTGAGCTACAACCCTTATTGTTGAAGACCTTGATGAGGTATTGGATGGGAGACCTTTGGGGACGGCTATTAATTTCCCAAAGAAGAGCAAGATACAAATCTAACAAATAATGTGAACCTGTTCCAGAGGTTGCCTGCTACATTGCCGTGTGCCAGAGACAGCATTGTCCCCATGTGACTCAGGAGCACCTGCCTCTCAGACATATCAAATTGCTATGGTTACGAACAAAGGCTGATGCATTTGGTACCATCCTGTCAGCCAATGAAATGTGGGCTTGTCTGTGGGAGGGTGTATGGTGGATGAGAGGCTCTCACCCACCCTCTGTTTCTTACCACCAGGTTGGCTGGCATTCCTAACATCCGTTGAGTGCAATGGATTTTGTATGTTGTGATTTTGCTAATTTATATTGTTTAATTTGTTGCACTTATTGTACTTTCGTTGTATATCACTTTTGGATTAGGACGTGCTGTTTTTATTTGTTAAATGGTTTGTCGTTGCTGTAAACTGCATAGAAGCTCAGCTGGGATGTTGAAAAGGTGGCACACAAATATTTCATTAAATAAAATCAAAGAGCATCCTAGGAAAGATCTAGTGTGCCCACTCAAGTATATGCGGGACACTGGATAGGTCTATTACTGGGCCTCACAGTTGATCTATGTGTGCTAAGTTGCTTGGCCTAAACTATCCCCAGTCGATTGCAGTTAAACATTTTAGCAAAGATAGTCGAAGATACAGGCTGCTTGCCTAAGCATCCCTGAAAAGATTCCAGGTACCCCAGAGTTCTCTGGAGCACAGTGCGAAAGTGATTACCTTATGGCAATCTTTGGAAGCCAGAGCAAATCTGTATTATGAAAAGACCAGCAGGAGGCACCTATCCTGTGGCCTGGAAAACGGATGAAAAATTAGCAAAATGAGCAGCTTTTCCTTTTTGCATCAAATGCTGGCAAAGCTATTCCTTCTTCTCGGGGTCTAGTATTGCTACTGTCTAGTATTCCGTTTCCAGATTACAGCTGAGCAGGTTATTCATCAGGTCCACATTCATTCCCTACGTTTTGCTTCCAGGCCTGATCAGCATGCCGGCCTTTGCCCTGTAGTTGCTACTACTAGGTATATGGAATAGAACTGGCAGGTGGAATCTGCAGCAAAAAAAATGTTGCAGTGTAGTTTCCGTTCATCCTAGCAGAAGTGCTCCCTCCCAGCCCTTCCCTCCTCTAGATCAATTTTTTTGGGGGGGAACCCTTTGCCCCGCTAGATGTTGCTAAACTACATCTCCCTTCAGCCCCCGGAAGCATGGCCAATGACCAGGGATGATGGGAGTTGTAGTTCAACAATAGCTGGAGGGCCACATGTTCCATATGGTTTTATGTGTGTCTCTCCCAGTTTTCCAGTTTTCTCTTCAGCATTCTTTGACTACTGAGTGTGCTCAGCCCTCATTGTGCTTTTGGGTGGGGAGTATATCTGCAAACCTCTCACTACAGATATCTGTGGTGTTGTAAGGGCAGAGGGAGCAGTGTTGCCTAGGGCTGCCATACGTCCGAATTTTCCCAGACATTACTAGGATTTCAATGGTGGAAATGATGTTTGAGGGGGAATTTCTGAAAGGTGGTGTTTTGTCCTGGATCTTAGGCAAGTCAATCAAAAAAATCACAGGGGTTTTTTTTGGCTCTGGGGTTTTCCTTAAAAAGGTGACCTGGTGTTTAGTTTTTGAAATATGGCAACCCTGGTGTTGCTGCCTTTGCAGTTCCCAGGGCAAAAACAACAACAAACAAACAAAGAACTTGTTCTACCTTCAGGTAGAAAAGTAGCAACTCATGAACACTGATTAAGAGAGCTAAGGGACCACCTCACCCCATATATCCCTGCATGCCAACTTTGCTTCTCCGATGGACAAGTCCTAAGAGATACACTAATCCTGCATTAAATACCAGGACTTTAGCGCTGCAGCCCAAGCCGCCTGGAATCAGTCACCAATGGAAATTATGCAAATGCCTAGCATTTGGACACTGACACAGCTACTGAAGGCATTTTTCTCTTTAATAATGCTTTCCCTGAAACATGACCCCATCATTGTATGGAATAATAATTCTAAAATTGTAGAAATAGATTTGTTTAATTGCCTTGACTTTACTGAGTTTATAACCTTTTGTATTTTATCTTATTTCATTTATTGCTGCTGAACAGCCCCTTGGGCTGGGGTATAGTTCAGGGTTTTTTTCTGAGGGGGGGGGGAGTTGTTGCTGTTATTGATTTTAATTGTTTTTTGGATCTTAGTATGATTTATGTGGAAATTGTTCTGTTTCGTTGCATACGCTTTGATGTGTTTTCTTTATTGATTAGCGCTACTTTTGTTATGTTTGAAATTACGTAAATCTTTTCATGTCATAAGCCGCCTTGAGCACGGTTCTAACTATGGAATGGCAGCATGCAGATAAGATTATGGTGGTGATGATGGCATCACCCATGAAAAGCCTCACACCACTTAAATCTGCTGCACGTGAGAACAGACCTCATGTCAGGTGCTATTGTAGAAAAGGATCAAAAGAATGATCTCCTTCAGCTGACGTGGGGGCAGGCAGCTGAGCACGGTTATTATTTCACTCTTACATCTTTCTCCTTTTTGGTATTTTGCAGGTTCTTTGTTGCCTAAATATGCCTTCAAAAACAATTCAAGGCCTTGATGAAGTCCTAGGATACTTTTGTTCATCAGTCATTGATTCTGAGAAAGAGAGAGAGAGAGAAGGAGGGAGAATCTGTAGGCAGATAGGAGCGACAATGCATTCAAGTGATTCGCAAAGCGCCACTAGGATAAAAGCCATCTCTTTTTCCCCTGCTTAGATTATATAAAAGCAAATATGCTTCTAACCAACACTGATTTTGCTGCTTACTACAATGGTAAGCATGTCAGAGACTCCTAACTGTGGTTTGTATGCAATGTTAGTCCTGCTCAGAGTAGATCTATTGCAGACCCTCCAAGTGTTTCTATTTTCCACGGATGTCCCTGATTTGGAGAAGCCGTCCCGGTTTCTGATTTGATCCAGGAATGTCCCATTTTTTCTTAGGACATTTCTATTTTCATTGGAAAGGTATGGAGTAATGCGGCCCCTGAGCCATATGGAGGTAGCCTTGTATAGCCTTCAGGGTTTTCACCAGGCCACACACTCTTAACCAGGCAAATCCCCTACAGCTGTGCTTTGCGCTCACCTTGAGTGTTTTTGCCTGGCTGGACTGTGTCCTTGAACTCTGATCATGCCTCTGGCTTCCCGGGATGGAAGTTAGAGAAGGGTATGTGTACAAACTACACTGCAGTACAATAAAACAAAACAAAACAAAACAAAACAAAAAACAAAATAAATGGTCCCTGGGACGTTGTTAAGAAAAGGACCTGAGGCTGAAAAAGTTTCCCCTACCTGTGACAGCAGAGAATGACAGCAGACATGGAAAGAAAATAAAGAGGAGAATGGAAGATCAAGCTGATGGATTGTGCTGAAATGGCTAAAATGACCAGAAGAATCAGAAATCAGGAAGACCAAAATTTTAATAAGGAATGGGGAAAATTTATAACCTCTCTTAAAGACCATTGTAAACGATTAAAATCTGTTAGTAGGATTGGAATATCAGTTGTAGTATAATGGTGAATTTTGGATACAATGGAGAGATAAAAGGTTTGGATTATTATAAAAGATGAAGGAGGAAATGATTAACAGTAGGACCCACAAAGGGGAGCCCAAGAGATTCCATGGAATCTTGTTTTTATGTTATATGTTGGATATGTGACTGTAAAATTTCAATCTGAAAAACCAAATGAATAAATTTCGGGGGGGGGGGGGAGAGTCAAGGACAGCAGAAACCCCCTATTGTCTAACGCCCTGCTTCTGGGCTACCTGTAAGTATGTGGCTGGCCGTTTAGGGTACAGAACACTCAACTGAATAGGCCTCTGGCTTGACCAGAAGGACAATTCTTGTGTTCTTATGATTTGCTGCCATGGGACCGCCATGGGACCGCCTCTCCTGCTATGTCCCACAGAGGAACTTACGGTCTTCCAACAAAAACATCTTGAAGGTCCCAGGCCACAGGGAGGTTAGGCTGGCCTCAACCAGAGCCAGCGCTTTTTCGGCTGTGGCTCCAATCTGGTGGAATGCTATGTCACAAGAGACTAGGGCCCTGCGGGACTTCACATCTTTCCGCAGGGCCTGCAAGACGGAGCTGTTCTGCCAGGCCTTTGGTCGGGGTTCAGTCTGACTCCCTCTCCCCTTTCATAAGAACTTGCATGAAAGTGGCCTCCCAATTTTTCTCACAGGCCCATATAAGTTCAGCACAAACCATTGGGCCTGGTGAGCATTTAAGGTCCCCAACCCTAATCTGCGGGTTGCCATCTGATTGGATTTTATTCTGATCCTGATCTGATTTGAGGATGTATTTTAATTGATTGTCTGATTTTATGTTAATGTATTATACATTTGATGTTAGCCGCTCTGAGCCCAGCTTCAGCTGGGGAGAGTGGGATATAAATAAAGTTGTTTATTATTATTATTATTATTATTATTATTATTATTATTATTATTATTATGTCCCCAAAGATGTGCAGCTGTCATTATGCCTGTCACTGAGATGAGCATGGAGAGATGCTCCCAAATCATTGACTTCTGTCGATGGCCCTGATCAGGCAGGGACCCTCTGCTGCAGCAACACCAGTGCAGTGTTAAACGTTGCAATTCAATGTCTGTGGCCTTGCCCGGCTAAATCCCCCGGGGAAGGGCTTAAGGATCAGGACTGGTTTGTCAGGGTTTGATTTGTTCGCCCTCCTCCTCCCCTCTCAATGCGGGGCTCGATATCACAGGAATATGTGAAGTGTAAAGTGTTATGGAACTGGCTAGTTTCACATGTCATCCTGATGCCGGCTGCCTCTGCGAGAGAGCTGATGCACTTTGACGCTCGAGGCCCGGAGCAAACGCAAAGCCCAGGACTTCTGTGAGCATGTGAAGAGAGCGTGAAAGAGCCGCAGAAGCCAGCAAGCAGGTAAGGCATTCACTGGCGGCCTTCCATTCCACTGTCACCCTGAGTCTTCCTAATGCGGTGTTTTCACAACAGTGATAGGATCTGACTGCCACCTGCATGCCGTGTGATGTGTGTATCTGGCGGGGTAAGCACATTTAGCATCTGCAAGACTGAACTGGTTATACACCTAGAATACCTTAAGTGAGTGCGCCTCTTGACTAGATGTTAAAGGGGCTTAATCTGTGTGTCGTCTTACGTTAAATCAGAGTCGCGGGTTATGAATGGGTTTTTGTAGCCATTCGATGCGGGGCTTCCTAGATCAGTTCTGGAACCTATTTTTTTTTTTAGTGCAATGACCCTGTCTTGGAGCACAGGGGCAACGACACCGAAAAATGCCTCTCAGCATGTTCAGAGTATATCTGAACATGCTTCTGCTATGTGTGAATTGCCCTGATTAGTGCCAATAAGATACTAGCACCAGAGCAGCATGTTTGGATCATTGCTTGGTACAAATGCAAATAACTGTGGGCATTTATATTTCCCAACGGAGACTAACCAGTTTCTTTGCTCCAGTATGCTTTGGTTCAGCCAGAGATCTTTTGTCATTGGCATTTACAGTCGACTGGTCAATCTTTTCTTCTTCTTCTTCTTCTTCTTCTTCTTCTTCTTCTTCTTCTTCTTCTTCTTCTTCTTCTTCTTCCTCTTCTTCTTCTTCTTCTTCCTTTTCAACTGCAGCCAATCGGAAGCCACGGAATCCCCATCAGACATTCAGGTTCCGAAGAACATTCACAAACCGGAACACTCACTTCCGGGTTTGTGGTGTTCGGGAGCCAAAACATCCGAGTACCAATGAGTTTGGGTACCTTGGATCCTGCTCTTCGGGGGATGGAGGGGACGCGGGTGGCGCTGTGGGTTAAACCACAGAGCCTAGGACTTGCCGATCAGAAGATTGGCAGTTCAAATCTCCGTGACGGGGTGAGCTCCCGTTGCTCGGTCCCTGCTTCTGCCAACCTAGCAGTTCAAAAGCACGTCAAAGTGCAAGTAGATAAATAGGTACCGCTCTAGCGGGAAGGTAAACGGTGTTTCCGTGCGCTGCTCTGGTTTGACAGAAGCGGCTAAGTCATGCTGGCCGCATGACCTGGAAGCTGTACGCCAGCTCCCTCGGCCTATAGAGCGAGATGAGTGCGCAACCCCAGAGTCGGTCACGACTGGACCTAATGGTCAGGGGTCCCTTTACCTTTACCTTGGGGGTGGGTGGGAGGAAAGGCTCTCAGAGAAATGCGCTACAGATGAACACAAACAAAGTCACTGCTCTCAGGTTGACCATCTAAAAACACACAACACAAAAGAAACGTGGATCGAGAGGAAGGAGGAAATAAGCAAACTTGCGTTCTTAGTTCCAAGATCTTCTGATGACCAGTTGTGATGGAAACCGTTTAAGGGCAAGGAGGTACTAAAGTGCCAAAGGATTGGTCCTCCAGCTATTGATGACAGTTGATGGTGGGAGGAGCTTGGAATCCTAGTTGAGCATCTGGTGTCCCTACATCCCTTCTCTCCTCTCCCCTGTTACTGCCCGATGTAATGGCTGTTGCCAGCTACATGCCGGGCTGGAAGTTCTGAATGCTATCTGTTGTAGTTGTTGTTTAGTCGTTTAGTCATGTCCGACTCTTCGTGACCCCATGGACCAGAGCACGCCAGGCACTCCCGTCTTCCACTGCCTCCCGCAGTTTGGTCAAACTCATGTTAGTAGCTTCAAGAACACTGTCCAACCATCTCGTCCTTTGTCATCCCCTACTCCTTGTGGTATCATACCACTTTAAACAGTCATGGCTTCCCCAACAGATCCTGGGAACAGGAGGCCTTATTCTTCTGATGGACTCTTGTACTTCAACATCTCAGATATAAACATGAGAAATCCAAGGGCCTTTTCATGAGTACGGGAACCATCTCTGTACTTCTGCAATGGATAACCACTGATGCTTCATACATAGCCATTGATTTTCTATCCAGGGACACACAGGAAACCGTACAAAGAGCATGAGTAGCGAAGCATCTGATAACATGTCAGACTCTTCCCACTGCCACACGAGGAGGTTCAGTCCAGCATACTGATCCAGGCACCAGAGAACCACCACAGTTTACAAAGTCAATCTATACTGTAAGAAGTAGCTGTATAGTTATGATAGCCACCACAGGGAATGAAACCTAGAATTTTAAGATGCAAGCAGAGGGCAGAGACTTTCCTCTGAAGTACGCCCAGCTAGAGGAAAGATATTGATTTTCACCGCAGCCATCTCTCTTTCAAAGTTATTTCATGTTTGAAAGAAATGCATGAGCTTAGGGGAAGGAGGGGAAGGGAGGGCATTGTATCTTATTTTATTTTTTTTGGACAGAGGACATAACTATTTTATGAACAAAGCCCCATTTGGTAAATCTTGTATGTTTGCAATCCCAGTTAATTGGCTTGGGCACGAATCCGCCCTCAGAGCTTTTCCTCCACAAGCTCTACAGAAACAAGTGGGAACTAAGCAAGAAAGCTTCCTATCCTCTTGTGCCCAATAAATAATTATTGTTTCACGTGGACAGCTCTTTAAAATGTATTCATAAATTACGTTTCTCACCACAGGTGGACAAATCTGCCAGTTTAAGCTTCTCCCAGTTTCTCATTTTTCAGTTCTGAAGTTTAGTTCTCCATATTTCCACATCAGCTCGCAGATTAATTCTTGTTTACATCTTCATGAAAGGTCACCAGAATTTTAGTGCAAATTTCTCCTAAAATATATACATCCATTTCAATTCTCTCAGTTTCTATCCCCCACCCCACCCCCCCAGTCTTCAGCTTTTCACATTTCCATATTGGTTTGTGATTTATTTAGAGTTTATAGGTGAGAATTCATCAGCGTTTTAGTGAAAATCTCTCCCATTTACACATTTCCCTTAATATATAAGTCTTTGCAAACAGCCTTGTGTGATGTTTCCACTATTTCCACATCAATTTGTGGGCTTTTTGGTTTTAAGTCCTCACGAAAGTTCACCAGCATTGCAAATTTCTCCTTACATACATATGTTTGTATTAAGGATGGAATGATCTGCCAATTTTGGTTCTCTTAGTTTCTCGTGTATATGTATGTATGTATATGGGATGTGGGTGGCGCTGTGGGTTAAACCTCAGAGCCTAGGATTTGCCAATCAGAAGGTTGGCGGTTCGAATCCCCGCGATGGGTGAGCTCCCGTTGTTCGGTCCCTGCTCCTGCCAACCTAGCAGTTCGAAAGCACACCAGTGCAAGTAGATAAATAGGTACTGCTCTGGTGGGAAGGTAAACGGTGTTTCCGTGCGCTGCTCTGGTTCGCCAGAAGCAGCTTAGTCATGCTGGCCACATGACCCGGAAGCTGTACGCCAGCTCCCTTGGCCAATAAAGCGAGATAAGCGCCACAACTCCAGAGTCGGTCACGACTGGACCTAATGGTCAGAGGTCCCTTTACCATATATATATATAATTGTTGTGTGGTTTTCTGCCCCAAGTGCCCAAATAGCCTTGGCTAACCTTGAGTAATCCTGACTAGGCGGATCAGGGACCATTAGCTGCCCCACCTCAGGCAGCAAAATAACTTAGCTCTGTGAAGGGAACAGAGGTCTCCTAAGTGCTCTCTGCACTCTTAACAAACTATAGTTCCCAGGATTCTTAGGGGGTAGCCATGGCTGTATGATCCTGCATTAAATGTACAGTCGTGCCTTGGAAGTCGAACAGCTTTATTCCCGAACATTTTGGCTCCCAAACGCTGCAAACCCGGAAGTGACTGTTCCGGTTTGCGAACTATTTTTGGAAGCCGAATGTCCGACGGGGCTTCTGCAGCTTCCTGCAGCCAATCAGAAGCCTTGGTTTTTGAACATTTTGGAAGTCGAACAGACTTCCGGAACGGATTCCATTCGACTTCCAAGGTGCAACTGTATTGTGCAAATGGGGTCAATATCTACTCAGAAATAAACCCTGCTGAGGTCAATGGAATTTGCTCTCAGGTATTCTACATCTCTCTCAAACCCATACCCCAGGCCATGCTACTACATCCGTTCCAGTCACTTTTGCCTCGTCTATGCCAAAATACAGGATTAGATATGTTGGGAGGTGGTAATAGATTCAGCAGCCAGAGGGAAGGAAAGCAAGCAGCCAGATAAACTTTGGGGCAAGATAATTAGCATTTTACATTTACACTTTCCAAGTGGAAATGACCGGAGAGCATCAGGTGCCTATTTGGAGCAGCACAGACAGGCACAGCTTGAAGGCGAGAGGGTGAAATAGGGTGGATTCTGGACAAAAGGCAGAAAGGTTTCAGTTGCCCACCATGATTAAAGAGGTCACTTGCTACGGGAAGAGGGAGGCTTACATTTCCTAGGCATCACAGGCGGAACTTCCTTCCCCTCTTCATAAGTGCTTCGGAAGCCAGGGAGGTAAAAGAAATTCCCCACGAAGCATTGGAAGTAATCCACATTTGGGGAATTACAATACAAATGAAATGTAAAATGGAAGCTTTGGGGTATTTGGTTTAATAAGGCAGATGCTACCCTGGCACCATGTCTTTCCCTCAAACTGGGAGACGGGGGTTATGCAGCCATCCTCAGGTTGGAGACAGGCCCAAACTTCATAGGAGAGCTTGTAAGAGGCATCACTGTCCGTGGTATTTTTATATTGTGGTTTTATGTTGCAAACCGCACCGAGATCCATGGGTATATGACATTATACAATCTTCATCTGGGGTGGGGAACCTGCGGTGTTCCTGGTGTTGCTAAACTACAACTCCCACCGTCTCTAGCCATTGGCTGCACTGTCTTGGGCTGATGGAGTCCAGCAAATTCTGGAGTTCCACAGGTTCCCCACCCCTGGCATTTGCAATCCTTTCTGTTTCCCTGCTGCTATTACACATATTTCGCAGGGGCCTGAATCCTTACCAAATCCTCGTAAAACGTGTTTGACCAGTCACCCAAATGTGTGTGTGTGCGTGTGTGCGTGTGTGCACGCACGCACCATGGGCAAAGATGGGGGAGAAAATCAGTTCTGTTCCTGTCTGAAGGTGGATCAACCCCACACTATGAAACCGAAACAGAGCCATCCTCCAAAATGTGTACTTCATTGAATTTTGCGATGTAGTTCTCCAGCCAAGTTATGTGTATTAAAAGGAGGAAGAAGCTGACAGGCAGCACCATCACGCTCCCTAGAATGGATGTTAAGTAAGGAGACAGGCAGGTGGGGGGCAGGCAACAGCTGGAGGGTGGTGCCCCATTTGCCCTACTGGGCTATTCCACCAGAGTGCATAATGCACAGGTCTTCCTCCTTCAATGGGTGCTCGTCTTATTTTACCAAGGTATATTTCAGTTTCTCTCATGGCACACTAGAGTACATCTGTCAGGTTTTGGGGAATTGGATCCCTCCCCCGGTGGCAGTAAATAAGCATATCAAACAAAAGGAGCATTCTTACCAGTTAGTTTCTTTAATAATCACAGCAAGAGGCAAAGGAATGCATCTCTCTCTAGAAATGGCGTTGCTCCCAGTTAAGGTTTACCCCCTCCGTCCCCATTAGTCACTCCTATGTTGCCGCTGAGCTCTGTGGTCTATCACTCTCAGAGTCCATCTCATCTTAGGCAAAGGCGGGTCAGGAATGCTGAATCTGCCACTGTCTCTCTCCTGGTGTTTCCTCTTCTATCTGTTCCACACCCAGTATTTCCCAGCTTTCCCCCTCTGAACGATGCCCCTCTGCAAACCACTGTTCTAAATCTATATTGTCCTGCTGCCCTTGGGAAGGTTCAGAAGAAGGTGGGGCGGCCCCCACCATTCCTCCTCAGTCCAGCCCCTGACATCACCTATCACACAGATTAGGAACCACTGGTCTAGATCAAATGGCAGTGTGCACGCATGTATGTGATTCAGCCCTGCCTCAAGCGCTGGCTGGAACCCACAAGTCCCTTGCAAGGCAGAAGAACCAAAGCAAAAGATAACCCATCAGCCCTTGCAAAAGCAAAGCTGGAGGTCCATTTAAAATGAGCATACCACGAGCAGAGCAAACAGGACTGAAATGGGTGGCGCAAAAGTTATCAATTGCACTCTTAACAATGTGCATTAGCCGCCATTCATTTGACTGGTCAATCTTTTCTTCTTCCTTCTTTTTGCCACAAAGTTTCCCTGGAACTCAATGTATCGATTCTGGTCATGCTTCAGTAAATGTTCAACTTGACTTCAATGGATGAGTGAGTTTGCATTTCTGGCTGCTCAGTTTACGAGCAGGCAATGCCTTTAATCCCTACAGAGATGCTATTAGACATTGGTTGACCTGAAATTCACATGAGCTGGCTCAGATTCTAGCCCCGCTCTGCCCGACATGGATTGCCTTCATTTATATTATGCTTTTTAAGTAGTGTCTTGAGTTCACGTAACTTGCACTCGAGAGCAAGTTGCTAAGTCAACTGATCCTTGGGGAGGGGGGGGGGCAGCTTGGCAGATTAGCAAATTGTAAAGGAAGCATCATTAAAATAAACATTGATGGCTGCAGTCTCCCACCCTATTGACAGGAATTGGGGTTTTTAAATGTCTCCCAACACCCAGTCTGAACTGCATTAAGAATCAATCCCATTTGCTGTTTAGCTGGATGAACGAATCTAACAATTTCAGCTTGTCTCAGTTTCTCATTTTTCCGATCTTAGAATTCGATCTCCACAATTTTGCAGGAATCTGCAAATTGTTCTTACTCTACCTGCAATGTAAACTGAAGGAGATGAGTTGGAGGTGGAATAATCTTATTCTGGTTTTCTCCCCAACCTTGTCCATTGCAAAGATACAGTGGACACATAAGCAGTTCCCATATATACGCATCAGATATCCAAGGCCCAGCTACTGGAGAGAAAAGTAGGACATCTAGAAATGTTACAACTCTAGGTAAAGGGACCCCTGACCATTAGGTCCAGTCGTGTCCGACTCTGGGGTTGCGGCGCTCATCTCACTTTACTGGCCATGGGAGCCAGCGTACAGCTTCCGGGTCATGTGGCCAACATGACTAAGCCGCTTCTGGTGAACCAGAGCAGCGCACGGAAATGCCGTTTACCTTCCCGCCGGAGCGGTACCTATTTATCTGCTTGCATTTTGACGTGCTTTCGAACTGCTAGGTTGGCAGGAGCAGGGACCGATCAATGGGTGCCCACCCCGTCGCGGGGATTCGAACTGCTGACCTTCTGATTGGCAAGTCCTAGGCTCTGTGGTTTAAACCCTACCACTCTAGGAGTTGGCATCAAATACATAGACCTAACTGTGGTTTTTCAGTTCTGCTTATACCAAGAGAAATTGTTTGATTGTTTATTTGTTTGTTTATTTATTTCTGGGATAGCTCAGTCAGAAGACCATGAGACTCTTAATATCAGGGTCCTGGGTTTGAGCCCCATGTTAGGCGAAGGAATCCTGCATTGCAGAAGGTTGGACTAGATAACTCGTGGTCCCAACTCTACAGTTCTACGATTTGATGAAGTGTCATGGCCAGGTGGGGATTTAAATGCAGGTCTCCCAGGGCCTAGTCCAACACTCTACAACACTGGATGGAAAAGACTCCAGGCAGTCTCTGGGTGATAGGAAATTAATGAATATGGTTCTACGGTACGCAAGAATGCTATTTTAGAGTTCGGAAAAATAATAATGGTAGGGCTCTGCCTCATCTTTATTATTTTATTTATTTATTGCATTTATATACAGTGGTACATCAGTTTATGAACTTAATTCGTTCCTGAAGTCCGTTCTTAAACCAAATCCGTTCTTAAACTGAGGCACGCTTTCCCTAATGAGGCCTCCCGCCGCTGGTACCCTTCCACCATTCGGCTTCTATTCGTAGGCCAAGGAAAAGTTTGCAAACCAGAACACTACTTCCGGTTTTTCAGAGTTCGTAAACCGAATAGTTTGTAAACAGGACTGTTCATAAACCGAGGTACCGCTGTACCGCCCTATACCCGGAGGTCTCAGGGTGGTTCACAGAAAAGATCACAATATATAAAATAAAAATAAAAACAATAACCCAACAACAGCCCCCCCCCCCCGCAAAAAAGAGACATTTTTAAAAAATGTATGGGATATCAATCAGGTCAACCAAAGGCCTGCTTAAAAAGGAACGTTTTTGCCTGACGCCTAAAGGTGTGTAATGATGGTGCCAGGCAAACTTCCCTGGGGAGAGCATTCCACAGACGGGGAGCCACTGCAGAGAAGGCCCCGTTCTCATGTTGTAACCCTCAGGACCTCTCAAGGAGGAGGCACATGAAGGAGGGCCTTAGAAGGTGATCTCAGGGTCCAGGTAGGTTCATATGGGAAGAGGCGGTCCTTGAGGTCATAGCTGTCAACTTTTCCCTTTTTAAAAGGGAAATTCCCTTATTCTGAATAGAATTCCTCACAAGAAAAGGGAAAAGTTGACAGATATGCTTGAGGTATTACAGTCCTGAGCCATTTAAGGCTTTATAAGTCAAAACCAGTACTTTGAATTGGGCCTGGAAACAAATTGGTAGCCAGTGCAGTCGGACCAGGATCGGTGTACAGTGGTACCTTGGGTTACAGACGCTTCAGGTTACAGACGCTTCAGGTTATAGACTCTGCTAACCCAGAAATAGTACCTTGGGTTAAGAACTTTGCTTCAGGATGAGAACAGAAATCGCGTGGCGGCAGCAGGAGGCCCCATTAGATAAAGTGGTGCTTCAGGTTAAGAACAGTTTCAGGTTAAGAATGGACCTCTAGAAGGAATTACCGTATTTTTCACTCTATAGGACGCGCTTTTTCCCCTCCAAAAATGAAGGGGAAATGTGTGTGCGTGCTATGGAGCGAATGCAGGCTCCTTGGCTTCGCGGTGATGCGCCTGTCCTGGAAGCCGGAGGAAGAACAGAAGGGTCTCCTTCTGTTCCTTCTCCAGCTTCGCTGAAGGGCGCTGCGCCTTCTCCCTCTCTGCGCAGCGCCTCTCCTGTGAAGGAGGGGCGCTGCGCAGAGAGAGAGAAGGCGCAGTGCCCCTTCAGCGACGCGTCTGTCCTGGCTTCTGCTTTAGCCCTGCGCAGCCTCTTTGGGCAGGGGGAGCCTTCATCCCGCTGCCCTGAAGAGGCTTGGCGCGGTTACCCCAGAAGCCAGAACAGCCACACGGTATCCCAGAAGCCAGATCCCTCTTGCTGTTCTGGCTTCTGGGGTTCAGAAATTTTTTTTCTTGTTTTCCGCCTCCCAAAACTAGGTGCGCCCTATGGTGCGAAAAATACGGTAAGTTCTTAACCCAAGGTACCACTGTAATATGCTCAAATCATCTTGCTCCGGTGAGCCACCTGGCTGCTGAATTCTGCACCAGCTGAAGTTTCTGAACCGTCTTCAGAGGCAGCCGCACGCATAATGCATTGCAGTAATCTAACCTTGAAGTTACTGGAGCATAAACAACAGTAGTTAGGCTATCCCTGTCCAGATAGGGGCATAGCTAGGCCACCAGCCAACGCTGATGGAAGGCACTCCAAGCCATCTTGCCATAGTGACCAGATTCCCCTGGCAATAGCACTCATATGCAAGGTCTCCTCAGTAGGCTTGGGAGGGGCTTGCTCTTGGAACACCCCATGGGTGCACCAGCAGCAGCTTTCTCAACTATAATGTCAAGTTTGGTACCCAACGGAAGTCCTACTGTGCCAGCAAATGGAAGTATTTGCCATCACACTATGCACCACCCGGCTTTGCCTCGCTGAAGCACAAACACCCTGATAGCAATTCCTGAGGCAGTCATTTCTGACATTTCCGTGTGTGTGTGTGTGTGTGTGTGTGTGTGTGTCTTCAAGATCAGCATTCATCTTTAAGAGGCACTCGTCTTTCTAGACAACTGACTGGTGTCTATGGAGTATTGCACTCCACGATGAAATTGGATGGCTCTGCAGAAGGGACCTGGAAAAGAGTTAAGAGCCTCGGATATAAGATCTCCAGGTTGATGGACTATATGGAATTGACGGAAAGGACTGGCAGAATCCGAAACCAGGGAGAGGAGATGGTGGAAGAAGATTGGAAAATTTAAAGTTTATATATAGAAATTAATGAGTGATAGAAAAATGGTGGAATGAAATTTTATGGCCTTAGTAGAAATGTTATAAGGAGTTAAGCATATATAAGTTTTTTAGTTTTAATGGAAAATAAGGTTAAAAATATGTTAAGATATTTATAATATGATAGAAAATAGAGAAAGGAAAGGATTTGCTGAAATAATTAATAGAAGTGGAATACAAAAAGGGAGGTGAGAGGAGGTCGAGGAAACAAGGGAATGAAAGATAAGAGTATGGAAAAGGTGTGATGTATGTTTTTAAATTGTTTTTGTTTTGTTTTGTTTAGGGTTAGGGTCAGGGTTAGGGTTTTGTTTAGTTTAGATTAATGTGTTTAGTTTAATGTGTTAAGGTTGTGTTTTGTATTGTTTATATATTGTATTGTATTGTTTTTTTCTCTCTTTTGTTTTTTTCTCTTGTCTTTTTTTCCTCTTCTTTTCCTTTTTTGTAAGCTTTAAAAGTAATATTTTTTTTTAAAGAAATTGGATGGCTCTCTCTCTCTCAAAGCCTACCCATCTTTCGCCAAAGGAAACAAACTTAAGAGCGCAGAAGCAGGCTTTATTGTTTGCCGCTGTGTCCTCCACCTGGCTGGTTTTTACAGCACTTCTAAAACAGCTCCTTTCAATGCTAAGGCTCCCCCCTCTGTAAAATCTGCCTAGCACAATAATCATAGGAGGTCACTGCCACCTGTGGCCCAGAGTCAGTATCACAGTCTGCTGCAAATATTCCCTACATGTAATCTATTGGGGCACTCTGGGATCCTGAGAGAGAAGAGGGAGAGATTCGCTCCAGTTTGCACTTAAAGGTGAAATGACTAAACCTGCGCTTTCCACAACAATATGTGAATGGAAACCCAGACATCCTGCCTGGAAACCTGGAGAGTCGCTGCCAGTCAGTGTAGGCAGATCAAGGGTCTGACTCAGTATAAGGCTGCTGTATGATGGATCAGGGGACACGGGTGGTGCTGTGGGTTAAACCACAGAGCCTAGGACTTGCCGATCGAATCCCCGCAACGGGGTGAGCTCCCATTGCTTGGTCCCTGCTCCTGCCAACCTAGCAGTTTGAAAGCACGTCAACGTGCAAGTAGATAAATAGGTACCACTCTGGCGGGAAGGTAAACGGCATTTCCGTGCACTGCTCTGGTTCGCCAGAAGCGGCTTAGTCATGCTGGCCACATGACCCGGAAGCTGTACACCGGCTGCCTCGGCCAATAAAGCAAGATGAGCACCGCAACCCCAGAGTCGGCCACGACTGGGCCTAACGGTCAGGGGTCCCTTTACCCTTTACCTTTTATACTGGATCAGACTACCAGATCACCTAAACCCATCGGAGTTGTAATCCAACAGCATCTCCTGGGCACTGGATTGGCTACCACTGATTTACAATAGGGAGTCAAACGAAAGACTTCATCCATTCCCATTTATCTCTCCCACCCCACTTTTCCCCCCTCAAGGCATCTTAGGGAAGAATGTGTGGCTACCTTTCCTTGTCTCCCCACAACAACCCTGCGAGGCAGGTTAGGTTTGAAAGATAGAAACTGATCCAAGGTAAGCTTTGTGGCTGAGCAGACATTTGAACCCGGATCTCCCTGATAAAAGTCGAGCTCTCCAGTCACTATCCAGTCTCTGCCCCACGGAGAGCCTCAAGGTCCATAAATGGCAACACCCTAGTGGTCCCGGGCCCTAAGAAAGTTAGATTGGCTTCAACCAGAGCCAGGGCCTTTTCAACACTGGCTCCAGTCTGGTGGAAGGCTCTGCCTCATGCGACCAGGGCCCTGCAGGATCTTACTTCTTTCCGCAGGGCCTGTAAGACAGAGTTGTTCCACCTGGCCTTTGGCTTGGAGCCAATTTGATTCCCTCCCCCTCTTTCTTTTTCCTTTTTCCTTTCTCCTCCTGTGATGAGGCTGCATTTTAATATTTTAATGTTTCAATATTTTAATTGTTGTATTTTAATCTTGTTTTTAAGTTGTATTCATTCAACTTGTTTTTATTATTGCTTGTTAGCCGCCCTGAGCCCAGCCTTGGCTGGGGAGGGCGGGGTATAAATAAAAATTATTATTATTATTATTATTATTCCACACTAGGTATGGTTACTGCTTCACTGCAAAGCAGTAAGCCAGCTGTAGCCCCTTGAGCACTACAGTGCGGTGCAGTGGTTAGAGCACTGGACCAGGACCTGAGAGTTCAGGATTCAAATCCCCACTTGGCCCTGGCACTTACCAGGTGGTCTTGGGACACTCACAATCTCTTGGCCTAGACTACCTTGCAGGATTGCTGCTAGGACAACAGAGAGGAGGAGGCAGAAGAAGAGCATAATGTACATCACCTTGAGGAAAGGTGGGAGATAATTGCAATAAATAAATATAAATAAGGTGGGAGGCAAGGGCAATGTTGCTTGCAACATTCCTGTTATTTGTGTGTGTGCTTGTTTCATTTATAAATCACTTCCTATGAAAAACATCAGGATGAAATGAACAATAAAAACATCAGCATTTTTTTAAAATCACACACAAACACAAATTCAAATCCAATTGCTTCCTAACCATTCATATTACACCATAATATCTTAGTCTAAGATTCTCTGTTCTTTTTATTTATTTTATTTATTTTTCACTTCTTCTTCTTTTGCTAGCGCAGCTTACCCCTTCTGGAAGCACTTTTTAAAAGCAGATTGACTTTATCCAGCAGGTTTGTATGTTTTGCCCTTGTTTTCATCTAAGATTCAGTAAAAGTGTAATTCAATTGAGTTTGCTTGCATGCTTCCATATATTATGGGGACCCCGACCCCCAGAATACATCTCAGTGTTCGTTTTATGGGTGAGATGGGTCCTCTTCCCAATAAATAAATAAATAAAATTTGGCAAAGGACGATTATCGAAACCTGTTTTTGTGAACCTTTGTGAACCAGAGGTTCTGTGGACCATTTCCATATTTAACATCTGTGAGCCATCACACTTTTCCTGTTGTCTCACCAACCGGCGGACCTAACATGTGATGATTCCCAGATGTACAAGCCAGGCAGTTCCCAAAAGGCCTATTGAGTTTCACTGAAAGCAAAACAGCATCCTTGCCATGAAACATTTGTTAATGCAAGAGACACAGATATTCACTAGTGCTGGGAATGATGCACAAATATTTTTAAAGTATGAGGTGGTGACGCGATCCAATTTATCTTTGGAAGGAAGATGAGCTTTGTGTGGACGTGCGCCGGACTGAGATTGCAATTGAGCGTCCCAACCAATAAACGGTCTCTTGCCGTCTGCAGACAAGGAGGCCAAATCCAGGAAACAGAGGGAAATTATAAGAGGAAGAAGTGTGAGGGGAAGAGAGGCTTTGTGCTGCTCATCAGGCAATGGCTTTTTCCACCTGCTTGTCCCATCTTCTAGCCCTAGAAGCCTCTTCTACACCATGGGTAGGCAAACTAAGGCCCAGGGGCTTGATCCGGCCCAGTCGCCTTCCCAATGCAACTTGTGGACGGTCCGGGAATCAGCGTGTTTTTACATGAGTAGAATGTATCCGTTTATTTAAAATGCATCTCTAGGTTATTTGTGGGGCCTGCCTGGTGTTTTTACATAAGTAGAATGTGTGCTTTTATTTACAATGCATCTTTGGGTTATTTGTGGGGCATAGGAATTTGTTCATCCCCCCCCCCCCAAAAAAATATAGTCTGGCCCCCCACAAGATCTGAGGGACAGTGGACCGGCCCCCTTGCTGAAAATGTTTGCTGACCCCTGTTCTAGACCATTTAAGAAGTGACCTATCTCAGGAACCTACGGGTGGGTAGCCCTTTCAATTTCCCACAATGGCCCCCACAGAGTCTTGCTCCAAAGGATTGTGGGAAATAAAAATGGAAGAGGGCAAAATAGAAACCAGCAGAGCCCAACTGAGCTTAGCGTGCCGAGGGCCTCCTCAAAGATGGAACCTATCTTGGCATGCAGTTGTCTTTGGAAAAAGAAGAAAGGTAGGATTCCCTCTGGACTCCAGCGCTGGATTTAGGGCAGTGTGCAGTAGCACAGGTAGCCCGGTGTGGGGTGAGGGACTGTTCATACCGGGCAAGGGGGGCAGCAGAGGGGTCTGTACTGCTGCCCAGTGGCTGCTGCGTGTCAGGGGTTGGGATTATGGGCAGCAGGGGAGCTTTAGGGTGGCATGGTGGTTGCTGGGTGTTTGGGGGGCTGCAGGGGGGCGGAGCCACTTCCTGTCCCTGCAATCGGTGGCTGCCTTAAAAGCAACTCTGATTTTCCCCAAAAGCTCAACAAGTTTGGTCCCCCTCAGACACCAGTGTGGGCAGTTTCCCCGTACAGGACACTGGGCTCACACAAGGCACCTGTTAGAATTCCTGCTCCGTGATTACAGTCATGGGATTGTTGTCTTTCACATGACAGTGTATGTTTCGACTCCACAAAGTGGGAAGTGACGGAGACAGGATGTTTGTGTTGCTGTGTTGCGTGAAATGGGACTATTGTCCTTTGTTCATTCTCCTTGCTGTCTGAGGCTAGAGAGAGGAGGAGCCATGTTGCAGCGCTCCAG
This sequence comes from Podarcis melisellensis, assembly GCF_964234715.1. Classification (NCBI taxonomy): domain Eukaryota; kingdom Metazoa; phylum Chordata; class Lepidosauria; order Squamata; family Lacertidae; genus Podarcis; species Podarcis melisellensis. Next base: position 37,567,545 of record NC_138546.1, on the reverse strand, counting down.
GTGTGTTTATATGTAAATAAAGTGGATTAGCCAAAATGCTGAGTTGCTGAGTTCTGTTACACAAGCTGTGAAGACTCTGCAGATCCCTAAGTGTGCCGGTGTCTGTTGCCATCGGTCGCTGTGATGTTTGGGCTGAAGAAAGCTAATGAAGCTCCTGAACGATTGACCAGGAGGGAGAGAACATGCCAGTTAGGCATGTGTCTCTGCCAGGGTCCTACTTGAGTGTAGGATGATATCCTGACAGCACCATATTACCACTACTACTACTACTAATAATAATAATAATAATTTATTATTTATACCCTGCTCATCTGGCTGGGTTTACCCAGCCACTCTGGGCAGCTCCCAACAGAATATTAAAACCATGATAAAACATCAAACATTAAAAACTTCCCTAAACTGGGCTGCCTTCAGATGTCTTCTAAAAGTCAGGTACAGTGGTACCTCGGGTTACATACACTTCAGATTACAGACTCCGCTAACCCAGAAATAGTGCTTCAGGTTAAGAACTTTGCTTGAGGTTGAGAACAGAAATTGTGCTCCGGCGGCACGGCTGCAGCGGGAGGCCCCATTAGCTAAAGTGGTGCTTCAGGTTAAGAACAGTTTCAGGTTAAGAACAGACCTCCAGAACGAATTAAGTACTTAACCCAAGGTACCACTGTAGTTGTGTATTTCCTTGACATCTGGTGGGAGGGCATTCCACAGGGCGGGTGCCACTACCGAGAAGGCCCTCTGTCTTGTTTCCTGTAACCTCACTTCTCACAGTAATGGAACCGCCAGAAGGCCCTCGGAGCTGGACCTCAGTGTCCAGGCTGAACACCATATAGATTCTCAGGATTTTTGCACTGGGTCCCTGCTCCTGCCAACCTAGCAGTTCGAAAGCACGTCAAAATGCAAGTAGATAAATAGGTACCGCTCCAGTGGGAAGGTAAACAGCATTTCCGTGCGCTGCTCTGGTTCACCAGAAGCGGCTTAGTCATGCTGGCCATATTACCCAGAAGCTGTACACTGGCTCCCTTGGCCAATAAAGCGAGATGAGCACTGCAACCCCAGAGTCAGCCATGACAGGACCTAATGGTCAAGGGTCCCTTTACCTTTAATACTGATTCTTAGCCACCTCCTGTATTTTGAGAGGCTGGCTGTACTTTTAAAAAGAAATCTACACACCAAGAGGGAAATAAGTGAAGGCTTCTGTGCCATTATATGCAAGGCCCTTGCAATTTTACTAAGCAGTAAGCCCCACTGTGCAGTGGGATTACTCCTGGGAAACATGTGTAGCATTGCAACTTTAATGTTCCTGGAGGAGAGGGAATTTTGACAGGGGCAGCTTGTTCTGCAGGGAAAAATAAAAGTTGCACCTGCTAAAGTTCCCTCCACCCAGCTCTTAAAAGGTGCATGAAATCTGCCTTCTGTTACACATTGTCCCCTTGCTAAAATCTGCTGGGAAAATAAAGGAAGAGAGTGCAAAATAATGGAGCACTGTAATGGCTACAAACCAAAACTGCTCCAGGGATGCTCAGGGATTCTCAGAAGCTTCTCAGACACTCTACAGGGAGCTCAAGGGATGTGGGTGTGTGGAACTCCTACTCTGCATGCAGGAGGACCTCAATTCTTTATTTTATTAACATATAAAACACATACATATACATTTACACAATACACATACACAACACACTACCTTATTTTCATAACATAAAACATACCTACCTATACTATACATACCTACACACCTACCCCACATGGACACCCACCAAGTGACGACCTCCAGCTGTTCTTGTTACGCTACTTTATTTTTCCAACTAGCTTAAACACAATTCATTATTTCTTTAATCTTTTCTTCTATCTTAACTTTTCTCTCCTTACACTCTAAATCATTTTCCGGATTCACTCAGTATCTGTCAGAAATTCTACTTTTTCCACATAAATTTTGATGTATTCCTTAAAGATAGCCCAGTCCTTATTCACTTTTTGTACCATATCTCCTCTTATCCTCCCTGTTAGTTTGGCAATATGGAAGTATTCCATCATTTTAGATAACCAGTCTGTTTTAGTTGGGACGCTGCTGCTTTTCCAATTTTTAGCAATCAATAACCTTGCCACCGTAGTTGCATACATAAATATTGGTCTGACCATTTTTTTTATTTCCTCTGACATGATACCTAGGAGAAAGGATTCAAATGAAAATCTAAACATCTTTTTCCGTTTGTTATAGTTACTTCCCGAGAATCCCACTATCTCTTTGCACTCCCACCACATATGTAGAAAAGTTCCTGCCCCATTGTTGCATCTCCAACAAACATCACTACAGTTTTTGTACATTTTTGCCAATCTGGCCGGGGTCAGGTACCATCTGTATTGCATTTTCATTACATTCTCTCTTAAATTATAGCATGCCGTAAAAACCCATTGGCTCATCATCGTTGTTGTTTAGTCGTGTCCGACTCTTCGTGACCCCATGGACCAGAGCACGCCAGGCACTCCTGTCTTCCACTGCCTCCCACAGTTTGGTCAGACTCATGTTTGTAGCTTCGAGAACTCTATCTAACCATCTCGTCCTCCGTCGTCCCCTTCTCCTTGTGCCTTCCATCTTTCCCAACATCAGGGTCTTTTCCAGGGAGTCTTCTCTTCTCATGAGGTGGCCAAAGTACTGGAGCCTCAGCTTCACGATCTGTCCTTCCAGTGAGCACTCAGGGCAGATTTCCTTCAGAATGGATAGGTTTGATCTTCTTGCAGTCCATGGGACTCTCAAGAGTCTCCAGCACCATAATTCAAAAGCATCAATTCTTCAACAGTCAGCCTTCTTTATGGTCCAGCTCTCACTTCCATACATCACTACTGGGAAAACCATCATAAACCATCATAAAGCTCATCATAATATTTCCTCCTAAATCCTGGGCCCACTTTACCATCATTGTCTTCACTTGCTCCTCCTTTACCTCCCATTCTAGGAGAAAAAGGAACTCAGTTCAATCTCCGGCATCTTCAGGCTGAGCTGGGAAACATCCCTGTCTGAAACCCTGGAGAGATGTTCCTAGTCAGTACATGCAAACAATGTGGCCAGATTCTGTATAAGGCCGTTTCCTATGTCTCCTGATGATCAGCAACAATGGTGGACGACCTCACTAGGAAAACAACTTCCCCATAGTCACTTGCCCTGTAGTGCTGAACTTCAGGAGTTTGGATGTGTTTGTCGTGCCCCACAAACTGTTCCTTTGTCAAGGGACTAGGGGTCTCCTAACTAGTAGTGTAGCGTGGGAGTGCAGGGGTTGCTGGCCGCACCGGGCGCAACATCTGGGGGTTAGGGTGCGCAAATCCATGGGTTAGGGGGCACAAATTACTTGCCTTGCCCCGGGTGCTGACAACCCACGCTACGCCACTGCTCCTAACAACTCCCAGCACCCATAACCAACTAGTTCCCAGGATTTGCAAGGTGGGGGGAAGCGTTGACTGTTTCAAGTGGTATGATAGTGCTTTAAAGGGATAGTGCAGATGTTGCCTGGCTGTGCCTCCACTAGAGCTCCATGGGAAGGATAGCTCAGGCAGTAGAGCATGAGACTCTTAATCTCAGGGTTGTGGGTTTGAGCCCCACATTGCACGAAAGATTCCTGCATTGCAAGAGGTTAGACTAGATGACACTCGTAGTCCCTTCCGACTCTGCAAGTCTATGATTCTGTGCTATGTGAGGGTTCCTGGGTGAACATCTAACGCTTCAGGTTTTCAGGGGTGGTTTATTATTATTATTATTATTAATTGGACTTACTAGTCATGAGGTTTTCGAAAGCTGAACAAATGGAGGAGGTGCAAAAGTTGTCATGGCTTGGGCAGATGGGTTGCTGTGGAAAGTGTTCCCTGAAGGTAGAGAGTGGTTTCGGAGGTGCAATAATCATAGGGGCAATATTTGAGCTAATCAGCAGATTTGCAAGCTTTGCAGTTCAGTCACTAGATGGGGCCAGAGCGCCACTGTCCTCACTTATCAAAACAGCTTGACATTTGCAGCCTTGCTGATTACTGGCCAGCTATACTGCATGGCCTGTTGTTTTTGTCCATGGCGTTTTCTTGGCAGGGATACTGGAGTGGCTTGCCGGTTCCCTGATGCTGGGAAAGATGGAGGGCACAAGGAGAAGGGGACGACAGAGGACCAGATGGCTGGACAGTATTCTCGAAGCTACCAGCATAAATTTGACCAAACTGCGGGAGGCAGTGGAAGACGGCAGTGCCTAGCGTGCTCTGGCCCATGGGGTCATGAAGAGTCGGACACGACTAAACGTCTAAACAACAACAACAATACTGAATGGCAGGTTACTTGGGTGGACAGATGAAAAGAGGACCAGGTTCCTGTACCTATAGCAGATGGAGAGAAGAGGGAATCAGAACTCTTAAGAAAATTCTCTTTTGCATCATCGAAAGGTCACTAGGAGTCTTAATCCTGCTGCTTAGTAATCATTTAGGATTGGATTGTAAAAGCACAGACTCTTATTTAGAAGTATGCGCAATTAAATTACATAAGTGGGACTTCCTTCAGGGTACACATGCATAGAACATTAATGCTGCTGTCCTCCCCCCCCCCCCCCCGCCCCGAGGATATGTTGGCAACTAAGGGTGTCTTCACATTATCTTAATATCACATTATCATGGTATTATAATTGTTATTAATTAAATGTGTGCACCGCCATATAACCATAGATCTCAGGGCCATAGGAGCCAACTGCTGGGAGCGGAGGGGGTCTTCTGCTTCCCCCAATAAAATATTTGAGGGGGACCAAGCTCCCTCAAAGCTGTTTTTCGTCTTGTGAAGCACGGTCTGTCGCAACTGCGCCTCTTCAAGTGGCTTTGGGAAAAAAGCGAACAAACTCATAGCAAGCCCATAGGGAAATTCGTCTTGCGAAGCGACACAAAAACCGAAAAACCCTTTCGTCTTGCGCATTTTTCGTTTTGCGAGGCATTCATCTTGCGGGGCACCACTGTATGTCAGACATTATATAATTTCTTACATATAACTGATTTTCATTGCTTCTCATTTTGTCTCTGTTTGTTGTTGCTCATGGCTTTTCCTGTGTCATAGTCTCTTAATACTGCCGTGTGCTTTTTAAAAATACATATATGAGCTGCTTTAGACAATGAATTAGAACGATGAGATAGAAATCCATTAGCAAAACTAAGTAAGCGAAGTGAGTAACTACAAGGAACCACCCACGGCCGCTCCCGGCAGAAGATCGCATGTGGTCTTTGCAGGATAAAGGCCATCCAAAGCGGGTGCAGAAGCCCAGTTCTTGCGCCGCTCTGAACACGCGATAAACGGCGGCTAAGAAACCCTCACACCGCCCTAGCGCGAGCTGCAAACAGTCAGGCGCAGCTGCTGGGAACACGTGCCAGCAAACCCGGGCTCCCTGCTGCGTTACGTGTGAAACGGCCCTGAGCTTACTTTGCAGTTGTTGCCGATTTGCAAATTTTAGGAATAAAAATAAAAACCCAGCTGCCTTCTTGACCTCGAATAGCCTTCTTTCTTAAGCTCCTAGAAAGCATCGGGAGGCCCCCTCCGCCGCCCGAGCAGCAAAGGCGCCCTCCGCCTCGCCCTCTCGCGCACCCGCGTCTCTCGCTTCCGACGTGGCGCCTCCCGCACGCGGAGCTCCATCTTCCCTCGCCGTCTCTAAGCGATAACGGAGCGTGGGCGTCCCCGCCAAGTTCTCTCGGGTTTTTTTTTTGCTTAGGTTCCAGAGAACCGACCAATAGCCGGGCGAGCTGCCTTCCGTCTCATTTGCATAGTCGCCGCCGCTGGCCAATGGGCGGGCTTGCAGCGTGTTTGGAATGCTCTGGTCCTCCCCTGCGCGCTCTCCCGGGTGGCGACGGAGCGGGCGGCTGCCTTGGCGGAGCAGCCCGAGGAGGGAAGCTCTTGCCAGCTGCTCGGCCGGGGCATCGGCCCTGGAAACGCCTCTGCTTTCCCTTGGCTGCAGACTCCTCCGCGTGCAGCTCTTGCTGCGCCCGGAGCGGAGGGATCATGTCGGTGGCGGGCCTGAAGAAGCAGTTCCACAAAGCCAGCCAGGTAAGTGTAGCTTTAGGCGCCGAGGAAGATGGTTTGTTTGCTAGAAACCTTGCAACCCTCCGTGCCAGGCTCGGAGGAATTGCATAGCACTTTTTATCACCTGCTCTTTTATGTCGGGTCTTATCTATAGCCCCGTATTGCCTACACGGACTGGCAGCAGCCAATCCGACCTGGAGATGCTGGCTGTGGTTGAACCCGGGACCTTTGATCTGCAGAGTAGGTGCTCTGCGTTTCCCCAGTGAATTGCTCCACCTGAGGATCTCGGGGGATGTGCTGCCCGTTGGATTTCCCTATCAGATTTTCCGGGGTGCATTGGACCTGGGCTCTTCTCCTGGGCCATTTTGCACATTATGTGGAAGTGAATTTGTGTTTGCTCAGAAAAGAGTTGTACCAGTCACCGGTCCCCCCTGTAGCCAGATGCGCATTTTGCAAATGCCAAGCTTGTGATGTTTGTAACATATTTAGGGAACACATCGTTGTATGCAGAGAGAGAGAGAAAAAATGTGGGGAGAGGTGAAGAAAGGAAGTCCAGATATCGCTTTGGGCAATCCTTTTCCTGCTCTCCCAGGCATAGCAACTCCTTTGCCATATCCAGTTTACCTCTTGGGTAACCCCTCTCAGGGAATTCAACTTTCCCCCTCCTCTGGATTACTCTGGATTAAGCTCTGTTATTGTATGATGGAACTCGCTCTTAAGTAAGCAACCTATATCTGTTTAATTCTTCCACCTTCCGTGCCATAATAGCATTGGAGGGGTGGTTATTATTTCTGATTCTGTATTTCCAGGCCTCACTTGCTCTTGTGCTAAGTGCTGTATTTGTATGCCATTAAGGCCATGTTTCTGTGTTGTCCACCCCTCGCTCCATAGTCCTGCTTAGTCTAACACATGGGAATTAAACAGACCGTCTTGGATGATTGGGTTGGGTGCCCATTATATGCTAATGATGTTGGTTGGTAGATCTCCAGATCAACATGTTGGTTGGTTTGTAGGAGGTTCTGTGATGTGTGTTTTCCAGTGCTTCTTGCTTTGGAGGGGATATTGTGTTTTCGGTTTAGATTTGCTGCGGATTTGTATTTTCCTGAAAGAGAAGTCCTGTTTGCCTCTCTCAGCCTCCCTCAATCCTAGATGTCAGAGATGGGCAGCCTTGAGCTGTCCTGGCCTCTCTATGTGGCCCTCAGAACCCTCACATGACTCACCAGCCCTGTCTCACATGCTCCTTGAGCATTTATGGATGACTGGAACAAATGTGGCCTTTCAGTCCTGGTGTTTTTGGCTTGTTTAAGGGTGCAAGAGGTGGACTAAAAAAGGTTCCCTACCCTTGTCGTACGTTAGTGAATGGACTTCATAATCCTCTACAGACTTTTATATGCCCGTTACCTTTTCCCCCCATCTGCTAGGATGCTGTTCTCCTCTTCTTTAGACATTTGGTTGTATCTCTTCCTCTCCATTTACCCCCTAACTCTTCACAAATAAGTCGCCCCTTCTTTCCTCCAAGGCTGGTTTCCTTTTCTTCCATTGCCAAAGAGAAAGGTATCTTCGTATTACCGTATTTTTCGCTCTATAGGACGCACCGGACCATAGGACACACCTTGTTTTAGAGGGGGAGAACAAGAAAAAAAAAATCTCCCCCTCCCTGCTTAGCGGCCCTTCAGCGAAGCGGCAGAAGAAACGGAGCCCCTTCCATTTCTCCTCCCGCTTGGCTGAAGGGGCGATGCGCAGCTCTCCCTCTCTGCTGAAGCCAGGAGAGTCTTGCTCTCTCGGCTTCAGTGAAAGGAACCTGAAGCCTTCGGAGTGCAGCGGGAACTCGTGCTGCTCTCCAAAGGCTTCGTGTTGCTTTTGCTGAAGCCTGGAGAGCGAGAGGGGTCGGTGTGCACCCACCCCTCTTGCTCCCCAGGCTTCAGCAAAAGCAACATGAAGCCTCCGGAGCACGGAGGGAGCTCTCCCTCTGCGCTTCGGAGGCTTCACGTTGCTATCGCTGAAGCCAAGGAGCCTGCCTTCGCTCCATAGGATGCACACACATTTCCCCTTAAATTCTGGAGTGCGTCCTATAGAGTGAAAAATACGGTAATTCTTTGCAGCATGCTTAGGTGGTGGTTTGTTGTGCTGCGAAGCTTTAAAGTGATTTGAAATGATCCAGTCCATCTTGGTGTTGGAAACTGCCTTATGCCGAGTCAGAGCCCTGGTCTATTTAGCTCAATTATGTCTGCACTGATTGGCAGGAGCTCTTCAGGGTCTCATGCAGGTACTCTTTCCTAGTCCTACTTGGAGATGCCAGGAATTGAACCTTCTGCGTGTCAATGTGACCATTTGGCCACAAATGGTCAAAGTGTGAGAGTGCCTTTCAAACTTGAGCTTCTAAAACAGACCTCTAACTTGCCAACAATTTGTTAATTAGATATATATTCCACCTTTCTTCCAAGGATCTCAAGGGCACATACCTGATTCTTCTCCCCAATCCCACCCCAGTTTTCCCAATTCTGTGATAGTTTAGGCCAAGAAATAGTTGACTGGCCCAAAGTCAACTATTTCCAATCCAATCATTTATTGTGTTTGACTAAAAGCCATTACAAATACGATTACATATCCAGCAAGTCAATTAAAGCCTGCTAAAAGAAATCCAGAGATATACATCCACTTACAATAAGTCAAATTAATGAATTGCCTGCACAGTCGATGGCATTGTCTTTTATATAGCTAGTGCAAATACTTTTAGCAGCTTTAGCAAATAGGGCTGTTTTGTTTGTGACAAACGGATCGCAATCAGATAATATATTTTCACGTCAGAGTTCTGACCCTGTAGCGGTGCCAACATCTGTTCTAAAAATCTCTTTCTGGGGTTTTGATAGAGCTGACAATGGAATATATAATGGGGGAGATCTTCTACCTCACCTACCCCACAAATACAGAGTCTTAAATGTCTTGGAACTTTTCTGTATCTTCCACTTAAGACTGATGTAGGCATTGTTTGAAAACGGGGAGCTGTAAATGCAGTTCTCAGGGAGGCAAAGGTAAGTGACTGCAAGAATTGAGCTTTGGTGTGGTTAAAGGTAAAGTGACCCCTAACCATTAGGTTCAGTCGTAACCGACTCTGGGGTTGCGGCGCTCATCTCGCTTTACTGGCCGAGGGAGCCGGCGTACGGCTTCCGGGTCATGTGGCCAGCATGACTAAGCCGCTTCTGGCGAACCAGAGCAGCACACGGAAACGCCTTTTACCTTCCTGCCAGACTGGGACCTATTTATCTACTTGTAGTGGTGTGCTTTTGAACTGCTAGGTTGGCAGGAACAGGGACTGAGCAATGGGAGCTCACCCCGTCGTGGGGATTCGAACCGCTGACCTTCTGATCAGCAAGTCCTAGGCTCTGTGGTTTAACCCACAGCGCCACCCGCGTCCCTTGGTGTGGTTAGATTTCAGCAAATAGTACCAATGGGAGAATTTTGAGATATGGATTAGAGATAAATATTGCCCGTTCTCCTGTTTATAAATCCAAATCCAATCCTTAGGAGGCTTTTAATTAAAGTCAACTAGTTTCATGGCTGAGTGGCAATTTGAACCTTAGCCTTCCCCATCTTAGTCCACCCATCTGGACTATAGTGTGTGAAAACAAGATGAACTGGCTTGCAACTCTTTGCATGTTGGTATAGTGGCATTCCTTCCCCTTCTGGTTGAGAATGTACTGCAAATAAATGACTAACATAGGCATGTGTGGGCAGAGATGTCTGTAAAATGGTTTCAAATGACTTTGGTGATAAGTATTTTTTTCTGGGCTCAATTAGCAGGCTGCTCAGACTTGTCTAAGCTCCTTTTGTTCCCTTAAACCTTTGTGTTGCGCTGTTTTCTGGTGGGATTTGATCACATATAATTGAAGGGGAAGGCATCCGTCCGGTTGTGCCGATGCAAGTCTACCATGGCATTCCTTCTTTCTCCCAGCGGTCCTCCCTCCTTTGGTCACTGCTGTGGATACACAACCTGACTGATCCAGGCACGGCGGTCATCTGCAAGGGATTTCCACATGGGGGGTGGGATTGATGTTGCCAGCCTTTGTGTCATGTTTGCAGACATCTTCGTAATGCTGAGCTTGTCTGCCAATGGACCTGGTGCCGGAAACCAGATCCCCATACAGCATGTCCTTGGGGATCCTGTCATCTTCCATTCTGTGGGCATGATCAAGCCACCGTAGACGTTATTGAGGCAGAAGTGTAAATATGCTGGGAATCTGAGCTTGGAGAGCACATATTGGACTCACACTGTCCATGGAGGCGCAGATCAATTCTGTGTCCAGGGCAGCTGTTTATCAGCTCCATCTGGTACGCAGGCTGAGACCCTACCTGCCCACAGACTGTCTCGCCAGAGTGGTGCATGCTCTGGTTGGACTACTGCAATGCGCTCTACGTGGGGCTACCTTTGAAGGTGACCCGGAAACTACAACTAATCCAGAATGCGGCAGCTAGACTGGTGACAGCCACCGAGACCACATAACACCGGTCTTGAAAGACCTACATTGGCTCCCAGTATGTTTCTGAGCACAATTCAAAGTGCTGGCGCTGACCTTTAAAGCCCTAAATGGCCTCGGTCCAGGATACCTGAAGGAACGTCTCCACCTCCATCATTCTGCCTGGACATTAAGGTCCAGCACCGAGGGCCTTCTGGCGATTCCCTCATTGCGAGAAGCAAAGCTACAGGGAACTAGGCATAGGACCTTCTCGGTAGTGGCGCCCGCCCTGTGGAACGCCCTTCCAGCAGATGTCAAAGAGATAAACAACTACCTGACATTCAGAAGACATCTTAAGGCAGCCCTGTTCAGGGAAGTTTTTAATGTAGGACATATTAGTGTATTTTTGGTATTTGTGGAAGCCGCCCAGAGTGGCTGGGGAAACCCAGCCAGATGGGTGGGGTACAAATAAAATAATAATAATAATAATAATAATAATAATAATAATAATAATAATAATGATATTGGTTTGAGACTTTGAGGTTTGCCAAGTGATGCTCAAAATCTTCCTGATGCAGTGCATATGGAAGGTGTTGAAGTATAACTCCTGGCTGGTATAAGTTGTCCACAACTCACTTCCATAAACCAGCATGTTCAACACTCAAGCCTGGTAGATCTTCATCTTGGTATTCGATGTTATTTTCCCATACCCTTCTGGAGGGGCGAGCCATTGCCGTAGCTGCCTTGCCAATATGCTTGACCAGCTCAGCTTTGATTGAGCTGGTTATGGTGCAGCCCAGGTCAACAGAATCATCTACCCCCTCAAGCGTGTGGTCATCAGTGCTGATGCGTGGAGACTGGGATAGAGGACTCAGCTACACTGAGTCAATTACAGACGTACCCTGGAAGTTGAACATTTGACTTCCAAAACGTTCGGGAACCAAGGCATGGCTTCTGATTGGCTGCAGGAAGTTCCTACAGCCAATCGGAAGCTGCGGAAGTCACATCGGACGTTCGGGTTCCAAAGAGTGTTTGAAAACTGGAACAATCACTTCCGGTTTTCTGGTTTTTGATCGTTCAGGAGCCACTAGAGAGAATTGTCAGCTGCAGCGCTTTTTATTACATGGCAACCAAGTGTTTTGCTTATGTGAAAGATACCTTTGTCCACTTACTCCCCACTCAGAAGCTTAAAACTAATGAGGAGCCACTTTTTTGGGTGCTGGGCAGGGGGGAATTTGACATTTAATTTAATTACATTCAGGGCTTGCCCACACTTCTGCTTGTCTTGCGCATAGAAAGCTTGGGTCCCATGCTTTCTAGTAGACAGGTCTGAGTGGTTTTTCATTTCTCCTACCACTTTCCCCAGGCAAAACTGATTGATTATTGTTCCCATTCAGCAGTAAACAGCAGGTTTTCCCAAGAGAAAGACAAGCCCTAAGGAATTGTGACTGTGATTGAGCCCTAAGGAAAGTTTTAAGCTTGATGGTTACTCAAGCAAGGCACACTACTTAGTTTCAGACAAATGCACTCTTACTAAAACTAGACTTGGGATACACGCTCCCTTCCTAGAATGACTATTACTGTTACTATACCAGCAACACTTCTCCAGCCTCTAGGATTTTTATTTTCCCCTCAGGAAATAAAACCAGGATGCCCTCCCTAGCTAACCCCAATAATCCCTATCAGCACAGGTCTCTTTCTCCCCAGGTCCCTATTTGACTGGCTGACAATCCCCATCTAACAGTGGGGCTACCTTTGAAGGTGACTCGGAAACTGCAATTCATCCAGAATGCGGCAGCTAGACTGGTGGCTGGGAGTGGCCACCGAGACCATATAACACCGGTCCTGAAAGACCTACATTGGCTCCCAGTACATTTCCGAGCACAGTTCAAAGTGTTGGTGCTGACCTTTAAAGCCATAAATGGCCTCAGCCCAGTATACCTGAAGGAGCGTCTCCACCCCCATCGTTCTGCCCGGACACTGAGGTCCAGCGCCGAGGACCTTCTGGCGGTTCCTTCCCTGCGAGAAGTGAGGTTACAGGGAACCAGGCATAGGGCCTTCTTGGTAGTGGCGCCTGCCCTGTGGAACGCCCTCCCAGCAGATGTCAAGGAAATAAACACCCTGGGTGCAGGGGTGGGCGGCATGCTGAATATCACCCCCCTCAGTGAGGGCACCCGGGGCAGACTGCTCCTACACCCCTGACTGCCAGCTTCTGCAGTAAGAATAATAATAATGCACAATGAATGCCCATGGGTATGGCGATGGGTTATTCTCCCTTCAATGCTGTCCCTCCTTAGACATTCAAAAGAACGTGTAAACCCTCAGCTGTATCCAGGAATTGCGGGGGGTGGGGGGCACTTTCCACTGTCAAAGTCTGCATGTGTGCTGGCTACATGCCCTCCACTCCTGACCTTTCAAGTGGTGAGCACAGAGATCTGCAAGGAGAGTCTTAACAGCATTCAGGCAAGCATGGATAGAATCTCCCTGCTGACCCAAGAACTCGATTCATGCAAAGTGGGGTCTCCTGGATCATTGATGACAGGCCCAGCACGTGCACCCCACTTTGTTTGGAGCACCCCATGTTCTTCTTCTGGACAGGGAGCTGCAGTTAGATGCCTTCTCTTTAAACACATATCTCAGTACAGAGATGTGTTTCTCGACCTAGTTCCATCAAGATACACTCCTTGCAGCAAAAATTCCTCCCATGTGCATATCTCCGTTATTGAATTGGGATAAATGAATGGAATTCTTGCTAAAAAAAACAACAGCAGTGAAAACGGCTGCAAAACATTTATGCTGCGGCATGTCTAGAGAGTTGTCAACAGTGCCTGTGAACGTGTCGCCTGTGGAAATATCTGTTTTCCAAAATAGGAATGGCTCAGCCTCTCTTACATGATAGATTTAATTAGTCCTGGTCTGTATGAACTCTGTGAAACAGGGTGTATCTACATAAAAAAAAAAAACCCAAACCATTGCCTTTGCGGTGATTAAATCTGACCTCTTCCCAACAGGGTGTCTATAAAATTAGGGATGTGAAACAATGGGGGTTTGAGCCTCCTGCTGTGCAGGCCCACAGCACTGGGGCAGCATCTTCTGCTAAAACAATTTAAAGATTTTGACCCCCTGCTGGTTTGCAAGCTAGCAGAGCATTGATGCTGCGTAAACATTTGCCATCTGGGAGCTCTAGAGGAGCAGCTGTTGGCGCTGGTGGTAGGTGGATTGCAGAAGGATTCATCTATGTAAAGGTCCTCCGTTGGAAAAATGGGCCCACGATTGCTCCTAACTGTGGTGAACAACTGTTTAACAGAAGAAGATGTTATTTCAGCAGCAGCGAGTTTTCAAGTTCCCCCAGAACTCTGCATCAGACCAAAGGTTACACAAACTAGGAAGTGGATGGGGGATGAGGACAAAATCGAAAATTTTAAAAAATACAAAAATGTAGACTGGATGTTTCACCATTCGGTCAGGTTTTAGTCTCAGCTACAGGATGGATATTGCTACATTCACACTATATATTTAAAGCACCACAAAGGAGCCTTAAAAAGTCATGATTTCCCCCAGAGAATTCTGGGTCATTATATTTACTAGTGTCCGAAGTTTATACCCTGCTTTTTGATGGTTGATCATTCCAATTCTTGAGTTTCTCAGATAAGTACAGTGCTTACACTTTGTTCCCAGTTACATATAGACCACATTCACACTATGATACCACTTTAAACAGTCATGGCTCCCCCCCAAAGAATTCTAGGAACAGTGATTAGTTAAAGAAGGCACCTATATACCTCCAGAGCTACAGTTCCAAGAGTGTTTAATAATGAACTTCTCTTCCCATGGAACTCTGGGAATTGTAGTTCTGTTAGGGGAATTGGGTTCTTCTAACAACTCTCAGCAGGGACGTGGGTGGCGCTGTAGGTTAAGCCACAGAGCCTAGGACTTGCCGATCAGAAGGTCAGCAGTTTGAATCCCCGCAACGGGGTGAGCTTCCGTTGCTCGGTCCCAGCTCCTGTCCACCTAGCAGTTCGAAAGCACATCAAAGTGCAAGTAGATAAATAGGTACCGCTCCGGCGGGAAGGTAAACGGTGTTTCCATGCGCTGCTCTGGTTTGCCAGAAGCGGCTTAGTCATGCTGGCCACATGAGCCGGAAGCTGTACACCGACTCCCTCGGCCGATAAAGCGAGATGAGCGCCACAACCCCAGAGTCGGTCACGACTGGACCTAACGGTCAGGGGTCCCTTTACCTTTACTAACAACTCTCAGCACCTTTATCAAACTACAGCTTCCAGGATTCTTTAAACATTATTCTTTGGGGGAAGCAATGTGTGTTGCTTGTGCTTCAAATATATCGTGTTCACGGTGGTGCTTGTTGATGGCAAACACCAATTTTTGTGCCAATGAATTCTGTAAATTAATGATGTGCTGTGTGGAGGAGTTTACCGAATTTTTTGCTCTATAAGACTCACTTTTTCCCTCCTAAAAAGTAAGGGGAAATGTGTGTGCGTCTTGTGGAGCGAATGCAGGCTGCGAAGCTATCCCAGAAGCCAGAACAGCAAGAGGGATTGCTGCTTTCATTGCACAGCGACCCCTCTTGTTGTTCTGGCTTCTGAGATTCAGAATATTTTTTTTCTTGTTTTCCTGCTCCAAAAACTAGGTGCGTCTTGTGGTCTGGTGCGTCTTATAGAGCGAAAAATACGGTATTTCTTGTCCTATATCTCCTGTCAGCTCCATTAGATGACCCTCAGCTTCTATTACTCTTGAGAGGAGCAAAAGTGCTCTTTCCTTCTTCACCAGCGTCATTTATAAACCTCTGTCATACTGCAAATTAAAGAGATTCGAAGACTGTTTACAAATCAGATTTCTCTGCGGTTGCTTGGAAGCTATTCAGAACATGCCCAGTTTTCCCAAGCAAATGTATGGTGTCGGTTTAAGTTAGGTTGGCAAAATATAAGTGACTTCTGAAAGGGGAGATGAGAATGCACAAAAGGAACATTTGGAAGAACGAAAGGTGAGCTTGCCTCAGGAAGCATATGATTCCTGCTGAGCTTTCTTTTAAAACCCTCAGAACAAAGACTCTGGATTGATCAAAGGCTGCACAAAAGAAGAAGCTAAGAAAAAGTGTCGCACTTGGAATGCTATGCACAATTCTGGTTGAAAGGACATTGAAGAGCTGGAAAGCAACAAATCCGCTCCACTTCCCCAGTGGGGAGGAGTTGCGGTGGACCACGTGGCCACCCACTCCCCACCGGGGGGCGGGGGACTTTGTCTCCCATTGCCTGGGGGATCCCAGCCACGTCAGAGCCCGGCCAGCCAATCCGCTGGCGGGGGGGCGTGGCCGGGGCCGTTTAAACGGAGGAGCGAGTCAGAGGACTTCCTCTTTGGCTCGCTTCCTCAATCACCCTCCCTCCCTATTTTGCAGGTTAGGCAATGGCCTTGCTATGGACTTCGGTTGGTCGCCTTGGTTGTCCGAGGGGCCTGGTAGGAATTTTTTCCACTTGGCAAATTGGCACTGGCCACTTGGTTTTCGCCTACCTTGTAGCAACCGTCACAACTTTGTTAGGGTTGCGGTTAGGCATTGTTTGACCTTGTGGGGGGGGGAGGTGTGGCCATCACCTGGCCCTCCATGCTTAAGGGTATTTCGTTAAAGGAATCCGGGGGTGTTGATCTAGTCTGAAGCCCGGCTGGGGGCTAGGGCCTTGACACACCCCTGATGGGAACACCAGGGGGAGCTCGAGTTGGTACGCATCAACAGGGCTCCTCCTACCGGTGGTTTACCTTTACCGGACTTCCTGCACATTTTAGAGTCATAGAATTGCAGAGCTGGAAGGGACCCTGAGAATCATCTCGTCCAACTTCTGAAATATGCAGCTGTCCTATATGGGGATCGAACCTGCAACCTTAGCGTTATCAGCACCAGGCTCCAACCAATTGAGCTATCCAGCAGGACCATTCAACACTTAAATTTCACCCGTGGCTTAAATGGCTTCTCCCTTTCATCTTGCTGCAACTGATTTTCCTTTCTGGCTAGTCATATTTTTAGATCGACAACCACCGTATTTTTCGCTCTATAAGACGCACCAGAACCACAAGACACACCTAGTTTTGGAGGAGGAAAACAAGAAAAAAAAATATTCTGGATCTCAGAAGCCAGAACAGCAAGAGGGATCGCTGCGCAGTGAAAGCAGCAATCCCTCTTGCTGTTCTGGCTTCTGGGATAGCTGCGCATCCTGCATTCGCTCCATAAGATGCACACACACATTAGGAGGGGAAAAGTGAGTCTTATAGAGCAAAAAATACGGTATGTCTTGGTTTGGTTAAAAGACTAATGGACATAGGCTGGGTTTACAGATGTCTGTTTCTATACCCTTTTTATTTATGGATCTGTCAAGCTGCAAGTTAAGGGTAGAGCTTGTTTTTTAAACTCCACTTCCAATTACCTGTCAAAGTTCCTTAATCAACATGAATTTTTGGGCCAGAGAATGCCCTATGGACTAACTGGACCTTTCATGAATAACGCAACACAGTTGCAGAGATGTTAGGGAGCCAATGATCTTGCAAGTTCCCAAGAATTTTAAGAATCGCCATCTTGCTTGCACCTGGCTCTTTCCAATGCTGTCCAGCATTCTTTGATTCCATAAACTCGTGAAGAATTAGATGTACGATCTGCCATACATTACATTACTGGATCCAAAAATCTATGTCTTTCAGCAGTTCTGGGTCCCTTAATAAGGTCCACATTGGGGAGAGTCACTCTTTCTGTAAATCATCAACGCGCAGAGAGCATAGCAGGAAAATTGCAGGGAGGGAATTGAATGCGTATACTATTTATTTAAAATATTTCTTAGCCAGCCTTGATCAAAAAGATTCCTAAGTGGTGTACAAAGCTGTGAATAAAACTATTTACCCAACATAGAAATACAACATATAAGCATAGGCAAAAATAAGAGGCAAAGTAAACATGTGAAATTAAAGAGCAGGGTAAGGCAAAGTACTGATTTAAATGTCATCTGAACTTCCTAGGTAAAGAAGAGGGTTTCAACTTGGCACTGAAAATATTGTAATATCAGCATGCCATATTAAGAGCACAAGTCTCCAAAAGAGCATTTTTGGAGAATGGTTTGTTCTGCAATACTGCCTCTAACTCTGGTTGCCTCCAGACGGTCAGTATTTTGCAAGATGGATTCAAGGGCATACAGGAAATTTAGGCTTTTGCACAATTAAAGTGGATTAAAGCACTTTAAGGGACGCGGGTGGCGCTGTGGGTTAAACCACAGAGCCTAGGACTTGCTGATCAGAAGGTTGGCGGTTTGAATCCCCGTGACGGGGTGAGCTCCCATTGCCAGGACCCAGCTCCTGCCAACCTAGCAGTTCGAAAGCATGTCAAAGTGCAAGTAGATAAATAGATACCGCTCTGGCGGGAAGGTAAACGGCGTTTCCATGCGCTGCTCTGGCTCACCAGAAGCGGCTTAGTCATGCTGGCCACATGACCCGGAAGCTGTACGCCAGCTCCCTCGGCCAATAAAGCAAGATGAGCGCCGCAACCCCAGAGTCGATCATGACTGGACCTAATGGTTTCTTTACCTTTAAAGCACTTTAGCACAGCACATCCATATTCTGACTTAACATCAGGAAGAACTTTCTGATAGTAAAAGCTGATCGACAGTGGAACAGACTCCCTGGGAAGGAGTGGACTGCCCTTCCTTGGAGGTTTTCAAGCAGAGGTTGGATGGCCATTGGTCATGGATGCTTTAGCTGAGATTCCTGCAGTGCAGGGGTTTGGACTAGAATGATCATTGGAATCATATAATTCCATGATTCTAAGCAGGTTGTCTGGAGGAGCCCTTAATCTGTACACAAAACTGTATTCCTAAAGAAATGAATTTGCTGGCTCCAGACACTAATTCTATAACACAGGCTTGCGGGACAGTCGCCTCCATCTTTGCCCCATCTTTTTGTGCCTGCCAAACAGCCGTGTCACGCTTATGATAATATTTTATTTTCTTGTTAATTATGCTGTTTTAAATGTGCATTTTATATTTGACTTCACTTAGCAATGGTGTGGTTTTTTTGAAATGTTTAAGATTTTTTTTGTTAACTTTGTGTTTGATATGTATTCTGTAGTTGACCTTTGCAATGTTTTGTTTTGAAATCTTTAAGATAATATTTTAGTATTCTGTTAGTTATGTTGCTTTGACTATATACTCTATATTTGACTTCCTTCAGAAATGTTTGATTCTGGATTGTTTTATTGATGCTTTAATATGCTGTAAACCGCTTTGACATTTTTCTTAAAAATATAAAGTGGTATAGAAATGAACTAAATAATAAAATAATAATAATAATCTCCATTCAACCAAACTCCAAATGACTCTTCACCAAGCCAATGTCTTATTGTGTTGTATAAGGTTGGACCATCATATAGATTCATATGGTTCCTTTAGTTAAATTAACAGTGGCAACTCTCTGTTCCTCTCTTTAAATTCCCCTGTTCTCATATGTGTTTATCTGCTGTCATTTGGAACTGAAAGTGACCTACATGAGGTTCCTGTCCAGGCACTGAGCAGACCTGGGCCTGCTTAGATTCAGGAAGGTAGTTCTTGTGGGTTTCTACAGACTATGCCAGAGTGTAAATTTCTGGTTTCCTCCATCAATTCTGTTTGCTAGAAATGACTAACCAATGACTTCCTGAAATGTTAGGCATCTCTTCTCCCCACCCCCGTTTTGCGATTTGCCATTTCACATATCACTGAATAGTAAATCATCCAGGCAAGACAGTAGGGATTTGTCAAGGAAGTCTTGAAGATTTCAGAGTACAAAGTACTTTTTTGTTGTGTGAGAAGAATAAGCATCAGCAGTCGAGTTATTCCAAAAGATCCATGTGGCACAGCCTGGCGGAAACTGACTCCTTCCCTGGAAAGTGCAAAATGGTGTTATCGTCACAGAACCTTGCTTGATTCGCTTGTCGACAAAAATGCTCTTTGTCTGCCTGTGCTTTATCTGAAATTTTGCTGCATAACTGTCCCAGAAGCTAACTGCATTTAACACAAGAGAGAACCAGCCACCATACTGGTTTCAGGAGTGTAAGAAAGGCCCTTTTGACACATGGACCTAAATGCATGGAAACCCCTTTTCTGAATATGGCTTGCTCTCGGTCACATGGAATTGAGGCTCTTCTCCTGATGGGGTGTGCTTATTTTGTTGTTTCGAATTATACCATTGAATTATGGGAGTTGTGATCTGGCAACATCTAGATCAGCCTTTCTCAACCTTTGGTCCCCAGATGCAGCTGGACTCTAACTCCCATCATCCCAACTAGCAGGACCAGTGGTCAGGGATGATGGGAGTTGTAGTCCAGTAACACCCGGGGGGTGTCCCAAGGTTTAGAAAGGTTGCTCTAGATACTGCCAGATCACAGCTTTCACAATCCTTTATAATAATAATAATAATAATAATAATAATAATAATAATAATAATAATTTATTATTTATACCCCGCCCATCTGGCTGAGTTTCCCCAGCCACTCTGGGCAGTTCCCAGTCAAATGTTAAAAACAGTACAGCACTAAATATTAAAAACTTCCCTAAACAGGGCTGCCTTCAGATGTCTTTTAAAGATAGGACAGCTGCTTATTTCCTTCACATCTGAAGGGAGGGTGTTCCACAGGGCGGGCGCCACTACTGAGAAGGCCCTCTGCCTGGTTACCTTCAACGATCCTGGCTAGTGGTGATAGGAATTGGAGCCCCACAACATTTGGGGAGGCCCATAAGCTCTGATTTTTATCTAGGCCTGTAGTAAACTTGCTTAATGCTTGCAAGCAAACGATGGGGTTAGTCTACTGAGGCCTCTGGACCCTGTATCAGTGGTGCTGTGGGAAAATATCTCAACAACCGAAAGGCAGCAAGGTCACAGTGACACAAAACAAATCACTTGCTACAACAGAAGGGAGAGCGCCTGGTGCATCAAATAAGATTTCTTGCCAGCTTTTTGCCTTGAAAGCAAGAGAGAAACAACACATCATTCTGCATCTGTCTCCTCCCCCCCCCCTTTATTATCTAATTCCCAGACAAATGCTGGGCATCTTTTTTCTCCCTTGTGATGTTCTGCTAGAGTTCCTTGTGTGGTGGCGTCATTTTCTATTTCCCATTTTCAAGGTAGAGGAATTTCTAAACAAATATAACCCAGGCTCCTTGTTTGGTAGAATGCCACAATGGCAGGTCAATAAACACCCTCTTGCGAGCAGACTTAACAGGAGCAAGGCTCTTTTTATAGCTTGGCAGTGAAGTAGGGAAGCGTCGTAAAAGAGACAAGGCAAAGCAAACCCAAAAAAAGGAGAAGTGTTGGAGGTTGCAAGCATTTGGTTATAATGGGCTGCAGGGCCAGGCTGAGATATTTTGGCACCTGAGGTGAACCACAAAATGGCTCTTTCCTCCTGTCAGGGAACAAGGGCTGAGCAAAGATCTGCATCAGGAACAAGGGTGGGAGGAGACCAGCAGTGGCTCCTATTTGCCAAGAGGCCACTGTGGAGGTGGCATGGGGGCTGCCAAGGAGGCAACAGATCCAGCCTCCAAGCAGCTGATGATGCCACATGCGGCAGCAGGAACAGGCAACGCATTCCTTGGAACATGGGTAGGCAAACTAAGGCCCGGGGGCTGGATCCGGCCCAATTGCCTTCTAAATCTGGTCCGCGGACGGTCTGGGAATTAGCGTGATTTTTACATGAGTAGAATGTGTGCTTTCATTTAAAATGCATCTCTGGGTTATTTGTGGGGCATAGGAATTCGTTCATCCCCCCCAAAAAATAGTCTGGCCCCCCACAAGGTCTGAGGGACAGTGGACTGGCCCCCTTCTGAAAAGGTTTGCTGATTCCTGCTTGGAGGCTTGAACTGCTGCCCCATGGATCCTGCCGCCTGAGGCGCATAATAAATAATAATAATAATAATAATAATAATAATAATAATAATAATAATTATTATTATTATTTTATTATTATTATTTTATTGTTTATACCGCGCCTACCTGGCTGGGTTTCCCCAACTACTCAGGGCAGCTTCCAGCAAAATATATGTATATAAAAATGTCAGACATTAAAAACTTCCCTAAATAGGGCTGCCGTCAGGTGTTTTCTAGAAGTTGTGTACAGTAATTCTTTATCTCCCTGACATGTAATGGGAGGGCGGTCCACAAGGAGGGTGCCACTGCAGAGAAGGCCCTGTAACTTTATGTCTCTCAGTGAGGGTGAAGTGTAGGCGGGTTCCCATGAGGCAAGACGCGGTGATAGCAGCAAGAACCTTTATTGAACCACTTAACTGGGAAATGGGGGCAAAGCAACTGCTTATATACATTCCTGAAAGCCGGGGCCACTCCCACTCCTAACGTGATTGGCTGTCTAAACGTCCAAGCTGCGAATCACAACTCAGAGTTCAAGGGCCAGTGGCAGAGGCCTAATCTAGACTGAAGCTCAGGCAAACACAGACCACTGAATACATAACAGAGGGAACTGCCAGAAGACCTTGGAAGTGGACCTCAGTGTCCGGGCTGAATGATGGAGGTGGAGACACTCCTTCAGGTATACTGGGCCAAGGCTGTTTAGGGCTTTAAAGGTGAATTGTGCTCGGAAACATACTGGGAGCCAGTGAAAATCCTTTAGGACTGGTGCTATGTTGTCTCAGTGGCCACTTCCACTCACCAGTCCAGTTGCTGCATTTTGGATTAATTGTAGTTTCCGAGTCACCTTCAAAGGTTGTCCCACAGAGAGAGCATTGCAGTAATCGAAACGGGAGATAACCAGAGCATGCACCACTCTGGCAAGACAGTCCGTGGGCAGGTAGGGTCTCAGCCTGCGTACCAGGTGGAGCTGGTAGACAGCTGCTCTGGACACAGAATTGACCTGCGCCTTCATGGACAGCTGGGAATCCAAAATGACTCCCAAAATAAATACAGAAATGATAAAGAAGATGTTAAAATGATAAGAGAATAACAATGTTGGATATAAAGAACCTAATATAAAGATATAATAAAACAAGCAGGGGAAATTATTATGTAAAAAACCAGAAGAGGAAGTTGAGGGAAGTCGGGGGAGGGGGAGGGGGGAAGTTGGGGGAATTGTATTATTTTTCTGTTATATGAAATGTTAATACTATGTTAAAAATGTGAAACTTAATAAAAAGTATTTTAAAAACACACAAAATGACTCCCAGGCTCCGCATCTGGTCCTTCAGGGGCACAGTTACCCTGTTCAGGACCAGGGTGTCCTCCACACCTACTTGCCTCCTATCCCCCCCAAAACAGTACTTCTGTCTTGTCAGGATTCTTATTTTATATAAATTTTTATTAGTTTTTTAACATACCATTTTCAACAATAATTAAACATACTTTTACATCTTACTCATTTTTTTTTTTACTTCCATCAGTCCTGTCTGGAAATTTTCCAATCTAATCTCTTAGTATGCATTTTTTATTTTCCCTATTACATTTCAAACTTATAACCAATATCTCTATCTTTTTCTACTTTGTAACACCGTATATTTCTCCTTACAAAACTTATTGTAGTCCTACTAGCATAATTTGTTGATTACAGTTGCTCTTCAAATAATTTGTATACCTCTTCCAATCTTCTCTAAATCTCTGGTCCCACAGGTTTCGAATCCTTCCTGTCATTTTGTCCAATTCTGCATTGTCCATTAATTTCACTGTCTTGTCAGGATTCAACCTCAAACTGTTAGCCACCATCCATCCTCCAACCGCCTCCAGACACACACAGGACCTTCACCACCTTCACTGGTTCCAATTTAAAGGAGAGGTAGAGCTGGCTATCATCCGCATACTGATGAACACCCAGCCCAAACCCCCTGTTGATCTCTTGCAGCAACTTCATGTAGGTGTTACAAAGCATGGGGGAGAGGACAGAGACCTAAAGGCATTTGCAGCCAAAGAAGCACCAAGCAACTCCTTGCGTGAGCTGAACAACTTCCGATTGTGCATGTTAACGGAAAAATCTGAGGGCTCCCTTGGACAAAACCAAAGACACCAACCAGGATAACTTGGAGCAAAACAGCAGCCTGTAGGCTTGGCCTTTATTGAATACTGTCGCGACAGGACTCCCACCCGCAACAAGCTCCCCAACTTTTATTAGTTACTAATTCCCCAAACTACACCTCTAAGACTACATCACAAAAAGGAGGGGTTGAGGGAGGAGTTGTGGTGGTAACCTGAGTGTCCTGTCACCTGGCTGGTTCCTCCTTTCCCCCCTCCCCATGAGTACTTTCCAGGTGACAAAGGGGAGTTTGCAGTTTCCTGCCCCCAGAGGGAAGAGCTGATCCTTGTCCTTTGTTCCATTCGTGCTGAATCCACTCCCATATGCAAGTTCTTTGTGATCTTGATGGTCTTCTGTCTAGGACCATCAGGGTTGGCATAGCAACTGGGCAGGGCCTCCTGTGTATGTGCTGGTAAGCTCAAGGGATTATGGCTGGCCTGTATCAAACCTTCCCCATTTTGTAGTCCTTCCTTCATGGAGTAAAATAAAAGTGGAACAGTGCAGATCCGATGTATGGTTGAATCTATGAATTTATAACAGAAGCGTAGCGTATGTAGTGTGTGTGTGTTTGTGAAGTTTGTACAAACTGAATGGTTGGGGGGAGGGGTTTCCTGCGACATGCAATAGGACTTTCTTGCCTTCTTTGCAGAAGTATAATTTAGCAGTAAAGTGCTCCTTGTCTGCTGTGGCCAGCAGTCTTGAGACATTGAGCAGGACCATAATATCACTTTCTGCCGGATCCTTTTCAGCTGGAGACTCCAGGAATTGAACACAGAACACCCTATGTGGAAAAGTACATGCTCTACCAATGAGCAACAGATCTTCTTTTCTATTGCACAGATTGCCTCTTGGAGCTTTAACCAACCTGGTACCCGCTAGATGCTTTTGAACTACAAATCCCATCAGTCCTGGCCTGGCTGGGACTGATAGGAATTGCATCCCCAAGCATGTGGACAGTACCAGGGTGGTGCAGGCTGCGCTCTTGGATGGACAAACCACAGAACACATTCCTGCGGACGGCGAATGTCAATGGTTCTTTTGTTACCCATATCACATGCTTTATAACACACACACACAAACAGTTCGAAATTGTATCTTTTGAGAAAGAAGCTTGCCTGTTTTTTGAGAATCTCAACAGTGTAGCAGATGAAGTGCTCAGGAATGCCTTGTTCTGCTTAGATTGTGAGCTGTTGGTCCCCTTATCGCTTGGCCTGCACCCTGGAAGTGATCAGCCAGAAACTGGCTCGGTGCATCTCCCAGCTGAGGTTTCTCGCCTTGAAGTATATCTTTAAGACGCCCTTTTGGCTTCTGGGTGGAGCACAGCTGCCACCCGGAGGCAGTAAAACGGGAGAAGAATGTCATGTTACTGCAGCTGTGAGCGCTTGTTCTAATTGATGCCTTTGGCTCTGTAATCAGACTGTGTTGTGAAGCTCCTTCCAGTAATTTCTGTATGGTGTGCCTGGATAGACTAGAATCGCGGGTGTGGTGGTGGTGGTGAAATAAATCAGATACCGTATTTTTCGCTCTATAAGACGCACCAGACCATAAGACGCACCTAGTTTTTGGAGGAGGAAAACAAGAAAAAAAATATTCTGAATCTTAGAAGCCAGAACAACAAGTGGGATCGCTGCACAGCGAAAGCAGCGATCCCTCTTGCTGTTCTGGCTTCTGGGATAGCTGCGCAGCCTGCATTCGCTCCATAAGACGCACACACATTTCCCCTTACTTTTTAGGAGGGAAAAAGTGAGTCTTATAGAACAAAAAATACGGTAATTAAGGGCATGTGTTAGCCCTAAGCACCTCCCTCCACTTGATCTAGTCTCCTATGCCAGGGGGTGAGGAATTCCACTTTAACTTCACATTGGGTGTAAATGGATCATCCAGTCACGCCAATGCTGTGATACAGCCAAATTACTACATTTTCCCGTGTATAAGGACCCCCCCCCCATTTTTTGGGACACAGATTCAAGAAAATGGGGAGAGATGGCCCAGAGTATAAGACACCTCCTAATTTTTGACATTATTTTTTAGGGGGGAAACCTAGTCTTGTACATGGAAAACTATGGTACATGAATCAAAGCACATCCTTTGAAATGTGCACTTATCTGTATTTCCCAATGCTGTTCTCCAGCCAAGTAATACGTATATAAATGCATATACTACTAAGGTATAGTGTGCATTAAAATGCATACATTAGTGAAAATAATTTACAGAAATGCGGTTAGCTCAGTTGGTTAGAGCATGGTGGGGATAACGCCAAGGTCACGGGTTTGCTATACCTGTATGGGTGCAGGTAAATTTGTCCCATGCTAGAGCATGACATTCTTAATCCTGGGGACGTGGTTCGAACCCCACATTGGGCAAAAGATTCCTGCATTGCAGGGGGTTAGACTAGATGACCCATGTGGTCCCTTCTTCTTTTTTCTGCAATTTTTTTTATTCATTTTATAACACAAATAAACAATACAAACAGAAATACAAACAATACAAACAAATTCTTGTCTTATCCTTATTTTTTCTAAACATTGTTAAGTGAGCTTCCCCAAGTCCCCCCTATCTGATTTTCATCTTTAGCAGTTTCATATATCATAATTTTTAACCATTTTTTATCACATTTACATGGGGGTTCCTTCTAACACTGTGATTGCATCATTCTACCACTCTATCATTATATTAGAGGGAATTGCTCTGGAATGATGTGTATATTAAACAAAGTTGCGTGCAACCAAGAGAAGTAAGGACTAAAAAGTTAATTGAATTTCAAGACAGGTTTAAAATAAAAACGTTGGAAACTGAAAATGTGGAGAATTGGAGAGAGGGGGAAATGGGAAAATGAAACTGATAGGTTTTCCCATTCCTAGTGACTATCAGCCATGATGGCTTTCTCCATTATGAGAGGTGGCATACCTGTGGATACCAGTCACTTGGGAACAGCAGCAGACAGAGCAGTTGCCCTCCTGGCCTTGTGGACTTTGCATAGGCAAAAATGACTGACAGATGGGCCTCTGCTCTGACCCACTGCACTCTTCAATATCTAAAGGGGACTCCTGATTTTGACAGGATTTGTGTGGCGTCTCCTACATTTTTTCTAGCCTTATGTGCAGCTTTTGTTTCATGCTATATAAGCGCTTTTCTTTTTTTTCCTGCAGCTATTCAGTGAAAAAATCAGCGGAGTGGAAGGAACAAAACTCGATGAAGATTTCCATGAGATGGAACGGGTAAGACAAGCCTAAGGAAATGCTTAAAGATTATTGCTAAACACATGCCCTTGGTTCCAGATGATAAAGTAAGGTTTCTCTACCTTCCTTCCCTTCCAGTCTAGAGTCTACACTCCCAACATGGCTGTACCGCATGAGTATTCAAATCACGTGAACCTGTTCTAGGTCCAATTTATATTTTTATGTATGAGTTAGATGTGTATGTTTTTGTTTTTCCTTCAAGTTGCTCAGGGTGACAAAGGTGGATCTTTCTAATTTTTCCTTCACAACAAGGTAGGAAGAAATAGATAATTGACTCAAGTGCAGATCCTTGCTCGTGAATTAGTGCTATTCACTTCCATTGCACCATATCAGTATAGTAAAATAAACTAGGCATGTTATAAGGAAAATAACTATGGAGTGTGGGGTGAGATTATAGAAAGAAGCAAATATTGTTTACCTGAAATGAAAGCCTACCATTCGAACAGCTAGGCATTCTTACCAGCTCTACTATTGGACACAGGTGGCACTAAACCACTGAGTCTCTTGGGCTTGCCGATCAGAAGGTTGGTGGTTCGAATCCCCATGACGGAATGAGTCCCTGTCGCACTGTCCCAGCTCCTGCTAACCTAGCTGTTTGATAGCATGCCAGTGCAAGTAGATAAATAGGTACCACTGTGGCGGGAAGGTAAACGGTGTTTCCGTCACAGTGTCCTGTTGCGCCAGAAGTGGTTTAGTCCTGCTGGCCACATGACCCAGAAAGCTGTCTGTGGACAAACGCCGGCTCCCTCGGCCTGAAAGCGAGATGTGTGCCGCAACCCCATAGTCACCTTTGACTGGATTTAACTGTCATGGGGTCCTTTATTTTTACCTTTACTACTGGACAGAATACATAAATGTCCATCTTGCCATGATCTCATTTTGTCACCCACTTGTCCCAGTTTTACTTTGTTCTGAGATGTGGAACCTGTGACCCTCCTACATTGCTGGACTACAACTCCCATCTTCCCAAACGATTGGTCTTGATGGTTGGGACTGATGGGAGTTGTCTTCCAACAGCATCTGGAAGGCCAGATGTTCTCCATCTCTGACTTAGTTGACCGGATGCCTTCTCTGGTTATTTCCACAGAACGCGCAGGCTTTTATGGTGCATCTGAACGGAGTGATAACAGGCATTTCGATGAAATTTTCCTTAAAAGCCTTGATATGTTTGTCTTGCAGAAGATTGACATCACCAACAAAGCTGTGGCAGAGCTCCTGTCAAAGTCCACTGAATATCTGCAACCTAATCCAGGTAAATAGAGATGATTCCAACAGCCTCTTCCAGATGTTTCACTGCAAATCCAGGTCATCAGATCTGCTCCAAGCATGCCTTGCTTGGCTTCTGGGCACAACGACCTATTATGGCTTGATCCTTTTGTACCATGAAATTTCTGATCCTTCTACCTGCCAGTAGCTCCTCTATAAGGGAAATCCTGTTTAGTTCTGTTTTGTTCTGTCACTTCAGTGCAGACACACCGTGCAATTTTTCTTCTTCTGGTTCCATCCATTGGAATGGGATGGTGCTAATCCATCTTACCTCCATGGCTGCTCTTTCGTACTCCCAGCATCCAAACACTGGGTGTCATTCTTCCATCAGGAGTTATACAGGTCATAATCAACACACTCTGGTCTGCTATGGCAAGAGCCTGTATGCAAGCAGTTGGCAGAGTTTGAAGGTTCTACAACAAAAGAATCCAATGCAACAGCTGATTCTTGTAGTGCAGTCTATTGCATAACAACCTTTAGTGATGTACTGCCGTAACTCAGAAGTCGAACAGAATCCGTTCCGGAAGTCCGTTCAACTTCCGAAACGTTTGACTTTCAAAGCGTGGCTTCTGATTGGCTGCAGGAAGCTCCTGCAGCCAATCAGAAGCCCCGTCAGACGTTCGGCTTCCAAAAGAACGTTCAAAAAACGGAACACACACTTCCAGTTTTCAGTCGTTCGAGTATCGAAACGTTTGACTCCCAAGGCTTTTGGGATCCTTGTACTTGTGTTTTCCCTTATGAAACAATGTTCTACCAGTGCAACAAATATATCACTAAGTGACTTTTTAACTTAATAATTCAGGTAGGTAGCCATGTCAGTCTGACGTAGTCGAAATAAAAATAATAAAAATAGAGATTTGTCCAGTAGCACCTTATACACCAACTAAGTTTGTTCTGGTATAAGCTATCTGAAGAAGTGTGCATGCATATGAAAGCTTATACCAGAACAAACTTAGTTGGTCTATAAGGTGCTACTGGACAATTTTTAATTATTATTTTAACAGTATTATTATTATTAGAATTTGTATACTGTCCTATACCTGGAAGTCTCAGGGCGGTTCACAGAACAAAATCAAAATAAAAAACCACAATATATATAATCAAAATAAAAACAACAACCCAGTAACACCCCCCCCAAAGAAAGAAACATACAGTGGTGCCCCGCAAGACGAATGCCTCGCAAGACGGAAAACTCGCTAGACGAAAGGGTTTTCCGTTTTATGAGCTGCTTCGCAAGACGAATTTCCCTATGGGCTTGCTTTGCAAGACGAAAACGTCTTGCAAGTTTGTTTCCTTTTTCTTAACACCGTTAATACAGTTGCGACTTGACTTCAAGGAGCAACTCATAGAACGCAGTGTACATAGTAGCCTTTTTTGAGGTTTTTAAAGACTTTGGTGATTTTTGAAGCTTTTCCAAAACTTCTTTTGCAGCCATTTGGTAAGTTAAGCTTTTAAAACTTTTTTTGGGGGGGTTTGGATTTTGGGTTGGGGTGTTTGGAATTCAAGGACTTGGTGTTGGGGAGGGGTTTGCAAGAATCTGGAAGGTTGTTTTTTTCTGCATTTTTATGATTTTCTGTGATCATTGGGGCACTCTGCTATTTTTTTAAAAAAAGTCTGGATTTGAATTTCTGTGTGCTGGGTGGCTGGGGGAACAGTTGGGGAGGGGTTTGCAAGAATCTGGAAGCTTGTTTCCCCCCCCCTGCATTTTTATGATTTTCTGTGACTCTCTGCTGTTTTTTAAAAAAAATTCTGGGTTTGAATTTTGAAATGCTCTTTACAGTATGTGTGACTTTAAATAGCACTTAATAAACTCTTGTTGTACCAAATTTGGCTTTGTTTGGACTTTTTTAACCATAGGAACGCATTAATTGATTTTCAATGCATTCCTATGGGATTTCGTGCTTCGCAAGACGAAAAAATTCACAGAACGAATTAATTTCGTCTTGCGAGGCACCACTGTATTGTATAAGGGCATAGGGTGTCAATCAAATCAACCCAAGGCCTGGTTAAAAGAGAACGTTTTGCTTGGTGCCTAAAAGTGTATACTGAAGGCACCAGGTGAACTTCCTTGGGGAGAGCATTCCACAGACAGGGAGCCACTGCAAAGAAGGCCCCGTTCTCGTGTTGCCACCCTCCGGACCTCTCAAGGAGGAGGCACAATACAATGAATACAGTACTTAGAGTCCAGTATATGTAGGTCTGGGTCAATATAATCAGCTGAAATCCGGGGGGGCTGCCGGGGCCCCTGTCACCCCAGCAGAACCCATAGCGTTTAGTCTTCCTTTGGCTAATGTTATGAATCCCACATTTTAGCAAATGTGTAGCTGCTGCTGTAATGTTAGTGTTAACGTTCAAATGCTGGTGTTCTGTGCTGGGGTGGGGGAGCTGTGGCCCTCGAAATGTTGGTGGACTACAACTCCCATCGTCCATTCCCATTGGTCAAGCTGGTTGGGGTCGATGGGACTTGGAGTCCAGCAACACCCCCATCCCTATTTTATGCTGTTTTAATCATTTGGGATTTTGTGTTTGTAAATTGCCTTGTGACAGTATACGCCCTGAAAGATAGGATAAACATCTATAAAACGCTAGGCAAAGTAATTGTCATGTAGAGAGCCTGAGAAATTACATGGTGTTGAAGAAGACGCAATAGCTTTATTTGTGAAGATTTTTTTCCATTGACGCTTCTCTTTAAAATAGTTTGGGGATGAATTATTTTGTCTGCACAGTGGGAACTGGTGCAGTTTTGCACTCTGGCCTTTTTTTGTAAGTTAGAGATACAGTCATGTGAAAGTCAAGGCTATGTTCGCAAGAACCGTGCTTCCGTTTTGTCAAGAGTTTTCCACATGAAATTGCAGTTTTCAGAAAGAACAGTCACGGAATCGTTATAAACATTGCCTGTTTGTGACATTACCCTGTAAAAACCGATCTAGAAACTGCCCTCTAGATTGGAAATCTGTACCATTCTTGACATATACCGATATCTTTGTGAATATGTAATATCTCTGTGAAATGAGACATAGTATGCATTGAGAAATGAAGGATTTCTTTCTCATTGATTCCAGCACACACTGCTTATCTGTCAACCTTTTGTATAACTGACCAAGTGCATTTTCAGAGGAAGCGGGGGGGGGGGGGTGTTACTCATCAGCTGAACTTTTACTATTGCAGTTTGAGAACAAATAACATTCATAGCAGGGTCTGTTAAAACCTCTTTTTGCTACAGATGGTTTGCTGGGAAAGGTCTGCATATTTGGCCCACACGAAAACACCCACTGACTTCAATGAAATTTGGAATAATAAGAATACTTAGCATTGGAGTGGGGCTGTAATATCCCCGGGATGTATAGTCAGGGCTGTCTTAAGCAGATCCAGCGCCGTGGATCCCTCTGGCGCCGCCCGTTTCCCAGAGTTGTCGACCTTTTCCCAAGCCTCTGTGGGGACCGCTCTCCTCCCGCGGGGGCTTGGGACGCAAGCTGCACACCTGCCAGCCATATGGTTGATGGGTCACAGCTGGCGGGTGTGCAGGGAAAGGGGAGGCCACTGGCAAAGCCGCACAGCTTCCCCACTCGTTGGGGTGCCCCTGAGAGACCAGCGCCCTGGCGCAACGCGCCAGTAAGCCCAATAGGAAAGACGGCTCTGTGTATAGTTAAAAGGTTTGAGAGAGATCTCCGAGAACCACTGTCTGTGGTTATATTGTACTAGAATAATATAAGCCAGCCCCCTCTGCTCCTTGAGTTGCACTTCCCCTAAGCAATTCTTGGAGAAGAAAATTTATGTGTAGTTCTCAGTCTCTAGAACCATGGTTTTGCACTCTCCTGCTCTTGATCCCCATAGAATCATAGAGTTGGGAGAGACCACAAGGGCCATCGAGTCCAACCCCCTGCCAAGCAGGAAACACCATCAGAGCACTCCTGACATATGGTTGTCAAGCCTCTGCTTAAAGACCTCCAAAGAAGGAGACTCCACCACACTCCTTGGCAGCAAATTCCACTGTCGAACAGCTCTTACTGTCAGGAAGTTCTTCCTAATGTTTAGGTGGAATCGTCTTTCTTGTAGTTTGGATCCATTGCTCCGTGTCCGCTTCTCTGGAGCAGCAGAAAACAACCTTTCTCCCTCCTCTATGTGACATCCTTTTATATATTTGAACATGGCTATCATATCACCCCTTAACCTCCTTTTCTCCAGGCTAAACATGCCCAGCTCCCTTAGCCGTTCCTCATAAGGCATCGTTTCCAGGCCTTTGACCATTTTGGTTGCCCTCCTCTGGACACGTTCCAGTTTGTCAGTGTCCTTCTTGAACTGTGGTGCCCAGAACTGGACACAGTACTCCAGG
Organism: Podarcis melisellensis; assembly: GCF_964234715.1. NCBI lineage: Eukaryota > Metazoa > Chordata > Lepidosauria > Squamata > Lacertidae > Podarcis > Podarcis melisellensis. The sequence goes on along the minus strand of NC_138546.1, from coordinate 37,535,210 downwards.
TGAGGTCTGACCAGAGCAGAATACAGTGGCACTATTACTTCCCTTGATCTAGATGCTATACTCCTATTGATGCAGCCCAGAATTGCATTGGCTTTTTTAGCTGCTGCGTCACACAGGTTCTAATGCCCAGAACCTGGCATTAAGAGGCATCATATTCCTTTAAAAGAGGACAGCATTGTTGCCCTAGTAACAATATTCTTATAATGTAAGGCAGTATTATTTCAAGAGGAGTAGTGGTCCAGGACTAAAGACTCATTACTATTTCTGCAGCAGGGTCCCAGCTTTCAGCTGGGGGTGGTGTTTATTGGGTTATTGTTTATATATTGATTACATACTTAAGACGAAATGGTTAAGTCGGCTATGATAAAATGGGCACAGGACATTGGGCATAACATTATGTTTGAGGATTGGGAAAGGTTGTGGACCACTGGGTTGAATTTCACTGCATGTAATGCTTTGAAAGAAAATGTAATGAAAATGATATACAGATGGTACATGACCCCAGTTAAACTTGCCAAAATATACCATTCGTCTGATAACAAATGTTGGAAATGTAAAGAAAATGAAGGAACATTCTTTCACCTCTGGTGGACCTGCCCTAAAGTGAAGGCCTTCTGGGAAATGATATATAACGAGTTGAAAAAGGTGTTTAAGTATACCTTTACCAAGAAACCAGAGGCCTTTCTTCTGGGCATTGTCGACCAGAAGGTGTTAAAGAAAGACAGAACATTTTTCATGTACGCAACAACAGCAGCAAGGATACTACTTGCTAAGAACTGGAAAACTCAAAATCTACCCACACTGGAAGAATGGCAGATGCAACTGATGGACTATATGCAATTGGCGGAGATGACTGGCAGAATCCGAGACCTGGGAGAAGAAAGGATTGAAGAAGATTGGAAGAAATTCAAGACCTACCTGCAGAAATATTGTGATTTAGTGGAATGTTAAGAAGGATGCTTGGTTATAAATAACTGGCCATCATTAAAATAGATTAAGAATTGATATCTAAGCATGTGGTTATAGATTTGGAAATAAGATGATAATTTGCTTGACAAAAATTATTAAAGATGTAAATGGGAGCGGGAGACGTGAGGAAGCTCAAGAATATTATGAAACTTTGTTAAAACAAAGCAATAATGTTTATTATTATTGTATTTTCTTTTTTAAAAACCTTAATAAATATTTATAATATATATATATATATATATTGATTACATACTTGGTTTTATTTTCTGATTTTATCCTGTGAACCATCCTGAGACCTGCGCGTATAGGGCAGTATATAAGTTCAAATGGTAATAAGGAAATAATAATTATAATTTAATAATAATAATTCCTGAGCCACCCAATCAGCATGAAAGGAGAGGGTTGCTGTTGTTGTTTTCTACCAAGAAGTCATTTCATCCTTCGTACTGATTAAATCCAATCAGAGTGAAAAAGTGAGTCAGCCAATATCAGGGACTGGTCAGAGCAGGAATGGTGGAGGCCGCCTGCCCAGCCTGACCCTTCCAGAGAAGAAGAAGACAGAATTACAACAGGGGTTTGAGGGAGGTCACAGCTCAGAGGAAGATGAGGGGGAAAGCTGGGGAATTATGGGAGAGGAGGAGGGAGCAGGGCCAGAGCAGCAGCTGGCTGACACGTTATCACTAGAAAGCGTTCCAGACCCACCATATCCCAGAACCTGGCGAGCCTTAAAAGTAGGAGAGCAAAGAGCTCAGAAGCAAAGGGCCCTCAGCGCCACCCATAGAAGAGATGACAAATGAGGAAGTGGGAGAGAAGGGGAATGGAGATTGACTCGGGACAACGCTGCATTCCCAAGCCTCTCTCTGTAAATATTGAATAAAAAGCAGATGGTAAGGACATTTCCTTGTCTGATCTGTTCCTGGCAACCTGACGTGAGGGTTGGTTCCTCTACTACCTGACAGCCACTGAGGATTGGCTCCTAGGGTCGCTTTGGATAAGGTGCATGGGAAGAGCACTGAAGAGTTGTTCTGCATGTTCCAAAGCTAAACGTTTTGGAACACTTGAAACACAAGGTGCTGCCGATTCAAGAGAATGGTGTGCAAGTTCTGTTATGTCCAGTGGAACGTCGAGGAAAACACACCTTAATGACTCCAAATCATTTGCTCCTGTACATGCGCATAAAATAGTCTATCTAGCTGGAACACGTGGCAATCAGCATTGTTCATTGCAATGCACATCCCATTACAGTCATACCGCATGTTACATTTGCTTTATGTTACGTCTTTTCAGGTTGCGTCCCGCTGTGACCTGGAATTACCGGAAAGGGTTACTTCCAGGTTTCGCCGCTTGCGCACAAGCACCAAATCACACCACACACATGTCCAGATACGGTGCTTCAGGTTGAAGGCTTTTCAGGTTGCAAACGGGCCTCCGGAACGGATCCCATTTGCAACCAGAGGTACTACTGTATTACGGTGATGGTATAATTGTAAGATGGCTGTACAGTCTTAGAAGGTGGTGTGGCTGTGGCTATCATGAAGGAATCCTGCACTTCTGAATTTGCCACGACACCTCCGATTCTTTACCCCAGTACGTGGGGATAATAAGCACATATGTCTTTCTTCAAATGGATATTTAGGTATTTCTTTTATGCCTCACCAATGTCTGCAATGTTGTTGTTGTTTTTAAGCCTACAGAGCCAAGCTGGGAATGCTGAATACCGTGTCCAAGATACGAGGGCAAGTGAAAGCCACAGGGTACCCTCAGACAGAAGGGCTGCTTGGAGAGTGTATGCTTCGATATGGAAGAGAACTCGGAGAGGACTCCGCATTTGGTGAGCTTCTGCAGCTATGTGGCTTCTGTGGCCTGTGCATGTGGTTGTGGTGGGGAAGACAGGCCCTGCCCCCATGAAGCTTACAGTGGAGGAGGTAATAGAGGGAGGAGAGGCAAGGCTGAGACAGAATGAACGTGAGAGAGTACAGTTCACACAGGCAGACACATTTCATGCATTTGCCATACTCAAGATGGTCCTCTAAACCAGTGTTTCCCAACCGGTGTTCCGCGGCACACTAGTGTGCCGCGAGACGTTGCCTGGTGTGCCGCGGGAAAAATTAAAAAATTCGAAAGATATCCGGAGAGGCGGCCTTCAGGCGAGTTTTAATTTTAATTTTCCTTCTCCCACTTAATGCCCCACGCTCGCCCGAGCAGCTTGCAGTCCTCGGTAACCACGGCGACCCGAGGGAGGGGAGGGAACAGGGAAGTTGAGGGCGGCGGCGAGCTGCGATGACGTCAGTGGGCCGCGCCGCCTCGCCCTGGCACGGTGTGAGAGCCCCGGCTAGTGGCGCGAGCTTCGGAATAAGTGGGATCCGCGTGCGTGAGACCGAGATCGCGGGTAAGGAGCTCAGCACTGGGCAGGAGGAAGCGGGGCCGCGCGTGCGGGCCACATCCCCACAGAGAGCGAGCCTCCCCCGGCCCACCACTCCGGGCAGGTCCACTCGCATGAGGGGGCGGCGATGGCGACGGCCGGCAGCTTGCCTGCAATGCCATCCCTCGAGCAGGCGAGGAGCCCGGAGGCTACCAGATGCGAGTCCTCTTTCCCACCATGCTCGGGAGTCCAGAGCACTTGGTCGCATTCAGGATCTAGAGTGGGGAAGCGGGGCTTGTGTCTGGGCTGGACACATTGGGCTGCCTGTGCCGCTCGACCTGCGGGGAGAAATCAGGGTGGGAGTCACGACCGTGAGGCAGGGCTGCCAAGTGTGGCAGAAGAGGACATGGCCGTTGCACCTGTCCTTAGGTAGGAGCTTCTTCCGTGTCGACCTGCTGCCCTAAAGTCTTGGCTTTTTTCTTGGCTTTTTGGCGGTTGGCACAGAAGGAAGGCAAGGGGGAGGGAAAAAAATGAAACTTACACTTTCGTGCGTCCCTCCCGGCGTGACGCTGCGCGCTGACGTCACGGGGCTGTAATGGTGGTGTGCCTCGAGATTTTTTTCATGAAACAAGTGTGCCTTTGCCCAAAAAAGGTTGGGAAACACTGCTCTAAACAATGTGCAAAATCTCTGATCGGCAGAAGACATAATTAGGCCTGTGAGGTGGTTTTCTCCAAACCACACCCACCTATTTTTCTAGAGAAAGAGGTGCCGGAACTCACTATGTTCAGTGGTGGAGGAAGCCTCTCCGGCACCTGGGGCAGCGCAGCCCGTATGGACTGTGCATGTGCGGCTTCCCGTGTGTGCACACTTTGTACGGAATGCCGCACATGTGCAGTCTGTACGGGCTGCTGCTTGCACAGCGACGCTCGTACAAAGTGTGCATGTGCGGCAACCCGTACAAGCAGCATTCCATACAGACTGCTCACGCACAGCAGCCCATACGGTTGCTGTGTGAGAGGGAGCCTGTACAGCAGTGCATGAGAGCGGCAGCCATACAGACTGCGGGCACTCTCGGCCGCTCTACAGCTGGGGGGAGGTATGGGCCATCTTGTCACCCCTCTCAGAGTGGCACCCCGGGCATACTGCCCCCTCCGCCCCTTCCTCCTCCCCTGACCATGTTCTCTTATAATGGCAATGGTGCCCACCTGAGAGGTGCCAGGACTGAGCTCTGCTGAAAAAAAGCCCTGCCTATGGCTTTCTAAAAACAGAAGCTGGCCCCACCCCAAAAAGTTAAGTGGGGGGCTTGGATTGTGAGCTGTTCCTGCCTACAACACGAGGACAGGGGAAAATACAGGGGATTGGAAAGCTGTTCATATTTATGAGAACAGAGGGTGACAATGGAGCATATGGTTTTAATACCTAGGTTGTTCGGGTTTTGCCCTCTTCTACAGCACATATGGTACTAATTTGATTTAATGAGTGTTGCTTTTTCCCTACAAGGCACTGCCCTAATCGATTCAGGGGAGAGCATGAAGCTGATGGGCGAAGTGAAAGACTCTCTGGACATCAATGTCAAGCAAAACTTCATCGATCCTCTTCAGCTGTTGCAAGACAAGGATTTAAAAGAGATTGGGGTGAGTTTATTTCTGGCTTGCACATTTTGCCTTTTCAAGTGTGCCAGGAGGTGTGGCGCATTCATCCCTTGAGAAATTTCACAAAGTGTCTCCGAACTTTTACCGTGAGCTTTTCAAATTCTGCTGTAGCACTTTTTGGTTTGGAGCAATGGGAACATCTTCCCTCTCTGAGCCTTAGCGGGGCTTCTCTGTCCACAGCAGCTAATCATCCCTGTTATTAGCAATCCTGTCACCCCTCTCTTCGCACAAGCAAGTAAACAAACCAGGAAGTCTTCCGATAGCTATCGTTTCCTGGTTTGGGTAAAATGGGAAACCATGGTTAGCAGCTTTGGGGAAAGCTAGGTTATTAGCAGCTGATTTCCTTTAGAGGCTCATTTACACTTCCGCTTTCCTTGCTGCTTTCCCCCAGGAAAACCCACTGTTTACTGCTGAATGGGAGCAAATGTCAATCGGGTTTTCTCCGGGTTCAAGTTTTCTCCGATTCAGCACTAAAGAGCAAGTTTTCCAGGGGAAAGGCAAAACTGATTGGATGCATGCTTTCTAGACACAGGATAAGGAAAAGTGTGAATGAGGCCTGTTTCTCCCCCTCCCACCCATTGAGAAAATTAGCTGCTGCCCGGGAAGAATGGCAGATGAAGTTGATGGAATACATGGAACTGGCGGAAATGACTGGCAGAATCCGAGACCAGGGAGAAGAGTCGGTAGAACAAGATTTGAAGAAATTTAAAGACTATTTACAGAAACACTGTAAAATCAAAGAATGTTAGAAGGATGTTGGAACGCAGCTATGTGGTTTTAGTAGGAATGCTATAAAGGATTAAGTAAAAGTGGATTGGTAACAGGTCAGAATGTAAAGCTATAATATATTAAGATAAATTACTAAGATAAAAATAAGGTGGAAAGGATTTGCTGAAATAACTAATGGAACTAGAATACAAAAAAGGGAGGTGTGAGGAGGTCAAGGAAACAAGCAAATGAAAATAAGATATGGAAAGTTGGATGTGTTTTTAATTGTTTTTATATTTTCCTTTTTTTGTATAATGTATTTATTTTCTTGTCCTTTTTTCTTTATTTCTGTAAGCTTTTTTGAAACCTTAATAAGTATTATTTTTTTAAAAAAAAGAGAGAGAAAATTAGCTGCTGAGGGAGAGATAAAATAGCTGTAGAGAAACCTGATAGAACCAGGGTTTGCTTTTCTCCCTGCTAAGCCTCTCTAGTTTCCTCTGTTCCTCTTTGCAACTGATGGCGGTTGGCATCCAACACGGTCTGGAGGACCACGGCCCCCCCCCCCAGCTTTTCATATTCAAATGCAACCATGGTTTAGCATTATGTCTCTCGTGTTAACCATGGTTTGTCATTATCTCTCTTGTGTTAACTACCACACTGCAGTCAGAATAATAATAAAAAAATTCAGAACTTGACTGAAAGCCAGGATGCAAAGTGAAACCATATTTTGGCAGTCTCTTGCTTCTCATTCGGGGAGTCTAAAGGTCCCCCCCCCCCCCACGCACATTGAGTGAAGTGTCCTGCATGAAAGGATTTATTGCTGTGTAGTATTTGGAGTGTTCACAGATGCTGGGTTTCTTTGGTTGAGGGGTGTTTGTTTTTTGGCTGACATCCCACCTGACTTTCCCTAAGTGCATAAATCAACATAATATCGTCTTTAACCGAAACGTGCTTGCAAAACGTCATTTGGGGCTCCTTGCCATTTGGATTCTTAGCAATTGGATATCTTTTTGTTTGGATTTTTGTTTTGAACACAGCACCACCTGAAGAAACTAGAAGGCCGGCGTCTAGATTACGATTACAAAAAGAAGCGCCTAGGGAAGATACCAGATGAGGAGGTTAAGCAAGCTGTGGAAAAGTTCGAAGAATCCAAAGAACTGGCAGAGAGGAGCATGTTCAACTTTTTAGAAAATGATGTAAGACCCTCTTGCTGATGTTAAGGTCTTTGAGAGTGCAAGGACTGATTTGGTGTGTTTGTGTGCATTCCATGTGGTTGCAGTGTCCTAACTACTAACGTGTGTGTGTGTGTGTGTGTGTGTGTGTGTGTACAATCAAAGTAGGACGCGGGTGGCGCTGTGGTTTAACCACTGAGCCTCTTGGGCTTGCTGATAGGAAGGTTGATGGTTCGAATCCCCACAACGGGGTGAGCTCCCATTGCTCTGTCCCAGCTCCTGCCAGCCTAGCAGTTCAAAAGCACACCAGTGCAAGTAAATAAATAGGTACCACTGCGGTGGGAAAGTAAACAGCGTTTTTGTGTGCTCTGGCTTCTGTCATGGTGTCCCATTGTGCCAGAAGCAGTTTAGCCCTGCTGGCCGCATGACCCAGAAAGCTGTCTGTGGACAAATGCCTGCTCCCTCGGCCTGAAAGCGAGATGAACACCACAACCTCATTGTCACCTTTGACTGGACTTAACCGTCCAGGGATCATTTAACTTTACCTTTACCTTTTACAATCAAGGTTTTTAAGCCATACAGTCACAAACTCTATACAAAAGAGATGTGTAAACAGTGGCGCAAAAGCGGGCGTGTATTATCTTGATCTTGATGTTTACAATCCCAGAACACATAATGAAAAACAACCATAGTACCAGATTCATTTAGTGCTCTGCTATAATACATTCTCCTGATCCTTTACTGTTATAGAGAAGATTTCGTTTATAGTTTGTTTGTTTGGTATTTTTGTATCCTGCCTTTACTCCTAGAGGAGCCCAAGGGCGGCAAATGTCAAAATCTTAAACCAACATATTTTAAGCATTTGAAAACAATTTTAAACATCAAAAAAACAACAGTTAATAACATTTTATCAAACCATTTGGTTGCCATTAGGTATGAGGTTTATTGTATTAATGTTCCTGGTTATAATGCTAGCTGGCACTTCTGTCCTGATTTCTGGCATTCCTTTTACACTACATTACCTGTTGTGTTATGGCACCGTGGCTTTTTGATTTATATACCACCACGTGAAGTTAAATTTCAAATAGTAGGAAAAAACGGTATGCCAGGATACCTCTCCATATTTTGTTGTGTAAAATTGCAACATAGAACTCCCGTGATTTTCCCAGTTAACGGAGCTGAAATTGGGTTTTGTTTTCTGGATACAATTAACACAGAAATGAATGCTAAGCTTTTGCTAGATTTCCATGATTGGCTTTTACATTGTGTGAAAGAGGACATAAAATGCAAAAAATTAACAGATAAGGAAACAACAGGAAAATACAATGAAGTGAATGCAGCAAATGTCTACTCAAAAGTAAGCCCTGTTGAATTCAAGTGTGTGTAGGACTGGAGCCTAAAATTCTTAAATCAGTTGACAGCCTTTGAGAATACAGTTCTTGTACGGCTGTGTATCAGCCACTTTCCTTTGCCAGTTCCAAATACAGAACTGATGAGTTTAGAAATATATTATACAATGCAGCCCCCTTGGAGTGGCCTCAACATCATATCTGCCAACAACTGCCCTGGAAAAACTGGGACATCCCAGTTTATCCCAAATTGGTGGCCAATTTGGGTGCCTTGCTTTTGCATGACTTCGGGCTGAGATATTGCCATGAAAAAGTGCTTTTTCCAGGTGTGCGATCTTGCGTGGGTCATGTGATTTGTGTGGGATTTTGGACCCAGGAGGTGGTGCCTTGGAAACTGAGGCCGTGTCGTGTTGGAGGGTATGCAGTAGTCTCAAAGGTGCTATATCTTTATTTTAAACATGTTAATCTTTATTTATTTATATTTAATGCGGTATTGTTTTTAACACTCGATTGGGAGCCGCCCAGAGTGGCTGGGGAAACTCAGCCAGATGGGCGGGGTATAAATAATAAATTTTTATTGTTATTATTATCTGGGGCTGCCAGTGTGGTATCTGTGCAGGGGTGTGTGGTGGGTGTGGACCGCCCTGCGTGTCACCACTGAGGGGGGTGACAAAATGCCGGGGGGCACTCAACGTGGGGCCTGCAGTGCGCCCAAGTCACGCATCTCTCCTGCCCAAATGGTCTGCCCGCTCCCTTCCTCCCCCCCCCATGGTTTAGGACGGCTGAGTGGGAGGAGGCAGGCAGACTCCAGAGGCCCCACAGTGCACCCTTCCCCTATGGATGCCTCGCCCTGCCCCTCGGTGCGCTGCCACAGGTGCCCGAGCGTCTTCCTCCGCCGCTGTATCTGTGGACATCATGGTGCCCTTGAGGGCTTCCCTTGGTGCCCTCAACGCCTTGGGGCATCCTAGCACCCCAGTCCCTGCCCTTCTTTTGTCACAAGGTGGTGAGAAAGCCACCCCCTTTGAGCTGAACAACAGCAACACTTTCTCACTTTGGTTGTGTTTGCTTTGAGGCTCCATCTGCACTGCACATTTAAATTGGCGCCATACCCCTTTAACACTTATGGCTTTGCGCAAAGAATTCTGGGAATTGTAGTCCGCTGAGAGTTGTTTGGAGACTCCTGTTTCTCCCCCACAGAGCTATAATTTTCTGAGTGATTAAACCGCCAGCGCCTCTTCACAAGGGACTCTGGGATTTGTAGTTCTCTGGGGGAATAGGGGTCTCCGAACAACTCCCAGCCCCTGTTTACAGTGGTATGGTACCACTTTTAATATATTGTGCAGATGGCGCCTAAATGGTGTGGATGTGACCATCCTTTCAAAATTCCAAATGTGGCCATAAATCCAAAAAAGTCTGGCAATCCGTGTCCTATATTGTAGTAAACGGTAGGCCTTTGCCTGCTCCTGTCTGTTTCTTTAAAATCATCTATGCTTTATGTTGATGGCTAATGGCAGCTTTAAAACAGAGACAAACGGTTGTGTTTTTGTTCTTTGTATTGCTTTAGAAAGGCTGCCACCTGGTGAGAGAAGTGAGGATTATCATAGAGTTCCCCGTGTGTGGTTTACTAAGAAACAATTTCTGGGTTTCTCTGGTAAGACATACCACCTACTGAGAGCTCCATCTTTACCACTGACAGGAGCACTGATAAGATACCTTATGTTGAATCTGACTATTGGTTCCCCAAGCTCAGGTTTGTCTACACCTGGGATGGTGAACCTCAGGCCTCGGGGCCAAATGTGGCCCCCAGGTCTCTCATTCTGGCCCCTGGAACTCTCCCCAGGCTACACCCCCTTTCAGCTCTGCTTTGCATCCGCCTTGAGTGTTATGACCTGTCTGGAGTGGGTCCTTGGACTCTGATGATGCTTCTGGCTTGCCTTGATGGAATTGGTTTCATGTATGCGATGTTTTCAACTGCTTTTATTTGTGTATAATGGTTTTTAATTATGCAGCTGTTTTAACACTTTTACATGTGACTGCTTTGTGTATGTTGCTTCATTGCAAATTACTTCAGGATGTCTCGTGGGAAGAGGTTCATAAATGCAGTAAATAATATTAATGTTAATATGCAGTAAATAATATTAATTAATGATGTATGGAAGTGAGAGCTGGACCATAAAGAAGGCTGATAACCGAAGAATTGATGCTTTTGAATTATGGTGTTGGAGGAGACTCTTGAGACTGCAAGAAGATCAAACCTATCCATTCTCATGGAAATCAGCCCTGAGTCCTCACTGGAAGGACAGATCCTGAAGCTGAGGCTCCAATACTTTGGCCACCTCATGAGAAGAGAAGACTCCCTGGAAAAGACCCTGATGTTGGGAAAGATGGAGGGCACAAGGAGAAGGGGACAACAGAGGATGATATGGTTGGACAGTGTTCTCGAGGCTACCAGCATGAGTTTGATCCAACTGCGGGAGGCAGTGGAAGACAGGAGTGCCTGGCGTGCTCTGGTCCATGAGGTTACGAAGAGTCGGACACGACTAAACAACAGCAACAAATAATATTAATATTAATGCTTCCAAAGAACCAGTGTGGAAGAACAATTTGGCAACTTTTTTTGTACCATCAATCTCACTCTCTTGCCTACTTTCAGCAGTTCTTACTCCTTGCGCCCTCCCTTTCTTTAGGCCAGCTTGGCGCCCTCCAGATTTTTTTGTACAACAAATGTGCTAGGTAAGGCTGATGGGAGTTGTCCCAAACATCTGGAGGGCACTAGGTTGGCAAAGGCTGCTCTAGGGTCTTCTACAACAATAACGGCTGCTGGATGCCCCTTTTTCCTGGTCATGCAATGCAAGCCCCTGTTTGTGTATTCAGATTTGGGAACATCGTGCAAAGCCTGTTATATAAACTCCCTTTCCATTGCCTCCTTTTCAGATAGAGCAAGTGAGCCAGTTGCTAGTGTTTGTAGAAGCTGCAGTAGAGTATCATAAGCAGTCTACAGAGATTCTAGAGGATCTGCAGAGCAAGCTACAAAACAGGTAAGAATAACTCTAGGTTACCTCTGCTTCATCTTAAAACCAGGAGTGGGGAGCCTTTTGTCCTCTGTATATTGTTGGACTACAACTCCCATCAGTCTTGACAGGGATGGAAGGGACGGTCCATTTCAGTTCTCTTGATTCCTCCTTTTCCCCATCTTCAATACAGTTCTTCACATTTCTGTGGCAATTTGAGATATTTAATCCTTCAAGAAAATTCTTTCCTTGCCACTTCCTCCTAATCAACACATTTATGTATGCCGCATTGCCTAATGTACACATTTTCCCAAGCCATTTCTCCTAAATGAATTTTTGTATGTTAGATTTACTAATATTCATTTTTATGCACACTTTCCCTAATACAGTCGTACTTTGCTTGTCAAACGCCTTGGTACTCAGATGTTCTGGCTCCTGAACGCCGCAAACCCGAAGTGAGTGTTCGGGTTTGCGAATGTTTTTTGGAAGCCAAATGTCTGACACGACTTCCACTGCTTCCGATTGAGTACAGGAAGCTCCTGCAGCCAATCGGAAGCCGCGCCTTGGTTTTTGAACCATTCTAGGAGATGAACAGACTCCCAGAATGGATTAAGTTTGACAACCAAGGTACCACTATATATGCCTTCTTGTGAGCGTTTTGGTAGGTGATTCAGATAACTGATATTTTCAAAGGGTGGTGGTGCTTCAGTTCCCATATTGCTTCAGAAAGTGCAAATCTGATAAATTTGGCTTTGGATGCAAACTAAATTGAATCCATCCCCCATCCCTAGTCTTGACTACTAGACCTGCTTATTGGGGCTGATGGGAGGTATATTCATCAACATCTGGCGAGCCAAAGATTCCCCACCCCTACTTTAAACACTGCCAGCTGTGGCTCTCTGCATCTTCCAGGGTCATAGAGTTTTGACCCTTGACTTCTCTGTTTGCAGGATAAACATAGCGTCAAGTCGTCCAAGACGTGAATTCAAGCCAAAGCCGGTGATAAGGACACCTCTTGAAATAAGCAACGGTCAGCAGCACAATGGGATTTCATTCAGTCCATCAATAAAAACCACAGGTGAGCATGCATTTGTGAAACTGGCAACCCTCAAAACTAAGTTCGGAGCTCTTCATGTGTAGCAGATGAAAACTCGCTAAATGAATATATCCTTCCCTTGACTTCATTCTGGGCTAAGGTATAAATTGCCTTCATTCCCGTTTCTAATGACCTACATAGACAGTCTGCCTGCAGTAACATTTATCTACTAAATTTGCTCCTTGTCCCCTTCCTGAAAATATGCCCCACATTATCACTTAGAAACCAACATTCTCTGGTTGTAGAGGCAGACCCACACAATACAGTGGTACCTCAGGTTACATACGCTTCAGGTTACAGACTCTGCCAACCCAGAAATAGTACCTCGTGTTAAGAACTTTGCTTCAGGATGAGAACAGAAATCGTGCTCCGGTGGCATGGCGGCAGCAGTGGGAGGCCCCATTAGCTAAAGTGGTACTTCAGGTTAAGAACGGACCTCTGGAACGAATTAAGTACGTAACCAGAGGTACCACTGTACATTTAAAGCAAATCCAACACACATGACTTTCCCCCCAGAGAACCCTGGGAACTTTAGTTTCTCCATCAAGGGGCCTCATTTCCCAGCACCCTTCACAAACTACTGCTCCCTGGATTCTTTGGGAGAGTCAACTTCTTTAAATATGTGTTGGATATGTTTAAAATGTATGGTGTAGATGTGCCCTTTCCTCCTTGCATTAAAGATCAGTTCTCTCTCCCCACCCACCGTGGGCTCCATTCGTCCAACCATTGTGCACCAATGGGGGAAGAGCTGTAATTCAGTGTTAAGGCACCTGTCTCAAATAGCAAAGGTCCTTGGTTCAATCCCTGTAATCTCCAGATATGTAAGAGCAGAATAGGATCAGACCAGTGGCCCATGTAGTCCAGCAGCCTGTTCATACAGTGGCCAACAACACGTCTCTGGCAGGATTCAAGCACAAGAGTTCTCTCCCCTCCTGTGTTTTCCAGCTACTGCTATTCAGAAGCATTGGTGCCTCTAACTGTAGAGGCAGATTGTAGCTTTCATGGCTAGAAGTCACCGTCAGTCCTCTACAATTGTGTTATTATCATCATCATCAGATCCCAGGGTGGTGTACAACATTAAAAACACATTACAGTGGTACCTCGGGTTAAGTACTTAATTCGTTCCGGAGGTCTGTTCTTAACCTGAAGCACCACTTTAGCTAATGGGGCCTCCTGCTGCCGCTGCACCGCCGGAGCACGATTTCTGTTCTTAACCTGAAGCACTATTTATGGGTTAGCGGAGTCTGTAACCTGTAGTGTATGTAACCTGAGGTACCACAGTACAGAATACCTAGTGCTATTTTTCTAGAAAAAGAGGTGCCGGAACTTGCCATGAAGTTCTTGTTCTCTTATACAGTCAAACCTCGGTTATCAACCGGCTCCATTTTCGAATGTTTTGGCTCCCGAACGCCAAAAACCTGGAAGTAAATGCTCTGGTTTTGGAACATTTTTCAGAACCCAAACGTCTGACACGGCTTCCGCTTGAGTGCAAGAAGCTCTTGCAACCAGTCAGAAGCCGTGCCTCGGTTGTCAAACATTTCAAAAGTCAAATGGTCTTCCGGAACAGATTCCGTTCAACAACGGAGGTTTGGCTGTAATGGCAACGGCGCACACCTGAGTTCCAGCTGGAAAGAAAGCCTTGAGAACATTGATAAAGACATAATAAAAAGCATACTGACAGACAGCCTAATAATAAAATAGTCACAACAGTCTTCCCACACTTTTTCTTTTTTCTTTTTTGGATATCCCGCTTTCTCACTACCCGAAGGAGTCTCAAAGTGGCTAACATTCTCCTTTCCCTTCCTCCCCCACAACAAACACTCTGTGAGGTGAGTGAGGCTGAGAGACTTCAGAGAAGTGTGACTGGCCCAAGGTCACCCAGCAGCTGCATGTGGAGGAGCGGGGAAGCGAACCCGGTTCACCAGATTACGAGTCTATCGCTCTTAACCACTACACCACACTGGCTCTCTTGTGGCCACCCTCCGAACCTCTCTGGGATGGAGGACATAGAGAAGGGCCTCAGATGACATGCAGAGGGTCTGGGTCGGTTCATATGGGGAGAGGTGATCCTTAAGGTATTGGGAGAGACTCCTGCCTGAAATCTAGCTGCCAGTTGGAGTAAAGAGTACAGTGGTGCCTCGCAAGACGAAATTAATTCGTTCCGCGAGTTGTGTCGTCTAGCGATTTTTTCGTCTTGCAGAGCACGGATTCGCTGGGTATTAACGGCTTTAAGAAAAAGGAAGCAAACTCGCAAGACGTTTTCGTCTTGCAAAGCAAGCCCATAGGGAAAAATCGTCTTGCGAAGCAACGCAAAAAACGAAAAACCCTTTCGTCTTGCAGGTTTTTTATCTTGCGAGGCATTCGTCTTGCGAGGTACCACTGTACTGAGTTAATTGAACTGATTTGGTATAAATCAGCTTCCTATATTGACTTGCTATGAACATAGGAAGTAGCCTTCTGCTGAGTCGGCATAATAATACTACAACAATGGGCTAATTTTGTTTTAGCTGGTCATGAATAATCTTGGGCAAAACCTACAGAACGTCAGGTTAAAAATTGCTCTCTCGTGTGACTCTGGGCAGGTTCTTCATCACACATGGACCAGCCTTGCTGCCAAGCTTTATTTGACTTTGAGCCAGAAAACGAAGGTGAGCTTGGATTTAAGGAAGGTGACGTCATCACGCTGACCAATCAGATCGATGAGAACTGGTTCGAAGGCATGTTGAATGGCGAATCGGGCTTCTTCCCCATCAATTACGTGGAGGTTGTGGTGCCGTTGCCTCAGTGAGCCTGCCATCCTCACGTCACAAATGCATTTCTGTGAGTGAAAATAAGTCTTTCCCTCCAAAGTGGCTTTTCATTTGTGTGGCATTCTATGAAAGCCTTGTTCTTTTGACCAACTTACTGACTTTTTTGTATGTGTCTTAAAAAAAAAAGTATTTATTTTGTATTCATGTAGTTTGTACATATATATATATATCGTATAAAAAAAATCCTCCCCTTTTGTTAAATAAACACACACAGATTTCCCTGACCTAATTCCTTGCTTTGTGCCTTGAAGATCTGTACGTTTACTGATAGATCAACTGTTGCTTCCCAAGTGCATTTACTTCCTCGCATGATGTCGGAAGACTTCCCTCTACCTGCAGTGAATTTACTCGTGGGCACAATTTTTGAAGCTGCTGTGAGTAAGAGCTAGTTCTCAGTGAGCTACCTTTGTTACATGCAACTTAACTGTGAAAAGCTAATGCCTGTTGTACTCTGTACCCGAACAAAAAAGCCAAGTCAATGTCACAGCTAAATTGATTCTCCATTGAGCAAATGTAATAAACACTGTTGTGGGAAATGCGAATTTACTGTGTCTTGGAACTTGTGGCGTTCTGGTACTAGTTGCCAATAATTTCTGAGGTCTATAATGCACATGTAACTGTACTTCAGTTTCCTAGGAGGGTACTGATGCTGTTAGGAAAAAGTTAAAACATACCGTATTTTTCGCTCTATAGGACACACCATGTTTTAGAGGGGGAGAACAAGAAAAAAAATATCTCCCCCTCTCTGCTCAGCACCCCTTCAGCGAAGCAGCAGGGGAAACGGAGCCCCTTCTATTTCTCCTCCCGCTTGGCTGAAGGGGCGCTGTGCAGCTCTCCCTCTCTGCTGAAGCCAGGAGTCTTGCTCTCCTGGCTTCAGCGAAAGGAACCTGAAGCCTGCGGAGTACAGTGGGAACTCGCGCTGCGCTCTGAAGGCTTCAGGCGGCTATCCCTGAAGCCTGGAGAGCGAGAGGGGTCGGTGCGCACCAACCCCTCTTGCTCTCCAGGCTTCAGCGAAAGCAACGCAAAGCAGTGGCGTAGCGTGGGTTGTCAGCACCCGGGGCAAGGGAAGTAATTTGCGCCCCCTAACCCATGGATTTGCGCCCCCTAACCCGTGGATTTGCGGCCCCTAACCCTAACCCCCAGATGTTGCGCCCAGTGCAGCTGCCCCCCCTGCACCCCCCACACTACGCCACTGACACAAAGCTTCCGGAGAGCGGAGGGAGCGTTGCTTTCACTGAAGCCAAGGAGCCTGCATTCGCTCCATAGGATGCACACACATTTCCCCTTAATTTTTAGAGGGGGAAAAGTGTGTCTTATAGAGCGAAAAATACGGTATTTTATGTGGGTTTTTACTTCAACTCACTTTATTTATGAAAAAGTGCTGGAAGAATAATATCCACTACTTCACTGTAGTTAATAAGGAAACTTCTTAGGGGAACTTACACTGAAATTAAATATATTGCAGAAACAGTGAGAACGGGTGGCCTTTGTGTTTACGTAAACTCAGCTCCTGTTTCATTGTGTATTATATTCATAATTGGCGTCTACTAATTGAGTTGGAGGCCATTTCCTACTTCAGTTTGTGTTGCAGGGCATATCAAGTTCAATTCATAGCTTTGATATCTACAACCCTCAGTCTTTTTGTAGTATAGCACAATATCTGTTAACGGATTGAGGTTGAATCCTGACAAGACAGAAGTACTGTTCTTGGGGGACAGGGGGCAGGCTAGTGTGGAGGACTCCCTGATCCTGAATGAGGTAACTGTACCCCTGAAGGATCAGGTGCGCAGCCTGGGAGTCATTTTGGACTCACAGCTGTCCATGGAGGTGCAGGTTAATTCTGTGTCCAAGGCAGCTGTCGACCAGCTCCACCTGGTACGCAGGCTGAGACCCTACCTGCCTGCAGACTGTCTTGCCAGAGTGGTGCATGCTCTAGTTATCTCCCGCTTGGACTACTGCAATGTGCTCTCCATGGGACTACCTTTGAAGGTGACTCGGAAACTGCAGTTAATCCAGAATGCAGCAGCTAGACTGGTGACTGGGAGTGGACACCAAGACCATATAACACCAAACCTGAAAGATCTTCATTGGCTCCCAGTACGTTTCAGAGCACAATTCAAAATGTTGGCACTGACCTTTAAAGCCCTAAACAGCCTCGGCCCAGTATACCTTAAGGAGCGTCTCCACCCTTATCGTTCAGCCTGGACACTGAGGTCCAGCGCCAAGGGCCTTCTGGCAGTTCCCTCCCTGCGAGAAGTGAGGTTACAGGGAACCAGGCAGAGGGCCTTCTTGGTGGTGGCGCCAGCCCGGTGGAATGCCCTCCCATTAGATGTCAAGGAAATAAATCACTATTTGACTTTTAGAAGACATCTGAAGGCAGCCCTGTTTAGTGAAGTTTTTAATGTTTAGTGTTTTATTGTATTTTTGACATTTTGTTGGGAGCCGCCCAGATGAGCCATTGAGAAATAACTCTAAAGGGAAGACAGAGGATTTAGTTAATTGAGAGAAGCGGTTGGGGGAGGGGGAGGGGGTACGCAGGGTGCAGGTAGGTGTAGGTAGCACCCCTGTTCATTTACATAAGATGTCCTTACACAGCCTAAATCAAATTTATTGTCCACAATTTAAGATATTACATATGTTAATATTTGATTCCAATATTTGTGTGTATGGGGACTCCCATCCCATACAAAGCAAATCTAAACATATTTGAGACTGCTCTTCATCTTACTGCTGACTTCAACAAGTCTGCTAACTCTTCTTCCCCAGGGAGTTGACACTACAGAGTTGGGAAGAAGTCAGTCTGATTACAGTGCAGTTAATAATTTGGCTTTTAATAATTTGCAGTTAATAATTTGTAAGGGAAATAAACTGAAACTGTGTCTTTTCACTTATTGTGATGAGCAAGATGGTATAGATAAATAATCCTTGGGACCCTGGGAACGAGCAGGAGGGCTACTCGCAGAGGGTACCTCTTTGCAGCTGACCCTCTGTCAGAGCTCAGGCAGTAGAGGAGGAAACCTGGAGGCACCACAAGGTACGTCAGTGAATTCCGTCCCCCTCCCTATAACTCTGGAATTGGGGGCGAAGAAGTACACCAACCCTAGCACTGCTATACTTAGAAGACTTCTCTTCTAACTGGCCTCAACTGGAACAAAACTAAAGGGGGGGATGCCCCTCCCAAAAACTTCTACCCTGCTAGGACAAGGACTTTGGGTTTGGTGGTTCCTCCACCCTGGGTTCCTCTGCCATTGCCCACTTTGGATTGTCCTGTCCCATTTAGGGAGTCTTCAGTTCAAGTAAGGCTCTACGCTGAACAGAGTCTCTTTCTGCAGGTTGTCACTTTCATATACGTAGAGCACCATTTTGGTTGCAGGAAGCTTCCACAGACGCTCACCATCTTCTCTCGGCTATATTATGAGGCAGGTCTGACTTTCATTTCGCTGGAGAGAGGGTGGGCAAGGAGGAGGGAAAGAGATGAACATGAAGCTAGGTCCAATTTGCTTGATAAAATGGGCCAGGAGATTAGATCTAAAAATGGCAGTTCTGCTGCGCATTCAGGCCCAGAAAACTATTTTGAGAATGCTGAGAGCTTCTCTCGCTAAGCTAGGTCAATGTTACAGCTAGGCTGGAGCCAAAGCAACAACCCTGGTTCTTCAATTATCTGTAAAGGTTTACAAGATTGCCATCCCAAAAAACAGCATCTATGTGGCATGTCAGGAGAAACAAGTGCACTGTGCAGTTAACCATTACTGTGCTTTGCATCGATTGACTATTTTAAAAAGCAGCAGCAACAGCTCAACTCAGCCAGATACGAATACAAGTATTTGGCATTTCTCAGTTTTGGAGTTCACGTAGGAAACCTGCCTGAGTAGGACGCTCCATTCCTTCTTCCCCAGCAGCCACCTCCATTTCTCCATCACCTTCTCCTCTATCTACATAAGTGAGTTTTCCTTCTGCCATTTGCTGCAAGGTAATTTGTTTACAGAATTCATTAGGCACACAATAACTATCATTCTCTGGACACAAGAATAAAACACCAGCAAGCATCTGTATGAAGACCACATTAAAGAATTGTAAAAAAAGGAAACGGAAAACTTACCAAGCTATGGAAAATAACCATAAAATGTCAGAGAAACACATTAATATTCTGTTTCTGCCACTTGTCTGAAGAACAAGAAATACTAAACGCTGCACACTGCTGTTTTGTGCTTCTACTGTATAAATTTTCAATGTAAATTTTAATTTTGTCAAGTGTACACTTCTTGCAATCTGCTCTGGGACCATTTGGCGAAGGGCTATGTACAAATAAACACACAGATTGTAAAAAAGAGAGCGAAAAGGTGTTTGCTTGATGCAGAAGGTAGAAGCCCTTCTCCATCAAACATGGCAAATCGTGCAAAACCAGAGATATATTTAAGCAGTTAAATAGTCATAGGCAACAAGGAATTGCAGACAGACGAGTACATGGGATTCTAGGCTAGTGTTCCATTCCTCCTCTGCACCCAGGACAGAAATGCAGGACGGTGCCGCTGGAGGAACCAAGTTGTGTATCTCCTCTGCCAGCCAACAGTAGATTTGGGGGGGGGGGGACCCTGGCTACTAACTTGTGGGCTTATTTACAAGGCTGATAATAAAACTCAAGAACTTACGTTTCCAGCAGAGTCAAAAAGTACAATCCTAAAGCTGTCTCCACCTCTCATTGACTTGGGGGATTTCCAGACAAGCATACCAGGAGCTGGGCTTGAACTTTCTGTCGCACCCCAGATCTTCAAAGAAAAAAGAAGATGATCTTCGTATTTGAATGGTTAAAGAGCACCTTTGCACAGGAAATTGTCCAATGCTTCCCCACCCACCAGTCAGATTCATTGCAACATCAACCCTGGGATGAGATTTCTGTAAGTTCTCTACAAACTTGGCTGTGCAAGTGATATCATTGGAAGCACCAGCCTGTAACAAAAGGCAATTGTGGGGGAAAGTCTGTGGCATCGAATGCCAGGCAGATATAATGGCATTCTGACAATAGTGATTACAACAACATGACTGGATCAGCAACTATGTTCAAACTTCTTTTTTGGCAAGTTTTATTAATTTTCAATTACATATATCCAATATAAGTCACATTCTAACATTACCAAATTACAACTACAATTCAAAAATAAACCAATTGATAAACCAATTATACTTTTTAGGTGGCCTCCTGCATGCTAGATTTCAAGGTAAAATAAATTCATTTAATTTTGCTTCCAACATCTTGTTTAATCCAATTACATTTCAATCTTAATCATAATCCCTTATACAACAGCTACAATGTTTTAAACTTCCATTCGTATTAGCACATTGAATAATTTGTATTTCTGCAAGAAAAGTTCTATATCCTTTTTAGTTCCTGTGTGTGATACTTATTTTGTATTTATAGTTATTTCTTTTAGCAACTATGTTCGAACTTAACCGTGCATTGATATGGAACCAAACCACAGATCCACGCTATTATAGTATAGATGTAGTCTTAATTTGTAGTTATTTAAGAAAATGTATATTTTACTTTTTTGTACTAAAACCTCAAGCTATGTTGATCAAGTGGAATGGGGAAGACTGTTACAACAGGAATTCAATTTTACCTTTGTGGAAGCAAGTGTAAACACCATCATTGTTCCCCCAAAGGGAAAGGATAGTACTTGAAATTTATATACATCTAGTCCCAATGAACTCGCTGTCGGAATTATGATGAAGATATGGATAGGTGTCTCCAACTGGAGCCACTATTTGCATGCACCAGAACTGGATCAGGACCATAGAAATTAAAACAACTGGGTTTTGTGGTTTTCAATATCCATCTCTAATGGATCAGCAGGCATTGAATGAATATATAACCAAACTATCAACAAAAACATTTAATGCCTATGGAGTTAGAAGTCCAGGTGGATTCCCTCCCTCCTCTAGGAATTTGGTTCTGGGAGGGGTATCACCCAATATTGGCTCCCAAAACTTAAGGCTGGCAGAAGGAATTTAAAACAGTTTTTCCGAGCCTGCTTCCCACCATATTACTTAGAAAAGCTTCACCTGTTGTCCCTTGTCGGCCATCTTTCAACTGCCTCCAGTCCCAGAACTTCTCCATGAGACCACCTCCCTTGCTTCTTTCAAATCCCTCCCTCTTTATAAGCCCCATAGGCCAAAGATCTGTCAGACCTGTTCTTCAGAAAAATGCCATGTACATAATGCCAGTGGCACAGTACAATGTTGTTTTAAGCAAGTCCAAAACACTGTAGAGTATAAAGGTAAAGGTAAAGGTACCGCTGACCATTAGGTCCAGTCATGACCGACTCTGGGGTTGCAGCGCTCATCTCGCTCTATGGGCTGAGGGAGCCGGTGTTTGTCCGCAGACAGCTTCCAGGTCATGTGCCCAGCATGACTAAGCCGCTTCTGGTGAACCAGAGCCATGCACAGAAACGCCGTTTAGCTTCCCACCGGAGCGGTACCTATTTATCTACTTGCACTGGTGTGCTTTCGAACTGCTAGGTTGGCAGGAGCAGGGACCAAGCAACGGGAGCTCACCCCGTCGCGGGGATTCGAACCGCCGATCTTCTGATCAGCAAGTCCTAGGCTCTGTGGTTTAACCCACAGCGCCACCCGCGTCCCACTGTAGAGTAGACAAACCGGTATTTTATCCCTCTAGGTTACTTAGCCAGTTTCGGGGTCTTTATTAGGTGGTGTGTTTGATATTTTTACAAGGGTAAGCAAAGTAAAACACTGACATTTTAAAGTTTAGAGGGGAAGAAGAGAAGATTTTCACTCACTGTCAGTACTTGACCAGGCCCAAGGGTACATCGAGCAGGAAACTCGTACATTATTTCAGACTGGTTTCCATGCTGCCTTCTTGCGGTGCACCCACTTAGTGACTGCTCCTACAAGGGAAGCAGTGCTTAACAGTTTTAGACTGCTGGTTTTGAGCAACTTTTTGCCTTTTAAGAGCCTCCAGTCTCATTATTTTCTGGGAGGAGTTCAAGCGTAGACTGGGATATTGAGGTTTGTGCAATTAAAGCGTCCTGAGGAAGCTTATCTATCGAAACCTCCCTTTTCTCTCGGGAACCTTGGAAACTGCAAATAAATGTTAGGAAGAGGCTGTTTGTAGGATGGGACCATCAAGTATGATGCTTAATCATAGGCTTAGGACCCTCATACCTACAGGACCGCCTCTCCTGGTATGCCCCTCGGAGGACCTTAAGGGTCCATAAATTGCAACACCCTAGAGGTCCCGGGCCCTAAGGAAGTTAGATTAGCCTCAACCAGAGCCAGGGCCTTTTTAACACTGGCTCCGGCCTGGTGGAACGCTCTGTCTCATGAGACCAGGGATCTGATTTCTTCCCGCAGGGCCTGTAAGACAGAGTTGTTCCACCTGGTCTTTGGATTAGAATCGGTTTGATTCCCTCCCCTCTCTTTCATTTTCCTTTCTCCTCCTATGAAGAGACAGTATCCTAATGTTTTAATGTTGTATCTTAATCTTTTAAATTGTATTTTAATCAACTTGTTTTTATTATTGGTTGTTAGCCGCCCTGAGCCCGGTCTTGGCTGGGGAGGGCGGGGTATAAATTATTATTATTATTATTATTATTATTATTATTATTATTATTATTATTATTATTATTATTTCCTGGGCAACTTCTATTCCACCCACCCCCAGGGGGATTCCAGATCCATGCTCACATCAAGCACAGTAGTACCTCGGGTTAAGTACTTAATTCGTTCCGGAGGTCCGTTCTTAACCTGAAGCACCACTTTAGCTAATGGGGCCTCCTGCTGCCGCCGCGCCGCCAGAGCACGATTTCTGTTCTCATCCTGAAGCAAAGTTCTTAACCTCAGGTAATCTTTCTGGGCTAGCAGAGTCTGTAACCTGAAGCGTCTGTAACTCGAGGCACCACTGTACTAGTCTAAAACCAGGTGAACGGTGGGGTAGGCGAGAGAAAATAAAAGTGGCTAGGAAGTTACTGGTGGGAAATGAAGAGGCAGATCGGTGGTGAGGAGGGTCAAGCCGAGGGTCAGCCCAGAACTGCTTTGTAAAGAAATGGCACCCAGTTTTGGGGGGACACAAATTTGCCAGCTACACTAACCATGCATTCATCCCAAGGAGTTAAATCATGTAAAAAATACCTGATCAGAACTGTTTCTGATTTTGACAAATTGTCCTTCTTTGTCAATATGTTCTATGGAAATACTTCCTGAAGATGATGCATGCTGGACCGTTTTGAAGCAAACGCTGTGGACTTGGCGTTCTGAAAGTGCCCGCTTCCTCCTTCTCCTTCGCGGGAGGACGGGGCTGCCCAGACTGGTGCTTGCCAGTGTTCCAACACTTTCCGAGCCGGGCCTGGGCACTCTTAACCTGCAAAACAAAGTCACCTTTCAAATTAGGCAGCCGCTGATGGCAGAACACCCTGTCTCAATCTCTTTGGTCTTGACATTGGGCCATTCCCGTGGTGTCTAGTGATGTATGGATGTGAGAGCTGGACCATAAAGAAGGCTAATCATCGAACAATTGATGCTTTTGAATTATGGTGCTGAAGGAGACTCTTGAGAGTCCCATGGACTGCAAGAAGATCAAACCTATCCATTCTGAAGGAAGTCAGCCTGGAGTGCTCACTGGAAGGACAGATCGTGAAGCTGAGGCTCCAATACTTTGGCCACCTCATGAGAGGAAAAGACTCCCTGGAAAAGACCCTGATGTTGGGAAAGATTGAGGACACAAGAAGAAGGGGACAACAGAGGACTAGATGGTTGGACAGTGTTCTCGAAGCTACCAGCATGAGTTTGACCAAACTGCGGGAGGCAGTGGAAGACAGGAGGGCCTGGCATGCTCTGGTCCATGGGGTCACAAAGAGTTGGACATGACTAAACAACAACAACACCATGCGTCATGAAGTCAAATCTGTGTTGTTCAAGAGGTAGCGGGGAGGTCGCTACGGATGACGCTTACACATAACCTTTGGCACAAGGCTGCCCTGTCTGCAAAGTGGCATCTCCCCTGTAAGGTTAGTGATACTCCCCTGTGCTGTGAGATCATCACATTGTGCATTTTCTCCGGTCTCACATAACAGGCTGCTGCAGGATCGGAAGGGCAAGTAAGGAGGACACCAATACAGAGGACTTGGTGAGTTGCTTTTGTATCTTGCCCTTCTGCCAGGGAGCTCTGAGTGGCATTTTCACAGCCCAACGTTCCTGCAAGGCAGCTCAGCCAGAAAATCATTTACTTTGCTAGGAAGCAGAGGCAAAGCTCTGCAAGGTGGTTAATGATCAAATCCATTATTTGCATCTTTGCTAAACGTCTTGTTTTAAAGTCCCCGACAAAGCATGATAGTCAAGAAAGGTCTTTCTGGTCTAACTTGGCTCCTGAACCAAACTCCCCACGGTGGCAATCAAGGTGCCTGTGGGAAGCTCGCAAGCGGGAACTGATTGCAATAGGCCTTTCGCGCTGGTGTTCCCCAGCAACTGGTTTTTAGAGGGACATGGCCTCCGATACTGGAGATAATATATACCATATTTTTCACTCTATAAGACACACTTTTCCCCTCCAAAAAAAGTAAGGGGAAATGTGTGTGCGTCTTATGGAACGAATGCAGGCTGCGCAGCTATCGCTGAAGCCAGGAGAACAAGAGGGATCGGTGTGCACCGATCGCTTTTGCCCCCCATGGCTTCAGCAATAGCTGCGCTCCCCCTGCCCTGAAGAGGCTTGGCATGGCTATCCCAGAAGCCAGAACAACAAGAGGGATAGTGAAAAGAGCATGAAATCCACTCTTGACTCCGAGACTGCACCACAGTTGCTTTCAACCATGTGAGTTGGCCAATTGGTGTTAAAGAAGGATAGAATTTTTTTTATGTACGCCACAACAGCAGCAAGAATTCTCATTGCAAAGTATTGGAAGACAAGATCTACCCACTTTGGAAGAATGGCAGATGAAAGTGATGGACTATATGGAATTGGCGGAAATGAGTGGCAGAATCCGAGACCAGGGCGAAGAGTTGGTGGAAGAAGATTGGAAGAAATTTAAAGACTATCTACAGAAACATTGTAAAATTAATGAGTGTTAAAATGATGTTGGAATGAAATGAAGCGGCTTTAGTAATAATGTTAGTAATAATGTTAAAAAGGAATATGTAAAAACAGATTGATAATAGATGAAAAAATAAGGCTATAATATGTTAAGATAAAGAAATAAGATAAAAACAAAGAGGGAAAGGATTTGCTGAATTAACCATTAGAACTGGAATACAAAAAAGGGAGGTGTGAGGAGGTCAGGAAACAAGTAAATGAAAAGTAAGTCATGGAAAGAGGGATTTATTTTTAATTGTCTTCATTTGTTCTGTATTTTGTATTTTTGGTTTTCTTTTTATTTCCTTTTTATTTTTATTTTCTGAAATTTTAATAAATATCATTTAAAAAGGAGGAGAAAAAGACATGGGCAAAGGGCTCTTTTAACCCCCTCCTCCCCAATGCGAAAACCAGCTACCTTTTGAATAGCCCCATCACTTACTATGGACATCAGCTGCTCATTCCAGCTTGCTTGTGGTTTTGGGAGCAGGCACATTAGAGGGTATTAAAGTGTGGCTGAAATGTACAGTAAAAGGTGCAGAAAAGCTCCTCTTGCTATTCATACTGGGCAGGAGGGAGTTAAAGAGCCCTTTCCCCATGAGAGCCAATACTGGTAAGAAGTTCAGCTCCTGTTCTATTAAAAAAAAAAAAAGAAACCTCCTTTCAAGAACAGAATTCTGTCACCAAGCTCACCATGCTTCCTCTCCTTCTAGCATTGCCCGGTATGCACCGATCTCCAGGTCCAGACACATCTTCATTTCCAACAGTTTCACATGCTCCTCCAGCTGTGCCTGCATACGCTGATGCATTCTGTCCATCTCCCTGTCCTTCTCAGCTACGCATCTCTTCGATGAGCCTTGTTCCTGGAGAATGGTGTTCTCCAACGCGCCAATTCTGGCCTCCAAATCTCCATTCCTGGCTTCCAACGTAACAACCTTAGATTTCACAGAAAGGTTTTGCTGTTAGGCACAGCGGAACAGAGCCATACTAGCAGAGACCTCTATTTCCCAAAGACCTTTGAAGAGCCTCTTCCCTCTCCAGGTAGGCATCATTTTACCTGGTTTCCAGCACCTCTTTTACCTGTGACATCAGAGAATCAACTCTCAGTTTTGCTTCTCTGAGCTCCTCCTCAGCAGCTTTGGTGATATCACTGCTCCTTGCTGCAGAACGCTGAATGTTTTCCATCTGTGAAAATAGTATTGGGTTAAAAAAGAAAAGAAAAAGCTAAGCAGGACTGCACATTTGAATTTGAACGTGTTTCTGTGCGCACACACATGAATAACAGTTCAATTTAACACAGGTTTGCCACCCTATGCTCCTTCGGGAGGAATAATGGGATCTGCTATATTTATTGGGACACGGGTGGTGCTGTGAGTTAAACCACTGAGCCTAGGACTTGCCGATCAGAAGGTCAGCGGTTCGAATCCCTGCGACGGGGTGAGCTCCTGTTGCTCGGTCCCTGCTCCTGCCAACCTAGCAGTTCGAAAGCACCTCAAAGTGTAAGTACATAAATAGGTACCGCTCCGGCGGGAAGGTAAACGGCAGTTCCGTGCGCTGCTCTGGTTCGCCAGAAGCGGCTTAGTCCTGCTGGCCACATGACCCACAAGCTGTATGCCAGCTCCCTTGTCCAATAAAGCTAAATGAGCGCCGCAACCTCAGAGTCAGTCATGACTGGACCTAATGGTCAGAGGTCCCTTTACCTACTATATTGTATTGTATTGTATTTATTATTGTTAGACAATTCTAGGCCTTATTCCTTCCAATTCAGATGACTTTTATTATTATTTATTAAATTTCATACTGCCCTGTTCCTGCAAGTCTCAGGGCAGTTACAACATAAAAACACAACATAAAAAGACAAAATACGTAATAAAAACAAAAACAACTCAGTAACGCCCCCCTTCCCCAACACATTTTAGGCAGCATGTTCTACAATATTGTTCCAGGTGTTGACCTTAAGGTGAAGGTTAGGCAATACGTAAATTAGTATTAAAAATAAATGCTTCTGGCTGTGACTGGTGTGTGCAGGAGAATTATCCAAGGGGGTCAAGAGGAGGACACAATGGCAAGGTAACATGCTGAGCTGGGGAAACTGAGACAAACAGGGTTTCACCAAAATACAGCATCCCCTTAGAAACAGGCTGGGGAAAGGTATCTTAGCATATACCGTATTTTTTGCTCTATAAGACTCACTTTGTCCCTCCTAAAAAGTAAGGGGAAATGTGTGTGCGTCTTATGGAGCGAATGCAGGGTGCACAGCTGTCCCAGAAGCCAGAACAGCAAGAAGGATCGCTGCTTTCGCTGCACAGCGATCCCTCTTGCTGTTCTGGCTTCTGGGATTCAGAATATTTTTTTTCTTGTTTTCCTCCTCCAAAAACTAGGTGCGTCTTACGGTGTGGTGCATCTTATAGAGCAAAAAAGACAGTAATTAACGAAGCAAGCTATGCACATCCAGTCCGAATTAATTCCCACTGAATCCACTGAGAGGAGCCAACATGCCTTTGTCCCACCAGCTCTTAGAAGACCAGTGATTTTCCTTTGCGTTCCCCTTCCACCATTTGGAAGACATCCTGTTAGCATAAGGTAGCAAGTGAAAACCCAGCCTCTAATTGTGCCACTCCTATTTGGGACCTGCCCATAGGAAACAAGAAGAGATCAGGTCTCTACTAAGAACGATGGGACAGCAAGACATCCCATTCCAATCAGCAGTATAGACAGACAAACCACTCACTTTGGCACTGAAGTTTTGCTGCACCTGATCTTTATAGGTGCAAATCTGTTGTTCGTGTTTCTGTCTGAACTCTCTGAAAGCATTCAACAGCTTACTCTCCAATTCCTGGTGATGGTGAGACTCGATTTCTCGAATCCTGCTCTCGTAGATCTGCTTCTTGTTCTTTAGCTCCTAGGAAGAGAAGTGAAATACAGACGGGAGGAAGAATTTGAGAGGCTCCGCATTAAAAACAAAGGTATGTTTCAGCTTGAGCAGACAAGCAAATTAGAGTACCAGTACTGTACTGCCCTGCAATAAAGAACATGCAACATTTATTTACGGTTAAACTGTGGCCTGAAATGGATCATCCATGGCGCATTAGTAAAGGTAAAGGGGCCTCTGACCATTAGGTCCAGTCGTGACCGACTCTGGGGTTGCATAGCTCATCTCGCTTTAGTGGCCGAGGGAGCCGGCGTACAGCTTCCGGGTCATGTGGCCAGCATGACTAAGCCACTTCTGGTGAACCAGAGCAGCACACGGAAATGCCGTTTACCTTCCCGCCAGAGCGGTACCTATTTACAGTGGTGCCTCACAAGACGAAATTAATTCGTTCCGCAAGTCTCTTCGTCTTGCGAGTTTTTCGTCTTGCGATGCACGGTTTTCCATAGGAATGCATTGAAAATCAATTAATGCGTTCCTATGGAAACCGCCTTCCCCCGACCTCTTCTCGCGGGCGGCATTTTAAAATCGCCCGGGACAGCGGAGGACTTCTCCACTGTCCGGGGCGATTTAAAAGCCCCTGGGAAGGCAGGCAGGGGGGACAAAGACTTTTGCCCCCCCCCGCCCGCCTTCAGAAGAGGTCCAGGACAGGCTTCGCGGACCTCTCCGCAAGCAGCGGGAGCGCTCCTTGCGGAGAGTTGCCAGCGCGCCCAGGCTTCGCGGCCCGCCGCCCGGCTTCGGGACATCGTTCCGAAGCCAGGCGGCGGGGGGAGGCTTTCCCTGCTATCCCAGACCGCTTTTAAAATGCTGGCGGTGGGGAGCAAAGCCTTTCGCCCCCGCCGGCCTTCCTTGACCTCTTCTGAAGTCCGGAGGGGGGGGAAAGGCTTTGCTCCCCACCGCCAGCATTTTAAAAAAGGTCCCCGAGATTTCCCTATGGGCTTTCGTCTTGCGATGCAAGCCCATAGGGAAAATCGTCTAGCGAAGCGTCGCAAAAACCGAAAAACCCTTTCGTCTTGCGGGTTTTTCGTCTTGCGAGGCATTCGTCTTGCGGGCACCACTGTATCTACTTGCACTTTGATGTGCTTTCAAACTGCTAGGTTGGCAGGAGCTGGGACAGAGCAACGGGAGCTCACCCCGTCGCAGGGATTTGAACCGCCGACCTTCTGATTGGCAAGTCCTAGGCTCTGTGGTTTAGCCCATAGCGCCACCCGCGTCCCTCCATGGCGCATTAAGAGCAATTAAAAGAGGCACACAGTAACTTTAGATGCAATCAACATTGGAGCCTCCATGGTTTGCTCCTTGTATTTCTCTTTTCTTCTGCAAATGCAACTGTCTCCCATGGGCACAAATGAATGGAATACAACACACTACGTCAGTTTGCATGTAGACCATGGCTTAACAGAACCATGGGCTCCCAGAGACAAGATTGTGCCCACTTTGTTTCTCCTCTGGTCCTGATAAACTGCTGCCACCTAAGCCATGGTTTGTCTTAGCATGTCATCCAAACCCGGGTTTGTGGCTTATTTCTCTAGAGTTACTGATCATTGCTTATTAGAGAGCAACAAACCATGAACCCTGGTTCAGATACAACAGGAAGCCAATGCTCTTTGGTTTGTTTATCCCATTCATGCTAGGAGAGGAGCAAAATAGGAACAATAAAACACAGTAACACAGGGTTATCATCATTTTTGGCCCTCCCCTAATGGAGTTGCAAAAATTAAACTATTTCACCAAGTTGTTGACCTTAATTTTAGTGTTTTAAATTAAACGGCAGCTGGAATTAAGGAAGTCTAAGACTGCAGAAGTACGTACGTCTTCATGGATGTTCTTTAGAAATGTTACTTGTTTCTTCAGGGTTTCCATTTGGTTTTCTCTATCCGTTCTATTCAACATCTCATTTTGAAGATGGCTTTTGGAATCATTCACCATTACCTTGAGCTAGGAAAGGAGAAAGTTAGCAAATGCTTTGTGCTACCCTTACATACTTCCAAGACTCCTGTTCAGCTACAGTGTTTAATAAGCCCAAAAGGAGAACCTTGGGAAGCCAACATGTTTTAACAGAACTCAAAATCAATCTTCTCATACTCCCTTCCCTTTTCCTCATGTTCATTTAGATTACAAGCCTGCAATTGGGGTTATGTTACTCTTATTATCTGCAGGTTTGATATTGTGCAATGTCGTTGTTCTTAGGCATATAACATACTATTGTTCACGAAGCTCCTATCAGTTGTGGAAGGGACATCAGGTGAGTGCGACTGCAGTGGCCAGACAGCACAAGGAGCCCTTAAATATCACAAGGCTCCATAAGCCCCCAGTGACCTTCCAAAACCAGGTAAGCCCTGCTGCCCCTGGAACTTCTCACCTCTCAAAATACACCCCAAAATAACAGAACATTTTACTTGTGACCTGAATATCTATTAACAACCTTCGTCATTTCAGCAGGACAGTTTAGATTTTACAGAACAAACCCTTACAGAGCTGATTTCATGCTCTGACTCTTGAAGATGGTTCTGCAGGCTTTGCTGTCTACTCAAGGATGTCGTCAATTCAGCCTCCTTGCAGTGGAGCTGAGCATCAAGGTCCTTCACACGAGCGACTGCCAGGCTTAAATCATTCTCCTTTTTAGAATTCCTGAGAACAAGCAGGTTGCACGTGTAAACAGGAGGCTTTGCATCTCAACAGGTATGGCTTTTAGCATTTTTGAATCAAATTTAGACATCACAAGCTCTGTCGCTAAGAGGGAGAGTGAAAGATGGACAGCCACCTGACCTAGTTGAGATTCCTGCATTGCAGGGGGTTGGACTAGATGACCCTGGGACCCCTTTCCAACTCTACCATTCTATGGGTCAATATGCCCCAGCCTTCATCCTATAATAGTTCAGAGCAAGAAAATGAGACCACACAATAAAAGCACAAATCCATGGGCATAGAGAGAATTTATTTTAGGGGGCAGGCAGGTAGCCACCACCTGACATTATCCTCTGTCTGGCTCTGTCTAGCAGATTCAGAATGAGATGTCTCAACACCGGTCCTGAAAAACCTACATTGGCTTCCAGTACATTTCCGAGCACAATTCAAAGTGTTGGCGCTGACCTTTAAAGCCCTAAACAGCCTTGGCTCAGTATACCTGAAGGATCGTTTCCACCCCATCACTCAGCCAGGACACTGAGGTCCAGCTCAAAGGGCCTTCTGGCAATTCCCTCCCTGCGAGAAGAGAAGTTACAGGGAACCAGGCAGACGGCCTTCTCGGTAGTGGCGCCCGCCATGTGGAATGCCCTCCCATCAGATATCAAGGAAATAAAAACTCTCTGACTTTTAGAAGACATCTGAAGGCAGCCCTGTTTAGGGATGCTTTTAATGTTTGGTGTTTTTAATATTCTATCCGTGGGCTGTTAGGCTGCTGAATGGAAAATACAGTGGTGCCTCGGGTTACAGAGACTTCAGGTTACAGACTCCGCTAACCCAGAAATAGCACCTCGGGTTAAGAACTTTGCTTCAGGATGAGAACAGAAATCGTGCTCCGGCGGCGCAGTGGCAGTGGGAGGCCCCATTAGCTAAAGTGGTGCTTCAGGTTAAGAACAGTTTCAGGTTAAGAACGGACCCTCAGAACGAATTAAGTTCCACAAGGTACCACTGTAATATAGCGCAACTGACTTTTGGGGTTGGTGTGTTGTGAGACAAGCACACAGAGTGCAATGAGATTGTTTGTGGGGTGGGGAGGGAGGCTCAGTTAATTTCATTGTACACAGGTTGTACATTGACAATAAAGGTATTATTATTATTAGCTCCCAAGTGTGGCTGGGGAAACCCAGCCAGATTGGGGGGGGGGTTATAAATAATAAATTATTTATTATTACTATTATTACAATATCTACCTTTAGTTAAGTATTTTTATTTAATTACATTGGTACCTTGGGTAACAGATGCTTCAGTTTACAGACTCCACTAACCCAGAAATAGTACCTCGGGTTAAGAACTTTGCTTTAGGATGAGAACAGAAATTTTGCCCTGGCAGCGCGGCAGCAGCAGGAGGCCCCATTAGCTAAAGTGGTGCTTCAGGTTAAGAACAGTTTCAGGTTAAGAAGGGACCTCCGGAATGAATTAAGTACTTAACCCGAGGTACCACTGTACTTGATTTAGGAGGGGGGCAACTGCCCCCTCACCGACTCCACCCATGAACCCCTTTAACTTCAGAAAACTGGAAATCTATGGACTAAGAAGAGCCATTGCTTTAAGAAGAAAAGAGAGCGAGATCCGGGAAGAAGGAAGGCACTAGGGACACTCACCTGGTGAGCAGCCGCCTGTGCTCTTCCAGCAGGGTCTCCAGCTCGACCTGGAGACCGGCGCGCTGCCGGACTTGCCCGTGGAGCTCCTCGCGCACCGCGGCCAGCTCCCTCTCGTAGGCCCTCCGCAAGACGTCCACCTCGCGGCGTCTGCCCTCCTCGGATGCGGACAGGCGGAGCTGCAGCGCCGTCTTGGTGGCTTCCAGGCCGCGGACGCGTTGGATGTAGGCGGCTAGGCGGTCATTCAGCTGGCGCAGCTCCTGCTGCAGGCTGCTCCGCGGGCAGGGCAGGAGCGGGGAAGAGAAGCTGTCGCAGCCCAGGCCGCTGTCCGGCGAAGCCATCGGAGCTGCAGGGACCACCACCCCGCCGCGCACTCTTGCAAGCGGCGGCCGACACCCCCCCCCTCCCTCGCCTTGCGTTAAGCAGAGGAAAAAGAATTGGGCCAAGTGTATATATATGCGCTGCCGCGCTTTGCAGGAAGGGCGTGGGGTAAATATGTTGGGACTCATTCTGCAAAGAAACAGCAAAGCTGATTTTAACTTTAAGACGTGTTTCTGTGAGTTCTGGGTGTCCTTTTCTAGGCTGATTAGGTACAGCTGGTGATGACGACAAAAGGAGGAGATGTTGCAGTTTGAATTTGCCTGCAGAGAGAGGGGACGCCCAAAGCTTTGTGTTTGTTGTTTTTGTATAGCTGTAATAAAACCTTTGTTTGAGTGTTTTGCACCGGTCTCGTGGTTCTGTCGTCTGCCACCAGAAGAAAAAACCATGGCTATCAACTTTCAGATTTGAAAATAACGGATCAGCAGCCTCGAAAATAAGGGATAGCTTAGCTGTCAACTGTTAGATATCCCGCAATCAGTCTACGGGATATCTAACAATCCGGGATAGCAGCGGGAAACGGCGCTGAAATAAGGGAATTTCCCGCAAAAAAGGTTGACAGCTATGCAAAATAAACCCCTCTAACAAAATAAAGGTGCAGGATCAACACCTACGGCGCTTGCGAAAACAATGCTTTATATTGATTATGAAGGCTGCTAGCGGCTGCAAGGAGAATTGTCAGGTGGTTTATGCGCTTTGGAGGGGACAGAAAGGCGGGGGCGGGGCTGCCCAGAGCCTGAAAGGGAGAAGAAGGGCAGTGAGTGGATCCTGTAGCTAAGGGCATCCGGGCAACCCCTGCAGGGCTTATCCATTCAACTTCTGTGCCCGGCGTCCATCCCAAACCGCTCCCCCGCCTCTCTCTCCCTCGGCGTTCCAAGAACTCTCACTGCTTCCCGTTCTGTCCAATCAGCGCGCAGCAAAAGGAAGCCGAGCCCCGGGGAAAGGGGCGCGGCCTTCTTCGGTCTGCTCATTCATAACTTTGCTGGGTAGCGGGAGGGTGGGGTGTGTTCAGAGGTGAGCCTTCTTGGATGCAGCAGGGGCTTATTCTCAAGTAAACAGGGTTAGGAGGATGGCAATCTCCTATATTTTAGGAGCTGAGGATTGGGCCGCCGCCCGTCTTTTATCCCTCCGGGTTCAACTGGAGCTGCTCCTTTAAGGACAGTTTTGATCCGCCGCTGCAGTTAGCAGAAAACGTCGCTTGCTGATTCATGCATATCTGTAAAAATAGAAGGGGCTGGGGGAGCATGCAATGATCTTCTGAAGACAAGAACCCTTCAGCCAGAGAAAGGGAAAGCAACACAGGGGAACTTGTAAGCTGCACTGACTGGCAGCGTGAAATAGAGTCGAGTGTGGATTTCATGCTCTTTATTCAGCTCAGTAGTGAGGAATGCCAGTTCCCCCGAAATGTCTGCTTTACAGTGGTACCTCGGGTTAAGTACTTAATTCGTTCCGGAGGTCCGTACTTAACCTGAAACTGTTCTTAACCTGAGGCACCACTTTAGCTAATGGAGCCTCCCACTGCCGGAGCACGATTTCTGTTCTCATCCTGAAGCAAAGTTCTTAACCTGAAGCACTATTTCTGGGTTAGCGGAGTCTGTAACCTGAAGCCTATGTAACTCGAGGTACCACTGTATATACATTATTTACACAATGGGCCCCATGTGATTGGCTAATTCCGGGATTATCCTGTAGGCCAATCAGGTTGCAGATTCACTTCCACCTGGAGTTGGATTGGGTGGCTCCTGCGGACCAACCAGACTGCTGCATTCTGGATCCTATTGTTCTAGGACCAATCAGACTGCTGCATTCTGAATCCTATTATTCTAGGACCAATCAGACTGCTGCATTTTGGATCCTATTCAACTCAGTACACAACAAAGCGGTTGTCCAGGATTTCAGGTGGAAGGCTCTGCCAGGGGAAGGGCCATAGTTCAGTGGTGGAACAAGGGCTATGCCTTCAAAAGGTCCCAGCTTCAGTCTCCAGCATCTTCAGATATCCCTGTCTGAAATCCTGGAAAATTGCTGCCAGTCAGTGTAGACTGAGCTAAATGGGCTTAACTCAGCACAAGGCAGCTTCTTATGTACTGGAGACACAGGGGGTTGAACCTGGACCTTCTTCAGGCAAAGCAGATGTTCCACCACTGAGCTATGACCCTTCCACATACATTGTAATTGGTCCAAACTGCCCCCTTGCCTGGCCCTTTTGTAGGGGAGGAACTGTTGTGTTCTCTGTGTGATGCTGTGGTTAGAGTGTTGGGCTAGGACCTAGGAGACCTGGGTTCAAATCCCCTACAGAGCCACGAACCCAGTCAGTCTCTCGGTCTGCCTACCTCACAGGGGTGTTGTCAGAATAAAAGGGAGCCGGAGAACCACGCATGCAGCGCTCCTTGCAGAACTTGACTTGATCGTGCTTGTCAATCAGTAACTGCAGAAAATAGATGCAAAAGGTTTGCTTCTAATGCAAGCCTTCTTAAAAAAAAACAAAACACCAGGATTATCACTGGAGGAACACAATGACACTTTCTGGGTCCTATTATCTCCAGCATATAAGCAGCCTTTTTAATTTTTTCCCTATGCTTTGTACCTGCTCTGTTTTCAAAGGTTTGTGTGGGCTTCCCTCTTTTCCTATGCTTTGTATTCTATATCACCAGGACTTAATAATTAGCTGGTTCCCAAAAGGCCAGATTTGCATGAGTGGGTGGATTCAATAGGAGCAATACAACCAGCCTCCCACAGAGAGATGGGAGGTATACAATACATAGTTTAAGAGCTTAGTACATCTTTCCCCTAATATAAAGATAGCTGTAGCTTGTACAACAATGTTTTGGGAGCCAATGGAACAATTCTAAGATACATTAAAGGGTCTTTTGACTTACAAGTGTCCAAAATTTGGCTAGTAACATTTAAGTGATTTATCAACTGGTTATAGCTCCCCCCCCCTTCAGAACTAACTGTTTGCTCCAATGTAAATTTATGTGGATTTAACTGTTTAATTCAATTAGCTCAAAGACTGACAACGCAGCCAAAGGGTTACTTACTCCCCGATAAGTAACTCCACTTTCCTGGGAATAAGGCCGATTGAACTCAGTAGGTGTTACTTCTGAGGAGATGTGCAATAGATTGTGCGACAAGATTCTTTTTACCAGGTTGGTTCTCTCATTAACGTGCAACCGGGCAAAGGCAAGATTATAAGACAGTACAGCTGTATCCTGTTTAGTTTTGTACAAATAAGTGCTGTACGCATATCCTCCTCTGTATCTTCTACCAGATTTTCCTCTAGAGGGCGCGCCGTTCCCAGCTATAGAAGAAATCTAAGTTGATTTTCAACAGGTTGGAAACGGCGCAATCACATTTCAGCAAACCCTTTCACGAGGTTATGTTTAGTTCCTCGGTGCGTATTTTTAACTTCAGTGGCACGGATGGAATAGCAAGACACTTTGGCTTTCTGTTGATTCTGTGATCATTCCAGGCTTTCCTTTAGCCCACTATTGAGTTATCTGCCAGCAAAAAGGGGACACATTTCCCCGAGGAGGTGGGTTCACTGCATAAGGAAAGCGGCGAGGTTTGATAGATGTAACCGCACCTCGAAGGAGAGGAGGACGCGTGGAGATCTATGGCTGCGCACGGGGTTTGCGTAAAGGCGCCGCTTGCCCTGCAAAGGAAGGCTAAGGTTTAAGCATCAATTTGCAAGCCTGTATTTCTCAACCGGCGACGCCGACTCTTCTGTGCTGCCTTTGATGCAGTAGAGAAGAGGAAAGTTTGCTCCTCCCTCTCCTAAACGACTCGCATCTCTGGCGGCGGCAGGTAAGGAGTAGTTACCCTTAATAAGTTTTCTTCGTGATAAGATGGTCCTTTCGAATGCTAGACAGTTATGAGAATCCCGGTCAACCTACTTGCATTCACACGTGACAGTTTTATACTAGCTTCCTTAATGCGATGCTTTAACGCAGATGTAAACCTTTCATCGGCCAGAATGTGCCTTCGGTTTCTCGGTCGAGTTCCTTCGCGCATTCTCATGTGCTATAGGGGAGGCTGCACGTATTCCACGTGGCGCGCAAGCATCCTCAAGCCCGGGTGGTAAAATTAGCCATTTGGAAAAAGAGTAGCCGGTCCCCAGTTAATTATACGTTTGACATAATACCAGCCCGGGAAGGTATACAATTCCGCTTCCGCAATGTTTACCTGTTTTTGAGGTGGAAATAATAGAATGCAAGTACATAGAATTTGATTTATCTCTTTGATTACGGTTTATTTGAGAGCGGGCAGCTGAACGTGTGAACTGACTGCGGCAAGTACTGGGTGCATGGTAAGCGGAACCAAAGTTCCATTTTCGATGTAAGAGCTGAGACAGTTTATTTACACATGCAAATAGTGATTTAATATTGCACCCATCCGGTTGACGTCTATGTAGGAACGAATCATATATATATATATATTGATAGAAGACGTGGAGGGCATTTATAAAGGCTGCAATCCTGAGCAGTTTAATCCGGAGTAAGTACCATTGTGTTCACTGGGTTTCAAATATCCGTACGGAGAGGCCAGAAATGTGCAAAGCAGAATTTCACAGCCTCAGCATCAGTAAGGATGTTTACTCGGAAGCAAGTCCTACTGCGTTCACTGGGGCCTACGCCCAGGTAAATGTAGCGAGGGCGAGGCTGCAATCCTAGACACGTTTACTAGGAGCTAAGCTTCATTGAACACAGTGGGACTTCACTTCCGAGCAAAAGGCGTGCGTCGGATCGAGCTGTTTGGCTTCACTTGTGTGCAGGTATTTCAAAGGGCTTCATTGCGGCCGCCTGATTTGAATAGCTATTGCTGCCTCTCACTCAATGATGTTGCTTTTATTACATTTACGCTGCACACCGCCCATCGAAGGGCGATTTTGGGAATGCTTCGCCGCGGCTGCAATTTTAGGCATGCTTCCATGAAAAAGTGCTAACTAGGGAGAGTGCTAAGGGTCGGCATGTAAGTAACTGTCAAGGCTGCTTTTGTAATGGCTTTTGCCTGCAACGGGTCCTCCTCCTGCTCGCTGTCTGCAGCCTCGCCTTTCCAGCCACCTAAGTTGTAGAAGACCTTATGGGCTTAATACTCAAGTCCGTAAGGTTTTGTATTTAAAAAGTTGTTCATGCCTTTTTGGAGAACGCCGAGCATCGCCCCAAACCCTCTCAATAGGATTAGGTTGATTAATAATAATAATAATAATAATAATACCCAGGCTATCTGGGTGGTTTTTCCAAGTGCTGTGTGTGAATGAAAGAAAGGCACTTTGTACGAGCTCAGAGGCACTCTCCCCCCGCTCTTTGCATCCCATTCGCCTGCAAACCCTCTCAACAACCTGGGCTTGGAAATAGGATTGGGTTGATTAATAATAATAATAATAATAATAATAATACCCAGGCTATCTGGGTGGTTTTTCCAAGTGGTGTGTGTGAATGAAAGAAAGGCACTCTGTACGAGCTCAGAGGCACTCTCCCCCCGCTCCTTGCATCCCATTGGCCTGCAAACCCTCTCAACAACCTGGGCTTGGAAATAGGATTGGGTTGATTAATAATAATAATAATAATAATAATAATAATACCCAGGCTATCTGGGTGGTTTTTCCAAGTGGTGTGTGTGAATGAAAGAAAGGCACTCTGTACGAGCTCAGAGGCACTCTCCCCCCGCTCCTTGCATCCCATTGGCTCTCCCCGCGTCGAGGCGCCTTTTGCCTGCAGGGCGCGCGCGGCGGAGCAGGTGGCGGCGCGGGAGCTCCAAGAGACGCGCGCCGTCGCCTGGCCTTGCGCGCTGCCCTGCGGGAGGAGGTGGCGGCGGCGCCGGCGCCCTTGCTCTCTCCGCCACTTCCTCCGAGGCCCTCGGCTAAGTCGGTCTGGCGGGGCTTGTGGGCTGGAGGAGCCTGGAGGGAGCGAGCCAGCCAAGCTCGAAGGGCGGGCGCTTGTTCGCCTGCCAGCTCCGCTTTGCAAGCATGCGGCGTCGGCGTCCCTGGTGCTTTGACAGGAGGAGAGGCTTCGCCTTGCTGCCTCCGCCGCCGCCGCCGAGTCCACGCCTGCTCCCTTCCCCCTGAGGAGAGGGAGAGGGAAAACGCCGTCGCGTGAGGTGGTGGCCACGCCGCAGGGATTTGCGCCCCGAAGTTGAGCAAAGGTATCCCCAAAGCGCGCGCGTGCGGAGTTTGGCGCCCGCGCGCGCTGCGCCGAAGTTGCACCCAGGACGGGCGCGCGCGGGGTGCCGGTGAGAGGGCGCTCTCGCGAAGAGGGGCGCGCGGGGGGCTCCACTTGCACCCCGAGAGGGTATCTAGCGCGGGGCTCTGAGTGGGACCCTGGACGGGCACTTGGTAAGCAGGGTGTCTCTGAGCATGCATAGAGACCCCTCCATCAAGCCTGGGCAGCTGCAGCTTGTCTCCCCATGAAATTAAGGACTTAAGGCATAGCTGTCAACTTTTCCTTTTACTTGCGAGGAATCCTATTCGGAATAAGGGAATTTCCCTTTAAAAAGGGGGGGGATCCATTGACAGCTATAACTTAAGGAGAGCAAGTTTCTGGAAAGGGGTGTGTGTGTGTGTGTGTTTGTGGGCCTGACCTTTAGGATGAGGCAGGGGTGCCCAACCTTTTTCAAAGAGGGTCAGATTTGATGAAGTGAACATGCGTGAGGGCTGACCAAAGTTGTTGAGTTTTTTTAGGATTTTACCCAGAAGATAGACTGCTACAGGGGCCGGATTAGACTTTGGACATGCCTGGGATGAAGGAAAGGGTGATGTTCTCTCTTGGCCAGCTTGCTCAGTGGTGCCGACAAGGGACTTGGCAGCTTTTCAAGAGGTGCCCTCTCAGCTTCGCTCACCACTCCAGGGCAAATGTCTGCTTTGCCCCCAGGTTTCATTCTGGGATTCGGACAGCCAACCTTTTCACGTGGGCCGAAGCAGGTGGTGGGATGTTTTCAGAGGGGAGTGCAGAGGATGGGCTCCAGAGCTCTGCTCTTTGGCCGATGGGTTGCGGCCTGATCCGAGGTGGGTTGCTGCAAGAGCGCTACCACCGCGCAAATATAGGGTAAAAGATTAAGGAAAAAGGGTCCCCAGACACATGTTTGGGTTAAAAGTGGGTCTTGGGTCTGAAAAGACACTTTCTCTGGAGGAACAAAAGATTGAAATCTCTACACAGTGTTTGCTAAGTGCAGGCAGGCTGCACAGACACAGTGCCTGAGAGTTATTAGCATGGCAGGGAGGGCCGTGTATAGCCGCCCTGCAGATCTAAACACTATTCCGGCATCGTTTTAGAAACCCTTATTTGGAAATAGGCTATAGCACTACTGTATCAATATGTGCGGCAGGAAAGATCTGTTCCTGTGCTGAGATATCTTTGAGACTGGCATGTGTGTGTACATGTGGGAGGGGCAGCTATTGGAGGAACAGGTGTTGTTTTAACTGGGTGGCGAAGAGAGAGCCTTGGAGAGATGGATCTGGCAGCCTCTTTAATGTAGTCACATTTATTGTATTTTATTTTCAAAAATAATTCCTTCTCACGTGACCTTGGGGTGGGTTGCAATATTAAAGCATCAATCACAAGCCAATAAAACAGCAGCAAATCACTAAAATCCAACCATCTGTTAACATATTATATAACACCTGCCGATTATGCCTGTATCCAACTAAGTTTTACTCTGAGTAGCTCCATTAAAATTGACAATCCTAAATCAGGTCCATAAATGTCAACAAGTCTACTCTTTGAGTATTGATGATGGATGCAAACTGAAAGTGTTCAGCTGGTGTCAAAAAATGAACAACTTTGATGCCAGCTGGATCTTTAGGGGATGCTTGTTCCATAACTTGGGTGCTGTTACAGAGGAAGTCCTCTTGCAGGTCACAGACCCCTGAATTTTGCTGAATGATGGAACTACAGTGGTATCTCTGGTTAAGTACTTAATTTGTTCCGGAGGTCCGTACTTAACCTGAAACTGTTCTTGACCTGAAGCACCACTTTAGCTAATGGGGCCTCTTGCTGCTGCCGTGCCACCGGAGCACAATTTCTGTTCTCATCCTGAAGCAAAGTTCTTAACCTGAAGCACTATTTCTGGGTTAGCAGAGTCTGTAACCTGAAGCGTATGTAACCTGAAGCATATGTAACCCGAGGTACCACTGTACTAAAAGGACCCCTGAGTGGATCTCAGACTCATAGCTGTCAACTTACAGATTTGAAAATAAGGGACCAGCAGCCAAAATAAGGGACCTGCAGCCTCACCTGTTCCAGGCACTCCAGTCTTCCTGTCCTCCTGCAGTCTGGTCAAACTCATGCTGGTAGCTTTGAGAACACTGTCCAACCAACTTTGTAACCAGAGGTTCAACTGAATAGAATCTGAATCACATGCACCACAAGGCCTATGCAGCCTCAACTTAAGATGGTTCCCCGGCCTGGCTTTGCACTGCAAAGTTTGCAGCAGCACGTGCAACAAAATGGCGTCCAGCATTCAAAAACCCCCTCAGCTTGCATTAACTAGCCACACACAAGGCATGCAAGCTCCACCCCCCAGTCGTTCTTAGACTTCTTATTGGGTGAGCAACACAGCCAAGCAACACAGTTGGAACCTCCCTCCTCCCTGGCCGGCAGGGAGGGAGGGAGGAGAGGAGCTGCTTCCTTTGAAATTTAAGGGACATCATTTAAGGGACATCTATCAATAAGGGACAGCAGCGGGACATGGCGCTGGAATAAGGGACTGTCCCTTCAAATAAGGGACACTTGACAGCTATGCTCAGACTACGTGCAGGACAGTAGTCAGAGAGAAATGAGTCCTTCATGTAGCCAAATGCCAAGCTTTTCAGGGCTTTACATAACAGAACCAAACCTTGAATTGGGCTTGGTGACAAATTGGCAGTGAGTACAGGTCTTTTAGGACTGTTATTATATGGTTTAGAGCCATTGGATCCACCCAAACAGTCTTCAAGAGCAGCCCCAAGTAGAGCACAACGCAGTAGTCTAAGCAAGAGGTTACTAGAGCACAAATGACTATAGCCTGGATTCCCTTGTCCTGTTTAGGATAATTTGATCTTGTTGCGTCCATTATTTATTGCATTTATATCCACCCCCAAAGGAGCTCAGAGTGACATACTCAGGAGCTGAGTTTTATCTTCAAAACAACCCTGTGAAGTAGGTTGGGCTGAGAGTCCTCAACTCAGTAAAGTTTAATGGCTGATTGTAGATTTGTACCTGGCTCTCAATGGTCCCAGTCCGGGGGTGGGGGGTGGGGGACATTTTTGAACTCGAGGGCCACATTCTGGCTGAAGGTGAGAGGAAGGATGAGATTTTTCTTGGGAGGAGCGATTTGTCCCCAGTGAAGGCTGACAGAATTAGGTGCCCAAGATTTCCCATGGAGATGATGTTTCTTCTTCTCAGGGATATTGCAAACCCTGTGGTCTTGAGAACATGGGTGGTTGCCAGATAAGCTGGCCAACTTTTATCATATTGCAGTAATAGCCTGGATGAAAGAAAGGGACAGTAAAAACCAGTAGCCCCTTGCGTGCGGTTTCAAATCTGCAGAGATTTTACACACAAAGAGCTTTTCCGTGCCGCAGGGACAGCGGTTCGACGTTGTCCTTTACATGGAAACAGTTAACAGTCCTCGTATTCTAATCCACGAATCGGCGGGGCCCCTCCCCAAAGCGAGTGAGGATTGTCGCTTTTCTGCCACGGGGCTGAGTAGCCAACACGGCTGGAACTGTTACGGATCCCAAAGTCCCAGAGTTGGGTTCCTTGGCTTGGGAAGCAGGGCGGGGGGGGGGGGAAGGAAGAGTGTTGAAATAGCTTTGCAAGGTTCAGTTTCTTCTTGGCTCCTGTGTGTGTATATGGTAATGGGGGGGGGGATAATGGGGAAGGAGGTTACAGGCTTGATAAACTGACTCGTAAGCGAGAGAAAAACCTAGCTGGCTTTTGCTCCTCTGGCCAGCTCCCCCACCCTCCTGCCCTTATTGGAGTACCTCAGCCTCCACGCTGCGATCATGCTGTTCTCTGTGAGTCTGCTTTCCTGGCCAGCACAAACCTCGGCTGTTATGGTTGCACCGTTTCCAAAGTCCGGGTTGTATTCACTGCCCAGTTTGCTTTAGTCATTCAGATTCTGGCGGGGTGCATTGACTTTTTCCCTTCTTCTTTTGCTTACAGCTTCTCCCGTCCCCTTAAAGGTGCAAGAGGAGAATGGCTTATGCCAAGTCCACAGGA
This sequence comes from Podarcis melisellensis, assembly GCF_964234715.1. Lineage (NCBI taxonomy): Eukaryota > Metazoa > Chordata > Lepidosauria > Squamata > Lacertidae > Podarcis > Podarcis melisellensis. Next base: position 37,492,216 of record NC_138546.1, on the reverse strand, counting down.
CTCTCGTGGGAGATCACCTGGTTCACAGTGACCGCCATCTGCGCCCATCTACAGGTAGGCAAGAGGGTTGCAGTCTCAGCAGCTGCTTGAAGATGGGATGATGGATTAATCCTACGGATGAAAGGGGGAAATCCCGGCAAGTCGCTGGGATGGGCTGCGCGCTCTAGCGTGCTGCTGGTGTTCGAATCAAAGGCAGCTGTAGTAGGAAAGGCAATTTTTGTTGCTGCTGTTCCCATCCTTCCTTTAGACGACTTACATTCCGCCTTTTTTTTTTTTTACAAGCCACAAGGCAGTTTACAGCAAAACCGTATTAGATGAGAAGAATGCATAAAAATAACATAGTCCTTAAAATAACTAATAACAAATCGCTGAGTAGCAATTGCTGATAGCAGCATCCTAGGGGTGAAGGAGGAGAAATCTGATTTAAATCGCGCCTAAAGGTGAACTTGCCCGCTTAGTGCTTTCTGAAACACACCAGCCACCCTTGGAAATTCTCACTTTTTAAGATTTTGCAGTGCAGTTCACCCGCCCAAGTATTGTGCACAAAAACGCATAAACTAGGGCAAAGTGTGCATTTAAGTACTGTACACATATTAGTGAAAATGGCACACAAAAAGGCATTGTGTTAGGAAATTGTGCTTGCAAAAATACAGAATGCATACCAAAAAAGCTTGTGATTTTTCATGTGTATGTTTTAAAATTGCAATGTTAAAATTGCAAGACGCGCAGGTCTTGCCGGTTCAGCTTCTGGCGTCGACACGACACAGCTACTGCTGATCACCTCCGGCCAGTCCTCGCCAACTCCTATGCTAGGAATCTGGGAGACTGTTGACCCAGGCGTCCACTGCTTCAGAACGTGCTGCAACCAATCTGCGCCAATCTGCAGTCCATAACCTACTGGTAAAACCTATTTGGTGTTTCGAAACTTTCTGACTAGTTGCAGGACCTTAGCCAGACCTAGCAGAGTACACGCAGAATCCACGGAAGCAATTGGTGATTTGGCTGCAGACAGGATAGACGAAGAAGGAACCAGGAACTTGTAGTTAGGTGTTTATTATATACAGTGGACTATTTACAGGAACAGAACACGGATCTTTTGCTAGCTCTCTCTGACACGACTCACAACTCCTACACTGACACACAGAACTCTGAACACTGAACTAACACATTTAGTTAGTAGGCCATTATCACTTCCTTGAGAGAGCTTGACCAATCAAGGAGCGGTCTCCATGTCTCTGTTATCACAAGGTAGACTTACTCCTTCAGACTGCCTTCTGGCTGTCTGAGAAACCTTAATTGACTCTGTGTGAGTAGCTGCACGTACACAGTTTCCCAACAGATGCGTGGCTCGGGCGTGCTGCAGGCCCCGCAGTGAGTACTGCCCAGCAATTTGTCACCCCCCTCAGTGGTGACACCTTACGCAGCTGACAGGACCCACTGCTGGTGCCCACTTCCTTTTTTTTTTTTTTTGCTAGCCCAGCGCTGTGAACAAGCACTGGGCGGCTAAGCTGGGCGGCCATTTTTAACGTCACACAATTTCACTTCCCCTGGGATGTTGTCGCTCTTAGGCATTGTGGGAAATTAAAATGGCGACTAGGCTCAGACTCCCAACACAGTGCTTCTGGTGCTACCAGCAGGTAAACCCTCCAGAGCCACTGAGGAATGAGGGAATACTTTGCCCACAGACCCTTCAAAGCGGAAGTTAGCCTTGCCGCACGTATCTATGGAAGGCCACAGACTAGACAGCTAAATCCAAGGTCAGATTAAGACTTTTCCGTGGCTTGTGTTGGCAGATCCAAATGTCACAGCACTCCCCCTGCCCTGGTTAAATATATTGTGGGTTGGACAGAAGGAACAGTGAGTTGAAGGAAAGCAGTTGCTAATTCTGTCCTGCAAACCCAGGGTTAGCAAGCGTTGTGTGTTGCTTCCCCACCAATGTCATAGACAATTTCCATTATCCCCTGCCAGCATGGCAAATGCAGTCCACAACATGAGGAGGGCACAACGTTTGCTATCCCTGTTCAAGTGCTAGCAATTTGAACAACAGGCTCTGTAGCAGGTCTCACATCTCATAAAGCAGAGCAACTTTCTCATGCAACTCTCTGGTATTAGGCCTAAAGCAGCTGTTGGGTGAGCGTAAGACACCTTCCACATGTAAGAAGGCTTTCCCTCATCTGGATTCAACCCAATGTTATAAGATAAATATTTGGCCATTTCCAGATCTCGTCTGGTTATTATAAGAACCTTGGCTGCAATCCTAACCCTTCTCACCTGGGAGTAAGCCCCATCGGATTCAAGGGGGCTTACTTCTGTGAGTAGACATGGTTAGGATTGCAATGCATTTTAATATGGAGAATTTGGGTGCCTGAGTTTTCTTGTTTTCTCTCTCCCCATCTCCTTTTGTATATTCAGGTTGTGAGCCTGAGGGGTAGGTAGGGACTGTGCTGATTTGTAAGCGATTCTGGGAAACTTCTCGGACAAGGAGCAGGGTGGAAATGGTTTAAACAAATTTCTGCCTTTAAATGGTACGTCAGACTGGGAATGGGAGAATCTGTGAATATAGGTTGCTCATTTTTCTAGATCTAAAATTCAGTCCTCTACGTTTCTTCATCAGTTTGTGACACACACACCCCGAGCCATAATGAAAGTTTATCAGCTTTTTAGTGTGAATTTCTTCTAATAAACACACATTTGGATGTTGTTTTCCTCACATACACACTTTTCTAAAGCACTTGTTTATTTAATGCATTTTTGTACATTATTTTTACAGATATAATTTGCATGCACACCTTCCCCGAGTGTATGGATTTTTAAAAAACAAATTACTTGGCAGGGTTGCCTTAATCTACTTCAGGATACAGCTGGCCCTAGTCATCTTTGTTATGGTTAATAGCTAAACAATAAAAATATTACAATTAGTACTTCTCATCTCCCTGTACTGTGGTACCTTGGGTTACATACGCTTCAGGTTACAGACTCCACTAACCCAGAAATAGTGCTTCAGGTTAAGAACTTTGCTTCAGGATAAGAACAGAAATCAGGCTCTGGTGGCACGGCAGCAGCAGGAGGCCCCATTAGCTAAAGTGGTGCTTCAGGTTAAGAACAGTTTCAGGTTAAGTACGGACCTCCGGGACAAATTAAGTACTTAACCTGAGGTAAAAGGTAAAGGTAAAGGTACCCCTGCCCATACGGGCCAGTCTTGACAGACTCTGGGGTTGTGCGCCCATCTCACTTAAGAGGCCGGGAGCCAGCGCTGTCCGGAGACACTTCCGGGTCACGTGGCCAGCGTGACGTAGCTGCTCCGGCGAACCGGCACCAGAGCAGCACACGGAAACGCAATTTACCTTCCCGCTATAAAGCGGTACCTATTTATCTACTTGCACTTAAGGGTGCTTTCGAACTGCTAGGTGGGCAGGAGCTGGGACCGAAAGACAGGAGCTCACCCCACTGCGGGGATTCGAACCACCGACCATGCGATCGGCAAGCCCTAGGCACTGAGGTTTTACCCACAGCGCCACCCATGTCCCTAACCTGAGGTACCACTGTATAAAAGATTTGCTGCTTGTCCCCCCCACCCCGCCCCCTTCTGATTATAAGATCAGTTAGAACCAGTGGCGTAGCTGGCCTGCAGGGTGGCTGAAGAGGAGGCGGGGGATGACTGCGGGCCCCACGCCACTGGAAAAGGTGCCTGAGCCACCCCTGGGAGAGACATGTGGCTTGGGCATGCTGCAGGCCCCACAGTAAGTGTTGCCTGCTGGGTGAGTAGCGCCCGGTGCGCCCCCTTCCCCCATCTACACTGCTGGTTAGAACTGCCAACAAGAAGATTGCGATAATTCTGAGGTAGAATGGTGGTTTTGTGTTATAAGCTCTAAATTCTGAGGTAAAATGGTGGGTTCAAATTGGAAGCTCTGAGGTAAAATGGTGGCTTTGCCTTCAAACCTATGCTTCTGTGTAGACTTTAAAAGCCAGATTAGAAACATCCCCAAAGGAGAGATCCTTACGAATCTGCCAAGCGTACTGTTCAATGAAATATTTATCTCTGACATGGCTATTCAGTGACAGCATTACCGCAAAGCTTATGCAAGTTCCTGCAGTTGCTTTATGACTAATGGCAGCTTTAAAAATTAGTATTCTTGGGATCCAAACAGCTGCTTTCCTCAGTTTGCTGGGATAGAAAAAAAAACAAGGGATATTACAAAGTCAAGTAGTACTGCTTTTAAAATTAGTTTTATGCTAACAAAACCCAATGGTGGCCAGTGGCTTGAATTTAATTAATTTTATAATGAATGATTTTAGAGTGTTGTTTGTGCTGTACTTTTGTACTGTTTTATTGTTGTTAGCCGCCCTGACCCCGGCTTTGGCTGGGGAGGGCGGGATATAAATAAAATGTATTATTATTATTATTATTATTATTATTATTATTATTATTATTATTATATATTCTACTTGCTTTGATCAAAATAACAACATCGAGAACCAGTGATAGTAAGAATAGGTTGTTTGCCTCAGCATTTTATTCCTCTTCCCTCAATCACTATTTCATTGAGAGTTGTAGCATTCTTAGAATAAATTGGAATAAATAAGAATTATCTTAAGATAAAACTTTTCCAACATGATTGGCTTGAATCTGCCACCAATATATCTGTTTCAGTCTTGAGCATGACAGGAACACAGGAACTGACTTTATATAGACCAGGCATGGCCAAACCTGGCCCTCCAGCTGTTTTGGGACTACAACTCCCATCATCCCTAGCTAACAGGACCAGTGGTCAGGGAACTGTAGTCCCAAAACAGCTGGAGGGCCAAGGTTGGCCATGTCTGATATAGACAGAAGGTCATCAAGCCCGAAGCCCAGTGGTTAGTTTACCTGTAGCCCTCCAGATGTTGTTGGATTCCAACTCCCATCATTGCCAGCTGGAGTCATTGTCCAGCAGTGGACCGCAGGTTCTCCATTTCAGGCATGTACTGTTCACTGTCTTACGAGAACGACATTTTCCAGATGTAAATCTGAAATCAGATCCAGGCATTGGGGTTGCAAACCAGCCAACAATAATAATGGGTGCATACAGACCAACTCCTGGATAATTATTTCTTACTAATTTCATTGTGACAGTACTTATGTGCAGTGTGTTCTGGACCAAATTGCAAGCCCCACATGCAAGTTTGCGATGGATGGTGTGTCTGTGCTGGCCACATAGTGTACACCCAGATTGTTGCTATCCCATCGCAGCAAATTCGCATTGCACAAATATTGGTGGTTGGGAAGTTTGTACATCAAACCCACTTCCCCCAAAGATCACTTTTTGCGATAAGAAAAGTGATAGCACAATGCACTGGAAAGTATTGAATTAACACCTGCTTTGACTCAACTGTCATTTAACCTGCGGCAAACAAATTAGAATTAATGCTCATTACTTAGCTAACATCATATAATCTCCCTGCAAACAAATGCTTGAAGTGATTGTTTATTGATAAATACACATTAAAAAAAATACCAGTAGTTGTTTAAATCACAGTTGCAAAAGAACATTAATATAAACTGAGAAGAGGAATTGTATCTGTGTTTGATTTATATTTAATGTTGTAGCAAGAATAGTAAAACAATGTTTGAAAAGCTGACTAGAAGAATCTGGTTTCCAGAAATCCTTGGGTTTGTCATGCTTCCGGACAGCTTAGAAACTCTCTGAATGCAAGTTAGCCCAGCTGAACTGTAAAACAATGTTCAAAGCGCTCTTAAGATGGTAATTACCCCATAGCTGATGCATGCTAACCGTTGCCATTACTGTCAATGTGGGCGATCCTCCTTGTTTAATAATGCTGCTTTCTAGGGCTAAGTAAGTGGAGAGTTTGTTTATGGGCGGAAATCAGGCTGTACTTCTCTTTCCTCTGCCAAAAATCTGGATGGTTAGTAGAAGTGATTTTAGGATGTTTTCTCCTGTTGTTAACATACATGCTTCTTGCAAGCAGCAGCCAAAATTCTACACTCCAGAGGCACACCCAGAACTTTCACATGCCTTGTAAACCTCAAGAAGTTCTTAAAAAACAAAAACCAAGCTTCCCATGTATGTAAGATACTAGTTCTCTTGGCACTTCGACTTTGCGCCTATGAGCAGACACCTTAGCCCAGCTTCCAGATGGTGTGGACTACAGCTCCCATAATTCCTGAGGCTCATGGGAGTGGGAGTCCAAGAACATCTGGAGGGTGTTGTGCTGACTGCCCCTTTTTGGCTGGGAAATATTTATAACCCCTTCCATGTTAGACCCCCCAAGGCTGAAGGGTAAGCTGGTGGGCACAGGCAACAAGCCAATATCTCCAGCTTACCATATGATTGCAGAGTTGGAAGGGACCCAAATGGTCATCTAGTCCAATCCCCTGCAAAGATTCCCTGACGGATGGCCATTCCTGGGACCCAGCCAATAGATACATAGGAGGCTGCCTAATATGTCAACCTGTTTGTCCATCTAACCCAAGGATGGAGAACTTCTGGCCCTCAGATATTGTTGAATTCCCATCAGCCCCAGCCAGCATGATCACTGCTCAGGAATTATGGGAACTGTAGTCTAGCAACATCTGGAGGGCTGCTGGTCCCTCATCCCTGATCTAGCCCATCAGTTCTGACTGGTAGTAGCTCTCCAGTACAGTGGTACCTCAGGTTACATACACTTCAGGTTGCATACGCTTCAGGTTACAGAATCCACTGACCCAGAAATATTACCTCGGGTTAAGTACTTTGCTTCAGGATGAGAACAGAAATTGTGCTCTGGCAGCGCGGCAGCAGCAGGAGGCCCCATTAGCTAAAGTGGTGCTTCAGGTTAAGAACAGTTTCAGGTTAAGAATGGACCTCCGGAACGAATTAAGTACTTAACCTGATGTACCACTGTAGCAGTATTGCCCATTACCTGCTTACACCTTCATTCCATGTACACCACATCTGGAGATGCCAGGGATTTATATATAACATTTATATACCACCTTTTTCTCCAAGGAGCTCAAAGTGGTGTACATGGTTCTCCCCTCAATTTTGTCCTCACAACTACCCTGTGTGGTAGGACAGGCTGAAAGACAAGGACTAGCCCAAGGCCACCTGGTGAGCTTCACAGCCAAGTGGGGATTCAAACCCTGGTCATAGTCTAACCATTAGACTGCACTTTGCAACCTTCTGCCATGTGCAAAGTTTATACTCTACTACTGAGCTCTGGACTGATGTGCAAACTCCTGTCTTGTCTTATCTGCACCCCCCCATTCTGCACCCCCCCCATTCTTATAGATGCAGAACTTATGTGACCCACAGATGTTGCTTTAAGTCCATTTTGGGGTTTGTAAATGATCTTTCTTCTGCCTCTAGACAACCAGTTCCCAGAGATGCCTGTTGTTGGCCCAGCTTGTTGGGTGTTGGGTGTGCACCAGAGAAGTTTATTTGAGCGGTTAAGCTCACCACAGGAAACAACTGTGTAGTAGAGATAATATTTACCTGGCAAACACAAACACACACGCTATATATATATATATACACACACACAATTTGCAGTTGCTACAAGATGTTTTCACTCTCTGAGCCCAGAGAGGGTCCCAGCTTAAAGTCCTTGTTGAGACAAAGTCCACACAGGAAGTGCAAAGTCCAGTTGCTAACAAACTCCTACAACTGCCAGACTTCCCTGAGTCCAGAAGTCTTGCAAGTTGTCCAATATCCCTCTGGCGAGGTCTTCCTTCACAAAGTTTTCCACGTTTTCACAGGGTCGTTCCAATAATCTCCATGTTTCCATCAGACTCTTCTGTACTCCCAAGCAATGAATGCTGTAACTTGAGTCCTTTTCTACCCAGTGTTACGCAGCAATACAGATAAGACAACCACAAGATGCCTGCAGCTGCACTGCAGCGCAAACTCATGGAGAATTAACCCCTTTTTCACTTTCCTTAACACGGCTTTAGTTCAATTATTTTAATATTTTCTTACTGCATTTCTAGCCTACATGTCCTTCTCCTCCCCATGTTATCCCCACAACAACCCTCATTTAGGCTGAGAAAGACAGTGCTTAGCCGCAGGTCACCCAGTGAGCTTCATGGAGTAGTGGGGATTTGAACCCTGGCCTCCCAGGTCCTGGTCCTGCATTCTAACCATTACGCCGCACTAGCTTCTGCCTTTAAGGATACATATCCTTCAAAGGTGGCTGACAACTGGCATCAATGCACATTAAAACACAACCTAAGGAAGACCAAGATACAGCTATAAGGATCTAGGACAGCTGGCGGATCCTTTCTTGAGCTGCCTGGGAGTCATGTTTAAAGGAACAGGGCGAGATGGAATGTCTTGCAAGTGACTCATAAGCCATCGTTTGGCCACACCGTCTACTGCTATGTGTATGTGTCAGCTCAGAAGTAAAGGAAGTTGTCTTCCTGGACATCTTGCACATGTGGCGCCTTGCATTGCACTAGTTTTGAGTGCTTTAATGCAAAATAAAATCCGGCTGATAATGTTACAGGGAGATGCAGGTACGCAAAAATATAAGGCAGAGGGTTCTCTTGGGGCTCAGCTCTACAGTAAATGTTTCTTGGCTTGCACCTTGTGGAAGCCTTCACAAGGTTGCAGAAATCTTGGCTTCTCTCCCGTTTGGCTGATGCGTTGTGAATTGAGCCGCCTTCCAAAAAGGCTTTTATTGTTCTGTTGTGTTTTTTTAAAAGTTGTGTTGTGAATTCTCCGGGTCATGCTCTTGCCACTAAGAGGTGAGAGGCTAATGTGAATAACACCCACTTCGGATGTATTGAGATGGATTTTTCCGGACTCTGTCTAGGCAACTTGAGTTTGTTTCTCCCACCCTTTCATTCATTTTCCAGGTATGGTATTCTGTTATTGGTATAACACTCAACTGCAGCTGCAGAAGGTTTAAGTGTGATCTGAGGTCTTGGTACGTGCGTAACAAAGGCAGTTACGTTGAATTTTTGAGCAAGATTCTGCCTCCTAAAACATACGGGCACCTGGTTTTTAAAGGTGAAGAACTATTTGCATTTTTAAAGTTGTTTTTAGCTTCTTTTTCCCCACCCAGAATCGTCCAAAAACCTTATATTGCTTTTCTGAATGTGTTGGCTGGCTGACAGTAGTAGCACAACTACTGTGGGTTATTACAAAGATCGAACAGTGGAATTGCAAGATGAACATTTTTAGGGAACCGACATAGGTTAGGGAAATCCGTGTATTCCCTCATGTATATTGTGTTACTTTTTCTATTATGATTGCACAAAACAATTTATAAGATAAAGACAAACATCCAAATGAAAATAAAATCTAACATGGTCATAGCCATTTTTGTGTGTGTGGCATAGGTGCTTTAAGTAATAGAGGGGCAATACCACTTGCATAAGTATTACATGAAGATCCCACACTTTCCAGAACATCACTGCAGCACGTTCTTTCCCACAAGATGTCTGTTATGTGTGGGTTTTTTTGGAAGCAGGTTGGCTGCACGAGAGAGCTGAACTCCACTTTAATCGTGCAAACCGAATTTGCCCCTATGTAATTTATTTAATCAATTTATAAACTACGATCAGCTCTAAGCGGTTCAAAGAAACACAATACAAGAAAAGGGTAGGAATCAGTTATAAAACCAGACTTAAATTAAAGTGCCTTCAGGAATTAAAAAAAAGTATTTGGCAAGCACTGGAGACATACCCTCCAACATTTCTCTGATGAAAATAGGACTGTCCTTTTCCATTAACAACAACAATTTTATTATTTACACCCTGCCCATCTGACTGAGCTGCCCCAGCCACTCTGGGTGGCTTCTAACACATATAAAAACATAATAAAACATTAAGCATTAAAAAGCTTCCCTATACAGGGCTGCCTTCAGATGTCTTCTAGTTACAGTGGTACCTTGGGTTACATATGCTTCAGGTTACATACGCTTCAGGTTACAGACTCTGCTAACCCAGAAATAGTACCTCAGGTTAAGAACTTTGCTTCAGGATGAGAACAAAAATCGTGCTCTGGCGGCGCGGCGGCAGCAGGAGGCCCTATTAGCTAAAGTGGTGCTTCAGGTTAAGAACAGTTTCAGGTTAAGAACGGACCTCTGGAATGAATTAAGTACTTAACCCGAGGTACCACTGTACTTCTGTCAGAGGTTTTCAACCTTTTTGAGTCCATGGCTCCCTTTACAAACTACATTCTTTCTGCGGCACCCCTGTGGGGCTCAGGAGCTCAGTTATGTCACCCTTGCCTGCAGAGCTGGCAGCCTCTCGCCCTATTTTGATTACCTTCCCTTGTGGAGTGTTCCCTCTGCCCCCTCTCCTTAAGAATCCTCTGGGCAGCCGCTGCTGCTGCCCATGGTCTCTGAACTCACCCTTCCCCCAAAGAGACATGAGTGGGCGTCAGAAGGGGGAGGGAAGGAAAGAGGTACAGAGGCCAGTGTTGCTCGTGGCGCCCCTGACCATCCTTCAAGGCAACCCAGGGGGCCATGGCACACTGGTTGAAAACCATTGACTTATATCCTTGGCTCAGGGGTCTCATAGCTCCACACCCTCCAACATTTCTCCAATGAAAATAGGGACATCCTGAGGAAAAGCGGGACATTCTGGGATTAAAATCAGAAACCAGGATAATCCGAGATTGTCCCTGGAAAATAGGGACACTTGGAGGCTCTGTGGAGATTCAGCAGGGAGGGGGCCTGTCAGATCTCAACTGGAAGGGAGTTCCATAAAATTGGGTCCACAATACTCAATGGTTGGATACCACCAGTGCAACTGAGCCATGGGGGGACCACTAACAGTGACTCGCTGGAACACCTCAGCGATCTGAGAGGTTATAAGGGATTAGGCGGCCCTTGAAGCATCCTGGACCCAAGTTAACAACATTGTAAATCGATACCGGAACCTTGAACATGGCCCAGTAGCCTATGGGCAGCCAGTGTAATCTTTTGAGCACTGGAGGTATATGCTGGTGATAGTCTGTCCCCATCAATGTTCCGGTGGAGCATTTTGTACCAGATGGAGCCTCGGGAGCAGGCTCAAGAGTAGTCCTACATGGGAGTAGGCCAGTCTTGCTTGGACCACTGTGGCCAGACGATCCCTGACCAAAAAGGGCTGCAATTGATATCAGCTTAATTCCACCCTCAAAGTAGTGGCAGTCTGGATGTATTCTTGGACTCAGCTTTGCATGGTGCTGAGGGTTTTGAATGCAAGCTTTGAGGCGGAGAAAGGACTGGCATTCTGTAGTTATGCTGGAAGGCTGTGACAGGCATAAAGGGCAGCAAAGAAGAATGGGAAGGATCCATTTAGGAAGGGTCCACAGGTCTTCCAAACATCCTGTAGATGACAAATGGTCCTTATATTTCCTTGGTTTTCCAGCTTGTTGTCTTAGTTAGGCCTGGGTAAATATGTAACTGAAACGCTTCAATATACTGCTGAAATGCGTGGCTTTGTGTGTTTTTGCAGTAGATAGTATTTTACTGAAAGAAAGCTGTAAATGCAATTTCAATTCCACAAGTTTGTTTTAATGTGTATTTACATCTCCAGTGGGAATAGCCTTGAAAATGAGAGAGCAATTAAATTACCAGGAAAATGCATTTTGTTTAGTGTTGTGAGTCTCACGGGCCTTTCAAACATCCTGTTAGCTTACCCTGTTTGTAAATCACAACCTTTAAAAGTCATTTATATCTATATTTATCATGCATGTATGTTAAAGTACCAGAACTGTTTCAATGGGAAAACTATCTGCAGTTCTGTGTTTACCTCGTGGACAGCTAATGGGAACTGGAGGAGTGCTACTCACTTAACACAGGTCTTTAAAATTTGTCTACTGTGTGACACACAAAGTGGCGTGCAATAACACCAATGAGAACCACAATTTCCCCTCCCCGCAAACCCAACAAAAGAATAGAAAAACCTTAATTAAACAAAGAAGGAGGCACAAAGAAAAAGCTTCAAATTCCAAAAAGCATTCAGAAATCAGTATTTGTAAGGTTGTCCTAATAACCAACCTAAAATAATAGCATCGTATAACATTTGGAGGACCTCACTGTTTTGCTGAGATGGTGGAATGTTTGCCAAGTGGATTTTGCATAGGTGAGGAACCCTCTTAGGTTGACATCAGCTTGTGTGGAAGGAGCTGTTGTCTAAGATACCAAGCTACATGTTTTTTATTTGCTGTGGTTTCCTGAGCCCTGAGTCCAGCAGTGACACGGGCTCAGGGTCTGAGGGACCAATAGTACAGATGAAGGAAGCACAGGGCTTGCGCACTGCTGCTGACCCAGGGGTCCTCATGGCCAGGATGGCAGAGACCTTTAGGAATGAGATTGAGGAGACTGCATGGACCACAAATTCCTGAGACTACAGCCCCAGAGCCCAGGTCCAGTAAGGGGCCACCATACTAACCTCTAGTGTGCATGGATAAACCTGTCAGTTTTATTTCTCTCAGTTTTCCAGATTTAAGTTTAGTTCTTCATCACTTTACACACACACACACACACACACACACACACATGTGTGTCCTCAAGAAAGTTTTCCTGTTTTAGTTCACATTTCCCTTAAGTGCATTATTTGTATGCAATTTCTCCTAACACAATGCATTTTTGTATGTTACTTCACTAATATATGAAAATTTTCTTGCATGCTATACAGTGGTACCTCGGGTTAAGTACTTAATTTGTTCCGGAGGTCCGTTCTTAACCTGAAACTGTTCTTAACCTGAAGCACCACTTTAGTTAATGGGGCCTCCCGCTGCCGCCACGCCGCTGGAGCACGATTTCTGTTCTCATCCTGAAGCAAAGTTCTTAACCTGAGGTAATATTTCTGGGTTAGCAGAGTCTGTAACCTGACGTGTATGTAACCTGAAGCGTATGTAACCCGAGGTACCACTGTATATAAGACAATTTTTGATTGGAGAACTGAATTGCAAAATTCAGAGAAGTGCAAATTTCAGAGAAGTGCAAATTTTGAAGGATAGATGCATTTTGGTTCATGTCTTCTTTTCGGAATGCAAACTTAAGTTTGCATTGAAATGGGAACAGAACTTAATTTCTTCAAATTTGGCTGAATGTTAAGCAGCATTAATTGAGCACCATTAAACTAGATAGAATTAGGAGGACAAGTGAGAGTGAGAAAACATAAACTTTTTGGAGAACTATTAGACTACAAATTAAGTTTGTGGGACATAAGAATGCAAACAAGATGACAAATTGCTGGTAAAAATTTACAATGATGAAAGTGGGAGCGGGAGACGTGAGGGAGTCCAAAGAAGTTGTGAAAATATGTTATGATATATGTTATACTGTGTGTTATCTATGTACCCATATCGAAAACCTTAATAAATATTTTATATATAAAAAAAACACAGAACTTAATTTATTCAGCATCCCTAGGCTCTAGTAAGGGGCCACCACACTTGCCTGTTATGTTCTTGCATGGGGCAGCCATGTTTATTCTGTAAAATTCTCCCAGAGAGCAATAGGAAGTCATCAAGTCCCATCGCTCCCTGGGGGACTTGCTATATTGTAGAAGCATCGCCCCCAATTACGCGTGATCCCACATTTATGCCCGGCACTGGGGGATAAATCAATAAATCAAGTTAAATCTATTCAAACCTGGAAATTGCAGGAGAGAGCTGGAAAGTTCTTGTGGCTCGTGAGGAGACCCTCCCCAGAGCCTGACGAGCTCTTAAAAAAAAAAAGAAATTGTGGGTTCCAAAATGGCGCACGGGAGCTCTCGCTGCCACTGCACTACCCCACTCAACAACTGTTGGGTGGGAAGCTGTATTACAGTGGTCTCTGAGATGCTATTCCCTACCCTTTCTGGTGATCTGGAGGCAAATGTACATATGGGTTGCTTAAAAAAATAATTGTGCATTTTCACAGACTTAGTATACACAACTTAGATTTTCATTCTTTAATCTCCTATCAAAAAGACTTCCACCTTCATGGTTCCTTATTTATTCTCCCGCTCCCCCACTGCATATCCTTTTAGCATCACCCAATTCATTCTGCACATTTACCGTTCTGTTTTTGACTGCAGTTCATATTTCTAACCCTACTTGGAAATTTATTTGTTTACTGTAAAGGTAAAGGGACCCCTGGCCATTAGGTCCAGTCGTGACCGACTCTGGGGTTGCGGCGCTTATCCGGGTCATGTGGCCAGCATGACTAAGCCGCTTCTGGAGAACCAGAGCAGCGCACGGAAACGCCGTTTACCTTCCCACCGGAGTGGTACCTATTTATCTACTTGCACTTTGACGTACTTTCGAACTGCTATGTTGGCAGGAGCAGGCACCAAGCAATGGGAGCTCACCCCGTCGCGGGGATTCGAACCGCCAACCTTCTGATCGGCAAGTCCTAGGCTCTGTGGTTTAACCCACAGTGCCACCTGTTTACTGCATCTCTTTAAATACTCCCCCCAAAATCCTCACTCTTCCCGTATCCCTCTCACATCTTGAGAGATGGATTGCTTTTTGTTATGTAGGATTCTGAAGAGTTCTGAACTTACAGTCGTACCTCGGGTTGCGAACATGATCCGTGCGGGAGGCACGTTCGCAACCTGCAGCGTTCACAGCCTGACATGATTTGGCGCTTCTGTGCATGACGTCAATTTGCGCTTTGCGCATGCACAAAAGCCGAGGGTTCGGCACAGTCTGCAACCCGAAAACGCGCAACCCGCAGCGTTCATGACCAGAGGTATGACTGTACAGTGGTACCTCGTGTTACATACGCTTCATGTTACATACGCTTCAGGTTACAGACTCTGCTAACCCAGAAATAGTGCTGCAGGTTAAGAACTTTGCTTCAGGACGAGAACAGAAATTGTGCTCCAGTGGTGCGGCAGCAGCAGGAGGCCCCATTAGCTAAATTGGTGCTTCGGGTTAAGAACAGTTTCAGGTTAAGTACAGACCTCCAGAACGAATTAAGTACTTAACCTGAGGTATCACTGTATTTGTTGTGAAAGAAGAAGAAATCGCCCTAGTCCCCTGCTCTGATGAGGTTCCCCTCTTAACACGCATTTCACTTCTGCGCGTGGGGGTCTCATGTAAGAGTCACCTGTATTCAAAGCAGGAAGCAGTAAATAGCACTGCATTCAAAGCCTTCTAGGCTGTGGCCATTTGGAATACCTGTTGTTGAATTTTCAAAAACTCAATAAAGTAGGGTGGTTGTCTCTGTTTAACAAACACCCTGTTCCGCCTTGTAAAGGAATCCACAGGACTTTTGATTCCAAAGTGGCGTTAGGCATGGATCTGGATTGAATCAGTTGAGTCCACTTTGGAATCGGAGCTTTGGTGAATGCCTTCGCCATCCCTAACCACACATTCTTGAAGCCATGCTGAGTTTTTCAAAGTTTTTAGTGAATATGGAAAAGCTTGGGACTGTACAGCAGCACAGCAGGGTAACTTAACATGGGGGCGACGGTATCCTGCTCATTTTGTGAATAGTCAGTGTAAGTTTAACTTCTGTTTTTGCTGCCTACCTGGGAGTGCAAATCTCAGGCCGGGGTTGTGGACCACTTGGCTGGTGATAGTACATCAGTCATAGGCTCACAAATGGCTTGGCTTGGTGGAGAGTAGACCAGGCGCTGTGATTCTCTGGGAACCATTGCGCTGCTGGTGGTGCGATGTTTTGCTTCACCATTTTAGGCTGCTGCCCAAGTTTGGTAAATCGTGGCCTTTCCATCTGTGCATCTCTGCAGAGATTTCCTTGAGTGAATTCAGTGTCAGCTCTGACTGAGTGGAGTTTGCAGAGTTCCCAAGCCCTACGGTTGGCTCTGTTCTAAAACTTTAGTGAGAACATGCGTGGGCGTAAAGGCTTTGGGGCCCAAACGTTGTAATATTTGAGATGGTTGTTCAAATATTAAATGTGTTTTTATTGTTCGGAGAAAAAAAAAAGACTATTGGGGTCAAAAGGAGGACACGAGCGCATTGTTTGTTTGCTCTGGTTGTTGGAGATGAATTCAGGCTTCTTCTTCTTATTTATTTTTTATTTTTTTAGCCCTAACTGGCTAGTTGTATTTCCTCTTCATGTGGCATGAATCATTTTATCTCTTTTTCATTGTAAATGTGCAAGGAAAAGAGCAGAGCTGTTTCCACTTCTATTAACTTTTCTGAGAAATTGCTTTTGGTTCCCCTCCCTTTCTTTTTTGGAGGAAAAAGAATAGAGTTATCCAAAAAGATAATTTGCCTGCTGAACACACACACACACACACACACACACACACAAATATGCCTTGCAAAATTGGAAACGATTTCCATTTGCTAATGTCGGTTTTTATTGTGTGTCACTGAAGAGCGTTTTATCAGGTGTTCCAAACTCTATCTTTTGGCAGAGATTTCCTCGAACTACTGCAGAGGGAAACATCAAAAAACCTATCCAAAAGCATGTACACTTACTCCTTTTTTCCTTCCTTTTTTTTGGGGGGGGAAAAAAATAATGAAGCAGAAGATGGAAACTCACTTTTAAAAAACCTGTGGCTTTTTGCCACGAAAACTGTATTTAAAAATCACTTGGAATGCTTGAATGGATTTTTATCTTCTGTCAGTGAAAGTACTGAGGAAGACACAGGTGCATGGAGATCTCGAAAAGTTGCTGGCTCTATGCTGCATTTTGTCCGGGGGTATGAATACTGACATCACAACGATGGAATGTTGATTGACAGTGTGTTGTGGTTTCTGTTAGCGTCTTCTACTGGAAAGCATGTGCTTCAAAGGAAGTTGTCAATTTTTAAATATGTCTTTGCTTTCATAGTATTTGGCCAGGCACGCTCAACAGCAAATAAAATCAGGAAATACCAGGCTGTTCTGGTATAAAAACTGAGTGGAATATACAAATACTGACAAGTGCTTTGCCTTCATAAAAACGTTGGGATTAATTTTTGGGGGTGCCAGAAATATATGCATGATTGTTCACTTCCAGTGCAAAACCCATATATTCAACCGTTGCAGAGAGTATTATTGTTGAAACAACAAAAAGAAAAAAGGAGCAATTGTATATTCAAGCCATTGCACTAAGCCCAAGCATCCTTGCCTTGTACAGCAGTGGTTTTTACATCTTCACTGCACTAATGTCAAATAATTCATGTGTGTGCAAATGTGTGTGTGCTTTGCGTGGACAGGCGGAGTCGCCAGATCCCACGCGGTCCCCCCCTCAAGACAACGTGCTATGGGATTAAATTGGCCACAACTTTATTAAATTTCAAATTTTCTTAGACCTTGGCTCAGGCATTGGGTGTTCTCCCTCCCCAGTCCGCAGCCGGGGACCTAGGGAGCATCAGGGTTATCCAGTGTGTGTGTGTGGGGGATGGGCCGGCTCTGGAGAACATATGTTCAAGCAGAGATAGCTGCCCCCGTTACGCCGCAGGGGAGAGCAATGACGACCTTTCGGCGTACGGTCAAAGCCTCCCTTCAGAAACCCCTTTAACGGGGAACCCTGGTATCGCCGCCGCAAAGAGGAAGATGGACTAAAGGATTCCGCCCAAGGCCTGATACCGCCAAAGTTGTGATGTTTTGCTAGGGAAAGGCGAAACCTGCCATGCAGGGGAATTCCTTTCCAGCCCTTTAACAGCGACCTTAACGTAGCAGCGCCCACATACCTGTGAACAAAAGTTAACCTGCAAAGAAGACATTAACTGAGGGTGGGTAGGGTGGGAGAAGCTCTGGAGCCAAGTGAGGATTCCCAAGTAAGATCCTCCCTCTATTGTGTGGGCAGGTAATCCCTCCCCTACCTGGCCTGGTCTCCTTGGCAACGCTTCCCCCAGGTGGGATTGGACAACTGACTGAGGTAGGCGGAGACTTCCAGGTATCCCACCTGAGGGAAGGCAAAGCCAAGCCTATGCTGATGGAGCCGCACCGGGTCCAGGGGCTGCGCGCATCCACGCAAAGGTCGCCCCCCGTTTTAAGCGGCGAGCGGTCATTATTGCAAAAGTTGCATTTGCACTTCTACATTTGTTTGAACTAAGGACTTGTACCCAAGTTTGCTTCTTTTCTCTTCCTGCACAATCCATTTTCCTTTTGTTTGGGTTTCTTTGGGGTGTGTGGTGATCTGTAATATGCTCTGGGAATATTTTATTGACTGAAGAGTAGTTAAAGCACCTTGGGTAGGTGGGTTGTGTTATTTAAGCTGCAAAGCAACTTCATTCAAGGTGGTTAATATGCATTTACTAAAGTGGAAGTGGCTGGGGGGAGGGCGTGGGGGCCAAGCTTCCCAAGTAATAATTAAAGTGCTTTGAAATCCATGAGCGATTCTTGCTTTCGTCTCACTTTACATACAGCTTTTAACTCCATGATACTTAGGAATGACAGTATAGAAGAGTCTCTCTCTGCTTATATAAACCAAATAGTGCAACAGCTGCCTAAATTGTAAGTACTGTACTGTGAAATATCTTGGAGGTAGATTCTTATCTATAATAAGGTGAAGAACTCTTCAGCAAGTGTGGTATATTAATGGTTCAGAGTGGTTTTGCTCAAGACTAAACCCCCTAAAATTGCAGGCGTAATAATTACATGTCTTGACCTGTTTGAACAGCTGCTGATAAAAGAGCACAAGGATCAGAATGATGTCTCATGCTCCGGGCCGATATATTTTGCTTGTCTGTGCATCTGTTCTGAATTGTGGCTTCCAACGGAGCAATAGCAGGTTTTGTAGGAAGGAACTTGGGTTACTGCAACACGTTATGCGTGGGGCTGCCTCTGAAGACGGGTCAGAAACTTCAGCTGGCACAGAATTCAGCGGCCAGATTGCTCACTGGGGCAAGATGGTTTGAGCATATAACGCCAATCCTGGCCCAACTGCTCTGACTGCCATTTAGTTTCTGGGCCCAATTCAAAATGCTGGTTTTGACCTGTTGTTGCTTAGTGGTTTAGTCATGTCCAACTCTTCGTGACCCCATGGACCAGTGCACGCCAGGCACTCCTGTCTTCCACTGCCTCCCGCAGTTTGCTCAAACTCATGCTGGTAGCTTCGAGAACTCTATCCAACCATCTCGTCCTCTGTCGTCCCCTTCTCCTTGTGCCCTCCATCTTTCCCAACATAAAGGTCTTTTTCAGGGAGTCTTCTCTTCTCATGAGGTGGCCAAAGTATTGGAGCCTCAGTGAAATGAAATGAAATGAAATGGAACTACAGGATGACCACCCATACCAGCCTGTAAGCTTGGTTACCACAGTAGACCAGAGTACATCAAGGGGTACTTCCAGATTTCAACCAAAGCTCCTAGGTCAAATTTGGTTATTGGTTACTTTTGAACAACTACACCAGGGATGGGTAACCGTTCTCTTTGTGCCCTCCATCTTTCCCAACATCAGGGTCTTTTCCAGGGAGTCTTCTCTTCTCATGAGGTGGCCAAAGTATTGGAGCCTCAGCTTCAGGATCTGTCCTTCCAGTGAGCACTCAGGGCTGATTTCCGTGAGAATGGATAGGTTTGATCTTCTTGCAGTCCATGGGACTCTCAAGAGTCCTATAAAGCCGTAAATGGCTCAGGACAGCAATACATCAGGAACTGTCTCTTCCCGTATGAACCAACCCGGACCCTGCAACCATAACCTGAGGCTCCTCTTGGTGCGCCCCCCTCCACAGGAAGCCAGGAGGGCAGAAACATGAGAACTAGCCTTTTCTCCAGTGACTCCCCAGTTGTGGAGTGCTCTCCCCAGGGAGGCTTACCTGGTGCCTTCATTAGACATCTTTAGGCACCAGCGAAAATGTTCCCCTTCAATCATGCCTGTGGCTGATTATCATTCTATGTCCTTTTAAATGTGTTTGTGTGGGGAGGTGGGGTGGGTTATGGGTTATGGGTTTTGTTGCGTTTTTATGTTGTGAACCGCCACAGGGCTGGCCCGTGACATTTTGCAGCCCCAGGCAAAGGATTAAAATGTGGATTAAAAGAAATTAAATGCAGCTTTCCGAAGAAGTAGCATCCTGACAGCTAGCTTTCAACCATAGTAGCAAAACCTAGCTACCTAATTTTGCATCCCAGGCGTCCAATTAATATATCCATTTTAGCTACTTAAAGATTTTATATATATTTTTTTATTATATAAGTTAGTTCCAGAGTCCTATTTCAACCATAGCAAGCTTTATGCAAGCTTTATTGTTAGGACTGAAATTTAAGCTTTATTGGGATTAAGCGTTTAATAGTATAATTTGCTGCATATGTTGCCTATACAAAGTGCTATGAATAGATCCTCTGTATATAAAACGTATTTGATATTTTATACCAACTTAAACCCAATATGTTATCTTTAACCAAAGGAAATTATAAAAGAGCTTTTTTGAGGGTTCTTTCTCTCTCCCTCCCCTTCTGTCAAGCTAATATCTCAAAACTCGCCTCCTGCCCCCCTGAACTGGGTTCTGAGATTGGGCTATTGAATTTAAAACTACCACCACAGGTTTTTCCCCCCTTCAAAATCAGTACAAATAATAGTATGTGGTTGCCTTTGCTTTATAATTATGACAGCAAAATGTTGGCAAGGCAGGTACATGAATATTTATTTTAATGGGGCACATTATTTAATGTCCGTAGACCGTAACTGCATTGAAGATTTATGTATGTGCAGTGCTCTTTCAAGTACTAATAGGATTTTTTGCATGTAAAGTTCAGGAATGGTAGCAAAGGGAAAATACTCTCTGTACCTTACTTAATTCAGGAAAAGGAGAATGATACTCTTTATTATTATTAAGTGGTGTTTTGCTCGAGGCCGAATTTGCAAAACAACCTTGTATTAAAAGCCCCTCCATCTCCCACAACTATATAAAAGTAGTTTCACTAATCCATCTAATAAATGCTCTATCTGTACTGTACATTTAAAGCAATATCATACTTGGCGTCCCCCAAGGAATTCTGGGAGATGTACTTCGTTAAGAGTGCTGAGAATTGTTAGGAGACAATGTACAATGTACTCAAGAGACTCGATATCATTGCTGCTTGATGGAGTTTTATTTATTAACTTAAGAGCATTTGTAAACAGCTTAATATTTTAAAAATGTCTAAGGGGTTTAAAGGTAAAGGTACCCCTGAGCAATTAGGTCCAGTCACAGACAACTCTGGTGTTGCGCACTCACCTCGCTCTATAGGCCAAGGGAGCCGGCATTTGTCCGCAGACAGCTTCTGCGTCATGTGGCCAGCATGACTAAGCTGCTTCTGGCGAACCAGAGCAGCGCACGGAAACGCCATTTACCTTCCTGCCGGAGCGGTACTTATTTCTCTACTTGCACTTTGCTTTCGAACTGCTAAGTTGGCAGGAGCTGGGACCGAGCAACAGGAGGTCACCGTGTCGCAGGGATTTGAACCGCCAACCTTCTGATCGGCAAGCCCTAGGCTCAGTGGTTTAGACCACAGTGCCACAAGCCCAAACCAACCAACCAATATTGTCAGGGAACTGACATCTAAAGCGCCGGAGGCGCAAAGGCTCACTGAGGGTGAGAGAGCAGTAGCAGCGGAAGAGGGAACCAGTAGAGGGCGAGCAAGAACTCCAAGGGAAAGTGAGTCGGAGGGATGGCTCAGAGACGCTTCAAGCGAAACCAGTGGGGAGGTCTCAGGACCTCCTATAGGGACACCCACACCTCGACGGAAACTGTCACGCCGAGAGGCCAGACGACGTGTTTCCGTTAAGGAGCTTTTATGTTGGAAACGTTTCCGAAAGCAGCCACTTTCGGATTCTACTAGTGATTGACGCAGCCATGCTGGAGGGGCCCCGTCACAGGCAGAGGTTTGAAAGCCGGATCAAACTCTGAGGGACTTGCATTTTACGCACAAGCAGCTCATCGTCCCATCACAGCAATCCGAAAGTCTCCGAAAGCCAGCTTGTGCAGGGAGAAGCATCATGAGCAATCCAGCCGGAACCGGGGAAGCAGGAGCAGCTGGAGGAGGTCCAAGCCTGGAAGAAAGGTACAGGGCGTTGGAGATCCAGTTGGCGCTGCAAACGGCGAGGCTTGAGGAGAGGAGGGCTCAGGATGCAGAAAAGGGAAAGGAGAAAACCACCCCGCTCGCCAGAAAGGTGCCAGGATTGGTGCAGAAATTCGGGGGGGATCCCAGGAACTATCATGCCTTTAGAACAGAGATGCAATACGCTCTAAACTTGCAGTTTGATGACTTCCCCGATGAGGAATCGCGAGTGGCGTATGTGATTGGCCATCTCGAATCCGGGGCGAAAGATTGGGTTAGACCCCTGATGGCAGCGAATAATGAGATCTTAAAGGACACGAGGAAGTTTTTTCGTGCCATGGACCTGATGTTTTCCAGCGATATTGAGCAGGGGGTGGTGCGAAGGCAGTTAATGGCTTGCCAGCAAGGAAGCAGATCTGTCCGTGAGTACTGGACTGAATTTACCATGTTGATTCACAAATTGGGGTGGGACCTATCGGCGGAGCCCATCCAAATGCTTTTCGAAGAGGGGCTTTCTTCAACCGTCAAAGATGAGCTTTCCCGGGGCCCCAGGGCGGAGTCTATGGACCAGTTAACCAAATCTGCGCTGGCCATAGGAGCGCGCCAGGAGGCGAGGGCTATGGAAAAGCGGGAAGGGAAAGGAGACCGTTGGAGGGAGTTCCGCATTCCAGACATTCCAGAGCCACCTTTCCCGTCGGCAGAGCCGATGGAAGTTGGAACAGCGCGGGCGCGCGCAGTTTCAAATCCCAGTGAAGGGCGGAAAAAGGAGGGAAAGAGCGCCAAGAGATGTTATCTCTGCCAACAGCCAGGGCACTTTGCCAGAGTTTGCCCACAAAGAAAGGAATGGCAAGGGATGGCAGGAGCTGTTGGGGGAAAGGAAGAGGAAGGCAAGGAGCAAGTAAAAGCCAACGCCTGGCTGCCACCGTTGGGGCACAGCAGCCAGGCCAAAGAGCAATGAAAGTGCCCATGCCAGAACCCCCCAGACCCGCTTTAGTGATAGAGGTGTTACTAGAACTGCCAAACGGACACCCACTAAAGGTCAAGGCGCTTTTGGATTCAGGCAGCTCCTGTAATTTCATGAGTAAGGAGTTTGCAGCTGAGCACCAGATACAGACTATCCCTTTAAGTAACCCCTTGCAGGTGACTACGATTGACGGCAGAGAGCTGTTGGGGGGAGAAGTTAGCCAACAGACTGTCCCCATGATAATGAGAGTGGCAAGGCACACCGAACAGATAGCGTTTAATGTGGCCATCCTGGGAGGAGCGCCCATCATTTTGGGGATGAGCTGGCTGGCGCTACACGATCCGCTAGTGGGCTGGCATCAGAGGGTGGTCTCCTTTGGGTCAGCGCATTGCCTAGAACACTGCAAGGAGGGGAAGGTTTCGGGAGGAGACAGAGTCACCCTAGCGGGGATGGAAGTGATGGACAAAGGGAAGGTGCCCCCGCAATACGCAGATCTGAGCAACGTATTCAGCGAAAGGGAAGCAGACAAACTGCCACCGCATAGACCCTTTGACTGTCAAATCAACCTACTCCCAGGGGCCCAACTCCCAGTAGGCAAGCTGTACGCCATGTCAGACAGGGAGATGCAGGAGCTGAGGGAGTTCATTGACAAAAACTTGAAGCGAGGTTTCATCAGAGAGTCCCGAGCGGTGGGGGGCAGCCCAGTGTTCTTTGTGGACAAAAAGAACACAGACAAACCGAGACTGGTGTGTGACTTCAGGGCCCTCAATGCAGTGTCGGAGCCCCTGGCTTTCCCTATGCCCCGAATTGATGACATTTTGACCAGAGTAAGGAAGGGAAAGATTTTTACAAAACTGGACCTGCGTGGGGCGTACAATCTGATACGCATAAGGAAGGGAGATGAATGGAAGACCACCATGTTTACCCCGTTGGGAGCCTTTGAATACCTCGTTATGCCCTTCGGTCTACAAGGGGGCTCCGCGTGTTTTCAAGCTTTTATAAACCACGTTCTGGGACCTTTGCTCTACAAGAATTGTGTGGCCTTTTTAGACGACGTGTTGGTGTATTCGGAAAATGAGGAACAGCATGTGAGGGACGTTCGAGAAGTGTTGGGCAGGCTGCAAGCCAACCAGCTGTGGGTGAAACTGGAGAAGTGCCAGTTTCATACCAAGGAGGTGGAATTCCTGGGGTACCGCTTGTCAGACAAGGGATTGGCCATGGATCCAGGCAAGGTCCAAGCGGTACTGGAATGGAAGACACCGAAGACCAAGAAGGACGTGCAAAGATTCTTGGGATTTGGGAACTTTTATCGGAAGTTCATCAAGAACTTTGCCCACTTGACGGCGCCCATCACCGACTGTCTCAGCAGCAAGAAGAAATTTGTTTGGACGGCAGAGGCGGATCGAGCCTTTGAAGAACTGAAAAGGGCTTTCGCCTCGGAAGAACAACTTCTGCATGTGGATTTACGAAAACCCATGAGAGTGGAAACAGATGCATCCGACCGTGCGGTAGGGGCGGTCCTTCTTCAACCGGGGAGGAGTGCGTCGGAGTGGAGACCGTGTGCCTTCTTCTCGCGGAAGCTGAATAAGTCCGAGAGGAATTACACGGTGTATGACAGGGAACTACTTGCCATTCACGAAGCGTTCCGGAGGTGGAGACATTTATTAATTGGGGCACAACACAAGGTGCAAGTGTGCACCGACCACAAAAATTTAGAGTATTGGAGAACAGCTTGAGTGCTCAACCAACGACAAGTGAGATGGGCACAGGAATTCTCCAAATTTAACTTTGAGATTTGTTATGTGCCAGGCCCAGAAAACGTCAGGGCGGACGCGCTCTCACGCAAACCAGAATATTGGGAAGGGGAGGGGGTGATCGAAGAGAGACATGTCATCCCGGAGGACCGCTGGGTGTGTGGGGCGGCGATGGTGGGGCAACGAGAACTGGTGGAGGAAACGGAAAATGATGAATATGCCCAGGATAAGCTCAGAGGTCTCAGGGGGGAGGGCGAGAGCCCCGGAGGTTTTGAGGAAAGAAATGGGGCATTGTATTACAAAGGGGCACTGTATATACCCGAAGGTGAACTGAGGGGGAGAGTACTCAAGCAGTTGCATGATAGCCCCACGGCGGGACATTTTGGGCAACACAAGACCATGTGGTTGGTTACCAGGGAATTTTGGTGGCCTAAGGTGAGGGAAGATGTAAGGGAGTATGTAAGAGGGTGTGACCAATGTCAGCGAGCCAAAGGGGAAAGAAGGGCGCCGGCAGGGTTATTAGAACCTTTACCCACACCAGAACGGCCTTGGGAAGCGATATCAATAGATTTTATGACGGATCTGCCAAGGTCCAAGGGGAAAACAGCCATCATGGTAGTAGTAGACCTGTTAACTAAGATGTGCCACTTTGTAGCATGCTCACATGCAGTCACAGCGGAAGAAACGGCGAAGTTGTTTGTGGAACATATCTTTAGGTTGCACGGGGCTCCCTCGAGGGTGATCTCAGATCGAGGCAAACAATTTACTTCCAGGTTCTGGAGGAAGCTCATGAGCTTGTTACACGTGGAAGTCAATTTTTCAACTGCCCGGCACCCTGAAACCAACGGGCAGGCGGAAAGGGCAAATGGCATTCTTCAACAATATCTTAGGTGTTATGTCAATGACAGAGAGAACGATTGGGTCGAAAAGTTGGCGTTGGCAGAATTTGCCTACAATAATGCGGAGAATGTGTCCACAGGGATGAGTCCCTTTTTGGCTAATTACGGGTGTCACCCCAGGGCATTTCCAGGGGAAGGAGGGGAGAGATGGAGCGTCCCAGCGGCTGAACATTTTGTAGAAGAGATGGAAGCCATCCATCAGCAGCTCCAGCTCAACTTAGAAAGGGCTAAGGCACAATATAAGAAGCAGGCAGACAAGAACAGAAGGGAAGGTGAAACCATAAGGGTGGGGGATCAAGTGTGGTTGTCAACCCAAGGGTTGCCGTTCAAAGGGGGTTGTAAGAAACTGAGGCCCAGAAGATTGGGACCCTTTGAGGTGATTCAGCAGGTCAACCCGGTAGCTTTCAAACTCCGATTACCCAATCACATGAAATTGCACCCAGTGTTCCACAGGTCGTTACTGTCACCATACAGGGGAGGAGGTGAAGGGGAGCACGTCAGGGGACCAGCCTTGGAAGAGAGGGAACGCCGCAACCATGTAGCGGAAATCCTCGATTCCAGGTGGAAGGGAAATCAGGTGGAGTATTTAGTGGCGTGGGAAGGGGAACCGGAGTCAGAAAACACCTGGGTAAGTGCGCAGGAAGTCAATGACGAGGTTTTAACAGAAACGTTCCATCAAAGGTTCCCGAGGAAACCTCAGCCGATAGCAAGGTTTAGGAGGGAGTATTTCGGCACCACCGATGAGGAAGAGGAAATGGAAGGGTTCGCGGAGTCGGAGTTGGAAGAGGGAGTGGACTCTGATGACGAAGAGTACCTAGAGAGTAGGAACAGCAACAAGTGGAAGGAAGTGTTCGCGACGTCGGAAGATGAGGGAGGTTCTTTCAAGGGTTTTACCTCCTCACCGCCAGTAGGAGAGGAGACGGGAGGGGGTGAAGGGGGCCCTGGAGGGGAGGTGGATGTCAGGGAACTGACATCTAAAGCGCCGGAGGCGCAAAGGCTCACTGAGGGTGAGAGAGCAGTAGCAGCGGAAGAGGGAACCAGTAGAGGGCGAGCAAGAACTCCAAGGGAAAGTGAGTCGGAGGGATGGCTCAGAGACGCTTCAAGCGAAACCAGTGGGGAGGTCTCAGGACCTCCTATAGGGACACCCACACCTCGACGGAAACTGTCACGCCGAGAGGCCAGACGACGTGTTTCCGTTAAGGAGCTTTTATGTTGGAAACGTTTCCGAAAGCAGCCACTTTCGG
The DNA here is from genome assembly GCF_964234715.1 of Podarcis melisellensis. Taxonomy (NCBI): domain Eukaryota; kingdom Metazoa; phylum Chordata; class Lepidosauria; order Squamata; family Lacertidae; genus Podarcis; species Podarcis melisellensis. The sequence continues at coordinate 37,465,517 of NC_138546.1, read as the reverse complement.
ATTCTACTAGTGATTGACGCAGCCATGCTGGAGGGGCCCCGTCACAGGCAGAGGTTTGAAAGCCGGATCAAACTCTGAGGGACTTGCATTTTACGCACAAGCAGCTCATCGTCCCATCACAAATATCTATTATTAAAACACTGAAACGAAACAAAAACACCACCTAAAATCAATAAATAGCAATATAAAAAACCCCCACAGAAAAGTACATAAATGCAAACGAAATTGAAAATCTGAGGGTATAAAACTGTGTTGTTTTTAACCTGCTGTTTTTGGTTCACAATTTAACTGCTGTTTTTCCACCTGTTTTTTATTTTCATTCAGAAATAAATCCAATCAACAACTCTGGCTGTCCATTTGAAACAAAGGGACTGCTTCCTCTCTGAAGGAAGGCTTTTAGAGTTGTCAGTGTTTGGCACTGCTTGGATCTCGGGTCTCCTCAGAGGAGGAGCAAGGGGTGCTTGGATCCTTGGCAGATTTCCACACTGCCAGTGACCCTGAAAGACCAACTGATTCCACCAGATATCCTTGTTTATGGACTGCATTAGTGAAAATAACATATATACATTCTAACAAATAACAAAATGCATTATATTTGGGGGGGGGATTACTCGCAAATTGGTGTGTATTTGTCAAAGCTGCAGGCCAAAATGTTTTTATTAGGAGGAATACAAACTTAAATGCTGACAAATTTTCATGAAATTAAAAAAACAACGAATTGCTTTGGAAATGTGGGGAACTATATTTAAGATTGAACAAATAAGAAGATGGGAGTACCGAAATGGACAGGTTCGTCCATCCCTACTTGGGAGGAGAGGGAAGCACGCGCAAGCACTGCTTGGATCAGTGCCTGGCTGGGAGCTAGGAAGGGTTAGGGCTTCCAGCCCCTAGAAAAATTCCCAATCTGAGCTGCTCCATCGCTGAAGCAGCAGCTCTCACATAAAATCCAGCCTTCTTGATTTGAGGAAACAGTGGCTCTCTGATAACATATAATCTGCTTTAGGCTTCTCCAAAGCTGTCACTGTCTCTCTACTTTAGAAAGCTTTACGAAGTGATGATAACTGTCTGAGCAAATGTTCACACCAGGCGGTGGCACCTTGGCCAAGAGCTAAAAGGCAGGGCTGTGTTGATGAGGACAATGTTTTGCTGACTTCTTAAAGACATTGAGTGGCCAACCCGTTTCCAAGAGAGTGTTGGCTTTTTGTTGTTTAATAAGTCTCTCACTGGTTTGTGGTTGGTGGTGTTCCTGCAGAAGCAAAAGGAGATGAAAAGGAAATGTTGTTTGCAAGCATGTAGCATGCAACCTGTGATAAACGAATGCTGCGGGGCAGAGCAAAATGGCAGCCTGCATTGAGTCACCCATTGTTTCCCTAGGGTATGAAGGGATGGAAATGTGTGACGTGACATCATCGCATTGTGCATTTCCTATCCTCTGCTCTACATCATTGGCTGGTGAATGAGCACACTTGAGTGTAATGATATGGTAACATCAGACTTTCCATGCCCAGTTGCGCCCAAAGGGTTTTATTTCGCTGTAACATCAAGTGTTTGTTACCCGATCTTCAGATGCCTAATGATGGTAGAGTTTGTCGTCGCTTTTCAAGTGCAAAGTCACCTCCACCTTAAGTGCTGCTTATTCCCTTTGCATTGTGCTTTTATTATGGAATAGGAATCCTCTTAAAAAATCTGGATCCCCGTCTGGTTCTAGCAGGTGTTTGGCAGCCAAGGCTGTGGAGCCTGTGTGCGCAGCTTATGGATGAGAATTTCAGACCCTGAGGCCAATTTTAAACCCACGTATATGAAAAGCATGTTACGATGTCGGTTCAAATTAGATCACTGTTGAGGTAGGCTGGGGGGCAGGGGGAGAGTGGGGAAGAAAGGCTCTGAATGAAATTGAATACAAATAATCGCAGTAACACAACATTCAATAATTTAAATTAAAAGGAAATTCTGAGTCATCGTTCCCTTTCTACCAGACTTTCACTGTAAATAAAGGCTAGAGAGATAATAATCTCTTTTAGGAAATTTGAGATCTGCCAATGCATAGCACTATGTAAGAGTGATGTAGTCTTGTTAACCAAACTACAGGTTTGGAAAAACTGTTGAATTATCTCTCCTTGGGGGGAAGGTGTATGCATTTTTATTAAGTCAATGGTTCCTTTAAATGAACTGGCTGGGTCCTGTACAACAGTAACTGAGCATGGCTTTACTGAAGTATTTGTGAGTGTGTGAGAGCATGAAGATGTGGAGGGTAAAGGTAAAGGGACCCCTGACCATTAGGTCCAGTCGTGACCGACTCTGGTGTTGCGGTTCTCATCTCATTTTATTGGCTGAGGAAGCCGGCGTACAGCTTCCGGGTCATGTGGCCAGCATGACTAAACCGCTTCTGGCGAACCAGAGCAGTGCACAGAAACGTTGTTTACCTTCCTGCCGGAGTGGTACCTATTTATGTACTTGCACTTCGACGTTCTTTCGAACTGCTAGGTGAGCAGGAGCTGGGACCGAGCAACGGGAGCTCACCCCGTTGCGGGGATTCGAACCGCCGACCTTCTGATCAGCAAACCCTAGGCTCTGTGATTTAACCCATAGCGCCACTCGCGTCCCTGTTGGTGTACCCCCTTTTTGTGCATAGGGTTTCCCTCAAAAAATGATTACGACAGGCAGTGCTACCAGTCGGGCTGAACCTCCTAACACACTCTAGGCTGCATGCAACATTTCTGAGCTCAATTGCCAGGGACACCTCCCTTTAGCTAAGCTCTAGTGCAAAATGAACAAGAGAGAACAGCTTAGGACTTACTCCCCGAAAGCCCACAGGACACAGAACTTAACAAAACAGTGTGAACTGTCTTTGGAAAACACGGAGATAGCTTAACACCCAGCAGCGCAACACGAGGGAAAGGTTTTTGGGAGAAAATCATTTTTATACCAATGAAGCCAAATGTTGAAGTGTATAGAGAATTTTATTAGGCGAAAAGAAAGAAAGAAAAGGGAAAGGCAGCAAAACCTCTCTCACACACTCCCTCCCCCAAAAGCCTTGCAACTAAAATAAATAGTCAATCTAACTTCGCATGGTAATTGCTTGCTTAGTATTGGGTTTCAGAGCATGCACAAAGTTAATTTCAGAGAGGATTATCTGAGAAAGGGAGCTTCCTTGGACTCCTGATAAGATGTTTTTGGGGTATAGTTTTGGTAATCTGAGGCCAGTAAAAGCTAGTTCGTTTTTGGAGACTCGTGGTATTTTGCCACAATCAGTACATAGCGCTCCATGTTTGATGTAGTAATTTCTGTGGTCAGTTGGAGATTTACTTGTACAGTGGTACCTTGGGTTACATACGCTTTAGGTTACATACGCTTCAGGTTACAGACTCCGCTAACCCAGAAATATTACCTCGGGTTAAGAACTTTGCTTCAGGATGAGAACAGAAATCGTGCTCTGGCGGCGCAGCGGCAGCAGGAGGCCCCATTAGCTAAAGTGGTGCTTCAGGTTAAGAACAGTTTCAGGTTAAGAACAGACCTCTGGAACGAATTAAGTACTTAACCCGAGGTACCACTGTAGGCTGTTTCTACCTTCTTAATGACTCTGAACTTACATGTTAAAAGGACTTACCAGTTTTGACTAGCTGAGGTATTGTAAAAAGAAAAAGAAAAAAAAGAGTAACCTCAGAATGGTTGTGAGAGGGATGTAATTCAGCAAATACATTTCAGAAGCATTCATTCAGTTTTAGGGTATGGATTCTAAAGGATATATTCTTTTCGATTACTCCACCTTCCCTCCCCAACGAGACTCTGAGACTTTAAGAAACCATCTCAGAGCTGGACTGAGTGACTTCTGCAATAGCGTGCTGATTCTGAGGGGTCTTGGTTTATAAGCAGCAATTTGCCAATTATTAGGTTACTGTATAAATAATATAAAGGTGGGTTTCTGTTTTTAGAAGGGCTGAACATATGGTGCTGGGAAGACTTCAGTTACCTATGTCTCTGTCTCACTGAGATTTGGGGGGAAAACGTGCACTAATGAAATGGCACTTTCTCTCGCATTTCCAGATGTTGCAGGAACCATTTCCTCCTTTGTGCTGTAACGTTGACCAAAGCAATCCACTGACAGGCAAAAATATTTCTTAGAGGCGTAATCTACTTAGACAAAAAGAAATATTGCGGCTTACAGCAACTTGACAGTGCAAGTGTGCCCAAAATAAACAGTGGTCACAAGTAAACAAAAGACAGTGAGAGTGGACTAGAGTAGTTTGGGTTAGCAAACTAGAAGTGATATACTTACTTTCCCCTCATACTATTTTTCAACAAAAAGCAACCTTGCAGGCTGTGATGGATAGTGGGGAGAGTTGCTGACAGGCGGGTGGGGAATAGCTGGTTACCGTATTTTTTGCTCTATAAGACTCACTTTTTCCCTCCTAAAAAGTAAGGGGAAATGTGTGTGCGTCTTATGGAGCGAATGCAGGCTGCGCAGCTATCCCGGAAGCCAGAACAGCAAGAGGGACCGCTGCTTTCGCTGGCAGTGATCCCTCTTGTTGTTCTGGCTTCTGAGATTCAGAATATTTTTTTTCTTGTTTTCCTCCTCCAAAAACTAGGTGCGTCTTGTGGTCTGGTGCATCTTATAAAGCGAAAAATACGGTATGCCTTTGCCTTCCGGCCATTCCTCCCCTCCTTCAAAATCACCTCACCTAAAAAAAGGATATTGTAGAGTTGGAAAGGTTCAGAAAAGAATAACCAATCAAGGGGATGGAGAAATTACTTGGTGACGAAAGGTTACAGCAGAGTGGTCCAACCTGAACCAAAGGGCCACATGTGGCCCCTGAAGCCTTTTTGGGAGGCCTTCTGCAACATTTGACGCTCCCGCAGCCCTCGCGCTGCCTTCCCAAAGCTGGGAAAGTGAGGCGGTGGGCTTTGGGAAGGAGACGTGAGGGCTCTGACGGGATCCTAGAGTCTTTCCATCTCCTTTCCAAAGCATAGTCAATGCTTTTCCAGCTGTGGGAAGGTGTTTGGAGGGCTCCAGGACCCTGCCAGAGCCTTGCGACTCCTTCCCAAAGCCCACCGCCTCGCTTAGCTGAATTTGGGAAGGCAGTGGGGGCTGGGGAAGGCATCAAATGTTGGTCTCGTTCCCCTGCCCCCTGCGCAACAAGGCAGAGTGCGCCTTGGGTTCCATGTTGAAGTACTCTTGCTATAGCTTTCAACCTTCCCTTTTTTTGTGGGACATTCCCTTATTCCAGCGCTGTTTCCCGCTGCTTCCCACTGCTATCCTGGATTGTTAGATATCCCGTAGACTGTCCCCAGGACAGGTGAGGCTGCTGATCTCTTATTTTCAAATCTGAAAGTCAACAGGTATGACTCTTGCGGCCCACTTTGTATGAAAGGTTGGACCGCCTGGGTTACAGTACCATCCTTTTATTGCACATTCACAGTGATTTGTGCTCATGATGCTATTGGGACAGTCACACTTGATCCCACTTCAGTACTACCATACTTTCCCGTGTATAACACGCCCCCCCATGTATAAGACGCCCCCTATTTTTGGGAATTAAAAATTAAGAAAATGGGGGGAGATTGCCTGCAATTGTTGAGCTTTATTTGCGGAGGATTCACCAGAGTTGTTCAGCCATTTTTAGGGGGGGGTTGCCGAAAATCATTCACCCGCCTCGCCAACACTAACACTCACATGCATCCCTACAGCCTCCTAACGTCTGTCCCCTTGCCGGCAGAAGCAGCCTATTGCCTGCCCAGCTGCCGCTACAACACCTAATCAATACCACCCATGGCCGAAAACACCAATAACACGCTGTAGACCATCTGTGGCTCGCGGCATCAACCAATCCCACGTCGCCCCTCGGCACTACCCATATAGCATAACAACACCCACGGTTTTCAACATAATTTTTCAGTAAAAAACCCTAGTCTTATACACAAAAAATTATGGTATTTACACCTGCCAAAGGTTGGGGGTGGTCACACTGTTACTTTTCCAATCAGTGACTTCCTGTAACTTTTCATACCAAAAATATTCCGGTTTGGTTTTTGTCCCTGACTGTGCACGTACAGCCCCTCTGGACAGCACTAATGTAGAAGAAAAATAAGAAGAGTTTGGATTTGATATCCCACTTTATCACTACCCGAAGGAGTCTCAAAGCGGCTAACAATCTCCTTTTCCTTCCTCCCCCACAACAAATACTCTGTGAGATGAGTGGGGCTGAGAGACTTAGGAGAAGTGTGACTGGCCCAAGGTCACCCAGTAGCTGCATGTGGAGGAGCGGAGACACGAACCCGATTCCCCAGATTACGAGTCCACCGAACAAACTCAAGCAGGATTTGGGAAGTGGGTAGAGCAGGGGCCCTACTTCTGTACTATAGCATGCACTAGAGTTGTATTGTCTCCTCCTGTCAACAAGGCATGTGCCATACAGGTGCTCAAGGCGGAATACATAACTCTTCTCTTTTGATTTTCTCAAAAACCCTGTGAGGTAGATTCTGCTGACTGGCCCAAGGTCTCCCATTGAGCTTCATAGCTGAGTGGGGATTTCAACCCAGGTCTCCCAGGTCCTAATCTGACACCGCGCTAACAGCTGTACCACATTAGACATCCTACCCAAGGAAGGATAATTGGAACAAACCACCTGCCTGCTTTGAGACCCTTTCTTCCTAGATCAAGGTGGAATTACGGTGTGTCAGGGGAGCAAATGTGTGTCTGAAGAAGCTGGGAGTCTGTGACCCTAATAGATGTTATTATTGATTTTTCTCCCGGAAGAGGAGTATCAGGCAACTGAGCTCAGATGACTGAGGAATAAGCGTTCAATTTGAATCACATTAATAAAGAGGATTTGACCCTGCCTAACATAGTGTTTAGAAACAGCACACGTGGAGGTCAGGAAAGAATTGGAGGGAATACACAAGGCATATTTCTTTTGGAAATGTGAATTGGAGATGGGGTTAAGGTAGATTTCGAAAACCAAACAGTATTTTGGCTAAGCACTGTTCCCTAGCATTTAGCACAGATTTTTAAATCTTTTAGTCAGGCTGTATCTGGAGAGCACAATCATTTGCTGATAAATATCCAAGAAGCTTAATCATTGGGATAATTTTCTTTTAAAGCAGAGGAGGGGGGGAAAGCCGTAAGAGTTCAGATTTATTTGATCTGCAGTCTGCAGCGTAGCATCTTGCCAAAGCAAATGTGTTTATATTTAATCAGGAGAATTTGTGGGGTGGTGGTGGGGAGAACTGGTTTTTATAAGAGCCTGGGACAATGACAGCTTCATATTTTTTTGGAAACCAAGTAAGCTGGACTCTCTTCCTTTCTTTTATGTTGCTGGCTTAAGTCAATTCCTTAAAAAAAAAACACCAAAGAAAGAGAGCATTACCTCTTTAAGAGGCAATTAGTAAGTGAATGTATATGAATTAGGGACCTGTTTACTCAAGCTGTTGTGCCAGGGAGAGCTATATGGGACTTTAAAATAATAATAAGTATAATAAAACTTATTTCCTGCTCTTTTAGTAAAAGTATACAGGGAGTTGTGCAGCATAATCACAGAGCTGTATAATACAATCAATTAAAAGTACATTTTCCCCTACAAACAATAGCAAATATCATGTAATGTGGCCAACAGTTAACGGGTTCGAGTTCATAAGTTTATTGTACTAGCCATAGGCCATGGCAAACTTTTATTAGGCAATGATGTTAATAAAATAAAGTACATTTCCTCCTAAAAGCACTAGCAAATATTATATAATATAACCAACAGTTAAAAACTTCATAAGTTTATTGTTCTAGCCAAAGGCTGTGACAAACTTGTATTAGACAACAATATTAATAAAATAGTGTAGGACATCCATCCATAATAAAAAAACCATAATATAAAAAATACTTTTCCAAATTCCCGAGTGTTTTTCTACTGTGCATCTCTGACAGCTCCAATTCTAATATTATTTTGTCTTTTTAAAATTCAGTTTGCCAGCATCAAACTCAAATTCAGCTTGATTTCAGATTAAACCTCTGAATCACCATAGCAATTTGTAGTGATTTTAGCTAACTCCCTTTTCCTGTTTCTCTCCCCCCCCCCCCCCCGCCTGTGCATAGAGTACCTTTTGGTGTGTTACGAAGCTTTTATTGTCACTTAAAAGAAAGAGAACCATTTCTCCCAGGGTGTTTTCTAAGCTATAAGTGGTGCTCATCTACGCACCATTTATACCTAGGACTGTGTTCACTAAAAATCATAATATTGGATTTAGAGTGATTTATAGATAGGCTTCCCTGTTTACAGTTTATGCTGAACACTTCCAAGAGAATTTTGAGGCTCCATCAGGAAAGAGAGAGGAGCACTAAATCATCTGCATACATCAATTTTGAGATTTTTTCCTAATTACAGTGGTACCTAGGTACTCGTAAACGGCTTGGCTCCCGAACAAGTTGGCTCCCGAATGCCGCAAACCCGAAAGTAAGTGTTCCGGTTTGTGAATGTTTTTTGGAAGCCGAACATCCGACATAGCTTCTGCGGCTTCCACGGCTTCCAATTGGGTGCAGGAAGCTCCTGCAGCCAATCGGAAGCCGCGCCTTGGTTTTCAAATGGTTTTGGGAGTTGAACGGACTCCCAGAACAGATTAAGTTTGAGAACCAAGGTACCACTGTACTTGAGAGGGGGAGTCTGCAGTGGTTAAATACAGCTCCAAAACATTGCAGTGGTAACTCGGGTTACAAACTCTGCTAACCTGGAAGTAGTACCTCAGGTTGTGAACTTTGCCCCAGGATGAGAACAGAAATTGTGCGGTAGTGGTGGTGGGGCAGCGGCGGGAGGTCCCATTAACGAAAGCGTGCCTCAGGTTAAGAATGGTTTCAGGTTAAGAACGGACCTCCAGACCAAATTAAGTTCGTAACCCGAGGTACCACTGTACAGTGGACGCTCGGGTTGCGAACGTGATCCGTGTGGGAAGGATGTTCGCAACCCACAGCACCGTGTGTGCGCATGCGCGGGTTGTGATTCAGCGTTTCTGCGCATGTGCAAATTGCAATTTAGCGCTTCTGCACATGCGCGACCGCTGAAACCTGGAAGTAACCAGTTCTGGTACTTCCGGGTTTCGGCGCATCCTTAACCCAAAAAACCGCAACCTGCAGCATCTGTAACCCAAGGTATGACTGTAATATAAAAATTTTTAAAGAGTGAGAGCCAGAATGCAAACCTGCTTTACTCCTTGTGACGTTTTAAAAACATTAGTCATACCACCATTTAAATCTATTCTGACGCTCATTTCTGTATTGTGATGATTTGCTGGAAGAGCTCAAGATTTGCTCATAAAAAGTTAGTGTGAGCTTGTCAGTTGATTACAATACAGTGTCTCTTGACTATCGCTTCTCAATCTGTGAGATCATTTCAGTCTTTTCATACCCTGTATATCTCTACACAGTCTATCATATTTGGTTTTTGGTGTGTGTTCTGTTAAAGGACATGGGGGTCACTGATGTTGAAAGTGGTCATTTTCGGTTCGTTCTAACACTTCAAAGGTGTTCACAAAAGAAAGCAATGAAGGAGAGGGTATATAATGTGATGGATGGCGTTTCCATGTTTGTTCAGTTGAGCATATGACCCTTAGATATGTCCACAGGACTCCCATGAAGGATATAGAAATTACGCTGGAATACAAATTCCAACAATTTCAGGCCCTGTGCATTATATTTCTTGTCCCAAGACCAATGTGCGGTTGGGAAAAAATCTCCCAAGCCTAAAGGTAGCCAGAGACTTTGTGAGAGCTAAGAGTAAAAACATGTTACACATTAAACTGGCACAATAAAACCTAGGTGTGATACATAAAAAAGCCTGTTGAAATCAAAGTGTTTTCTGAATTTCTGACCAGAGAGGCACCAAAAGGGAGCCTGACAGATTTCAATTGGGAGAGGATCCCTTGAACTTGTCTCACCTCCCATTCATCTCCACAGTAACACTAATTCTAGCATCATTCATCACTCCCTCACTCCATAACTCTTTTCCCTCCCACCTGCTATTTAACTTTTTTCATTTGTCTCTGGATAACATTTCCAGAATTCATGTCAAGCCGGAACTAACACTTACTTGTTGGACTCAATCGTACTTGTGCTTTGTGTAACAGCTGTGCTTCCTGAAGATGCACTGAGATTGCGTTTCTCATAGGAAGCATTCAACGTAAACAACACACTCGCTTTCTTAAGCGCCCACGTACACACATCATCAGGGAACCAGAGCTACACCATGGCTCCTAAAGCTCTGTCTGGTTATCCACAGATGGTATGTTTTGCAGTTGCTTTCCACGGGTCTCAGGCGTTTCTCTGTATCGATGCATGCCATCAATATGCTCGAAAGAGCTCTGTTCTAGATGGATCCAAGTGAACAGGTCAGAGCTGTTGTAGAATTGTGGGGAAGAGATGACATTATGGACCAGGGATCCATTTTTTGAATCTTGCCTGGGGTGACTTCAGTCAAGGCACAGCCTTATCAGTATCCACAATATCCACTATCCCTTTGATAGCAAATTCAGGTGGTATCACCTGTCAATAAAATATACTTGGTGGAGACCACCACTGTGTTTCTTTGCGTCAGTGTCCCAGGCATTCCTCCTGATTGGCTGGAGGTGAATCCATCCCAGCGAGATGGACAGTGGGCAGCTTCCAGGGAAGGCAGGTGATTTTACAGTAACTTATTTTGGGAATGACTGAATGTTCCCACAAAGCCATTCATATCAGAATTACGTAACCCAGCAGAGCCTATCCTGAGTCGGTGTGTTTTGAGTTTGCATGAACAACTTTAATTATTGTTCTGGTAGCTATTGACTCCTAAACCTGAAGGAGCGACTCCACTGCCATCGATCCAACACCTAGGGCAGGGGTCAGCAACCTTTTTCAGCTATGGGCCGGTCCACCGTCTCTCAGACCATGTGGGTGGCCGGACTATATTTTGAAAAAAATAATGAACGAATTCCTATGCCGCACAAATAACCCAGAGATGCATTTTAAATAAAAGCCCACATTCTACTCATGTAAAAACACCAGGCAGGTCCCCCAAATAACTCAGAGTTGCATTTTAAATAAAAGGACACATTCTACTCATGTAAAAACATGCTGATTCCCAGACCGTCCATGGGCCGAATTTAGAAGGCGATTGGGCCAGATCCGATCCCCGACCCCTAGGTTGCCTACCCCTGACCTAGGGCCTTCTGGCTATTCCCACACTGTGAGAAGTGAGGTTACAGGGAAGCAGGCAGAGGGCCTTCTCGGTAGTGGCGCCCACCCTGTGGAACACCCATTCATGTTGAGATGAGTAATTATATAACATTCAGAAAACATCTGGAGGCAGCTCTGTATAGCAAAGCTTTTAAAGGTTTAATGTTTTGCTATATTTTTATATATGCTGGAAGCCGCCCAAAGTAGCTGGGGCAACCCAATCAGATGGGCAGGGTACAGATAATAAATTATTATTATTATTACCCAAGTGAGCCATAAGCAGACGTTGTGTTTGCAGATATAAAATCTTAACTAGTGGGTTCCTAACTGTGTTAACAATTGAATTTTTACTTTACCGGCTTAAAGATGCAGTTTGTGTCTGTGGCGAGTTTATTCATGGTCCTCTTTAGATTGAAAGACAAGTATAAACCAGTGGGGGTCTTAAGTGAAGGGGCTCCTTCTGAATATATTTGCCAAATGAAAAGCCCGGCTGAAGGGGGTCCCTAATGACCTCAACTGAAATTCGGAAACTGAAAGCCGCTTAACTTGACATATCTATTGGCCCATTAGCCATTGATTTTAGTGGGATTAAGACTTCAATTCTAAAGCCCACAGTACTCAGTCCACTCAATCAGGAAAAGACCCACTGGCCAATGTCTGCAAAACTGTTTGTACAAGAGATTTCAGGAATGCGATTCAACCATCATCAGGGCCTCCGTTTTTTAAGTGGCTTAATTGTTCATAATTTAATTATTAGATGATGTGAGAGTTGCATTCTTACTCCCGCAGGCCTAAATGGAATTATGCTGAAATAATTGTTGGAATGCCATTTTAAATGGCTCGGGGAGCCATGTTTCAAACGAAGAAAGTGACAGCTTTTGGGAAGCTGAATTATTGTTTGGCTTGGTAGTCTTATTAAAGCTGTGGTGCTTTTAATTATTATGGTTATGCAGGATGTGTAGCAGTCTCAGCTGGAAGTGATTCAGATACATCAAGGGGGTCACCAGTGGGCACAACTGGAATTCTGAGAAAGTGCTGTGGGGGCAGCAATCACAAAATGGCTGCCATAACAGTGTGGCATAACATAAAAACCTGTGACAGGCATTATCTTAAGACTCTTAAAATGGGCCATTTTAAATATTTAGCGGTATGAATATTTAGCATTCTTGGTCTGAAGGCAAGAACCAGCAATGGGAGGGGATTGTTCAATTCACCACTCAACACATGTAGACCAGGTTTCCTCAAACTTGGCCCTCCAGATGTTTTGAGACTACAGTTCCCATCATCCCTGACCACTGGTCCTGCTAGCTAGGGATCATGGGAGTTGTAGGCCAAAAAACATCTGGAGGTCTGAGGTTGAGGAAGCCTGATGTAGACTCTCTGCTAGCCTGCTACTGGCTCTGACCTCAGCTGTGAAGGAAGATGCCAACTTGCTGCCTTCCAGATGTTTTGGCTCACATCTCCCTTCAGCCCCCAGACAGCATGCCCATCTGGATTGTACATGGCTGTTTAAGGATGCTGTGTTGTCTTTGCTGGCACGGCTGCAAATTTCAACTTGGTTGTTGTAGCACTGTGGAGCAGCCACAAGGCAACAGAGATCTTCTTTTGTTTTTGTCGTTGTACCACTTGGAAGAGTAAGGAGGGATTTGTCACAAATCTTGGTTTGGGAAACAGTAAGCATAATGCTAAAATATGTGTACTGCTTTTATGAAATGTATTGTATTCAGTCTTGTAGGCTCAAACTGGTGGAACTCCCAACTGAGATGAGACAGGCACCCTCCTTGCTGAACTCCAGCCTTTGTGGGAGAGGCACTCCTTTAAGTATTTGGGTACTGAGCCATTTAGTCTCCATTATGGTGCTGGAGGAGACTCTTGAGAGTCCCATGGACTGCAAGAAGATCAAACGTATCCATTCTGAAGGAAATCAGCCCTGAGTGCTCACTGGAAGGACAGATCCTGAAGCTGAGGCTCCAATACTTTGGCCACCTCATGAGAAGAGAAGACTCCCTGGAAAAGACCCTGATGTTGGGAAAGATGGAGGGCACAAGGAGAAGGGGACGACAGAGGACAAGATGGTTGGAAAGTGTTCTCGAAGCTACCAGCATGAATTTGACCAAACTGCGGGAGGCAGTGGAAGACAGAAGTGCCTGGAGTGCTCTGGTCCATGGGGTCACGAAGAGTCAGACACGACTAAACGACTAAACAACAAAAAACAAGAGCCAGTGTGGTGTAGTGGTTAAGAGCGGTAGTCTTCTAATCTGGGGAACCGGGTTCGCATCTCCGCTCCTCCACATGCAGCTGCTGGGTGACCTTGGGCTAGTCACACTTCTTTGAAGTCTCTCAGCCCCGCATTATACAAGCCCATTGAGTTGTCCAGCTCAACAGTGCAAATAGCCCCCTCCTGCTGTTGTACCTAGGAACTGGTGGAGCTGTCAGTTTCCTTTTCTCTCTGTTTCTCATGTTCCCTGTTTTAAGTTTTGGTTCGCATATTATTTTGGAAAGTGTGAATTAGGTAATTTTGCCCTTCATTGCAAATTGAATATTGAATTTCTGAATAAAGTTTCTCCTATTGGAGGTTGCCGCCCACACACTTCAGCTGCGCTTCCTGCTAGTGTGGTGGCTCCTCTGTAAAACAGCTCTAAACAGCTTGTAGCAGAGTTTCTTCCTGGCGCAGACGACGAGGCTACGAGACTTGTGCAAAATACTCAGTCAATAATTACTTTATTTCTTGGCTGGTTCACAAGCATTTTAGTTGCGACTATATACAAAACTGGGATGTGGGTGGTGCTGAGGTCTAAACAACTGAGCCAGGGCTTGCTGATCCGAAGGTCGGCAGTTTGAATCCCCGCAACGGGGTGAACTCCAGTTGCTCGGTCCCAGCTCCTGCCATCCTAGCAGTTCGAAAGCATGCCATAAAGTGCAAGTAGATAAATAGGTACCACTCCGGCAGGAAGGTAAATGGTGTTTCTGTGCGCTGCTCTGGTTTCACTAGAAATGGTTTAGTCATGCTAGACACATGACCCGGAAGCTGTACGCCGGCTCCCTCAGCTTATAAAGTGAGATGAGCGCCGCAACCCCAGAGCCGTCCGCGACTGGACTTAACGGTCAGGGGTCCTTTACCTTTATATACAAAACTATTTACATACACCTTTCCACCACAGTATAAACTCACAGCGTGTGGATACTCTTTCCTCATGCAGGCAAGTGCAACCTGCAACTTCGTCTTTTTATTTTCATCCCCAGCTGTAACCAACCAGCCTAGATTGTCACTCCTATTAAAGAAAAATTCTTTAAAGCTACAAGCACCTTTTTCTGTTTCTTTGCAGAATGACTTCCTAACATCTCCTCCATCCCTAGTTGTACCCTAGCAGCTGGTATTCAGAGACATACTCTGTGAATAAGAGCTGAAAAAGCAATGCATACAAGCTTTGTAAAGGGGTGGGAGTGGGGAACTGAGTGGATAGTGGTTTGTTTTAAGACTACCTAAATGTCCAAGAAAATATTAGTCCTGGGAAACCTTCTGGCTCACTTTCTTGACTGCTCTTTACCACCAGCTCTCCCAAATCTTACTATTCTTTCTATTCTCATTATATCTGCTGGCCTGCTTGCTGCCTTTCATAATAACAGCTGGTGATAAGGCACGACAGCTTCCTGCAACAACCTTGTGGTAGAATTCTTGAAATGTGAAAACGGACTTCTGTGCAGTGGTTATATTTGTCCCCTGGGGCAGGAAGCGTGCTGTGGCAATCTATCAGACACCCCTCCCAAAGGCATTTCAAATGTAAAGAATCCATCAAGTCATCCTCTCTTTTGGTGGTATCTGACTGGACTTGCAATTCATGTTAAATCTGACAAACTTGTGCTTGCAAGTGAATGAGAAAGTGGCTGTCTCTTTAAAGTATTGCTCAGGCTTATGTAATTCTGAGATGCGTAGTTTTGTGTTTTATCCCCTGCAGAAACTTAATGCTTCCTCTACCAGGACCTACTTAGTTTCCATATTTCTCACCACCCCACTCATGATTTGTTCCTGATCAGGGTGGATAAAAATCAATGACTTTTTAAAAAAATCAAATAATGAAAAGAGGGTTTTTAAAAAAATTATATTGGATTTTAAAAAAATTAAATTGGATTTTTAAACTAAAATGCCTTTGGAGCAAAAAATCTTTCTAAAGATAGTTTGTTTTTTAAAAAAAAGTAAGTTACATTATAGTTCAAAGGCTATTCATCAGGAAATAAGAATTTGTTTAAAGTTTTTCATGTGTGCTAAAACTCAGTCTAAGTTTTTTTTTAAAATTGTTTAACCACATCAGTTAACAAACATGGATATATATGTTATAATGTTATTGTTTTGGTTAAATAAATTGTTTAAATTGTTATTAAGGAAATGATTGTTTTTCTCCTTCCAATAAAGTACAGCAAAAAAGTTGTCCAAATATCAACAGTTAACTTATTAAACCCCACTATAATTTCATAATTATCTATCTATGTATTTCTAATAGTATAACCAAATCAGTAATTTTTTATATAAATGTAAAAACTACTCCGAAAATTTATTATTCCAAAAATTAAACCTTCATCTGGTTGTAAATTTTAAGATCATACCAGCAAGAACGAGTCTTTCTGTAAAAAAAAAAAATGATTTAAATCAAGTCTTACTGACTAGTGATTTAAACCGATTCACTTTGAATCAAATCCACCCTGTTACTGATACTTCAGGCCTTACCTTGGAGTTGCCAGAATTTCTTACCTGATATAAAAATGGTTTAATAGTGGCACTTAAAAGAATCATGAAGCTTTTGTTCTATGTGTTGTTCATTTCTGGTATTCAGTCTGGTGAACCAAGAGCCATGATTAGATGTGTCTGTTGAAATGAATCATCTCGGAACATGTGTGTAATAACTATGGGTTGCAATCTAGTGTCAACTCTGCGTTACAAAGATGCCTGCAAACATGACATGAAGGCTGACAACATCAACCATGTGGAAAACCCTTGCAGACAACCACAGTGCCTGGAGGCAGATTGGCCATGTAATCCATAGTAGTGACCATAGGACAAATGGCCATTGGGAGGGACGCAGAGAGAAGATGGTGCATCTGTGGCAACACCACCAGACACCTTCATGTGCCCCAGCTGTAACAAAATACGCCTCCCCCATACAGTGGACGCTTGGGTTACGAACGTGATCCGTGCGGGATGCACGTTTGCAACCCACAGTTTTTGCAACCCGCATTTCCATTTGCGCGGGTTGTGATTCAGCGCTTCTGCACATGCGTGACCGCCAAAACCCGGAAGTAACCCATTCCGGTACTTCCGGGTTTCAGCGGTCCGCAACCCGAAAAAATGCACCTGAAGCATCTGTAACCTGAGATATGACTGTATTGGTCTCTACAGCCACAGCAGGCGCTGCAAATGCCCAGCAGTTTGACTTCATCCCCAATGGCACCCTCTTCCACTGTTTCCTGAAGCAGATGCATGCATGCAGTTTTGCTGGCACCACAATACTTCTGTTTCCTACCCTATGACCCAACTCCCCCCAAATCTGCTCCAGAGGGGTGCCCCTAATGCTTCGGAGTTGATTTTTAGGGCACATAGGAGAGGCAGGGACAGTAGAGAGAGAGGGAGGGGAAGCTTCATTGCTCACATAGAAGTTTGCTGAGCCAGTGGATCTGCAACATTACCTGATCCTGCAATAGGTGTTGGAATCACTTTGTTTGTTAACAGTACCAATGGAGCACCTCCTGTTGCTTTGAAGTTACTAATCTCAAAAGCGTTAGGAAAAAAATGACCAGGGAAAATGTCATTAATACTGGCAGGAAGGATGCTTTGGCCACAGCCAGAGGGCTGAGGGCTGCTGGGCTATATGTGAGTCAAAGAGTTACAGAGTTTTTGTATTGCACCTTGTCAGCTGCTTTAAGATTCATTTGATTGAAAAGCTGGGCATAAAACTTGCAAGAGGTCAGGGGTCAAACCTTTGCATGCAGAACCTATTCTCTGCCACTAAGCTACAGTTTCTCCCTGTAAGTGTCAGGCAAACCAAAAACACTGGTTTGGTGGAGAGAGAGGCGTTGCCCTCCTAAGTTTTTTTAAAAACCTATAGAAAACTAGATCTGAACAATCAAGGCTGTTTGGTTTAGCCCTGACGGGAAGAGAGTGTTACGCCAGAGGGTTACTGGGGAAAAGTAGAAAAATCTGGGAGGGGAGGATTACTGGAAGGGTAAAGAAAGGGCTGGGTGGTAGGTTCTGTGGAATAATTCTCTTTCCAAGCAGAATGGTGCTTCATAGCAGAAGATCAAACACGAGAAGAGTAATGTTGAGGGGTACATTATGCGCACAGAGAGCTCACTGAGCTCATTTATAAAAACAGCCAGGTAATAGCCTGGTTTAAGGTGAGGCCTTTGATGAAGGCTGTGTGTGCCTGTGTTTTTCTGTGTGTGCTTTGCCCACGTAAGAGGAGAAATTCACACCTCTTTCCGAATTCTTAACTTTTTAAAAGAAGTCTCTCAATTTCAGCTTTTCTCAGTTTCCTTTCCAGTCTTTAAGGTTGGTTCACCCAGTTGTGAATCCTTCCCTTTGAAAATCCATATATGCGTATTTTCCTTGAAAATCCATATGCATTTTCCTGCACAATAGCTATCTTTGTGCACAATTTTCTTGATTATAAGCATTTTTACAAGCAATTTCCCTCTCATATATTGCATTTCTGTATGTTGTTTTCACTAATATGCACGTTGGTTTTGCGTTGTATGTTTGGAGAGTCGCATCACTAGGTGGGGGGAATGTGTGGGTTTGAAAGGAGAGCTGTGTTTCAGTTTGCATCTTGATCTAGGAAGGGCAAATCTGCATAAAAATATGAGCTGAATCACCTTCTCCCCATCTTCTAACTGTGCCACCATCTTGCCCATTTATTTGTTGGCTTGGCAAGTCTTAGCATTTCCTGTTTTTGGCACTGTCTTCTGTTCACCTTTTGTCTCTCTCTCCACCCCCAACCTCCCCCCCCCAAACAAATGTTCGAAGCACTACATACCAATGCTGCCTCTGTGGTTTTCTGGAGAGAACAAAGGCGGCGGGAGCCAAGTATGGCCTGGATCCATTTGTGTCTTGAACTGGTTGACTCTGGGCATGTTGTCAGGTGCCCTTGTACTTCCGCAAACCAAAGTAAGAATTGGGCAAAACAGAAGGAACTCTTGAGAACCTAAGGCTAGATCTAAACAGCTTTCCTGGGAAAATTGCCATATCCTAATTAGTTTATGTGGCAACTTTTTTTCCAAATCTTATGTTGGATTAAGGCTGTGCCCAGACAGCAGTTTCACTCATTTATTTATTTGTCTCATTTTTTACTGACCTCACTCTTGGAGAAACCCTGGAGTACTCCACAGATAACTGCGGTCCACTAGGTCAAATGAAGGGACGCGGGTGGCGCCGTGGGTTAAAACACAGAGCCTAGGACTTGCCGATCAGAACGTTGGTGGTTCGAATCCCCGCGACGGGGTGAGCTCCCATTGCTCGGTCCCTGCTCCTGCCAACCTAGCAGTTCGAAAGCACATAAAAGTGCAAGTAGATAAATACGGTAGGTACCGCTCCGGTGGGAAGGTAAATGGCGTTTCCGTGCGCTGTTCTGGTTGGCCAGAAGCGGCTTAGTCATGCTGGCCACATGACCTGGAAGCTGTATGCCGGCTTCCTCGGCCAATAAAGCGAGATGTGTGCCACAACCCCAGAGTCGGCCACGACTGGACCTAATGGTCAGGGGTCCCTTTACCTTTACCTTTACATCAAATGAGGCATTGCCCCACCCACTTCAGTCTCCTTGCAGCCAACCTTCGCCTCCCTCTCTCCTTTCTTACAGCCAGTTCAGAAAGTAGCACAGCCTTCCAGCTTCCTCCCCTTTAGTCTCAGTGTTGACCCCTTGCAGAATTCAGCTGGGGGGAGCAGGGGCCAAAATTAGAAATACAGTGGTACCTCAGGTTACATACGCTTCAGGTTACAGACTCTGCTAACCCAGAAATATTACCTCAGGTTAAGAACTTTGCTTCAGGATGAGAACAGAAATTGTGCTCCGGCGGTGCAGCGGTAGTGGGAGGCCCCATTAGCTAAAGTGGTGCTTCAGGTTAAGAACAGTTTCAGGTTAAGAATGGACCTCCAGAATGAATTAGGTTCTTAACCTGAGGTACCACTGTAGTTGGCTCTGGTTCCACCTACTTGTCGTCCTGCCTTTCTGTCTTGCCAGTTCCAGTGGGCACCATCCACGAATGACACACTCTTTGATTCTCTTACAATATCCCTTGCTCGGATGTTTTGCATGAGTGGAAGCCTACAAGTTCAGTGACAATTACTCAAAATAAAATAAAGTAAATCAAGTGTTCCGTGAGTTCTGCTCCAGTAACTTCTTCAAGTTGGTTTCCTGGTGCATTAACCTTTTTTAAAAAATAAAAGGGTTGAATTCTAAAGCATTGTTTTGGCTCTTATATCACAGATTAGAATACATCCTCTGGTTATTTATATATAAATATGAACAATTACGATCCAGTCATTCAGAGAAGCTGGTTGAAGGCATGTTATGAAACACGGGTGAACCTTGGAAATAACCTTGAATGCCAGAATTATGGCAACAGCAGGAAATTTACCTGTAGATGTCAGTGTAATTAGGCAGCTTGAAATTACAATAATAGCCTAATAGGTAAACTATTCGTTTTTACTTTTTGGTGGAGGTGATAATTAAGATGGTGAATTTGTGTTTTTTAAATAGTGGAACAGTTTAATAGATGTACCTTGCATTGAGATCAAATCATGTATGCTTTAATTTTAATTTCAGAAATAAATAATATTTTTAGGGGAGTGGTTTGGAGGGTAAGGATATAAAATGCCGGTTTCAAATTTCACCCTCGCCATGAATGGTGTCAGTGGGTCTAGACATGCTCCTTATAGCCTGGGCAACCTTGCTATGCTATGGTGAGAGAATGACTGAGGTGATTTTATGTGAAGTACATCAAGAAAAAATGCCTATATACATTAGGACTGAGGAAACATTTGTAGTCCAAGGGCCACATTTCCTTTAAGGCAGCACTCTGGGGTCCAGATGCCAGCGTGTTAGGGGCTGGTTGAGTTAGGATGAGAATGATCCTGGGGAGAGCTCTAGCAGGTTGTGGGGGACTAGGGTGGATAAAAATCATTTTTTAAAAAAATATTAATAAAAAAAATCAGTTTTTTAAAATTTAAATTGGATTTTTAAAAATAATAATAATCAGATTTTTAAAATAGAATGCTTTTGGAGGAAAAATCTTTCTAAAGATAGTTTTCTCTTTAAGTTACATTATAGTCCAAAGGCTATTCATCAGGTAATAAGGATTTGTTTTAAGTTTTTCATGTGTGCTAAAACTCAGTCTGAGTTTTGTTTTGTTTTTTAAAGTTTAACCACATCAGTTAACAAACATGGATACATCTGCTATAATGTTACTGCTTTAGTTAAATAAGTTGTTCAAATTGTTATTAAGGAAATGATTATTTTTCTTCTTCCAATAAAATACAGCAGAAAAGTTGTCCAAATATAAACAGTTAGCTTATTAAACCTCACAATAATTTCATAATCTGTCTATGTATTTCTAATAGTATAACCAAATCAGTAGTTTTTGACAGAACTGTAAAAACTACTCTGGAAATTTATTATTCCAAAAATGAAACCTTCCTCTGGTTGTAAATATTAAGACTATACCAGCAAGTAAAAAAAGAAAGAAAAATTAAATCAAGCCTTACTGACTAGTGATTTAAATCGATTTGATTTAAATCAAATCCACCCTGTAGGGGACCCACAAGAAATGAGGGAATCATCCATCAGAGATCCAAGGTGAGGATGTGAATCATGGAGGGGTAGTTTCTCCATTCTCTTCCCCAAGTCGAGACCCTCTGCCTCCTCAGTTCCTGATGGATCCTCCTGTTCCGTAGAAACCCCTCCTGAGCCAACATGCCCCGGTGCAGCTGGAGGCTGGCCAGGGGTTCTGGTACTCCACATAGGGTGAGGCTACTCTCTTTGCGAGAGCAGGAGATGCCCATTCCATCTCCCAGGTCCAGGAGAAGAGCAACAGAGGCTGCAGCCTGTGTTGGTGAAGCAAAGCACCTGCAGAAATGTCCCCGTCCCCCCTCCATCATTCAGCCCATTCCCTACTTAAGTCAGAGAAGGAGAGAGCTAAGGGTTGGGTCTGCATAGCTAGGAAGTCTGCATTGTGTAGTAATGAATAGGGGATCAGCAATGTGGAGGATTGCCTAAAGTACCGTATATTCCCGTGCATAAGACTAGGTTTTTTCACCAAAAATATAGGTTTAAATTTGGGGCTCGTCTTATACATGGGTAGTGCTGAGGGGTGTTTTCTTAATTTGGAGTCCCCCCAAAATAGGTAAAGGCACCCCTGACCATTAGGTCCAGTCGTGGCCGACTCTGGGGTTGCGGCGCTCATCTCGCTTTATTGGCTGAGGGAGCCGGTGTACAGTTTCCGGGTCATGTGGCCAGCATGACTAAGCCGCTTCTGGCAAACCAGAACAGCGCACAGAAACGCCGTTTACCTTTCCGCCAGAGCGGTACCTATTTATCTACTTGCACTTTGACATACTTTCGAACTGCTAGGTTGGCAGGAGCAGGGACTGAGCAACGGGAGCTCACCCCGTCGTGGGGATTCGAACCACCGACCTTCTGATTGGCAAGTCCTAGGCTCAGTGGTTTAACCCACAGCTCCACCCGCGTCCCTCCCCCCCAAAAATAGTCTTATACATGGGGACGTCTTATACACGGGAAAATACGGTACCTTTCATTTTTCACGAAGGTCCAATCTGGTACATGATTGACATTTAATAATAGAAAGAAACCGGTGGAAAGATTTTGGGACACCTTGCACGGAGTTAATTAACTCTCATGCCACAGGGGAAATGTCTTTTCCCATTCAGTGCTGTTGCCTTTGCTAAAAAGGGTGATTTTACATTACACATACTTCTGTAAATCAAGAAAATCTTTAATAAAAAAAATGGGGAAAAAATAAATAAAACTCTACTAGACTGCACCATTAGCTAATCCATTGCAATTATCAATTTTTATTTTCAACTTTTTACAGCTTCTTTTGTACATTACTATGCATGCAAACTACCTAATGTAAGTAGTAATAAAGCTGCTAATAGTAATGGAAAGGTTAAATTTTATATAATTAAGCTTGATGTTCAATTAAAACTGCCCACTATGCTAAGCACAATGCCAGAAAAGACGATAGTAGATTATCTATCTTGCCATCTAAACAGCAAACATACCTATTATACCACCTTCCTATCACTGCTGGACAATAGTGTTTCAGTGGTTTGCAACCATCTTTCAGTGGTTTGGAAAGCCTTGACCAGCAATGATATTCCATGGATATTTTTTAACCTGATGGTTGCTGAATTACAATCTTTCTAAAATAAATACAATTTGGGGAGGGGGAAGGGTGATTTTGAAAGGAAATGCAAAAATGAATTCTCTTTCAGCTAATTATAACAGAGTCTATTAGCAGTGATGGAAAGGGGTTGCACTCTGGAAATGCAGCCACTGAAGTTATTTTAATTAAAGCTTGTCTGTTGATACTCGTTTATTCCCAGCGGGGGGTTATTGGCTGAACCGACGGTGCTGCTTGCATTAGATGTGATACTGGATTTGAGAATTAATTAGGACAGGGTTGCGGACTCCTGCTTGCAACTTGCATGTGCTGGAGTTATCACGGACTCACAATCAGGGCCTTTTCCGCCAATCACATTGATATGAGGAAGTGCAAATACATATAAGAAAGTCAAGATAGCCGGACCAGTTTTATAAAGGCCTTTGCTTCTTTGGGGAGAGTCTTGTCCATCAAAATCTCTGTAGGCAGTGTACGCCCACACTCTGCTTATACGAGAAGCCTAGGAGCCAGGCTCATAATTGTCAAACCCTGAAGTAGGAGTGACTTGGATGGGAGTGAGACCTAAGGGGAAATAGCAAGAATGAGGCATGAGGAATAGAGCCAGGATCTCAAGGCAATAAACAAGGCAGATATCCAGCATTCAGCGTTTACTCAAGCGGAGAATTGCTGCTGCAATGAACAGGCAGCCTCATGCCTGCAGCTGAGGCCTTATATAAAGCTCCTGGGTCATTCGGGGTTGGTGAGTAGTGCAGCCAAGCAGAACTCTGTGGGTGGAGTGAGTGAAGCCACTTAAGGGTTGAGCCCTCCTGGCTTCATCACTGCTGAGCAAGGCTTTGAGCCTTAGATCTCCCACAAGCCGCTGGGTTCAAAATGTCCTCCCCTGGCCTGGGGATGGGCTTAGTAAGTGCTGAACTCAGAACAGCCGAAGAAATAATTCTGCTACTTTTGGATCCCACCTCCCGCTCCCTTTCCCAAATTCTTGCTGTTTTTATACTGCACTGCAGTGTACCCACAAATCCTTTGTGGGGAGCAGTCAGGGCTTTGCAGGTACCAACTTGGTAGATTTATTTTTTATTATAAAAAACATGCAGTGGGTCTATGCTATAAGGAAGCAGCTGAGGTCAGATATTTTCCCAGTACAGTGGTACCTCAGGTTACAGATGCTTCAGGTTACAGACTCCGCTAACGCAGAAATAGTACCTCAGGATAAGAACTTTGCTTCAGGATGAGAACAGAAATCATGTGGTAGCGGGAGGGCCATTAGCCAAAGTGGTACCTCAGGTTAAGAACAGTTTCAGTTTAAGAACGGACCTCCGGAATGAATTAAGTTCTTAACCCGAGGTACCACTGTACAGGCACTCCCCTCCCCCCAAGGCACGAGCACATATACATGTGGCACAGGGAAATAAATATTGATTGGCTGCTCCTGTCTGTGGCTCAGATCCCCACTCCTGGCACTGTGGGGTGTGTGTACACCCACACACCCATTAACAAAATGAAGGACATCGTCCTCTTTCTATGCTCTTCCAGATGGAAACATGCAGATGGGGACAGGGATACCCCTGCTGTAAGTCGCTCACATACTGTCTTCTCTTGTATATTATTTACTGCAAAGCTCGATGACTACACCCTTTGGCGATGAAATATCTGATTACCGGAACGACATCTGAGCACTGAACCACTGGTATATCACAGGTGGACTCTTTATTGCATTTGCAATTGTTCAAGATAACATCTAATTTGGAAAGGGAAGAAATGAGCACTGAGCCACTGATATATTTACAAGTGCTCTCTTTATTTACTGCATTTGCAGTTGTTTAAGTAAGATAAAACCTATTTTGGAATGAAACGACTTTTGCCATTTTTATAGACATTTATTGTTTGTTTTGCAGATAATTGCCTAAGTGATATTGTCTTATGTCAATAGAGATAGGCAGGGGGAAGGGACCGGAACATATGGGATCGGGATCCGTCTGCTGTGCCGCTGGGTCCTAAAGCAGCTCCTGGCACCCTGGAGGATAGGCGCCCCAGTGCGCCACTAGCTGCACCGCCCTAGGCCAGTGGGAGAGGCACACATCCATCTCCTAACAAGGTGGGGGTGGGGCGCAGAAGAGAAGAGGGGTTGTGGGAAGAGAGTGTGAGTAGCTGAGCTGATTGGGGAGGCTGAGGACAACTAGAGCTGCTGGGACAAAACAGAGATGGGAGGAGGAACTCAAAGAAGTGAACAACTGCTGCCCGGAAGTCGCTTGGGGCTGCTGCCCAGGAGAGACTGGAAGGAAGGCTTGGGGCAGCAGCCCTAGCAGTGTACTTGAGTCCCTCCCTCCCCCCTCCCTCCTCATCCTGCACCTTCCTCGTTCAAGTGGCGTGCTCCCCACTTTACGAAATTTCACTTATATGTGCAGATGCCCAGAACGTGACCTCTGCCTAAGTGGGGGATTGCCTGTATATAGATCAGTGGTTCCTAAAGTGTGTGGTAGCACCCCTAGGGGGGATTACCTAGGGAGGATGCAAAGAAGCAAGGGGCGAACATTGGGGTGCGTGCGCTGGAAGTGTAAACGACTTGAAAAACTAGTATCAGTGGATCAGGTTCATCAATTTTGTTGAACTGATTAATTGTTTAAAATGTGTTCTGAATAAATGTGCACTCTCTTGAATTTTTATTGCGTTATTTTCTTCCTTCGTGGTTTGTGCAAACCACCATTCTGAATAATGCTATTTATAGGGTAGGGGGCACTGGGGAGGAGTTTATGTAACCACAGGGGCGGTGGTACAAAAATTTGGGAACCGCAGTCGACTAGTTGCCGGGGGGGGGGGCGACCTGTGGGCCCAGTCACTCTGCATCTGAGTCTGCAAGCCTCTCTAGCTCACTCATCCAAAAACCTAAATTCTGTTCTGCCCCTAGAGTGTGACCTCCTTATTTCCATTTCAATTTGTTTCTCTTTATTGCAGCCCATCCTTCACAGTCGGATTTGGCAGTATATGACTCCATTGTGATTCCACATTAGTAAATTTTATGTGTAGATCCCTGTTTCCACTCCTTAGGTCGCTACCAAAGTATAAGAAGGGCCCCAGGATTGCTCCTCAAGGAACTCTACCGGTTGCTTCATTGCGGTTTTGTCTTTCAACACTGCTATTTGTCTTCTTTCCTTCTAACCTTCTCTATTCCCTAATTCCCAGTGTCTGTATCAATGCCCATCTTTTTTCTGTTTTCTCATACTATCAGGTTTGTACTAAGAACACAGTTTCAGTAGTTCTGTCATCTGTTTCAGCGTATATTGAAGCATGGTGCAGAAATGAGTAAACTTAAGCAGTATGTTCCATCTGCCTTAGAAGTACCGTCGACTGGCTGAAATATCTTCAGATACACGAGTTCTAAAGTAGCAGCATTGGCATGTCATATAATTGTTTTGTTTTGTTTTGTGGACCCAGAAGTATCTTAGATTGCCATCTCTGTGTTGAATTGACTGCTGTCTAATTAGTGCTGTTCCATCAGATGAAAAATATGGTAAATGGTTATTGCCTACTGAGAAGGATATGTCAAGGACATCAACCATCACAATTTCAAACTGCTTTCCCACAGTAGCGGGGGACTCAATATACAAATGAGACACACTCAACAGGAAGCGAAACATGTTCTTATTCCAAGGCAAAGTTCATAAACCAAAACACCAGCTTCCGTGTTTGCAGCGTTCTTAATCCAAGTTGTTCATAAACTAAGCTGTTCTTAAACCAAGGTATACCACTGTACTATGAATCAGAAAGAAAGAAAGGGATAAAATAAGTGTGCCTGGCTTGGTATCCTCTGGATATTGTTGGACTACAACTCCCATCACCCCTTGCTGGCGAAGGCTGATGGGAGCTTTAGTCCAACGACATCTGGAGGATGACAGGTTGGAAAGGCTGCTCTTTGCAAATGTTTGTTGAATGCTATGTTTTTGCACTTGCTGCAAACGATATTTCACCCTCAGTAGTGTTTAGTAGGCTGCTGCTGTTATAAAATTTAATTTTTGCTCTCTCTTCCCATATTTTATTGGGTGCTTAATATCCAGGCCAGTAAAGATTGCAAAACTCTTTCCATTCAACCTCTTGGGTTGAAATTTTCCATACTTCTGGACTGAATTCAGATTGCTGTAACTGAGTGCAATCCAGAGCTGTTAAAACAAATGGGAGTTCTGCCACATTGGCTTCAATGGGATCAGGGTTGTTTGCATCCATAGGCTGCTGTTTTGCCCAGCGATGGATAACTTTTCTCAACTTGATGTCAGTGACATTCTTTTATCATTTATAGTGTTCCGCTTCCCTGCTTTAAAGCACTAGCATAGTTTTTAATAAATCTGTAATGGTCTATAATGTCTTGAATATTTTAAATGTGGGTTAAAGATAGAGAGGATGCAAGCAATTTATTAATTGTCTCAATCTCATATTGGGTTCCAATGTTATACAGTTATTTGCTGAGACATGTGGTAGATTTATTGCAGCTGGTGGGGGTGGGGTGAAATCTGGAATAAGACCGCAGTGTGAGGGAAGGTTTAATCTGGATCAGAACCATGTTGAGGACAAATGTTTACATTTCTTCCTCCCCTCACCCATGCTGTGGCCTGATCAGGACTGTGCCTGCATAGTGTAACAGCAGCATTATGCAAATCATTAAAAATTGCATCACGCGTTCCTAAATCATTTCCTTCATACAGTATATTTATACTTTTTTGACAGTATTGTACAGTACTTACCTACCCTAGTGTTGCAAGCTTGGAAGCCAACGCTTCTCTCAGGAAGCATTCATGTAAGGGCTAATATGAAGATTTATTCCGGAATGTTATGCAAGGATTCCCACAGGCTTTGTAATAGGAGAATACAAGTCCTATCTTTCACCCTGGGACCACTGTGCCAAGTTGAAAACCTGGGCTCTTCCAGAAGACCTATTTGTTGAGCATTTAACCTGATCGCATGGGAAGAAAAGGGTTCCTTTAATCGCAGTAGAACACAGAAAATTCTTTACTTCCCTCGCTCTTCCCCTTTCCGCCCTTCATGCTCTCTGTTTTTGCTCTGTCCCAGCCCTTAGCATGGCTTTTTCCAATCCCAATAATAGAATTGTAGAGTTGGAAGGAACCCCAGGGGTCATCTGGTCCAACCCTCTGCAATGCAGGAATTCTGCCCATAGCCGTACCTGGCTAGGCTCGAACCCCCAACCTTCGAAGCACCACCAGGCGCACTGCCCCATTGCGCCACAGCTAAATCTTTGACCATTTCCTCCTCCCTCCTTGCTATTTCTCTCCCGTCACCTCCCTCTTCCTCCTCCCAGCATCTAGCCTTGCTCTTTCTCTCTCCACCACCATTTATGCTCCATGTACGCCTTTCTCTGCGTGCCAAGTGTGTGTCTCTGAATTAAGTGTGCTCTAGCCTACCGCGAGGGACGCGGGTGGTGCTGTGGGTTAAACCACAGAGCCTAGGACTTGCCGATCAGAAGGTTGGCGGTTCGAATCCCCGCGACGGGGTGAGCTCCCGTTGCTCGGTCTCTGCTCCTGCCAACCTAGCAGTTCAAAAGCACGCCAGTGCAAGTAGATAAATAGGTACCGCTCTGGCAGGAAGGTAAACAGCGTTTTCGTGCGCTGCTCTGTTTCACCAGAAGCGGCTTAGTCATGCTGGCCACATGACCCGGAAGCTGCACGCTGGCTCCCTTGGCCAATAAAGCAAGATGAGCGCCGCAACCCCAGAGTCGGCCATGACTGGACCTAATGGTCAGGGGTCCCTTTACCTTTAGTCTACCGCGACCTCTGGCCCCACCTTTCCCTAGCTCCCCCTGTTGTAAGCTGCCCTGCCTTGTCCTTCACCCCATCAGCCCCAGTGGGCTGCTGCCCCTGCTGCAGAGCCTCCCCCCTGGTCACACGGCATAGCAGGTCTTGCAGATGGGTACTCATGCTTCTGAATGTGTTGGGATTTTCTTTTTCACCAGCCGTAATACGATCTCATCTAATCTTTTACAGACGAGAGCAGAACAGTCCCAAGGTGCTTACTTTTTGCCTGAGTTTGCATTATCACCACAAGGAAGCTTCTTGGAAGACACCACAGGAGAACAGTTCCTCACCTACCGCTACGACGATCAGGTTTGTCTGCTGAATATGAAAATTATGGAGTTCTTTTTAATCTTTCCAAGGGAACAATGGGGCATGTGTGCTCTCAAAGCAGGCCTGTTATCTTAATGTCTGGTGCACTGTTTATAAAGGGACAAACAGCAGTTTTAATATTACCGTATTTTTCCGTGTATAAGACGCCCCCATGTATAAGACGACCCTTGTTTTTTGAGCCCCAAAATAAGAAATAAATAATTGCAACATTCCATGTATAAGACAACCCCGAATTTTAAAATTTTGGGGGAAATATAGTCTTATACACAGAAAAAAAATGCAGTATTTAGTTTTACTTGTGGGCTTCATTCTTTGACGAAATAAAAAAATAAAATAAAAATGGCACCAAGAGCAACATTGCAAAAGCCAAAAGTTATAAAAACTAATGCAAAACAAAGATGTTATAATGCCAAATTTATATAAAAAAGTATTTGTACAAATAGCTTTGCTAATAGAAAAGATACAGGGGAAAGCAGGAGACGCAAAAAGGTATGTAGAATTGGGTCAGGAATAGTGCCAAACCATGGTTTAGTGCTCCTAAATGTGCCATTTGTATGCATGTTCCTCCTTTCCTCATGTGCTATGATACTCTTCCTGCCTGTCAGCAAACAAATTGGATTTTGAAACCAAAGCTAGTTTGTGTAGTGTCTAACTAAGGTTTGGCCATAATATTGCACAACAGTTTAATAGACAACTATAGAAGGGGAAATTGCATCATAGTCAGAGGCAGTCCTAACAAGATCGTCTCAGCTGCCAGGTTTAGGACACAATTACATGTGCATAATTTATTATGACATTGACTAGTGCAAGTTCTCTTGAAATGAGTGCAAGAAGCACAGTGTCAGGGAACTGCCATCGGCTCAGGGGCGAGAAGGGAAAAGCTGGATGGATTACAGAGAGCCCCCAAAGATCGTGGGAAGCAGCACTTCCTCAGCAGAGGAAGGTAGCCAAGCCTCTAGTGGAGAGGAGATGCAGGGCTCGGAGGAGGCGAGGCAGTGCCAGGACACCTTGCCTGAGCAAAGCGGGGAGGAGAGAGGTCCCCCGTTACCCACGCCTTCCTTGCGCAGTAGGCTTCTGCGCAGAGAGGGAAGGCGCAGACTGGGCGTCAAGGAACTACTCTGCTGGGGAAGGTTGAAGGACCGCCCACTCTGATTCTGCAATGAGCAAGACACGGAATAGTGGCGCTCTGCATTCTAACGGTTTTTAATCACCAATAAGAAACCTTTAAAACAGACTATTGAAGCATATTGCCTGATTGCTCTCTAGCAACCAACCGATACCTCTAACACACAGCAATGTGGCTTGAGCCCTAGAGCATCTTCTGAATTGTACTTTGCTCAGAGGGGGTACTGTTTGGATTTCCCCACCCTTGGTACCAAGACGACCTTTCAACTTTTCTGGCACTTGCCTGTTTAGCATCTTGGGAAGGCCAAATCTGATTGCGTTCATAATTCAATTTGAAGTATGTGTAGCTTGTAGGGAAAGACCTGCCAAAGAAGCTGAAAAACATCTTCATGTATGCGACAACGGTGGTGAGAGTCTTAATAGCACAAGGATGGAAGAACGAGGAAACTCTGACGAAAGAAGTATGGCAAGAGAAGCTGATGGACTATGCAGAATTGGCAAAACTGACGCATGAACTACGTGACAAGGATAACTGTGACTTTAAAGATGAATGGGAACCTTTTACAAAGTACTTAAAGACGCAACAAAGTAAATTGGACTCCTTGGCAGGTTTTGAATAAACAATCACAAACTTTTTATTGATAACAAACAGCTAGACAAATTAAGGTTCTATACAAATCTGTAACATGCAGAGAATAGCATTTTATAGAGAAACCAGAGACTGGAACTGAGGGAAGTTGGGGTGGGGTGGGGAGGGTGGGTTGTTTTATGGGAGGGAGGGGAAGGGGGAAAATGGGGGGGGGAATTAAGGATGATATGTTTTAAGATAATATGTTTTGTTTAAATTTTTAATAAAAAATCTATTAAAAAAATGAAGTATGTGTAGCAAGGAGCTGTATTGATGCCTGGTTTAAAAAGCCAATTGCCTTTTCTGAAAAGGAATTTCTTTAAACACCTTTCACAAGGTGCAGCCCATAGCAGATGGTAAGCTAATTCTTGTGTTCTGTTTTTTTAATGTAGCATTTTGACTAAATGTGGTTTCCTTAACAGAGAATTGTTCATTTTTGCTGGATAAATTTATATCTGAAATGAACAGATTTTCATTTTACACTTTCACAGTTTTTGTTTATGTTGAGCTTGTTGAAGTAGAACGTTAAAAAAGTTAAATTGTAAAGAGAGGGTAGTAATGGATGAAGCAGGGAGTCTGGAAAATAACAAACCATGTTTCTTATAATTAAACCAGCAGTGCGTACTCCAGAAGCCATAGATACATTACACTAAATGTGGAATAGATATAATGGCAAAGAAAGCAGCATGAAAGGGACCCTGTTAATCTTGGCAGACGATCTAAAGTAAACCTAGGAAGTGTGTGGCCTGCTGTGGAAATTTACTCATAACACAATGTGTCCCAGAATCCCATTGAACTCCACATCAAAACAACCAGAACTGCATTCATGGGTACTTAAAGCACAGTGCTAGTGCAATCTGAATAATGCAGAGATTTATAGAACAATGTGAAAGAGGATGGTTTGTCTCTCACACCAGCACCATTTCTGATCACACAGCATCTTGGCTTCTGGAAATTCTGTTGTTGGGAGACCACTCTTCACACCTTACCGTATTTTTCCGTGTATAAGACTACTTTTTCTGATTTTTTTGTGATAAATTGAGGGTCGTCTTAGGTAAAGGTAAAGGGACCCCTGACCATTAGGTCCAGTCGTGACCGACTCTGGGGTTGCGGCGCTCATCTCGCTTTATTGGCCGAGGGAGCCAGCGTACAGCTTCCAGGTCATGTGGCCGGCATGACTAAGCCGCTTCTGGCGAACCAGAGCAGTGCACGGAAACACCGTTTACCTTCCCGCCGGAATGGTACCTATCTATCTCCTTGCACTTCGTGCTTTTGAACTGCTAGGTTGGCAGGAGCAGGGACCGAGCAATGGGAGCTCACCACGTTGCGGGGATTCGAACCGCCGACCTTCTGATCGGCAAGCCCTAGGCTCTGTGGTTTAACCCACAGTGCCACCCGCGTCCCAAGGGTCGTCTTATGCACTGGTTAATATGCTGAGTAAGCGAGAGCTGGTGCTGCAGCGGTAGCAGGGAAATGTTGGAGAGGAGGCTACTTCCCCTCTCTTCCCAGCTTAGGAAGAGTATTTGGTTCGGTGTATTACAGCACCACTTCTGTCAGTCAGAGTGGGGGATCGTCGAACAGCTGCTCAACAGCTCAGCGAACTTACAAAAGAAGCTCAATAACTGTTGAGGGCTCCCAAAAATAGGGATCGTCTTATACATGGGGTCGTGTTATGCAGTGGTACCTCGGGTTACATACGCTTCAGGTTACATACACTTCAGGTTACAGACTCCGCTAACCCAGAAATATTACCTCAGCTTAAGAACTTTGCTTTGTGATGAGAACAGAAATTGTGCTCTGGCGGCGTGGCAGCAGCAGGAGGCCCCATTAGCTAAAGTGGTGCTTCAGGTTAAGAACAGTTTCAGGTTAAGAACAGACCTCCGGAACGAATTAAGTACTTAACCCGCGGTACCACTGTACATGGAAAAATACAGTATGTGGTGTTGAGAGGGTGGTTATATGGTATTGGATTGCTAGCTAGTTCCAAAATCTTCAAGGGCAGGAACAAGGCTGTCCAGTTTCTAATCAGGGCTAAGGTGAAAGCTCTCCATTTAGTTGTGTGTGTGTGTGTGTGTGTGTGTGTGTGTGTGTGTGTAGCATTGCCTATTGATTTTATTGACCTCTCTCTGCACACTGTTAGCATTTTTGTTGGTATTTAAAGAATAAAAGGAGAATTCCCTGGATGCCAAGATCCAGCTTTTGGGCAAGTACTCTTTAGTGAGAGAACCCCAGCAGAGATTTAAAATCACGAAATATGCAGCAAAGTAAAGCCACTAGACCTTCAAAATAGCCCCTTCTAAGTCGCTTACATCCTGCCAACCTAGCAGTTTGAAAGCACGTCCAAGTGCAAGTAGATAAATAGGTACCGCTCCGGCGGGAAGGTAAAGAGCGTTTCCATGTGCTGTTCTGGTTTGCCAGAAGCGGCTTAGTGATGCTGGCCACATGACTCGGAAGCTGTACGCCGGCTCCCTCCGCCAATAAAGCGAGATGAGCGCCGCAACCCCAGAGTCGTCCGCGACTGGACCTAATGGTTAGGGGTCCCTTTACCTTTAAGTCGCTTACAAAGTTCCCCACTGTTAGAATAGAAATAGACCGCACCTTGGGTAAGTTAAAAATGGTTTGATTACAAACTTTTCAAATGTAAGGTTCATTTCCTTTTCCATACAGCTGCAAGAAAAGACTTAGTTTCAAAATTGGTAAATGTTTACAAATTATTTGTATAGAAACACAAAGACTGTTTGCTTAAACTGCGTGGTCTGAGCTTGGAGCAGCCAGCCTAGACATCCTTCCTGGTTGGGTTCACGTGGTGGAAAGGGAAGAAAAGAAGAAAAATGAGTTTGGTAACCCTTCCTTCCAAGGTGAGGGAGTGTGACCTAGCTAAACTTGGCAGGAGAGCTTCCTCTGTGCTCTTAACCCCTTCATGCATTAATTGGAGTTAAGCATTTTGGTTATCTGAGGCTGATTTACCCCACACACGCTGTATTAATTGTGCATATTTGCCTTTAGTGATGCCATCAAGTCGCCAAATCTGTTTCTCCACATAATGTGGTGATGTCATCCACTTTACAATAGTGAGTGACTGGCTGGTATCTCTCATGTGAATACATTGCCCTTACACTCAGTTAACTACGGTAGTGTGCCTGCAGTGATGTCATTCTGTAGCCAAATCTGATTGGCAGCATGGCACCATGACATTACCCTGTTCTTTCCATGACACCTGATCAGCTGGGATCATCCATGCCACGAATCCAGGAGGGAGATATGAGCAGTAATCCATAAGGGTAAATGCAACCTACTTCTTATTAATTATTATTAATAGCAGTTGGGGAGAAAGGGATCACTTAGAATCTTTGAGCATGTTGGAACGTCTGCTCATGCTTTTGGAGATGCTGTTGTGTTATAAAAGCAAAGTACTTCTTACTTAGGCTTACCCTAGGGGTTTCTGATTCAGATGACATGTACCCTGTTCTAGACACCTGGGAAAGTAATAATATATCAAGCAGTAAAACGCAGCTGCAATGTGGGCCACGTTTATGACAGTCTTGTTAAAAGGAAAAGTGGTTGCTTTTTGATCAAAAGAGTTTAACTGAACGGAGAGATATTTGGATGAGGAGCCCCACGTCACAACAGCAATAAAGCCCAATTTAATCAAACATGCTTTGGAAACCGCAAAGCATATGTCAGTGCTGAAAGGAGATAAAGAGCCCGATCCATTGGACAATAATGCCTGTGAAGGTGTTGAAAAAAGATTTCTTTCATTTTCAGTCTGGGGCGAAATCAGAGCCATAAAATACATTATTTGCAAAGCCAGCATTTGAGTGAGTCAGCAATTGCTCGTTCCACTCGCAGTTTCACAGAAAAGGGACTTTGCAAACTATCCTTTTCTGCGCGGTTCCCCCCCTCGCTCTCATTTCAATATTGCCATTTCTGCAACTCAACATTCACTTCCTTTATTTTATAATTTTAAATAATTTTTTCAAGATCGCAATCTTGCTTAGTAAAAGGGGAAGGCTTCTACATAATGTAACCTGGACTTCCATTCCTGAATTGGTATGTAACCTGTTTAGAATAATGCTGCTACTTCCACACCTTTCAGAAAGCATTTGCTACCCTAAAAGACTTACTGTTAGTGTGAAATGGGAGACAAGTAAAATATTAATAGGAACAACTTGTGCTCTGTTCTGTTGTAGCAGTGTTGCATATGGATTCATGTTCTCCTCTCATAGTTCATTATGCACTCCTTTGGTCTGGCAAGAGTGTGCTTATGGTTTTAAGCAAGGCTGTATAAAAACCTTTTTACGCTGTCTTGTAGGTATTAAGGAACTACATGCAGATGGAAAGGTTTGCAATTCTACACGCTCATATATTATCAAATAACTGGGTGGGGGAAGTAATAGTGATTTGCCAAGGCAGTATCTCTGTAGGGCCTGTTTCATAGTAGGAATACAGTGGTACCTCTGGTTACGAACTTAATTTGTTCCAGAGGTCTGTTCTTAACCTAAAACTGTTCTTAATCTGAGGTACCGCTTTAGCTAATGGGGCCTCCCTCTGCCACTGGTCACCACCGTGGGATTTATGTTCTCATCCTGAGGTAAAGTTCTTAACCTAATGTACTACTTCCGGATTAGCAGAGTCTGTAACCCGAAGTGTTTGTAACCCAAGGTACCACTGTACAGTTAGACACCAGTCTAGTGTAGTCCTTGTGCAATACTATTAAACACAACAAGTTAAGGAGATCCGAGTTTAAATTCCCACTCAGCTGCAAAGCTTACTGGTTGAGCCTTGGCTATTTGCTATCTGGTGCAAAATCCCCCATGCATACAATAAATTTTTGTGGACATTATTTACACATTTTTGTGGCTGCATCGTTGTTGGCATTTATGTACATTCTTTGTTGAGCTTGCATTCACCATGAATCTCATATTCAGCATGTGTGTGTCTACCCACACTCACGGCATTGTGTGTGCGTGCGTGTACATTATACATATCAATAAAATTCGACTGAATTGCTAGAGATCATATCTCACTTGTTGCATAAGTTATTCTTCTGTAGTGTTGAAGTACTTTGACTTTTAGACACTCGGTGTCAGAAACAAAATACCTTCCCTCTTACCCCAAATGATTTTGGGGAAGGGGGTTTATGTTTGGGTCCCCCCTTCAAACAGCTGAATATACTAACTGAGCTTTACCATAAAAATAGCTAATCCTTTTATTTCTTTTCTACATCCTCTTTTAATTTTTGCTCTTGTCCCTCTGGTTGCCTGAAGAAAACAGTTATTTTTTTTCCAAATATTAGTAGAACAGGAAAACATATATCCTCTAGTTTTCTTGACACTCAAAAGTACCGCTTCCAAGTAATAAAATCATTCCAGATGACAGACCACCAACAAGGACATTAGTGCAGAGCATGTTTGGTAAGACCTGTACAGAGCATCTCTTTCATCCTGTTTCCTGGCTAAGATCTACTTGGTTGAGGATAAAGATAAAATCTTTGAAGGGAAACAGCATCTCAACTAGGTGAGGAGCCACAGAAAATTT
Source organism: Podarcis melisellensis (assembly GCF_964234715.1). Taxonomy (NCBI): domain Eukaryota; kingdom Metazoa; phylum Chordata; class Lepidosauria; order Squamata; family Lacertidae; genus Podarcis; species Podarcis melisellensis. The sequence goes on along the minus strand of NC_138546.1, from coordinate 37,429,507 downwards.
CATGGTTTTATCATTTTTAAGTATGCCTCAACCCACTTTACTGGAAATTACTTTAAAGGCAAGCGATTTTTGGCAGCGAAACACTTCCATCTTCTTTCTTATTTGGTTTATTAGTCACAAAAAACCCTCCAGGTGACTCCTGTAAAAATATATGTCATTAAATGTGCTTACTTATGCAGTGCCTACTAGAACTGTTGAATAAATCCACAGAAGTTGCTATCACACAGACTTTCTTTCCTTTTCAAAACGACCTTTGCTTAAGTACCGTATTTTTTGCACCATAACACTCACTTTTTTCCTCCTAAAAAGTAAGGGGAAATGTCTGTGCGTGTTATGGAGGGAATGCCTACAGGTGGCATGCCTACGGATTTTCCTCCTCTACAAACTATGTGCGTGTTATGGTCGGGTGCGTGTTATAGAGCGAAAAATATGGTAATTTATGTTACTTGTGGCAGCTTGATAGTGTGAAAATGATAGTGGCAGAGGAAGCTTTTCCCCTTTAGTTGCTTAGAACAGATTATTACCTGCCCCAGATGTCCAAGCAAGTGACTTATTTACAAACTGGAATTAGAGCCCAAATTTCAAGGATGCTATACGCAGCTTGAGTTTTGCAAACCATTTGATTTTCGCTGTTAGCTTGATGCTTTTCAACACTGATCAGAATGGTTGCCTGGGAAAATGAAGCACAAGTTAGCTTTTGTGTAATGGATTGTGAATGTTGGTTTGGAACAATTATCACCAAGGAACCCTTGTTGATGGCTTAGAGTGAGATTTTAAAAAGCACGTGGGCCTGAACTCTGTATCCTTCGATTTTTAATTAGAAAAGTTCCCATTGCTTTGCAGGGCACGAAATATTTGCTAGTTGGCTGAAGGCAACTGGGCTGTGGCTCATTGATAGAGCAACCAGTCATTAGTCACACAAACCATTCATTAGTCATGCAAAGAAATACTTAATGGACCTGGCTAGAGCCATTAACTTAACAAAAAGACTGGTTTTACCGTTTTTTTTAACAGACCATTTTCCTGAATACTTCCCTTTTGCAGATCTAAAATCAAAGATTTGGATGAGATCCTGAAGATGACATCTAGATTGCACCCCCAATCTATAACAGTATTGGCACACTGATTTTATTTTTTTGAAAATTTACTTAACTCATTATGTTGCTTGATAAAAGATCAGATTGAATATATTTAGTAATATCACATATAGGTCCTATCGTAGTTAAGCTTATTTGGAAGCCCTGTTTCTTCACCTGGATTTATTTCCATGAAGGCATCTGGGACGCGGGTGGCGCTGTGGTCTAAACCACAGAGCCTAGGGCTTGTTGATCAGAAGGTTGGTGGTTCGAATCCCCACGACGGGGTGAGCTCCCGTTACTCGGTCCCAGCTCCTGCCAACCTAGCAGTTCAAAAGCACGTCAAAGTGCAAGTAGATAAATAGGTGAGAAGGTAAACGGCGTTTCTGTGCGCTGCTTTGGTTCGCCAGAAGCGGCTTAGTCATGCTGGCCACATAACCTGGAATCCGTCTGTGGACAAATGCCGGCTCCCTCGGCCAGTAAAGCGAGATGAGCGCCGCAACCCCAGAGTCGGTCATGATTGGACCTAATGGTCAGGGGTCCCTTTACCTTTACCTTTTACCCCGCTTATTGATCAAGTGATCCTCAAGGCAGTTTACAGCAGTTTGTAGTGATACAAGACCCCACTTATATTCATGCACTAGGCTGCTGGTCAGCTAGTGTGCTAGTTTTAACCTGGCTCATATCCTAAAATATAAACGCAAAGCAGTGTTTTGGGGTTTTGTTTTGTTTTTGTTTTTAAAAAATAATTTTCGTTCTTCCTGTCTCTGAAAGCTGTTATAAAAGATTGAACAAATAAGCTGCTTTGCAGCATGAAAAAAAAAGTTAAACAATATGAACAAACGGTCAGAAGAAATTAGTTCCTTAATCAGCTGCAATGTGTGTTTGATTTGTGGCTGTGCTGTTGGAGGAAGGAGGCCAGGAAATTCTTGCTTGTGCTTACAAGTCAATCTTATGTCATAGGCAGATATGGCATAAATCAAGCACAATGAGTGGCCTCGGTTCGAAAGTGGAGGTGGGGTTGTTGTTGTTATTTTGCAACTTTTCTTTGGGCTTCCCAGTTGGCTGGGTTTCTGTTAACCACTTAGCTGCAGTGCAACTTAGGTACACTTTGGTAATCAGTACTGGGTAGTGAGTTTTTGCTGCTTGTATTGTCTTATATGGCTTATATTGGATTACAGTGATACCTCGGGTTAAGAACTTAATTAATTCTGGAGGTCTGTCCTTAACCTGAAACTGTTCTTAACCTGAAGCACCACTTTAGCTAATGGGGTCTCCTGCTGCCGCCGCACCATCGGAGCACGATTTCTGTTCTCATCCTGAAGCAAAGTTCTTAACCTGAAGCACTATTTCTGGGTTAGCAGAGTCTGTAACCTGAAGCGTATGTAACCCCCGGTACCACTGTATATTGTTAAATTTTGTTGATCTGCAGACTGCCTTGGTATACAAATAATTTTGAAAAACAAACAAACAAATAAAAAAGCAGTATTGAATGCATTTAAGCTCTTCCTGTGATGAAAATTTTCACTGACTCAACATAAGGCTCAAGCAAGCCGTGATGGCAGCAGAACAGTTTGATTTTAACCTGGGTTTGCCCCAATGCCATACAAATTGAGGAAACGTGAGGGCCTGATATTTTTCTGGTGCCTGGGCTACATATAAGACAGATGACCTCTTTACAGACTTTTTGATGCCAGTTGAAACCATTTCCTCTTCCAACAACCCTTTTAACGAATTATTATACACACATCCACACACCCACATCCACACCACTCTTCACCATAAGATCTCAGGGCGGTTCACAGAAGAAAATACAGGATAAAAACAAGTAAATAATTAAAACAACAAAACAATACCCCCTTCCTACAGACACACTTAAAAGGCTGTAGAATATTAATCAGCCAAAGGTCTGGTTGAAGAGGAACATTTTCTGCCTGTCGCCTAAAAATATATAATGAAGGTGTCAGGCAAACCTCCCTGAGGAGAGCATTCCACAAACGGGAGCCACTATAGCAAGCATGGCCAAACTTGGCCCTCCAGCTGTTTTGAGACTACAACTCCCATCTTCCCTAGCTAACAGGACCAGTGGTCAGGGATGATGGGAATTGTAGTCCCCAAACAGCTGGAGGGCCAAGTTTGGCCATGCCTCCACTACAGAGAAGGAGATCCCACAAGTGGTCCAAGCCATTACGTGCTGACCTCCTATATAAAGAGTAACACCTAGAACTGTTTTGGCTTAACCAGCCTCTCACCTGACAACAGCCAGGTTGGACACTAGACCAGCCATGAAGCAGCAGTCTGGGCTCAGATAAGGGCCATCTTATACATCTTCATTCAGGAATTTAGCATCAGTTTTGAAGGGACGCGGGTGGCGCTGTGGGTTAAACCACAGAGCCTAGGACTTGCTGATCAGAAGGTCAGCGGTTCGAATTCCTGTGACGGGGTGAGCTCCCATTGCTCAGTCCCCGCTCCTGCCAACATAGCAGTTCGAAAGCACGTCAAAGTATAAATAGATAAATAGGTACCGCTCCAGCGGGAAGGTAAACGGCATTTCCGTGCGCTGCTCTGGTTTGCCAGAAGCGGCTTAGTCATGCTGGCCACATGACCCGGAAGTTGTACGCCGGCTCCCTCGGCCAATAAAGCGAGATGAGCACCGCAACCCCAGAGTCGGTCACGACTGGACCTAATGGTCAGGGGTCCCTTTGAAGGGCTCCAGGATATTAAAATCGCCTTGTGCATTTTTGTTATATGATTTACGGTACTTTGCCTCTCAACTGAATAACATTTGCAACTTTTCCCTCCTGCATTGTGACTTGCCTTGACACATCAAAAATTCTTCTTCTTCTTCTTCTTCTTCTTCTTTTTCTTCTTCTTCTTCTTCTTCTTCTTCTTCTTCTTCTTCTTCTTCTTCTTCTTCGCTGATTTTGACAAATTCATGAAGGATAGTTATTAATGGCTACTCCTAGGATTAGTGGCAGCATGCCTTTGATTTCCAGTCAAACATCACAGAACATCAGTGTGGGAGGGCTATTGTGTTCATATCCCATTGTGAACTTCTTATATGGGCCTTTGCTCTTCTCATGTTCTTCATTTCATGGTACCAAGCGCTTACGTAACATTATTCAGCTTACTGTGGCCTGTCACTCTCAATATTTAACGTGCCTTTCCTTAGACCCTGCTAGAAGTTTATTCCAACCAATACCGAGAAGTTGTGGAAAGGCAGAACAGTTTAGTAATGAATTAGTTCCATCAGTAACTCATTATGCATTAATCAACGACATCTTGTGTTTGCTTAACTAATTTAAGCAGAATTGTGAAATAATGCAGCATAGAGAAGCATTTTCCCTTCAGCCCCAGTTTGTGGCAGATACAAATTGAATGAGACTCCGTTTAGCTTTCGTGTTTATCTCCATTAGAGGGTTCATTATGGCGTGTAACATGTGCCATAAATTTACTCTCCACTCTTAGGACAGGAAGGGTACTAGGGGGCTCAGAACAAGCGTTAGGAATTTCTTCCACATGGCCATTCACACCACTCTGGTAGCAGGGGAAGAGAAAAGATTGCCTTGTGCAGTGATGAGACTACATGAGAAGAATCATTCATAATATGATGGAGTCTATAGGTTCCCCACTGTATTCAGATCTTTCTCCAGAGCCAAAACAAACTGAAACATCAGAAGATTTACTTCTACACAAAGGATTTGTATATTCCCTTTACCAACTAAATTTACAGGACATTTATCTAAACTGACAGGCTTCTTATATGTTCCTCGAGATGAAAACAGACCAAAAGCCACTTCACACTTCACCTGGTAATTGCATTTTGCTGTGGTTTCCCCAGTGTTTCCTCTGTAGCAAATGCGTAAAATGCAGAGGGCAGGCAGGCAATCTTAAGCATGCACCAGTCACACGCTCCAGGACCTGGTCACCCACTAGAGCGCCATGATTTCAGGGATGTTTGTCTGTCTTTTACATATTGTGCATTTGTTATGGAAAATTCCCAGAAAGACCCTAAAAATAAGGCCCTTTTAATTCCCCCAGTTTATTCAGGATTGGGGCAAATCTAGGTTTTAAAACAATTAATTTCATTTGATAACTGCTTTCTATAATGCACCCTGAAGCAATTTTAAAATAAAAATATAAAAGCATGGACAAATGCAATTTCTAATCCAGTTGTAGAATTAAAAAATGGGATAAAATTCAGTGTGCTGGTTTTGACATATAAAGCCTTAAACGGCAATACTTCAAGGACCGCCTCTCCCCATCTAAACTCTGTGTTCATCAACTGAGGCCCTTCTTCGTGTGCCTCTTCTGTGAGAGATCCAGGCCGGGGTGACGCCACGAGAAGGGGCCTTACCTCCATATGTGCTCACACAACTTCCTTGATTTGTGGAACTAGCGCTGCTACAGGCGCCACATAATACTCATTCCACACATGCAGGAAGTGGTTCTTTTAGTGTGGTTCTTTTAAGTTTAGTACTTAAACTTCGGAACTTCCTGCCTGTTGATATCTATGCACCATTTTGGGCACCCACTTAAAACAATTTTTATTTAGGCAAGCCTATCCAGATACATGTTTCAACCTCTTTTAGTGTTAATTTCAAGTATCTTAAAAATATTATTATTATTATTATTATTATTATTATTATTATTATTATTATTATTATTATTATTATTATTATTACGGTTTATAGAGAAAAATGCAAAACTTAATATCTTTTCCCTTAGAAACCCCCCCAAAACAAGACTTTTATCTAGATACAATAAAAAAACTCAAAAAGGGAGAGTGGAGAAATAAAGAAAGACAAAGAAATAAATGAAAAAAGGGTAGAAAAGAGGTTAAAAGAGAAAGAGGAAAAATAAGTTTCAGAAAGTAAAGCACTTCCGCTTCTTCATCTGTCCACTATATAAAAAATAATATTGACTTTGTCCAATCCAATATAACACCCGACAAAGCCACTTTCTATAAGCAAACATTATCTTCGATCCTCAAATCCAGATATCATTATTTCTTTTTTTCATTTTCTTGCAAAAAAATGAACCTTTGGGAGGTTTCTGGTGTTTAACAAATGTTCACAATGACTTTTCCCTGGTTAAACATGTCCGTTTCACCATCTTGAATAAGTCTGTCAGTTTGAACATCTGTTAAAATATTTTAAATTCTTTTCATTGATAACTTTAATATTCCTTGTATACCTCTTAGAGGTTTCCCTACGACGAAGCACTGCATGCACATCGTTAAATAAATAAAAACAACTGTGTGTAGCCAGCAGCAGGAGCAGATTCCTCTAGTCCAGAGTTGAGAAACCTCCATGTGTTTCTGGTCCCCCAGTTCCCCACCAGTGACAGCCAGCATGACCAATGACCAGGCATGACAGCAGTAGTAGCAACTAGTGTGTTAGGACAGAGCTACCGGAGGAGACTCTTGAGAGTCCCATGGACTGCAAGAAGATGAAACCTATCCATTCTGAAGGAAACCAGCCCTGAGTGCTCACTGGAAGGACAGATCCTGAAGCTGAGGCTCCAATACTTTGGCCACCTCATGAGAAGAGAAGACTCCCTGGAAAAGACCCTGATGTTGGGAAAGATGGAGGGCACAAGGAGAAGGGGACGACAGGACGAGATGGTTGGACAGTGTTCTCGAAGCTACCAGTATGAGTCTGACCAAACTGCGGGAGGCAGTGGAAGACAGGAGGGCCTGGTGTGCTCTGGTCCATGGGGTCACAAAGAGTCGAACACGACTAAACGACTAAACAACAACAACAACACAACCCTCCTGACACAGATGTTGCTGTAGCTTACCTGGAACTGGGGAAAGTCAGGTCGGCGGTGAGATTGGGTGGGTACCAGATTGCCTCCACTAGGGCATCTATCTGTGTTCATCTGCTTCATCTTACCAGCTGTTACTGGAGAGCAGTTGTGCAACAACATCTGGCGGCCACTGGTTACCCATCCCTGGTGTAGTTGTTCAAAAGTAACCAATAACCAAATTTGACCTAGAGCTTTGGTTGAAATCTGGAAGTACCCCTTGATGTACTCTGGTCTACTGTGGTAACCAAGCTTACAGGCTGGTATGGGTGGTCATCCTGTAGTTCCATTTCATTTCACTTTTAATTTGTCTTCCGCCATTCTGTATTACTATACACAAGGCAGTTTACAAGCTGAATAAACAACAAAATAGGCAGCAAAGATCACACACCTAATAGCAATCTGATCCAATACAAAAAACAGTCACGATAAAAACATAACTTTAAAATAAACAACTTGTATCAAATAAAGCAATATTCAATAATCCATTAGAATATAATAGTAAAATTAAATATCCGGAAATGATAATTAAACAGTTTTACCCTTAATTACAGTAGAGAATTGCTAAACTATAATCAATAAAATAAAGGCAAATCACAATGCATAAAATACCACAAAACATACGAAACCACGTAAAAGGATCAAATTGAGAAACAAGGACACACAACTAATAATATATATATATATATATATATATATATATGCAGGTTTTGGTGTCCTCGGGTGTCTTCCCGTGTAAAAGTTGGGGTGTCTAGGCGACGTTTCGACGAGGTCTCACTCGTCATCTTCAGGCTGGTGCTTTCGGCTTCTTGTTACTGGAACAGAGCAGGATCTCAGTGTTTGAGTTCCTATAAATACTGTTGAGGGGGTGTGGTGTATAGCCTCCAATGTTCTGGGCAGAGAGGAAGTTCCCAGGCTAGTGTGCCTTTTCTTCTTTTGTTCCTTAATTACTTGAGGGATATCTTGAGTGATTTCTTGAGTGATATCCTGAGTACCACTTAGGTGGGTCATTAGGTGTGGATTAGTTGCTAAAGTCTTTGTGTCTTGACCTCTTGAACTTTGTGAAGAGTTTTTCTGAGAAGATGGCTGTACTGCACTTAGTTGTGCTCTGGCTTGGCTTCGTGTATAGGGGCGAGCTGTGGTTTTGTGGCCTGTGTCAGCCAGATCTGTGTAGGGATTGCAGGGGGGTGCAGCATCCGGAGGTGCCACCATGGTTTGGCTACTGGATGGTGTCTGTAATTTATCTGTGGCGAGGGTCTGGGTTTGGGTCTGGTGTGGTTGGTTGGTGATGGCGTTCTGTGTGCCTCTGGATCTGGTGTCAGTTTTTGTGGGGAGGGCTAATTTCCAGATGTCTGGCAAGCGGGATGTGTCGTCACGCTTGTTCATGTTGTGAGGGTGTTTCTCTATCTCGATGGCTTCCATGATTATTCTCTTGTGGTGATGTTCCATGTTAAAGAGCAATTTGGAATCTGCAAAATTAATTTCGTGTCCTGTTTCTTTCATGTGTTGGAAAAGAGAGGAAGTTTTTTCTTCTTTTTTGACGGCATTCTTGTGTTCTGCGATACGTGCATTTATTCGTCTGTTTGTTTGTCCAATGTACGTGGCTGGGCAGACTTTGCAGGGTATTTCATAGACCCCTTGGTTTTCCAACTGGATTTTATCCTTGGGGTTTCTGAGGATATTGGCTATTTTTTGGTTGGTGCAAAAGGCTGTTTTGATATTGTGTTTATGGAGGATTTTGCTAATTTTATCTGTAGTGCCCTTGATATAAGGAAGGAGGGCCATGCCATTGTTTTCTTCTGTGTCTTGGTTTTTGGGGGGTGTTTCTTTTTGGATTAGCTTCGTAACCCTGTTTTGCTGGTATCCATTGGCAATTAACACATTTGAGAGATTCTGTAACTCAGTTGTCAAGTGGTCTTTGTCAGCCAGGCGTTTGGTTCTGGAGATGAGAGTCTTGGCTACGGAGTTTATTTGTGCAGGGTGGTGGTGTGATTGTGCATGTAAGTAGCGGTTGGTGTGTGTTTTTTTCACCAACCAACCACACCAGACCCAAACCCAGACCCTCGCCACAGATAAATTACAGACACCATCCAGTAGCCAAACCATGGTGGCACCTCCGGATGCTGCACCCCCCTGCAATCCCTACACAGATCTGGCTGACACAGGCCACAAAACCACAGCTCGCCCCTATACACGAAGCCAAGCCAGAGCACAACTAAGTGCAGTACAGCCATCTTCTCAGAAAAACTCTTCACAAAGTTCAAGAGGTCAAGACACAAAGACTTTAGCAACTAATCCACACCTAATGACCCACCTAAGTGGTACTCAGGATATCACTCAAGAAATCACTCAAGATATCCCTCAAGTAATTAAGGAACAAAAGAAGAAAAGGCACACTAGCCTGGGAACTTCCTCTCTGCCCAGAACATTGGAGGCTATACACCACACCCCCTCAACAGTATTTATAGGAACTCAAACACTGAGATCCTGCTCTGTTCCAGTAACAAGAAGCCGAAAGCACCAGCCTGAAGATGACGAGTGAGACCTCGTCGAAACGTCGCCTAGACACCCCAACTTTTACACGGGAAGACACCCGAGGACACCAAAACCTGCATTCCTGTACCCGTGAAAATCTACGAAAGCAAATATATATATATATATATATATATATATATAAAATATCCCATCCTTTGGCCCAACCAGGTTGGTGTACCAGTAAGGGAATTATTGGCTGACTTTGCTAAGGTCCCAGGTTTTATGAGTTGTTAAGGTGAAATTCTGGGGTGCAAGTGCTCAAAAGGCTGAATGACATGGAACTATTATTGAAGAAGTTGCAATAGTAGGGTTTAGCAGAGACCTCTTGAATGTAGAATAAACCTTAAGATTACGCATGAGATTCAATTACTTGAGGAACTAGTGCAACAGCCAGAAAATATCAAAGTCCTTGGAACTTTGGAATCTGATTAAGATTCTTTGGGTATTACTTAAAGGGCAGTTTGGATCCGATGGTAAATGGCCGCATTGCTAACTCTTGTGATACGGTATTGGATTTCTTACAACAAATTAGTAAGCTAAAACCACCTCTTCCTTTATAGCTAGCTAATTTGATTTTCCTTTGCTGCAGGCAAGCACACATTAAGGTCAATCTGTGTTTACAGGCGGCCATATGGACTTCAGAAAATTGAAAACATTTGAAACTTTTGTTTTATGAAGGATGAACTCTTCCCTATTTAGACTTGATCTTCTGCCTCTTGCGACTATAAGGTCTCTTTGTTAACTCAATCCCAATTAAGCAGACCTTCTCATATTTGTCACATGCTTTTTTTTTTAATAATAGTTATTAAACATTTGTTCCAGGCATGGAGAACTTTTAGTCCTCCAGGTGTTTCTGGACTCCATGGCCAGGGATGATGGGAAATGTAGTTTAACAATGTCCAGAGGGCCATAGGTTTCCCCACTACTGGCCAGAGAGATGATAGGGATTCTTCTCCCCCACTCCTTTTGGACACCAAATGGAAAATTAGTCCTTGGAGGTAAATTAATTGAATGAAGATTGACTTGTACAGAGCTGAGTAGGGCTGGGCAATATCTGGTTTTCAACATCACGATATACCACCAGCTAAACGTCGTGATATACTGATACACAACAATGTCTGAAATAAAGATAGAGCTATGTGGAGGCTTTAGCTGGCTTCATTGTGACTTTTGCATAGCACACACATCAGGATTTGAAATATGTTTCCAGGTCAAAATTCATGAAATGAATATCATGATACAGACATGAGACCTGTTTTTGGACAATATATCACTCAGCCCTAAAACACATCATGATTCACGTTAAATTGTGAGGTCAAAAATGATATCACAATATGGACTTCAAACCGGTTTGGGACGATATATCGCCCAGCCCTAGAATTGAGCAGGATTAAATCCTGGGTGGGATTTTATGGCTTTAAGGTAAACAGAAGGGGGGTTGAATGGGAGGGTCGTGTTTGGAACTCAGGCTTCACCTCTACCTCTACCCTACACTCAGTTTGTGACTTTCTTCCATTTAGTCCAGGGTTGGGGAGCCTTTTTCAGCCCAAGAGCTGCTTGCTCTTCGGGTGGGGTGCGGGGACATGCCAGTGGTGGGCAGGACCAGATGCAAATGGGCAGGACCATGAATGCAAATGCTTACCTTCGTACAGCAGGACCATTGTTGGGTTGGGCTGGGAAGCAGTTGTGGCCTGGGATGAATCTCAAGGCCCAGGAGAGGCCAGGAGAGTGACATTCAGTACCTAGGCCTGAGGTTCCCCACCCCAGATTTAGTCCATCCATCCCAATATTCTGTTACCAAGTGCAGCCAGTCAAATGCCGCAAGCAGGGCACTAGGACAGCACACATACACACCCTGCTGCTACCCCCAGCTCAAATAACCTGAACGAGCTCATTGCATCTTTTAAATTTTCTACGCTCTTTCCCCATGCCTATTCAAGAGAATATATGCACCCTAATCCAGGATTCTGTTTTCAGCTGTGGCTCACCAGAATGAACCAACATTCCAATGGAATAAATCAGCGATGGGGAACCTTTGGCCACTTCCTATGTTCCCAATACGGGCAGCTTTCTGCGTTCCTAATTTGGAGCTAATCTTTAGTCAAACTTTGTTGCTTTAGCTCAGTTGATGCATTGCAGCCCCCAAAGTTCGCCCACATCAAAGCCCCGACTTCAGTTAAGCCCACTAAAACGCACCTTTTGAAGATGGAAAAACAAAGACTTGATGAAGGATGGGGATGGTACCTTGTAAGAGGAACTCTTTTTGTTAGCAGTTCCCTTCCTGTTAGAATGAGGAACAGAAAGTCAATGGCTGCACAGGGAGTGTAGCCAGCGATTGCATATTGTGGTTATGCGATTGCATATCTCATTAAAGCCCTTTGTCTTGCTTCTGCTTTGCTTAGAATCAGCTGACATACAATATTATTCACCACCTTATGTGATTGGGAGCGTTGTATCTGTTTCCCCCTCATCGAGTATAGTAAAAGACACTTAGGCAAGTTTATTATTTCCAAGCAGATGTAATATTGAGTCCTTCTAGTTTAGAATGATACCGTAAAAAAATGGTAGCTAAGAGCCATGAAAAAAATATATGTTTTGAAAACTCAGTGAATCAAAAGCACCCAGTAGTAGTTTTCAGAAAATATCAAAAGCGCCCAGTGTGGTTTTATTTAATTCAGAAATGTGTATCCAGGTTGATGGACACATAACCTGTTAGGAAAGCAACAGATGAATTAGGTTTACCATGCTATGATTTAATTTAAAACCAACATTTTGTTGACAACATAGTTCATAGTTTAAAAAAGAAGTATTAAGTGTAGGGTGTAAGTTTTCTGTATTTCCTACCACTCAGAAAAAAGACACCATTAATTCTGACATCTGTTTTTAACACTTTCCCTCACATTTTTGGATGGCTGCCTGGCCAAAGCTGGAAAGTGACTAAGAGATCAGGCAAAGATGGCCTAAGGGTCTGTTCCCAGCTGGTACGACATCTGGAATGTTATATATTGTGGATGAATTCAGAGTTATAGTTTAATAAGTTTGGTATTCAAGCAGCCGGCCTACAGCAGAGGGAAAGACAGCAGTGACAGTATATATGCTATGAACACAGACCTGCTGAGGTGTCCAAAATATAATTTGCAGAAGCTTCCCTTCCCATTTGGCTAGTTCATCTTTTTTGCTTCCATACAGATTTCATCCCTTATTGATTTCAAACTTTAAAAGAAAGACAGTGAAGTCATATTTGTAGTAGATCCAACCTCTTATCTTATCCTGCGAAACTTTAAGATATGTCTGGGATTTCCCTCCCTCCATCATTCTGCTCACTTTGATGGGAATAATCTTTTAAAAAGGACTTGCTTTGAAATTATTTAGTGTGTTTGCTCCTCAGATGCCTGTTTTTTCCCTTTGAAGGTATTGCTCTTGGTCTACCAGAAGAGATACAGTTATGCATCACATGCTGTGACATGTTCCACTTATATTCAGTATTAAAACAATCCAATTGGAAACAGTTAAAAGTCCTGTTCAAATAAAAAATAGTAAAAGTCATTGCCAGGTAGTGGAAAGATTGCAGAGAAGGTACCAGACAAGTGCCTCTGGGGAGTGAATAGCATGCCACAGTCACGAAAAACAGTTTAATAATAATAATAATAATAATAATAATAATAATACCTTTATTGTCGTTGTACAACCTGTGTACAATGAAATTAAATGAGCCTCCCCCCCCAAACAGTATTCCACAAGTCAATTGCGCTATGTTATTTTCCATTCAGCAGCCTAACAGCCCACGGATAGAAGCTATTTTTTAGCCTGTTGGTACGGCTGATTATACTTCTATATCTCCTGCCTGAGGGTTGAAGATTAAAGAGGTGATGGCCGGGGTGTGAGTCATCCCTGAGAATTTTTCTTGCTCTCCTAAGGCAATGAACCCTTGCGATGTCATCTAGTGGACTCAAGGGACAGTCCATGATATCATGTGCTGTATTCACCGCCCTCTTCAGAGACTTTCCTTCTGTGGTTGTCAAGCCAGCATACCACACTGTGATACAATATGAAAGTACACTTTCTATTGTGGACCGGTAAAAGGAGTTCATCAGTTGTTGTTTAACATTATTCTTTCACAAGACCCTAAGGAAATGGAGTCTCTGTTGGGCCTTTCTGACCATCTGAGTTATGTTGATTTTCCAAGTGAGGTCCTCACTAAGGTAAACTCCCAGGAATTTAAAGGAGGAGACTCTCTCCACACAACCCCTCCGATATACAATGGGGCAGGTTCCCCTCTCTTTCTCCAGAAGTCCAACACCATCTCCTTTGCCTTACTAATATTTAGGTGCAAATTATTCTCTAAGCACCATGTAGATATTTTTTGAACCTCCCCACTGCACACTGTTTCATCTCCGCCTGCAATTAGGCCCATTACGGTAGTATCATTTGCAAACTTAATAATTACTGTGGATGGATCAGATGATTTGCAGTCATATGTGTATAGTGAGTACAGGTAGGGATTTAGCACACATCCCTGTGGGGTGCCAGTGCTAAGCTTCAGGGAGGTAGATGTCCCAGTCCTCACTGTTTGTGTCCGATCCCTCAAGAAGTCTTTAATCCAGTCACAGATGGTAGAAGAAAGGTCCAGATCCGTCAGCTTTTTAATAAGAATGTTCTGGAGAATGGTATTAAAAGCTGAGCTATAATCAATAAACAACATTTTGACATAATTCCCTGGTCTCTCCAGGTGACTCGCTGCAAGGTGAAAGCCTGTAGCTGAAAGGGACTACCTGAAGATTACCTAAGTACACAGATAGATTGAAGTGGGGGTAGATGTATAGTGCTTTAAAGGTGAGCCCCACACAAAATGGATTGGGAGCCAGTGGAACTGTTCATGCAGTGGTGAGACTTGTTCTCAGCCAGCAGCTGCAGTTCATAACCTTGTGCTTGGGTTTTGAATAAACTGCAGTTTCCAGGCGGTTTTACAAATGCAGGCCCGCAGGTAGCACATTATTTGTGGCTCCAGAACCCAGTGGGCATTGGGAAACCAGTCTGGGGCCAGGAGGAACATGGGCACCTTGCCCCCTAAGCCTGAGGAATGGAGTGCCTCCCACAGTAGCTTCCCACTCCAGCAGCACTGAATGGGCACCAGGGAGAAGGCCCTGGAGCCCGGGAGAAGTGCTAGTCTTCTCCAGGCAAGGGGGTTGGACCTATAAGAGACTCTTTCCAGAAGGGGGTGGAGCCTAGGAAAGATAGACTGGAGGCAAGAGCTCAAAAGGCTGCCCTTCCCTTCCAGCCCTAATTAGAACAGGTAGCTCTCTAGGAGCTGTCCTTGGTACTAGCATTAACAGATCTGCCTTGCCTCGCCCATCTGTCTTCTCTACAGCAGTGCTCCCCAACCTTTTTATCGCCGCGGAGCGGTAAATGTTTGATAATTTTTCCGTGGCCCGCTTGTTTTGAGCTGAGTCCCCCCCTCCCTGCACTTACCTCACGGCAGCTTCTCTTCAGTCCCCGCGTCTCCGACCTTGAGTCCTCAGTCCTCCTGTGGCGCCTCCTCCTCGGCCAGTGGCGTGAGCTTTGCCTTTCGGCCAATCAGGAAGCGGGAGGACCCGCTCCCTGATTGGCCAGGAGGAGCATCAGTGTAACAATAGCGAATTTTCATTCACTATTGTCACACAATGGGCGGGCTTGAGAGGGCGCAATGCTCTGTGCCTCGGCCGCCCACCACAGTGAAATGATTTGAAGTTCCTCGGGCGTCCCGGTGCCGATTGATCCACGGACTGGCACCGGGCCGTGGCCCGGGGGTTGGGGAACACTCTCTACAGGATTGGAGCAGGATGCATTATGGTAAACAAGTCTGTTTATATTTATTTCTTTTGTTTAGAAAGATTTATAGCGTGCTTGGTCATAAATCTGAGCAACGTACAGTGGTGCCCCGCAAGACGAATGTCTCGCAAAACGAAAAACGCGCAAGACGAAAGGGTTTTTCGGTTTTTGCGTTGCTTCGCTAGACGAATTTCCCTATGGGCTTGCTTCGCAAGACGAAACGTCTTGCGAGTTCTTGCAAGTTTTTTCCCCTTTTTCTCTAAGCCGCTAAGCCGCTAATAGCCGTGCTTCGCAAGACGAAAAATCCGCAAGACGAAGAGACTCGCAGAACGGATTAATTTCATCTTGCGAGGCACCACTGTACATTAAGTGGCGCTTAGTGGCATTGGGAGTAAAATTTGTATTGCCCTTGAAGTACCAATATACTCATTTAAAGCTGAGGATGAACTAGGGTAAGTCATGATATTAGGCACGGATCAAGCAACGAGAAGCATCTATTAGAACAAGTCAATTGAAAATTGGCTGCCGTGCCCTTACTCAGAGGACCCTTTGGCCATAAAAACATCTGGTAGATAAATAACTCTCTTGAGATCTGCATTCAGGTGATTAGGATGAGATGATAGTGGTACAGCAGCACAGTAACATCACCAATCGTGGTGGGGTTATAGGAGCGTTAGCCTAGCTTTGTTTGCAAATATGCTTGCCCAAATGGACTGTAGGCTCAAGACATGGAAAGGTAATTCAAGGATTTCAGCCTGAGGACTGAGTTCCCCTGTAGGCAAGCTTTTGGATCTACATGGCAGTGGTAGGTGGGACTAGCTGCAAACGTTCGCACAGCAACCATTATTATTATTATTTCCTTTGTACAGTGTGCTCCTCAGACCTGGGCGGGGTGGGGCGCAGCTGGGTACACTTGCCCTGGGCCCTGGAAGGCTAAGCCAGCCAGGGGACCTTGTTTTTTGTTTGAGTTTATACCTTTATTCTAATGAGACTCCTGCCCTGGGCCTCAGACAAGCTGTGCATGGGCCTTTGCTACATTCCAGCCATACAAAAGTCAGAGGGTTGTCTGCATTCATCAACCTAGGAAAGCTAGAACGTTTTCCAGTCAAGCAAAAACACTGGAAGAGCGCAGAGCAGGGCTGGTGAAGGCTGTGGCCAGAGTAGAGTCTCAAGGGCCATATAAGACTGCATATGGCCTCTGAGCCTGCGGTTTCTACCCCTGCTTATGTTGGTCTTCATTTTCAATATGGCCGGGAGAGCTGCCATTTCCCCTCTTACTAAATTTTTCACGGATCTGACCCTGTGTTGTTCACGTCAGACGGAATTCCCATCCAGCCATGCATTTATCTGTGCTGTGTTTTCTTTGTGAGATTTAAATTAAAACATATGGGGGAGCCATTCATTTATGATTATTATTTTCATTTTGGTTGCTAATAATGCTCAACACATAACCGGAGGAGTCGTTTCAGACTAAAAATGAAGGATGTACTTGGATCTCGGCTGGAATTTAATAATCGTGTTATAACAGCTGTAGAACCGACCAGAGAGGACCTGTGGTTAGTGTCAACACCTTATCTATTAAATACCATTTTGTATAAGAATGTATAACAAATTCTACCGTAGATATAAAATACCGCTGTCAGGAGCACAGTGCTTTTTCAAGTGCAATACTGAGCTCTTTTATTACAAGCTCAGTAGGAACGGAATATGACACGCAGGAGCTGTGGGTCTTGATTCCCTCAGAAAATCAGAGGCATTGTTGGTTCCTTCCATTTGCCCGTGAAATTATGTTTATAAAGGTACAGCTATTCTTGATTCAGTTACAGATGTTGGCCTTGCTTAACTTACCAACACTAATACTTGTTCCACCCTATACTGCACGGGGCAGGCCTTGTTTGGGAGTAATGTGACCAGTTCTGGGCACCACATTTTAAGGAGAACACTGGTCAGTGGTTACTATTGTTGAATGGCTTCTTTAAATGTGAAGGTTCATTATTGTTCCACAAGATGTGTCTGTCTTTAAGGGCCAGAGCAAATAACGAGACCCAGTTTTAAAGCTGTGAAACAGTATAGCAGGTGCTGATAAGTTGTGTTAATTAAGCTGTGTCAGCAATTGGGTATAGTATATACAGAGCAGCACCTAGCTCTCTCAGTACCCTGGGGGATGGGTTGGTGGTTGGGTCATGCTTGTTGATATATTTAGTGTAAAAGGAGTTTTTGTTTTTAAAACCTTGTTAAAGTTATTTTGGAGTTCCTTGTAATGCGTGGTCTCCCTAGCAAGCTTTCTGCAGCGCAACTAAACTGCAAATAGCCAGCATCTTTAACCCTGATGGCTACATTTTGCCTCCACTGCTGGAGGCACTATCCTTCTGAAGACCAGTTTCTGTAAACCACAAAAATGAAAAGAGCCAGAGTTCTTATGCCCTGCTTGTGAGTGTCCCATAGACAACTGCTTGGCCCCTGTGAGCGCAGGGTGGTGGGCTTTATGGGCTGCTGGACTAATACAGCAGGCTCTTATTACATTCCTTATGACTAGCTGGAGTGCTTTAAAAGAGGATGGCCAGGATAGTAAGAGACCTGAAAACCAAGTACTAGTAGCAAAGGTCAAAGAGGAGAAGAAGGTTAAGAGGAGACCTGATGGTAGTTTCCTAATAAAACAAGGGCCGTCATGGAGAAGGTGAGGTAGACTTGTTCTCCGTCACTCCTGAGGGCATAACTAGAATCAATGGGTGGAAATTTCAGGGAACTCTTTTTTTGGTTAAATATTGGTAGAAACTTCATTAACAGTAAGAGCTGTTGGGCAGTGGAGTGGATTGGCTTGAGCAGGCTCTCTGGCCATGGAGATATTTAAGCCAGGGCTCAGCAGACATCTCTCAGGTATGCAGGCCATGCAATCACCTCCAAGGTTCCTTCCAGCTCAGTGATTCTAATGCACATGATTTATAATAAATAACAAATTTACATGGTGCACTGAAATTTAATAGGAAAGGCATTCATTGTTTTGATTAAGCTGATCAGCTGCAAGTTGGCTTTACCACTTGGGCATGGGTGCCATATTGATGGAGCTAAGATGGCCATCTCTTTGTGCAGCATTGATGGTAGTAGTAGTCATCTTGGCCTCACTGTTGATTCCTAAGGCTCATCTAGTGTTGCAACTTTGCATTAGTGGGTTAAGGAGAACCTAGTGCTGGCGGAGAACAGGAACCCAACTTTCACATTCCCAACTCTGCTCCTCCCCACCTTATACCAAAGTACTTACGAAGGCACAGCAGTTAACAATGATTTGATTTGACTACTCTGTTGTAATTTGGAGTAACATGAGCAGAGACTAGCTGGCATAACTCTAGGAAAGGATTGCACTGTTACAGCACAGTGTTGTTGTTTTTGTGTGTGTGCGCGCGCTGATTAGTGCTTCGTTATAGCCACAGGATTTACTGAATTTAGCATGGCTTAGATTATATGGGGAGTATGCTTTTTGAGGAGACGTTAGCAAACACTAATAAATAATGCATATTTATTAAGGAGAGCCAGCATGATGTAGTTGCTAAAGCATCATCATCATTATTATTCATTATTATTTATTTTGTTTATTCATTCATTGATTCATTCATTCAATTTATATACCACCCTTTATCAGAAGATCTCAGGACAGTGTACAACATTAAAAGCACATTATAGAACATCAGTGATAAAACATGATAAAAAACATACTGACAGACAGACTAATAATAAAATAGTCATCATAATAACAGTCCACTACCCCATTGTTTATTAGCCATAGGTCTGGGTAAAGAGGAATATACTCCACAGGAAATTCACTCCCCGACCTTGAGGCAGTTGTACTCTTATCGTCTGGCCTACCTTTCTAAGTTGTTTTTAGTAAGGAGAAGAACCATGTATGTCAGCCTGGGTTCCTGGCAGGAAGAGTGACGTGAAAATGTAATGAATCGTATTTGGCCTCGAATAACAAATACCCATTATAAACAGAATGTGCTTGACACTGGTAGCAGGGTTCATTGCAGCCCTTAAGATGAAGTCATTCAAAGATTTGCTGTGTGCGCTGAGGCTGAAAAGTAAAAAACCGTTAAAGCAGGATTCAGATAAGAGTTTGCCAGTCCTAAAATAGATGGCTGAAACCTTGGCTTGCTGCTGCAGTTTTCTTTCTACCCCCCGCCGTGATGTTAGCAGAAAAATATGCATCTAGCATACATGCTCGCATGCACACAGACACACATAGAAATGCACAGACAGTTCATCATTGCTTGCTCATTAAACTTAGGATCCATTAGATAGGAACGGAGTACAACTTTTCTGTCTTGTCATTGTCTAGCAATGGCTAGACAAGTGAACGTTTACGTATTGGAATTTATGGTGAGCAACAGCTCGTTAGCTCAGAAACGCTGTCAGACAGACACCATCCCGTTTAAAAGTATACAGTGGTATCTCGGGCTACATACACTTCAGGTTACAGACTCTGCTAACCCAGAAATAGTACCTCGGGTTAAGAACTTTGCTTCAGGATGAGAACAGAAATTGTGCTCCGGCAGCGCGGTGGCAGCGGGAGGCCCCATTAGCTAAAGTGGTGCTTCAGGTTAAGAAGAATTTCAGCATAAGAACGAATTAAGTACTTAACCCGAGGTACCACTGTAATCAAATGGTGTTGCACCGTAACAAATTCTTAACATTGAACCAACGAAAGAGTGGCGAGTGTGGTGTAGTGGTTAAGAGCGGTGGACTTGTAAGCTGGTGAACCGGGTTTGCGTCTCTACTCCTCCACATGCAGCTGCTGGGTGACCTTGGGCCAGTCACACTTCTCTGAAGTCTCTCAGCCTCACTCATCTCAGAGTGTTTGTTGTGGAGGAGGAAGGGAAAGGAGATTGTTAGCTGCTTTGAGACTCCTTAGGGTAGTGATAAAGCAGGGTATAAAGTCCAAACTCCTCCTCCTCCTCCTCTTCTCATCTGCCCATCTGCCTCTCCACCTTATCTCAACAGGAAGTGGAGTCGAGAAAATGTTTACGAGAGATAGGACTAGGTGGGCAAAAATGGCCTCTGCCTTATGCCAAGAATTAGCAGAGGATTTAAAAGTACAGAATGTGGTTTGTGAATGTGGTGTTGGGTCTGGCCATTTTTTGGCCCTTGTAAGGACAAGTTGCTGGACTAGATGGGCTGTTGGCTATTTTTCTAGAAAATGATGAATTCCTCCCTTGTTCTCTTATAATGGCAATGGTGCCCACCTGAGAGGTGCCAGAACTGAATTCTGGCGAATTCCGGCTGAAAAAAAAGCCTTGGCTGTTCCTAAATCTCCTACTATCAAGCTTCATTGGTTGACCTCACATTCTCATATTACGAGATTAGGTGAAAAAAGTCTCTCCATTCAGTTTTTTCATACAGTGGATAATTTTACACACCTCTTGTCATTTCTCCCCATACCTGCCTGCTTCTGAAGTTAACAAAAGCCCCAAAGTGTTGTAAAAAGTCCCTAGGGAAAGGTTGGATATGTTACTTGGATATATATATATATATCTGCCAGATATGTAGCTGTTGATGTATTAATAATAATTGATTGAGGCTCTTTTTTCATGCTTGGAAAAAAATAGGTTACAACATGTAGATTTGTTTTATTCCAGGACTTGATGTGCATTAAAGTACAAGGGTGTGAATTTCAATAACCAATCAAAGCTAAACTTTGCAAGCAGGAAAGACTTCTCCAAGGTGCCATAGTAATTTTAGAAACAACTGTTCAGAATCAAAACCAGGAGGTGTTACTGCTCTGGCAAGGCAATGTTAATAAAATTAAACATGTATTGATTTTTTCTTTTTCTGTGGGCAAGATTAATTAATTCACAGGCAGGCTAGTATTGCACGTCAGCTTGAGAACACACCTGTCAATTTTAAAGTGGGAAAAAACATTAAGCTAACATGAAACAATAACTTGAAACCTAAGAGCACATTGAAAAGTACTGGATTTGACATTTCCACTTTAAAAAAAACCAGGCGAAAGGTTTTTCTGAAGGCCATATTACACATGACAGACAGTTCAATGATTCTTCCTCCTGACTTTCTTTTTTTTATTGCTAATGAAAAGCAGCAGCAGGAGACTAAAAACAGGAGTGGCGGATTGGTGGGGAGAGGTTGCCGAAACCTTTCTGTCTCTGCTGCTTGCTGGCTGAAAACCTCAAAACTCTGCTGCTTTTTCCCCCAGAGGGGTAAAGGGAATGCTCCTGGAGGCAACCTGCTTACTGAGCATTTTTTCTGATTTGCTTGTATAACACTTATGTAGAGGTAAAGGTAAAGGGACCCCTGACCGTTAGGTCCAGTCGCAGATGACTCTGGGGTTGCGGCGCTCATCTCGCTCTATAGGCCAAGGGAGCCAGCGTTTGTCCGCTTCTGGTGAACTAGAGCAGCACACGGAAACGCCGTTTACCTTCCCGCCAGAGTGGTACCTATTTATCTACTTGCACTTTGACATGCTTTCGAACTGCTAGGTTGGCAGGAGCAGGGACCAAACAACAGGAGCTCACCCTGTCATGGGGATTCAAACTACCGACCTTCTGATCGGCAAGCCCAAGAGGCTCAGTGGTTTAGCTTGTATAACACTTATGCAGAGGTAGGGATATGCAAATACATTAACTTCAATTTTTCTCAGTTTCTCACTTTTCCAAAGTTTAAGTTCAGTTCTCCATATTTCTACCGCAGGTTACAATAACTTCTTTTTAAAAATCCTCACGAAGATTTATCAGCTTTTTTATTTTATTTTAACCTACTTGTACACATTTTTCTATGTAGTTTTGCCTAGCATTTTACAAAGGAATTTTCCCATATATGACATATGAATCAGAACAAGGTTATGAACAAGATTTGGAATTTTAGGTTCAGAATATTTAGGTCAAGGCCTAGATTCAGAAATGCATATCCACCCAGACATTTATTCCACTTCCCTTGATGACTTGTACCTGAGTAGGTGAACTAACTTGATAAGCTTTGGAGGTTAAGCAACAAATAGCCAATGTGCTGCCCTCCAGATGTGTTTGGACTACAACTTCCAGCATTCCTGATCATTGGGTGTGCTTGCTGGGGCTGATGGGAGTTGTAGTTCAGTAACATCATGAAGACACCATGTTGGCTTGCTTTGAAGAGATTATTGTCTTTGTTTGCTTGCTTGCTCACACATACAGGTTGGCAATGGCCAATTAATTGTGTAGTGATTGCTTGGGTGCCTTTATTGCATTCTTTTCCATGGTGAATTCTGAAACAGTCACATTCCTTCTGCTTAATGGCACAAACAACTGGAACAATGATTTGGCACTGTATTGCTGCATTGGCTAGTGCTTAAGTTGCTTGTTCTCAAGCTGGCTGAAAAATAGCCTTTTGAACTGCTATGGCACCACTTGCTTATTGTCATTTGGTCCTGCACATTGATTTTCCTTTTGACTCTTTGATTTGAAGGTGAGTTTTTTTCCTGTAGGCTTATAAGTCTGTATATAAGTTCTTCAGATGACTTGCCACTCATTCACCTTCTTTTGTCCTTGCTTTGGGTTATCCAAACTGATTAGTTGAAGCCATTGTTTCCAGGGCTTTAATATAACACTGCAAAAAAACACAAAACACCAATCTTGGTGCAATGGTATGTATAATAGCATCAAAATACATACCAATGCGCAGGGTTGCATATGCAGATCTGTGAAATGTGCAGAAAGAAATCCTGATGCAGTTATATGTACAGTTTATTGGCAGTTTTTATTAATGTATGCATTTTCATCAGTAATGTAGGGTGAGGAAGACAGAAATGAGCGTAACAAACTGAAAGCTGTAGCAGACTCTGCATGTTTCGATGCAGGAAATAATTTTAGACATTCTTCTGGTTCAAGTGGAATTTAGGAGGAGTGGAGTGAAAGGGCAGAATGAACCAGAGGAACAATAAATCTTCATTGGGGGAAATCTTCTGGTTCCTAATTGAAGCAAAATTATTAGAAGCAAAAAGTTGCCAAGAAATATTCTCTGTGTTTAGTCCTTTCAGATGTATTTGAAATAGCTTTTTCTGTGTCTGAGTCTGTTCCATTCAAGTATCTCATTTTCAAAACAATTTTGGCAGCATCTTCAGAGCAGTAGAAAACCAAGAATTGCTCATCAGTGCATTATTGGAGTAGCTGGCCCTCTCCCTCCCTCCCTCTGTCTCTTTGAGCTTTGATCAGTTTCGTTTCTGCTAAGTAAAACCCATTAAGCCTATGAAAATGTTCCCAGATGATTTCTGTAAATGAAAGATTCTGTGATTTTTCAGTTTGCCAACTTCCCCCCATAAATAAACATGCTAATTCTTCTGCTCACCATGCAAAAACCTTGGCAAAAAAAGGAGGTTTTGCACTGAGGGTTGATGTACCAGTCTTGTGATAGGGTGGCTATCTCCCTGCCAAAGCCAGCCCCAGACATTTTGCTCTCTGAGGCAAAGGACAAAATTGCCTCCTTTCCCACATTGCACAGTCAGAAGCCAGCTATATGGGCAGTTGAATCTTGCTTCAACGATGGCCACAGGATAATTTCCTACAGTGCTCCTGAAGGCAGCATCTACTTTAGGGAATTCCGTGGGATGTATCTCCTCTGTTCAAGGACAGAGAGGAGAAGAACCTGGTAGCTCAGGAGGAACAGCCAGGGAAGGGAGGCTGCCCCTGTCTTCTCCAGCATTGTCTGCCTGAGGCAGATGCCTCATTCTGCCTAATGGTAGAGCCAGCCCGGCTTCCTTCACTGTGTGTCCAAGCATGGTAAGTACAAGAACTAAATCACACATCTGATAAATACAGCCAGCATTACCTATATTGCAGTGGGCTAAGGGATTTGGTGTAAAAGGTAAAGGGACCATTAGGTCCAGTCGTGGTTGACTCTGGAGTTGCAGCGCTCATCTCGCTTTACTGGCCGAGGGAGCCCGCGTACAGCTTCCGGGTCATGTGGCCAGCATGACTAAGCCGCTTCTGGCAAACCAGAGCAGCGCACAGAAATGCCATTTACCTTCCCGCCGGAGCGGTACCTATTTATCTACTTGCACTTTGATGTGCTTTCGAACTGCTAGGTTGGCAGGAGCAGGGACCGAGCAACGGGAGCTCACCCCGTCGCGGGGATTTGAACCACTGACCTTCTGATCGGCAAGCCCTAGGCTTGTGGTTGAACCCACAGCACCACCCACGTCCCATTTGGTAGTGTAGCAAGTGCTTTTTCTAGTGATTGGCTGATTTGCTCTCATGTCAGTCTATGGGGTTCTTAATGTAATGCTGCAGCTAGGATGTTGGGCTTGGAAGGGAACCTTTCCAAACCATAGACTTGAGAATATAAGAGCCTGACCGATCAGACTAATGGCCCTGGGATTCCCAGGAACTGGCATATTGCCTTTGACAGTGGAGGAAGCACTGGTGCAAGGCTGATGATAAAGGAACATTGCCATTGCATAGATTGGTGTCTGCTTAGTGTGTGGTTAAAAGGTGGTTTCTGCATGTGCTTTGGTGGAAAGTGAGGGGCAGATGGGCCTTGTCAGCCTGGGAAGGTAGCCCACCTAGGAGAAGGCAAACTGATCTTAAACCTCCACTGCCTTGCGGAATATCTTTGGGGGAAGAAAATGCTAAGCAGGAAACACTACACAAATCTGGAGAGAAGTCCTTAAGACTGTTGAATGGCACCTTGTATGCCTTCTTGAGAGGGACGCAGGTGGCGCTGTGGGTTAAACCACAGAGCCTAGGACTTGCCGATCAGAAGGTCAGCAGTTCGAATCCCCGCAACGGGGTGAGCTCCCATTGCTCGGTCCCTGCTCTTGCCAACTTAGCAGTTCGAAAGCACATCAAAGTGCAAGTAGATAAATAGGTACCACTCCGGCAGGAAGGTAAACGGTGTTTCCGTGCTTCTCTGGTTTGCCAGAAGCGGCTTAGTCATGCTGGCCACATGACCCGGAAGCTGTATGCTGGCTTCCTCGGCCAATAAAGCGAGATGAGCGCCGCGACCCCAGAGTCGTTCACGACTGGACCTAATGGTCAGAGGTCCCTTTACCTTTACCTTTATGCCTTCTTGTGGCAACTCCTGCAGCTAAGCGGGTGCCACACATACTGCTCTGCTTTCTTTCGGACCACATCAGCGAGGCCAAGCAGGGGAGTTTTGTTGTCTGGGCAGCCCAGGACCATCATACACACTGTCCAGGCTTGTATTCCGGTAAGGTCACTTTGGTGCTGCTAACAACGGTTTGACTTCACGCCCAGAGGCACACTCCATTGCTTCTTGAGACAGACAGATGCCAACAACAACAATAATTGATGTGGACTTTTGTGTGCCTGCAAGTCTTATTTCTGAGCATATTCCCATGTTTAGTTTGTGGGCACTGCATTAATTGTTTGCTTGAAAATGGAACACTAAACACAGCAAACACTGGCCAATTATCCTGTGCGAGCCCTACAGTAAGGTAAGGAAGGCGGTAATGTTTTCATTGCTCCTATACATTTCAGTATTAGGGACGCGGGTGGCGCTGTGGGTTAAATAGGTACCGCTCTGGCGGGAAGGTAAACGGCATTTCCGTGCGCTGCTCTGGTTCGCCAGAAGCGGCTTAGTCATGCTGTCCACATGACCCAGAAGCTGTACACTGGCTCCCTCGGCCAATAAAGCGAGATGAGTGCCGCAACCCCAGAGTCGGCCACGACTGGACCTAATGGTCAGGGGTCCCTTGACCTTTTTTATATATTTCAGTGGAATTAATGTAGGGTCTTCTTCAACACCTAAGCTTCTAATGCTGCCGCTTTGGAGTAAAGAGGGGATCTGATTTAATTTAAGGTACAACGAGGAGTGAAGTTGTAGTATGGAAGCTTTTCAAGAGACTTAAAATAGGACGGTCCACAAATAAACAGAATACTATTTTGCAGTATATGAGTTATGTTATTCTGTCACCAGCACTCATAACTTTGATATTAAAAATGCAAACCATGCTACATTTTGCCTGCTTTTCAGCACACAGGGATATGTTTCAGTTAATTCTGCTCTATTCACAAAATGCACATGATCCTGCTTATCAGCATGAAATCCTTACGCTCGAACAGAAAGTACATGCAACACATAAATCTTTTTTTAAAAAAAATGTTTTCAGCAAATCACTCTTGAGAGGATCATATACAAGAAAATATTTGCTCATAGGTTGGTGATTAATGTTGAGCAACTGATAAAAGTTACATTGTTTAAACGAGTTTATAAATCACCCAGTCTGTATGGTCATTTCCTGTAATCTGTCACTCGAACTTCAAGTATATAATTGTGAGAGGCAGAAAACTGGCGTCCGCCGTGAAAGCTGGTGCGTGGAGTTGTGGTTCTATTCTGTAGTCCCCGAAACGGATCATGTAGCCGAATAATACCATGAGTGGCTTACAAGATATACTTTGTGGTTTCGAACACCTGATAAGTCATTTATGCTGCTTTCCCTCCATTCATACACCATTCTCCTGTCTCTTTAATGCGGCCATAAAACTAATGCACATGGGTTGTGATCATAAGAACTCAAGAGGGAGCCCTGCTGGATTAGGCCAATGGCCCATCTGGGGCCAGCATCCTGTTCTCACCATAGCCAGCCAGAATCCTATGGGAAGCCCCAAAGTAGAACCTTGTAGGGATGATCGCAGGGTCTGGAGGGAGCACACTCCCCACCCGCAGGCAGCCACAGTCTGCCTGAACGTGTGACCTTGGAGTGCGGGGCACCCCCCCCCCCACAGACAAGCCACAGCTGTCTGAACATCGTACCCTCTGTCTAACCTTTTGCGGTCTCAGTAGTCTGCGGTGCCCTGTCTGTAACCTTTGTCTTTGAGACCTTTTGTCTCCTTCGTCATACACTGTGCAAGGGGAAAATGACGCGGTGGAAACAGGTGCCAAAATAACTTTGTACCACCCCACGATCTCGGGACCGGAAGACGTATAAAGGTCACAGCCCAAAATGTATCTGCCTGGTTTGCATATTTGTATCAATAAAAGGAGGCTCCACAGGGCTGGCCGGCAGCTTGCATGTAGCTCACCTGTGCACAGCTTACCTGCATTATCAACTACTGCCTCATGTCCATCATTTCAGAACCTGAGCTCAATTAGCACTTTCCCCACTTGGTCACCTGTCATGGAAGCTTTAACTAAGATTCCTGCATTGCAGGGGGTGGACTAGATGGCCCTTTGGGTCCCTTCCAAAACTCACAATTCCATGATTCTTTGATTCCCAGCAACTGGCATTCAGTGTGAGTTTTTCCTCACTGAATGAGTATCTTGGCTTTGAGTTCAGTTGGGTCAGAGGTTATTCTCTGGGCAAACTGGAAGGTTTACACCAGGCTGGTGTGAGGTGAAGTGTGTGTTTTCCCTGAGCTGAGGTGAGATCACTGGCTTGGTGTTTGCTAGCTGCAGCTTCTGCAGTGCGCTAGGGTATTATTATTATTATTATTATTATTATTATTATTATTATTCCTCATGAAAACGCATATGCATTTTAGTGAGAATTTCTCCTAATAAGCACATTTTCAGATGCGGTTTTGCGT
This sequence comes from Podarcis melisellensis, assembly GCF_964234715.1. NCBI lineage: Eukaryota > Metazoa > Chordata > Lepidosauria > Squamata > Lacertidae > Podarcis > Podarcis melisellensis. The sequence goes on along the minus strand of NC_138546.1, from coordinate 37,401,756 downwards.
GATGCGTACAATTTTGCAAACTATTTCCCCATATATAATGCATTTTGCTTGTTATTTTTCCACAAATATTTAAGCACACTTTTCCGTAAGACAGAGCTTTCCAAACTGTGTGTCTCTCAACATGTTACTGTGTTGGCTGCAGTGTGTAGGTGTGTCATGGAAACGCTCCCCGTGCTCTTCCCGGGACTGGAAACTTCCGGTTTGCTAGTAAGACTGAATTACTGTATTTTTTCATGTATAACACGCCCCCGTGTATAAAATGACTCCTATTTTTGGGGACTCAAAATTGAGGAAATGGGGGACGATTGCCCAGAGTTGTTAACTTTTTCGTGGGGGGTTGCCTGGGGTTGTGGAGCTTTTTTCGGGGGGATTGTTGAGCATTTTTTTGGGGGGGGATTGCCGACAGTCGCTCGCCTGCCTGACCGCCGCTGCCAATCACACAAAGCCACCAATCATCTGCCCGCTCACCACCATCAGCTGAAAACCGCACGCCCAATTGCAGAAGCAGCCGGTTGCTAGCAGACCTTGCCGTAGCCACCATTCACCCCCCCCCCAACGCCGCTGACAATCTCCTGCTCGGGGCAGCCACCAATCACACGTCCCATCTCGGCACTTTCCGTGTATAAGACGACCCCCAATTTTTAGCATTTTAAAAAAATAAACAAACCTTGTCTTATACACGGAAAAATATGGTACTGTGTCGCAAAATGTAAAGGTAAAGGGACCTCTGACCATTAGGTCCAGTCGTGACCGACTCTGGGGTTGCGGCGCTCATCTCGCTTTATTGGCTGAGGGAGCCGGCGTACAGCTTCCGGGTCATGTGGCCAGCATGACTAAGCCACTTCTGGCGAACCAGAGCAGCGCACAGAAACACCGTTTACCTTCCTGCTGGAGTGGTACCTATTTATCTACTTGCACTTTGACGTACTTTCAAACTGCTAGGTTGGCAGGAGCAGGGACCGAGCAACAGGAGCTCACCCCGTCGCGGGGATTTGAGCTGCCAACCTCCTGATCGGCAAGTCCTAGGCTCTGCGGTTTAACCAATAGCGCCACCCGTGTTCCTTCCATCGCAAAATGATGCATGTCTAAAAAGTGTGTCACGAACAGGAAAGTTTGGAAAGCTCTGCTGTAAGAGATTCATTTTTGTATACATTCTTTGGTTGGAGAACTGCATCACAAAATTCAGTTTGAATTTCAAAGGATAGCTGTGTTTTGGTAGCACCATTGTTTCGGAAACTGTGAATTTGTGTTAAAATCTGGTCTTGCGAATTGCTCCTCTGTCCCTAAACAACATGCAGTCCATTTCTGAAACGATAGAAGGATTCAAGTAGTCATGTGCGTCCCTGGCTTCAAAAGTTCCCACCAGAATGCATGCGACTAGGCAGGAGGCCAAGGTGCCTTGCTGTCTCATGCCACAGTTTTCTACTGGCTGGTTAAGCAAGTCATAACACTAGATCCAAAAATTTTGTTACAGAGACCGAGATGGTTCTCAGTCCCCCTGAAAGCATTCACATGTATAACAAGGTGTCAGGAGAAATCTCCAACAGTTACTGTGGTTGAGGATTAAACGGAAAAAAGCCAGCACCCCTGAAACAAAAAGCTGTGTTCATAACAGTTTATTCGATTCACTTACTCGCATTTCTATCCTGCCTCTCTATACAAAATATTTAGGGGGGGGGGAAGTATAGTAAGAATGAAAACAATGCACCAGACCTTATAACATTACAAATGGAACAATTAAAAATCTGGGTGTGTATACAACAGTGATGGACCTTCTGGTCTCAAAGTTCGCAGCACCCTTTGTGACACCAAAATTCAGCACCCTCCCACTTCTTGAGCTCTGTTCTAAATCATAGTTGTGGCGTCCCCTGCAGCGCCCATGAGGTTGTGTGCCTAGTGCAGGCATCCCGAACCTGCGGCCCTCCAGATGTTTTGGGACTACAACTCCCATCATCCCTAGCTAACAGGACCAGTGGTCAGGGATGATGGGAATTGTAGTCCAAAACATCTGGAGGGCCGAAGGTTGGGGGTGCCTGGCCTAGTGCAACCAAACTGGTCACATTCCCCATAATCTCTCTCTGTATACAAATAGCAGCACTGGGAGAGGGGGGCATTTTTAAAAGCAGTGCCTAAAAACCAACCGGAAGCATGACGTAGTTGCTCAAAGACTGAACAATTGTAGGGCCAAGTGGACTTAACTTCGGCAGAGTGTTCCAGTGTCTTGGTGCCAACATAAACAAGGCCCTGCTTCATGAGCTCATCTGCTATTAGAGTTCAGATAACATTTGGGCTCAAGAACAATATGCATAGGCGTGCATTTGGGCACAAGCAAGTTACACAATAAAAGCTAGATGATGGCAGCCTGGTGCTCTTCAGATGTTTCCAAACTATCTGGAGAACCCCAGGTTGAAGAAAGTTGGATTATGGTGTTGCATTTTATTTTAGCAACTTGGTGATTCCGCCCTGTTGGATTTAGTGATTTTTAACAACCAACAAAACCAGTACCTTTTTAATTGGAGCAGCCCTTGCCTGCTTTTTTCCCTTCCCTTAAATGAAATTAGCTAATCAAGAAATAAAATTAATCTGCAAAATCCAGCTTTATTGGGTGATTTATGGCCCTAGGTATGCAATAATCTTAGTACTGCATTGTCATTTCTGGTTGATAGGGTCAGAGGGAATCTTTTACTTACAAGAAACCAGGGAATTATCAGAAAATTATAAAAAGAAACTATCATTTTGCTGCATATGGACATCCTATCTTGGAATAAGCTTTTCGCTAGTAGTATATTCTGCCAAGTGAAAAGGCTGCCAAGAGTATTTTTAGTACTTTTATATGTTGCCCATGGAAATTGTGGAAAATTTCTTTAGAAAATTGGATAAATTGGCCACTCATTTTTATAGCCTTTTATAGGACAGGGTCTTTTTTAAACACACACAAACACACACCTTTATTTTATTTAATATCTAAGAATAAAGCATTTTTATTCTGGACAGCTAATTTAACAGGTATAGTACATTGAAATGAAAATGCATCTTTATAGCTGGCTTACAATGACACTGTTGCTGACTCGTGGCCTTTGAACAGTCTCTTAATTCCCCATCCAATACTTCAGTTCAGCCTATGTATATGCAGCCAGACTAATTGCATATTTCCCAGCAGACCCCTCCTTTCATCTTCTTCCACCTCATGTCAAAGTTTAGACTGTCAGCTCCACAGGACATGACCCTGGTAAATCACCTTTCAGGGCTAAATCAGGGTTGGAGAATTAGTGACCCTCCAATATATTGTTGACTGTAGCTCTTATCACTCATGACTATTGCCCATGCTGGTTGGGCAATTCTTGGTCTCATGGACCAGGTAGAATCTCTAGCATCATTAGGCCCAGCTTGACTATCACAGTGGCAAAGAGTTGGGGCAGGGAAGAAATTGGATTTTTGTCTGCATTTTAATGACCTGATCGACGAAGGGACGCGAGTGGCGCTGTGGGTTAAACCACAGACCCTGGGGCTTGCCGATCAGAAGGTCGGTGGTTCAAATCCCCGCGATGGGGTGAGCTCCCGTTGCTCGGTTCCTGCTCCTGCCAACCTAGCAGTTTGAAAGCACGTCAAAGTGCAAGTAGATAAATAGGTACCAGTCCGGTGGGAAGGTAAACGGCGTTTCCGTGCACTGCTCTGGTTCTCCAGAAGCGGCTTAGTCATGCTGGCCACATGACCCGGAAGCTGTATGCCGGCTCCCTCGGCCAATAAAGCGAAATGAGCGCCGCAACCCCAGAGTCGGTCACGACTGCACCTAATGTTCAGGGGTCCCTTTACCTTTACCTTTTTACCTGATTGACACTTCTTGAGCCAATAAGTGAACTGAAACACAGCTACCCTTGGAAATTTGCAGTTGTCCTGATTTTGTGATGCAGCTCTCCTACCAAAACTCTGTATACAAGAAATGCACATATTCAGGCAAAGTGTGCACGAAAGTGCACGTATTAGTGAAAATAGCATGCAGAAATACATACTAAGGAAAATATAGTCGTACCTTGGAAGTCGAATGGAATCCGGAAGTCTGTTTGACTTCCAAAGTGTTCGGAAACCAAAGCGCAGCTTCTGATCAGCTGCAGGAAGGTCCTGCAGCCAATCGGAAGCCCCGTCGGACGTTCGGCTTCCGAAAGAATGTTCGAAAACCGGAACAGTTACGTCTGGCTTTTCATCGTTCGGGAGCCAAAACCTTCGAGAACCTAGGCTGTTCGAAAACCAATGTACAACTGTAATTGCAAAAGAAATATGTTTATTAGGAGAAGAAGCTTTTGACATTTCAGATGGCTGTTTTTGGAACCCGCCTTATTTCTGTGGTTGTAAGTTGTTTTAAACTGTTATTAATATTGTGTTTTTATTTTCCAGGGACCTTAGGGTGAAGGGTGGGTTAATAGTAGTAGTCATCGTTATCATTGTAGTAATAATAATAATTTCTTTAGAAGTAAGCTCCAGTGAATTTTACTGTTTACTGAAGGTTGCATGTTATCTAGATCCCAAAATAATGTTCAGTCGTCCTTCAGCTATTTAAATTAGGAGTAGATAAGGACCTATTGTTCTGTATGACATCCCATTCCAAAACTCTAATTAGCCTTAGAGAAGGATCAAAGCTCTCATTTGTGCTAGCAGGTCTTTCTTCGCAACCATTTGACTAAATCAGTGCCCACACTGTTGACTTAAACTCCAGCCAGCCCAAATCATTAGTCCCATGGGAAAGGAGTTAAAAGTAGTTTGAGCTGGCCCGGTAATTTACTAGCAAAATAATATTTGATTTACTAGCTGTCAGCTTTCATCATATCTTCATATTATATTTGCCTACGCTGTGAAACCAAATTTAAATAAGGGGAAGAAAAATCGGCAAAGTGGGCATGATTGGAACCGGGGAGAATCTTAAGGTTCGCAGCAAGGCATTACATCAATAGTGAGTCGCAAGCAAGCACGGAAGAGCAATATTTTGTTTAGGCCCTGTGCTTGAGGATTGCTTGCTAATTTGCTTTTCTAAGGCTTTTGTTGGTTTAAGCCCATGTTTCCCAAATTTTTGATACCTGCAGCTCAGCCCCTTCCCCTGCCAGATTAAAACTCAAAGCACGCTTTACTTTTGCATCCATATCAATCTACATCTATATTGTTAAGCAGATAGATGATAGATATGTAATAGTGGTAGTTTATTAGTGCTTAAGCCATAGGGCATTCGCATATAAAATAAATGAGTATAGTGCAAGAACCAACAGTATAAAATACTGCATAAAATCTCATTTCTACCTAGAATCATTTAGAAACCTACATCTTGAAAATACTAGATAAATCACATGTAACATATATAAAACTAATATATTGATAGGGTGAAGTTTAATATAGATTAAAAAAAACACATTATGTATTAAAATATATTATGGTTAAATAAGAGCATATATATACTTCTCAGTCTGCTTCCAGCACAACAGGCAGGTATACTCCTTTGAGGTTGGCGAGAAAGACATAGACCCAGATCTTTGGGTTTAGATTTGGCCCTAACATTTTCAATTAATTATGTTCATTCAATGATGAACTGGAATCAGGACGGGCGAAGGGGAGTAGCAGGATGTGTGTGGGGGCCCTTTCATTAGTCAAGTTGAGTCATTGGGCTCAGGCGGCAAATCGGGAAGGACAGCAGGTTGCATGCCACCTGCCTCTCAAACTGCTGGCCAAGGGGCTGCTGTTTCCTCCCACTGGCACTTTCTCCCACCTCTATCTCCTCACTTGCCTACTGGCTGCCAACAAAGAGTCAGAATTGAAGGCATTCCCTGTGCCTTGTCACTCTGGGAAAGGGGTCCTTTATAGCAAGGCTCAATGTGCAAGGTTGCCCAGTGAGTGCCTGCGCCAACGCCACTTGGCTTCAGCTCTGGTGTGGAGACAACACCTCTCTTTCCCTATTCATCTTCTCCCCATAAACAGGTCTGGATGCCCTCTTGGTATCGGTGGGAACTTTTTGTCAGTTTAGTGCAGAAAGTATTGATCTGATATGTAGACATCTTTCCTATTCTAATTAATTCAAGAGGATTCTGGAAGCTTCTCTGTGTGAAAGAAACAGCCAGATGGTTCCTGATGTTTGGATTATTCCTTCAAAGAAGCTGAGAACAGCTGGCTTAAACCGGTTCTCTTATCTCTTTCAGTCAAGGACATGCTGACTATAAAAGTAGGATCAGAAGGAGCCTGGGTTTCACTTCCTATCTCTTTTCCTTCTGGTGTGGTGTTCTGTACATAGTATGCTTAGCGTTAAGGTTCAGACTTCTTATAAGTTATTGTAAGTTTAAGTTAGGTCTGCTGCAACTGGATTTCTTATGGACAGTGCCAATCCTGGATGTATTGGATTTGTGACCATTATGCTCATTTGCCTTCAGTAGCAGCGAAGCTCTGCTGGATGAAATACAATTGCCTCTGGTCCAATTTTTGGGAATCCTGAAACATGTTTAAGTTTTTACTCTGCAAAACTATACATTGGAATCTGATCTGGATCAATATTGAGTAGAATTCCATGACACTTTCCTCCCATTTCAGATAGCAGGCACCAGGTAGGTGGTGATGGTGAGTGCATTCTGCTCAGGACAAAGGTTTAGAGCCCCTCTTGCCACAGTCCTGATCTGGCCCTCTTGCGAATGTCCGGATCTGGCTTCCCTACAGTAACTATCCAATGGTTATATATGTGACAGATTCTACATCAAGTTTGGACCTGAAAATCACTTCGTGGGTGCGCAAATGTATTTGCATGGTTTTCTGGGCCATGGCTGACAATCTTGTGCTTTCCATGCGCACAATTTTATCACTGTTAAGAACTCCATTGAGCTCTGTTTTTATTTTGCTTGCATTTGACTGCGCTATGACTGTGCTACCTGTGTAAACGCCTGGAAAGGTCAGAAACATAATCCTATGGAAAATACAGATGATTAGGTGTTCTTTATGTGCAGCTACATCTCGCAGCATCAGTACCACTTAATCCAAGCCATTTAAGGCCAAGATCAAATCTCTTTGTCAACATACTTTATTTTGTGAAAACAAAATTAAGGTATCCAATAAAGTTTGCCGTGGCTTTGCTTCAAACCTGAGTGACGTGCTATGGAAAAGTAGTTACTGCTTATAAAAAGAAGTTTACTGCTTGTTTTTGAATTATTAGACTGGCCAGCAGCACTAATGCATTTTTAGGTTACCGGATTTGGGGCTAAAGATTAGGAAACGAGTACGTGTAGAGCCAGCGTTCCCAGCACTGTCTTCTTCCTCCTCATATTTATGGTTCATAGGCCAGACTTTGTGTGTACTGGCCCAGTCCCTGGAAGGATGAGCACTTTGGAGTGGCAGTTCCCATGCACAGAGAGCAGGGATCATTTGTCAGCTGCCCTTGCTTGGTATTTACAGAGGTAGGCTGGCAGGCTTTCTTCTGATTAGATTCTCGGGAATGTTGGGCTCCAGTCCATCACTTGGCACCTTCCAATATCTTTTCTTGCAAGCCAGTCCTATTTAGAAGTGGTCCTCTTTCTGGAAGACTAGTCAATTTCTACCCTGGGCGGGTGAGTGAATGAATGGGAAGGAAGCTTCCTTTTCCTCCCTTGGAAGTGAACAGACTAAGCAAAGTTCCAAGCCTTGGAGAAACAGGTTGGAGTGATCTACCTTGGAAAGTGATGGACTGTCCTTCGTTGGAGGGGAGCTCCACCCAACATGGCGACGAAGGTGGAGGTTTTTAAACAGAGAGGTTTTTAAACAGAGATTAGATGGCCATCTGCCAGGGATTCTTTAGCTGTAATTCCTACATTGCAGGGGGTTTGTTTGTTTATTTATTTCACTGTTTGATTGATTGATTGATTGATTGTGTGTGTGTGCGCGTTTGTGGGACTAGATGGGTTGGTGGCTTGGATGAGAGCCAACAAGTTGAGTTTGAATCTTGGGAAGACTTTGTGGGCAAACAGTTCTCAGTTCTGGGAATTGGGGAACTCACTGGTTCTGGATAAAGTTGCACTCCTTCTGAAGGAACAGGTGCTTAGTTTGAGGGGTGTTCCTAAATCCACCTCTGTCACTGGAGACTCATGTGATCTCTGTAGTGAGGAGTGCCTATTATCATCTTCAGGTGGTAAACCAACGACTCCTTTCCTGCACAGTGATAGCTTAGCCACTGTGATTCATACATAGGTAAGATCATGACTGGAATACTGTGATGTGTATTATTATTATTATTATTATTATTATTATTATTATTATTATTACAGTTGTACCTTTGTTGTCAAATGGCTTAGTTGTCAAACAAATCAGCTCCCAAATGCTGCAAACCCAGAAGTGAGTGTTCCGGTTTGCAAATGTTTTTTGGAATCCAAACATCCGACACGGCTTCTGCAGTATCCAATTGAGTGCAGGAAGCTCCTGCAGCCAATCGGAAGCCATGCCTTGGTTTTCTAACCATTCCGGGAGTCAAACGAACTCCCAGAATGGATTACCGGTAAGTTCGACAACCAAGATACCACTGTATTATTAACTGGCCCTTCACTCCAAGGTCCTGGGGTATGTTACTACAATTAAAACACAATGTTAAAAACAGTTTAGAACATCCCACTATCATAGGAAGAAGGTGAGTCCTAAAAATATACTTCCCAGGTGACAAAAGCCAAGGTGTGTCTTCAGCATTTGCCTAATGTTGTATAATGAAGATGCCAAGACCCTACTCTATGGGGAGGAAGTTCCACAAGCTCGAGAATGCCCTTTCCTGGGCAACCACCACCCTAAGCTGCTAAGGGCTGTAGAACTACCAAGAGGGCCTCATCTGCAGATTTTAATGCCTAAACGGGTCTGAAAGGAAGCTTTCACAGGACCAACCCACCCATAAGACAGGGTTAGGCAGCTGCCTTGGGTGTTCCACCACCAGCTTCTGGTAAGATCTTGCCAAAACCCATCATAGCGCTCCACAACCCAGATAAGGGAGGCTGCGGGGTTACAGCAGCATGACACATTACCATTTGCCACAGACCACGGGATGCGCCACCCAAGCTTTCAGTTATGAATCACACAGATAATCAAGATCCAGCCTCAGTTGCATGTATGTGTGTGTGTTCAATAGTGTCCGCCCACTTTTGAGCTCACATGAGTCTTTATTTAAAGCAAGGGTGGAAAACATTTTCATCTCCTTTCTGAGCAACCTGCTGAGGAGAGTCTCAAGGGCCAGATAGCGAGGCCTGGAGGGCCACATGTGGCTGCCACTCTTGAGGTTCCCCATCCCTGATTTATTGCTTTTCACTCTCATGGCATGTTGGCAGTTTGGGAATTGGTGCTTTTTATGACGCCACTTGCACGGCACGTGGGCATTCATTACTACTTTATAGTATAGTGTAAGCAAAATGACTCTGGAGGCATGTCGTGTTGTCTTGAGGTCTTACTCGACCCAACTCCTTGAAGTGTGCTGTTTACATCACTTTCGCAGATTGGTGTGGAAATGGAGTTTTTCAAGGCCTGGTGCTCATAATTGAATTTAGAAGCCCCAGAAGAGATGAAAACGAAGTTATGAAAGAAGAGAAAAACCGCTTTTATTTTGGACCGATTCTTTCCAGTTGCAAATATATCACTTCTTTGTTCTGTTGACATAATAATTTATTTTGGAATGGGAATCTCTGCTTATTACCACCAGACTAGGAATCTCCCCAGGGTAAACAACCAGTTAAAAGGATTTGCAAAATATGCAACTTTCCTGGGCTGCTGAGTTACTTTTCTTTCTGTCGTGTTTCCAGACCTCAAGAATTTCCCAGTCTGACGAAGATAGAGAAGGCGGCTGGGACGCCTGGGGTGCCTGGAGTGATTGTTCGCGTACTTGCGGAGGAGGAGCATCCTATTCTCTAAGGAGATGCTTAAATGGCAGGTTGGTCTTTCATATTGCACTTTGAAGTCGCGAATGACACAAAACAGGAAGGGGGTGGGTGGGGGTTATTCAGAGGCCGAATCTCCCAACACAGGAGATCTGGGGTGGTTGCATTAAAATCTGCTCCAGTAAAGCAAAAACTAAATGGCTGCAACTATGGTCTTATTCAGTACTGGGAAATAGCACAAGGGCTTACTGCAGGAGTGGGGGAACCTTTGACCCTTGAGATATTGGTGCTCTAGAGCCCGTGTCTAGTTAAACTATGGAACTTGTTCCCACAGTATGGCCACCAACTTAAATGGCATTAATAGACCAATTCATGGAGGACAGGGCTATTGATGGCTACTAGCCACAACGGCTAGAGGGACACGGGTGGCGCTGTGGGTTAAACCACAGAGCCTAGGACTTGCCGATCAGAAGGTCAGCGGTTCGAATCCCCGCAACGGGGTGAGCTCCCGTTGCTCGGTCCCAGCTCCTGCCAACCTAGCAGTTCAAAAGCACATCAAAGTGCAAGTAGATATATAGGTGCCGCTCCGGCGGCGCTGTTTCTGTGCGCTGCTCTGGTTCGCCAGAAGTGGCTTAGTCATGCTGGCCACATGACCCGGAAGCTGTACGCCGGCTCCCTCGGCCAGTAAAGCGAGATGAGCGCTGCAACCCCAGAGTTGTCCACTACTGGACCTAATGGTCAGGGGTCCCTTTACCTTTACCTTTTAGCCACAACGGCGATGTTCTTTCTCCATGGTTGGAGGCAGCAATGCTTCTGAAAACCAGTTGTTGGAAGCCGCAAGAGAGGAGAGTGCCCTTGTGCTTGGGTGCTTCTTATGGTGGGATGCAGGTGGCACTGTGATCTAAACCACTGAGCCTAGGGCTTGCCGATCAGAAGGTTGGTGGTTCGAATCCCCGTGACGGGATGAGCTCCCATTGCTTTGTCCTAGCTCCTGCCAACCTAGCAGTTCGAAAGCACGCCACTGCAAGTAGATAAATAGGTACTGCTGTGGCAGGAAGGTAAACAGTGTTTCCATGCGCTCTGGTTTTCATCATGGTGTTCTGTGCACCAGTAGCGGTTTAGTCCTGCTGGCCACATGACCCGGAAAGCTGTGTGTGGACAAGTGCCGATTCTCTTGGCTTGAAAACAAGATGAGCGCTGCACCCCATAGTCATCTTTGATTAGACTTAACTGTCCAGGGGTCCTTTACCTTTTACTTTAGCCTTTTCTTTTGGCTTTCCACAGGCATCTAGCTGGCCTTGCCTTATGGCCCTGCCTCCCATAAGATGAGTATTTGCTCATGAATAACTGGTTTGGAGCGATTTGGAGGGCTCTTGTTGTTAATCCTGTAAATCATTTGTCAAAGTAGACTGCTGGTAAACAGTATAATGCTTTATGAATAATATTTCAGAAACGTCTCAGTGAGTTGTGACTTTGCACAGCTGTAAGCCTAACAGGAAAAGCTGTAACAGCTTCATCAGACAGTCATCCTTACTTAATCATCTTTTCAGTTAAATCTGAGAAGCCGTAACATATATCAAGTATTCGAGAAAATTATTTATGGGAAAGGGTAACCTTTTAATGTTACTCTACTCGGTCATTCCTTTCAAACTTTTGTTTTTTTCCAGGAACTGTGAAGGCAGGAATATTCGATATAAAACCTGCAGCAATAATGTGAGTCTCATCTGTCTTTTTGTTTGACTGCTCTAATTGCCATAAAACAAAGCAGCTGTAAAGCTTCAGACATCCTACTTAGTGTTTTTTGGTTTGTTTGTTTTTAAAAAGAATGACAGAGCCTTAAATGTTTATTTTTGCCTAGCAGTGAAGACAAAATTTGCAGGCGTAAATCCTAAACAGTTGTTCAACATGAATGCATTTTTCTTCCTATTTTGCTGCACAGGAAACAAAACTCATTGCATTTATGTGACTCTATTCAAATAAAGTCAGCATTTAAGTCCCATTGATTTTGATGAAAGAATGTTAAACACCTAAATGGATCAATTTGGGCTTTAAAAGTGTTTAACTTGGGCTAGATTTTGTCCCTATGCCAAAATATGTCAAGATCACCTTCTGTAAAGCCTTCCACTTAACCTGTTACTGCTCAGCAAAAACAAACACAGAAGCTAGCATGTGTTCACATATATTGATCCCCTGAAATATGAGTTATATATGACTTGCTATGTTTAACATAATGACATCATTGACATCATTTATTTAGTAGCATCGATGGCCCTTAACAGAGCAACTCAAGCAACAACAACAACAGCAACAACAAAGCCAGTTTCCTGCCCCAAGAATCATACAATCTGTGTTTCCGGAATGGGAGGTTACTCACAGGGCTCTAGACAAGTGTTTGCAGGGTCTGGAACATTGGCAGTGGTTAGGATATTTCAGGGGAAATGTGCCTTGCAGGTGTTATGAGTCCTGAAATATACTCGAAGTCGAGAGTGGATTTCATGCTCTTTATTCAGCTCATAGTGGTGAGGAGGAATGGAAGTTCCTCCAGAATGTCTGCTTTATATACATTATTTACACAATGGGCCCCACGTGATTGGCTAATTCTGGGATTCTCTTGTAGGCCAATCAGGTTGCTGATTCACTTCCACCTGGAGCTGGATTGGGTGGCTCCTGTGGACCAATCAGACTGCTGCATTCTGGGTCCTGTTGTTCTAGGACCAATCAGACTGCTGCATTCTGAATCCTATTGTTCTAGGACCAATCAGACTGCTGCATTCTGAATCCTATTGTTCTAGGACCAATCAGACTGCTGCATTCTGAATCCTATTGTTCTAGGACCAATCAGACTGCTGCATTCTGAATCCTATTCAGCTCAGTACATAACAAGTACTTGCAGGTGTCATGAGTCCCTAAACTCCTGAAGCTACTGAAAGCAGGGGCCAGGTCTGGAGAAATGATTCCTATGCCAAAGAGATGATACTGGTGGTAGGGGGTGCAGAGACCCCTTCACTCCTCTTTGGCAGCAGTTCCAGCATGAATGATCTATCTAGCAAAATCGGACGCAGAGTCTCCAGTGCCTCCCCAAGGAAACCAGTGCAACAGAAGCTGTGGAAAACACAACCCAAGTTCTAGCTCCTCCCGAGATGCCTAGACAGGGAGCTGTGATCTGCATTTCTCAGACACCACATAGCATATGGAAGCCCTCAGATTAGTTTAAAGATAGTAACTGTTTGTCAGCAGGGGCATGTAGCTGAAGGTCAGGGTAGTCTTCCATTGGATTTTGCAATCCTCATTATATTCCTGTTTAATTTTGGCTTTTTGTTGCATGTAGTTTGTTGGATTGTTACCTCTCCTCCTTTACAAAGTGTGTGTGTGTGCGCGCGCCACGATATTAGATGTAGAGACACCAGGGTCGCTAGACAGTGTTGTGCAAGGAGAAGCGGTGAAAAACATAAAGCTCACTTTGCACTTCATTCCAACCTGGTCCCCAGGCTCTGTGTTAACTCCACAGTTGTGCACCCTTAGCTACTCGTTTTAGAGCAAAGCTGTCATTCTTATGATGCAACAATAGCGTTCTTTGGTCCAAGATCTGGAAATGATCTGTGCGCCTTTGTAAATGCAGTTTGGAAATTAAACTGCCGGCGGTATTCTTCTTGTCCAGGGCTAAACTGTCTGATGGTGGCTCTGTGGATTGTCTCCCACATCTTCCCCCCAGAATTTCGTTGCTTTTGTATAAGCTTCTGCTTTGTTTTCTGGTTGGTAAAGTGCTCTACTGATGCACATTGTTGTGGACTCTCCTTCTGGAGCCAAACATGCAAAGAGCCAGAGAGTCAGAATAGGGGAGACCAGAGCCAAGAATTAATCCAAAGTCGGAATCAGGAATGTGTGCTGGATTGGAGCCTGGGGCTGGGAGGGTGGGGAAGGATTGCGCCACAGCTAGGATAGGACTGCAAGCCAAGAGAACAAGTCTAAGCAAGATAGGAAACAAGACATAATACCAGGTACAGGAATTAAAGCATTAGGGTGGTGTCAGGAGTCATGGAAAGTTCCACAAGGTAAAGCCAGGAGGAGGAGGAGGAAATGTAGGTTCAACAACTTGGTAGCAGCCTGTGGCACTTCCTTGAGGTGCTTCCCCCCTGAAGCAGTGCTTGTACATTACCTTTTCATACACCCCAATAATCATCAGTGGATCACTGTTCCAAACTGGAGCTGCACCAGGGGACAAAACAGAGGATGGGCGTGCAGAACCCTCCCTTCCCATATGAAATATATTCAGAGTCCTGTAGTGATTTCATGCTCTTTACTGCAGCTTGTAAAACAGTGATTGAATTGCCCCCCAAACCTCAGGCTTTTATATACATTATTTACACAATGAGTCCCGTCTGATTGGCTGATTCTGCTTCCCTCCTGGAGCCTGATTGGTCTTTCCTGCAGGCCAATCAGTTGTTGCATTCTATGGTCCTACCAGCCTAATAGGCTGATTCTGCTTCTCTCCTGGAGCCTGATTGGTCTTTTCCTGCAGGCCAATCAGTTGTTGCATTCTACGATCCTACCAGCCTAATAGGCTGATTAACTTCCTCCTGGAGCCTGATTGGTCTTTTCCTGCAAGCCAATCAGTTGTTTCACTCTAGGATCCTACTTGCCTATTGTTCTAGGATCCAAGCTTAGTACAGAACATCATACCATTACTCCTTTAAGGTATACTATCAATCAAGTGCCGGGTTGAGGCACCTGGGACCCTCCCAGGTCTCTTTGGATTACAGTTCCCATCATCCCCACGCATCACCCAAGCTGGCTGGGGCTGGCGGGGACAACATCCAGAGGGCCAGAGGTCTGCCATGGCTGATCTAATGCAAAAAATGCTAGGAGTCTTGAACGAGGGAGCTTGGTGACAATTTGCAGACCCCTAATGCTCTGCACCATTGTGTGCCAAACTGGTCCAGCTGGTCCATGACATGCCCATATTAAATATGCATAATTTAAAAAAAATTGTATAGAATGAGTTGTAGAGTTGGAAGGGACCCTGAGAATTATCTAGTCCAAACCCCTGCAATGCAGGAATATGCAACTGTCTCATACGGGAATTGAACCTGCAACCTTGGCATTCTTAGCCCCATGCTCTAACCAACTGAGCTGTTTATTTCTTCTTCTTTTTTCTTATGTTGTATTATGTGGAATGAAAATTGTAATGCATCAAAATGCAAAACAAAATAAAAAATCAGGACGAAATAAAATTAGACATCGTGAAGCATTTAACAGAGCGCATGATAGAAAATAGCAGATAGAAAAATCATGGAAGCGATCTGCCAAGACCGTCAACGGGTCCCTGGGAAAAAGGGTTTGGGAACCACTGTGCTAGGAAGCCCACCAGAAGAGGGAGCTGTTGCCTGCTGCTCTTGGGCGCCACCACTACGGATGGCCAGACAGTGGTACTGCAGTTGACTTGGCAGCTGTCTGCTAACCTAAAGGGCCAGTGAGCTGCCTGACTTCTCACTGCCTGCTTTTGCTTCACCTCTCCAGTCCAACAAGCCAGTCCTGTCAGACTGCAGGAGAAGGGCCTGTACAATTTAATACTTCTCTATGCCGGCGCTGTGGGTAAAACCACAGAGCCTAGGACTTGCCGATCAGAAGGTCAGCGGTTTGAATCCCCGCGACAGGGTGAGCTCCCATTGCTTGGTCCCTGCTCCTGTCAACCTAGCAGTTCGAAAGCACATCAAAGTGCAAGTAGATAAATAGGTACCGCTCCGGCGGGAAGGTAAATGGCGTTTCTGTGTGCTGCTCTGGTTCTCCAGAAGCGGCTTAGTCCTGTTGGCCACATGATCCGGAAGCTGTACGCTGGCTCTCTTGGCCAATAAAGCGAGATGAGCGACGCAACCCCAGAGTCGTCTGCGACTGGACCTGGTCAGGGGTCCCTTTACTTTATACCAAAATAAATAAATCCTTGAACAAAGAAATTCACATTCCCTTAAAATCCTTTCCTCCTGACATCTGGGTTTATCCCTTCCCCACATGGCAGCCCTTTTTAAAATAAAAAAATAAAATGGAAGATTTAATCCTATAAGCCACAGCTCTGTGGTGGAGCATTTTTTTTTTTTTTTTGCATGCAAGTTCAATGTCCAGCATCTCCAAGTAGGGTTGGGGAAGAATCCTTGCCTGAAATCCCGGACAGTAGCTGCCAGTCAGTGCAGACAAAACTGAACTAAATGGACTTAAAGGTCTGACTTGGTGTAAGGTCAAGCTTCATATGTTGCTATGAGCCCACCTGCAGTTTTGAAGTGGGACAATCCAGGCACAGGTTTCTCTCCCCAAAGGGCAGACCAAAATTATATGTTATATGGGAGATCCAAACGTTTTATTTCAAGGAAGTGCTGCCTCCATGGCTCCCACTCAGAGAAGGGCGACCCGGGAAGGGTTGTATTAGCCCATGCCCCTTGTGGTATTGAAATTTATTACATTTGTACGGTGCTTTATACAGAAAACTTCTCCAAGCAATTTAAGTTAAATGCAGATAACTATTTAAAAAACAACAACAATTTTTAAATAATAATTAAAAAATATACAATACAGTGGTACCTTGGTTCTCAAACACCTTAGTACTCAAACAACTTGGAACCCAAACACCACAAACCCGGAAGTAAGTGAACTTTTTTCGGAAGCCGAACATGCTCCATTTTGAGTGCCACACTTCTGTTTTGACTGCTACGCTGAGGTCTGTCTGTTTTTGCTATTTATTTTGCGTTTCTGTTTTTGTGGCTCTTTTTTGATGTTTTTGTGACTGTGTGGAACCCAGTTCAGCTACTGATTGATTGATTGTGTGACTGCAGTACATTGCTTATTTCTTTCATTTTATGGATCAATGGTCTCGTTAGATAGTAAAATTCATGTTAAGTTGCTGGTTTAGGGGTTGTTTTTAAAAGCCTGGAACGGATTAATCCATTTTGCATTACTTTCAGTGGGAACACACGCCTTGGTTTTGGAACGCTTTGGTTTTGGAACAGACTTGCGGAACAGATTCTGTTTGAGAACCAAGGGACCACTGTACCTAAAATGCTGATCCTATAACACGATGAGAAGGACAAGCCCTTCCTTACTCCACTAGAGGCCTGGTAATGATTGCCCCATGAGCATCTCCCAGGGAGAGCACTGCACAGAAAGGAATGGGGAATGCAAAAACCTATTGTCTTTTGGCCACCCTTCCGTGGGTGAGGCAGGGATTTCTCAGCCAAGTTGCTTTCCTGATCAAAGCTGCTTCTCCCCCACCCCAGCTGTGTGCTGCACAAGGGGGAAAATAACAGGGGATTATTTTTTGTCTGGAAAACAGCACCAGAGCAAAAGGGTTAAATGCCTCCTTTCCCGCTGTTGCTGCGCCCCAGTCAAATTAACTGCCCTCTGCAGCAGCAGCATTATTCAATTCCCCCATTCCATTCCATCCATCCTTAGTCAACATCTCCCCTAGATTCTGGAATTAACACCAGGCAGTGAATATACACTTAAAAAATATTATTTCTTTAAAAAACAACAACAGGCTTTAAATAAATAACAATGAGAACTAGAAACTTGCTTTTAAAAAGGTTTGATGATGCTTAGGACATTGAAATCTCCAGCCCGTGTTACATCCAGTGACTTTTCCGCAGCTCCATGGGAATCATGGCACAAACTCAGTGCTTGCTTATAAATATAGTGTGTGTTTCCTGGACTCGGTGGTGGAGCACCGTTCTGAAAAATGACTGTTACACCCTCCAGTGGGAGGTTCTGCTTAGTGGATGTATTGAATCATTTTAATCTCTCATAAAACTAGCCAGCTCCTCGCCCACTTTTATAAAAGCTGGCTGGTGCCAAATGGCTTCTCCACCAAGACAGCGCACAAGTCTTGTAAAAAAAGACGTTGAGTCGCTACGGTCTCCCCTCCTCCTTTTTCCTTGGATGGGTTTTGGAAGGCTTGAGCCACATAATGGAGCAAACTGCTGGCATCTACCAATGGAACAAACACTTGGGTGAGTCAAGTCCGGTAGATGAAAAAAAAACCCCGATAGCGGATACAATTCCTAATTGCTCCCTCTTTTTGCAAATAAGACCCACCTGTCTTGTTCCATTTCGTCCTGCTTTGCCATCTGTGTATTACATTTAATTCTGAGTTGTCTGATACACTCTCAGGCCAAGATCATGGGCAATACACAAAATTCACATATGTTTGGAATATGAATATATATATATATATATATATATATATATATATATATATATATATATATATATATAATTTATGTATATATATGGAATTCTTTCATGACAATGGAACTATGCCATGCCCCAAGGAACCCATATTTCCTACAAGACAGGGTGTATGTGCAGTTTGCTCCAGCCAATAATAATAATAATAATAATAATAATAAATACCTTTTATTTATAGCCTGCCCTCCCCAGCCAAGACTGGGCTCAGGGCTTCTAACACTAAATATAAATACAGTAAAAACATAAAAACAACAACAACAACATTTGATTAAAATATAAGTTAGAATACAGTTTAAAATGCAGCTTAAAATGCAGCCTCGTTTTAGTGGTAGCCTATAGATCAAAGCCATAAGGGAAGAAAATGTCAAATATTCACCAGGGCCAACTATCCATGCTGGTCCTACATGGGCCAGCAAAAAGAGCCAAGGAAAAATATATATACAAATCCCATATAAGGGGTTCCATCCCAAAAAATAAAAAATGAGAGGGGGGTTGGACTGAGTCCAGCCCAAAGGCCAGGTGGAACAGCGCCGTCTTGCAGGCCCTGAGTAAAGATGTCAAATCCCGCAGGGCCCTGATCTCCTGCAGTAGGGCGTTCCACCAGGCCGGGGCCAGAGCTGAAAAGGCCCTGGCCCTGGTGGAGGCCAATCTAACCTCTTTGGGGCTCGGGACTTCCAAAGTGTTATTTAAAACCAGCATAACCAGGTTATGGGGAATTGCTGGGGAAGGACCTGAGTGGAGACCATCAGACACTAACCTCATCAATAAGGACCAGCTCATCACATGAACACACACACATACTTACACACTTTTTTTTTCTGAATAATGCCATTGGCCCATCTAACTCAGTATTGTCTAAATTAATTGGCAGCATCTCTTCAAGGTTTCAACCAGGACTTCCCCATTCCTACCTGGAGATGTCAGATATTGAATCCATAACCTTCTGCATGAAAAGCAGGTGCACCAGGGATAGCATTGAAAATAGCCAGCCCAGTGGGTGTCCACTCAGTTTCCACCCCTGGGCCAGGGAGGGGTTCCAAAATTTCAAAAGGCATTTTTGCAGGAAAAAACCAAGTGCGCTTGGTATTGCATCTACAAAATCTGGCATGCTGCTTTTTCAAAAGTAGGTAAGCAGACCCACCCCACCCCCCCAATAGTGGAGTATAGAAAAAACAGAATAAATTAATGAGACTGTTCTGCATACATATTTTTGTAAGAAACCAGACTACAGACTTAAGGCCTTAAATATTCAAGGACTGCTTTGTTATTTGCAATGCACACCCACGCCCACCCCAGCTCAGAAATGTATTATCTTCTTTGCAGTGGGTCAGGTTCTGATTTCTAGATTAGGGCCTAGTGGGGTAGGGGGTTATATGTTTTGTTCTTTATTTGGAATACGGCACACCGATCACTTTATGTGGCTGTTCTGTACACCTTTTGCTATACTAAAGCAGGGATGACATTGAAAACTGGAGTATTTCTGGTTGGTGCCACTTTTGCATGCATTCGCGCGCAAGTCCGGACCATCTATTTTCCACATTAAACTGTGATTATTTGACACTGTCACACTTTATTTTTTTAAGTGTATACTTTTTAAAATATACTTTGTGTGTGTGTGTTTATAGTATATGAAGTGCATACTGTTAAGTTGTGGGTGAACATATCAGACGACACAGCAATTCTTCAAACAGCTCTTGTTTATTCACAGGCCAGCACAGAACTGAACTGAAGGGTTCAGCCAGCCTGCTTATATAGAGCTCCACTAGAACGCAACAGTAACCATTTTCTGTAACTATCCAATCACTGAACGTCACTTTCAATCCCTTATTTGCATATGTGGACCTGAGTGAAAACTATCTACAGTATCCCCCTGCTGGCCCAGGGTGAGAACTTCAGTACATATAACACACACACACACACACACACACACACACACACACAGAGAGAGAGAGAGAGAGAGAATATGAAGAGCTCCCTACACTACATCAATGTTGGTGAAACTGGGAAGCTATTTCTCAAAGCCTGCACTGCATTTTTTGCAGCCCCTGATGCCTCCTGAACCAGCCTCATTCTTCCTTCCTAAGAGAGAGTTGTAAACTGCTACATTCGACTCAGAGAACAGCCCATTAATTTTAGCTGGCCTACCCATGGGTGGAATTAACAGTGGACACAACTCAGAATTCCTTCTGTCCTGTTCGTTTCCTTCAAAAAATTTTCCTTGCTTTTTAAATTGTTTTCCCATCTTCTTTTTAGGTATAACAATTCAAAGTGGCAGTATGTTACCGCCTCTTCCCAGTCTTCTCTCTCTGACCACTCATCCTTGTCCCACCACCACGTCCCAGGCTCTGAACTTTCTTGCCTTTGTAGTCCCCCATCTGGTTCCTCGCACCATTCCTCTGTGTCCAAACCGTCCATGACAATGCATTAGTAATTTGCCCCTTAGGAATCAGTGGAAATTGTCAACTCGTCAAGCAATCCCTGCTGGGGGATTGTGGTCCCTTGGCAAAAAAATGTTTGCCCACCCCCACTGCCAACTATTCCTACTAACATTTTGCAAATAAGGAATTTGGTATCAGCTTTGATTTGCCGAAGTTACAGACTTGTGTGAGAAGTGCGGTAGTATATAACATTGCAGAATTGATTTGTCTGCAAAGACTGCTTCACTCCTTGATCCATTACACCCCTAAAATCCACCTAGAGAATACAAATGTCGTTTTTATTAAAACAACAAGAATCATTTTACCATGAAATTGATTTCATCTGGATTTGTAAGTGTATAAATAGTAAAGATCAGAAGAGTCAAGTGGAATAAGTAGGTCTCAGAATAATAGTAATGATATTTCAATCATAAAATGGATTTGCGGTTACCAACGAAGGCGTTTTCTGGGATTATTAACCACTGCTGTTCACCTGCTTGCTTTTAAAACAAAAATATATGTGTGCCTTAAGATGTTTTTATGGGTATCTCAGCAAAATGAACTACATAAGCTATTCTTTTATATAGTGCCCAATGAGATTTTTCAATCTTTCTTAAGCCCTGTGTTTTATATTTCCATTTCTATATATACAGCTACATTCTAATGCTATGATGTGCAGAATATGGAACTGTTTAAGATAATCCTTATGGGTCCTATTCATAGGGGAAAAAACACACTTATTTAGGCCATTTCCGCATAAATCTTACGTCTTTCTATGCCAAGAAGCCGGCTGTGCATTTGCCAACACAACTTGGCCGTCATTTAGCAAAAATAATAATAAATACGTTAAAACGAAACAAAACATTGTATTAATCCATATTTTCCGCATAAACTCATACCTTGCCCTTGTGTCTTTTCAATCCCAAGCACTCATTGCATTAATTGAATACTAACAGTTGAATAAATCCTAGTTTTGCTATATGGTAATACAGGGGCCTTTAAGTTTTTCAGGTGCTGGACCTGCCTTTATGCCTCTTAATACCAATTGATGGGAATTGCAGCTGGCCAGAGTGCTGTTGTGCTCATGTCCAGCTTGTAGGCATCTGGTCAGCCAATGGGAGAACAGGATGCTGCACTAGGTGGACCCTTGGCCTGATCCAGCAGGACTTTTGCATTCTTTAACCCCAATCTGCAACCTGGGACAGACCTTAAATTAGCAGCCCAATATGAGGAAATTTTATTTACTCAACGACTCATGTGCATTTTGGTGCTGTGGGTTAAACCACAGAGCCTAGGACTTGCTGATCAGAAGGTCGGCGGTTCAAATCCCCATGACGGGGTGAGCTCCCGTTGCTCAGTCCCTGCTCCTGCCAACCTAGCAGTTCAAAAGCATGTCAAAGTGCAAGTAGATAAATAGGTACCACTCCGGCGGGAAGGTAAACGGCGTTTCCGTGTGCTCCTCTGGTTCACTAGAAGCGGCTTAGTCATGCTGGCCACATGCCTTGGAAGCTGTACGCCGGCTCCCTCGGCCAATAAAGCGAGATGAGCGCCGCAACCCCCGAGTCGGCCATGACTGGACCTAACGGTCAGGGGTCCCTTTACCTTTACCATGTGCATTTTAGTCAATCCTATCGATTTGGTTTGCAGAAAGTTTCAGTTGGGTAAACTGAGTATCTCAAGAACTGAATTGCCTTTACATGATGCCACACGTATTGCAGAAACAGATATAAGAAGACAGCGATTTCTGTTCTGACGTGTACTTGTCACAATGTGGTCTGCTTAAATTCTGCTGCAGTTCAGTTTCTACGGAATGCTATGTTGCTCATTTAATGCTATTTAAATTACATAAGTTACATAATGTATGCAACTATTTATGTGACCTACACAACTTACATTCATTTCAATTTAAAGGAAACGTCAAAACAGTGTAAAAACAATTATTGTGCATCGTTCGCAGACTTAAAAGCATAAACAATGCAGGAGCAGAGCCTTTCTCTGACAACCCACTTGTACTTCCCCCAGTATCCATATCCTGACCTTATTGTTCATTGCTCTGCACTCGCTGGTTCTGACATCTCTTGAGACACATGGGCCACCTCCCCTCATCCAGCTTGGGCTCTAACCTGGGTCATCTAGCTTCTACTCCCTGATCTCTGCGCCTCTCCCCACCTCAGTCTACTCATAGTGCCATGCTAGACCTGACATAAAACAAAGACACATTTTTTAACGTCAAGGGAAATAATGGGATTTTGCTTACTTGGTCAAGCTCGCAAGCTTTATAAATATAAAAGAAAGAAGGCATCAATCTGAATTATTTATACAGAAGTGGAGTTTATTTGTTCACTATTGTAATGACCAAGTAGAAGATGCAGCATGCAGTGTTAGGAGTAATTTGAGTAAAATAAGTCTATTAGCATGTCACTCCCCCCCTCCTTGCCTTATTTCTCATGTCACTCCCTCTTGATTTATGGAGAATCTGAAAAGGCTAATTAAATGACTTAAGTCCCACAATATTATCTTGTTACAGATTATGCTTGGATAAACTATATATATTTATGTTAATTGCTTTATTGCAAGCAACTGGTATAAAATACCAGATATGAGAATTATGGTATATTGTTAGCTAACCTGAGTGACAAGCAAATAAATAATGTCAAAAAAAGTTGAAGGGGTTGTTCATAAGCAATACATGATGGTGGTGTTTGAAGTCGTTTCTATCCTTCCCTTGTTTATGTCAGGCACCGCAGACTCAGCCCTCCAGATGTTTTGGGACTACAACTCCCATAATCCCTAGCTAACAGGACCAGTGGTCAGGGATGATGGGAGTTGTAGTCCCAAACATCTGGAGGGCCGGAGTTTGCCTATGCCTGGGCTAAAGTCTTATATACATTTTCCTGAAAAGTCTCACTGAGCTCAGGAGAAGTTGCTTCTGAGTAGACCTGCCTGGGAGTGCTCTGTCAGTCAGGGAAGGAATAATATGCACTCCAACCTTATAGATGCCTGATCAACTGTAAGTCCAGTTTGGTTAAATGAGGCTTACTTGCAGGTAAACAGGAGAGTAAAAATGCAGCTTTTGTTGTGGAATGAGACATTTGATTTGGAGGAAAATGTTGTTCTCCTTTTCTTTCCAGGACTGCCCTTCAGATGCTGGTGATTTTCGAGCTCAGCAGTGTTCAGCCTACAATGACGTCAAGTACCAAGGACAGTTTTATGAATGGATCCCGGTCTATGATGATTCCGGTTCTCCATGTGCCCTCAAGTGCCAAGCTTTGGGGAATCCCTTGGTGGTGGAGCTTGCCCCCAAAGTTCTGGATGGTACTCGTTGCAATGCCAAATCTCTGGATATGTGCATTAGTGGCATATGCCAGGTAGGACAGCATTTACCTACTTGATTACTTGTTTATTTAATACCCTGCAGTACAACACCCATCTTCAGAAGATCCTGCCACAACAGATAATTAGCGGCCCAAGGCCTGCTGTGACAAATCTGCCTGCTGGCAAAAGGAAGGCATTTTAATAGGGTGAATACACAGGTGAACAGGGGCGCAGGTGGCACTGTGGGTTAAATCACAGAGCCTAGGGCTTGCCGATCAGAAGGTCGGCGGTTCGAATCCCCGTGACGGGGTGAGCTCCCGTTGCTCGGTCCCTGCTCCTGCCAACCTAGCAGTTCGAAAGCACATCCAAGTGCAAGTAGATAAATAGGTACCGCTCCGGCGGGAAGGTAAATGGTGTTTCCGTGCACTGCTCTGGTTTGCCAGAAGTGGCTTAGTCATGCTGTACGCCGGCTCCCTTGGCCAATAAAGCGAGATGAGTGCTGCAACCCCAGAGTCAGCCACGACTGGACCTAATGGTCAGGGATTCCTTTACCTTTACCTTTACACAGGTGAACAGCCCATTGTGGTCAACTTTGGCTAGGGATAGGGGAGAAATTTGATTCAGTTCACAGATAAAGGCCAGATTAATTAACCCGCCCTTTGCGAAACATACAAACCAACACACAGCCATCCTTTAGAATCCACACTTTTCTGCGTTTTGCAGTACAGTTACTCCCGCCAAGTAATGTGTACAGAAACACATGTGCTCTTGTAACATGCTTGTGTAAATGCAGGTATTAGTGAGAACAGCATACAAAGATACATTATATTTGGGGGAAATTGTACATTAGGTGAAATTGCATACACAAATGTGTATATTGTCACTAATATGCTGGTGTACCCAATTGCACTGGTAGAACCCTTGACTGCTGGACCAAACAGTATCTCACTGCATGTTGCTGCAATCCAGAGGCTTCAGCTATCAGCTGCTGGATCAATCCCCCAACTGCAGCATCAGCAAATGACTGCAGGGAGCTGGATATGGTGACTACCTGCCTCAGGTAGGCTTCAGGTATAGCTGCGTCCTGATGTCACCAGGCCCTTGCGCACTCAAACTGCAGTATTTTGTAGAATGCAGTTCTCTCCTTAAAGCAGGGCGTTTATTTCTGTTTGGATGGCTGTGCAGCTTGCAGTGTGGCCTGTTCGGTTTTTTGTGTGTGGCATGTTTTCTCCCCATACGTCTGCACTAATTTGTGAACCTTTGGAAGTGTTTGATAGTTTAAAAATTGTTTGTGGTGCTGGATGCTCCAGGGAACACCTCAAACCTGACAGGTAGTAATAGAGCAGTAGCGACTTGGCTGCAAGTATTTCTAAAAGCAGTTGTTGTGATTACCTTATGTTCCTATGGAGTAAGCTTCTTCTCTTGCATGTTAAAATTAGCAGTTCCAGGAAACAGGTGTTTTAAGCATCAAGGGAACGGGATCTACAGATATTCTGGGATTCTATGAAAGTTTTGTTCTTTGGTGTATAGCGGGGATAAGTCAGCTCTTCAGGGGGGAAAAATGTGGGATTTGTGGTCCAACTCAGTATGGCAATTCTCACATTCTTATGAGGAATCTATTTTTTGACTTGGGGGCCACAGTGGCAATTTTAAAGTGAGCAGTCGCCACTCCAATATCTCATCCTGTCTCTTCCCCATGGCCATCCCTTGTCCCACTTACACAGATAGGCTGTTGCTCTTAAACACACATTATTGTTCTCTTGTTTTAATCAACATTTTATTTCTTTCTTCAAAATGCATAAAACTCAAGCTCTTAGGTCAGTAAACAGGACTCAGCTTTTTATTCCGTGTTTCAAGATTAGGACAGGGAAGAAAAATACTCCACTGGGTTTGATCCAGGGCTAGTCCTACTCAGAGGAGACCCATTGAAGTTGTTGGAAGTGAATAACAGGTTCATTAACTTCTATGGCTCTATTCTGAGAATAACTTTGTTGGATATAATCCATTGAGCTTTTCAGTTTGGTTTAATTGCTTCTTGGGTACCATTTGCCTCCTTTGTCCATTCTTGTGGAATGCTCTCTCCAGGGAAGCTTGCCTGGTGCCTTCATTACACATCTTTAGGTGCTGGGCAAAAGCATTCCTCTTCTCTTGAGATTTTCACTAGTTTGACAATCTGTGGCCTTCTGAACTGTGGCGAAGGGGGTATTACTTTTATTAGTTATTATTGTATGCATCTATGTATGTTGTAAACTGCCCTATGATCCTTGGATGAAAGGTGGTATAGAAAATAAATGGCTACCGTAGATTCCGGCGTATTAGGTGACTGGGCGTATAATACGACCCCCCAAATTGGCAGCTTCACTGGGCAGCGACAGTGGGTGGCGGGCTCCGCGCCGGGAGGAAGCTGCCCGGCGAAGCTGCCCAGTGATGCTAAGCCGGCTTCGCTGGGCGGCTTCCTTCCACTGCGGAGCAGAGCCCGCCGCCCACTGCCGCTGCTCAGCAAAGCCATACCCGGCGTATAAGATGACCCCTGACTTTTTAGAGGATTTCCCGGGGTTAAAAAGTCATCTTATATGCCAGAATCTACGGTAGACATCCTGGAAGAAAAGAAATTGCTTAAGAACACAAGAAGAGCCCTGCTGGATGATGCCAATGGCCAATCTAGACCAGCATCTTGTTCTTGCAATGGCCAACCAGATGCTTATGAGTAGCTTGTAAGCAAAACGCAAGTACATGAGCACCTCCTCTCCTGTGGTTTACAGCAACTGGCATTCGGAAAAATATTGTCCTCCATGTTGTCCTCCATGGATCATGTCTTTCTACCACATTTGTCCATCCAGTCCAGCATTGGCTGCTGAGAATTACCAGGGGCTCAAGCACAGGCCTTTCTTGCTACCTTCTGCTATATGTTCCTTTCAATGGAAGATTCTAGAGATTGAACCTGGAACCTTCTGTTGGCAATGCATATTGTCACTCCGAGCAGCAGCTTGGACAAGGAGGGGCTGACCAGTTCTGTCAGACAAGCAGCACTGGAGACAGAGGAGACTGAGATCAACTCAGGACACTGCGTCATGCCCAGTCCTGAATTGGAGACCATCAGGTTGAGGGCCTTGAGCCAGAAACCACTGAATGAGGACAACTGTGCCCTTGGAGTCTGCATGCCCTGAGGAACTAGCACTCTCCACAACACTGACTCCCATCCCAATGTCAGGCCATCAGTGTAGGACATGGGCCTAGAGCAGGCACCCCCAACCTTTGATCCTCCAGATGTTTTGGACTACAATTCCCATCATCCCTGATGACTGGTCCTGTTAGCTAGGGGTCATGGGAGTTGTAGGCCAAAACATCGGGAGGGCCGTAGGCGTAGGTTGGGGGTGCCTGGCCTAGAGGAAATTGTCCAAGAGGAGCAGGAGTACTAGGTTCCAAGCCAAAACCCTGCCCCTTTAAGGCTATCCACTTTTCAAAGAAAGGGTAGGTGTGCTGGTCCCGGGGGGAGGTTTACCGTGAGGCATGGTCAGAGTCCGGTCCTGGGTCGAGGGTCTGGAGACTGTCCACCAAGGGCGAAGCGGGGTCCAAAGCGAGGAGCCGGGCAAGGTCGGGAACTCTGGAAGAACAGGTCTGGGTGCTGGCAGAAACAGGTTTCCAACGACGTTGCTCCTGCAACCTGGGACCAGGCTGACTGGCCTTTATCTTCTCTGAGGCCAGGGGCGGTCCCGGCCCACAGGTGACCTGCCTCTCCTGGCCTTACGGCGAGCACTCCTCCTGAGAGAACCCAGTTCCCTCCGCCTCTCTGCCCTGAGCCTCTGCAGCTCAGGAGAGGCTGGAGGGTTACTGGACCCAGGGGGAGACTCACCTTTCCCTGACAGGGCTGGGAAAGGCGCATCTGTAGGCAATGGGTCCTCAATCACCTCCAGAGCCAGAGTGGATTCATCTGGTGTCTACTCCTGAGGATCTGGCACAGGTGCAGGCACTTCAGATTCAAGGCCCTGCCCCAGCTCAGCCGGCCCTGGAGGCAGGGACTCCTGTGCAGGCTGGGACTCCTCAGATTCAGCTTCTGAATCAGATTCCCAGGCCATCACAGTAGGGCTTGGAAGGGGTGAGCTGGCCAGGAAGTATCAAAGGCTTCAGTCCAGCCTTACACTTCACTGGAGTAAGTTGCTCACTTGGAGCTTTCCATGGTGCTGAAATAATAAGCTTGCCTTGTTGATGCAAGCCGTGTGGGCTTCTGTCAAGGTCAGTACAGGACACACAGGGTTGAAGCCAGCTACATCCTACTCACAGTAGACCCATTTAAATTAATGATCCCAAATTAGTCATGTCCATTAATTTCAGTGAGTCTACTCTTGAGTAGGACTAGCATTGGCCATAACCCACGTGCTGTACCATTGAACCACAGTCTGAACTTTGTTTCCCCACATTGATTCTTAATTCAATCGGCAATGACAATCCATGTGATTTTATTTATGGGATCTTCATACGATTACCATGTAAAATTGTGACACCACCCAAAAACTCACTGCTAATGGTGGTAGGATAAAGAGCCTCACGATAGGTAGGGAATTATTATCACCAGAGGAAACCAGCAAAACTGTGAAGGATGTGAGTATGTTGGTTAAATAGGAAACACTATTTTATTCAGATTTAGATACATGAAGAAAAACAATAAATCCAGCTAAACAAGATCAGTGGGTTACTGGATATGCAGATTTGGCTATGTGGTGCCAGCAATGAATCAATCTTGAAATACAAAATGTTTTATTATCCATGCATATAGATGCAGAATTTGAGCCGTGGGGGAAGAAACCCACATTCCAAGTCTGCCAACCTTGATGGTGCCCCATTAGCCAAAGGGACTTTCTCCTCTCCCTCTTGGTTTTTATACGGGAATGAATTTACGTAGGATGTGTATGGTTTTGCAATTAGTCTCCTCTCCACAAAGTAGCTACTGCTTTATTAAATGCAGGAACGTGCACAACTCAAAAAACACTTGACATGCTTGATGTGTAGAGTAGGTGTGCACTCAGGGAAAAAGTGAGACATTTGGCAAAAGCCTAGTGTTGGGATTACGACAACCTTACTATGTATTGCACAGGGTTTTATGTGATTTTAATGTGTTCTTCACTCATACCTACCAATCATTCTGGCACGCAGTAGTTCAGCCACTTCTCTTAAAAGCCAGCATGTCGCACCTAAGGAGAAAGCACCCTCCCTTCTTGCCATTTCCCCTTCTGTCATTTTTAGAATAGGAAAAACAATGTCTCTACTGGCATTTGGCAAATGCAGATTCCTTTATGTTTGCTTCTATATTTATAGCATCTTTCCTAAGTGTAGGAGGGCGCAGCATTCTGTGTTGTGTGGAGAAGCACTTACATTTAGTCTCTTCTATTTTGACTTTAGAGTGGCAGCCAGCTGGGCAAAGGACATGCGGCGAACGGCAGAACAGAGTGTGCTGGGCACTGTCTCTGGAATTCTTAGAGAGCTCCATTACACCTTCAGTGACTAGTAGGGGGGTTCTCTCCTAAGGAGCCAAGAGTTCTATTTACTGAAAAGAATTTACTTGACCTGTTCATTAGTTTGGGGAATATTTGCTAGAAGTTGGGGAAGCATTCAAGACAGAGAACACATCCCATTAACACATGTTAAACACATCTCAAAAGCCTTACTGAAATCAAGATACAGTTGTACCTTGAAAGTCAAATGGAATCTGTTCCGGAAGTCCGTTTGACTTCCAAAACGTTTGGAAACCAAGGCATGGCTTCTGATTGGCTGCAAGAAGCTCCTGCAGCCAATCAGAAGTTGCAGAAGCCCCATCAGACGTTTGGCTTCTATAGAACGTCAGCAAACCGGAACACTCACTTCTGGGTTTACAGTGTTTGGGAGTCAAAACGTTCAAGTTGCAAGGTGTTCATCAACCAAGGTACAACTACATTCACAGCATTCCCCTGATCCAGCAAGTCTGTAACTCTATCAAAAAAACGGAATGAGATTTGTCTGTCATGGGTTTTTTGTTTTTGTTTTACAGAAACCCATGCTGGGTCTTAATAATCACAAGTATCCTTTCCTAAGTGCTTGCACTTGATTGCCTGTTCTAGAACCTTTCCTGGTATCGACGTCAAGCTCATTGGTCAGTTTTCTTTTGGAAGCTGGGGACAAAAGTTGCCTGCCTCCAGTCTGTAGTGACCTCACCTGTTCTCCAAGAATTCTCTGTCTATTATAGACAGAGGCTCTGAGATTACATATGCAAGCTTCTTTAGTACCCTTGGGTGCAGCTCATCAGTCCCTAATTTGAATTCATTTAAAAGTAGCTAGGTGTTCCCTTACCACCTCTCTTTTCCTATCTTGGGCTGCAGTTTCCCTTCTTGCACCATTTATTCTATTATGCTGGTTCTGCTGCAGCAAGACTGGATCTTCTATAAGCTTGTTTTTTTGTTTAGTCTTTAGCGATACAGTGGTGCCCTGCAAGACGAATGCCTCGCAAAACGAAAAACGCGCAAGACGAAAGGGTTTTTCGGTTTTTGCGTCGCTTTGCAAGACGAATTTCCCAATGGGCTTGCTTCGCAAGACGGAAACGTCTTGCGAGTTTGTTCGCTTTTCCCCTAAAGCCGCTTGAAGAGGCGCAGTTGCGACGGACCGTGCTTCGCAAGACAAAAAACATTTCAAGATGAAAAGACTCGTGAAACGAATTAATTTCGTCTTGTGAGGCACCACTGTACTTTCTACCAGTTTTCCCAGGACATTGTTGTTGTTGTTTAGTCGTTTAGTCATGTCTGACTCTTCGTGACCCCATGGACCAGAGCATGCCAGGCCCTCCTGTCTTCCACTGCTTCCTGCAGTTTGGTCAAACTCATGTTGGTAGCTTCGAGAACACTGTCCAACCATCTCTTCCTCTGTCGTCCCCTTCTCCTTGTGCCCTCCATCTTTCCCAACATCAGGGTCTTTTCCAGTCTTCTCTTCTCATGAGGTGGCCCAAGTATTGGAGCCTCAGCTTCAGGATCTGTCCTTCCAGTGAGCACTCAGGGCAGATTTCCTTCAGAATGGATAGGTTTGATCTTCTTGCAGTCCATGGGACTCTCAAGAGTCTCCTCCAGCACCATAATTCAAAAGCATCAATTCTTCAGCGATCAGCCTTCTTGATGGTCCAGCTCTCACTTCCATACATCACTACTGGGAAAACCAAAGCTTTCACTATACAGACCTTTGTTGGCAAGGTGATGTCTCTGCTTTTCCCAGGACATACATTAAGCTAACTCTCCTGTTATTTCTAGGATCCCTCCTGGATCCCTTTTTAGGTTACTGAGACAGGACCTACCCTACAGAAGCCATGCTGCTTCTGCTGTATGACTGCCATAAGATACCACTTCCAGGTGCTATTCAGTGGCTCAGCACTGTCATGGAAACGTACTGCATGATCTGCCCATCTCTCATAGTTCCCTGCTGCATAGGGACTGGACTATATGTAGAGCATTCCTTGTGGTACCTATGAATTGAGGCCACAATAAAGCGTCTTTCGTGATTTTATGGGACCTAGCTAATGATTTTATTTTTTAAAACATATATCCTCTGGGGATGGCAGCCCTCCTTCCAATAATAATTAAAAAGTGCCACTTGGAAGTTTTCCTAGAATCTGGCGTGTTTACCTTTCCTAGTTTAGAAAGAGGCATTCAACCATCAATATTATCGTCTTTCCTGTAAAAATAATTTTAAAAATGTGGCGGCCAGCAGCCGTCATAGAGTGCAAGTCAAGCAAAAAGAGAGTGCCGTCAGAATCAAGGCTTGCAAGCTCCATTCTGTTGAGTCCTGACAGGCACTTGGCACTGGCTACTGAGAGCTTGGCGAATATTTTTTTTTAAAGAAGTTAACTCGTCTAAATAAACACGTCACCTTGCCTATGCACATATAGTTGCCTTTGTACCTGGGAGCAACAAAATATTTGCTAAAGAGGAAATAGGACTTCTACCCCTCTTTCCCAATGGCTGCTGCTTTTGCTCATTTCTTGTCTCCAAATCTTTGGCAAGTCACACAGCGACCTATCAAGCCTTTTAACACAAGCATGATTTCACTTCCATCTGTTTTCATAACATCGAAGGGTCTTCGGTAGGCTTGCTACGCATCGCTAGTTCTCCCTCCCACTCTCCATTCTGGTTCTAATAGAATGTCTTTTTTTGGGCACCGTGCGTAATTTTTTGGCACTCATCCCCATAACTCTTCTCTTTCTCCCCCCCCCCCCCCCGGTCATTTGCATTCCACTTCACACATGGATTCAAAGCAAACAAGGTCCTTATCAGAGGAAATGAAGACCATGGATGCGAACTCTCCGAGGGGCTGAGTTTTTGCTACTGAGGGAGTAAAAATCTGAAAGGGGTTGCAGAGGAGGGGAAAGTTTCTGGGAAAGTTATTTTGGTGTCCCCTTGAGAGTGCGAGGCTCAGATCAGCCAGACCACTCAATCATGACTTTGTCTGCCATTGCCTGACTCTTGTTACCAAATAAAATATTTAGGAGTTCCTATGTTAAAATGGGTCAGAGTTTTGGGAAACCTCTCTCATCAGAAAGATAGCTGAAACGTCCTTGCTGCAAAAGAGCAGATTGATGCAGGTCTGAATAAGCTGGATGGAAGGTACAAAATGTAAAAAAAAAGCGAATAGAAGGGCTTGTATATAGTCAGCATTTACCACTGGTGGAAACTGCATCTCATTTATCTCTTGATATGTTGAATTGATTGCCTGCTTGTTTACTTATTTGGACCTATTTTTCTTAGCTCCTTGTTTGAAAAACGCCCCCCCCCCCAACACTCCATTTTGCTTTCGCTTGGTATGCATGCATAAATAAAAACATATGTTTAAATAAATTAACAGGAAAGGGGCCATAGCTCAGTGGTAAAGCATGTGCTTTACATGCAAAAGACCCCAGTCTCAATCCCTAGTATCCCCAGGTAGGGCTGAGAATGTCCCCAGTTAGAAACTCTGGGCAGCTGCTGCAAGTTAGCCAAGACGATACTGGAGCTGCCATCTTACAGCGCTAAAACGTGTGGACACCCAGTGACACTAAATGTTGGAAGATTCAGGAAAGGGGGAAAGGGGAGTATTCCTCCATACAGCTCACAAAGTAGGGAATTCATTCCCAGCAGAAGCAGTGACAGCCATAAACTTGAAAAGAGGATTAGATCAGTTCATAGAGGATGGCTGCTAATAATGATGTTAATGATGCTGGCTCCCTCGGCCAATAAAGAGAGATGAGCGCCGCAACCCCAGAGTCGGCCACGACTGGACCTAATGGTCAGGGGTCCCTTTACCTTTACCTATCTCCACTGAATACCAGGTTCTGGAAATTGCAGGAGTGGAAATTGCTGTTATGCTCAGGTCTTGCCTGCAGGCTTCCCACAGACATTTGGCTGGTGTGGCGTTTGCCCTCCTAGGTGTGTGACATCATACTGGGTTCATAAGGAAAGGGTTAACTAATTGTAAAATGACTAACCAATGGGAACCCAAGGGGAGGAGTTAGAGTTAGGGTGGTTGAGAAGAGTCTGGAGTTAGAGAAGAGAGAGGGAGGATAAGTCTGTGGGTTGGGCTAGTCTGATGTGTGTGTGAGAATGAATCTGTTAAGAGGAGTCAGTCAAAGAGTTGATATAATCAGTCAGAAGGTATTGGCTGGTAAAGAAACTAAAGTTAAGAAACTGACAGGAATATTATCTGAGAAACCATAAACTTGTTAATGCTTATAAAATAAACTTGTTTATTTGGTTCAGTTTTAACAACCAACCAGTTTTTACCCGAGAGTAATGGGTTGGTGGCAGCAGGGAAGCAAGCACAGTGGTGGCACAGGGATCAATAGATCATTAAATGTCTGGGGACCCTGTGTGATCGCCACAGTGTGCTGGTCCCGGGGGGTTACCGTGCGGCATGGTCCGAGTCCACTCCGAGGTCGAGGGTGTGGTATGGAGGCTGTCCATGAAGGCTGAAGCAGGGTCCAAGGCAAGGAGTCAGGTGAGGTCAGGAACTCTGGCAGAAGAGCAGACAGGGTGCCGGCAGGAACAGGTTACCAACAATGTTGCTTCCGCAACCTGGGACTGGGCTGGTTGGCTTTTATCTGCCCCGGGGCATAGGGCGGCCCCGGTCCACAGGTGACTCGCCTCTCCTGGCCTGGAGGCGAGCACTCCTCCTGCAAGAACTTCGTTCCCTCCGCCTCTCTGCCCTGAGCCTCTGCAGCTCAGGAGAGGCTGGAGGGTTACTGGACCCAGAGGCAACCTCACCTTCCTCTGACAGGGCTGAGAGTGGAGCACTTGCAGGCAATGGGTCCTCCATCACCTCCGGAGCCAGAGCAGAACCAGCTGGTGTCTGCTCCTGAGGATCCGGCACAGGTGAGGACCCTTCAGGCTCATGCCCCAGCCCCGGCTCAGCTGGTCCTGGAGGCGGGGACTCCTGTGCAGGCTGGGATCCCTCAGGTTCAGCCTCTGAATCCGATTCCCAGGCCATCACACACAGCTGGCTACTAGCATTGCCCATCAGGACCATTCTTATCTCCATTCCAATGACGGGATGCATCTGTCCTATATATTGCATCGGTCCTGCCACCAAAGAAGATTGTCCGACCATGGGCCAGCACAGTTTCTCTGAGGAAGCCTTTCTTCCTCTCATGTGAAACAGCTGCTCACTTAGTATGCATGTGCTGTTTTTGGAAGCAGACACAGAAACCCCCGGGTTAGTATTGTGGGGGTCTCCACAGTGGCAGTGCCTCAGGTGTCACACTTCCCTAGACTTTTAATGCAGCTACAGCGTGTTTGATGGGTGTAATCTAAGGCGGCCTTGTAAATAATCCTACAAAAGTTACTAGCCTGTTGAAAGGAAAGCAGCCTGTATTTCTGTGCTGACTGCGGAGGAAGGAAAGCTGCAACTCGCATAGAAATGCAGGCTACTAACCCCTTATCAGACTAATTTAAAAGTTGCCTTTTATCAGCCAGATTCGCAGAGGAGGGAAAGGCAGACTCATCCCTCCTCTAACCTGCTTAGTTACTGTGCTGGTGATTAGGGATAGGAGAATACATCACTTTTGCTTTTTCTCAGTTTATCCATTTTTGAATTATGCTCAATTTCCACATCAGATTGCGATTACACTGGTAGTTTGGGTTAAGAACTTAATTCGTTCTGGAGGTCTGTTCTTAACCTGAAGCACCACTTTAGCTAATGGGGCCTCCCGCTGCTGCTGCGCTGCCGCCACACAATTTTTGTTCTCATCCTGAAGCAAAGTTCTTAACCTGAGGTACTATTTCTGGGTTAGTGGAGTCTGTAACCTGAAGCGTCTGTAACCCGAGGTACCACTGTATTACTTTCAAAAGTCCTCATGAAAATTCATCGGTGCAAATTTGTCCTAATGTGCATTTTGTGTTTCAATTTTCCCTAATGTACACATTTTTGCAAATCACCTTCCCCAATATAATGCATTTATGCATATTATTTACATTAATTTGTACATTACAATGCACATTGCCTTACTGTGAGCATTTCTGAATGCATTACTTGGCTGGAGAACTGTATCGCAATATTCAGAGAGGTGTGGATTTTGATGGATGGCTGTGTTTTTCTGCTCATATTGCTTTGGAAAGTGCGCATTAGTTCGCTTCACCTGTAAATATAAACTGAATTGAATTTTCCCCCATCCCTTCCTATGGATCTACCATGCAAGTTGTTAAATAGAAGGCTAATCTTATGACTCTGTCTGAGGGAGCAGCAAAGTGGAAAAGTGTGGTAAGTAGAGCTATAGACCCTAAAAGATGGTATAAGATTTTAAAAAATCCTAGTAGCTCCTTTGAAAGGTGGCATATATGTATTCTAAATAAAATAAGTTAATAGCCCTGCCTTGTCTTTTGGGAACAGTGCCAGTGCAGTGGTTAAAATGACTTTCTGTATTCAGAGTTTTGGAATATGGCTAATGGTTAGGCTTGGTTTTTTTTTAAATTGTGAGAATGGGCCACTCTGTTTTGGCCTGGTTTTCATTGTAAGCAGAAGCAGTGTGCATCAGTGATATTGGTTTCGTTTGAAACTACTTGTGTGGCCAACATTTCAGTGAATAGACTGACTTTGGTTTGCAAATCTTCTGAAACTTTGGGTGTTGAGCATGCGCTTTAAATTGGCCACACAAAGGGTGTAAAAAGCAAATGTTATGTGCACAATCCGAAAAAGCAGGTGATAATTTAAGTTGCTCTCTTTTTCGTTATGCATTTGTGTAAGTTTCCTTTTTTATAAAAAAAAGAGGAAAATAAGCCATGCCACAGCAGAGTCCAACCCAATTCCTTCTTGAGTCAATGGACGTTTTGTATTCTGTATGTGTTTTGGATCCATAGCCGTCATCGGTTAGGAGACCCACTTGCACCCTCCTCTCGTAGGTGGTCTATAATCTCTTAAGCTGCCCCTCCATGCTTCAGTTCATTCTTTAATGAGAATTTAATATTTCTGAAGCACTCTGTTTTATGTGATGGAAGTGGCTTTGCAGAATGTGGAAGCATTCTCTAGCTGTCGGTCCCCCACAATGGAAAAGAATACATGGGGAGGGTTGCAGGGAAGGATTGTTTGTTTGTTTTCTAAGAAATAGTTAATTTTATGTATTGAATGCCCCCCCCCCAAATGTTTCTTCATAGCTTAAAGTTCTTCTCAGTGTATAACAAGCATTGGTTTAGCTTTATGATAGAGGTTTGTCTTGGGTTCCTTTTTTGTGTGTCTCAACATCGCAAAGAAACAGACCCTAGAGTGAGAGTTTACAAATTTACTGTATTTGTTTAGAAACCTAATAGCCTACCTTTCAATAAAATGATTCTTAAAGTGGAGAACAACTCTAAAATGTTCTAAAATGTTTCAGAAGCCCATTCAAAGGAGCAGTGAACCAAAAAGCTTTATATAAAAAGCAAAGCAAACCCAATACATAGCCACACAAGCTTGTCTAAACAAGCAAGTCTTTTAGCATCCATGTTTAAAAGATTGTGGTCCCAAATCTGGCGCAGGGCAAAGCAGTTGATTTTGATTCCACTCTCTTTCTGATTTCTCCGCTATTAAATTTAGTTTCCCCCCTATTTCCACAACAGTTTGCGATTTTCTTTTTTTAAAAACCCCTGCATGAAAATTTTGTGTACGTTCCTTACAACGTGTGCATTTTTGCACTGTTTTCATAGACATACACATTTCTCTGCATACTTTCCCATAACATGCAGATAATTTGTAGAAATGAAAATGGGGACACTCACGATGTCCCTTGTTCACTTCTAAAGTAACATAAACAAAACGGATACTCTGCATTTGACCCATGAGGCTTTCACTAAAAAGTTTTCTTCCATTTAATAAATATTGAATGCAATTCAGATATTATTATTTTCTCATTAATTTGCAGAGAGTGGTGGAAAAAACGCAGAGCAATTTTTTGGCACAGTAATACCCATTGCAGTGTGTACATTTGTTGCTCCCCCCTCCCCCCCAAAAAAACCAGATGAAAATTGTCAAATTTATTGTTGCATGGGCAACATTGTCACAACTAAGTCTTTTGACTCTCTTGTCTGCCTGCTCCTTTATATTTTATATTGCTTGTGAAAATGAACATATTGCTTACACCTTTGTAAAGGCAAAAGGGGTTGAAGAAGTCTTAACAACTCCGCGTTGCAGGATCAGACTTCAGTAGATGATTTACAGCAAACCAAGCATGCCTGGGAAACTGTACATTATAGCATGAACTTCCCATGGTAAATTTCATTCTCATGCCTCTGTTGACATAAAGAGAAATCCCCGGAGCCTTGTTTAATATTCCCTGTTATCTGTTGCACACGTGCCAAGATGCTTTGCCTCACAGATGAGGACAAAAAGAAAAAGAGGGAGTGATGTATAATAGACAAGGCTCAAGATGCAATGACCTTAAAGAGGGACGAAGGTGGCATGATAGAGACATCACTTCCCATGATGCAAGACTAAGCAAAAATGCTCCCCTCCCCCTTTTAGTGGCCCTATTGGAAGATTCTGAAAACGGGGTGGGAATTTTGGCTCTTTCAGGGGTGGGGTGAATTTAAGGGATTGAGGTGTCGGAAGAAATTCCTCTTCTTCCCACTCCTTGAGCTGGCGGGGTGGATCGTTTTTAATTTCCAAATCGTGCCCTAGAACAATAGTGTTATGATATAGCATTATTAAGTGACATGGGTGGTGCTGTGGTCTAATCCACAGAGCCTAGGGCTTGCTGATCAGAAGGCCGGCGGTTTGAATCCCCGCGACGGGGTGAGCTCCCGTTGCTCGTCCCTGCTCCTACCCACCTAGCAGTTTGAAAGCACGTCAAAGTGCAAGTAGATAAATAGGTACCACTCTGGCAGGAAGGTAAACGGCGTTTCCGTATGCTGCTCTGGTTCGTCAGAAGCGGCTTTGTCATGCTGGCCACATGACCCGGAAGCTGTACGCCGACTCCCTCGGCCAATAAAGCGAGATGAGCGTTATTAAAGGTAAAGGTAAAGGGACCCCTGACCATTAGGTCCAGTTGTGGCCGACTCTGGGGTTACGTCGCTCATCTCACTTTATTGGTGTACAGCTTCCGGGTCATGTAGCCAGCATGACTAAGCCACTTCTGGTGAACCAGAGCACCGTACAGAAACGCCGTTTACCTTCCTGCCGGAGTGGTACCTATTTATCTACTTGCACTTTGACGTGCTTTCGAACTGCTAGGTTGGCAGGAGCAGGGACCGAGCAATGGGAGCTCACCCCATCGCAGGGATTCGAACCGCCAACCTTCCGATCGGCAAGCCCTAGGCTCTGTGGTTTAACCCACAGTGCCACCTGTGTCCCATAGCATTATTAGGGATGGTAAATAACTGCCTTTGAAGAGGGACTTGCCCATTCAATCCTCAAAAGGCACAGTTTGCCTTCTTTCTGCGTGAAATTGTGAGATACAAATTTAAATGAATGAGCACATGTGTTAGAATGCAGCACACTTCCTACCTTCCCTTGTCATGCACTTATTTATGGGAAGCTGTCCTCTGCCTAGGGCATTGGCTTCGGTAGTTGTTAATGAAGCAAGGCAGGAGTAGCAAATGGGGCACTTCAATGAACTAGGGTATTCCTCAACATCAAAGCAAGTTCAGAGCCCACAGCCATGCTATTCTCCCGCCCCCTTTCATTTAATATATTGCTTTCAGAGTTGAAGTATGTTTCATGGTAAGCGGTCTGTGTAATGATGATGTCAAAAGACACACCAAGCATAAATCAAACTCTCAATACTTTGAAAGCCAATGGCTTCAGGCCAAAGAAAGCTTAGTTCATGTCAGATGCTGGCTAGGCCTGCTGGGAATCGCTCTTGTCCCATGGGAACTGAGGACGTGCCCCAGAATGTTCAGGCTAGCCTTCTGCGGCTGCA
Organism: Podarcis melisellensis; assembly: GCF_964234715.1. Taxonomy (NCBI): domain Eukaryota; kingdom Metazoa; phylum Chordata; class Lepidosauria; order Squamata; family Lacertidae; genus Podarcis; species Podarcis melisellensis. Next base: position 37,362,589 of record NC_138546.1, on the reverse strand, counting down.
TGTTGCAAAGGAAGGTGGGTCATGATATGTAAGCTAAAATTGGTGCAAACCTTATCTTGCATTGTTGATCTTCTCCACGAGCCTGCAGCAAACAGTCTGAAGACCATCACACTCGGCTCTTAGGAACGGACAGATCAAACTCTTTCTGTCTTGTGTTGGCTTGGTCTCCCCCTCCCCCACCCCAGATTTCATCCCTGTAGGCTGAGGTTCTGTGGGATTGCCTGGCTTCAGATTTTCTCTAGAGGAGGTTTCCTCGTTGCACATGCACCCATTTGATCATGATACAAAGACCAAAGGGAAGGGTTCTCAATGTTCTGTGCTTCACAAGGTCTGTGCCTTGTATATGTATGTATTTATTACTTTGGCCACCTCATGAGAAGAGAAGATTCCCTGGAAAAGACCCTGATGTTGGGAAAGATGGAGGGCACAAGGAGAAGGGGACGACAGAGGATGAGATGGTTGGACACTGTTCTCGAAGCTGCCAGCATGAGTTTGACCAAACTGCGGGAGACAGTGGAAGACAGGAGTGCCTGGTGTGCTCTGGCCCATGGGGTCACAAAGAGTTGGACACGACTAAACGACTAAACAACAACAACACCGCCCTTCATCTGTAGATATCAGGGTGGTTCACAACATAAACATACAATATAAAAACACAAAATACATAATAAAAAGAAAAAACAATAACCCCCCCTCTCCCCACCCCTCCCACGAACACATATAAAAGGAGTATAAGATGTTGATCAGCCAAAGGCCTGGTTGCATTTGGTTTGTTGTCTGGTCCTTGTCCTTTTAGACTTCTCTCTCCCTCCCCCCGGTTTTCTCGTGTGATATTTAAATCCCGCCATCTGCTTAAGAAATGAACATACTTGAACATTCTTGAATGTGGCCAGTTCTGCATTAACCTTCACAGATCGAAATGAAACATCCTGTGTTCATGGTTTTCATTTAAATCTAATTCCTCAGCCGAGTCCAAATGAGAGAGGAAGGAGAACTATAGAAACAGCTGTGGAAACTTTTTGGGTGATTCCTGGATTTACATTTTGTAAAATATTTATGAAGTTCCACAACCCCTCTAATGCATCAGAAATAATTTAGCCTCATTGATAATACTGCATGCTACCCACTGACTTTAATGCTCAGTCTCTGTCATTGTGGAAGAACTAAAACTATTGATTATTTTCTGCTTTCCTAAAGCAGCAGTGTGAGTGAATATACAGCTTGCAATAAATACAATGATCCCTGGTGACATAAGAAGTATGTATGGACGTCTGTCTGTGCATTCTAGAAGGAATCAGGACCACCTCTATCTAAGGTTATGTGGTTCTCAAAACTAAGGGGTTTCTCAGAAGCTTATTGGAAGCTTTTCAATAAAAAGGCTATTACCGATGGACATGCTGGCCAGAGTGGTTGGTTGACTGCTATTATTTATTTTTATTTATCTAAAATATTGCTTAATTGTGCTTCAAAAGATTCCCCCCCCCAATACACAGGGCTGCAGAGTTTGTTCCTCTATATTGCACCAGACAGGGTGAGTGTACCAAGTGAAAACACACGATGCACTGTAATTCTTATATTTTGTTCCCACCCTTCCTCCAGTGAGCTTAGGACAACATTTTTAGCCTTTCATTTCCTCCCCTCACATATCTGCTTGATAGGTTAGACCCAATGTAAACAACTACACTTCATGGCTGACTAGAGATTTGAGCCTGGGTTAAATGTATGACACACTGTTAAGACTGAGGCAGGTAAGTGTACTGTTTAGAAGGCTAGGCAAGGACCAGGGAACCCATGTTCAAATCAGGACTCAGCTATGAATCTCACTGGGCAGCCTTGGGCCAGTCATCATCTCTCAATCTGGCCTAGTTCACAGGGTTGTTACAAAGATAGTGGCATCAGTCCTATAACATTAGGGAACTGGATCTATTATGTGGCAGGGACCATGAATGCGGTTACTTATCATGCCACAAAGCTCCAACCTTGGAGACGGTTGGAGTGGGACCATGGTGGCATGAAAATTAATTGTGGCGCCAGCTCCATCTCTTCTATTCTAATGATACCATGTGGGAAGCAACTTTGGGAGAGACTGTTGAAGCCCAAGAACCAGCCCCCATTCACTTTATTCTTATATTATTTGTTGATTGGAGCTTTTTCTTCCTAGAAATTACTATAGGTAAAGGTAAAGGAACCACTGACCATTAGGTCCAGTCATGACCGACTCTGGGGTTGCGGCGCTCATCTCGCTTTACTGGCCGAGGGAGCCGGCGTACAGCTTCCGGGTCATGTGGCCAGCATGACTAAGCTGCTTCTGGCGAACCAGAGCAGCGCACAGAAATGCCGTTTACCTTCCCGCCAGAGCGGTACCTATTTATCTACTTGCACTTTGCAGTGCTTTTGAACTGCTAGGTTGGCAGGAGCAGGGACCGAGCAACGGGAGCTCACCCCGTCGCGGGGATTCGAACCGCCAACCTTCTGATCAGCAAGTCCTAGGCTCTGTGGTTTAACCCACAGCGTCACCCATGTACCTCAGAAATTACTATAGCTTCTTTTTAAAAACAACAACTGCTCAGCAACCTCACAGATCTTTGGGTGCTGTAAGACAGCCTTACTTCCCCGGCCGCATTTCTCTCTACGTGTAGGGGAGTTATTTACTATGTTTGTATCCCAACCATCTTCCAAAAAACCCTCAAGATTTCAAATGCCTTCACCTCGACCCCCGTTTATCTTCAAAACCAGAGCTTTCCAAACTTTTCATGTTGTTGACACACTTTTTAGCCACACATCCTTTCGTGACACAGTAATTCAGTTTTGCGAGCAAATTGGAGGTTAAGCTAACCCATTTTCTTCCCCAGGAGGAGAGCAAGGAGCGTTGGCACGACACACCTACACATTGCAGCCAACACACTAATGTGTCGCGACACACAGTTTGGAAAGCTCCTCTCCAGACAAACTCTGTTAGGTAGGTTAGGCTGGGATATATTGACTTCCTAAGATCACCCAGTGAGTTTCATGGCTGAGTAGGGATTTGAAACCCTGGTCTCCCTGGTCCTAGTCCAGCCTTTTAACACCTGCACCACGCTGTATCTTCACTAGGTCTCACTCTTCATGTTCAAATGCTCAAATTAGTGTGCTTGAAGCATATGATATCTTTCTCCAGCTTTTATATTTCCCGAGTGTGCCTCTGACTCCAATAGGACCCCTGTACATCATACAGTTCTTTTTCATATCTGTAATATGTGGGTGTTTAGAAAGGGGCATATTGGCTTAATCCATTGTACACAATATTATGTCGTTCTTATGCATTGTTGGTGTATGCCATCAAAGCTCATGGCAGTTTGCATAGCAGTATAAACAAGAAAGCTAGGCGCTCGCCTGTAGATTCTGACAGTAGATGTAAAAGCAGAGAGTGGGGATTTAAGGTAGGGAGTAGTATACACAAGTGCAAGTACTTGACAGGTCTTTTGTCTTCTTTGAAAGGCCTTCCGGTTTTGTTCTTTCATTGATTTCAGTGGGAGCCCTAGTTCCTCTTCTGCATGTAACTTTGGCATTTTCCATCCCATTGACATGAAATTTGAAGGAATTCTGCTACTCTCCCAGGGCATCAGAGCAGTCAGATTAGCTGCCAAAGTCCTTAATCTTCCTTTCAGTTGTGGAGGGTGACAAAGCCATATATTTTTTATTATTAAGACATCAGTAAAGTGTTGATTTAAACAAGTAGATAAGAGAATACTGATTTCCACATCTCTCTCTCTCTCTCTCTCTCTCTCTCTCTCTCTCTCACACACACACACACACACACACACCCCTTCCAGATGTTTAATCAGTGCATACATTTTGCACGGTTTATTAGAGACCATTCACCCATTTCACAAAAATCTGTAGTGTAATTTTTCATTTCCATTACACATAAAAGGTCAGAACTTGAGCGTACTTTCTAAAAGAATGTTTAGCGTTTTGTGGGAGTTTACAATAATCAGACCATTACAACATTTTTATCACATCTTACAGTTACACCGTTATGGTTCTTTTTATTAGCTTGATACAGTCCCAATTCTTCCATTACCCTTTTTTTTAATACTGTCACTTGTTTCATTTAGGCAACCTCCTTCTTTCCTCATCTCCCCCCGTCCCTTTTTCTGCAAAAAAAATAATAAAAAAGAATCACCTACTTATAATTATTTCTGAATATGCCCTAAAAGCTTGCAGATGTTTTCCCAATCTGCCTGTAATATTTATAGTTGATCCCTTTGCTCAGTAAATAGCCAACAATATGGGGTAGATTAACTTGAACAAATGCCTTAATCATTAAAATCTTTAGTCCTTTATGGCCGGCTGACATGGAGTACGAAGCTAAGTGAGGCAGTTCGCACGGATAAGCTATTGGCCCACAACCCTTCAGCTCTCTTCTTGAAACTAGACATTCTTAATAAATAATTACACACACCCCGTTTTAAAACTCATGACAATTTTGTTGTTTGTTAACAACTCCTTTGAAGAATGGCTCCTGGCCTAACTTGTCCAGAACCATTGCAGAAAATTAGGCCTCAGAATCTGGCACTGGCCAGTGCCTGCCCCCCCCCCCCAAGTATGGCAGCCACTTTTTCGCTGGCCTCTGAATTTGTATAACTTTGATTTCCATGATGGGATACAACCAGTCTGGTTTGTTTCTCCCTGTAGCATAAGGAGGAATGGAAGCATGGGAGTACAACGGAATGGTTGGTGGAGGCAAGTGTGAGTGGCAGGCGGAGAGTGCCTGAAAAGGATTTGAAGTTAGCCCAGCGGTTCCCATACTCCTTCCCACCACAGACCACTTTAAAAATTATTACGGTCTTGGCAGGCCACTTAATTATTTTTTCTCCTTGCTGTAGCGGTTGTGATGCACTCTGCTAGACACTGTAATATAATTATCTAGTTGTGTTTTTTATTGCTTCTTTTATTTCTTATGTTGCATTTTGTTGCATTACAGTTTCCATTCCATAGAATTCAAACTGCAGTGCAATAAAACGCAATATTGGAAACGAAAGAAGAAATAAAAGTAAAAAAAGAGACACAAATATTTAAGGTGGACGTGCCACAGACTACCCGAATGAAGCTTGCTATCTGTGGACCACAGTTGGGGAACTTCGAAGTTAAACAATTGGACAGAGTTAGAGGGGTAAATGGCAGGGGAGATAGTTCTTAAAAGGGGATTCTGGTATGCTAGGTTAGGATATAAAAACTATTAGTTGTTATAAAAGCTTCTTGTTGTTTTTTTAGCAACTTCCTACTTGTTTCTAGCTGTTAATTTATATACGTATTTGTACTGATTTTTAAATTCATGAGGATGTTCTGGTCTGCAGTATTCTAAAAGATCTCACCCCTTCTATTGTGCTGGTTTTGAATTAGAAAGTCAGGTCAATAAGGGAATAGTCTTACAGCTCTCTGTAAATCTGTAGTTGGTGACAGCAGGTGATTTTGGGAGATACTAAGGGAAGTATAAAAGAGACGCGGGTGGCGCTGTGGGTTAAACCATAGAGCCTAGGACTTGCCAATCAGAAGGTTGGCGGTTTGAATCCCTGCGACGGGGTGAGCTCCTGTTGCTTGGTCCCTGCTCCTGCCAACCTAGCAGTTCAAAAGCACGTCAAAGTGCAAGTAGATACCTAGGTACCGCTCTGGCGGGAAGGTAAACGGTGTTTCTGTGCGCTGCTCTGGTTCACCAGAAGCGGCTTAGTCATGCTGGCCACATGACCCGGAAGCTGTACGCCGGCTCCCTCGGCCAATAAAGCGAGATGAGCGCCACAACCCCAGAGTCGGTCATGATTGGACCTAATGGTCAGGGGTCCCTTTACCTTTACTTTAAAGGAAGTGTGGACTTACCCAGTGGCTATTGGTAGCCAGGGCCTTATAGTGGACCCTAGGAATATCACAAGCTCTCTTAATTTGTGCCTTGGTCTCAGTGACCCCCCCTCGCTGGTCATTCTCTACCAATCTCTTAGACTCAAATTCCACAAACACTCCCCTTCAAGAAACCTCCATGCTGGGGGGTGGGGGAGAGAAACCCAGTTCCTACCTCAGTGCCCTCCACCTTTTGGGGCAGTAAATATTCTGTGACCCCAGTTGATTCATTTGTTTATTTGTATGATGCATTTTCACAAGAGAATGTGAGACCCACAACTGGAATGTAGGAATTAAGGGATATAACCTGTCCAAAAGGAATAGACCAAACAGGAAGGGAGGAGGGGTAGCATTAAATGTAAAGGATGTTCACACTTGTGAAGAAATTCATGACCTGGAGCATGGAAAGCAGATTTGAGAGTATACGGGTTAAAATTATAGGAGAGAGAAACAATAGTGATCTTACTGTAGGGGTCTGCTATAGACCGCTAAGCCAGACTGAAGATTTGGATGATGCCTTCCTAGAGCAGATTAACAAACATTCAAAAAGCAGGGATATACATAGTAGTCACGGGAGACTTCAGTTTCAATGCTATCTGTTGGAACTCAAATTCTGCCAAGAATGTAAGGGCCAACAAATCCCTCTGTTGCCTCTTTTATGATTCCATTTCCCAGAAGGTAGAAGGGGACCATCTTATCTTGGATCTGATCCCCACCAAAAGGGAGGAACTGATCGACGACTGGTGCTTTATGTTGCATTTAATCATGTTTCGCAACGACCTTCGATCTTAAGCAAATAAAACTGGCCCACCAGTTCTTTATTTTACTGATCCAGCCATTAAAGCTGTGTTTCGTTATGTAAAAAGTGCCAACATAATTCGCAATCTTTGGGGGTTTGCAAAGGGACACTTTCTGAGAAGATGCCAGCTTTTAAGACATCCTCTCCCCACATTGCGCCACAAGGCTTTCATGACTTTGGGGGCTGGCAGGGAGGAGATATTTCGTCCTCTGTCGTCCCCTTCTCCTTGTGCCCTCCATCTTTCCCAACATCAGGGTCTTTTCCAGGGAGTCTTCTCTTCTCATGAGGTGGCCAAAGTATTGGAGCCTCAGCTTCAGGATCTGTCCTTCCAGTGAGCACTCAGGGTTGATTTCCTTCAGAATGGATAGGTTTGATCTTCTTGCAGTCCAGGGGACTCTCAAGAGTCTCCTCCAGCACCATAATTCAAAAGCATCAATTTTTCGGCGATCAGCCTTCTTTATGGTCCAGCTCTCACTTCCATACATCACTACTGGGAAAACCATAGCTTTTACTATATGGACCTTTGTTGGCAAGGTGATGTCTCTACTTTTTAAGATGCTGTCTAGGTTTGTCATTGCTTTTCTCCCAAGAAGCAGGCGTCTTTAGTTGTATATAATAGATCTTCCCATAACCTGTCGCATCTCATCCTTGTTCTGTACCTGACCTGCCAGATTGTCTGATGGCCCTCCACTTTGAGTTTGTGTGTATGTGTGTTGCAATATTATTTGAATCCAAAGTTGTCAGTGCTTCACCTCCCTGTTACAGAACCTTGGAGCCAGCTGAGAGATAGCAAGCATAACTTCAAAGTAGACGACTGCCATTGCTGATCCCAGGGGCTTTCGTGAGATTTGTGGCAACTTGAAAATAAACGAGGGCCCTTTGATAAAAATCTGCATCAATCTCATGAACATAAGCAAATGTAAGCTACCTCTGTATGGGTTTTTCAGCTCTTATCCTTCTTCCATGCACCCTGCAAGTCATAACCTTGTGTTTAAGATCACCTCTTGACCTCCTCCCTGGGGTAAAAACCCAGATGATATTCTTGCGTAAGGATCTACTAAATAATGAAAGAAGAAGCAGTATATGAAGGTTTGAGTATTGCTCCTCATGATTCATACAATGCATTCACCAGCCTGCAGTTAAACTACTGCTCTCCGCCCTTTCATTTGAAGATGTCTTAAGCTTGTTTGCTAAGGGCTGAGCAGTGTCACCTTCACACTGATACACCAGTCTCTGTTGATGAAGTTGAAGCGGTTGCTAATTCCACCAGTAGAGGATGATCATTGCAATCCAAAGCAGGCTTATTCAGCATTTCAGGGGGAGATTCAGTTGCTACGTTTACAGACGTACTTTAGTTTGCAAACGCTTTGCGAGTTGAATGTTTTGGCTCCCAAACACTGCAAACCTGGAAGTGAATGTTCCAGTTTGCGAACATGCTTTGGAACCTGAACATCCGACATGGCTTCCAATTGGCTGCAGGAGCTTCCTTCAGCCAATCAGAAGCCACACCTTGGTTTCTGAACGTTTTGGAAGTTGAACGGACTTCCGGAACGGATTCCGTTCAACTTCCAAGGTACCACTGTATTCCATTTCCACGAATAAACGTAAGAAACAGATTAAGTGTGTGAGAGTCTCCTTAGAACCTTTTTACCAGATGCAAGACTCCGCCTAAGGAGCTTAGTTCATCATGATTCCTGCCTCTGGAATCCCCAGCCCCGTGAAAACTGGCTTTGACGTTTTTCGGCTGTCACATTCCATTGTTATCAAGCACAAGACAGAACTTTCCATTTCAGAATCACAACATTATTAAATTGGTATTACAATCTCACAAGTATTGTCTGTCTGTCTGTCTGTCTGTCTGTCTGTCTCTCTCTCTCTCTCTCTCTCTCTGTGTGTGTATGTGTGTGTGTGTGTGTGTGTGCCTTTTGCCTAACCGGTTGCCACAGAATATATTAACTCTTATCATTTTCCTCTTCTCCCTTTGGTTTCCTTCTGTCATTATTTTTTCACATGCCTTGCCTCATGAACCATTTCTCGAGTTTAGAACCTTATGCCTGCAGTGCCATATCTATTGGGACAAACCAGAGTATATTTCAACTTCTGGTCATTACTGAAGATTTTTTCTTAAATTGGAAAAATACTGGACGTTGCTTTTAAAAGAAAAACTCTCTGTATGCAGTTTTGGTCACCTCCACAATGTACATTTCAAACACCTTTATACCACTTTAAAATTCATGGGTTCTCCCAAAGAATCCTGGGAACTCTAGTTTACCCCAAACAAAGTTACTATTCCCAGCACCTTAGCCAGCTACAGTTCCCATGATTCCGTGGGAGGAACCCATGACTGTTAAAAGTGGTGTAAGAATACTTTAAATGTACGATGTGTGGTCCAGCTAGAGTAAATCCTGGACCCACTCCTTAAAAAGTTACAGCTGCACGTCAGTATTAATGTGAATGACTCCCAAATTAGCAAGGAGCGGGGAAGGGCAATCTGCTTGGATTTCTGGGTCTCCCTTTTTATTCACAAGTAAACAAAACTGTACTGCAGTTGAAGAAGAATAAACTAAATATACTTTTCAATGGGTCATCCAGGTATCGTGTTTATTAGCTGGGTGATGGTCTGGTAGAAGTATGAACTGTGGCTCAGTTCTCATCTTATAAAAAAACTGTGATGTTGCCGAGTAATCGTTTCAAAGTTTTATACAGGCATCCTCCCACAGGGCAGGGAGAGCAGTGGGGGTCCTTTGTGAGGCTGTGCTGGGCTGGGGGATCATTTAACTCAGGGGTCAGCAAACTTTTTCAGCAGGGGGCCGGTCCACTGTCCCTCAGACCTTGTGGGGGGCCGGACTATATTTTTAGTGGGGAGGGAAATGAACAAATTCCTATGCCCCACAAATATCCCAGAGATGCATTTTAAATAAAAAGACACATTCTAATCATGTAAAAACACGTTGATTCCCGGGCCATCCACAGGCCGGATTTAGAAGGCAATTGGGCTGGATCCGGCCCCCGGGCCTTAGTTTGCCTACCCATGCTTTAACTGCTCGGCCAAGGGGAGCGGCAACTGCACACTCCTCAGCCGAGCCAGTGTTGTGTAGTGGTTAAGAGCAGTAGTGTGATGGCCTGGGAATCTGATTCAGAAGCTGAATCTGAGGAGTCCCAGCCTGCACAGGAGTCCCCGCCTCCAGGGCCTGCTGAGCCAGGGGGAAGGGGCTTGAATCTGAAGGGCCTGCACCTGTGCCGGGTCTTCATGAGTTTGACCAAACTGCGGGAGGCAGTGGAGGACAGGAGTGCCTGGTTTGCTCTGGTCCATGGGATCACGAAGAGTCGGACACGATTAAACGACTAAACAACAACATAGTTGATCAGGTGTGTCCTCAACACCTCCTACCCCCATGCAATGAGTGAATCCAAGCTTCCCAAATCTATGCATTATCGGAAAGAAAAATGAAAAATATATATGACACATATTTATAGCTGTGGAAGTGTACAGCACACTGAATGCTAATAAACCACACCTTTCCAGCATCGCCAAGACCGACAGTATAACTCAAATGCACTTGGTTCTGGCCAGACAGACCTCAGTACTATGGATCTTCTAGCCACAAATGGATCAACTACAGTTTTGTAAAATTCCATGTTGGTCAGCCTCCAAATGGTAATAGCAGTGTGCTTTTCCAGTGGTATATGCTCTGTCATTATGGGGTTTTTCCCCTCTCAAAGGTTGACCGCAGTTCCTCCACTGTTTCAAAGAGAAGACTGGCCTCGTCAAGTAAAAGGGTCTGTGATATTAGTTGTCGTCCCAAATTTGCAAGACTTATACAAGTTATTGTCACACTCCGTGGGCTGGGTTGGTGTGTCCCCGGGGCTGTCACAGTCCCAGAAATTTCTGCTTCTCACCAAAATACGAGTAGAGACAGGGTTGGTGGTGCAGCGCAGTCCAAACAATCCAAGGTCAAATACAGGGGATGTGTGAAGGTTAAACCAGGATCCAGAAATAAGGTCAAGAAACAGTATCAAGTCAGTATCATGGGGTGTTCCAGAAGTTATAACGCAGCAAGGAGGAAGAACTGGAGTCGGGAACAAGGAACAAGGTAACAAGAAGCCCAAGATCTGTGATGTTTCCAGCAACTAGAAAGCTCAAGAAAGAGACTTTATGTTCCCTGGATTCCTAAACCACATCCTAACCACTGCTGTGGTCCATGAAGGATTGTTTACTTGTGAATAGAATTGCTACTCACAAGTAGCCTCCCCGACTCTGAGCTGATAGATCGATGGCTCCCAAACTTGGGTCTCCAGCTGATTTTGGACAACAACTTCCATCATCCCTAGCTAGCAGCACCGGTGGTCAAGGATGATGGGAATTGTAGTCCAAAAACTGCTGGAGACCCAAGTTTGGGAAACCCTGCGATAGATGCATACAGTGCCATCACTCTCTGACCTTTTTGCCCTGGTGCTCTTGAAGTCTGGAAGAGAGGCTCCACCTCCTCTGACATTTCCAGAGGTTCTTCCTTGGGTATTCCAGAGCTCCCTCAGCATTCTTCAATAGGATCCTGAGCAGTGGACTCTGGGGGCTCTGGCTGCTCCTCAAGGCTGTTGACCTTTGGGGTGCCCAGTTTGTCCTCCAAGGCTTCCATGCCTGGCATGTGATTGGGGCTGGGCATGACATAATGATCTGGAAAAAACAAGTAACGGCGATGTATCTTGGGGGGCATCTTATCTATGAAACTCTTGTTACAGAACTGGAGGGGGGGTGTCCCTCTAAACACTAACATTAAAAAATGCTAGGGTTTTGTGTTATTTGTGATATGAAGGGCTGCAAGGCTGCAAAGAAATTCCTGGCTAGCCTGGCCAAACTAGGGCTGTTAAGAGAGCCGTTGTGGGTCATTAACAAGATAATGGAATTTCTTGCACCAGGTGTGACCACAGACTGGAGATTTGGAAGGTTGCCAGGGTAACTGCTCTGGGAGAGGGCTTCTGGGAAGATGAAAGAGGAAGAAAGGCTGAGATCCATCTTGACTAGGGAGAAGGAAGGACCAGGTGGGATTGGACACCTGACTGAGGTAGGCGGAGACCTCCAGGTATCCCACCTGAGGGAAGGCAAAGCCAAGCCTATGCTGTTGGAGCCGCTCCAGATCTAGGGGCTGCGCGCGTCCACGCAAAGGCCCCCCCCCCGTTTTAAGCGGGGGGTGGTCATTGTGCTCCCCCTGCCTATTTTTCTCCTGTGTTTTCCTTCTTTACCTTTCCCCTCTTGCTTTTCCCCCTCCATTCATTCAGGCTTACCTGCTTATGTAATGGTTATCTTTTCATTGCATGTGTGAAGGGGTGAACGGTGGCTGAATGTGTAAAGTTCCTTTATTGTTAAAAAATAAAACCGCCATAATTTTTTTATTGGGTGGTTTAGGGAAGATTTAAAGTGCTGCACTGAAGGAGAGAGAGAAACAGGTTGGAAAATTAAGTGTGTGTGTGTGTGTGTGTGTGCAAACACATGTATACATTAAGATACTTAGGATCAACCATTTAAAATTTATTTTCACTTACTGCTAAAATTAATAAAATGTAAATAAAGATGATAATGCATATAAATGTGAAGAATTTGCTGCCCTTTGCAGTACCCCAGATTTGTTGCCTGAGCTTGGCTTCCTCGCCATAACTTATAATACCAACCCTGTCCCTGAGTTTGGACCGCAATTAGCAGCTTCCCGGGATCTTTGGCACAACCGCTTACATTAATCAGTACAATGAATATGTTACTCAGATACGGCACACGAAGGGAGCATTGTGCAGAGCTTAAGCCAGTATTTTGGAATTCTGTGTAGATAAACAAAGCTTAACATTTTCTTCGCACTCAAAAGGGTAGGATTACATCGCTCTGTATAATGCACTCTGTTAGTGGTATTTGTGGGAAGCGTTCAATCTCCAGTTGTTTCTTTCACATGCTAACATTATCTTTAGGAGGTCAAAAATAAAATAAAAATGGGAGTCAAGACAGATCCTGGACCACAGCCTTGTCCTAATGGCTTGTCGTGGAGAGATAAGCAGTCCACTATGGTTGCTTCCTTGAAGATCAGGGATATGGAGGCTTTGTCCTCCAGATGTTGCTGGACTACATCTCCCATCAGCCCCATTTCTTAATGGAAAAGGGATGTGTCTGAACACTTTAGAAAAGGTTCACCAGCACTTTGTCTTAATACTCAAAGTTCTAAGACTTTTTTTCTGGTTATCTTTATAGTAAGAAGGAAGGAAAGAACTGGACCTGTGGATAACGTTAGCATTGGGGAATTTGTTAGTATCTCAGTTAGTGTGTGGTCACTTGGGGATTGGGAAGTGGCTAATTTCCTAAGTTAGGATACTTGATTAACTGCTTGTTAACTGCAGTCCTTCTCGAGCATTCACTGGAATAAGATGGAATGTGAATAAGCCCTGCACACAGAGCTCCTTTGTGCAAACCAGCAAACAAACCAAAGTCTTCGATTAAATTCAATAATATTTCACTTGAGCTGGGAAACTGTGCTTAACAGTTTCAGAATAAGCTGGGATATTGGTGGGGGACTTGGTGGCAAGGCATGCTCACACCCAGCTCAGGTTGATTTGCTAGCTCCCGCCATTTCTGCACTGAGAGGCTTTGGCCTCAGTGATCTACGCCAGACGGGCCTCCAGATGTTTTTGGCCTACAACTCCCATGATCCCTAGTGTGCTGGGCCTGGGGGTAACCCGAGAACTGCGGTCCAGGTCCGGTACAGAATCCGAAGTTTCCACTAGGAGTCAGTCTGACAGGGCCAAGGCAGGACACGAGGCAGGAAACCAGGAAGACAGGTACAGGATCTCAGGCAGGATCTAGCACACAGCAAAGTTGCTCCCGCAACCTGGGGCAGGGTCTGACAGCCTTTTATCTTTGTCGGGGTAACGGCCTGTCGTGATCCCCCAGTAACTCACCTCCCCGTTTCGCCCAAAGGCTAGCACTCCTCCTGTGAGTACTCAGGTCTCTCCTTCTCTCAGACCTTAGTCTCTGCAGCTCGGGAGACGTCGGTGGGTTACTAGACCCAGGGGCAGCCTCAGCCTCCCCTGACCCAACCAGTAGTGGAGCAGCTGTAAGTGATGGCTCAGCGGAAGGCAATGAGGCAATCCCTGCATCTGGAGCCAGGGCAGGCTCAGGCCCCTGACTCAGCCCAGCTGGTGTTTGTTGCAGGGGAACCTGTGCAGACTGGGACTCTTCAGGACCAGGCCCCAGACTTGGTTCAGATGATGCCTGAGGCAAAGGATCCGGTGCAGACTGAGACTCCTCTAATTCTGAGCCCGAGCCCCAGGCCATCACACCTAGTTAGCAGGACCAGTGGTCAGGGATCATGGGAATTGTAGTCTTAAAACATCTGGAGGGTCGAGTTTGAGGAAGCCTGATCTATGCTGTAATAATCTCCTGGATAGATTACTGCAGTGCATTCAACATGGGGCAATCCTTGATGACTGGCCCGAAGCTGCCCAATGGCAAGAGGACATCATATCCCCTCTATCCCCAGGGCACTGTCTGTGGTCGACTAGGCCTAAATCAGGTAAGCTCATGAGGGCCCAGTGAGAGGCAAAGGGACCCCAGAGGTCACTTTGTCAAGGATCTCCATCACACCTTGTATGTAGCTCTTCCACTGTAAACACAGTCCCCAAAAAATGCACCTCCTCCTTCTTTTCCTTTGGATGTTTCGTAGCTAGTTTGAAGAAGAAAGTAATTTTGATACCCTGGGAAAGCTGTTTTTCCGAGTGGGAAAGTGCTGTGCTTCTTCTCCTAGCAGAAAAGTAGGAAAGTGATTTTTTGAATCCCTCTTTGCAGATGTTTATCTCTTTGGCAGAAGGCTTTCCAGACTCCTTGAAAAACACTCTCAGAATGCGTGAGAAGGCCCCCAGAAGAAAGGTTTTATATAGGCGTCCTCCAAAGAATCTTGGGACTAAACATAATCCAGCCACTATGCATCATGTAGAAAGCGATCGGTTTGAAAGGAGCATTTTTATTTTCAAAAACGAGAATCTGGAGGCTCATTTGGTGATCACGCAACTAATTGCACAACTCGTTTCATAGAAATATTTCAAAGCCCATTCGCAAGTTCAAAGGAAAGAAAGCGAGTGATGAAGGAAACTGGCTGTGTGACAATTAATTGTGGAATTAATATCTAGAACTTTGCAGACTTTGGAGTTATTCAGAATTCCTCATCTAGCAGAATCCTATAGTTTGTCACTAAAGTGTGCTTGCTTACCTTTCTGTTAACCTGAAATTCAGTGGCCTCTCCTTGATAACGTAACAGGCAAAAGCTGTGATAAAACTCCTACCGAGCAAGTCCAACCTTGGCCTAAGCAATGGGAGGTTTCGCTTTTCAAGGAAGTGTGGAAATTCCATATTGGAATGTTGGTGGCCTCTCCCTTTGCTGTGAATATTCATTCGCTCGTCCTCCAGTAATGAATGTCATGTGTGCACAGAAAACCCTTTCCAAGATGCTGTGGAACGGGGAAGGGAAATGCTGTGTTCCCATAATTGTTGTGCTCTGTGCCACACACTGCAAAGGCTGCATTGTTGCGGTAACACACAGTCTGTCACTGCAGGCTGTTTAGGCTTAGGGTCTGTTTTCTTCTTGCCAATCTTGCTGTCGCTAAATTGATGGCAAGGCTCCCATTGACTTAAGTGGGAACAGAATGAACCTAGGCTTCGCTGAAATATAGTAGGGTTGTTTTTGTGCAGTATTGGTGTTTCGATGGACAGCTCCAAGCTCGCAATGCTGTCGCTTTAATGTCATGTATACTGGCGTAGCATGGAGGGTAAAGTATGTGTGCTATGAGCCAACAGTTCTGCAGTTCAAATCTCACTAGGTGGCCATAGACCAGTCATTGTTTCCCTGACACCAACCTGCCACCTGAGGAAACCTAACAGTGACCTACTTTATAAAGGTAAAGGGACCCCTGACCATTAGATCCAGTCGTGGCCGACTCTGGGGTTGCTGCGCTCATCTCGCTTTATCGGCCGAGGGAGCCGACGCACAGCTTCCAGGTCATGTGGCCAGCATGACAAAGCCACTTCTGGCGAACCAGAGCAGCGCATGGAAACACCGTTTACCTTCCCGCCGAAGCGGTACCTATTTATCTACTTGCACTTTGATGTGCTTTCGAACTGCTAGGTTGGCAGGAGCAGGGACCGAGCAACGGCAAGTCCTAGGCTCTGTGGTTTAACCCACAGCACCACCCACGTCCCGCATCCTACTTTATAGGATGGCTGTAATGACTGAGATTATGTATGTGAAGCACTCTGAACCCTCAACTTGGTTAAGTAGTATTGTTAAGAAAGCGCTGAAGCAGTGAGCTATGCTTAGGGCGACCCAGTGGATCTCTGGCTGAACTCTGCCCCTTTCCACATGGCTCTTATACTTCACAGTCCCGTTCAATCTTTCCTCAATACATTGACGTGCTCCTCATTACTCTGAGTCATGAGACGTGTCAAGGGCAGTGTATATCTGAGATTTGGTACCTTTTTGTAGGAAAGAACATTGCAGATCTAAAATGTTAGCCTAATATTTGGGTTTATGTTTTAATTGGTTAGTATGTGTGCACCTGTCTTGTACATGGATTGTACAGGGCTATTTTTCCAGCTGGAACGACCATGGTGTGTCCCAGCACGTCTTTTTCTAGAAAAATAGCACTGGTTTTGAATTGTATTGTGAAATCGCTTCGAGGTGCTTCATAGGAGATGCTTCATAAATGAAATTATGTGCACCATTAAAACTCGCCGGTTCAACAGAGAATGCTGGATGCAGCTCGGCAGTTCTGCATTTCATGTAGAATGCTATTCATCATTAGCTTAATTGTTTATAATTTCCCCCATTGAAAATCAAAGGCGTTCACTCCCTAAGCAGTTTAGCATAAATCAGAAGAATGGTTGCAAATCTTAGGCATGGTTAGCTTAGCTGCACATCATTTTTGCTGTATTGTTTTTAATAGTCAGTTGGAAACCGCCCAAAGTGGCTGGGGAAACCCAGCCAGATGGGCGGGGTATAAATAAATAAATAATAATAATAATAATAATAATAATAATAATAATAATAATAATAATAATTCCCAAGTAGAGCTGCAAAATGCGGCAGCCAGCAAGCTGAAGAAAGATGTTTGCAAAACAAAAAAGCCATGATTTTTAAAAGGAATTCATGCTTATCGATAAAGCCATTAAAAGTTTCCCCGATGGAAATTTCATTTTATGGTGATTGTATCATCTGTACTTTTAATTTGTGTTTGACACTGTTAATGGCCTTGTAGGCTGAGCAAATGCATTTCTGGATGGTTATCAAGGGAGATTCACTAGTAAGATCATACAAAAATGAGATACTAACAACTGCTCAGAAAAGCATTTTAATGGCCCACACATCTAGCAAATGGTCTCTCTCCACCCCCCATATGCTGTGCTTTGTTTATATAATTAGTTTGTGGTGTCTGAAAAAGTTCAGTAAAATTCAATTTAAAATAATTGGTACACTTATGTTTTCCAAAAAGGTAAAATTACTGAATAAACTGGTACCACGGAAGGGAGTATGTGATGGGACTGTGATTTGCAGCCAGCCAAGGGTTCTTAATTCTTGATCTGAAGCCAGGATTCTGCTTGGATGGGGAACTAAGGTTATTCTAATGCTTTTCTTGCCTCTGAAGTTAGTAAGTGATGAAAGGCAACTCTAAACAACAGAGTTACAGATATCTTCAGAGTTACATTGGAGGGAATAGCATTCAGCTTACAAGGAATCCCCATATTTCTGAGACAGGAATACCAAAATAGGTTTGACTGCTATCGTGAGAATAGTTGTTTTAAAGTCGTCGTCCCCACCCCGCTCAGATGTGAGAATCAAGACGCACTTTTGAACGAATGAGGACGAAACCTATAGAGTAGCCACGTTACATAGGATACACTATTATTTTTATTGTTTATTTATATAATCATTTATATGCTAAATGGCTTGAAGGCTGTCAGAGGGCAGTTCTGTTTTCGAAGGCCTGCTCTGTCTAAAGTCCAGCAGAAAGATAAAAAGGTAAAGGGACCCCTGACCATTAGGTCCAGTCATGGCTGACTCTGGGGTTGAGGCACTCATCTCGCTTTACTGGCCGAGGGAGCCGGCGTACAGCTTCTGGGTCATGTGGCCAGCATGACTAAGCCGCTTCTGGCGAACTAGAGCAGCGCACGGAAACACCGTTTACCTTTCCGCCAGAGCGGTACCTATTTATATACTTGCACTTTGACGTGTTTTCGAACTGCTAGGTTGGCAGGAGCAGGGACCAAGCAACGGGAGCTCACCCCGTCGCGGGGATTCGAACTACCGACCTTCTGATCAGCAAGTCCTAGGTTCTGTGGTTTAACCCACAGCGCCACCCGCTTCCCTAGCAGAAAGATACAGAGGGCTAATAAAAGAGGGGCAAGACTTCTGAAGTTTCCCATCTGCAGTTAGCACATGAGAATTAAACTGAGTAGGCACACTCAGGGTCACCCACTCACTGCCTTGCCTGTTATGGCGAGTAGTCTGGGATTTCTCTTTAAATTAAAACAGCTATTTTACACAAACACACGTTTGTGTGTGTGTGTGTGCATGAGAAGAAGACGATGACCCTGGTTTGACCAGAGAACAAGTGAAGCAGGAGAAAACATCAAGGCTTCTTCTGCTAGACTGTCCCCTCCTCCCTCTGCTCAGCCGACTTACATTTTATATCACTTGTTTTAGTAGTTTAAAATTGTAAACCGCCTTGGGTGCCTTGGCAGAAAGGCAGTGTGTGTGTGTGCAAGCTTGTGTGAAGTGCTGTTATTTGCTTTTGTGGTTAGATATAGTACATGCTTACACACGCACACGCACACACATGCAAATCTGAGTCCTCTTTTTTTTTAAATACTGCAATTTCAATTTTTCAGTGAGATAACATTATTACTATTTCATTAAAGAAACTGAGGGAAGGCCTGTAACAACTTTGCCCTTTTTTTTCTGACTGTCCTGTTGACATTGGCAGGCGGTTGGCTGTGATCGGCAACTCGGGAGTAACGCCAAAGAGGACAACTGTGGGGTCTGTGCAGGAGATGGCTCGACGTGCAGGCTGGTGAGGGGGCAAACTAAGACACACCTTTCGCCAGAGAAAAGTAAGTTAATTATTGTTCATTCTAACCCTCTAACCCCCAGTGGTTCACTCAGAGCTCTCTGGTTCTGCAGCTCCTGCTCAGCCTTATTGTGTGGGATCCGGTGCCAGAGCGGCACACGACAACTGAGTGTGCTCAGTGACTGCAGGATTCTGATGCGGGAAGGGGCAGCTGATGGGAAACAGTCTTTGTGTATGGGATGGAATATCCTGGAAGAGCTTGTGGCTGGCTAGATGGAACCCAGTGCAACATTTTTCTGCAGGGTACCTCTTACCCAACAGTATTTCCCCAGCAAAATTTAATATGAGATAGAAGTGGACATAAGATGGGTCTGGCATACAAGCAGAGGTACCGTTGAACAGGATGAAACCCGTTATATTATCATGACATCTATGTGTGCAGCACCAGATTTAGAGAGGCTTCTGCCTGTGTTTGTTTTCTTTTTCTTCTCCACAAAATTTGAGAAGTCTGGATGCTGAAGAAAGGTGTGAGTGTTGAGCAGAGGGAAGGTGAGGCAGGAGTGGCTTGCAGCATTCCCAAGTCTGGGCCTGACCAGCTGCCACCATACCTGGTTCAACATTTAGCTCATCCATGAATCCATAGGGTAACCAAAGCCAGCTACTACCTTCTTTTTTTGCGCAGTTTCATCTTTTATCAGTCATCCCCATTTGCAGTGTGTGTGTGCATTTTGTCTCTTCTCAGACCAGTATGTATCGGTCACTCTCACTGTGGCCAAATATATTAGAGGTTGTCAGGTGTGCGTGCAGGAGCCAGGCCAGGACTTTGCAGGACTGGGGCCTTCCTAAGTTTGTTCTGAAGAGGCAAGGCGTGGCCACACAGGTGAGGCTGATTGGTAACTCACAGCACCTGGTGGCAAGAGCCAGGAAGGGATATAAGGTCAGCATTTCCCTTTGGCTCTTTGCCACGGCAACACGTTCCCTGCCTTGTTTCTTGATCCTTGGACCCCTGACTTCGTGACTCCTTGCTTCTTGATCCCTGGACCCTTGACTTTGTGACTCCTTGCTTCCTGACCCTCGGACCCTTGGCTTCTTGACTCCTGGCTTCTGGACCCCTGTTCCTGCTCCCACCCCGTTATCTTGGCCCCGGTCCTGACATCACCTGCCGGGACTTTGATCGCCTGTGAACTGGACCGTGTCAGAGAAGAAGAGGAGATTGGATTTGATATCCCGCTTTATCACTACCTGAAGGAGTCTCAAAGCGGCTAACATTCTCCTTTCCCTTCTTTCCCCACAACAAACACTCTGTGAGGTGAGTGGGGCTGAGAGACTTCAGAGAAGTGTGACTGGCCCAAGGTCACCCAGCAGCTGCATGTGAAGGAGCAGAGACGCGAACCCAGTTCACCAGATTACGAGTCTACCGCTCTTAACCACTACACCACACTGGCAGAGGTTACTGCCCACACACTTCTGCTGAGCTTTCTTGCTTGTGTGGTGGCACCTCAGTAAAACCACTTCTTACTGTTTGTAGCAAGAGTTTTCCCTGGAGGCAGAGGACAAGAACAGGAGTCATACTCAAATTCACAGTCAAGAGCTGCTTTATTGCTTGACTGGTTGCACAAGCGTCTGTTACTATTATATACAAGCTATTTACATTCCTTCTTTATCTCTCCAGCACGGTGTAATCTCAGTCCAGTAATTAACAATCCTGACACAGCTAAACAGACAGTATCAGCAGCACACATTGTCTTACTTCCAACCTTGTTGTCAGCATGCATGCTGACGGTGTGTCCGTGTGCTTTCCTTGTGCAGAAATTGCAGCCTGCAACTCCCTCCCTTTATTTGCACCTCCAGCTGACACCAATCAAGCCTAGAGTGCCACTCCTACACACTAAAGAAAATTCTGGAACCCTCTTAAAGCTTCCAGGAACCTTTATCTGTTCCTTAAAGAATGTTTTCCTAACAAAATATTGCGCTGCAGCAAGCAAAACCCAAGAGGAACTGACCCAAGACATTTTGCAATTTCCCTCTTTGCAGTTTGTGACACGACTTCAAGTTTTAAAATGTTTGTGCCCATTTTCTAAAAAAATTATGCAGCATTTTTATTTTATTTTATCCTACCATATACGTTAGGATAATGTGTTCTGTGTGCTCCTTATTTTGCTTCTTTATTGCTGGTCATAATCCCTAGCAATAAAGATTTGATTAGATTATGCTATGCCAACCTTACAAGGTAGTTGTAATGTTTATCGGAAGCAGCAGGTGCGAGGGGGTGATAATAAGGCGCCTTACCTGGGCAGTGGAGCCCAAGGGCCGTGTGGCTGCACCAGTGGAGCCAACCTGGTGCTCCCATCCATGCACCCACAGAGCCCTGACCTCGTGACCACCCTTCCCTGCCACCAGACATACAGGTCAGTAGCAGCCATGAAAACGTTTGGAGGCAGCTCTGTGGCGTTGCCCTCCTGCACTGGCTGCTCCTGAGGTTTACTGAGATAATGTATGTGAAACACTCAGAGGGAAACGGAAGAATAGTACATCCCAGCATTGTAGATAATATCCATGAAAGTCACAAACGTATAAAAAATTATATTATTACCTTATACACTTTTCTGTTGCCACAAAGTGGAAGAAGAATGGTTTTTGTGGTCAGTTGGAGACAATTTTTACTAGCCTCTGGACAACTGCTCACCCAAGTAGTTGCAATAACTTCATTTTCAACTTTGATCTGTTTCCAGTCTCTAATATGTCTATTTCCTAATTATTTGCAAAGACAGTCAGAAAGAAATAATTCTTTGGAAACTTGTCCCTTAGAAGCAGATTGAGTACAGATAATAAATCAATTTATTGACTGGATTTGCATAATTTATTCTAACTGGACTTCTTCAGCTTAGCCATTGGATTGCCTAGAGCAGGGGTCAGCAAACTTTTTCAGCAGGGGGCAGGTCCACTGTTCCTCAGACCTTGTGGGGGGCCGGACTATATTTTTTTTGGGGGGGGGGAATAAATTCCTATGCCCCACAAATAACCCAGAGATGCATTTTAAATAAAAGCACACATTCTGCTCATGTAAAAACACGCTGATTCCCGGACCGTCCACAGGCCGGATTGAGAAGGCGATTGGGCCAGATCCGGCCCCTGGGCCTTAGTTTGCCTACCCATGGCCTAGAGGGCAGACAGAATGCACATGGCCCTGTGTGGTTGCAAGGGAGGAGGAACTTCTACAGATCAGAAAGGAGGCAGCCAATCTGATACAAGGCCGGAGAGTACTGAGGCTCCTGTTGTGAGGTGGAAGCAGCTGGAGTTTGGCTTGAGACAGCACCTCACCAAGAAGCTCAGCTTCTTGCTCGTTTCTAAGTGTGCTGCGATTTTATTGAGACGTTGAACCGTTGCCAGGAATGGGGGCTTCAAACAAAGCTTTGAGAAATGGTTGGCTTTATTGAGGGCCTGATCCCCCTCTGAATCTCTGCGCAAAACGGCGCATTGCAGACTCCCACTGGTCTTGATGTTCTTTGGATCAAAGCCACGGTTACACGGTTTCCTCATCATTCCACTTCAGTGGGGTTTCGAGATGGAATCCTGCCTAAATCTTTCATTTCATTCTTTGGGCGGAAAGGTGTGACTCTACAATGCATGTAAGCATTACAGTGCCTAAAGTCGTATTTTACATAAGTCGTTCTTTGTCACTGACTTGTTGCGGGGCATAGTTTTTTAAAAAAGCAAAACGTTCCCGCCCCCACTGTTGCTCATGTAGCATATGGAAGTTGTTTAGCGAAATGGTCCCTAGAGTGAAAGGAATGGGAAAACATAGTTTCTCTTAGTGATACCACATCAGCTGAGGTGTGTATAACATTTGCAGTTCTTACGGATGCCTTGCCAAGTAACTACGACAAAGGAGCATGACCACAAGGCATTGTGCCAGGGCTAAGCTTGAGGTGTGCCAGGAGCCAGGAAGAGGAAGTTGTAGAGCAAGCCAGAAGCCAGGTCCAAAGGACAAGGTGAGAGGCAGGGTTGAGATGTAAGCTAGGACCCAAAGTTCTTCACCTAGCTCAAGGTTATCATCTGAACTAGCCGGATGTTAATCCGGTTGATAATCAACACAGTCTGTCCGTCATTTGACAAATTAAGACTTCAGAGTCGTCTTGCCCCAAAATGGCAACTTGACATTACGTTTTGGCGACCGTAACCTTGGTTTAAGGAGCCATTTGGTGCCTAGTTTATATATCTGATGGGACGTGGGTGGCGATGTGGGTTAAACCACAGAGCCTAGGACTTGCCGATCAGAAGGTCGGTGGTTCAAATCCCCGCGACAGGGTGAGCTCCTGTTGCTCGGTCCCTGCTCCTGCCAACCTAGCAGTTCGAAAGCACGTCAAAGTGCAAGTAGATAAATAGGTACCACTCTGGCGGGAAGGTAAATGGCTTTCCGTGCGCTGCTCTGGTTAGCCATAAGCGGCTTAGTCATGCTGGCCACATGAGCTGTTCTCCGGCTCCCTCGGCCAATAAAGCAAGGTGAGCGCCGCAACCCCAGAGTCGGCCACGACTGGATCTAATGGTCAGAGGTCCTTATATATCTGAGTTTCTAACATTGTACTGCAGTAGTCCTGGCGGTTGACTGTAACAGGAGCTGCAAAAGAAAATACAAAATATTGCCTTTCCTTTTAACAAGTGGATACAGTGGTACCTCTGGTTACAAACTTAATTCGTTCCGGAGGTCCGTTCTCAACTTGAAACTGTTCTTAACCTGAGGTGCCCTATCGCTAATGGGGTCTCCCGCTGCGTGCTTGCCTCTGGTACGTGACTTCGGCTTGCATCCCAGGGCAACGTTCGCAACCAGGAGCATCTACTTCCAGGTTAGCGGAGCCCGTAACCCGAAGCGTGCGTAAGGAGGATGGTTCATAACCAGAGGTATTACTGTTATTATAACCCCCTTGCACTTCAGCATCTCAAAAGCACATTGCAAATCAAAACAGATTCAGATTGCTTTGGCTTAATTAATTGTTTAAGCAAATACAGATCACAAGAGGTAATTAATCAAATCAAAGCCAGTGGGGCCTGAAACAAAACTTTGGGATATGGAGTACTCCTCTTCAGGCTTCCAGCCAGCCATGTCTTTCGCCAGGGTACTTCATCCCACTGCCACTCCCATTCCCATCGACATCCCTTCTTTCCATCCTCGCACTTGCCATTGGACTGTTTTTGGGTTCTGCCCCCTCCCCCTTATTATTATTTTAACTTCTGCAAACCTTGGCATTTTCCTGAGCATGCTGATCATTTGCTCTGCTTTCTCGTTGGTCCCGTTTGGCTACACGTAGCCATCGTAACTCAGCACCTGAGTTTATGGTTAACGTGCATGGTTCCTGAATTGGTTCGCAGCCATAATAGGTGAAGTACTGAATAGTGGACGTTTTGCTGAAACTGTGAGGTCAAACGGCACAAAAGTAGCTGCTTTGAACATAGGAAGCAAGCTGTCAGCCTAATAGTCTGATTGCCTTTTTAGAAAGGCAACGCTGCCAGTAAGTTGTCAAGCCCCCAACCCCCAACCCCAACTTTCTGGGGAAATGATCAAGCATTTGACTGATGATATTCAAAAAGAAAGTGTAATAAGTTGTAAAACCTGCCTGACCTCTGGGAAAGTGGAATATCTTAGGCCTTATGTGCATGGAACTCCCATCAGCATCAATATCAATTCTGTCTACTGGAAAGCTTTTAGGGTTGAACTCCTCCCTTCTCTCTCTCTCTCTCTCTTTCTCTCTCTCTCTCTCTCTCTCTCTCTCTCTCTCTCTCTCTCTCTCTCTGACTTTTCTCCTGTTTTAGTGACTGGCAAAACATAATCCGAAAATATTCCATTCTTGATGCTGAAAAGAACTGAACAAGGCCTTGTAGATTGTTGTTCAGAGTTCTTGACATGATTTCAGTTCTTCTCTGAATGTCCTAATGCAGTTACAGATAGGTAGCCGTGTTGGTCTGCCATAGTCAAAACAAAAAAAATTCCTTCCAGTAGCACCTTAAAGACCAACTAAGTTAGTTCTTGGTATGAGCTTTCGAGTGTATCTGAAGAAGTGTGCATGCACACGAAAGCTCATACCAAGAACTAACTTAGTTGGTCTTTAAGGTGCTACTGGAAGGATTTTTTTTTGTTTTGTCCTAATGCAAACACACTGGAGAAATCTGACAATAGCTATGTCCATCCGCCCTGAGGGAAAAGAAGGTCTTTGTTCACATCCCTTCATGCCCCATGAACGTTCCCCATATACAAGTGTTCATATGCAAAATAGTTCTGGATTCGTCCCGGATTCTTCAAGGAAGCGATAAGAGAGGTAGTGCATTTGATTTGCACTAGATACGTTGCTGAAGTTTGATGCAGAGGAATTTGTAAAAGTTAACATCCCTATTTAATTGCTCATGAGCAATTTTCGACCTGAGCAATGCTAGGGGTGGAGAACAAATTTCGTTCAGTCTGCACTGAAAGGCATCTTACCAAATTGAAACTTTGTGAAACTTAGGCAAACTGAAACACAGTCATCCTTTGAAATCTCCACTTCTCCATTCTTTGCAATGCAGTTCTGCAGTCAGGTAAAATGTATGAAATGTATTTACTGGGGTAAAATGTGCATAAAGATGCTTATGTTAGTGCAAGGAGCATACAAAATGCACTATATTCGGTGAAATTGCTTGCAGGAACACATATATTAGGCAAACTTGCATACAAAATGTGTATAGCAGGATAAATTTGCACTAAAATTATGAGGTGGACAAAAAATGCTAACTAATGTGGAATTGTGGAGATCTGAATTTAATATTGGAAAAAAGAGAGAAATGGAGAGAAACCAAAATGGACAGATTTTTTCCATCTTCAGGAAGGCCCTCGTGTCAAAAATATGAGTAGGCACTGCCGCCCCCTTTCTCTTCCCCCACCCAAGTCCCAAAAGTTTTCCTGGAGCAGGATAGAGAAAGATAGTGGCAGTGGCCACTCTGCAGACCCCAGTTGACATCCCTTCCCACATGATATGTGGTGCAAAACCGGTTTGAAGCCCATATAGTGATAAAAGTTTCATCATTTTTGACCTGGCAATATATCTTGGATCATGGTGTGTGTGTGTGTGTGTTATGCAAAAGTCTCAATGTGGGAAAAGCCATGAAGCCAGCCAATGGCTCTCTCCATTCCTGCAGCCCCTATTAACTGCCAAACCTTCTCTCCCCTGCCTCTGGCCGGGCGCATCAAATCACAAGAGCAGGTGCCAGCAGAAATCACGATGCAGGAGAAATTGTGAAGTTGTGTCCAACTCTTCATGAGAGCCAGTGTGGTGTTGAGAGCCAGTGTGGTGTAGTGGTTAAGAGTGGTAGTCTCGTAATTGGTGAACCGGGTTTGCGTCTCCGCTCCTCTACATTAAGCTGCTGGGTGACCTTGGGCCAGTCATACTTCTCTGAAGTCTCTCAGCCTCACTCAACTCAGAGTGTTTGTTGTGCGGGAGGAAGGGAAAGGAGAATGTTAGCCACTTTGAGACTCCTTAGGGTAGTGATAAAGCGGGATATCAAATCCAAACTCCTCTTCTTCTTTGTGACCCCATGGACCAGAGCATGCCTGGCACGCCTGTCTTCCACTGCCTCCCGCAGTTTGGTCAAACTCATGTTAGTAGCTTTGATCTTCTTGCAGTCCATGGGACTCTCAAGAGTCTCCTCCAGCACCATAGTTCAAAGGCATCACTGCCTTGTCACGGCAAACGGGCTTGAATAACTCAGAGGAGCTATGAGCTATGCCCTACGGGGCCACCCATGACAGGTCATAGTGGAGAGTTTTGACTAAACTTGATCCACCTGGAGCAGGAACCGGCAAGCCACTCCAGTATCCCTGCCAAGAAAACTCCATGGACAAAAACAACAGGCATATAAAAGTTATGACGCTGGAAGATGAGCCCCTCAGGTTGGAAGGCGTCCAACATGCTACTGAGGAAGAACGGAGGACAAGTACAAGTAGATCCAGAGCTGATGAAGCGGCTGGGCCAAAGCCGAAAGGACACTCAGTTGCGGATATGCCTGGAAGTGAAAGGAAAGTCCAATGCCTTAAAGAAAAAAAACATTGCAATGTTTAGCTGGTGATACATCACAATGTTGAAAACCAGATATCGCCCAGCATTCTGGGTGAAGTGGCCTGGGAAAGGGTTTGTGCTGGCAGAAATTCCATGGCTAGAAATGTGATGTTACTAAACAAAATTAGCCACTGAATCAAAGCAACGCTACAGGCACTATCCTGGTCCACCTTCATGCCGAGTGCCTTGCTCTGAGGAAGGACCCACCGGAGAGAAAAGATTTTTTTTCCCTCAGAGAAGAGGGGGGAAAGATTGCCAGTGCTGCATTAGCAGCAGAAAAACGAAGACAGGAAAAATGGAGAGTTGGGATGTGGTGGGAGAGAATGTGTGAAAGTGGTAGGAGGGGAGGGCGAAGGAGAAGTGGAGGTGGTGGAACATGGGTAGGCAAACTAAGCCTGGGGGCCGGATTCAGCCCACTCGCCTTCTCAATCCGGCCTGCGGACAGTCCGGGAATCAGCGTGTTTTTACATGAGTAGAATGTGTCCTTTTATTTAAAATGCATCTCTGGGTTATTTGTGGGCATAGGTTCATTTTTTAATATATATATATAGTCCGCCCCCCCCCCCAAGGTCTGAGGGACAGTGGACCGGCCCCCTGCTGAAAAAGTTTGCTGACCCCTGTGGTGGAACCTCAACACAGCGGTGTGTGAGTTTTAAGCACAAAAATTGATTTGTGCTTCTTTTTTGTAAACTGCAAGGAAGTTTTAAAGCTATTGTCTTTATGCTAGCAGTGATGCAGCCGGTTGAGAGAGGGAGAATGAAAGATCAGGTAAATAGATAAAAATGTGATTACTATTTTTCTGGTAAATTAAAAGCGTTTTGAGTTTAGAAATCTCTTTTCTAAGCAATTTCCTAAAGCAGTTACAGGTCAATAAGCAGCAGCCTTTTCTTTCCAGATGTCTTATAGAGAGGGAGTCTCCCTCTCTATCAGATCTCTCCTGTATGGAAAAGAAACATTTGAAATTATTTTAGCAGCTATCTCACAAATCAACTCGTTGTTTAAAGGTTCCAAGAGGACCCTCTGGGCGTTTGCCTCAAACCAGTCAAGTGTTTATGGCTGAAAGCCGATGCCCTAATGAGTATCATAAGGGAACGGAACAATATTGCATTCCGTCGTGGGCAGAAAAGGATTACTGTGTTAGGGCTGTTTCTTCCACCTCTGTGGTCTCACCTGAGCCCCTTCTCCAGAATTTTGGAGATTTTGCTTGGCGATACCGGCATTCGATGAGAATAAGCTGCAAGCTCTGGTATTTCTTTCTGTTGAATGATGTGGCACCAGGCTAAGATGGATTTTATCTGTCTAATGACCCATAAGTCCTTTTTTATTTCCTGAGATCTGTCTTGCTGGTTTTAGAATTTAATGACTTCATCCCCCCCCCCCCCAACTTTGGAATGTGCTGGCTTTTTAACCCTTTGGAAGTATTAGCAGGTTTCCAAAACGTACATCGCTGCTTGTGAATTGGCGGCGTGCTTGCGATCCCACGAGACCTTCCGTAGGGGAGAGGAGAGAGTGTCTGAGGCAGGGAACTCCTGGCATTAAACACCTCTCTTCCCCCTTTCTCAGCCCATGTGCTGGGGTATGCATTGCAAGTCAGGGAGAGGCGACAACAAAGGAAAGAGAGACAAGCCCCCACTCTTCTCCAGACCACTGCCGTCATTTACAGTACATGCATTGCACATAACTCTCTGGCGGGCTGGAGCCATAAACAGAAGCACTCCATACGGCAACCTTTTTTGTGGGGAGGGGAGAGGGGTGACCCCACTTGCCACGCAGAGCTGGTGGGCTGCCTGCAGTTTCCAGGTTCCCAGATAGTATAGCTCTGGCATATATATTTGTGCCACAGTTGTTTCTAATCAAATAGGATGTGTAGGTTTTTTGAGTGGCTGCAAATGGCTGGACTGCAGCTGGACTACTGCAATGCGCTCTACGTGGGGCTACCTTTGAAGGTGACCCGGAAAAAATTACCGTATTTTCCCGTGTATAAGACTAATGTTCCCCCCCAAAAAATTATGTCAAAAATTGTTGTTGTTGTTTAGTCGTTTAGCCATGTCCGACTCTTCATGACCCCGTGGACCAGAGCACTTCAAAAATTAGGGGGCGTCTTATACATGGATAGTGCCGAGGGTGGACTGGCAATTGGTTGTTTCGTCAAAAATTGGGAGCGTCTTATATATGGGGCGACTTATAGATGGAAAAATACGGTAATCCAGAATGCGGCAGCTAGACTGGTGACTAGGAGTGGCTGCTGAGACCTTATAACACTGCTCCTGGAAGACCTACATTGGCTCCCAGTACATTTCCGAGCACAATTCAAAGTGGTGGTGCTGACCTTTAAAGCCCTAAATGGCCTCGGCCCGGTATATCTGAAAGAGCATCTCCACCCCCATTGTTCAGCCCGGAGACTGAGATCCAGCGCCGAGGGCCTTCTGGAGGTTCCCTCACTGCAAGAAATGAGGTTATGGGGAACCAGGCAGAGGGCCTTCTCTGTAGTGGCACCTGCCCTGTGGAACACCCTCCCACCAGATGTCAAGGAAAGAAACAACTATCTGACTTCTAGAAGACATCTGAAGTCAGCCCTGTTTAGGGAAGTTTTTAATGTTTGGTGTTTTAATGTGTTTTGAATATCTTGTTGGAAGCCGCCCAGAGTAGCGGGGGAAACCCAGATGGATGGGCAAGGTATAAGTAATAAATTATTATTATTATATAGCAGCGGATCTGCACTGCATGCAGAAGGCCTCAGGTCCAGCCTCTGTCATTTCCTTGGAAAGTTGCCCAAAAACCGTGAAATGTTGCTGCCAGCTGGATAGCTCAGTGGTCTGAATAAGACAGCTTCTGGTGTTGGACCACTGACTGCATGTGACACATTTCTTTGTTTAACTCAAATTTATACTGAGATTATCTATATCTATCTTATCTATCTATATATATAAAATCTCAGGACAGTTCACAACTGAACTTGAAGGATTGGGTGGAACATTGCAAAATACCAAAATAAAACATTACAGATGAAGGTCGAATGCAAAATATGCCTAGTTCATCTCAGCAAGCGTATCAGGTAGTTGAGAGGCTGAGAGATAGATAGTGACTGGCTCACTCCTCACCTGGGTGGTGGTTTGTACCTGGGTCTTCCCAGGCCCATTCCAACACTCAAACCCACAGACAGCAACTCTATGAACAGGAGTGGGGCTGAGCTGCAAGAGGCTCTCCATCTTGTTTTGTTCTGCCCTCAGAGTCTTGAGCGTTGGACAGATTCAAGGTTATCAATGTCTACTAGGCATGATGGCTATATTCTACCTCCACAATCAGAGGCAGTAGTGCTTCTGAATACCAGTTTCTGGTGCTCTTGTGAATGGGTCTTGCCTTAGAGTTTCCCACATGCATCTGGGCTTCCGCTTTGAGAACAGGATGTTGGGCTAGATGGGAAGATCTGATAGGTTCAGGTAGGTTCTTCGTATGTTCTTAGGAGGTTTATGCAGTGCTATTTTTCTTATTTAAAAAAGAAGCACTGCATTTTTTAGAATGCCTCCCTTGTTCTCTTATAATAGCAATGGCGCCCATCCGAGTTCAAGAGAGTTTTGGCTGAAAAATGCCTTGGGTTTATGTGTGAGAATGGGAGATGGACGGTGTCAGGGCCTGGGCAGAAGAGGAATGGTGGAGACTGCCTCCTCAGCTTGACCCTTCCAGGGAGGAGGAAGACAGTTTAGAATTACAACAGGGGGTTGAGGGAGATCACAACTCAGAGGTGGATGAGGGGAAAAGTTGAGAAATAATGGGAGAGGAGGAGGAGGAAGAGGAAGCAACAGGGGTTGACAGCTGATGGACACAGTGTCTTTAGAAAGCATTCCAGACTCAGCCTTGAAAGTAGGAGAGCAAAAAGCTCAAAGACAGAGGGCACCTACCAGCACCCATAGAGGAGATGATGAGATTGGCGAATGAGGAAGTGGAAGAGAAGGGGAAGGGGGTGGAGATTCACTCGGGACAACTCCATTATCCAAGAAGCTGGGATCTATAGCCTCTCTCTGTAAATACTGAATAAAAAGTGGAGGGTAAGAATCATTTCCTTGTCTTTGTACGTTCCTGGGCAACTGGCTGTGGGAGTCGCTGATAGCAGCCTGACAGATGGATGAAGGAGAAGGATGGGACGAGAGAGAAAGGGTGTCTCTCATATCCTCTTCTCGCTTTGGCTCCACTTGCTACCTGTTTCCCCACAAAGGAACTTGGCCCTTGAGTCCAAAGGATTGCCCACTGCACTCTTAACCTATTCTAATTGCGTTACTAATAGCCTTTTGGTGGGTTTATCTTTCATGATTCAGTGGCCTTGTAAAGATTTCCAGATGAACATAAATAATCACGGGTAAATTATAACTCCACCTGATATGCAGTAATGAGATTACCACACCTAGCATGGCTGTTCCAGCGGCTGTAACCCAATGTGTTGATTGTGGATGCACACTCTCATAGGAATGAATTCCTGAAACAACAGTACTTCTAAACGGTTAGGCATATGGTGGTTTTGTTTTATTTTTAACAACAACAACAACAACAACAACAACATTTTTTATTTATACCCCAACCTCCCTGGCCAGAGCCAGGCGGCTAACACCAGCAAAATTACAATAAAAACATAATGGGGGTGGGGAGAAACAAACCACTTTAAAAAACAGGTTAAAATACAATTTAAAATGCAGCCTCATTTTAAAAGTAGCCCATAGATCAAAACCATAAGGGGAGAGAAACAGAAGGGTCAGACTGAGTCCAAACCAAAGGCCAGGCGGAACAGCTCTGTCTTGCAGGCCCTGCAGAAAGATGTCAAGTCCCGCAGGGCCCTAGTCTCTTGTGACACAGTGTTTCACCAAGTCGGGGCCAGTACTGAAAAGGCCCTGGCCCTAGTTGAGACCAATCTAACTACCTTGCGGTTATTTGGTTGTTATTTGTGGACCTTAAGGTCCTCCGTGGGGCATACCAGGAGAGGCGGTCCGGTAGGTACGTGGATCCTAGGCCGCATAGTCCTTTACTTTCAATGATGTCTACATGAAGATTGTATCACATTATTTCACCTCCCATTCAGACAGTAGATGTAACTTGCTGCTCACCTGGTAACAGGGTCAATCCCCACGAGGCAGATGGGGCATATGAAATGTGACCCATGGCTTATTTAATGTATCGTTCTGAGTTTATGAGGGGTTATATGATCGTATGCATTTCGGTTTGTACCCTTCACTGAATCCATTGGGATGAAGGGTAGGCTAAAAGTCGCCTTAAGCAACCAATCAATAAATGGTGGGTGTTTTATAACCCAAATCCTCCTTTGCAGCAGATGAAGGATGGAAAAAATGGGCAACGTTTCCCCCTTTTGTGTCACGCAAACCCCACTGATCTCTCAATGTGCAGGAGCAGCCATGCCCATATATCGGGACATTATTAAATGTAGGACTTGGTTGCATCTGCTTCCCTTGAAAAAATATTGCAGGAATTTAGAATGTACTTTCTTTGCTATGCATATATAGCAGCATAGTCTTATTGATTTAATAGAACTGTGTGGCTTAACGGCCCCCTGTGCACCACTTTGCAAGAATATAAGGGGTTTTGTTTCAGTAAGTGTATGGATTGTACACTTGATGACTAGAGACCTTTTTAAAGCTGCAGGCTTGGTGGCAGATTGTGGTTCATGCTGAGCTCCCATTGTGCTTATTAATGTCTCCCCCTCAACCCCCAAAAGGTGTAAGAGGAGCATAAGAAGCCCAGAAGAGCTGTTTGAGTCTAACAAAATCTCTGTGTAGCCCAGCAAACATTGTTCGACAGTGGTTGGTTAGATGCACTTCAAATGTGTCAAGCAGGGGTACAAAAATGGATGATAAGTATGGGAAAAAATATGTCAGTTTTGGGGGTGCCTGTACTTCTATACATCCCCTCTGCATCAAGCATAATTTCATTTTTTTATTATTATTTCAGTAGCTTCGGTTGTCTGAAAACTCCACCCCAACATCGCTCTTGCGATCAGTGGGCATTACCCGTTTCTTGAATGCAACTGGTGTTTATTTTGTGGTAACGTAAAAAGAGAGAGGCTATGTCTATATTTAGAAGAGCTGTAACTACTGGCAGAAAGAATTGCTTGATTTGTGGATGGTGGTATTTTGGGTCACAGATCAGCAGTAGTGGTTTGCAGCTCAGCCTAGGGCTTAAATACTTAACCAGTTGAATGGAGGTAAAGATAGGCACAAGGATATTGAATAATTGCCAAGCATTTAAAGCATTGCTTTGCTGAAACTATGCAAGATAGATTTACCAAAGGACCTACCTGGTCATAAAGGGGCTTGTATTGAAACAGCTGCGAAAAGGGAGGGGGGAAGTCCATTCTAGCAGGGTGGTTCAAGGCAAACTCCTTCCTGATCCTGGAGCAAGGCGTGCTTCTATTGCCTATCAGTTGATGGATGGAGGGAATGCACCTTGTTCCAGAAAAGAAATGATTCATTGGGAGTTCCTTTTAAGCTCCCAGCTGTCCCCCCCCCATTTTTTAATTGATTTTCACAAACTTATAAACACACAAACAAATAAACAAACAAACATAGATCATAACCTTATTAAAACTTAATTATTAATTAATTAAAACTTAGTTATCCCCCTAGTTGAATTTCATTTTTTTAATGAATATTTATTGGTATTTTCAGCATACATATAAAAATCGAAAACAAAATAAACAAAATAAAAACAACACAAAAATACAAAAAATTCAAAACTTAACAACAATTAAAAACACATAAAGTTTCAATTACTTATTTTCTTTTACCTTATTTCTCAGACCTCCTCACACCTCCCCTTCTTGTATTCCAATTTAAATTGTCAGTTCAGCAAGTCCTTAACTTATTTCTCCACTTTAACTTAATAATTTGTTCTAACATGCTGTTATTTTACTTTTCTTCTTTCTTCCATTTCCTCAATTTATTTTTGCAAACCTTATTTCTATTTGATTTAAAAACCAATTTTAACTTATCCAAATTTACACATCGATACTTATACCTCATCAATTATTCTTAAACCTTTTTCCTAAAGTCGACCAAAATTTCCCTTCCACGGTTTTCCCAATTTCCATACAACTAACAAAAATATAAAAGCAAAGCAAATTATATTTGTATACCCTTTGGATTCCCAAACTCCACCCACCCTTTTCCCGGTTCCAGTCCCCAACCAATATCCATCCCCTAGTTGAATTTCAATGCCTATCATTTTAACAGTTTTCCAAATCAAAATTCTTAAATACTTAACTTAATCACTTAACATTTTTCTTACCAATTCAGCATTAAACATATTAATTCATCACATTACATATTTAAGTCCAAAGCCTATCTGGTAATTGCAAGCTTTTTCCAATTAATTTAACTTAACGTATTTAACTAAATAATCATTAAATTTCTTCCTGGTACTCCTCCTCCTCCTGGTCACGGACTCTTCCGGTCAGGGCGGCTAGCTCCGAAAAATCCATCATCTTCATCTACCATTCTTCCACCGTTGGTAATTCTTGCGTTTTTCACTTCTTAGCTAGTAAAATTCGAGCAGCTCCTGGCTGTTTTCTTGAAGCCACATTGGGACCTGCCCCACACCAACAGCACATAGGATGCCAGGTGTGGAGCAAGAGAGGAAGGTTTGCCAGGAACAGTCTTGGCAGGCTAAAGTTGGCTCATGGGCTCCGCATTAGCAGAAGGTCGGTCAAGATGATATTAGCATTCTACTGACCGCATTGTCACCTCCTGCTATAAGGTGGTGAGAATAGCCAGCCAGGGACTATCCACTAGTCTCTCAGGAGCAGATCTGCAGATTCCAAATGTAATAAAGGTAAAGGGACCCCTGACCATTAGGTCCAGTCGTAGCCAACTCTGGGGTTGCGGTGCTCATCTCGCTTTCCTGGCCGGGGGAGCCGGCGTACAGCTTCCAAGGCATGTGGCCAGCATGACCAAGCCGCTTCTGGCAAACCAGAGCAGCGCACGGAAACGCTGTTTACCTTCCCGCTAGAGTGGTACCTATTTATATACTTGCACTTTGACGTGCTTTCGAACTGCTAGGTGGGCAGGAGTAGGGACTGAACAACGGGAGCTCACCCCGTTGCGTGGATTCGAACCGCCGACCTTCTGATTGGCAAGTCCTAGGCTCTGTGGTTTAACCCACAGCGCCACCCTTGTCCCTCCCAAATGTAATAGTAAGATGGCTAATCTGTAAATATTTCCCCACCTAAAACTGCATCATGGCCTGATCCTCTGAGCCTTTGCACCAGGGTTTCCCAAACTTGGGTCTCCAGCTGTTCTTGGACTACAACTCCCATTATGCCTAGCTAACTGGACCAGTGATCAGGGATTGTGGGATTTGTAGTCCAAAAAACAGTTGGAGACCCAAGTTTGGGAAACCCTGTTTTTACACTATGTCCCAGATATGCTTTCCACATAAGGGAAAAAAAATTGGCATTATTTATCTGACCGATCCATATATGTTGTTTCTTAATGATGCATACTTAGAAGGGGAAAAAATCAGTAGAAATATATCATAGTGGATAGTTTTCCATTAGAGAATAGTTTTCCCTCCCACGTCTCTAGGTCTGATTGACCCCATTTCCCACTGAAATTAAACAAAAATAAAAGAAAAGAGGGAGTGGTTTTTGCAACACAATGGAAGAATTGATCCCTTTATTGGAGGAGTTTATGAACTGGCGCAGGTTAGGGGAAATACTTTTATACACCTTTGAGATTTGTTTATGATCCCCCTCAAGGATAAAATGGGTTTAAAAGATCAGATCCTTACAGTGCCAAATTATGCATGATCCTCTAGGCTTCTATGGCAAATCTTAAGGACTTGCAGCCTTTAATCAGACCTGGCTTGAGGCTATACGGTCTGGAGAGTTAAGGTGTGATGGGGTCTGGAATCTAGAAACATGGACCACAGGTCAAGAATTTAAGCTTGTTTAAATCCCAGTGAATCACATAAACTGCACATGAGCACTTAATTTCTCACTTATGTGGTTTATTGGATTAAATCTAATGGATCTCATTTTAAAATGGAATAATGACAAAGTCTACAATTTAAAGGGTTCCTTTAGGCCCCTTTTAGCTAGGGCATGTGTTTTCGCAATGAGCCTTCTGAAGCCCCAACTCTTCCTCCCAACAGCCCTGCCTGCATTGCAAATGTTTTTCAAACTCAAAATATGGCATGTCCTACGATAAGATAATTATTTATTTGAAGGATAAGTTAAAATGTCTCATTGCGCACACAAAGCTGACTCTAGGGGTGTTTTGAGTTACACCCATAAATCCTGTTTCTCTTTCGTAAGAACTGAACTCCTGAGAGCTCATTGGCTGGGCTCAGATTTAATGCTTAACCATGGTTTATTGCTACAGAGATAAGTTACAGTGATTGTATGTTTCTTCACTCCTTGTGATTGCATGTTTCTTCACTCCGCCTGCTCCTTGGTGTGGCCTTAAGGAAGAGTTGACTTCCATGTTGGATTAACCAAAGCTTGTTCAGATGTCTTAATCCAAACAAATTCATTTCTGATTAATTTGAACTATGATTTTGTCCTAGCTCCTACCCCAGTCACCACAGCAGAGGCTCTTACTTGAGTTTATGAGAAATACCTTTATTACAAAGCCCTTTCCGATCCTGCAGAGGAGAGGGTGTTGCGGGCAGGACCCTCCCACATTCGCGGGGGCTTCCCTCGCCCCCGCGAGAACTGGGGGAATCCCTGGGCGTGCCTGCAACCCAGCCCGCCAATCGGCGGGCGAGGGGAGGCGCGGCCTGGGCTACTTAAGGCCAGGCACGCCCAGGGACCGCCCTCTTTTGCCCTCACCCCAGCAGCTGAGCGGATTTTTTCCCATCCCACCCACCCTTAGGTTTAGCTAGTATTGGCCTTGCTATGGACTTCGGTGGGTCGCCGCAAGGGGCCTGGTAGGAATTTTTCCAAATTGGCGCACTTCCTCCCTTTTGGTTTTTCGCCTACCTCGTAGCAATCGTCACAACTTTCACGGTATTGGCGGTTAGGCATTGGCATGGGGCAAATTATAGGAAAAAGGAGGGGGGAAGGGAGCGCCATCACCTTCCCCCAATGAGAAGGGGTAGTCCGGTAGAGGACTCCTAGGGGGGCGTGGCCTTGCCCGAAGCCTGGAGAGGAAGGGCCTCCGGCACGCCCCCGAGCGGTGACACCCGTGGGATCCTAGTTGGCGTACTTCAACAGGACTCCTGCGGTTTGTGTTCAACCCTTCCCGGTCACCATGCCGGGTAGTCATTAGTAGCCAATGCCTAAGGCCAATACCTTCAATTCCGTAATCAATAAAGTTGTGGCCTTTCACGCCCATTAACCTTAAACAATGTGTCTGCGTCTTCATTTCATCTGGGGGAGGAAACTTGCCACGCAAAGCAAGTACAGCAATAGGTAACTCAGTCCCAGAGCTTCTTCAAGTAGGATGGAGAGGTTAACTGAGCTAGGAGCAAGACCAGAATTCCAAAGTCCAAGATCAAAACTGCACAAGAGTGGCAAAGTTATCCTAGCAGGTTGAACATCCACCCAGCAATATAGCCTCGATTGCGAAAATTAGCCTTAGAAGAATGTCTAGCCTGATGCACTACAATTGTGTGTGTTTGCATCTGTTCCCAATGGCAGAGGTGTTGCCTGGCCCTGGGACACAACGGCAGTGGCGTAGCGTGGGGGTGCAGGGGGGGGGGGCTGGCCGCACCGGGCGCAATATCTGGGGGGGCGCTCTTGCACTCGAGTGCTAAAATCCACGGGTTAGGGGTGCAAATTACTTGCCTTGCCCCGGGTGCTGACAACCCACGCTACGCCACTGCACAACGCCAGACCCTATCTCCTCTGAATCCTGTTCAGCCACCCCAGGCTTAAGCTCTGAGCTCCTCCCAGTCTCCAACAACATTCCTTCATCCACAAGGAGAAAAGAAGCATCTGGGACACTTGTTCCAGCATTACCGCCTGCCCAGGAAGGACTTCCTAACACAGGCTTTGCTCAGCCTCCCCTCCCTCTTCCTCTTTCAGTGCCTCCAGAGTCTTCCATCTCAGGTCTACGCCCGAAGGCAATGACAGACTTGTGAAAGGTTTGTTGAAAGAAGCCAAAATTCAAACCCTAGGTTGTGAAGCTGGCTTGTTTCTGCAAGCTGCAGTTAAAATTCACCACAATTTAAGGTTCAGACACAACACTAAACTGCAGTTCATCCCTAATGAAGCTCCTTGCAGCTGCACCAGAAAGGAGGCGTGAAGCACACGATCCTTCCCTGTAACGTGAAAAAAAGGCTTTGGGAGTAGAGACAGCAATCATAGCCCCAATTATCCTTCCACTTCCATGCATTTGTGGGACATGGGGAAAGCGGTATGGAGTCACTTGGGACAAGCTGAGTTTGGCTGGAGTTGGCAGAATCCGAGACCAGGGAGAAGAGTCGGTGGAAGAAGATTGGAAGAAATTTAAAGTTTATTTACAGAAACATTGTAAAATTAAGGAAAGTTAGAAGGATGTTGGAATGAAGTTATGTGGTTTTAGCAGAAATGTTATAAAGGATTAAGTAAAAATAGACTGTTAATTGGTGAAAGGAGGGAAAGTAAAGTTAAATTATAGGACAAAAACTGGTCCTATAATACAAAAAAGAATACAAAAAAGGGAGGTGTGAGGAGGTCAAGGAAACAAGCAAATGAAAGATAAGTTATGGGAAGGTTCGTTGTGTTTTTTAATTGTTTCTATTTTTCTGTTTTTTCCTTCTTTTTCTTTTTCCTTATTGTGATGTGTTGTCTTGTTTTTGCTTAATTTGGTGTTTTCTCTTTTTTCTTTTTGTAACCTTTAAAGCTCTAATAAATATTACTTTTTTAAAAAAAAGAGTTTGGCTGGAGTTGTCCATCTGCAACATAGAGATCATAAATGCTGGCCCACTGTAAGCATTTAACCAAATGCTGGAGCATTGTAAGCAGTACTAAGATCAGATCATTTATATAAACTTAAGCATGCTTGAACAAGCAGTACTGTATAAAAATCCTAAGTAATGTTGCTGTATTAACATTTAGAAAAGAGGGTTAGCTTGCTAAGTGTCAGTTTTGTTTAAAACCCATTTTTAAATGGAAGTAATGATCTTCTGTAACAAATTGCAGGTATTTAGAGGGAAGTTCTCATTTGCAGTTCTCTAGTCTGTAATGGCTTCAGTTGTTTCCTGCAAATCTTACTGTTTATTAAAGCCACAATCTGCTGCAGGAAATGAGTGGTGGTGGTGGGGCAAAATCCAGCTAACTAGCTGTGAAGTTCTTTTGCAAAGGAAATCTTGCATGGCACCACTGTTTTTAAACCCTTTCAGCTATGAGGGAATAAAACTGGAACAGTAAGATGCAAATTGAATGACTGATGTACAGAAAACAATTGTCCAGTAGCTGGACAGATTTACAAGTCCACATGTGACTTAATAAGAGTGTGTTTCAGAGAGCAGAACCCGGAACAATGTGCTTAATAATGTGTGTATGTTCCTGTTGTTTTAAGTAACTTATTTTTGAGGCATGCTTTGTGAACTGCTGCTCCTTCCTCGTCCTCCTCTTTTGAACATCAGGTTTGTTATGAGAAGTTATGTTTCCCTTGCAAGATTTAATTTCTGAAACTGTTCCTTTAATTTTCCTAGGGGAGGAAACCATGATTGCTGTGCCACATGGGAGCCACAGTGCAAGAATTACTGTGAAAGGACCAGCACACCTTGGTATGAACCCTTTTACACATTACTTTTTTTAAAATAATATTTTATTAAGTTTTAAGAATAACAACAAACAGAAAAAAGAAAAAAACACAAGAAAAATATAAGGACACAAAGATACAAAATTACAAAATACAAAAAATAC
Organism: Podarcis melisellensis; assembly: GCF_964234715.1. NCBI lineage: Eukaryota > Metazoa > Chordata > Lepidosauria > Squamata > Lacertidae > Podarcis > Podarcis melisellensis. Next base: position 37,322,889 of record NC_138546.1, on the reverse strand, counting down.
AAACATTTAACATAAGAAAAAAAAGAAAAACAAAAAACATACAAAAAAGAAACAAAAATCCCTCTTTTTAATTTCTCATCTTTGATTCACTTATTTTCCTGACTTCCTCACGCCTCCCTTTTTTGTATCCCTTTTAAAAATTAATTCAGCAAATTCATATCCAATTAATTTATCTGTTATCAATCCAATCTTATTTTTTCCCTTGTTGCTAAAACCCCTTCAGTTCATTTCAATGTCATCAACATTCAGAAATTTTACAATGTTTCTGTAAATAAATTTTAAATTTCCTCCAATCCTCTTCCACCAACTCTTCTCCCTGGTCTCGGATTCTGCCAGTCATTTCCGCCATTTCCATGTAGTCCATTACTTGCATCTGCCATTCTTCCAGACCTTTTACACATTACTAACAGAGAGGAATGGGACGCGGGTGGCGCTGTGAGTAAAACCTCAGCGCCTAGGACTTGCCGATCGCATGGTCGGCGGTTCGAATCCCCGTGGCGGGGTGAGCTCCCATCGTTCGGTCCCAGCTCCTGCCCACCTAGCAGTTCGAAAGCACCCCTAAGTGCAAGTAGATAAATAGGTACCGCTTTATAGTGGGAAGGTAAACGGCGTTTCCGTGTGTTGCGCTGGTGCTGGCTCGCCAGAGCAGCTTTGTCACGCTGGCCACGTGACCCGGAAGTGTCTGCGAACAGCGCTGGCTCCCGGCCTCTAGAGTGAGATGAGCGCACAACCCTAGAGTCTGTCAAGACTGGCCCGTACGGGCAGAGGTACCTTTACCTTTAACAGAGAGGAGCTTGGACAAAAGTATTCGATGTGGGCGTTTTAGGGGTTATTGGAGCTATAGTTGAAATACCTTACTTCTCCTGCCTAGGCCTGATCCTGAAGTCCTATGGGTGTGCTCAGTTCCTCATGCAGTTACCATCACATGATGGAGAGAGTGGAGCTGTGCTTGGTGGCTGTGTCCCCTCCATTGCATCCAAATCACTTAGGACCACCACCCTGTGTGTTAGGGGTGAGGAACCTCTGTCCTCCCAGATGTTTCTGAAGTCCCATCACATTAAGCAAGCATAGCTAATGGCCATGGATGATGGGACCTGTAGTTCAGCAACTTCTGGTGGACTGAAGGTGTTCCATACCTGCTCCATACATTGTGGGGGAGTGGGGGAAGGTCTGAGCCTGTTCTACCTGTATAGGCTCCCTCCCCAGTTACGAACTGTGAGCTATCATAATCTGGTGCAAGTAGGAACGGGGGAGAAATATGGTAGGACGTGAATGTGAATCTACTCAATTTGCACTTTCTGAAACAGCGTGAGAGCCAAAACATAGCTGTCCTTAAGAAAATCACACTTGTCTGAATTTTGTGGTGGTCTGTTTCACCACTGAAAGAATTTGTACAAAGCTGCAGAGATATTAGGTAAAAGGTAAAGGTACCCCTGCCCGTACGGGCCAGTCTTGCCAGACTCTGGGGTTGTGCGCCCATCTCACTCAAGAGGCCAGGGGCCAGCGCTGTCTGAAGACACTTCCGGGTCACGTGGCCAGCGTGACATCGCTGCTCTGGCGAGCCAGAGCTGCACACGGAAACGCCGTTTACCTTCCCGCTAGAAAGCGGTCCCTATTTATCTACTTGCACCCGAGGGTGCTTTCGAACTGCTAACAGAGATATTAGTGAATGTTAACTTATAAAAAGTGTCGTAGTAGGCAAAATTGCTTGCCAAAATTTGAATCGGGCAAAAAATGCATACACAAATGAGTATATTAAAAAAAAGAAGAAACTACACTAAATTACTGATAAATTCCACAAGGCGTGGTTGGGGGTTTAAAAACAACACCTTGCCAACTGACGCAGAAATGTGAAGAACTGAATTTAAGGTTGGAAAAATTAGAGAGTGAAAGAGATCAAAATTGAAAGAGGAGGATAAAACCTGCTGAAGAGACTCTCTACTTCAGCTCCCCCTCCAACAACCTACTAGGCCAAGTTTAAGATGTTGCTGTTGGCGTGTAATTCCCTGAACAATTAGGAACCAGGTTACCTCTGAAAAGTCCTTATCTTGTATTCCCCTACCCAGACTCTTGGATTCTTGATTCTTGGGTTCTTGAGGGAGACACCCTTAGTAGTGTTGTATGCTCCCAGGGTTCATTGAACATCCAGTAGGACTCCAGTGGCATTTGCCATCTGGAACGCATTCCCAATGAACATCTGATAAGCATCTACAATACAGTGGTACCTCGGGTTAAGTACTTAATTCGATCCGGAGGTCCGTTGTTAACCCAAAACAGTTCTTAACCTGAAGCACCAGTTTAGCTAATGGGGCTTCCCGCTGCCGCCGCGCCGCCGGAGCCCGATTTCTGTTCTCATCCTGAAGCAAAGTTCTTAACCCGAGGTACTATTTCTGAGTTAGCAGAGTCTGTAACCTGAAGCGTATGTAACCTGAAGCGTACATAACCCGAGGTACCACTGTATTGGCGTTTACGTGCCCACTTAAAATTTGTCAGTTCACCCAGGCTTTCCCTGAACAGTGATCCAGCTATTTTGATGTGTTAATCTGGCCTACTGCTTTGTGATATATTTCCTATGTGTCTTATGAACATAGCTGTCAACTTTTCCCTTTCCTTGCGAGGAATCCTATTCGGAATAAGGGAAATTCCCTTTAAAAACGGGAAACATTGACAGCTATGCTTATGAATGTAAATTTATTCTTGACTAGCAGCGTCATACCAGGAATTCTAAAAAAAATAAAATCAAAAATTGTTTTATTCAAACGTAAACTAAAACATGCTCTTTTATCTAAGGAACCATCGTGCAAAGTTTGGTTGCGATATTTTAAGAGGCATCCAAGTGCATAATAAACAGACAACTATGCTTCATGTAAACAAGTGCTTTGTTTATCTGTCCCGAATCTTCCAACATTCCACTTTGTTGGATGTTCACAAGTTCTAGCTGTTTTGAGATGTTCAGCTGTTAGAACGGGTCTTTTGTTTACAAATGCGGAGAAGGAAGCTGTCTGGGTTGCAGAGAGCTTTGTTGTTTTCATCTTGTTGTCCTTTAAGTGCTTGGCTTCCCCAAATAAATCAGATAAGGCCACTCTTATTATTGTCACTTTCCCTTCATTTGGCATTTGAAATGGTTTATTTTGGGAGGAAGGGAGTTGAAGTGAAGGGGGAAGGGTGTTGGAATATATTATAGGCTTTCCAGAAGCTGTTTTGCTAAGAGCTTCAGAATCCAAAATAAGCCAGAGTCCTCTGAAAATAATCCCCCTGCTGTAGAAACAACAAAACCAGAAGCTAATATTTTTACAAGTGGCTAATGCTAGATAACCAAGTTCATGAACTTACAACCGAGTCTAGCTGGAAGGGAAGCGAAAGATGCTAAATTCCTGACTTTTTAAATGACAGAACCTTGCATTTTAAACATTTAGCCATACATGTGAATTCTGTTTTTATTCTTTATGGATATTAACAGGAAAACATGTGGCTTACAGTTTGAGGGGATTAAAATAGGTGTGCGTTTAACGGAGACTCATGTTCCCTATCTGGGAATTATGCGCACAATGGTGGTGGTGGAAAAAGTTCATGAATTCCAGCAGGTAGGTTTTCTGGCAGGAGAAGCTACTCTCAAATCCACTGACGTCCAAACACGACATGACAGGTCTGCACCATTTTATACTTAAATCAGAGACACATATGCTCTACCTATTCTTCTTGTGTCCAAATGGAAATAATCACTTTGCCGGAGAAGCCCCCTTAGATTTTATATAGCTGAGCTGCTCACACTCACATTTATTCCTTCTTATAAATAATGTTTATTGGTTTGTCATGAACACATGCACAAACTAACATATCCATGCAGACGTTGGCCAACTCACACACATTGCGTTTTTGGTATAAAAGTTACAGAGATGCAGTTACATAGAGCCAGGATTTCAAGATGAATCTATATAGCCCAACCACAATGTTATGGTGGGGAGGGGGCTTATATGAGACTCCCTATTTTTATAATCAAAAATTCTAATTTCCTTAAATCCGATTTCTTTTAAACTGCAAAAGTTGGCTTTTAAAGATGCCTACTAAGGGTGTGAGATAGTGATAACCCCTCACTACTCCACCCTAGGTTCTGTACATCACAATTTGGAATTTTGATGGATCGTGTTTCAACTTGTGGGTTAAATATATTTTAGCTTCCAACCAGGAGCAGGCAATCTTCTTGCTGTATAGGCAAATGGCAAAGAACTTTATTAATTTGAGTGTCAGTACATTTCCAAACCCTTTACAGAACAGAGTGAATCCATTGGAGCATAGTCACTGTGTAAAGTCAGTCTCTCTCTCTCTCTCTCTCTCTCACACACACACACACACACACAGAGAGAGAGAGAGAGAGAGAGAGAGAGAGAGGAGAGAGAGACCAGCTAGTTGAGCAGCTAGTCTCTTACAACTTATAGCATCACTACTCAGGTCTCACAGCTGTGGCTGTTGCTGTGGTCTAAACTGCTGAGCCTCTTGGGCTTGCTGATCAGAAGGCCGGCAGTTTGAATCCCTGCAACGGGGTGAGCTCCCGTTGCTCTGCCCCAGCTTCTGCCAACCTAGCAGTTTGAAAGCGCACCAGTAGATAAATAGGTTCCACTGTGGTAGGAAGGTAAACGGCATTTCCATGCGCTCTGGCTTCTGTCGCTGTGTCACATTGCGCCAGAAGCAATTCAGTCATGCTGGTCATATGACCCGGAAAGCTGTCTGTGGACAAGCGCCGGCTCCCTCAGCCTGAAGCCAGATGAGCGCCGCAAACCCATAGTTGCCTTTGACTGGACTTAACTGTCCAGGGGTCCTTTACCTTTTTACCTTTTAGTGGTCTCAGTAAGAACTTTCAAGACTGTAGTAGGGGCAGGGACTGGCAGGACATTGATGAGTGTGCTTTGGGGAAAGTGGAGCTGGAGTTTGACTCAGGAGAGGGGGGCAGTGATTTGTGGGGACTGGTACCAGCCAGGAGGCAAGAGCCAGAGTCAGGGGAAGCTTCATAGCTGGAGGGTGGAGCACAGGAGGAAGAGGAAGAGGGAGGTCTGGCCAATGAAGGGCTGGGTGCTTCCCCATCCTCTCCTGTGCCAGTGTCTCCCAGAAGCAGGAGAGGAGTGAAGTGGGAAGAGCAGAGGCAGCTTCCACTCAGGGATAGTCTTGTCCTGCTTATGCGCTGGTGGTGGAGGGGCATGGCCCCCTGTTGCTGCAACTGCTCCGTAGAGCCTGTATATTCAGAGTCGTAGAAGCCTTTGTGAGTGTTTGCTTTTGTTAATAAAGAGCTAATTACAGTCTGTCAGGGAACTGCCATCGGCTCAGGGGCGAGAGGGGAAATGCCGGATGGATTACAGAGAGCCCCCAAAGATCGTGGGAAGCAGCACTTCCTCAGCGGAGGAAGGTAGCCACGCCTCTAGTGGAGAGGAGATGCAGAGCTTGGAGGAGGTGAGGCAGTGCCAGGACACCTTGCCTGAGCAAAGCGGGGAGGAGAGGGGTCCTCCATTACCCACGCCCTCCTTGCGCAGTAGGCTTCCACGCAGAGAGGGAAGGCGCAGACTGGGCGTCAAGGAACTACTCTGCTGGGGAAGGTTGAAGGACCGTGAATGAGCAAGACACGGAATAGAGGCACTCTGCATTCTGACGGTTTTTATCACCGATAAGAAAGCTTTAAAACAGACTATTGAAGCATATTGCCTGATTGCTCTTGAGCAACCAACCGATACCTCTTACACAGTCATACCTCGTGTTGTGTTTGCTTCAGGTTGAGCATTTTCAGGTTGCGTCCCGCAGTGACCCAGAAGTACCAGAAAGGGTTACTTCCAGGTTTCGCTGCTCGCGCATGCGCAGACACTCAAAATGACGTCATGCGCAGAAGCGGTGATCCGTGCATGCGCAGACTCGGGTTGCGTTCTGCTCATGTTGTGAACGGGGCTCTGGAACGGATCCCGTTCGCAACCAGAGGTACCACTGTATACTATGTGTTGTGTGCATTCCTTGGCTGGGAAGTGCCTGTGACAAGTACTGATCTGCACTCCATCAGCTGGTATAGTAAAGTAAAGATAGTAAAGTAAAGGGACCCCTGACCATTAGGTCCAGTCGTGACCGACTCTGGGGTTGCGGCGCTCATCTCGCTTTATTGGCTGAAGGAGCTGGTATACAGCTTCCGGGTCATGTGGCCAGCATGACTAAGCTGCTTCTCGCAAACCAGAGCAGCGCGCGGAAACACCGTTTACCTTCCCGCTGGAGCGGTACCTATTTATCTACTTGCACTTTGACGTCCTTTCGAACTGCTTGGTTGGCAGGAGCAGGGACCGAGCAATGGGAGCTCACCCCGTCACGGGGATTCGAACTGCCGACCTTCTGATCAGCAAGTCCTAGGCTCTGTGGTTTAACCCACAGCACCACCCGCGTCTGCCAGTGAAGATACACCTGGCCTAATAAAATCTCTCCACCCAAGGCCCAATTCCTAAGTCTGACCAGCTCACTGCCCCTCAATGACAACAGACTCTCCCTTTTTCTCTGGTCTAGTCCTTCTCTTGCCTTAGCTTCCCTGCTTGATCTGCTATCCCCAGTTTTTCTGTGATGACCTTGGTGCTACCTAATTGGTATCCGATCTCCAGCCCAACCATGATAATGTCTCCTGCTTCTTGTTCAGCTGATCACCACCTACATTTGATAGACTCGGACCCCGCTGCAGTTTGCCAGAAACCAAGCCCAGACCTGACACCAACTATACAAACAGCTACTGTTGTTAAGGGTTCCTGCACTGAAATTTGCTCAGCTGGCAATCAGTTTAGGCTTATATCTTATAAAAACACATGGCTGGTGGACCCAAAACTTCCAATGCATGGACCAAAAGCACTTGTATTTAATATTGCTCCTTTGGCCATCCCATAGGGACCAAATTATGAGTGCTGTAAGGCTGCTGAAGACCTTATTCTCCCATGAAGCTGATAATACTTGCCCTTCAGTTAAAGTTAGTTGGGGTGATACTAAGAAAAATGCTCACCCACAGCAACAAAGCCTTGTTCTACTTAGGTTGTAACTTCATCCATATGCCGACTTTTCTGCCTTTTTTTGGGTAAACCTGCACTCAGAATTAAATAGACTTTTCAAGCCATCACTTGCTGAATATGCCTGGAAAGCCACTTGCTGTTATATTTCCAGATGGCTGCCAGTTAAGTTTGCAAAATATTACCTTGCCCTTTGAAGAAATAGCTATAAAAAATATATTACGCATGCAGAGTGTTTTGTGTTCATTCCATAGGGAAGCTGCTATTGACAGGCTATGGCTTAAAGCAGGTGAGAATATACGGGAGCCGAGCTTACAGGTAGCCTGTGGAGCAAATCTTCATCTCTCTGTGTGATGGAATTACTTGGAAAAAATGAGCAGCTGGGTTTAAGCTTCCCTGCTGAAATCCAGGCTGCCTTTGCATAACTGTTAGTAGAGAACTACCTAAGGCATTGGGTCTAATCCATCACCGGCGTTGAGTGATGTTGTTCCAGCAAATGGGTTGTGATTCTCTACATACCTGCTTGTCCATTGAACCATAAGGCCTGTTCACTGTTTAGATGCTCTAAAAGTATTCATATACAGTAGTACCTCGCAAGACGAATGCCTCGCAAGACGAAAAACGCGCAAGACGAAAGGGTTTTCCATTTTTTGAGTCATTCCGCAAGACGAATTTCCCTACGGGCTTGCTTCGCAAGACGTTTCATCTTGCGAGTTTTTGCGAGTTTGTTTCCTTTTTCTTAAAGCCGCTAAGCCGTTAATAGCCGCTAAGCCGCTAAGCCGCTAATAGCCGTGCTTCGCAAGACGAAAAAACCGCAAGACGAAGAGACTCGCGGAACGGATTAATTTCGTCTTGCGAGGCACCACTGTATATGGTTATTTTGGGGGGGGGATAGGCTGTAGGCAACAAGAATCCAATGGCTGGAATAACCAGACAACTTTCTTGGCAATGGCCTAAGTGTGGGTTTTTAAGGTACAAGGATGTGGCGTTGGGCCAATGGTTTCTGACCCAGATTTATTAATTAACTTTGGTTACAGCAGTCCACAGTTCACACACTTCAAGGGGAGAGAGGCTATGGTTTAAGTAATAATCTGGATTGAGCCATAGTGTAGCAGTTAAGAGCATGAGTTGGTGAGTTTTAAACTCACCTCAGCATGTACTAGAATGTACTAGGTGGTGTTATATGAACTTCCATCACTTGGCCTCAGCCCCCACCTGCAATGTGGATGCCACCATACCAGCCTACCTTACAGGGTTGTTGTAACGATTACTATGACATATAAATGTGGCTATTGCTAGCGCTATTTATAGAACATCAAGTGTTTTTATCTCCTAAGGATTATGAGTGCTCCAGAGCCTACTTAAATGAGTCAAGTTGTTTTTAAGGAAATGTGACAGATTATTTCCTCTCTTTTTTAACAAATGGTTTTGGGTACACTTCTGTCTAGACACAGTGGACCAATTATATGCCTCTTCCAACCCTACTGCTTTCATTGGAATTAGACCAAGGATAAATTTGGACCAAAATTCCTTTATCCAGTAAAAGATATTGTTGTTTCTCGCTCAGCTGTTGCATTATATCCTTGCTTTTAACAGAGTTGGGGAATGTTTCTCCTCAAGATTGTTCATGCCTTAGGCCATTCGTGAATATTTTAGGGGGCATATCAATGGATCTGCATGATTTCACAGATTATAAAGGACACTCACTGGCCACAATGAGTTTCTGTGGATCAGTTAAGGAACAGGGAGCTTCTTCTTTCTTTGGCGATCACTGGTAACCGAGTAAGATTGTCTTCCATAAACACGGTTTTAACAACGTAAGTGACTGTGGAGGCCAGTTCTGGACCCACATGCCCTTCCACAGTGGGGACATTGGTTTCCGGGCGGGAGTTGATCACGGTGTGGATTTGCCAAGCGTGCCTTCCTCCTAGCACGTTTCTCCCTTGCGTCCTGAGTTTGAGTGTCTCTAGGTCAGGAAGCAGACAGTAGGAGTAAATGGGCAATACTTGAATAGAGAAGGATGTAGAAAGTGTGGCCTAACTAACATGAGATGCAACCCACAATATTGTAGCAGCAGTAGCAAGCTTCTTCAAAAACCTTTTTACAGGGCCAAATGGAGCATATTACGGGTGCCAGTTGGAATAACAGTTCCACAAGTCTTTAAAACATGCTGAAGTGGAATCAGGTGATCCTACCAAAACAAAAAAAACCCAACACCTTGAATTGTACATCATCTTTCATGGGCAAATGTAAGGAATTTGTACAGTGTATGTGCAAAATATTAAACACTGTGATAGCTGTGGACATACATCAATTCTAAGAACTTAAAAAATGAAAGCAAAAGCAAACAAACTTCGGTCATATTTTGTCCACTGTGTGAGTTACAGTGATCTGAAATAATACCTCAAAACCACTTAGCTCTGAGATCTAAAGCTTTCCCCCTGTCTAAGCAGCTTGTTGCTCAAGCTCAGTGGCAATAATATATTTGACCAGGAAAAGGGAGAGAGGTCTGCAAGCGAAGCGAAGCTCATTATTCTGTGAGTGTGGATGACAGGCTTGACTCGGCTTAATGTCTTTTTTAGTTGTAAGGCCGTTCAAGGCAATCAATTTTCTCCTTATCTGCTGGCCGTGAACCAGTGCTAAACCTGTTTTATTTCTAATGTATGAAAATACATTTTAGCTCCTTCAGAATATATGTAGTGTGGCAATTTGTTCCCTTTCCAGAGAATTAGATTAAACAGTGATCCTGGTTAATTCCCTGTCACCCGACAGCTGTAGTTATCGCCTAAATATATTGCACCTGTCTACCTGCCTTTTTACAACTGTATCCCATGTCACTACTTCTCCCAATCTACTTTTTGTTAGAACGCCAATGTTTTGGGGTTTAGTTTTGCCTTTCAAGTATTCTCCACAACCCTCTGAATTGTGGCATGTCCTTTTCCTGTTTCAGTGATTGAATCAAAGACGCTACAGGGAGACAGCGGCGAACACAGCTTTGGTGCCCCGGGAACGTTCGTTATTGAAAACACGACCGTGGAATTTCAGAAGGGCGCAGAAAGAGAAACGATAAAAATCCCAGGCCCCCTTGGAGCTGATTTCATTATCAAGGTAAGATGTTGCCTCCCTCGGCTGTGCAGTCTGAAGATCTGGCTGCCAACACAGTTGAAACAGCTATGTATAAAAATGACAATAACAGCCAATGGGAGAGAGGGAGGGAGAGAAGAAGAAGCTGAACAACTGAATTAGGATTTATTAGGTGTCAGATGCTCAGGCCCAAGGTAGGCAGGTGGGCTGCTGTCACCTAAGCAGGCAGCCTAAAGCCAGACTCTTATGCCAATTTAATAATCAAGGCATCCCCTCAAAGAATCCTGGGAACTGTAGTTTGTTAAGGGTGCTGAGAGTTCGAAGGTTCCTGTTCCTCTACAGAGCTACAATTCCCAGAGTTCTCTGGGAAGAACGATTGCAGCTCTGGGAGGGGAATAGAGGGTCTCTTAACAACTCTCAGGACTCATAACAAAGTATATTTCCCAGAATGCTTTGGGGGTAGCCATGGCTGTTTAAAGTGGTGCCACAGAGCCTGAACGTAAATGTGACCCGATTCTCTGAAAGTCTGTTGAGTTACTCCAATTCTTACATGTATTTTCTGGCCAGGTGGGTTGGTGCCCTTTGATCCTGACGTTCTAATCCCAGGATGTGGATTTAGTAGCTAATAGAAATGCCTGCTGCTTGCCAGCCATTGAATATTCTCAAATTTATAGACCACCTGTTATTCCAAAGATGCTAAGCCACATTGCAAATGTACATACAGCAGTACCTTCACTTCTCAAACAGAAAAGTGGAAGCTATTGTTTAGCCCATTTTACTATCCAAGTTCAGACATTTAAGGGGAAGAATATGGTAGCCTATTTAAATTGCAGAAGGAGTTTGGTCTGGCAAGATGGGGATATTATGTATGAGCCCAGCCCAATTCTAAAGCAAGTTATTCAGGATTTATACCTAGTTAATTCAAGTAGCGCTTGATTAAAAGTGAGTGCAGGTTAGAGACCACAGCTTCAATCCCATTTGTTAAAGTTGCTTTAGAAATAAGACCAATGGACTTTAAATGAGATCAAACCCCACCTGTTGACTCCCACAGTGGCTTACATAAACTAAGGGCTCAAGCAGACTTCATTTTTCCACATTTCCAGGCACAGTTTCTCACTTTAAAGTGCTGTGTCCAAATGCTTTTTTTTTTGTTTCAGCACTTTCCCTGTGAAAAACCTGCTCTTTACTGACAATCCTTTTTGGCAATCCACAGAAATCCACATTGCCGTTTGTTCCAGTTCAGCAGTAAAGAGCAGGCTTTTGCAGGGAAAGCTCTGGGGGAAAAGGAAGGGGGGGAAAACACGTGCTTGGACACAACTCTTTAAAGAGTCTTTCCCCCCACCTGCTTTAAATCCAGTAAGCAGGTAGCATGGCAAGCTTCCTTGGGCAAGAAGGAGGGCAAACACTGAAAAGGTTTTGCCCTTTGTAACTACCTCCTAAGCTTCAGAAAATGAGGCAATATCAAAGGAGGACAAAGAAGGTGTTGATATGGGAGCAGCTGTTCTCTTGACTGATAAAAGGTAAAGGGACGCCTGACCATTAGGTCCAGTCGTGACCGACTCTGGGGTTGGGGCGCTCATCTCGCTTTATTGGCCGAGGGAGCTGGCGTACAGCTTCTGGGTTGTGTGGCCAGCATGACTAAGCCGCTTCTGGCGAACCAGAGCAGTGCATGGAAATGCCGTTTACCTTCCTGCCAGAGCGGTACCTCTTTATCTACTTGCACTTTGATGTGCTTTCAAACTGCTAGGTTGGCAGGAGCAGGGACCGAGCAACGGGAGCTCACCCCGTCGCGGGGATTCGAACCACCGACCCTCTGATCAGCAAGTCCTAGGTTCTGTGGTTTAACCCACAGCACCACCCGCGTCCCTTCTCCTCTTGACTGATAGGTTGCTTTAATTGTACTCCAGCCCTGCCTTAAAGGAACTCAGAGGAGCCAGTGGTGGAGCAAGCCGATTGGGCACCTGGGGTGGTGGGTGTGTCCTACGCCCAGGGGTGGGGCCAGCCACCCATGGGGGCGGGGCAAGCTGGGGCAGGACGCTCCATGGGGCCTCCAAGGAGTCTGCCTGCTTCCTCCCACTCAGCCACCCTACAGCTGAGAGGGAGGCAGCGGGCAGACCGTTTGGGGCAGCGCGAAGCCTGTGGGTGCCCAAGCCACCGAGTCACTCCCAGGAGAGACACGTGGCTCAGGCGCTCTGCAGGCCGCACAATGAGTGCTGCCCGGCATTTTGTCACCCCCCCCTCAGTGGTGACACCCAGGGTGAACTGCCCCCACCGCCCCCCCTTCCTTCGTCCCTGAGAGGAGCATACAAGGTTCAACTGCCCCCATTTTGTCCTCACCACAATCTTAAAAGGTAGGGTTGGTACAGAGAGAAGAACCGCGACAAGGTCACACAGTGAGATTCAGCCCTCGGTGTTTGCAACCTTAGTCCAACACTCTAATACTGAAACCAGTGGCTGAGAGGATGTGGTTGGTTTTAAGCTGCTTTTGGTTTGAAAATGTTTTTGATTGTGTTGTTTTAATGACGTGCTTGCCGCATTGCACTCCTTTGGGAGGAAGGATGGAATATAAATTCAAAATAATAATAATAATAATAATAATAATAATAATAATAATCACTACACCCCACTGGATCCAATGTGTTCTAAGCCTTTAATGGTAAGCAATGCTTCTCTTCACATGTCGCCCACTTCTTCAACATTTAGGTGCTCCAACATATGAAATGGGGGATCCACAACAGCTCCTAATCATGGGAGTATCCAGTTCATATGAACCCCTTCTCTAAGGGTGCAGAACCATGGGTTCCTGTGCAGTTGGGTGCCAGCAAAGGAGCATTCTGTGGTCATCTGTGCCACAGAATGACTGCTCCCTGCTTAAAACGGGGGGTGCCCTTTGCGTGGACGCGTGCAGCCCCTAGATCTGGAGCGGCTCCAACAGCATAGGCTTGGCTTTGCCTTCCCTCAGGTGGGATACCTGGAGGTCTCCGCCTACCTCAGTCAGTTGTCCAATCCCACCTGGGAGAAGCGTTGCCAAGGAGACCAGGCCAGGTAGGGGAGGGATTACCTGCCCACACAATAGAGGGAGGATCTTACCTGGGAATTCTCACTTGGCTCCAGAGCTTCTCCCACCCTACCCACCCTCAGTTAATGTCTTATTTTGCAGGTTAATTTTTCCTCACAGGTTTTGCAGGTTAACTTTTCTTCAGAGGTATGCGGGCGCTGCTACATTAAGGTCGCTGTTAAAGGGCCGGAAAGGAATTTCCCTGCATTGGCAGGTTTCGCCTTTCCCGTAGCAAAACGTCACAACTTTGGCGGTATCAGGCCTTGGGCGGAATCCTTTTGTCCATCTTCCTCTTTGCGGCGGCGATACCAGGATTCCCCATTAAAGGGGTTTCTGAAGGGAGGCTTTGACCTTACGCCGAAAGGTCGTCATTGCTCTTCCCTGCGGTGGCGGCGTAACGGGGGCGGCTATCTCTGCTTGAACATATGTTCTCCAGAGCCGGCCCATCCCCCCCCCCACACTGGATAACCCTAATGCTCCCTAGGTCCCCGGCTGGGGAGGGAGAACGCCCAATGCCTGAGCCAAGGTCTACCCTCACTTGAAATTTAATAAAGTTGTGGCCAATTTAATCCCATAGCATGTTGTCTTGAGTCGTTATTCCACATGATGGGGGGACCGCTCGGGATCTGGGGACTCCGCCTCTCCACGCAATGGAGGCAGACGTGGCAAAGAGAAATGGCGACACTGATAACCTGTGAACTGGGGCCGTGACGTTGACATAAACGGCAGAAGATAACAGTGCCTGATAAGCAAAACCCTTTCTGCTTTAAATTATAGTACTCCAGATTTCCTGCTTGCAATGTTTCTAAATTCCCCTTTGCCTTTTTTTTTTTGCCACGGCGCTTTCCGCGCTACGCTTTGCGCATGAATTATTCTGTGACAGGCCATAGAGCGCTGGCCCTCGGTATACAAATGTGTTGTAATGGGACTCTCTCTAGGCCAGGTATGCTGCCCCCAAAGACAGCGTGGTTCAATTCTTCTTCTACCAACCCATAAGTCATCAGTGGAGACAGACAGAGTTCTTCCCCTGCACTGTGACATGTGGAGGAGGTGAGTAACGGATGTGGCTTGGGAGTGTGTACAGCTGTGGATTTTAAGTGGTGGATTTACAGCTTTCTAGCTGTATATATATATTTTAATGCTATAAATTCATGCTGGGTTGTAACACTGAGCTCCTCCCTGTTTGCAGTGCAGAAGGCCAACATTTGCAGCCAGTTTAGTATATGGTGATGTTTTCGGTGTAGCTACCAGGGCTCTTTTTCAGCCGGAACTCAGTTCCAGCCCCTCTCAGGTGGGAACCAATGCCATTATAAAAGGGAGGCATTCGTGGTGAGTTCCGGCACCTCTTTTTCTAGAAAAATAGCACTGGTAGCTACTATTTATTAAAAAATTCAAGTCTCATGTTTCAAAGGCACACTGGAAATGTAGCTAGTGTTTTGGGGAAGGCATAGTAAGCATTTAATTTTACACAGTGTGCTTCAGAGTGCTTTTCAGTAGTCTTTATGATAGCTTTAAAAGACCGGCAGGTATTTGTATTTCTGTATCATAGATGGGGGTAGGGTGTAGCAGAGGTAGCAGTGGTTTGTCTAAGGCAGAACTCTGTGTTCACCACAAGGTACAGTGCTACCTTGGTTCTCAATCCGTTCCAATCCTAAAACCGTTTGAAAACCAAGGCATGGCTTCCGATTAGCTGCAGGAGCTTCCTGCACTCAATCAGAAGCCGCAGAAGCCGCGCCAGATGTTTGGCTACCAAAACAGTCTGTAAACCGGAACACTTACTTTCAGGTTTGTGGCGTTTGGGAGCCAATTTGTTCAACAGCTAAGCCATTCGGGAATGAAGGTACCACTGTAATGTTTGATTTATTTAATAGGAAATTGTGTGTCGCTTAACTGTACATAAAACCTCTAAGCGGTTTACGAAGAATATAAAAATACACATCAGCATTGTCAATAAAAATCAGTGTTAAAGACAAATTCATTTGGAAAACAAGTTGATTTAAAACAAAAGTTTAAAACAGGCACCCCTAAACTCGACCCTCCAGACAGTTCCCATCATCCCAGACCACTGGTCCTGTTAGCTAGGGATGATGGGAGTTGTAGTCCCAAAACATCTGGAGGGCCGAGTTTGGGGATGTCTGGTTTAAAATGTAAGCTGAAATTGCAAATTAAAATACACAACAGCTTTACATGTCTGGCTAGGATTAGAGTTGTGGTGCACAGAGGGCTATAGAGGGAAATGGAAGGCAGGGCATTTCCATTCCACGAACTTCATTACAGTTATAGAAGGAAATTTAGGATGCTAGCCAATACCTTTTTTAAAAAAAGCAGTGGTGACTGAT
Organism: Podarcis melisellensis; assembly: GCF_964234715.1. Classification (NCBI taxonomy): domain Eukaryota; kingdom Metazoa; phylum Chordata; class Lepidosauria; order Squamata; family Lacertidae; genus Podarcis; species Podarcis melisellensis. The sequence goes on along the minus strand of NC_138546.1, from coordinate 37,307,398 downwards.
CAAGGCACTGTTGCAGGCAAGGGAACGGGATAATTGTGCAAAATTCTGAGTTACTGCTGCTGCAGCTGCTGCTGCTCTTTAATGGATCTGCAGGGACCGTAAAGGGTCACAAGTGTGCCACAGACTTTGCAAATCTGCTCATCTGTCCAAAGGTTTGCGACCTTTCCAGCGCCGAGTGTTTGGCCTGTGTACCGTAGTTGGCGCATTTGGGGTCGATAACAGGCAGCCGGGGTTTTTTTTGAAACTCGCATCGCTGTTGGCTGAGAGAGCGCCGGCCTCAGCCGATTGAAATGAGTCCTCTTGAGTCCTTGGGTTCAGCTGCTGAGGAGTTATGAAATGTTTATGAACATTCCCAGCCCTCAGAAGGCTTGAAAGTTGTCATCGCACAAGGCCTTACAGGCACACGGGATGTGTGCTGTTGGAGGGGAGAGGTGCAGCAAGAAAAGATGGAGTTACCAAAGTGTTAGCTGACCGATGGAGAGTATGCGAGAATATTTGCATGTGCATGGAAGAGGGATGCGAATGTACTTCGCAAATAGTGTGTATGTTCACAGTGGGCATTACGAGTGAAGGTGAGAAGTGTGGAGTTGGGGGCACATGTGAGAGTGGAGGAGGAAGGGTCACAGAACACACAAATCTATCTATACAGTGGTACCTCGGGTTACATATGCTTCAGGTTACAGACTCCGCTAACCCAGAAATAGTACCTCGGGTTAAGAACTTTGCTTCAGGATGAGAACAGAAATTGTGCTCCGGCGGCGCGGCAGCAGCAGGAAGCCCCATTAGCTAAAGTGGTGCTTCAGGTTAAGAACAGTTTCAGGTTAAGAACGGACCTCCTGAACGAATTAAGTACTTAACCCGAGGTACCACTGTATATCCTTGGTTGCTGAAGCACCTTGGAACTGGTACGTTTCGGCTCCCGAACGATTGAAAACCAGAAATGAGTGTTCGGGTTTTCAAACGATTTTCGGAAGCCGAATGTCCAGCGTGGTTTCTGATTGGCTGCAGGACGCTCCTGCAGCCAATCGGAAGCTGCGCCTTGGTTTTTGAACAGTTCCGGGTGTCAAACGGACTCCCGGAATGCATTCTGTTCGAGAACCAAGGTACGACTGTATGTTGGTTTCCACTGAAATGCAATGCATATTCCTCTCCCCAATATAGGTTACCAGCTGAACTCTGCAGAGTGTGTGGATATCCGTTCAAAGCGCGTGGTGCCAGATCAGTACTGCCACTACTATCCTGAAAATAAGAAACCAAAGCCTAAGCTGAAGGAATGCAATATGGATCCCTGCCCTTCAAGGTTTGCATTGCCAATTTATAAATGGATGGGTGGATCCCAGTCGGTGCACTGGGGAGCCTGCGTCAGTGGTGGAGAGAAGGTTTTGCTTTTCAGTGAAGAAAGGAATAGTGACCAGCACCAGTATTATTTTTGCACCCACCCACCCCGTGAATCGGTTCATTTGATTGAGTGGGTGCTGTGATTCTGTCTGTATAACCTGGAAATTGAACTTACTATTCTTGGGCAGAGGTAGCCCTCCAGATGCTTCAGGGCTACAAGTCCCATCCTCCCTGATCATTGGCTGTGCTTGCTGGGGCTGATGGGAGTTGTAGTTCAGCAGCATTTGGAAGGCACCATATTCGCCGCTGCTGTTCTTGAACAAAAAGGGCTGAGCCAAAAGTTCTTGTCATTATTGGTAGTGAAAGAAGGGATAATTTAAGCAGAATTTAAGCAGCTGTATCACCACTTTCAGACGAAGATTATACATGCACAAATTTATTTGTATTTGGAATGTATTTGTCCAAACTACCCATGAATCAATGTATATTTAAGGGAAACAATAAGTTCTTCCATTTACATATACGTTATATAGTTCTGTAATCTTAATTATAATTTTTGTAATAATTGTTTAGGGTTGCCCTATTTCAAAGAGGATGCCATGATGGCCATTCAAAGCAAATGAATGCAATTTGTCCCAATTTCTACCCCGGAAAAAGAGGACGTGTCCCAGAAAAAGAGGACACATGGCAACCCTATTTATTGTTGTCTTCTTCTGCCTTTTTAAAATGGTTTACGCATTCTTTTTCGTACTTTTTCTTTTAACTCGTAATATTCTTAATTTTTTCAAAAGATGGAAATTAGACTCCAAAATTAAGAAGGCTAAATAGTTTATCTGATTTGGAGTTGGATAGATAAAGCTAACTCCCATATAATGAATAGTCATGCAAGAGTGAAGGAGGAAGGGGTATCCATATTTTTCACAAACAGAGCAATTGTTGTGCATTGCATGTCTGTTTCTCTGACACTGGCTGCCCGAGTGGAAGTGTTCCAGCTTTTACCACAATCTAGAAGTCGCCTTCCTTAGACTTGGGGAAATTTGCTTGATTTGGAGGCAAATTAGTAACCTTTGCTGCCTATGAATGCTGGAGAAAAGGTGAAATACTTTGAATTTTGTTTTAATTACTGGGATTAAAGTTGATGATTATATCAGGATTTGGGGGGAGAAGAAGAAAACAGACTGACTCATGGTTTGATGATAGATATTTCCGGAATGCTACGTGTGAAACGAAGGGAGCATTGGCTAACATGCAAGAAGCCAGAGTAACTCATTATTTGGAAGCTTTCATTGAATTAAGCAAAGGGTGTAAAGAATTGCAGCAATGCTTTCACTAGCTCCGGATGTTTCCAAGAGAATGCAGAGCCAGCTGGAGAAAATGTTAGCCAAACAATTAAGAAAGTGGTCAGTTCATTCTGCCTTCGCTTTAACATTTTTCAGCTGTGAAGCACAGCTTTCAGGTAATACGGATATCAAAGGTCTACTGATTCCATTCAGAATCAGTACGTGAGGAGGGTATTCTTTGTACAAAACAGAACACCACCTTTCTTATTATGATCCAAAGCTAGTCTGTCAAAGTTGTCATCTTCACTGAATACCAGGATGGTAACATTATTAAAGGATAAAATTATTCTATGGAAATAGCCAGAAGCTTTCAAAGTTAGCACTGATTTATATCCCAGACAGTGACTGAGTTAAATCAGTCACTAAGTGAACCGCTGTGATAGGATCCTCATGTGAATTTTTTTTATTATTATTATTTTTTGTTAATGCAGGCAGAATAGTAAGCTTTGGAAGTGGGTAGGCAGCATATTTTGGATTTAGATGTTCATGACTTGTTGGCACAGATTAATCCTCAAAGAACATCGCCCTCCTCCCTAAGCCACTATATATAACAAAACTTACATACTTGACCTAGCTAGTTTTCTAGTTGTGGTTTTTGTCTATTAAAAATGAATGAGTCAAATCCCATATGGCTGACTGGCAACACAACTTAGAATAAACGGTGAATGGAAAATGTCAGATTGTAGGGGGCTTTCAATTTTGTTGTTAAAGAGTTGAGTTAAATTATAAATGAGTGGGAGCTTGTCTTTTCTGTATTGAATGCTATAGGTTTTTTTATATGGTATTATTGTTGCAAAAGGCATTGGATATTGTACTGGATTGTGTTTGCTTACATCATAATTTGTATGATGTACGATTATATGACTATATAATTATATTATATCTGAAAAAGTGTGCATGCACACGGAAGCTCATACCAATAACAAACTTAGTTGGTCTCTAAGGTGCTACGGGAAGGAATTTTTAAATTTTGTTTCGACTATGGCAAACCTACACGGCTACCTACCTGTAACTATTATATGACTGATAGCCTTTGGTTAAGCCAAGAGTAACCAACCTGGTATCTTCGAGACATTTGGGACAACAACTCCCATCAGCCCCAGACAACATGCCCTAGAGTCAAGGATGAGAGAGTTGTAGCCTATTATTATTATTATTATTATTATTATTATTATTATTAATATGCCACCCATCTGACAGGGTTATCCCAGCCACAAAATATTAAAAACACAATAAAACCCCAACCATTAAAAGCTTTCCTGAACAGGGCTGCCTTCAGATGTCTTCTAAAACTCAGATAGTTTATTTCCTTGACATCTGATGGGAGGGCGTTCCACATGGCGGGTGCCACTACCGAGAAGGCCCTCTGCTCGGTTCCCTGTATCACCATTTCTGGAACTTACCATGTTGACTGTCCCCAGACTAAACAATGAAGATCTGTAGGGCTGGGCTGTGGGCTGCTGCCTGAGGTGAGCCATGAGTTGGGAGTCAGAAGCTGCATGTCGATCCAAGAATCAGGGTCAAAAAACAAGCCAGATTTCAGGACCAAATGATATCCAGGATTACAGGGGCACTCGGAGCTCAGGAAGACCTTGGTGCTCACGCAAGGCTCAACTGAAAAAAATAAGAAGCCCTCCTTTCCCAAAACGACCCACTGACCAGCCTGGGTGGGCAGAGTTAGTCTGCAGGCATAGGCAAACTCGGCCCTCCAGATGTTTTGGGACTACAACTCCCATGGTCCCTAGCTAACGGGACCAGTGCTCAGGGTTGATGGGAATTGTAGTCCCAAAACATATGGAGAGCCAAGTTTGCCTGTGCCTGGTCCAGGGTCTGAAGGTACTTTACTGTTGTAGTTCAGCAGTTTACCACACAGGGCAGCTGCACACAGATGTAGTAGCTCTTGACAATGGCAATGTTTCTGGAATTTCTCTGAGCATGTCACATACATGCACAAACTGCCTCTGGTGCATCCTTAACTCCCACCGTCTGCTCAGGATAATATGAATGTCCAGCTCCAAGAGGCATAGAGTGATGAGTGCATCCAATATCGTTGCTTGGGATTCCTTAAATTTTTTTAAAAGGCACACATCAACCCCTCTGAAGTCACACCAGTGGCCCCCAGTTTGGGAATCATTGATCTACCTGAAGCCAGCATCTCACATGCATTCCTTTCCTTTTAGACACTCATCAGTCAACGCTTTCATTTTTTTCCCTTTAGGGTTACAGGCTCCAGTGAAACAAAATGAATGCAATGCAAAAGGAAAGGAAAGATGCTTGTGGTGCAAAGACCACACGGTGCCGTTGCCAAGTTCCTAAAGGCTGCTGCTGCTGCAGCGTACATAGACCATATTGAGTTGCACAATGACATTTAAGGCACGCTGGCTGTTGGATCGTCTGGTGCTGTTTCCTGGCTCTGCTAAAGTATCTTAAAATAACACTACAGTATCTAGCCCAGAACCTCACATTAAAATGCCAGCTGGCAGACCTGGAGATATATCCAAAGGAGAAAAAGGAAACGCTCTCGGTGGATTTCATTTCCTATAACTAAACTGTCCTGTTTCCTCTAATCCCAGCCGAACGTAATCATCGATAGCGACCCCCTCGGAAGCATAGATGCTCAAAGCTCACCAGGCCTGTTTCTGCAGACCCACTCTGGCAAAACTTAGATCATAAAAGGTTACAGAACCTTCTGGAAGTAGGTTGGGAGCTTTATAAGTAGGGGGGAACATGTAATACGAGTACTTTCCATTAATATCAGCGCTATAAAAGCAAAGGCGCTAAGATGCTATGGGGTGAATGTTCTGCTTTGTTTCTCGTTCCTCCTCCTTGTGGGTGTCAGGGCCCAGCCTGGGTTGTGGGCAGGTTGGCCCAAATCCATAGCTGTAGTCTATGCTCTCCCGTTGAGGCCCCAGAGGTCAGTTGCTGGAGGTGGAGATAAGGTCTTGAGCTGGAGTAGCTGGCAGAGGCTACTTCTTTCTTGACCAGTAGGGTAGACATGTGACCTACTTGTTATGCACTGAGTTGAATAGGATTCAGAGTGCAGCAGTCTGATTGGTCCTAGAACAATGCAGCAGTCTGATTAGTCTGCAGGAGCCACCCAATCCAGCTCCAGATGAAAGTGAATCCACAACCTGATTGGTCTACAGGAGAATTCCGGAATTAACCAATCACGTGCAGCCCATTGTGTAAATAATGTATATAAAGCAGATACTTTGGGGGGAACATTCATTTTCCTCCTCCCACTATGAGCTGAATAAAGAGCATGAAATCCACTCTCGAGTATATTTCATTAATAGAGGACAGTCTTCTATTTGAAGAGCTGGCAGAGGGCAGCACTCACCTGGAAGGTGTTCTCTGTTTGAAGAGCTGTCCTGGTCCATTCTTGACTTAAGGATCAAGAAACCCTCAGAAGGGAGAGCAAGAGGAGCAGTGAAATAGTTGGCTATTAACAGTTAACAGCAATGGACAGCAGACTGAGCAGAGCACTCGGTCTTCTGCCCTGAGGGTTGAGATGAATTGCATTTCTGTTTAAGTTGTGCTTCTCATTTCCACATTTGCATATAATAAGATCATGCAGATATGTGTTCACTTTTGTCCTCTTTGGGTACTGCATTTTCTCTTTTCTGGCATAGAGTAGATTGCCACCATTTTGACCTGAAAATGGCAGGAGGTTATGTTCCTACATCTTATCCCAGGCCTGTGCAGTCTTGAGGTTTTGCACATTCCTGTTTTCTGTCCTCAAAGAAGGCTTTGAGGCTTGATCGTCTGCAGTTCCTGATAGCCTAGGATTAATTCAGGGTAGATTACAGAAACTGGGGATGGATATACAAACAGGAAAAAAACAACGCTATAAAGAAGTCATAAATGAAATCGTCATAACAAAAGGAAAAAAACCTATGTAAAATCGCGTAGAAAAGTTTTGTGCTCTACAGTGCCATCTGGTGTTGCATGTTTATAATGCACTTAAAATGTTGGGTTTTTTGTTTTTTTTTACTAATGTAGCTTAGTCCTGGGAGAACAGCTCCCTGCCCCAAAGGGCATACAGTCTGAAAACAGTAGCAAGGGAGGCAACAGAGTAAGAGAAGAATTATGTGATTATTTCAGATAGCACATACTTAGTCTTAGTTACAGTAGGATGTTGAGGGTGGCAAGTTATCTTGTTTGTGGGTTTGCAGTGCATATGACACACACAGCTCTATCCTTCATTATCTTGTTGCTGCTCCCAGCTTTCACTGCCTGAGGTTGCTACTTCACTTTGCCTAATGGTAGGGCTGGTCTTGCCTTGGACTGCTAGAAACTTGGCGGCAGAGCTTTGTTTTTGGGATATTTCACAGGAATTGCATAGAAGCTTGAGAACAAACCGGTTCAGTTGATAAGATCGGAATGGGTTCAATAGGTAGCACGAGGGATACCCACCTCACAAACTAGTTGTTTCCAGAAATTCTGATGGGTGTTCAAATGAATATGTTCATGACACAAAGAAAAGCCTATCCTGGTGTTCCGCAAATAACTTTGCAAATGCTTGTCTTGTTCACAGTGACGGATTCAAGGAAATCATGCCTTACGACCACTTCCAGCCACTTCCTCGGTATGTATGGCCTCTGTTGAGATTAGCCTTCCATTAATAATATAATACAGTGTACCGTACTTTTCTGTGTATAAGACGAGGGATTTTTTACTCAAAAATGATGTTTAAAAATGGGGGTTGTCTTATACACAGATAGTGCGTGGGGGGGGGACACGGGCGATTGGTCGCAGGCGTGAGTAGGAGCTTGTCAGTGGCGATTTTGTGGGTGATTGGTGGCTGGGTCAAGTGCTGCTTTGGATTGGTTGCTGCTTCGGAAAAATTGGGTGGGTGATTGGTTGCTGCGGCAAAGGTTGCTCTGGATTGGCTGCCACTTCAGCGATTGGGCGTGTGATTACCGTCTGCTGTTTTTGAGCAGGCAGGCGCATGTTGTCATTGGCGACATGAGTGATTGTCAGCATTTCTCAGTTGGGTTAGTGATTTTCGGCATCCCCTCCCCCAAAGAAAGCTCAACAACTCTGGGCAATCCCCCGCCCCCATTTTCTTAAATTTGAGCCCCCCAAAATAGGGGGTGTCTTATACACGGGGGCGTGTTATACACAGAAAAATACGGTAATTAGTTTGTGCCATTTGTTCAGATGTCTGCCTACCCAAGATGAAGACTAGCAGTAACTGTTTGCCATAGATGGCATGACTGAGCTTGACAGCCCATGACGTTGAGTTCTTGAGATAAGTTCGCACCAAAGCACATGGCACTTAAAGAGCGCGACCTGCCACTAATGCACTTTCCCGCTTCAAGTGCATGGGCTCCATTAGTAAGTTATGTGCAAGATAGCAATTGTTGAGGATAGTGTATCAATCAGCTAAATAAAGCCAAGTCCTAGCAAAGGGATTTAAAAAACCAACACTCCAGACTCAACACTGCAGATGTGTTCAGTGAGACCAGGTCTGGAGAGGATTGATGGACAGAGGGCGTTCCAAACCACCATCACTCTCAGAGAATTTAAGGTAGTATGATTCTTCATTGCCAAATAGTTTGTGGACTCCTCTCACTGTTCTCTCTGTTTATGGGTTTTGTGGGGTTTTCCAACACTTGTGACAAGGGACGCAGGTGGTGCTGTGTGTTAAACCACAGAGCCTAGGGCTTGCCGATCGGAAGGTCGGCGGTTCGAATCCCCGTGACGGGGTGAGCTCCTGTTGCTCGGTCCCTGCTCCTGCCAACCTAGCAGTTTGAAAGCACGGCAAAGTGCAAGTAGATAAATAGGTACCGCTCTGGCGGGAAGGTAAACGGCGTTTCCGTGCACTGCTCTGGTTCGCCAAAAGCGGCTTAGTTATGCTGGCCACATGACCCGGAAGCTGTACGCCGGCTCCCTCGGCCAATAAAGCGAGATGAGCGCCGCAACCCCAGAGTCATCCGTGACTGGACCTAATGGTCAGGGGTCCCTTTACCTTTACCAACACTTGTGATAACAGCCATAAAGACTAAATGAAGAAACAAATACCTCGTCCCCAAATGTTCCAGCGCTGGAAATATTAGGTTTGGTTAAGTGTGGGGAATTTTTGGCTTTCCAGATGTTGCTGAACTTCAACTCCCATCAGCCCTAGCAAGCATCGCCAATGGCTAGGAATGATGGGAGTCATAGTTAGTAACATCTGGAGGCTCCCAACCTAAGATGTGCCCATTTGTTTATTTGACCTAAGATGTGCCCATTTGTTTATTTGGGCCCCACCTATATTTTGGGTTAAAGTGGGTTTTGCAGGGGGTGTGGGTTGAGCATCGCGAAAACCTGCATAACCTTTGAACAAGCAGCAGTTGGAGGAGTGTGCATGCCTCTGTTGGCAAATGCATGCTCATATAAAATGCATGCTCATTTGAACTGTGTTGTCTGAAACGAGCTCAGGAATATTTTAATGACCCAACCATGTAGGCAGAGACCAACTTGTATGGCTTTTTCCACCTATCAGCAAATAAGCAGCTCTCATGTGACTGAGAGAATATCAGAATGCCTTTTTTCCACTTTCCAGCCTAAGGCACACTTAATTTTTCTCTTCATTGGGGATGGAGATGTGGCTCTCCAGATGTTGCTGGACTTCCAACTCCCATCAGCAATATGACAACATGACCAGTAGTTGAGGATAATGGGAGTTGTTATTGGTAACCTCTCGGTTGGACTACCATAGTATGCTGTATGTGGGGCTGCCTTTGGGGTCGGCCTGGAGGCTGCAGCTGGTGCCGAATGTGGCAGCTGGATTGCTTGTAGGGGCAAACTATCACCAGCATATAACATCTTGCTTGTGGGATTTGCTCTGATTGCCAGTCTGCTATTGGGCCAAATTCAAGATGTTGGTATGAATATACAACTCCTCATACAGCTCAGGTTAATTGAGCAACCACCTTAAACCTTCTATTCCCAGGAAAATTTATTCTACAAGTTCCAAAGATCTCAGAAGCCCACTCTACAGTACCTCTGAGCAGGGCTTTTAGCATGGTGGCCCCTTTCTTGTGGAATAGTATACCTGTTGTGATACAATAGGCACCCAGTTCCTGCCGTTTCCAGCAACAATTGAAGACAGTTCCTCCCAACTGAATAAATGGTTCTTTGCCCTGAGTGTCTATTTTGCATTGTTTTAGTTTTGTTTTAAATGTACCAGCTGGTTTTTCCTGTTTTTATTGTACATTATCTTGAGATGACTGTGTAGGTGATAGATAAAATGATAGCACAAATAATATAATCAAAGAGCATCTGTAGGTTGCCCATCTCTGTCCTACATGGTGACCCATTAAGTTTTATCCTGTATCAAGAGTTCACTACAGCTCCAAGCCATCTCCAAGGATCAGGTTTTTAGAGTTGAGTGTAGGTTATACTACTGTGACTTCTTCCTTCCTCTACTGACACATATTACTCTTCTGATTCAAGTATTGATTCTCCACTATCACCTTCTGTGCTTCGAGCAAACTTTGTGGAGGGTTACATTCCCCCCCCCCCTCCACAAAGTGCCCACTAAGTTTATCAATTTCAGCATGGACTCAGCACCTTCTCTTAAACAAATAATGATGTTTGTTTCTTTGGGCTTTGGCTGAACAGAAACAGTGGCTTTGTTGTTGCTGTAAGGGCCAACCAGTCTGCACTCTGCACAGCCAGCTGGGGTGGTGGACAGGAAGTAGCTTTTGGGCTGTTGCAACAGGTAGCCAATCAGTACCCTGCACAGTCAGAATCAAAGGAACCAGTCGCTCCTGGACTCAGTTTCGCTTTGAAAGTTCTGCCCCTGAAGGAGTGGCTTGAGATTTACGGGAGATTCACTCCTCTGCCCTTAACATTCCGACTTGAGCTCTTTCCTCCAACCCTTGCGATGCAGAGAATAGGAAGTCGTCCCCCCCCCCCAATGCATGGGTTTCCTTGTATGGACTCTGTGGCACCTGCTGTGTTCACACACAGCAGAAGTTAAGACAAGGCGCTTAACCCGAGCTTGGCAGGGAAGTAGTAGAGCACATGCGCTGCATGCAGACAGTCTCAGGTTATTCCCCAACATCTTGGCTGGGAGGCGCGCTCACAAACACCCCAAAACCCTGGAGAGGCTCTGCCAATCATCGTAGACATCTGTGAGCTAAATGGACCACTGCCCTGACTTGGTTAAAGGTAGCTTCCTGTGACTTCGCTCGCTGTTTCTTGAGCACCAGTCATCTATAAATAGTAGGGCCATATGCAAGCTTCCTTTATGACCGTTTAGTGCACTGTGTTGCCTTCGTTAGTCAAATGAGAAGCCTGGGGCAGAGAGCGGTGGGAGTCCAATGAGCTGAGCTGTGGCTCAAGTTGTAAATGCACTCCCGGACTGTTTTAACAGATGGAGCAATCTTTTGAAAGAAGGAGGTGGGAAATCACCAGGATAAATGTTCCCCCACCTCTGCACACACACACACACCCTACCTTTGAAGGCTTTTGGAATGGCTCCCGCATAGTTCAGGCTTGCAGGAGTGTTGAGGGATCCCTTGACAGACGCAGACTCTGGAAAGTATCTATCGAACTGCCTGGCTCACTAGGCCCCTTGTCCCACCTGGAACTGACTCCTAGGAATATGGGACGAGGGAGTGTATTTTAAATTGCTGAGATAAAGAAAAACAGCTGTAAAAATGTACGCCATAAACACTTCCTGCAGCTACCATCACATAAGGCGCTTTTGCATTGTGGCATATACAAATCCGTGGACCGCTAATCTCACTCGACAGTTAAATGTACTTTACATCCCGATGATTATTATTTTAAAAACAAGTAACTTTTTAGCACTTAATGCAGTGCTTTAAAGTGTTCATCGTGCTGCTTGTGCACCACCCCAGACAACAGCAATGTGTGCAAACGGCTGTCAAGAAGCATTTTCCATCAGTTCTCCAAATGAGTAAGCTAGAAAGTGAAACTCTGCAAAATAGGTCTGTATTATTGTTCCCACATGGCAGGTGGAGCAGGAAGGGGAGGCGCTGGAGCTGAAAGAAGGGGGTCTGGCTAAGGGGGACTTTTCCAAGTCTGAGATCCACATTCCCTTGTGGGCAACCTTTTTTTTGGGGGGGGGTCTCATGCCAGTGGTTAGAGGGACCATAGCAAGAGAGAGTGGGGCAACTGCATGGAAGCCACAGATTTCTGAACACATTAGGACAGGGAAGGGCAACCTGTGGCCTACTAGACATTGTTGAATGCCAACTCCCATCAGGCCCTGCCAGCATGGCCAATGGCCAGGAATGATGGGAGTTCGATCCAAACAACATCTGGAGGGAGTCATGTTCCCCACCCCTGCATTAAGACAAGGTGATTGCTCATGTTGTCACAACATTGTGGTGGTTGTTTAGATTTATGCAGTAATGTGTTTTCAGTGTATGCTTTGAAATGTAATTATTAGCAACATGACGGGACATACTCAGGGCTGCTGTCAACACTCAGTACCCTTTGGGCAGCTCCTGGGGCCAGACTGTCTAGCAGGGCCCACAGATGCTGGTGTTTGCCTTAGCTTCACTGTGCCACCTGCTTAGGCCTTGCCATTCGTGAGTTTGTGTGGTGGCTGGGCCTGCAAATCCACCCACCATTTTGTCTCGGTGTCAGGCCTATGCCCCTATAAAGCCCTGCCGCATTGTTCTCAGACACAGCTGGGGTTGCTTGTATTCTTGGCCTGGGCTTCTAAAGGCAGTCCTGAACCAGCACCTTGGTCCTTGTCCAAGGTCCTGAGCTCTCCTTGCTTTGACTCCTGCCCTGTTCTAGAGCCTGGGCCTGCTGACCTCCCTCTGGTTTGATGACTACCTTCTCCTGGTGGTCGACACCGCTGTGGATCAGGACTGAGCCAGCCCTTTACATGCTTACATTTGTGAAAATGTGCACACAGGAACGTTCTGTTGGGGACCAGGAATTGCTGTGGTGCAGAACTGCATTACGGATTGAATCCAGCTAACATAGTAGACCTGTTGAAATTAATGGACCCAAGCTAGTTGTGTCCATTAATTTCAATGAGTAGATTCTGCTTATGACTAACTTTGGCCGCAACCTGATGTATTTATTTTACTTTACTTATTAAAATCATTTGTAAGCTTCCCTTCATGGATACAGATACCAGGGCAGGGTCCAAAGCATTAAAACAGACATGACCGCAAACAACACAGCACAAAAAACACAGTTCATCACACTAAAATGGCAGCTTAAAAATCAACAGAGTAGGTTAGCCAGTCTGTCAAATAAAACCCTTGCCAAATATGGCTTAACCTGGCACCAAATGGATAATGCCCATGCCAGTGACTTAGAAATGTGTGTTTGAAGAAGGATGGGGTTGCTGCCCCAAATCACAGCCCAAATCACAGCCCTTCACTTCTCCCTCCACGATGTGCAAGGTAAAGGTACCCCTGACCATTAGGTCCAGTCGCGGAGAACTTGGGGGTTGCAGTGTTCATCTCGCTTTACTGGCCGATGGATCTAGAAAGCTTCCAGGTCAATGTGGCCAGCATGACTTCGCGGCTTCTAGCGAACCAGAGCAGCACACAGAAACGCCGCTTACCTTCCTGCTGGAGCGGTACCTATTTATCTACTTGCACTTGACGTGCTTTCGAACTGCTAGGTTGGCAGGAACTGGGACCGAGCAACGGGAGCTCACCCCGTCGCTGGGATTTGAAGCACCAACCTTCTGATCGGCAAGCCCTAGGCTCTGTGGTTTAGATCACAGTGCCACCCGCATCCCTGATGTGCAAGGTAGCTTACCCTATTTCCTGATTTCATTACTCTGTGCCTTTGCTTGCTTGCTTGCTTGCTTGCTTGCTTGAACAATCTAAAGACCACCTTTCTGCTAAAGCTCCCTCCGCACTCAGTGGAAGAGTCCAACAGAACAATTTATAATTAACAAACCAGCATCGCTTACCAATTAAAGGTGTACACCAGCAATAAGAAACCAGAGCAAAGCAAGTAAAAATGCAGACTAAAATCCCAGGAGAATAAAAGCATCCCAGGGTGACAGCCGGTGTTAGTCCTACTCTGAGCAGACCCAGTGAAATTAATGGGTATGACTAACTTATGTCCATTGACTTCAGTGGGTCTACTCTGTGTATTGGATACAACCCTCAATGTCCTTGTGGACCACACTGCACAGCTCAGACACTGTTGCTGAACAGAGGTAGACTTCCCTACTTGTTCCCTATTTTGCTGGCTTCCTGCCACTGATGGAGCCGGGGCAAGTCACAGCGTAATGGTGTTAGGTCCAAGGTCACACTGCACTGGGGGGGGGCACTCACAATGGGGCTGGGTTTTTTTCCAGCAGCAACCCCCTGGGATTTTTCAAATCATGTACTTCTGTTCCACAGCTCCCTGTTGAACACTCCCTACAGAATTTTGCTCCTGTGCAACACATTGAGTGGCCTTTTTGCTGCTACGCTGTGCTAGCTCTCGCAGTAGATTAGCTCTGGAACTAGACATCCTTTAGTGTGTTATATATTACATCAATCGTTCCTTTGGGTTAAGTGGCATGAAAGGAGAGCAGCAGATGAGCACATTTATCAGGGGCGATGGTGAAATCATTAGCTATCTGCTTCATGCTGCCTGGTTTTGATCATGTAAGTTTGGTTTAAATGTCAACGCTCGGCGTACAATAAGTTTCACGTTCGGTTTGTGTATAAGGTGATTAATTTGCTCTGAGCGGGGAGTTGCGTGAATTATTTCAGGCAGGGAGCATTCTTGAGTCACCTCCTGCATCTTGGGGAGCAGTTATATAAATTTACCTTTTGGATTTATAGGTTTCTGCTCCATCTGCTCTGTGTTTGACTTCTTTACAGTGCCTCCGCTGCTTCCAACAAACGACTTTGAGTGGGATACTCTTGCTGCTTCCAACCCATGCAGCGGGTGCAACAGGCTTGCATTTATTTTCCTGAGCCATTACTGACCGTAATATCCAAATACGGGTGTGTGTTTTTTTTGGGGGGGGGAATATACATATAAAACAGTGATTTCAAACATTAAAATACAGAGTTCTTTCAAACTCTTAGACCTCCTTCCTTCCTTCCATGGGTTCCTTCTTTAAGATTAAATTTACTGGATCTTTCACCCTTATCTAGCTATTATATAACCGTAATTACCATTAAAACAATTCCACAGTACAAGTGTCTTTACATCCCTGCCAAAGATTTTAACTGTTTACAGTGGTCTTTTAAGTAAATTACAAATTTACTCCAGTCTTTAGAAAATACTTGATCTTCCTGGTTTCGGATTTTCCCCGTCAGTTTCGCCATTTCCGCATATTCCACCAATTTCATCTATTATTCTTCTTTTGTTGGTATTTCTCCTTCCTTCCACTGGGCTAGCAGCATTCTCACTGCCTATCCAAACGTGTTTTAGAACAGAACGTTAAGCATGGACTTCTTTGAGTTGCTAGCAGGAAAATATAATGTTGATCCAAAAGGGACTGTACTATACATTGCCACCCCACACCGGTGAATCTGCAGATCTTGAAGCCACCCCTAAAGTTCTTCATTGGAAGCAAAGATAGGCACAGTTTTGCAAGTCATCCAGACTTGGGTTGATTTAGATTCCTGGCCAAAATGTTCTGGACTCCTAGTCCTAGATTCCAAGTCTTAGTGGACCTTCTCCAGAATCTTCCCTAGTATGTTCAACGATTACGATACACCAGGCAGGTCTTGTCTGAGAACATTAAGCAGAGTTATCACAACTGAAGGGCTCTGGAGATGGTGGTGTGTTGCCCATGCAAAAAGTAGTCTAGGAAGCATCCATTAGGATTTGACACCCTTTTAAAAATTTGAGAATTGGTACATAAGCTTTAGATAAAACAACATTACAGAATTGAGATTCAGCAGTGGGTCTGATTACTGACAGTATTAAGTGTCGGTTTTCAAAGAAGAAAGATGGATCTACTGCTTTCATTAAGAGCTTGCGTCTAGAAACCATATAGAGGTCGGACTCATGGAAATTTTTGTGTTCCCTCCCCACACCAACCCCAGCTGGGAACACAACCCGTGGACAGCATGTTCAGTTTCCTGTGGAGGTGGAATCCAGAGGAGGAGTTTCGTGTGTGTGGAGGAGACCATGCATGGAGAGATATTACAAGTAGAGGAGTGGAAATGCATGTATGCTCCCAAACCCAGGATCATGCAAGCTTGCAACCTGTACGATTGCCCTAAATGGATCGCTTTGGAATGGTCACAGGTAAGCTCACAAAGAATTTAACCCTTCATTTTTTAAAAACAAAAAAACTGATCCCCTCCCCCCAGATATACGAAAACACTGTGTTGTTGTTGTTTAGTCATTTAGTCGTGTCCGACTCTTTGTGACCCCATGGATGAGAGCACATGTGAGAGCACTCTTTGTGACCCCATGGTAGACCTCCTGTCTTCCACTGCCTCCCGCAGTTTGGTCAAACTCATGTTGGTAGCTTCGAGAACACTGTCCAACCATCTCGTCCTCTGTCGTCCCCTTCTCCTTGTGCCCTCCATCTTTCCCAACATCAGGGTCTTTTCTAGGGAGTCTTCTCTTCTCATGAGGTGGCCAAAGTATTGGAGCCTCAGCTTCAGGATCTGTCCTTCTAGTGAGCACTCCGGACTGGTTTCCTTAAGAATGGATAGGTTTGATCTTCTTGCAGTCCATGGGACTCGCAAGAAGACACTGTAGGGGGAAATAACTGGTGTCCTTGCACTAATGGAACATGTTGCTTAGAACTGCGTTGCACACAAGCCACAGTTTCTTGGGGCGGCAACATTACTTTTCCCCTAGGGCTCTTGCTGTTGCAGCAGCAGTGCCAACTGCGTCTCTGCCCTGGATGAATCGCATCATCCACAGTACTCCAGATCTAGTGTCATTCGTCATTGGGTGGGGGGATAGGTGTGGAATCGCAGCTGCCATCAAATCTGGCTAAGAATATTCAGCAAAATGGCTTCTCCCCTTCCAGAAGGGACAGAAGAAATATATAAGGGGAAGGGGAGCATCTTCTCCATCTAGATTGGCCTCTGTGAGGCAAGGAGGAGCCCAGACCAGTCCCAGATGGTAAAGCAGAGCAGATGGGAGCTGGTGATGATGATAGTTCACTTGGGCTATGAGCTAAGGGAACACTTGTTTATTTTTTGAGGCTGTTTTGGACCTGGTCCATGGCCATATTAGGGAATGAAAAGGAAAATATTGAAGATGGACCAACAATGGTAGCTTTTTTTCTTTATTAAACTGTAAGTTATCTCACACTTACGTATGTATCCCGAAATGGCATTAGCAAGGCCAAGTTATATGATTTATTGGATCCTCCTCGTTGCTGCTGTTTCAGAGAAAAATAAGGACTGATTTGGGTTAATTTGTTTCATATGCCTGTTTTCGTCCATACTCTGCCTTTGTTATACACTGCAGTGATTTGCAAGCCACTCAGAGAATGGAGTTTTAGACTTCAAGGCAGTATATAGATTTTAAAGTAAATAATAATAAAATATAAACTATGTCTGCACATGTACTTCCGTTTAATGTGTTAATCAGCTAAAGGCAGATGATAATAATTGGGGGGGTGTTAGTTTTGTTTGTTACTGCGTTGTGCATTGTGTTTTTGTATTGTGATCCTCGGATGAAGGGCGGTGGAGAAAGTTAATATATAATAAATAATACAATAATAATTTGACTGAACATCCTTGAATCGGTTGACAACTCTGGGGTTTTGTTTTTGTGTTGCTCTGTAGTGCACCGTGACGTGTGGGCGAGGGTTACGGTACCGAGTGGTGCTGTGCATTGATCACCGTGGGCAGCACACGGGCGGCTGCAATCCTCAGCTCAAGCTGCACATAAAAGAAGAATGTATCGTGCCGGTCCCCTGTTACAAGCCCAAAGGTAACTCTCATATACCTGCCTAAAGACACAGGGTTGTATCCAGTGTAGCGATAGAATCACTTCGTGGTATGCTTGCTTCCCTGGTGAAATGTTGTGTGCCAGCAGAACACCGTTGCACAAGGGAATGCGCCAGCCGGTTGGTGGTGATTTTCTTGCACAACGGATTGTGCAACCTGTTATGCGATGTGTTTCGGCTAGCACTGCTGTCGCATTGGATTCCTCTCTTTTGCTACTCTGAAACTCACTCAACACAAGCCCTTTCGCCAGCAGACAGATAACGTTTAATACAGCCGATGGAAGGAGAGCAGTTCTGGTAGAATAACTTCTTTTGCTGTTGGAAGGGCACCTTCCATCAGAGGAAATGAACCTTTGGATCCAACCCATGGACAAGTGAAGAGTCACATAAGTACTTGGATATGTAATTTTGGGTATAATATATTTCCTGCTTCTTATTCATTTCCTTCCTTCCTTCCTTCCTTCCTTCCTTCCTTCCTTCCTTCCTTCCTTCCTTCCTTCCTTCTTTCCTCCCCCCACCCCTCATTGTTTCATTTTAATGTGTTTTTATTGTGTATTTACACATCCATGTAAATCGCCTTGCAACTTTCCTGTGTGTGGAGCGATTCAGAAATGGAGTAAATCTAACCTGATGACTCATGCACTCCTCATTTCCTGCTCATCTGCACACACTATTTGCACGTCACACTTATCATGCACTGCATTCAGAAACTCAGAGGCCTAATCTAGCCAAGGGATTCGTAGCTGTCACTAGGCTGCACCTCCCAGTAACACCTAGCGAAAAGAAGACATGTAGCTGCAACATGTACACCCTCAGCCTCCCTACTGCTGCTGTGTAGTTTGTTGCCAGCTTCTTCTGGAGGTGGGGAACTGCAGACCATAGAAACTGCATGCCACAAATCTTCACTCCTAGATGTTACACAAGGAAGCTGCAGGGGGGAGATGCAGGTCACTTCCCCACCAATAGCACAGAGCCCTTTATCTCCCTAGCCCTGGTATGCTTCTTTATTTCCGGCGTTGGGATGTTAATTAAAACCTCAGCATCTCTGCCAAGGATAAAGGGGCTCTCATTTCAATACACCTAAACCATAGCTCTCATTGCAAATAGCTTTCAGTATTTCAAAGACTGCACCCAGCATTTTGCTCAGTTTTTGTTTGTTTCTGGTGCAGATTTTGCCTGATTTGGAGGTAACCTTGTGAAAGCACGTTTTTCTTCTGTAAATCGACTTGCTTTGTGCTTTTACTTGATACCATGCAGCCTAGGTTGTCTCTCTGTGACCAGATTATATTAATTTGGCTTTGACTGTGCAAGTGTGTGTGTGTGTGTTTGTAGATGGGGAGAGAATTATTAGCTGAAGTAAAATGTTCCTAGCAACCTCTTCCAGAAGCTGGAGGACAAACTCGAGAGTTGGCAAAGTTATGAGGCTGTAGTAATCAGCGCTAAGTAGGGTGTGTGCCTGTTATTTTTTTTCTTCACTTATGATGTAATTTAAAACAGTGGGGTGAACAAATCTATAGTGTAACAAAACAGGGAGAAATAATTTCAATGTTTTGCTTAGCAGTTAATGGATTTTTCAACAGTGGTCCATTTCACACATAAGATTAAGCCAAACTATTGCTTAGCACAAATGAGAAAACATGTGGGTTCCCAAAGCAAAAATTACGGCCCCTGCACTCCTCCCCTGGAATAAACATTGGTTATAGCTGCAGTGAGGCAAACCATGAGCATGGGTTTGGATGTAAAGGTAAGCGAAACCATGGCTTAGCCCCTGAGCAGTGTGGCAGCAGCAGGAGTAGAGAAGGAATTTGGTTGCTGTGCTCTGGGAACTCACACAGTTGCTTGTTTGTGCTAACCCATGGCTGGCTTAGTGTTGGGTTCAAACCGAATCAATATTTAAATAAGATCAAAGAAGTCAAAAGCGCTTCTCCTCAGTGTGTAGAGTTTAGAAAACCCTTTAGAAATTCCTGTAGGTTTAAACCACTGAGCCTATTGGGCTTGCTGATCAGAAGGTCAGCGGTTTGAATCCCCACGACAGGGTGAGCTCCTATTGCTCTGTCCCAGCTCCTGCCAATCTAGCAGTTCGAAAGCATGCCAGTGCAAGTAGATAAACAGGTACCACTATGGCCGGAAGGTAACTGGCATTTCCATGCACTCTGGTTTCTATCACGGTGTTCCTTTGTGCCAGAAGCGGTTTAGTCATGCTAGCCACATGACCCAGAAAGCTATCTGTTACTCCTTTTTGTTTCTTAGTATTTTACTGATTTGTTCAGAAGTGCAAGCATAAGAAAAAGAAAGAAAATGAAGAATCAACGATGTAAACCATAGAATGATGTTTTTCTCTGGTGTTTTTCTTCCCCTTGCTGAACCCTACCTACTCTCTCTTGTATCACAACTAATGGTGTTTTCTGTTTTTGTCCTGAAGAGGGCTCTGATTCCTGAGAGCACAGTCCCAGGTTGTTCAAAACATCGAGGTTCCTGGTTCAAACCCAGGAGTTGCTGAAATGTGATAAATAAATAGCCCATGCTTTGTGCATTTTCCTCTTCCAGAGAAACACCCCGTTGAAGCAAGACTCCCCTGGTTCAAGCAAGCACACGAAATGGAGGAGACCAGAGCAGTCTCCGAAGAACCGACGTAAGTTTGCCATTCCTCTCTCTTTCCTCCTGTCTCACTCGCTCTCTTTCTCTTTAAGGCAGAGAGGAGGCCACTGATGCATTTTCCCGACTGTTTGTAAAGACTGGCCTCCCTTGCCAAGTCATCTGGCGTTTGGATTTTCCTGGGCTGGGTCTGTCTTTGCAAGTCAGTTCTCAGATTCTTCCAAACAGTTTTCCTTGAGTGACGCAAAAGCAGCTGGAGCCAAGAAAGTATTTAAATTATATGTTTCGGAAGTGCTATCAAGGTTTCCCAGCTATACAAATTCCTGTCCTCCAGAAGGCACTTGCTTGGGAGAGTTGAGTTCCAAAACGGCTCTCCTGATGGCAACCAGAAATTTTTGCAAGCAGTGGGGATGCAGCCAAGAAGAAGGGCATCCGTACCCAACATCTGTGTTCACAGGGCAATCCCCGATGGTCCAAGTTTTCTCTCTTTGGTTCTTCCTTGAATAGATCAAGGGCATCTCAGTTAGAATTGTAGGAAGAAGAAACAGTGTTCAGGTCTTGAGTGAATTTGCCCAGAGCAGAGGTGTTTTGACCCATTTGGCTGCTCCTGGGGAGGTTGAATCTAACCATGGTTATATCTGCCTTAGGGCTTTTCCAGACTGTTGCTATTTTTGCGTGGGATTCAATCAATCACTCGCAAATTCAGGTTGTCTGATTGGGAGGTCTTGCACAACAAACTCACTTCCCGAAACATCACAAGTAGTGAAAGTGATGGGGAAATGTATTAGAAAGCATGGGGCAACAATTGCTTAGTTGCAACGTCATCTACCCTTGCCTACAAACAAATCAGAATGAATGTTTGCTGAACAGGTCATCTGGAAGCACCATTAGTTACTTCTAGACTGGTTTACTCCAGTATGCCTGACCTAGAGCTGAGAGCCAGTGTGGTGTAGTGGTTAAGCGCGGTAGACTAGTAATCTGGGGAACCAAGTTCGTGTCTCCACTTCTCCACATGCAGCTGCTGGGTGACCTTGGGCAGGTCACACTTCTCTGAAGTCTCTCAGCCCCACTCACCTCACAGAGTGTTTCTTGTGGTGGAGGAAGGGAAAGGAGAATGTGAGCTGCTTTCAGACTCCTTCGGGTAGTGATAAAGCGGGATATCAAATCCATACTCTCTCTTTCTTTTCAAGAGTCTTTGGAAGTCCCATTGGTCCAGAATGCTTTTTCCTTTATTTGGATGGAGGATAGTGAGTGTATGTAGCCTAGCGTACAAAGGTCCTTCCAAGGACCACATTTCTGTTTTCTCAAACTCTTTTTCTCGTTGACGTGAGCTACTTGAGACAACAGTAATTGCTTGGAAAGAAGGGAAATACATTAAATAAATAAACAACGCCTGAGCAAAGAGGCATCTCCCTTGCCTTCAATTCAAGGGACTGCACTGGGTACATATCCCATTCACACCACCAGATTGGGACCCTTTTACATCTATGGGATTGTACTTCACCATGATGAATGGAGAAGCCCTTGCAAAAATGCACATCGGAGATTTCTGCCTGCAAGAAATCACTGGCTTGGAAAAACTGACCGTATGAGATTTTTAGGGACGCCCTTGTAGCATGCTGCATTTCTACCAAATTATATTCTGCATTAAAAATAAAATACGGAAGTGCCAGAAAATTCAAATGAGATGAATATTCTTCCTCTTCGCATTTAAGTGAAGTCAGCGTTCTGTCTGCACGTTTCAGAGCACTGTAATCAAGTGTTGTAGGATGGATGAGGCTAGATGGCTCCTTCGTTTTTTCTTTGTTTGTCCTGTTTGATCTTGACAAGTGTGTGTATATTGGTGGACACCAACCTCTGACTCAAACCCGAAACTGCCTCCTGAGCTGGTGTTATAGAGCCTGCACATTTATACTGCCATGCTGCCTCCTGTTAAGAAACAGACCAGTATGAAGTCACTGAGTTGAAATTCCCTTGCAGATCTCAGTAGAAACTGGGAGTGAGTGACCTGCTCACTACAGAAAGGAATTGTCCCTCTTTAGGGCTGAGACAAAATCAGACACACACCAGTTTGCCATCCCATTTGTGGCAAATGATTTATTGGGGATGTGAAATGCTTTGAAAGGGGCTTGCCATTGGCAGTGATGGCAGTTTCTCTTTTTTGATAGAGTTCTCAGCGACTGGTGACTATCATTGCCTTACTCCCCAAAGCCCCTGGAATTATTAAGGATGTTGGAGAATAACTGAGATTAAATACTCCTTCCCCTTTAGAGTGCATTAATCTTTGCTTTTTGCAATTGACATGCAGTTCACAGTGCACTTGCAGATTCAGACACAGCGAGCCCATGTTGGGGTCCATGGAAGGCAAACAAAAACAGGAGATATGTGTTGGGTTCAACTTAGGCAACAATTTTATTGATTAAAGACAAAACAAGTTTGGCGTGGGCATTGGGGATGTATTGGCTGATGAATAGATGGCGTTTGCCAAGTTTATGTGCCCCCTGCGGCATGGACAGCACCCGGGGAACCCCCAGTTGATCACCGGCAGGGGGCACTGTGGTCCCTGATCTGGGTATCTGGACAGGAAGTTCTGCCCTCTGAGATCCCTTAAGGGGATCCACCTATGGAATGGGATGGGCGAGGCCCCTTCCTCTACCCATTCCCACTGACGGTCCAGCCCAATGCCTCTTGCATCACAAAGTTGTGACGATTGCTATGAGGTAGGCAAAGAAAACAAAACCACAGACCCAGCCAATCCGTTTGCAAGGAAAATTCCTTGCTGAACGTGAAAACAGCGACCAATAAACAGGGAGAGTGGGAGGGAATGCCAGCGTGAACTTGTGGCTTAAGACCAGGTTTGCAGTTTCCCCTGGTAAATTTCAACCCCTTCTTGAACAATGGCTATATCCTTCAACAAAAGCCACAACGTGAAAATCATAGTCCCTGGTTCATTGCTTTTTATTTTATTTTAACTGCCCATTGTGCCTTCACACCTTAGCTTGAGTTCGGAACAAGTAAGGGAGATGTGAGCACAGCTGTGTGTCAAAAACCTGCAAATAGAGATGTACCAAGACAACATCTGGAAGAGAAATACTTCTGCCCCTGTGGTCAAGTGTGTGTGTGTGTGTGTGTGTGTGTGTGTGTGTGTGTAGAAAAGAGTGTTGAATTATGCATAATGGTGGTTCTAAAGTTTTTGGTGTGTTTTTTTAATGTATATTACAAAAATGGTTGTGTGTGTGTGTGTGTTTTAAAAAAAGACTGTTTGGGAAACTAAGCCAAGAAAAATGGAGGTATAACCTTTCTAGTTCTTTCTGGTGGAATGCGATGATAGTTGATACCCATCATTATTGTAAATGTGTTTCCCTGGAGCCTTCTTTATTTACAGGGGGATTTTCAATAAGCCTTCCAAAAAAAGATTCCACATCCTTTTTCTTTTAATAATCTTAAAAGAAATAAGAGAGCTTTACAACTTTTTTTCCCCTTCTTAATCATAACTTTGAGAAACAGGCCAAGCTTAGAAGCTGATAGCTTTGTGAGGAGGTAGGGCTGGGTTGGAGTTATTACATTGGGGCTATTCGGACGCATTCTATGTACACATACACCCCATACAGATTTACTGAAATCGTTCTTGGTGGTCTCCTTCATCCTCCAACAGGAGAATTTCACTACACATCAGTTGCCCGTATGTGGTAAAATGGCACTTGTCACGGTCCTCCCTAGGTTTTTCTGAGAAAATATTTGAGAATTTGTTTATTTCCAGTATATATAGACTGCATTTACATAACAATCAGTAAAATAATCTGTGAATCGAAATATTACTTTGCTTCTTCACTCCCTCCCTCCTTGAAAAAGAGGGCCATTTTGCAGAATGTTCTCCAGATATTCTCTACCTTTTTTGCCTGAGAGTGCCCTTGGGTGATGCTAGGTCTGGGCATTGTGGGGGAAACAAAATGGCCGCCAGACTGTCAATTCTGCCTCTGCTATTGCAGCAGCAAAATGACAAACAAGCAAAAACCTCAGGAAAAAAGAAAGAAGCAGTGCCATTGCCACAGCTGACAGGAAACCCTACCTCCAAGAAACTGTTCTAGAATTTACTCTCCCACCTGGGAATAGTTGGCAGAACTTTATTCCCAGCTTTTCTGCGGGGGGAAAAATTGAAGTAGTGTTTTGAGGGGGCCATTTTTACCCAACTTTACATTTCATCCTACAAAATGCAGATACCAACTTCAAAAAAATCACATGATTTGATTTAGCCAATGGCAACCCTAGGTTGCTTGTTCCACAGGTTTGCTTGTTGTTGTGTTACAATAAATAAATAGAACTTGCAGTTGGGGCTCTATGAAATCCCAGACACTAAATATGCAACAGGAAAACCTCAATTACAATATAGACCTGCTGTGTCGAGGAAAAAATGCTTAGAATTCTCTGACTGTAAATGAATTTGTTCTGTGGTTCAGACTTTCAAACAAAAATGCAAAGCTTCAACGGAATTCATCATACATTATTTTTGGACCCTGTTATGCGTTCCGCCAGCCTTGTATACGGAGTGAATTCTGAACTGCTGGTGTACTGCTGTCAACACATTTTTTCTCTCCTCAAGCTTTGTCAAATATTTGCGTTGGTTAAGGCATTGCGGTACACTGCTTCATGACAAAAAGCTAAGAGAATATTATTCTTGGTTTAGATAAGCAATGGTTCAGAAATTCTCTTTGTCGTGTACATTTGTCTCCTTTCTCTTCCCTTGGTCTTACCTCCTTTCTGCATCCCAAGTGGTTGATATTGGGCCCTGGTTGCCAGGATTCCCAAGCTCTTTCTTTAACCTACGTCCTTTCTGTGTAGGGAAAGGATGCAGGGCTCTGAACAAGCATGGGCATACTTGCGTTGCCTGGAAATCTCTAAGTACCACACCCCTGAATCAGTATAATACCCAGCAAGGGTGGTTGTGTACAACAGCACCTACGTATATGTAAACATATGCTGCAGTTTGGTAAGAATCCTTGCATCTAGCACAGGGTTTGGGAACCTTGTCTAGCTGTTGTGATCCTTATCTCCCCAGCCCTAGAGAACTAAATTTGACAGTTGACTGCCCATCTGCCAGTCATCTGGTGTCATAGTGATGTCAGGTTACACTGCACTTCGAAGCCCCAGTTATTGGGATTTCAAAGTGCAGCTCAGGGCTGTTTGAAAGCCCTTTTGCAAACAGCCCTCTATCCTCTTAGATCCTCTGAAAACCTGAAGCTTAAAGAGCAGTGCACAGCTGTTTGCAAAAGGACACTGGCCTTGGGCTGCAAGTGCCTATTTATAGCAGGAGAACAGGAACACATAGCCAAACTGAGGATTGATCCCTTCATGCACCGGTTGGTGAACAGAGGGTTCAGTTGTGCTGACTTCTTGGGGTCTGCTTCACCCGCACATTTCCCACAGGAAATGCATTGGCTAAGCAGCCGCCAGCAGGATTGACCTTTGCTCTTCTGGCCATCAGCTGATGTCACCTAGTGATGTCAGCTGATGGACAGGGGCTACGCTTTGGAGGAAATGGCCTTGTAGGCCCACATTGAACCCCTGGCAAAGATCAGCCCATAGGCCCAAAGATCTTCATCCTTGTTATAGCACCTGCAACTGTTTGTGGGATTAGCCTTGCAGGATAGGGTTTGTCTGTGCAAACAGGTGCTCAGTACAGGCAGTTTTGTCAGGCAGTCTTCTGTTTGTGAGCCTAGGAACTGAATATAGGACCCTTTGCCTTCTCTCCCCTCCCCACCACCCCTCGCCCCATGACTTACTTATTACATATCTATACCTCCTTTCTGCCATGAAGCTCAAGGATGAAGACAAGATGGTGTCCCATCCAGGCTGTGGACAGAATCTGGGCTGCTTAGCTTCAGCAAGGTTGCAGCATCATGTACCATGTCCTACAAACCTTGTGAAAACTTAACGCAAGGGCCGGCTGTTTGGTGGCTGCCTGTTCTCAGAACCTCACCAGCAACGTGTCTCCACCTCTCTCTGGCAGAAAACAAATTGTGCATCAGTGCCTGTGGGTGGAATCCATCAAACCCTGTCACTGCACAACTTCCATCCATTCACAGAACACTCGTGCATTGTGAATGTCATTGAAAGGAATGGTGGATGGAGTCCTCTTGTAAATAACGTTCACATTTTATCTAAACCTGTGGCAATCTACATATTTGGGATGTCTTCCCAGCCATTGCGAGATAACCGCAATGTGTGTTTGTGTGCATTAACTGCATTTAGCTGGGATAATTCTCTCCTCTTTCGATATATAATCAGAATTTTGTCAAAGACTTTTGAGACCTTCACATTAATGGAAGAAACAGTAGGTACTTGATTACTTTTAAAATTTCAACAAGCAAGGTACATAGGTTCCCTTCTCAGCTTTGCAAATGTGCCTGCAACAATTACTTTTGATCTTACATATATGTTTACATGCAAGGAATTCAAGGGATGGCTTAATGAACTTTCAGATCAGGAATCTTAATGGCAAATCTAGACATTAAAGGGAGGCACAAAATGCCCAACTCCATGTTTGCCTTGTAACACCAATGTGTGTGACCTTTTATAAAACCTTAGAATTTTAATATTCATTTATGTTTATTTGTTTACAGCATTTATACCCTACCCTTTAGCCAAAAAACCAAAAAACAGTTCTGAGGTTGCTTCTGTCCTCAGGCTCACAATCTAAAAAGACATGACACATAAGGAAAAATGGATGAGAGGGAGGAGGGAAAAGCAAGCTCAAACCCAAGTTCTTTAATGCCCCATCCACACTATGAAATTAAAGCAGTATCATGCCGCTTTAAATAGTTGTGGCTTCCCCCAGGATGTAGAGTGATGAAATTCGTTTGGAGAGTCTGTGGCAGTTTCCCATGCCCATGGGCAGGAGAAAACTGAATCTCTTTTGTCATTGATTCAGATAAATAAAGGGAAATGTTTCATAGTTCCGTTATTATTGTCCTGTTTTCTTACGCTGTTTAATTGCAGGTTTATCCCCGAGCCATGGTCCCCTTGCAGCGCTTCTTGCGGCCGTGGTGTTCAGACGCGGGATGTGAAGTGCCGTATTTATCTCGCATTTACTCAGACGGAGGTGGAGCTGCCGGACGAAGAGTGCGAAGACACCAAACCGGTGACTGAGCGCAGCTGCCACTTGGAGTCATGCGATGGTGACCCTGTCCCATTTGTCCCAGAACCTCCACCTTCAGAAGATGCTGCGGACGTTGTCTATGGCTGGGAATACATTGGCTTCACTCCCTGCTCTGCTACGTGTACTGGAGGTATTTTTGTCTGTGAATGTCAAAAAGATCTTTTCCAAACGTTACAAACAATTGTGCAGGTTGCAAGAAGGGCAAAGCGTGACGAACCAGTTCTCTGTGAATGTAACACTTCCTTCTGAACAACCCCCTGTTCCTGCCCCTCTCCCTCGTTGCATGGAAATCTGGAGCATTGCTCAGTTGTAGAGCACATGCTTTTGCATGAAGGAGTTTCCAGGTTCAATCCCAGCAACTGCAGGTAGGACTGGGGGAAAGACCCTTATCTGGAATTCTGGAGAGCCAGTGTCAACAACATTGAGCTAGATGGATCAGTGGTCTTATTCATACTGGGGCAGAGTCTTATGTGTTCCAGAAAAGCACTATAGCTTGGAGGTAGAGCACCTGTTTTGCATGCGGAAGATGCCAGGTTCAGTCCATGGGAGGTTTAGCAGGTGGCAACGTGAGACTAGGCCTTTTCAGCAGTGCCCCTTGTGTGTGGAATGCTCTCTCCAGGGAAGCATGCCTTGCACTGTTTTGAACTCAAGGCAAGTTGTTTTATTATGGTCAATGAACAGTATCAAAACAGAAAACACCGATTACAAAATTTAAAAGTTCAAGGCAAAGTAAAAAAATATAGAATCATATATAAAGTAATATAAAATCATGTAAGGTAAAAAAGGTAAAGGACCCCTGGACGGTTAAGTCCAGTCAAAGGCGACTATGGGTTTGCAGCGCTCATCTCACTTTCAGGCCGAGGGAGCCGGCGTTTGTCCACAGACAGCTTTCTGGGTCATGTGGCCAGCGTGACTAAACCACTTCTGGCACAACGGGACACCGTGACAAAAGCCAGAGCACACGGAAATGCCGTTTACTGTCCCGCCACAGCGTTACCTATTTATCTACTTGCACTGGCGTGCTTTCGAACTGCTAGGTTGGCAGGAGCTGGGACAGAGCAACGGGAGCTCACCGTGTCGCGGGGATTCGAACCGCCGACCTTCTGATTGGCAAGCCCAAGCGGCTCAGTGGTTTAGACCACAGTGCCACCCGCATCCCTGTGGGTGTTATTTATCTGTCAGAAAGGAAACTTTCTGATGTAGGAGAGCCCATCGATCGATATGTTGTACTAACCCTGGGTACTAGTAATTGTACGTCGTATTGTAATAGCTGCTGCACAAAACCTTGTGTGTTATATCAGGATTGTTATCTAGGAGCAACTTTTGGTGCATATGGCAGAGACTGTTATTTTCTCCTTGGGCTTTCTTTGGCCCTTAATTCAAAGAGTGCCAATGTGGCTTCTTTTTTGTCCTGCCTTAAAACAATAATCATTATTGGATGTTCTTAAGTCACTTTGTAAATAATAATACCAATAATATTCCTGACATCCCCATGTAGGGGTGGGAAGGATTCCTTTCTGAGACCCTGAAGAGCCACTGACTCATAGGCAGGGTGAGCCAATGAACTGACTCTATATAAGGCAACCCCCAAGGGAATTTCAAAAGTAGTTTACTATATTCATGTGAAGATGTGCTGTTTCCAAAAGAAAAAGTAAGAAAACAATCCACGGGTGGTGGTGCAAAGCCCATAAGCAACTATGAATTCCAGCCTCATTTCATGGGTGTTTTAAATAACCAGGAATTTAAATTAACAGACAGTTAAGTAGGTGAAAGGAAAAGACAGGTGTGCTTGAAAAAAATCAATTTTAATTTTGTGTATATGTTATTATTCGGTTGGAGTGTGGTGCTGATAATGCCAAGGTTGAAGGTTTGATCCCTGTATGGAACAGCTGCATATTCCTGCACTGCAGGGAGTTGATCCTCAGGGTCCCTTCCAACTCTACAGTTCTATGATTCTGGTTAATGTTGACATTTACCAGTAATTATTGTGGTTGTGCAAGGACCAGCTGGAAATGAAATATGGCGTATATGATACAAGGCTTGGTTTTGGGCCTTACAGTCATTGTGTGACAAGTGTAAATGATGGAAGTGAGGATGACATTATATGCTGGATGGTAAGCCCAAATTTTTATTAATTGGGAAACTGGAGTATTATGTTAATAATATTCATATTTTTAAAAGGATCTATGGCAGGCTTTCTCAACCTCGGCCCTCCAGATGTTTTGAGACTTGTTGTTGTTTAGTCATTTAGTTGTGTCCGACTCTTCGTGACTCCATGGACCAGAGCACACCAGGCTTTGAGACTACAATTCACATAATCCCTGACCACTGGTCCTGCTAGCTAGGGATCATGGGAGTTGTAGGCCAAAAACATCTGGAGGGCCAAGGTTGAAGAAGCCTGTTCTATGGCCATCTACAAAGGGAAGCTCTCTAAACAGATGCCCCAGAAGGAGGAGGAGGAGGAGGAGGAGGAGGAGGAGGAGGAGGAGAAGAAGAAGAAGAAGAAGAAGAAGAAGAAGAAGAAGAAGAAGAAGAAGAAGAAGAAGAAGAAGAGTAGTAGTTTGGATTTGATATCCCGCTTTATCACTACCCGAAGGAGTCTCAAAGTGGCTAACATTCTCCTTTCCCTTCCTCCCCCACAACAAACACTCTGTGAGGTGAGTGGGGCTGAGAGACTTCAGAGAAGTGTGACTAGCCCAAGGTCACCCAGCAGCTGCATGTGGAGAAGCGGGGACACGAACCCGGTTCCCCAGATTACGAGTCTACCACTCTCGACCACTACACCACATTGGCTCTCTGGAATCAAGAATAGTTTGGCAGGCCACTTGGAGTATAGCTTTTGCAATCAGTGTGTTTCAACAATAGCATTTTTGTTTATGTGAGATAATACGCTAGGTTTCTAGGTGAGCATTGTAAAGCCATACAGTATTAGCCAGCTGTTATGGCATACCCTATTGGCTATCAACCATAGATCGTATTTTGATATAGTTATAAATCCTTGCCTGCATACATTAAAAATACATATTAAGCTCACCTAGACCTTGATTTCAATTATCCACGTTTAGTGTTCGGTCAGGGATTACGTTCTCCAAAATTGTTTTTCTGTGTATGTATCTGTGTGCCGTGTGTGTTGAAACAAACTTGAAGAAAACTAAAAACAAGCAGAAAAGCCACCCTCGGTCCTCTGAGAAAATGTGTAATGGAGTGAAATGTGCAGGCCAAAAAGGAGTCAGGCCAGCAGTTTATCTAATCTAGCACTGACCTTCTAGAGGCTCTCTAGGGACTCAGCATTCTTTACTCAGCCTCACTACCTGAAGTTCCATTAACCGGAGATACCTGGGGATTGACCCCTATAGATGCAAAACATGCACAGTGCCCCTGAGCTACAGCTCTTTGAAATATATAATCGGCTTGCTCCGATGATCATCTAAGTGCGTTTTGCTGTTTTCGAGAAACATTGCTGCAGTATTGATGGCACAACATCAAGTGTGGTTGATTTGTTAATGAAGGACAAGGCATCCCTGCCAAAATCTCTTTCCCAAATTGCGGCTTGGGTTGTTCCCTTCGTATGCCATGGGTAATGTCCAGTTCTGACATAATACAATTTTGAATGATTGGGGACAGATGGAAGTGGTTGAGATCCCATTATAAAAATCACTTGTCACTCATATCTAGGAACAAAAACCCTCGCCCATGCTCTAACCAATTACGGAAAGTCATAAAACACACACTACTAACCTGCCCAGGGTGGGGGATGGACATATTCCAGTCCTGAGTTTTTCCACGGAGTCAGCTAAAAATGAAAACAGGCCTTTTTAGTAACCAACAGAGTGTTGAGAAAAGCCTTCATGATGAATTAGGAGAAGAGGTATTTATGGCAGTAATTGTCTAGCTGTTGTACAGGTTTTTGTTGTTGTTTTTTTAAAAAGTAATCAAACGGGGTTTTAATATATCCTACCTACACAAATAACAAGGCTCTGGATTTTTATTAGGAAATGCAGTGAATGTACAAAGGTGCTTGGAACCTTGCAAATCTTTTAACAAAAGAGAAATATTAAGCTGTCTTGAAATCAGATTTGTAGCCCCTCTGAAGCCTCTAGGGGAACATGCATTGAGAAGGAAGGAAACAGGTTCCCTGAACTATGACCATTTTCGGTCTTGCGTATCACATTAGAAACCCCCCACTCCCCACCATTCCTCATAGTACCAGTGAAACCTCAGTACCAAAATGAACTTCAGCGCATTTCATTCCGTATGACAGTGGTAATGACTTCTTGTTTTATTGGGCTGTACATAGATGAGATTTCCAAGGCAACTTTACAGCCTGTGCCCTTGGTTCTCTGGCAGGGCTTTGTATATAATAAGTTGAGGTTCACAACTCCAGATACCGTTCTAAACGTTCAGGCCAAGAGACTCGCAACTCAAGGCCATATCAGATGTTCTGGTGACAGGGCTGTGCTCTAATCGCAGAGAAAGCAAAAAACGAGGGACTCTTGTTTTAGGATGTGGCCTTATTGGTTTGTCTAGCTTGGCATTGCCTCAGTGCTCCAGGGTTTCAGATTAAAGGTGGGCAGTTGTGGTTTAATTATAATATTAAATTGAATGGATGCCCTCAGCGGAAGGATGGAAGAATTCTGGATTGGAGTTATTGTATACTGGCAGAGGTACCAGCATGTTGAGATATGGAGCGAGATTACAGAGGGCAATTCCGGATATCTGCCCGGGGCTAATGGCGTCTCTTTGTTTGGGATGTGGCAAATTATGGCTCCTGTGAGTAGAAACTGAAAATGGAATTGATGGACTGTGGAAAACCTTAAGGGAAAACATTTCATACAGAACTAAGAAGGTGAAAGTTGAACAGACCAGTGGTTGTGAAAGTAAATGAAAATTATCTGAAGGATTAACATTGGAATGGCTTATTGATTAATTAAGAAATGCAATGTGATATTAGATGACCAGCACTTTGTGAAATTCAGAGCATGGGAAGTCACCCAAAGATATAAAATTCGGCATTTATATTTGGCTTTTTTTTTTAAATTGTAATTTGGAATGTTTTAATGTGGCTTGTATTGGATTGGGAAACTTAATAAATATTATATTTCAAAAAGGTGGGCAGTTGTTTCCATCCATATTTGGAGATGCCAGGGATCTAAGGTGGACGGGGCCCCCACAGTATTGTGGACTTTGGACTCTAGATCCCGTTTGTGGCATATGCAGCAGACAGCTCTGGTTCGTTTGACCCTTTAATTGACCCTCGGTCCTGTATACCTGAAGGAGTGTCTCCACCCCCATCGTTCAGCCCAGACACTGAGATCCAGCACTGAGGGCCTTCTGGCGGTTCCCTCCCTGTGAGAAGTGAGGTTACAGGGAACCAGACAGAGGGCCTTCTCAGTAGTGGCACCCGCCCTGTGGAACGCCCTCCCTTCAGATGTGAAGGAAATAAGCAGCTATCTTCTTTTTTAAATGACATCTGAAGGCAGCCCTGTTTAGGGAAGTTTTTAATATTTAATGCTGTATTGTTTTTAACACTTGATTGGAAGCCGCCCAGAGTGGCTGGGGAAACTCAGCCAGATGGGCGGGGTATAAATATATTATTATTATTATTATTAGTTCTCTTTTTTTACCTCCTATAAAAACTATGCAAGACACTCTCTGTTTAAAGAACAAATAACTTTCTACTTTGTGTCCTTGCATTTGCAGATTAAATATACAACGCAGATAGATGTTTCTGAAGTTGCTAAAACATCTTACATAGATTAAACTGCTGCAGACTAACTAACTTGTAACTAGCCTTTATTGGCGTAAGTTAAAACAGTAAAATCATAAAATCATACGAAGTCATTGATAATCCAAACACATTCAATATATAAAAGACTAGATAACCACTATTGAATAAATCACACAACTTTAAATTTAGCTTTAAAGATCTTGGCTAAGTCCTTGAACTGGAGATTAGCTACCTCTGATTTAGTTTGTGGCTTGAGAGAATGTGCTGTATATCTGTAACTTTTTCTCACTGTTCAAGATACGTTGCTCATGTGTAATATATCTCATTTATATATATATAACAATCTAGGGACTCAGGAAGCCATTGCAGTGTGCCTACATGAGCAGACAAAGCAAACTGTCAATGACAGCCTGTGCGACAGCTCAGCGAGACCCCCAGCCATGAGCCGTGTTTGCAATACAAGGCTTTGCCCCCCAAGGTAAGACTCTGCATTTCAGAAACCTGTATTTTTTATTACTGATATTTTATTAGAAGAAATTCATTTATTAAAAAGTGGTTAAAAGAAAGAAAAGGAAAAACGTGAATTAAAAGAAAAATGCTACGTTACAATTCCATACATATACAAATGTGTATAGTCTTATTATCCTAATACAGTTGTACTTTGGTTGTCGAACAGAATCTGTTCCGGAAGTCCATTCGACTTCCGAAAACATTTGACAACCAAGGCGCGGCTTCCGATTGGCTGCAGGAACTTCCTGCAGCCAATCGGAAGCCACGTCAGACGTTTAGCTTCCAAAGAACGTTCACAAACCAGAACACTCACTTCCAGGTTTGTGGCGTCTGGGAGCCAAAGCGTTCGAGTCGCAAGGCATTCGGGAGCTGTACTGTACAAATTTCTTTATCAATAACCTCATATATTCTGTATAAAGTTGCTCCAAATATCATTATGTTTAACTGAGGAAAGTCTGTGTCCATAAGTGATCCGTTCGTATGTTGGCAATATTGTAATGGAAACCTGCCTTAATGCCCGCTTTCAGATAGATCTGTCTGGGTTAGCAAAATGAGCCCCCGTTGTGATGGGACCATGGGCTTGCTTTCTGAAGAAAATGTCAACAGGCTCTTTCCCTCTACAGTGGTACCTCAGGTTAAGTACTTAATTCGTTCCGGAGGTCTGTACTTAACCTGAAACTGTTCTTAACCTGAAGCACCACTTTAGCTAATGGGGCCTCCTGCTACCGCTGCGCCACCGCTGCACAATTTCTGTTCTCATCCTGAAGCAAAGTTCTTAACCTGAATCACTATTTCTGGGTTAGCGGATTCTGTAACCTGAAGCGTATGTAACTTGAAGTGTATGTAACCCGAGGTACCACTGTACAGTGAAAATGGCAAAGACCGCTTCTTGAGACAGAGATCAGGCAGGCCCCTCCCCTTATGCCCTGGGAACAGACTCAACCAAGTGGAGTCCTCAGCCTGGTCCACTCCCTGGTCCACGCCAGTGCTTCTGCTGAGAGACCAGCACACATACAGTCATCTAGTGCCCACCATGCTATCAGGGCTATCTGACCTGTTTCCAGCCCAGATGGCTGTTAAAAGGACAGTAGCTTTAAGAAGCAGTGTCTGAGCTTGCTTGCTTTCCTCCTCCCTCCCCATCCCTTATCCCTTGTGTGTTGTGTCTTCTACGTGGTGAGCCTGCGGGTGTGGACTGTCTTACAGCGATCTTTCTCAGCCGAAGCCTTTTCCGATTAAGAAGTGGGATAAAAGAGAACATAAAATGTTAAGTCATTGAATAAAAGTGTTGTGTGTAATGGAGGGTCAGAGAGAGAGAGAGAGCACAACCATTTATGAAACTTCACTGGAATCCAGTATCAAAGCAACCGCTTCTGCCTCATCATTCCTAGCATTGCTTACTCAGTCTGCCCTTTGGATAATCTCTCGGAACAGGTGGCAGGTGCGTCCCTGGAGGCAGTGTTCTGCCACTTGTGGTGTTGGCATCCAGACAAGAGAGGTGCGTTGCCAGCAACCCGGAGGATCAGTTGTTGGGCCCGAAAACTGCAAAGACAAAAAGCCCCACTCTTTGCAAGCCTGCAACCAGATTGACTGCCCCCCAGTTTGGCACGTTGAAGAATGGCAACAGGTATGACGGGGTTGCTAAATAAACAGAGACTTGAGGCAGGGATGGAGAGCTCAGGGTCCTCCAGATGTTGCTGAACTCCAGCTCTCATCGGCCTCAGCCAGTATGGCCAATGGCCAGGGATGGTGGGAGTTGTCCAAAAACATCCGGAGGGAGACATGTTCTGCTTTCCCTGACTTAGAGTAACCTCTCAGCGGAGCTCATGCTCAATTTTTAATTCACGGGCTGCTGACAGTGCACTGTTTCTGGAACAGAAGTGTATTCATTCCTCGCTTTTTCAGCAAATGATCTTTCTAGATGAAATGAATTATGTGGATTTCAGAGGCCTTCCTGGGTGAAAGCCACAGTCATTAGGCCAGTTTCGCATAAACAACGGATGAAACGGTCAACCTGTTGCTGGGCTGTACTGATTCAGGCCAAGATACAGGATCACATAATTTGAGTGCTTTAAAAAGAATGTCTTCATCTGTATACTCTGAAAGAACTGGCCTGTAGCTTGCAGGACTTGGATCCAACTTCTTCTTCAAAGGCCCTAGTGTCCACAGCAGTCAACAGTTTAGATCACTGTAAAGCGCTGTTTGTGGGGCTGCCCTTGAAGGCATTCCAGACACTGAAGTATGTAATTGCTGAAATGCTGAATGGCACATCAAAACAGAGTTATAAAAGTGCTGGGCTCAGGGGTAACCCGTGAAACGCAGTCCAGGACCGGTCCAGAATCCAAAGGTTTCCCTGGGAGTCAGTCCGACAGGGCTGAGGCAGGAAACCAGGCAAGGACAGGTGCAGGATCTAGCAAACAGCAATGTTGCTCCTGCAACCTGGGGCAGGGTCCGACAGCCTTTTATCTTTGTCGGGGTAACGGCTGGTCCTGATCCCCCGGCGACTCACCTCCCTGTTTTGCCAGAAGGCGAGCACTCCTCCGGCAAGTACTCAGGTCTCTCCTTCCCTCAGACCTTAGTCTCTGCAGCTCAGGAGACGTCGGTGGGTTACTAGACCCAGGGGCCACCTCAGCCTTCCCTGACCAAACCGGTAGTGGAGCAGCTGCAAGTGATGGCCCAGCTGAAGGCAACGAGGTAATCCCCGCATCTGGAGCCAGGGCAGGCTCAGGCCCCAGACTCAGCCCAGCTGGTGTTTGTTGCAGGGGAACCTGTGCAGACTGGGACTCTTCAGGACCAGGCCCCAGACTTGGTTCAGATGATGCCTGAGGCAAAGGATCCGGTGCAGACTGAGTCTCCTCTGGTTCCAAGTCTGAGCCCGAGTCCCAGGCCATCACAAAAACATCCATTCATTCATCCATTTCATTTATAGCCCACTTTTCTGCAAAGGCACCAAAAGCAGTTTTCACATTGCCAGAAACTGTTCTGGGTGTCTATACACTATCAAGCCCAATTCAAGCTCTTCATGCTGACTTAAACAGTTTCTTTGGAACACCTGAAATACACTTTGTTTGACAAATTGTATTTTTTAATGTATTATTGGAGTGATCCATATCCCAATCTCCTTTGCTGCTGTTGCATTTGTTGTCGGTGTCACCTGTAAGGAAAAGACAATCAGTAAGAAGTTCTTAAGAGGAAGAGGAAGGTTCTGTGCACAGGCCTAATTTCTATTAGTCTCCTTCTGCTTAGTGTTCCCACACGTGTGGAGGAGGAACCCAGAATCGCAAAGTGACTTGCCAGCAGTTGTTGATGGATGGGAGCTTTCTGAAACTCGCTGATGAGAGGTGCCACGAAACCAGATTGTCCACTCAGAAACCCTGCGCAAAAATGGACTGCCCTCCACAGCTGACTGTGGGAGAATGGTCTAGGGTGAGTATCTTTAAATAAGAGTGTGCATATATCTGCCTTTCTTCCCCGGCCCTCTCCATTCAAGGTTGGATCTCTATTAGATGCCTTTCGATGTACCACTGTCTCGGTTAACATGAACAGCCCTGCTGTAGGCTGCCAAGTGCACACAGTTTACCTGTTTGTAGCACAGAAGTGTGTTTTTTTTCAATACGGAATCATTCATGCTCGTTCTCAACTAGCTACTTTCCATCTGGATTGATTGCTCATCCTTGAGCTATCCTTGGTTACTTGAGAATGTGTTTGAGACCCTCTTGATTACCGTATTTTTCGCTCCATAAGATGCACCTGACCATAAGACGCAGTTTTTAGAGGGGGAATGCAAGGGGAAAAAATATTCTTTAAAGGGAGCGCTGAGCAGAGCCTGTATGCATCCCATTCCGTCATTGACGGGCTGCCCTTCTCCCTCCTCAGGAAAAAAACCCCAAAAGCCGCACACACGCTCCACGCGGCTCTTTAAAAGGAGCGTGGCTCTTGGGGGCTTTTGCGGGAGGTGGGGGAAGGGGGCTATCCCATAAGCCAGGACAGCAAGTGGGAGCGCTGCACAGCGATCCCTTTTGCTGTCCCAGCTTATGAGATAGCCGCACGCAGCCTCTCCTGGGCAGCGGGATGAAGGCTCCCCCAAGAGTCGCTCTCCCTTTAAAGAGCGCATGGAGCATGTGTGCGGCTCTTGGGGGCTTTTGCCCTTTTCCCTCCTCGGGGAAGAGCCCCCAAGAGCCGCACACACGCTCCACGTGGCTCTTTAAAGGGAGCGCTGAGCAGAGGCTCCCGCCTGCATTCGCTCCATAAGACACACACACACATTTCCCCTTACTTTTTAGGAGGGGGAAAGTGCCTCTTATAGAGCGAAAAATACAGTAGATTACGCATTTGAAAACCCTCCTCTTGCTATCTTGGTATATGCCCCCTCACAATGTGATGGTACAGACACACATACACATGCCCTTCATTGCTGGGACCGCCTGCCACCTGTTTTTGAATGAACACACTGTGGAGTAAGGCAGAAGAATCAGTCCGCAGTGCGCTTTACTTTTCAGAATGAAAACTGTTTGTCAGCCGTTTCGTGTGCTTTCCAGGAGCAAGAAATATGCAGTAGGTCTGGATTGTGTGTGGACTAGGCCGAAGAAAAGAACTCGGTCTCCATTGATTCTAGAATAAAATGTTGAGTGTGCACAGCCTTATGTCAGGTTGGCACATGTGGGACAGGACAATTGCTTCATTTCTTTTGCAGTGCTCTGTAAGCTGTGGTGTCGGGACGCAAAGGAGGAAGGCTACCTGCCAGAAACTCACAGCCAAAGGCCAGCATGTTGCATTAAACAAATCTATGTGTGGCAACCTCCCGGTGCCCCCACTGTCAAGGCCATGTCACATGAGTGCCTGCAACAGTAAGTGACACATTTCCCCAGGTTGCTTGGGAGAAAAGAGCCCTGATTTATTCTTGTTACCATACTGTGTGTAGGCTATGCTTTACAAACAGAAACACATCTATATATTTTATTTTAAAAGTTTTTTGCATACAATATTAATTGCATTCGTCCATAACAATTTCACTATCTTTATAGGGGTTCCTTCAACCACTGGACTTCCCCCCACCCTTTCCCCAGTTCCCAATATTTATTTCTTCCCTTTTCTGCGACTAAATACTTTTATCCGATTTATAAAATCTCCTTTTTCAATACCTTTTATCAAATTATATTACAGGTGCCAATCCAATCCGTGTAATGTTTATAAATGTTTGCAATACTCCTTCATATATTCTATAAAATTAATCCAATCATTTCTAAATTTTTTTGTCTTCCTGATGTCTAATCTTTCCAGTCAATTTCGCCATTTCTGCAGTGTCCATCAGCTTCAATATCCATTCTTCTTTCAATGGGGTTCGTTCTTCCTTCCAACCCTGGGCATATATAACATTCTTGCTTCTGTTGTCGCATACATAAATAGGACCTTTTTTCCTTTCGGGGTCTTTCATTATACCTAATGAAAAGGCCCCTAGTTTTTTAAACAAAAGTTACTTTAAAATTTTTTTTATCTCATTATAAATTATTTCCTAGAAGGCTTTTGCTGACTTACAGGTCCACAGACAGAAACACATCTATACCTAGGTGGAGTCCAAATTGTCTGCACACATAAATATTGTTTCTATATTTGATCTTCCGTTTGCAGTGAGTTAGCATTTGAGGATATCTGGCTGCAGTCATGCAGTAGCAGCAGGTCAATTTGATATCAGTGATAACTTTTCTTTTTTTACTTTGCCCTCTGAAAGACAGCCTGAATTTGCATTTATGCACATAAATTAGCACATGCAAATTTTGTGCAAATTTGTGTCATGTCTTTCAAGGGCTTAGTAACGCTCCTGTTTCGGATGGCAGGTGGTGGGGACTCAGAAAGGTTTTTGGAGATGGGCAAGCTAGTAATTGTTCTCCAGTTCAGATCTGCACTTGAGCTGAATTTGGAGACTTTTACGAGCCCCTGAAGTTAATTTCCAAGCCTGGCTCAGCAGAACGAGGCTGCTGTTCTACTGAGTAGCCCAATCTTATATATATTTGCCCAGACCTGAGTCCTGCATTCCCAATTAAGTGTGCATAGGATTGCAGCCTTAGTAGGGTTCCAGTGTGCATAGGAGACAGAAGATGCCTGCCTGCCTGCCTGCCTTTCTTTCTTTCTTTCTTTCTTTCTTTCTTTCTTTCTTTCTTTCTTTCTTCCCCTTGTTGCCAGAAATCTCGAAAAGGGTGTCTGCACTTTGCTTTGTACGGTTGGTTTTGAAAGCGCCTGCAAGGGTGGTAAGTGTACATGTAAAATAATAACAAATTAGGCATCTGACTGGTCTTTTGTGCAAACAGATCCCGGCTACAGTCTTGAATGTGCTTGCTCTGGCAGCCGCAGAGCCCTGCTGAGGTCAGTGGGGCTCTGCCAGCATAAGCACATTTAGAATTGCAGCCACTGTGTCTGCTTGCGAAAAAAATCCTTAAGTGTCATTACCTTGCATATGTATATGTATAATTCCCCAAACTAAATCCATGTATTCCTTTCGTGCTTTAAAAGGAGGTGAGAGGGCTTTAATGTCAATGACTTAATATTAGAGAGAACTTGGCAAAAACTGTATTGTACACAAGCTCCGGGATCCAGGCCAAATCAGGAGGGGTTTTTGTTTTTAACTCTCCCATCTCCTCCATGCCATATCATCATCTCCTTTTGAGAGCTCCCGTAGTTTCAAAAGTACTTTGGCACCAAGTATGAACTCAGCAGGGAGCTGTAGCCAATCCAGGTGAAAGGAAGTGCTTTTTCACACAATGCCATCGTTCAATGATGGAACTCAGTGCTGCAGGCCACCTGCTTGAAGAAAGAAAGCGTAGAGAAAGTCATAGCAGCTGCTAGCTATGATGGCTCAATAAAGGTAAAGGGACCCCTGACCATTAGGTCCAGTCGTGGCCGACTCTGGGGTTGCAGCGCTCATCTCGCTTTATTGGCCGAGGGAGCCGGCGTACAGCTTCCGGGTCATGTGGCCAGCATGACTAAGCTGCTTCTAGCGAACCAGAGCAGTGCACAGAAATGCCATTTACCTTCCCGCCGCAGTGGTACCTATTTATCTACTTGCACTTTTTGACATGCTTTCGAACTGCTAGGCTGGCAGGAGCAGGGACCAAACAGCGGGAGCTCACCCCATTGCGGGTATTTAAACCGCCGACCTTCTGATCGGCAAGTCCTGGGCTCTGTGGTTTAACCCACAACGCCACCCGCATCCCTTGATGATTGCTCAATAGAACCTCCTTATTCAGAATAATTTCAGTTACTGGGAATAAAACAGCCATGAGGGAGGGCTCTTGCCTACACGCCCTGCTTGTAGGCTTCTCAGCAGCATCCTCACTGACCACTGTTGGAAATAGATTGCCACCCCAGGTGTGGTGCAATAGGACTCTTGTATTAATATGAAGAGTATACCCGCACAATGCATACACACTTTACATTTTAGATGTGTTCTTTTAAAAAAATATATGCATACATACATAAAGACACGAAGCATTTTACAGCAATCTGCTCTCTGCTTGTGGCAGTGGCGTAGCGTGGGGGGTGCAGGGGGGGGCCGGCCGCACCGGGCGCAACATCTGGGGGTTAGAGTTAGGGGGCGCAAATCCATGGGTTAGGGGGCGCAAATTACTTGCCTTGCCCCGGGTGCTGACAACCCACGCTACGCCACTGGCTTGTGGCGTAGTTTGCTTGGCGTGGGCTGACCTGTTTGATTGGTGAAAATTGCAGTGGGGTGGGTGGGCAGGAATAAAGTTACAGGGCTCTGTCCAGCATTCTCTGTCTGCAAATGCAAGGGCTCTTGCACCATCGGACAGGTGAATTGTAATGTTGTGCAACAGAGGAACCTAATGCACTAGCTGTACCAGCAGAAGCTCGTTGCACATGGTAATAT
The DNA here is from genome assembly GCF_964234715.1 of Podarcis melisellensis. Lineage (NCBI taxonomy): Eukaryota > Metazoa > Chordata > Lepidosauria > Squamata > Lacertidae > Podarcis > Podarcis melisellensis. The sequence goes on along the minus strand of NC_138546.1, from coordinate 37,265,983 downwards.
TGCGCAACGAAGTCGCCAGCAACCTGCTCTTGTGCAACAATACTCCTCCGGCACAGAATATCTTGCCAGCAAAACAAGCAGGCTGCTAAGTGACTTTAACTTAGCGCTACATTGGCTTCAACCCACAGAATTTAAGCAGAGGGTTTAACTATATGGCCTCTCAGAGCCCCTTACAGTATATGGGGAGGAGGGAGGGTTTTCTTTGAGCCAATCACAGTTCAGAGGCCTTGTACAGCTGCTTCGGTACTCACTGCCTGGAGACCTGAATTAAGAGACAGGTTGAAGACAGTTTCCTTGGATCAGGTGTGGGGCCCCAGTGCAGGCATCTCCTTGAGTTTAATTGCCTTCTGTGGCTGCTTGGCTACATGCCGTAACTCTGCATTAAAAACAAGGCACCAAACAAAATAGGAGCTAGCGTAATTATTGGTTCATACATAATATGAAACTTCTTTTCTTGGACTTCATTGCCAGTTAACATGCCAAGATCCTGAGGTACAAAACACCACTTTAAATAAAGCTCCATGGACTTGAAGGAATGTCCTTGGCGCGGCATTTAATAAAATATTTTCGAGCTGCATATCTCTCTGAATTTAATTAATTGTGGATATTTGCGTGGCAGTGTCCAGCCTGCACATTGCTTGGTGGAGAATAACGCTAAAGAAACATGGTTAGCTCCTGCTATTGAAAGAAGGGAAGTCATATGGAGAAACAGAAATGAGGGTGGTTCGAAACATGTCTTGTTAAAAGAAGGAAGCTTTGGGAAAACATTATCTTAATTCAGTTTCTTGAGCTGCTTATGGCAAGGGTTTATGTTCACCTCTATCTCAGAACCATGCTGCACAACCAGCAGAATCATGTGGGCAAGCTCTTGTTGGAATGTGACATCTCACCAGTAAGAGGTAGCCTGCATGACTCTGCTGGTTGTGTGGCTCAGCTCTGGAATTAGGCTGTGAATGGAGAGACAGTGTGGTGTAGTGGTTAGAGTGTCAGACTAGGGCCTGGAAGGCCAGAGTTCAAATCCCCACTTGGCCATGAAACTCACTGGCTGGCCTTTGGCCCAGAGAGCCAGTGTAGTGTAGTGGTTAAGAGCGGTGGACTCGTAATCTGGGGAACCGGGTTCGCGTCTCCGCTCCTCCACATGCAGCTGCTGGGTGACCTTGGGCCAGTCACACTTCTCTGAAGTCTCTCAGCCCCACTCACCTCACAGAGTGTTTCTTGTGGGGGAGGAAGGGAAAGGAGAATGTTAGCTGCTTTAAGACTCCTTCGGGTAGTGATAAAGCGGGATATCAAATCCAAACTCTTCTTCTTCTTCTTCCCTGCTTCTCAGCTTAATTTACCTCACAGCGTTGTTCTGGGGATACCACCCTGAGATCCTTAGATATAAATGTAATATCTGTCTGTCTATCATTCATCCACTCATTCATCCATTCATTCTTGATGCTTGTATCCCAAGTTTCCTCCTACTGGAGCCCAAAGTGTCTAACAAACATGATAAAACAGTCAATTAAAGCAATTTAAAATTTTCAACAAAACGAAAAACAATACAGCGGACACTGAATGAGGTTGTATACAATGGAGCGTTAAGTTAAAACTACTTAACTGTATGCTTGCATCCCTGAAAAGACGTTTCACCAATGAAACGCTGTGCAAAACAATGCATATGCACGCTGCTGGTGACTTTGTTGCACGATAGATTGCTCAGTCTTCACTATGATATCCTGCTAGATCTTGTTGTGCCTGTGTTGGATTCCCCTGTGGCGGAATATTAAAGCTAACTCGCCCTTGTGCTAGTGGGCAGTGAACCAACGGATGCGGCCTGGTGCTACAATTTCCAGAGTTCCCTGAGAAGAGGGATTGGTTGTTAAACCACTCTGAGAATTGTAACTCTGCGCTGGGGAAGAGGAGTCTTCTAACAACTTTCAGCACCCTTAACAAACTACAGTCCTCAGAATTATTTGGGGTGCAGCCACAGCTGTTTTAAGTGGTACGATACTGCTTTAAATGTCGTAGTGCAGATGGCACAGAGAAAATCTTTTTTTACGATGCTCGCTCAGCCAGAAAACATATTGGATGACTTTGGACAAGTTGCTGTTCCTTAGCCTAACCTACCTGTTTGTAAGGATGAAGGACAAATCGCACCTTGAGCTCTTTGGCCAAGGGCTGGGGTATTTAAATAAAATAACAATGTCTTTTAAAACCAGTCTTTAAAACCACTTGAGTTGCTTACCTAGTCAGACCAGTCCTGAGTTATAGCTCTGTAAAATTCAGCAGAGTTACTGATCTGGTGTGCCAAGGATCTGTCCCATGACATCATTGCTACATGCCATTGTACTGTATTAATTCATTCCTCTGCAAAACCCCAGTGATTTGCCTATTGATTTGCATATATTTTCCCTGACTGTCAGCTTTCAGAGCGTTTCGCAAAGTTAAAAACAGGTAAAAGGACAGCACTGAAACAATAAAATAGAATAAGAACGAGCAAAACCAGATGGAAATCGCTCAGTCATGTGTTGTTGTTTTTTTAAAAATACCCTGAAGAGCGGACAACCAACCAATCGAGGCCAAAGGCCTGGTGGAGTAAAACAGTCTTAACAGCCTGTCAAAATGCCTGTAGCTTAGTGGACACAAAGACCTCTAGGGGAAAGGAAGGCCATAGCTCAGTGGTAGAGCATGGAAGTGCCAGGTTCGATCCCTGGCGTCTCCAGGTAGGGCTTGGCGAGAACCTTGTCTGAAACCCTGGAGAGGTGCTGCAAGTAGATAATAATGAGCCAGAGGGAACAATAAGTCTCACATCACAGTTATATTAAAGGGTAAAGGGACCCCTGACCATTAGGTGCAGTCGTGGCCGACTCTGGGGTTGCGGCGCTTATCTCGCTTTATTGGCCGAGGGAGCCGGCATACATGTGGCCAGCATGACTAAGCCGCTTCTGGTGAACCAGAGCAGCACATGGAAACACTGTTTACCTTCCCTGCAGGAGTGGTACCTATTTATTTATTTGCACTTTGACGTGCTTTTGAACTGCTAGGTTGGCAGGAGCAGGGACCGAGCAACGGGAGCTCACCCCGTCATGGGGATTCGAACCACCAACCTTCTGATCGACAAGTCCTAGGCTCTGTGGTTTAATCCACAGTGCCACCCATGTCCCACTGTTACAGCTTAGTGGACACAAGGACCTCTAGGAGAAAGGAAGGGCTATAGCTCGGTGGAAGAGCATTAAAAACAAAACAAAAAAGCTCCCAAGTGCCTGGTCTTGATCCAGAGTTAGGGAAAGGGGGAGAAATGGATTCAGTTCAAATTTAAAGGCCAGCACACCCAATTTACAAACCATGCACGAAAACTGAAACACAGCTATTCCTCAGAATTTGCACTTCTACAAATCTTGGCAATGCACTTATCCAGCCAAGTAATATATACAATGAGGCATACACTAGGGTAGAGGAGATATTATGCATTAACAAAAGTAAAATACAAAAATGTGTTATATTAGGGGGGAAACTGCTTTACAAAGATACGTATATTAGGGGAAATCTGCACTAAAATGCTGGTGAATTTTCACAAGGACATCTTTTAAAAAAAAAAATAATAATCATCACAAATGTGGAGAAGTAAATTTAAGTTTAGAAAATGGGGAACCGGAATCGATCTGTTCGCCCGTCCCTATACAGAGCGCAGTTGCTGCGCTTCTTCCACTTTAAAGGGGAAAAAATGCACTTTGTGGAATTGGCAAAGTTAACAGCAAAAATAAGAGAACTTAATGTGAGTGTTTTGTGGAAGAATGGAAGCCTTTTTCGGACTATTTACAGAAGTATTATAGTATGATGAGTTTGTGAGCAGAATTTAAACTATGAGCCACAGAAGAAATTAGAGGTATTGTGTATTGTGGTTTTAAGACAGAGAAGACAGGGTGTAGCAAGGGGGAGCAATTAAAAAACACCCGGGAAAACAGGGTGGGAAGTTGACAAAACAAAAGAAAAAATGTGCATTGGAATGTATAGGTGATTTTTCTTTAAAATTTAATGAAATATAACTGGAAAAAAGAGAGAAAATACACTCTGATGGAGAAAAGGGCTTTTGGCCCGAGCCCATGGAAGTTCTGCAGGGTAAGCTGGACAAAACTACCGTATTTTTTGCCCTATAAGACTCACTTTTTCCCTCCTTAAAAGTAAAGGAAAATGTGTGTGCGTCTTATGGAGCGAATGCAGGCTGTGCAGCTGTCCCAGAAGCCAGAACAGCAAGAGGGATTGCTGCTTTCACTGCACAGCGATCCCTCTTGTTGTTCTGGCTTCTGAGATTCAGAATATTTTTTTTCTTGTTTTCCTCCTCCAAAAACTAGGTGCATCTTATGGTCTGGCGCGTCTTATAGAGTGAAAAATACGGTACTTATCTGGTGTCAAGCTACCTGGTTCTACAACTCTGGAGTTACAACTGAGATTTTCTGTGTTCCCCATCACTGCCAGCCACACCTCTGATGGCAGCGAGGAGCAAAGCACAGCCTCTTCCAAAGATGTTGAGAAGTGGTTGTTTTATGGGGCGTTACAATGCACCTGCCAACACAGAATACAGACCTAATACCTGTCCTTCTGCTTCCCAAAAGGAATGTGTTTTTCTTTCTCTCATACAAGCCACCTGTGCCAATGCAGTAGGCCTACCGACTGACATGGCCCTGCTTTGCCAAAGAGAAGAAATCCAGCCCATAAAATAAAGGGATGAAGGGTGGGAGGAGAATGACCGAGCAGCGTTGCCGTTTAGATGCTTTCATGCATATTCATAGCTATGTATCGCATTGATATTTGGTTTGGAATAGTTTGGAGTAAGCCCAGGACAGCTAAAACATGTTTTAATTTTTAAGTCACACTTGCTCTCCATGCATTCTGGACTTTTGGAAATGGGGACAACTTAAATGCTGGAGCATTTCCATTGAGACAAATATTTTGAACTGCATCGTTATTATGATAAAGTGCACTTCTTTCAATAAACTCAGAACCCGAGTCAATTTATTTCTTGTGCAGAAATGAAACAGCTGACTGCGGCTTGATAAATACACAGGTCTTAAATCAGCTGCTGTCCTCATTGGCCATAACTGACCAGCCAAGACATTAACTCACTAGAGAGATTCCCAGTCAGTAGTGGGAATGCATGTGGAAATGTGGCAATAAAAGTATATAGCAGATGAGTGGATGAGGGAAAGTGAGTCCCAGTTTCCTTTCCCAGATTGCTTTGCCTACCTTTGACCCCTTGCTTCCCTCTCTGTCTCTCTGTCAGAGTGCTCATTTTCATCTCTATCTTCCCACATTCTGAACTGTCCCCCACTTTCATTTCTGGCAGGTAACTGTGCTAGTTATTACTCATCACTGCATGCCCATGTTCATATTCGATCCTTTATTTCCAAGTCTGTTAAGCATGGAAAACTTGGTCTGAGTTGTGTTGGTTGCTGAGCATGCAAATAGGTCTGAGATGAAGGCAAGTATTTAATAGCTACTGATGTCACTGAACACACCGACGGCTTTATGAAATAGAGGGGAAAGGGGAAATTCTCATTTCAGAAAGCATGTGGGGGCACAGTGTTTCCTAATGTGCTTCCATGCTGTGGCTGCTGTTTTAAAACTCCCTGTATGGAGAAAGCTAGCTTCCTACACATGTTACTGTTTTTTACCCAAATCACAGATGAATATACTAAGATCTTCATATAGTCCAGATGTGAGCTGATATTTGAGTCTTATGCTGCAGTTCTTACTTAGAAGTAAGTCCCATGGAAATTAGTGAGACTTAATTCTAAGTACCGTATTTTTCCATCTATAGGATGCCCCCATCTATAAGGCGACCCCTATTTTTTGAGCCCAAAATTAAGAAATAAATATTTTAAACGTCAAACAGTGAGGCAAGCTGTGTAATAGGCAGCTGCTCCTGTCAGCCTGCCCTGGGTACCATTGCAGGGGAGGGGTGGGTCATAGTCTGGGTGCCCCCTCCCACTCAGCCGCCCTACAGCTAGAAGAACTATCTTCCCACCCCTCATGTTTTTCTAGGGACGGGTGGCAGCCCTAGGCCCAAGGCACTCTACTGAAACATAGGATTCGCTGCCTCCCCTGATCTGTCAAAACGAAGGGGGAAGGGGGCAGGAGTTCGGGGGAGGCTCGGGAGTCGCGGGCGGGTGGCGCGCCATTGCCCAGGAGGAGCACAAGGTGTGCAGTTTCTCTGCTGGGCAAGGCATGGAGAGGGGAGATGACTTCGATCCCCTCGGCTAACTGGAGCGGCGGTGGAGCCAGGCAGCTGAGCATGAGGGAGAGTGTGTCCCCGACGACGGGGAACTGTAGAAGTCAAATAAATGTTTTTCTGATCCACTCTCAAACATCCAGGGGAGCGAACTGCACTCTGCCGCTTGGGCATGCGCAGACTCTTCACTGCCTCTCTCCCCCAGCTGTAGGGCGGCTGAGTGGGAGGGGGCTGGCAGACTCTGGAGGCCCCTCAGTGCACCCCTCCCCTGTGAGGAGCTGCAAATGCCAGAGCATGTATGGCAGCATGTACGGTATTTATTTGTATACAGTGGTACCTTGGGTTAAGTACTTAATTCGTTCTGGAGGTCCGTACTTAACCTGAAACTGTTCTTAACCTGAAGCACCACTTTAGCTAATGGGGCCTCCTGCTGCTGCTGCTGCGCCGCCGGAGCACGATTTCTGTTCTCATCCTGAAGCAAAGTTCTTAACCCGAGGTACTATTTCTGGGTTAGCGGAGTCTGTAACCTGAAGCGTCTGTAACCCGAGGTACCACTGTATTTAATTACAACGTTCCGTGTATAAGACTACCCCCAATTTTAAACTTTAAGAATTGGGGGGGGGGGAACCTCATCTTATACATGGGAAAATATGGTAAGTTTGCTGGGGATTAGGATATCGATCTACCAAGTTCAATATTCTGTTGAAACAAACAATGACTGGAAGCACTTCTGGGTAAATGAGGTTTGCAGAAATGAAACAAACATCGATGGGAAAGAAAGTGGTCAAATGTGTCGCCCCACCTCCACCCACCCCCCACTATGACTTTATCATTTCAGAGATGAAACCTAAACTTTTTGGGAAATTTGCTTCCCTTGGACCACAGATCCTCAGCATCCACAGAGTCTACATACAAACGAGGCAAGAGAAGCGCATAAATTTTACCATCGGAAGCCGAGCTTACCTGCTTCCAAAAACATCTGTTGTCATTAAGTGCCCTGTCCGAAGGTTCCAGAAATCGCTTATCCAATGGGAGAAAGACGGGCAGCACCTCCAGATCTCTAAGCGACTTGGCGTCACTAAATCGGGATCGCTCAAGGTCAACAGTCTTGAGGCTTCGGATATCGGGGTGTACAAGTGTATTGCAGGCTCAGCACAGGAGACGTTTGTCCTTAAGCTCATCGGCACAGACAACAAGCTGATAGAACCTCCCGCTTTTGGTAAGCACACCGGTGAGAGCAGCAGCACAGAGCGCAACGAGGCCAACAGCTTTGGAGCGAAGTGGCACAAAATGAGTCAGATGTGGCAACTGTGGAGCCAGAAGAGCGAGCAGTATTTTGGCAATGGGCAGGTGAACGACCAGCCTTTTCTGCGACACCTGGAAACTCACACGAGAAATTCAGCAGAAGAGCGTGGCTCTCGTGAATTCAAAAATAAGCGGCTGGAGGCAGTGGTTCTTCCCGGTGCTTACAGTATGGATACAGTACATTTCGAGGAGCTGGTAAAGAATTTGAGTCACCTTGTCGAGGCTGGAGAGGTCAATGACGAATTGGCTTCCCAGCTCGTCTACCAATTGATTGCCGAGTTGTCCAAACCACCGCATTCTGCTTCTGATATACAGAAGGAGCCTCAAGACAAAAAGCTGCCTTCCAGGAAACCTGGCAAATCTGCAGACGTGCCTGATAATCTCAGCACAAAACCCCAAGGCAATGCATCAATGATGAGCCAAAAAGCTCCAGTTATTGTGAGGCGCAAAGAAGGGCCCAAGATACTTTGGAACAGAACGGAAACCGTGCATATTGGGAGTGCGGTCTTTTTGACAAAGCACACCCACGTTATACATTTGCTTTGTGAAACTGTTGGTGTTAGCAACCCTAAGTATACATGGACAAAAGATGGAATGGAGTTAAAGTCCTTTGAGAAGTAAGTAAAGGGGAATCCATGCTTTTTGTGTTTTTCTCAGTGAGTCGTTTTCAGAATTAGAGTCCACTTCAAACCCAGCTGTGTTAATGGCACACGGCTAAATATAGTGGGAATGGGAGATTAATTTGACCTATTGTTTACTCAACAGAGTATGATATTCATGAACCTCAGAATTATGAAGAAATGCAAACCTAGTTGGTGCTTTTTGGCTGCTGTAGAGTTCGAAAAGAGAAGCCCAGGAAGATTTAACTGTAGGGGAACAGGATGCACACAGAAGGCAAAGCATGTGTTCTCCTTGAGCTCAATGCTATAGGATTGGCTTGATACTGCTCTGCTTAATACTTTCTGGATCATGTCAAAGGCCTATCTAGCTCAGCATCCTGTTTCCCACAGTAGGCAACTAGATGTCTATGGGAAGTCCACAATGCAGACTTGCCCCACTGTTGTTCTCCAATGACTTAAGGATGTAAAGAGGCATCTTTTTCCATTCTGCCATGCCTTTATTTCATGCAGTGCTGTTTCTATTCTGCTGCAGTTCATCTTCCACCCAAAACTATGTTGCTCATCTCACAGTCCCCTGCAGCAAAATTACATAACTTACGTGTAACTAGCAACGTAAGTTATGTTGTCATTACCTTATCCCACCCCGTGATCAATTTCATATTGGTTGCAGACAGAAAACAACCACAACCGGATTGATTTCCGTTTTGATGCTTGGAGAAATAAGTGAACCTCAGCAATATGAGTGTTGGAATTCTCTGATGCCCCTACTAATGACCTGGGCAAACCATGAGCTAGGTATAAACTATAGGATACACCTTGGGTGCAGCAACAGAATGACCTGGGAGTTCGGCTTAGTGTGAAATGCAAAGCAGGCCAGTGTTGAACGAAATGAATTTTGCTTGTCTCTAGTTAAATCTTGTCTACTCCTTAAACCTTCTGCAGAGTTGTTTTGGAAGACAGTGGGAAAATCCAAATTTTGAACCCCACCAGGAAAGAAATGGGTGTGTATCGCTGCATGGTGGAGAATGACTTTGGTTCTGACACAGAATCTTCTGCTCTGTTTTATTCAGGTAGCATTTAATCTAATTGCTTTCCCACTTTCTTTACCATGAACAATTGTCCCATTTCTTTTTCTGTTTCCCCTCCCAAACAACATGTATTTATTTGTTTATTTGGTGTGTTTTTTCATGCAAAAGGTCGGTTGAAGATGTTTTTATTCTCTTGGACATTTGAACAGAACTAATAGTCTGATGTTTTTGGTCATTGATTTTTGGTGATTTATATGGGCATTTTTTATGTTGTTGGTGATTTGGGTGGATCCTGCCCTTCCTTCCAACAGAGCCCTGAGCGACAAACATCAGAAGGTTAAAAACAATTCAATTTAAAACAAAACAAAACATGTTTAAAGTGTTTCAAAACATTTTAAAATCCAACTCAAAACATTTCAAAGCATTTAGAATATATAAAAAACATTTTTAAACTTTCCATATGTTTCTTTTATTTTAATGGGTTTCCACAATATATTTGCATGTTATTGTCCCTGTTAATTGTTTTGGAACTCTTCTGGCCATGTGAAATGATACATAAATTGAATGATGTAAAAAACTAGCTCACAGGGGGCCAGAACAGGTAAGTGGAGTTTACTTGGATAGGTAAAAACAACTGCTGAGAGAGGTAACTGATGGGGACTAACAGATAAGGGGTAATGAAGAAATGGTAGTAATGAGGAAGAGCAAAGTAAGACATGGGCAACTCCTACCAGAGTAGAAATCCCATCTGCGTAAAGGTAAAGGTACCCCTGACTGTTAGGTCCAGTCGTGGATGACTCTGGAGTTGTGGCGCTCATCTCACTCTATAGGCCAAGGGAGCTGGCGTTTGTCTGCAGACAGCTTCCGGGTCATGTGGCCAGCATGATTAAGCCGCTTCTGGCGAACCAGAGCAGCGCATGGAAACACCGTTTACCTTCCCACCGGAGCGGTATCTATTTATCTACTTTCACTTTGACATGCCTTCAAACTGCTAGGTTGGCAGGAGCTGGGACCGAACAACGGGAGCTCACCCTGTCGCGGGGATTTGAACTGCTGACCTTCCGATCGGCAAGCCCTAGGCTCTGTGGTTTAGACCACAGCGCCACCCGCGTCCCCTCGCCACCTGCGCCCCCAACTCCCACCAGTGTAGAGCTCCCAACTGCATAGCCCCTCCCTTATTACATTGTTTCTTGGTCACACCTGAGTGTGACTTAAGAGTCCGAATTCTCAGACTGGTTAATGATTGTTTCTTCTCGCTCCCCTCACCCTGTTCTGTCCTTTGCAGAGGCTCCCACCATACTGTTTTCTGTAACAAACATCACAAATTTTGAGCTTCGGAACTTTTCTGCAACTGTTGGAGGTACAATTCTGGCAAGAACAGGAGCGAGTGTTACATTGCAATGTCCAGTAAAAGGTAAGGAGAAAAATAAGTACCAAAACTACTATCACCACCTTCTTTCCCTTCCCATAATGCTGTGCTGAAAAGTTCATCTGAAGTCTTGGAGAGTATTTTAAAGAAAAGGGGAAATATGTTACTAGTAAAAAGCAACAGAACATTAATCGTGGAGCATGTATTTTTATTAGGCATGTCGCCCTTATGCACCCTGTTCCTTTCCAATCCCATCCACTAGAATCTCTCTCTGTCTCTCTCTCAGACTCACACACACACACACACACACACACACAAACTTGTTTCCATAAGACAATCTGTGGCTAACCACATTATTTAACAGCCCCTAGAGCTGCAGAAGATCTTAAAAGTATTGGCTTCACAGCCAGCTGTTTTGTTTCTCAGGAACTCAGCTTCCCAGCTATCCTCCTCTGTCTGCTCAGTGTCCCGCCCCCCCCCCCCCATTCATGCTTTTTGAGGCTCTGGTTTGTCCAGATGGCAATGAATGGATGAATGGATACTGCCCATTCTTATACCCATCTTGAGAGTTCTGCAAGGACTCCCAGCTGCAGAATATGCCTGTGGTTTGTGGCCAACAAGATGCAAGTAAGGAGACAAAAAGTATTAGTCTTATTACCGTATTGGCCCAAATATAAGCCGCACCCACAAATAAGCATGATTTCTGTTCTCATCCTGAAGCAAAGTTCTTAACCCGAGGTACTATTTCTGGGTTAGTGGAGTCTGTAACCTGAAGCATCTGTAACCCGAGGTACCACTGTACAATGAAGGGGGGGCAAAAAAACTTTAGAAGAACGTTCAACCCACTGGAACATATGATACACCATGACCAATTGATGGACCATGAGCCAACCAACTCCTGGGCAAACAGGTGGGTTTAAAGGAGGTGCCAGATATTGGACCACAGTCATGGCCTGCCTTATTTCCTTTGATTCTCCAGTGGGGTCAAAGTTGGAAGGATTGGGGGAACTCGGAGCCTAGATCCAGCTGCCTGAGTCTTCTGCTTGGGGGTCAATGCAGGGATAGGGTAGATGCTTGGCAGCTGCCTGAAGTTGCCCAGATGCCATGGGCCTGGCAGAGAGAGTGTTCCTGGAGCCCAGAGCCCATTGGCTCCAGTCCTTGGCCAGACTCTGACCTCACAACCAGCTGTGGAATCCTGGGGAATGTTTTGTTTCCTAGGAGGCCAGGTGAGTTTCTTGAAAGCTGAAAGCCCAGTCAGTTGGAGCAGTTAGCAGCCAGAAAGCAGCCATTCTTCTGTTCTTGTGTTGAAAGCGGTTCAGATGGATTGACCGACTTTCTGGACCTTTCTGGTTTTCCAGACTTGTTGCATAAAGTGCTGCTGGTTGCTCAGAAGGTAAAGTCATGGGAAAGAGGGAGACATCCTGAAGATTCGTGCCCCCACCACATGCCCAGTTTTTAAAGATGCTCCTTGGACCAAGGACCTTGGTTATTTGACCTTTTTAAATCCCATGCTGGGTTTTACATGAGCCAGCAACTTTCCCAGCGAGTTTTCTGATGAATTTTCTGAGGTTCCTTTTTTTGTCACCATCCAAACTGAAACAAAATTACTGTCATGGAACTGCCATCAGAGCAAGAAACGGAGGCAGGGCTACCCAGCGATGCCGGAGAGGGGACGAGCAGGGGGGAAGGATTTCAGCGTAACACCCATAGAGAAGAGAGGGAGATGGAGGAATTGGTGACAGGGCTCCAAGACCCTTCCCCCGAAACTAGTGGAGAGAGCGCTGGGACGCCCCTGCCTTCCCCTTACTTGCGCAGACGCGTTCCGCGCAGAGAACATAGGAGGAGACTTGGGGTCAAACAGCTTTTATGCTGGAAGAGGTTCAAGAGACGCCCACTCTCGGATTCTGCAAGTGACTAACAGGTCACGGAGGGCGAGCTCCGACCCTAAGCGTGGTTGGGCAAGCAAACTAACTGAACTGAAGTAAGGTTACGCACAAGTAACCCCTCACAACCATTACAATTACCACCCCCCCATCCCAAATATCCAGGAGAATACTCCCCCACCCCCAATTTCACCACCCACAAATAGGATGAGGAATTCTGGGAGGTCATTTTTCACTCAACCCTACAACACACACAGCAGGGCTCCCACTTTGCACCCTTGGGTGCTTTCTTCCTCAGCTACATTTCCAGGGTCTTGAATTAGTTTCCCAAGTCCCATCAGCCCCAGACAGCAGGTCCGTGGGGCAGGGAGAGGGAGAGGAGGGGAGTTGGAGTCCCGTAGCAACATCTGGAGCACACCAGGTTTGGGCAGACTTGATGTAGAAAACATCAGGGTAATTCAGCATTATAAGACTGGGTGACTGGCCAGGGGGTTTTCCTGGCCCTGATCAGGAGTAGCTGGAATGAGCCACTTCCTGTCCTATGTGGAAAGTGGAGCAAAGAACCTTGAGCCCATTGAATTATCATCATCCTTACTATGATTAATTACATTTATTAACTGCTTTTCCCAAAGAGCCTGAAAAGAGCCTCCAGAGATTTAAAACACAAAAATGCCATAGAAGCAGACAGCAAAATACACATGGTCCTCAAAGTGTTCATCCATCGGTGATGTGTCAGGAGAAATACATGCCTTCTTCCTTCCCCTGTTCAAACATTGAACCCCAGGAGAGACCCCAGATCAAATCATGGAGCTGGAGACTAGAGACCCCTGCTTGTCTCCTCTTCCGCAGAAGAGTCAGGGTCTCCAACCTGACACCCAAGGCGGACCCCTCCCTCCCCTCCCAGCTGGAAGAAGACTTCCACTATGATGAGGGCCTGTGGAGAGCCAAGGAAATAAGGAACTATACAGCCTTTAGAAGACATCTATATAGGGTTTTTATTGTGTATTTATATATGGTGGATGCCAGCAAGACTGGCTGGGGCAAACCAGACAGATGGGCAGGGGAAGAAGAAGAAGAAGAAGAAGAAGAAGAAGAAGAAGAAGAAGAAGAAGAAGAAGAAGAAGAAGAAGAAGAAGAAGAAGAAGAAGAAGCTGCTGCTGCTAATGGAATAGGATGCCCCTATTTTCATGGGGGAAATATTGGAGGGTACAGTGGTGCCTCGCAAGACGAAATTAATTCATTCCGCGAGTCTTTTTGTCTTGCGATGTTTTTCGTCTTGCGAAGCACGGTCCTTCGCAACTGCGCCTCTTCAAGCGGCTTTAGGAAAAAAGCGAACAAACTCGCAAGACGAAGCAAGCCCATAGGGAAATTCGTCTTGCGAAGCGACGCAAAAACCGAAAAACCCTTTCGTCTTGCGTGTTTTTCGTTTTGCGAGGCATTTGTCTTGCGGGGCACCATTGTATATGAGGAAGCCAATCTGGTCTGTATCCTGTTCTCACAGTGAGACCCCCAGTGATCAACCAGATACTGCAAGCAGGGCCTAAGCACAATAACACTCTCCCCTCCTGTCATTATTCAGAAACTTACTGCCTCTGACAGTCGAGGTAGAACATATGCATCAGGTTTAGCAGCCATTGATACATGGGGCCTAAGTGAGCCGGCCGTTAACCAGGCAGGACTTCATTGATTCCCACCCCCACCCCATCCTCCAAACAGGACGTTGCCAAAGGCTGCCTCTGTTACCAGGGCAACCAGGAAGTGATGGAGGCATAGTAGGGGTAGGCCTTGGAACCTAGATAGAGCCCTGGGGACCTGAGCAAAGGACTTGGCCTGTCTCCCCTCATCCTCAAACATCACACAAGCACACAGAGCATGCCTAGTTGCCAACTGTTGGGATAGGCCAGTGCTGTGCGTCGTGCTTAATCAAAGTCAGCAAGTGTGCGTACAAACCCATTTCTTACTCATATACTTGGAAAGGATCAGAGCTCTGAACGATTGAAAACAAATTGTTAAAACGAGTCGGCAGTGCCATTTCCATTTCCATTACTTTGGCGGGACACACACACACACACACACACACTTTTTTCCTTGCACTGCTACCAGAAAAAAAGGGGGAGAGGGGAGGGAGAGAAAGTCTACATCTAGAAGACCAAAAATAACGATAGAAATATATGGATGCAAATAGTTCTACAAATAGCTTTTTAAAATAGTGGCGCCAGACCGACGGATATTGGGACATGCAGCTCGGTTGTTCCCCGTCCGTACCAAGGGTATTGCTGTGGTGAAGTCATGTTTTCCAGCTCTACTTTGGCAACCATTTGTACAGGAGCAACCTGCACCTCACATTCAACTGCCTTAAGTCACACAGCCAGTGTTAAAATATTGTTAGTGTTCTCGGCCTTAGCCTTCTTAGTATCATTTTGCCTTTGGCACAAAGGGCTTTCTGCTTGAGAATGTTTTTAATAGCTGAGTGTGCTATTTGAGGGCTTCATTATATTAAAACTGACTGGCACTGCCCCTCATTTTGCTTCCCTTTCTTTTTTTATTTACAAAGTTTTTGTTTAATTTCAGTTCTGACATCTGGGGAAGTAAAATCCAGATCATAGCCATCAACTTACAGATTTTAAAATAAGGGACCAGCAGCCTTGAAAATAAGGGATTTTAGTCAACCAGTTAAAAGTGACCAGATAATTTTGGAGAGCAGCGCCGGTTTTTAGCCCTTCGTTTCCAGAGGTTGCTGCTCAAGACACCAGCTGATGAAACACTGCAATTAAATAACTACAAGCAGCAACCACTTTTCGTGCAAAACGAAGTCCAAGCTACGAAGATGCCTCTGCAGTTCTGTATCTTTTCTCTCATGCTGCATCTGCAGCTCTCAGTTCCATCAGGTGGGGCGGGAGGAGGGGGGGGAATAGCGCCCGAAGTAAACCCGCAGATCAGACCATCTATGCTAGTCTGCCACTACAAATCTATGGGAGAAGCGCTTGCGGTCCTTCCCTTGTAGCCCTTGGAACATCTGCCCGCGCCACCGCCTCCTCCTCTTCCTCTTCCTCCTCTCTCTGAACTGCTTTCTTTATGGTTGCTCTCGCTCTCCTCTCAAGGCTCCTCATCAATTCATAGACCATGCCAGGCTGCCCATCTCATTCGGGTCCTCTGGCGGCACAGCTGCAGTATGGCCTAGCAGGAGCGGCGGTGACGGGCAGAGGGGAGGCCCCAGGCAGAGACGCTCAGTTCAGCGGCCGCAAGGAGGATGGTGGCGGAAGGGCCCGAGGCTCCCACCAGTCCCGGGGGGGGGTTCCCGGGGCCCGAGGCTGGTGAGAGGAGGCCGGAGGGGGGTGGGGCGGGCAGCCAAGTGACACAGTTGGAGCCTCCCTCCTCCCTGGCCAGGAGGGAGGGAGAGGAGCTGCTTCCTTTAAAACCTGGGAAATTTAAGGGACATCCATCAATAAGGGACAGCAGCGGGACATGTCGCAGGGATAAGGGACTGTCCCTCCAAATAAGGGACGCTTGACAGCTGTGATCCAGATTAATCTATTAAGAGAAAAGCAGCTTTCTCTTTTGACCAGAAATGACTGTAATTTCATGCATCACCCAGATTATTCCCATAGACCCAGATTATTCCAATGTGGGATATTTTTTGAAACACTGGGGCAGGGGGAAATGGTAGCAGGAAATGGCTTTTGTCCTGTTATCGTGGGCCATGTTGCTAAAGGGTTGTTGGGAGTTGTGGTCCAGCAGCACAGCTTGCACACCCAAATTTAACAACGCTCCCAGTTCACAAGCTTCCTAAATGTTTTGTACCTTTAAAATAATGGTTAGGTCAGCTCTAATCACGCCTCTTTGGGCCACTTTGCAGGGAGATTCCTCAGTGTATGAAATAAATTGTGACGACTGAAGAATTACTGCTGAAAGCAAACAAGGGGTGGGGGAATTGCTGGAAAGACTGTTTTCCCAACAGATTTGGGCGCTGTTCATTTTTAATACACAAGCTGTGATTCTTGCACTGGCAGAGGTTCCCCACTCGCATCAGCAATTAAGCATTTGCTTGGCATGTGCACAGTGTTTACTGTAGAGACCACTTGTGTCATTTATTTATTACAATTGTGCCCTGCCCTTTCTCCAAGGAGTTCAGAGTGGTTTACATTGGATTATCATTACAACAACCTAGCTGTTAAGGCTTGCTTATACTGGTAACTTCCAAGAGTTGTGGACAACACGGACTGTGTTCTGATCAATGAACAAGATAAAAATTAATTAATGAGCAAGGTAGAATCAAACCTTACGCCAGCCCATTCAACAACTTGCCTTCCCAGCATAATTCCAGAAATCTTCAGTTAACCACAATTACCATTAAGTCCCAACTGCACTTACTAGGTTTGGAACAAGCCAGAAGTTGGTCTAACTTCAAACCGTGGTTTTAAGATCCTGGTTTGTTCCAAACCTGGTAACCATAGCTTCCAGTTATGGGGAGCTATGGTTAACTGAAGACTTCCTGGCAACTTGCAGCAGGCCAAGAATGGGGGAGAAAGGGGGCAGAGTGAGGAGTGTTGGCAAAATACATGCATTCAAAGCCAAAACATTCTCACGCTCACCAGGCCAAAGGAGTCTAAAGAAGAAGAAGAAGAAGAAGAAGAGTTTGGATTTGATATCCCGCCTTTCACTCCCCTTCAGGAGTCTCAAAGCGGCTAACATTCTCCTTTCCCTTCCTCCCCCACAACAAACACTCTGTGAGTTAAGTGGGGCTGAGAGACTTCAAAGAAGTGTGACTGGCCCAAGGTCACCCAGCAGCTGCATGTGGAGGAGCGGAGACTCGAACCCGGTTCCCCAGATTACAAGACTACCGCTCTTAACCACTACACCACACTGGCTCTCTAAAGTGTAGGCAAACCCTGGATTCCACCAAAACACAGTAACGTCTACATGGGACTGTGTTCGCCAATACAGTGGTACCTCGGGTTAAGTACTTAATTCGTTCTGGAGGTCCATTCTTAACCTGAAACTGTTCTTAACCTGAGGTACCACTTTAGCTAATGGGGCCTCCTCCTGCTGCCACCCCGCGATTTCTGTTCTCATCCTGAAGCAAACTTCTTAACCCTAGGTACTATTTCTGGGATAGCAGAGTCTGTAACCTGAAATATATGCAACCCGAGGTACCACTGTACAGTGGTACCTCAGGTTAAGTACTTAATTCGTTCTGGAGGTCCGTTCTTAACCTGAAGCACCACTTTAGCTAATGGGGCCTCCTGCTGCCGCCGCGCCGCCGGAGCACGATTTCTGTTCTCATCCTGAAGCAAAGTACTTAACCCAAGGTAATATTTCTGGGTTAGTGGCGTCTGTAAGCTGAAGCGTATGTAACCTGAAGTGTATGTAACCTGAGGTACCACTGTACTGTGGAAACACCTTATTTTCAGCAACCAATCTTTTTGCCCATTGTCAAGCACAGCAGTACCTGATTCATTTCTCTTTTTTCCATTTTTTAATTCCTATACCGTCTTTCTATCTTACAATACTCAAGGCGGTTTACAAGCTGAAGAAACAAAAAATGTACATCTCATAACAATCTAATGCAGTACAAAAATGTGATAATAAAACTTTAAAATAGGCAACCTGCGTCAAAAAAGTAACATTCAACAATCATTAGAATAGTATTACATAATAATAACATATAAAACTTAAACAGAAATCCACTCAACGGTTCCAATAAATAATTTCTTAACTATAATCAGTAACACAACGGCAAGCCACAGTACATAAAATAATACAATACAAATTGAGAAGCAGAGACTAGAGGGTGGAGCAGGGCAGGTGGAAGGAGGCCTTGCCTGACAGAGTCTCTCCCCTCACAGTTATTCCTCCAGGACCGGCTCCCTTATGAGGACTCCCAAAATCCTGGACAGTGGGGGCCGGAACGGGAGCCCCCGCATGGGAGGCAGGGAGTGGCCCCGATTAATTAGGAGGCTTGATTAGGAAGAAGCCGGCTCCTCGTCGTTTGCACGATGCAGCCCCGCTTCCCGTCTCCTTCCACCATCTTCCACCCTTTCCAATAACCCTATTTTTAATTTATGACGACTGGCGTTACTATGCTATTGACAGGAAAGGGCTAGTAGCACAGCACCGAGGTGGACAGCTACACTGCCCATAGCTGTCAACCTTCCCTTTTTTTGCGGGAAATTCCCTTGTTCCAGCACCTTTTCCCGCTGCTATCCCGGATTGTTAGATATCCCGTAGACTGTCCCCGGGACAGGTGAGGCTGCTGATCCCTTATTTTCAAATCTGAAAGTTGACAGCTATGACACTGCCCCAAGTGAGTTTTCTCATCTTGGTGCTCTGTAGGCATGTTCAGATGCTCACATTTAATGTGTGGGAGAGGGGGTCATGCCTGCCCCCCCCGTGTCCCCCTAGTGCTTACCATGCCTCCTTCAGTTCCTGTCGAGGGGGGCAGCACTGGTTAAGAGCAGCGGACTCGTAATCTGGTGAACTGGGTTCGATTCCCTGCTTCTCCACATGCAGCTGCTGGGTGACCTTGGGCCAGTCACACTTCTCTGAAGTCTCTCAGCCTCACTCACCGCACAGAGTGTTTGTTGTGGGGGAGGAAGGGAAAGGAGATTGTTAGCCGCTTTGATACTCCTTAGGGTAGTGATAAAGCGGGATATCAAATCCAAACTCCTCTTCTTTCTTTGCCCCCACTCCACTCTCTGAGCATCCATATAGTCAGGTGGACCTTTGATCACAGCTCCTATCATTCTGCCAAGTGGTGATGAGGAGAACTTGCCACACATCAGCTACAGATGTTTGGTTTAATTATCTCCCCCCCACATCGTTTATTGAACTGGACATGGGAGGAACGGCGGACTTTCACAACAGCACCCCCTGCTGTTCGTTTGCTAAGATTACTGATTTCAAATGAATGCTTTGTTTTGAAGAAATAGATGTACCCTTACTGTCTGGGAAACAGCTGCAACCTTCCATCTCATAAGCTCACCCATGATCAACTAAATAATTTCTTACAAAGCCATTCATGCCCCAAAATGTTCCACCTAATGTGGGGCTTTTCCTCAAGATTTTTTTTTAAAAAATTATTATTAATGCATTGAAATGAAAAAAATCCCTTATAGTTTACAATAAAGGCTTGCTACTAATTATAGTAAGCACTCTTTAAGTGACCTGTGGCCATAACAGATAAAATAACCAGTAAACATGCTTCAATGACACTCAGAATAAATCTTAAGAGATCTCTCGTTCTATCACTGAATCCAAATGCTTTGTAGTCTCTCTCACTGTGTGTGTGTGTGTGTGTGTGTGTGTGTGATTTAAAAAATCCATGAGTGTTCTTTTCTTTTTTTACAATTGCTGTTAGAATTGGAGGCGTGTGAAAATCTAAACTCTGAAGTAGAGAGTGAAACTAGAAAGCTAGAGTGAGAAGCTTTAAACTGAAATAATTGTTTTGGTTTCTTCACCTCAAAAAGGATATTGTAGAATTGGAAAAGGTTCGGAAAAGGGGGAGGAATGGCTCCACTATGAAGAAAGGTTACAGCATTTGGAACTTTTTAGTTTAGAGAAAATGCAAGTAGGAGGTAAAATGATAGATAGTTGTTGTTGGTTATTGGTTGTGCTTTTATTAGTTTTGCCCAGTTGAGCTTGCTTACTTGCTTTTCTTTTCTTTCTTTCTTTCTTTCTTTCTTTCTTTCTTTCTTTCTTTCTTTCTTTCTTTCTTTCTTTCTTTTTGAAATCTCAATGCAAAAAAAATTATTTTTGAGCTTTTTTTAAAAATTCCAGACATATGGCAACCCTACATTGGCCTGATCCAACAGCCATTTCTTACGTTCTTAACGTGGAAAATTGGAATTATATTATATTATATTATAATGCATTATAATATATTATATTATAATGTATGTTATGCCACCTACTGGTCAAAAAAGGAGGAAATACATTAACATTCAACTGTGCACATAACTCCTCTAAGCATCTTTAGAGTTCTCAGACACTGACATTTCATGAAGGTTTCCCAGATTTCACTTCTGCTTCTCCTGATTTTAGACCATAATCCACAAAGATTCCTTCCCACAGAAACCAGCTTGTTTACTTTCAGGACCTTCTGTATATACTACCTTCTTCTATTTAAAACAAAAAAATTCCTTCCAGTAGCACCTTAAAGACCAACTAAGTTAGTTCTTGGTATGAGCTTTCGTGTGCATGCACACTTCTTCAGATACACTGAAACAGAAGTTTCCAGACCCTTCTATATAGTGAGAAGGTGGGGAGGGGTATTACTCAGAAGGGTGGTGGGAATGGGTGATTGGCAGATAGCTGTGGTGAGCCTGTTGACGACTCTTAACGACGTTAAGTCACCTTCTCACTATATAGAAGGGTCTGGAAACTTCTGTTTCAGTGTATCTGAAGAAGTGTGCATGCACACGAAAGCTCATACCAAGAACTAACTTAGTTGGTCTTTAAGGTGCTACTGGAAGGAATTTTTTTGTTTTGACTATGGCAGACCAACACGGCTACCTATCTGTAACTTCTTCTATTTAGTATGAGCAATATATTTCCATGAGAAGAATATCAGGTCAGGCTTTCAAAAAATAAGTGCAATTAAAGACCAAATATAGGCTTTTACAAAATAATATTCTCTCTGTTGATACCACTGGTTCTGACTTGGCTTGAAGTTGCTCCTGGATAGGGAAAGTATAAAACATTATATAAAACCCTACAAACATCTACAGTTGTTTTTTTCCAGGGGGTAGTAAAGTCAAAGCTTTAAGAATAATTAGTAAGCCTAAAAATGTTCACTGTGTAATATTTTACTGTGCTTTTACGCTTGGAGGAAATTTGTTTTCAAACACCATTCCTTTTATAGGCTCCCTGCAATGCACATTTCTGGAAGAAATAAAGGCAGGTTTCTGTCTACATGCAGCCTCTGTGCTTTTTCTTTTTTTTCTTTTTGCATTTTTAAGGTAGAAAATCTTTTTTCTAAGTAGGGCTGTGAGACTCCAGTTCTGCACACACTTACGAGTTAGCAAGTCCTGATGAAATCAATGGGACTTACGTCTGAGTAGACCTGTGCAGGACTGCAGTCTATCAGTCGACATGTAATGAAAACAAAGGAAAACTTCAAGTAGGAATGTATAGAACCAAGAAATGTCGTTACGCACTTTGATATTTATTAGCAAATAATATCTGCATTAAAAATACAAATTAAATTTGCTTCAAAGTAGGGCACTTGGCTGGTTGCCCCCACTCTTCTCTGTCCAGGGTCAGGGTTTTATCTATTATGAACCCTGCTGTCAAGATTGTGGGGGTAAGGAAAACCATTAAATCTCAGTACTGAGTGTGCAGTTGCCAACCACACAAGGAAAAACTATCCTGGCTGGCTTTTTTTGTTTTACTCTGGGCTAGTTGTCAGAATGTCTTTGTGGCGTTTGCCTGTTCATTTAGAAAACGTTTGAACAGGGGGGAGAGATAGGGTTAAAAATATAGACCAATAGGAAAGCCGGAGGCGGAGCCTACCTGTGTATAAAAGGGCTTAGCCCGAGGTTTGAGTTAGTAGTTATTGGGAGTTGCTGGTGGGTAGTTGGTTGCTTTTAGTGGGTTGGCTGGTTGGGAAAGGCAGTTGGAGAAGCAGTTGGTAGGCAGTTGGTAATAGAGAGACAGGGCAGTGGGTTCTTGAGTGAGGGGAGGTAGATGAGATAGAGAAAGGAAAATAAGACTAAGAAAGTAAAGAGCAACAGTATTTGGAATGCCGTAAAAGTTTGTTTGTGTCTGAAATAAAATACACTCTTCTTTACTAATTGAGAACGTGAGTGAGGCTGAAGTGATTTTACCGGGGAGGACCTGGTTGGTGGCAGCGGATAAGTGGTGTATGGGTCAATAGTCCGTGAGACGACCGGGGGCTCCGTACGAACGTCACAGTCTTGTTCAGAAGTCTCTCTGGCATGTAGACTGGTCCAAAAGGAAAGACGTCAAGAGAACAAGCAGCCACAACAATGGAAGGGGAAGGGTCTCTGAGGGCATCTTATTCAGCTCTGCACAGCTATTTCTATCCCAGTTTTCCTCAAATGAGTTCAAGGGGACGTGCAGAGTTCTCCCCCTTCCCCTTCTAATTTGATCCTCACAGCTATGTGAGGTAAGTTAGACTAAGAGACAGTGACTGGCTCAAGATTCACCAGATTTGAGCTCCATGACTAGGAGTGAGTGAATCTGCCAGTTTTTTATTCTCCCGATTTCTTAGTTAATACAGTCTTAAGTTTGGCTCTCCAGATTTCCACATTGGGGTGGTTTTTTTGGGGGGTGGGGGAGATTTCCACTTCACTGAATTTTGCAATGCAAGCCTAGTAATGTATCTAAAAATGCATATACTGGGGTAAAGCGTGCATAGAAATGCATATAATGGTGTAATGTAACATACAAAAATGCATTAGATGGGGGGGGTTGTTTTGCAAAAAGATGTTTCTATTAAACAAATTGGTATACAAACGTGTAAGGAGAAATTTGGTCTAAAATTCTGGTGAAATTTTTTTCCCAAATTTTTTTTTTATTAAATTTTCACAATTATAACAAATATACAACATAACAAAAGAGAAAACAAAAACAGAAAAGCATACAAAAAAACACACCAATGCAATACAGTACTAAAAAAGAAAAAAAACAAGACCAAGACCGCAACAGTAAAAGACATAATCTTAATCCCTTATCCCTTGAAAACCAAATTTTATTTACATTGTTATTGACTTCCTCAAATCCCTCCCTTCTGAATTTCCTTGTATCTGCATGTAACAGCTTTCCAATATCATTCTTAAATAAAAATATTTCCAACTATTATCTACTTTATTGACTTTTCTTACTGTTCTAAATCCCATTTATATAATTAAATCCTAATTTAATCCTAGGCCTATTTGGTACTTTCAAGTGATTTCTAATTTTTAAAATTCTGGTGAATTTTTAATGAGCTATTACTATTATCATCGTCGCCGTCGTCATCGTCGTCATTGCAAACTGGTGTGAAAATTTAGAGAACTGACAATAAGACTGGAACGATTAAGATCAAAGAGAAACCAAAACTCACAGGGTTTCCCACTCCTACTTGTACTTCCAGCATTTTGCACACTTCTGGTCTGCTCTCACCCTAGTTATTATTTCATGGAAAAAAGAGCCTTTCTTGGTTTCTCCCCCACTTGGCAACTCTCTGCTGTGTGGCAGATTCATTTGCTTTCATCATTACTGTAGGAATCCTCACAGGAGAAATGAACAAAACCCAGTCGGCTGATGGTCTAGTTCAGTAGGCAGCAGTAAATGCAAACAATATCTCACATAGTTAGCAGTAAACGGGCCTTGTGGTTTCAAAGCTAAATTGCACTTCTGTGGAACAGGCACTCTGAAAAGCAAATCATCAGATGGGAGAGTGGAGGGGTTAAGGTAGAGACATGTCTAGCAAATTTGATCTGGGGCAGTATGGAAGAAAAGATGGCTGAATACTGGCTGCATTTACAATGGGAAATTTTGATTTGAAATTTAATTTCAAGTTTTTCAGGGGTAATCCTAGAGTCAAGGTAGAAACAGACATCGGAGAGGAAGCAGGACTGTTCAGATATACCATGGTGGTTTTATCCAATGTAGTGCTAAGCTTCTTAATGGCACACTTCCACTGGCAAAATGTTTTGAGCCAGTGGAACGTTGTTGTGCATGAGAATGCATAAGCAGGTTGCAGGCAACTTTGTTGCATGATAGCCTGTGCAATCTGTTGTGCAACACCTTCACACTAGTGCAGCTGCTTCATTCCTCTGCTGCACAGCAGTAAAATTCACCTATCTGCTAGCATAAGGGCCTTTGCTCCATGGCACAGAGAATATTGGGTACAGCCCTGAGAGTTGTACGCGCTTGAAAATGTGCACCCTAATTATCAAATAATGTTAACAAATAGGGTAGCAGCAACTTGTCACCCCCCCCAAAAAGGAGGACCAGGCAAGAGGACCAAAAAAAGGACACAAATTTGCATTAAAATTGCATGTTGATTTATATGTATAACTGCAGATTTAGAAATAATTACTGTACTTTAAATAGAAATACAATAATCTCACCTTAGTGCAAAAAGCTTTGAATTGTGGTGCTGGAGGAGACTCTTGAGAGTCCCATGGACTGCAAGAAGGTCAAACCTATCCATTCTTAAGGAAATCAGCCTTGAGTGCTCACTGGAAGGACAGATCCTGAAGCTGAGGCTCCAATACTTTGGCCATCTCATGAGGAGAGAAGACCCTGATGTTGGGAAAGATGGAGGGCACAAGGAGAAGGGGACGACAGAGGATGAGATGGCTGGACAGTGTTCTCGAAGCTACCAGCATGAGTTTGACCCAACTGCGGGAGGCAGTGGAAGACAGGAGTGCCTGGTGTGCTCTGGTCCATGGGGTCACGAAGAGTCGGACACGACTAAACAACTAAACAACAACAACAACAAAGTGCAAAAAGCAGCGTGCAGGCAATCTGTGTCCATTCTGCTTTCTAGATGCCTTTTGTGGACTGGTGACTTCAAGGCTCTTGTTGCTGCTTCCGTCTTCCTTGTAGTAACTGGACTTGAACTAGCCAGCTAAGAATTGTGTCAAAACATTTGGGAAGTGTGAAAGCTGGTGGATAACTACCTTCTAGTCCAGGAAGTGCACAGCAGGTCAGCTGTTGCTAGAACCCCCAAATTTCAGATCCTTCAAGCATCCCTTCTCCTCACCCCAAACCCAGAGGAGGCCCTCTGAAGATGTTCTTATGGCACTAGTAGGCTCATACAGAGAAAGTTGAAGAGCCTTAAAGGTCAATGCCAGTCCTTTGAAGGGCACCTGGGAAGGGCTCAAGTAAATGTATTTTCAGGATTGGGGTCCAAGACTGTTATGCTGACCAGCTGCTGAGTACATACTGCTCCCCCCCAAAAGATCTTGGGAGCTGTAGTTTACCCATCACAGAGCTGCAATTCCCATCACCCTTAAACTACAGGTTTCTTTGGGGGAGGTCATGTGCTTTAAATGTGTGGTGTGTATGTACCCAAAGTCGCTGGACATAAAGGTATAAAATCTGTAACAGGATTGCAGCGTTTAATGTGCTGTTGATTCTTGTCTTATTTTTGTCTAAGGCACTTAGCTGTGGCTTTATGTGTGTTGCTTCCTCGGCCTTTGTGTAGTGTGAGCAGCACTTCCTGAGCAGCTTTGGAAAATGCAGCAGGTATAAGGAATTTTAACTCTTGACTGAGAAAGTTATGAGAGGGTGCCAGAACACTGGCCGAAAGTATTTGGGCTGCAACCGCAGAAGGGGTTCAGGCCTGAAACAAAATCTCTTCTTAATTTCAAGAGGTCTTCTCCGAATAGGGCTAAGCTTCTTTCTCGGCAACATTTATACTACCTGCCATTTAAATCACTTGTCCTTTTAAATAATTCCTTGACTACTTTTTCTTTAAAAGAAAAAAAAACCACAGAAACATAGAAAACAGATTTTAGAGCTGAAGACAGTAATTGCTTAAGTTAACTTGTTTGGCAACCCTGTTAGAGTTGATGGCTTCTCTGATGGCTTTTTTTGATAGACACTTTTATTTTCCATAAAAATAGCAAGCTCCAAAAGAAGATGAAGTCTGGTTTACATTATACTGAGAAGCAAACCTGAGGTGTGGACAGAAAAGTGCTAAGCTTCTGACTTAGATGCTAAACTTCCTCTCTCAAGGATCATGGAGAAATTGCCCCAAAAGCAATTTTGCAAAATGACCTGTAAAAAAAAGAGTGTTCAAGCCTGGCTTAATAATTAGGTTTCATGGAGCGGGAACAGAGCTCAAGGTTGCTAGAGCGCATGTTTGCAGCTAGGGGGTCCCAGGGTCAGCCACAGTTAAAAGGGACCACGGCAGCAGGTAAGTCCTTAGCCTAAGAGCTTCTATAGCTCAGAGCATCTGATCTAGATGAACAAGTCTACTGACTCAGCCTCAGGCAGTTTCCTATGTACCTCTACAAAATATCCCTGTTCCTTAGCCAGTGGATATATGCAGGGGTGGCTGGTTTTGCTCTCCCATCTTCTGAATGCCACAAGACACTGTCGCTTACCAAGAAGGGAAGGGGGAGTACAGACACAGCGGCGGGAGCATCAGATTGGTCCGTTCTCCAAGTTGCCACATGTCTTCCCCTCTTGCTAAGCAGCACTGGAGAAGCAGGAGAGCAAGAAGAAGAGTTTGGATTTGATATCCCGCCTTTCACTCCCCTTCAGGAGTCTCAAAGCGGCTCACATTCTCCTTTCCCTTCCTCCCCCACAACAAACACTCTGTGAGGTGAGGCTGAGAGACTTCAAAGAAGTGTAACTGGCCCAAGGTCACCCAGCAGCTGCATGTGGAGGAGCAGAGACGCGAACCCGGTTCCCCAGATTATGAGACTACCGCTCTTAACCACTACACCATACTGGCTCCCCACCTATGCAACCCCTCCAACTGCCGCTGGATACATGGTATGCTGGACAATAGAATCAGAATGCTGCTGTTCTATGTTGTCTGATGATGACGTTGCTAGGTTTTCGTTTAGATAACTATCTAATAGACGTTTCTTTTCTTTTTTAAAATTATTTTTATTAAGTTTTCCATTTTAACAATCCAATCAAATCACATTAAATATTCCAAATTATACATATACATATCAAATAATCCAAATATTCTGCCGAATTATAATTTTTTTGTTGGGACTTCCCATGCTTCAAGTTCGGGGGGGCTCCGATCATCTCTTTTTTAAAAAAAAAAATTATTAGAAGTTTTTTTAATACAATAAGCAGAGGCAAAAAAAAAAACCAACAGAAAGAAAAACAAACATGAAATTTAGCATCTTATAATAACCAACTTTTCTTCATTTTTGGACTTCCTCACGTCTCTCGCTCCTACTTTCCAAATTTATAAAACTTTGTTCAGCAATTTATCTCCTTATTTCCATTCTTATTGTACACATTTCCAATGTTTTATCCCTAACTTTGAATATTTCTACCTAGGTCTTAAATACCTAATTTTACCATAATATTTATTCAAAGTTTATTTTTCTCATAGAGTTCACTCATTCTCATAGTCTTTTCACCAAACTTTATGGTGCCCTGTTAATTTCAAATCTCTCATCCTTCTTAGCACTCATATAGTTTACAGTGTTTTTGTAGATAGTCCTTGAATTTCTTCCAATCCTCTTCCACTGATTCCTCTCCCAGGTCTCGGATTCTGCCAGTCATTTCTGCTAGCTCCATGTAGTCCATCAGTTGCATCTGCCATTCTTCCAGCGTGGGCAAATCTTGAGTTTTCCAATATTTGGCGACAAGTATCCTTGCTGCTGTTGTTGCATACATAAAAAATGTTCGATCATTCTTTAACACCCTCTGGCCAACAATGCCCAAAAGGAAGGCCTCTGGTTTCTTAGTGATCATCTCATATCTCTACTGCTTTTGATGGTCATTTCTAATAATTCCTTTAAATCTTCCTGTTGTTTTCCTTCTTTCACTGCCTCTGAGTTGTTTCCACAAGTGAGTTGAAGTAAAATGATGTGTTTCTGTGTGGATTTTATGTGTATGATACCCCTCTGTCCATGCAGCATCTCCTCACATGCTGGTATTTCTACCGAATCAATCCAAAAGTCTTTTCGCTGCTGGCAGCCGCCATCTTCTCTCAGTTCTGATGAAACAATTCTAGGCGTCTACTAATAGACGTTTCTTTAAAGGCGCAGGTGGTTAGATGGTGCTTGAAGGAGCATAATCTGCTAGTGGTGACCAGGCTTTGATCTTACTGGATATCAGGACTAGTCCAAGACATTTTGCAGCCCGAGGCAAAGGAGGAGAGGACACCTCTTGGTTCCATGTATGGAAGCCAACTGGGCTGGTGGTTGAATCTAGCTGTCAAGGCATCCTTCACCACCACACCCAAGGGCAGTTTTGGGGGTTCTGGACAGGGCACCCATAGCTCTGTCCTCCCAACAGTCGGGGCTACCTAGGGGCTCAGGAAGAATGGCCAGAAATGTGCTATTGTTGCCCCCTACAAACTCCACAGGTCTGAGGCAGCTGCATCACTCTCCCAAATGGCAGGAAAGAAACCAACATCTGGAATACAACCAGTGAAGAAATCACAACTCTCTGTTTTATGGCTGGCCCTGCAAACATGCTGCTGAGGGGAAACTGGTGCCGCTATAAAGGGGAAAGTACTGTCTGTGGCGGGGTTTGCCTGCTCTCCTGTGCTCAAGCAGTTTATGTAAGAACAATCAATATTAAAATGTTACATGTTCTTTCTCACAAACAAATTGAGCTGCAAAAAGTTGTGCCGAGCTTCCTGTCTCTTGGGGGTCATGGGAAGTTGTAAAACATTTATTTGTGAGTGTGTATGCTGCATACAGTGTCCTTGCACGCCACTTGCAAAATGGGCATGGGGTCAGATCTGAATCCCTGGGCCTCTTTGTGGAAGACGCTTAACAGAATTGTTTAGAACGGTTTGGTTCTGATCTGTAATGGAAAGGTAATTGTGTGTGTGTGTGTGTGTGTGTGTGTGTGTTTTAAAGATGCTCTTTCCTCATAACAGCAGGACAACTTCACATGTACAGTGGTACCTCAGGTTAAGAACTTAATTCGTTCTGGAGGTCTGTTCTTAACCTGAAACTGTTCTTACCCTGAGATACCACTTTAGCTAATGGAGCGCTGCCACCACGTGATTTCTGTTCTCATCCTGAAGCCAAGTTCTTAACCCGAGGTACTATTTCTGGGTTAGCGGCGTCTGTAACCTGAAGCATCTTGTAACCTGAGGTACCACTGTATTGGAAAGCCATGGCCTTACCTGGTCCCCTTCCTGTGTCATATTGGGGGGCAAGAGTCCAGCATGCTAGCTTAACATTAAGGAAGAACCAGCGCTCATGATTTCCTCCCAACAGATCATGTGAGGGGTAAACCAGAGCTCCCAGGATTCTTTGGGGCGAAGTCACATGCTTTAAATATGTGGTGTGTATACAGCCATGGTGTATGGCTTACTGTTACATGTGAACCGGACCAGTGAGTGCCAGCTTGTGTTTGAAATTATAATCTATGTCCCACTTCATTCCTTAAATTTAGAAAAGCTTTGGTAGTAGTCAAATTGCAATTATTAGTGAAACAGCATAGTAAATAAATAATCAAAAATTATTCATCAGGGTTCACAGTCTTTAATTTTTAAGGGCTGACTATGTTTTCCCCAATTTCATAGTATTTTTGCACTTTTAAACAAAACTAGAGCAATAAAAGGTTAATAAGTTTTGGTATGCTATTATTCCCCCCCCCAGGACTTCCCCAACCTGAGGTTACTTGGTTTAAGAACGAAAGCTTCCCAAGAACTCAAGAGTTCTCTGTTGCAAATGGGTCCTTAATCCTTAGGAATGTTTCACATGAAGATGCTGGAATGTACACTTGCACAGCCTCCAATGCTCTTGGACAAGCCATGGCCACAACTGTTCTCCGATTGGCTGGTAAGTACAAAATCAGGCCCAGTGGTACCAAGAAATGCCATCAGCTGCCAGTGACTCTCTGCCTGAACCACACTTCTGCTTTCTCCTCTGTGCTTGTGCTGTCCGTGTTAGCAAAGTCACTTAAATAATGCAGATGAAACCCGGAGAGAAAAAGAAATCCGCATTACCTTTTACTGAGGAAAATGAAGAAGACAGGGCTGGGCTAGGCTAGATGAGCCATTGGGCTGATCATAGCTGTCAGCCGTCCCTTATTTGGCGGGAAACTCCCTTATCCCAGTGCCGTGTCCCGCTGCTGTCCCTTATTGATGTCCCTTAAATTTCCTGGGTTTCAAAGGAAGCAGCGTTGCCTGGGGGCTCGCCTTTGCTCAGTGCTTTTCAGTGGAGAGGTGACGGTGGTTTTTCTTGCTGCATCCCTTTTGCCGGGTTGCTGCGCTGTGGGAACCACCGCTTGAGGCTTTGTTTGGCTGCTGGCTGGGCTTTCTGCCTTTGGCTCGGAGGGGCTCAGAAGTTGAACATACCTGTGCCCGGAAAATCCCTTATTTTGGCTGCTGATCACTTATTTTCAAATCTGTAAGTTGGCAGCTATGGGCCTGATCCAGCGGAGCGCCTCTTATGTTCTTACGCACTCTACCCTGAAATCACAACAGGCAGATCCAGTTCACTGCACCATTCCTAAGAAAACACTTAGTGTTCTTTACCAAACCATCTGCAACACTTATTCCTGAGATGCACTAGGAAGTAATACTTTCTCCCCACCCCTCTTTCCTCTCAGAACGAAGATCTCAGAAGCCTAACAATGGATTATACGGCAACAGTAGGAGAAAGCGTGTCCTCATGGCATCTGGGATTGGTACCAACATTAGCGTGGTACCTGGGGAGCTGTTACGGATAGGTATGACTCCCAAATATATTTGTCGGGGTTGGAAGCCGTGTGTCAATTTGGGGCAACAGGGCCAGCTAGTCATGAGTCGATGCTTTGGAGCAGAGGGTTGGATGACGAGGAAGAATATTAGCATGTGGTCTAAAACAAAGGGATTGGTTGAGTGGGAAACTTAGCCTCCCAAAATGGTGCACGTGAGAATAACTGGGAAATGTAACTTCACAGACTGTTTTTTAAAGAAATCCAAATCTTGTAGGAAAATAGGCTAACAATGCCCTTGCTTTCTAGGTTGTCCTGTGCATCCCAGTAGAAAGAACACAATTCGCTGGTTCTTCAAAAATCAACCAATTGAAGAAATGAAAAGCTTTGATCATAGGAGCCTGGTTGGGGGACGTATCCTAGAGGTGAACATTATATCTGAGCAGCTTGGTGGACAATACAGATGTTGGACGTCATCGAGTTCCAAGCCATTGTCTGTCTGGGTAAATGTCAAGAAGGAAGGTTTGTTGAATATTCCATGGCCCAATTATTAAGTTTCATTATATTTCCTTCTTTAAGCATTGTTGATTGTTTGTACCAAATTACAGTGGTACCTTGGGTTAAGAACTTAATTCGTTCTGGAGGTCTGCTCTTAACCTGAAACTGGTCTTGTCCTGAGGTACCACTTTGGCTAATGGGGCCTCCCGCTGCGCCGCTGGAGTACGATTTCTGTTCTCATCCTGAAGCAAAGTTCTTAACTCGAGGTCCTATTTCTGGGTTAGCGGAATCTGTAACCTGAAGCGTCTGTAACCCAAGGTACCACTGTACAACATAAGGCAACATAAGAATCTGCTGTAAGCATTTTGAGACTTCCCATGTTTTATAGCTTAGGGTAGAGGTAGCTAACTTGATGCACTCCATATGTTGGACTCCAAATCCCTCTAGCCCCAGCCGCTATGACCAATGGTCAGGAATGATGGGAACTGTGGTCCAGCAACATCTGGAGGGCACCACAATGGCTGTCCCCGGTTAGGGCAAAACAGAAGACGGGGCTGATATTGAGACTGGCTTTGCTCTGTCTCATTCTCTCCTAATTGCTTCATTATGACCAGCCTCTCTGGCATGATCTTCTTAGGCTAGGAATGTCTCCTTCCCCGTCATTAAACTGGATTGTATATAAAGGCAAACCAGCCTTCTTCAACTTTGTGCTCTCCAGATGTTCCTGGACTATAACTCCAATCATGCCTGACCTGTGGCCATTCTGGCTAAGACTGATGGGATTTGTAGTCCAAAATGTCTGCATAAACAATAGTAATGTGTAGTACAGCCCTTGAATTCTTTTATGAGGCGACTGCGGCTGATACTATCTGAAAAGCCCATTCTTTCCCAATCTTGGGCATTGGCTGTCTTGAGAGCATGCATTGTGTCATGGAGATTCATTATTTGAGCACCTTACATGTCTGAAATATTGCTACGGGGTGGTTTTTGCAGCACGGTGGGTGTTTGGGGAGAACCCCTATGCTGTATCTTCATGGCAAAATAAATATAATACAATATTTCAGTCACACTTGCACTCAGTAAATTTTAACCATTTCTGCTTTGAAAAGGGTTCTTTTGTATTATTTTAAGAAAGCCAGAAGTAATAAGGAATCACTGAAAACCCAATAAGTTAAAGAATTCATTATGTGCTGCGGGAATGAGACTGTGGACACAGCTGGGAGCGATCAATTATTCTTGGATGTTATAGGACCAACTCCCCACCCCCCCTCACCAAAAAAGGGAAAAGAAAAGGCAACCTTGCGACTTCTGTGCTTGCATAGAAATCTGTCAACACTGCATCATACTTCATCTTCTAAATTATGTCTGAAAGGGGGCAGGGTGGGATCATTTTGAAATGTAACCCAGTTTTTTAAAAGGGCCTTTTTGCTGGAGACTGTCACTCCCTAATGCAGAGAATTAATAGGGGAGCAATGTTTTTGTTTTAGTAGACAGTTATTAAACTAATCCAGATTCTTTTTTTTAAAAGTAACGTAATGATGCTAGCTGGTTATGGTGATATGATGATGTGCTCCAGTAGAAGAGATGTATGTGATACATAGGGGTGTCAGAGAATTTCGACGAAATAAGAAATGGGAACAGAAATTGCCCATGTTTGCTTTTTCGCCCCCCCCCCTTTCTGGAATGGGAATCACTTTTCTTCATTGCTGCCAGCCTGCAAATGATATAGAATTGATTGTGCTCCCTCCATTTGCTTTGTGTTTCCTTTGCACTGAAATGAATGAAATAGAATAACATAATGGCAGTGGCAATTAATTATGTAAATTGCATAAGTTTAAGAAATCTTGCCACAGCAGACAGAGAGACAAATAACGAGTGCTTTTTTTCTTTAAAAAATGTTTAGGGGTACTCTCATTTTCCTACTCATATTGAAATACTGCCCCTCAATGAGGCCAAACGTAGATTCACAAAATGTTAAGGGGTATCCCTGCATACCCCCAGAAAAAGAAATGCACATCACGTAGCTTTCGGCAGATGGCAATGTAGCAGGCGACGGATACAGAATGGAAAAGAATAGCTGTTTACATCCTTAGCTGCCCAGAATAGCAAAATGGTGGCAGGGCAACATTCCATGCATCTCCCCCCCCCCCCCGCAACATGCTACAGGGTCCCATTGCCACAAATGTTGCTCGTCTAGACCCACATTTTGGCTGTGTGGAACAATTGAGGGGCTCCACATTGTCGGACTTGCGTTCGACCGAGTGATTCTTCCAGTCGAGTCCTCCGACGTGATTAACGACCTGAGCCTTTGATGAGACTCCAGGCATGTCCCCTCATTACGCAGAGTACCCAGCACGCAGGGAAGGACGAGAAGTTTATGAGCTACATTGCTAAAGAGTTTTATTTCTAACTACGCAGACAGAAAAGAAACACGTGCTCTCTCTGTGAAAGCAGAGAGCAACTGAACAACAAAGGAACAGGAAACGAGTAACATCACATCTGTCCCCTGTCTTCCGTGAGACTTCCAATAGCCTGGAATCTCTGGAATGCAAAACAGAGTCTTGGGACTGCACAGTGGCACAAACAGAAACTAACACACATGGCACCATTCAGAGGACTAGATTTGGCCCATAAACACTGAATAAAACAATCCAGAAGAAAACATTACTGAAGAAAGTCAGGTAAACAGAGAATACGTTCGAAGCACCATATTTAACGGGAAACTAAAATATTATCTTGAAGATTTCAAAATAAAACACGACAAAGGAGGTCAGCTACAGAATGCACATTTAGCATGCCGCAAAGTTAACAAAATACTTTTTTTATCTTAAACGTTTCAAAAGAAAGCATTGCCAAAGGAAGTCAGATACAAAATGCACATTTCAAATAGCATAATTAGCAGGAGAATAAAGTTACGAGCATATCTGCTGCCGTTGCTGCCAGTCCTGCCAGTGGTGGCTCATGACGGGCAGCGGCTGTGGAAGATCGGGCTCAGTGACCTGAGTCTGCACTAAGAAACAGCCAAGATTGTCTCTGGCTTCTGCTTTTGTAGCTGGAGTCAATCAGAGCCCTGACCTCCCAGGCTAGGTGGGGAAAGGCCTGCAGGGCAGGGAGCAGGTCTTCCAGGATCCACATCCAACATGGTCTCCTTTCCTGGGCAAGGCAGGGCAGCAGTGAGTCAAACTGTTGCTCTTGCCTTGACTTTGCTGTTGCCCTGGCTCATCCCTGTTCCGTCTACTGCAGTGGTTCCAGTATCAGGAAGACAGCTCTGACACTGGCTGCCACACTGGATGGTACTGGGCAGGGCCAAACACATACACATTCTTATGGTTCCTGTGTGTTTCTCCCTACAGAATAACTAAACACTTCAGGCAGTGGGGTGAGATTTTAACCATAAAAATAGCAGTTGTGAAGGACTAACCTGCCCTGCGTTAGAACCAAAGTCCTGATCCCACTCTCTGCTTTCTGCATGGCTGCAGATCAGTCTTTTTCAAAATGCAAGACGTCCTATTTATGGATCTAGTTTGGCCATTAGATCACACTAATGTTCTCTGAAGCTTCCTGTTCAGTGAAAGTTCCTGCCCACTTTTTAGGGTATCTTCAAGGGCACTGCTTTAGTAGTAGGTTAAATGCCATCTTTGAGTGGAAAGATCATGAGTTCAGTTCTTGGCATGTCTACCAAGGAGGACCTCATCTGGCAAGAGTAGACCTTGAAGGACTTGCATCTGAAAACAGCTGTTTATAGAGAAGATGGATCTGGCCTTGGGAGACGGTTGTCCTGTGAAATATACCCAGAGTCGAGTGTAAATTTAATGTTCTTTATTCAGCTCATAGTAGCAATGAATGAAACTTTCCCCAAAATGTTTAGCTGTGTATACATTATTTACACAATGGGCCCCGCGTGGTTGGCTAATTCCGGGCTGCGCCTGTAGGCCAATTAGGTTGCGGATTCACCTCCTCCAGAATCCTGATTGCCTGTTCCTGCAGGCCAATCAGGTTGCTGAGTCACTTCATCCAGGCGCCTGATTTGCTGTTCCTGCAGGCCAATCAGGTCACTGATCCACTTCCACCTGGAGCTGGATTGGGTGGCTTCTGCAGACCAATCAGACTGCTGCATTCTAGATCCTATTGTTCTAGGATTCAGCTCAGTACATAACACCCTGACTCAGGATATGGCAGATCCTCATATCCCAAAGCGTTCTAGGTTTTAAAAAAAATAATTGATAGTTTATAGCAGAGTTAAAAGCTTGAAAGCTGAACCTATCCAGTCCCACCACCACCACCACCCATCCCGTTCTCACATCAGCAGCATCACTTAAAAGGGTAAATAAAACACACAGAGGTTCCAGTAGTAACCTTTGCTTACAGTTTCTTCATATCTACAAGGATGGTTTCACATTCTAAGCCTACATGGTGAAAGCTAATTTCATGGCTATTTCATAAGAGGGGGTACAAGGAGAAAGAGTTGGGCAGGAAACCACAAAGTGTATTTCCCCTATCTATTAAATTCAACCCTGTCCTCTGCTGACTGGAGGCATGCAAGGTTGCTCATACCCAACAAAGCTGACATTATATTTGAGGTGCAACCTGTAACTTATACTCTTGTTTACCTGTTGCTTTCTCTCCTGCTTTTAATAGAGTACAGATGGCAGCTTGGCGACTGGAATACTTGCTCTGCTACTTGTGGGAACTCAGGAACCCAGTTCCGAAAGCTGCTGTGTGTGGGTGCGAAGGAGCAAGAAGTGAACCTGACATTGTGTGACGAGAGTCAGAAGCCGACTGTGAATTACCAGTCCTGCAACACCCACGATTGTCCTGCCAGGTATACACGTCCTTTTATTTTTTAAAAAATGATTTTATTAAAGCTTTTTCATAATACAATGAATGACAGAAATCAATCTAAATAAAAACAAAAACAGGGAGAGAAAGAGAAAACACCAAAGGAAAACCCAAAAAGAACAGAACAGGAAAAATAAAAAAGAGGAAAAATAAAAAGGACTTCCGATTTTCTGTCTGTCTAAAGGAATTTATTCGAAATATTCATTCTAGAATGACATCCAATTGATCTGCTTTCTGTTAGGCAATATTTTCCCAATCTTCCAAGCCAAATGTCTCAGATTAATTCATTTTCCTTTTTACACAAAAGGGTATGCACTTCCCGTTTCTTGTTTCTTTCAGTATTTTATCTATCTATCTATCTATCTATCTATCTATCTATCTATCTATCTATCTATCTACCTTTTTTAAGGTCCAGAGACCCAACAAATCATTAGTATTTTATCTATTTTTGTTTTAAAAGGTCATTTATTTGTGTTTCAACTTTTTTTTGTTTACTATCAAATTACAATGTTAGTGTCTGAATGTCATTTATTAGATAGATGATAGATAGATAGATGATAGATAGATAGATAGATAGATAGATAGATAGATAGATAGATAGATAGATATAGATAGATAGATAGATAGATAGATAGATAGATAGATACTTCTTAATCAACATTTCCTTAAAATGTCTGCTGGAATAGAGTGGTCTTTGTCAAGCACCTGAAGATCAACAGGGAGTTGCAATCTTCAGAAAAATGATGGATGACCCTTAATATTAATTCCAAATGGGGGTTTTTTGGGGGGGTGGCAAAATAATAGAGATGCCACCAGGAGAATATGGGGTGCATGTGTACTGTGTTAAGGGTAGGAAAGGGAACTTCACTGCATTGTTGACAAGGTCTGATTTGGGCTCTTAAAAAACTGGTTTTAATTACAGTGGACCATTAATGGAGAAGATCTGCTTTTGGAAAGTATGCACTGGCTAGTGCCAGTGTAATCAGAAACCCACCCCTGCCTGCCAATGCCCAAAGCAATTTTTCAGGCGGTTTAAAAACATCTGTAGTGC
This sequence comes from Podarcis melisellensis, assembly GCF_964234715.1. Lineage (NCBI taxonomy): Eukaryota > Metazoa > Chordata > Lepidosauria > Squamata > Lacertidae > Podarcis > Podarcis melisellensis. The sequence continues at coordinate 37,228,864 of NC_138546.1, read as the reverse complement.
TGTTTTTAAACGGAGTAGAGGACAAATGGATAAACAAATGTGCTGCTTATAACAATTTTAGAAGGAAAGGGTAGCCAGATAAACTGAAGCATGGGAGGAAAGGGGAAGACTGACAGCAGGACCCAGCATTCAGTCTGCAGATATATACATATGTCATGCAAATTGTGCAGCCAGGAGGAAATTGGACTAACACCGCAGGTGAAGTGGGACAAATCCCTGTCGGGTTGCCCCTCCCCTGCTGAATGTTTCCAGCAGAGCCTCAGCCAAGTTGAATTTTAATATGCCAATCATATTTTGTGTCTCAAAGCTGTGAGAAACTGTAAACCAGGCTCCGTTCAGATCAGTTCTGGGTGTTTTCTCACTACACAAAGGGAAGGCCAACTACATGTGATATTAAGCATGTCTGTTGCAACCACATCAGGGTTTTATACAAAACAATCACAGCAGGCCGGACTGCAGCACACAGAGAAGAGACGTTTCTCCCTTTCCTCCCCTGCTGTGGTCTCAGTAACAGCCCCCTTACCTACAGCTAATATTAGCTCTGGCAAGAGAACGTTTGCCCTTGGTACCTCGCTAGGAGGGATGCAGGAGAAATTATGCTTGGTCCACATTTTCCTGCAAACGTACCCACTTAACAATTCCCCAAACAATATGTGAACCCCAGCACACAGCCACCTTTCAAAATTTGTGTTCTCTGCATTTTGCAAAGCAGTTCAACAACAACAAAAACAAATGCGTACAAAAAATGGATATGTTAGGAGAAAGCATGTATGAAAATGAATATCCAAATGAAAATAATATGCAAAAAAAATATATCATAATGGGGGGGAAGTGTTTATTTCACAAAATTGCATACAAAAACATGTGTTGGAAGAAATGAACAATAAAATGCTGGTAATTTTTCATGAGAAGCAGAAATTAACATTGGTAAAATGAGAAATGAAAATTGGCAGATATCCCCACCCCTGTTTGCTACATTGGCAATCATTCCTAGCTGGATGAAAAGGTCTCTGCCACTGGTGTCCTTACTTGGTATTGTGTTAAATTCACCTTCTGTTATTTTCTGTGTTGCTTTTAACTGTGTTTAGCTGTTTTTATTGCACTTTTGTACATTAACTTGAGATGTGTAGGGAAGGCAATTGATTGATGATGAGGATGAGGATGATGATATCCAATGAAGAGTCCATCTAATAGCGGCAGTATTTATGAGCATGGATATGCTATTTTCTTAACCACTGTGGCTAATAGCCGTTGAGAGAGCAGAGTGCACTGCAGTGAGAAACCATGAACAAATTCAACCAGGTTTAAATGCAGCAACGGTGCATTGGGGCAATCAGAGTGATGCTGGCGGCGGCAGCATCCTGGTAGCAGCACTTCTGATTGCTGGGATGGGACTGGGCAAGGCAACACAGAGAGGTCCAGGGAAATCTGGGTTGGTCGCGGTGGCCCTGCAGGTGTGTGCAAACCTGCCAGATGCTGCCACAATCTCATCGCTTAGCCTCCCCACTCCACCCCAGTGAATGCAGTGCAGCTGCCTTCAGAAAACTGCAGCCACTGCCTCTGCCTGCAACACACCGGTGCTGTTTAAATGTGCTGGTCATTCAACAAATAGACATAAACACACACAAAGCCTTACTTGTACAGCACTGAATGTACAGCCATTTAAACCAGATTTCTGGCACTGTGGTGTACATTGGGCTACAGGTCCTTGGTGTGCTAATGATCTGGCAGAAGAGCTCTGCTGGATCAGATGGAAACCCAATCGAGTCCAGCATCTGATTTGCATCACTTCCAGCCAGATGCCTCTGAGAAGCCCATAGGCGGGGAAAGGGAGTGCAGTACAGTGGTACCTCAGGTTAAGAACTTAATTCGTTCTGGAGGTCCATTCTTAACCTGTAACTGTTCTTAACCCAAAGTACCACTTTAGCTAATGGGGCCTCCCGCTGCCGCTGCACTGCCGCTGTGCAATTTCTGTTCTCATCCTGAAGCAATGTTCTTAACCCGAGGTACTATTTCTTGGTTAGTGGAGTTTGTAACCTGAAGCGTCTGTAACCTGAAGCGTCTGTAACCCAAGGTACCACTGTAGTCCTCTCCCCAGCAACTGGTATTCAGAGTCATAGGCCACACTCTTGGCATACATTTAAAGCACTGTGGTGCCACTTTAAATGGCTTCCCCACCCCCCAAAAGAATCCTGGGAACTGTAGTTTATTAGGGTGCCGGGAGTTGTTAGGAGACACCCATTCCTCTCACAGTTACAGTTCTTAGAGCTCCCCATGAAGAAGAATTGATTGTAAAATTGCCTGGGAATTGTAGCTGGGGGGGGGGGGGAGAGGGGCCTTCTAGCAACACTCATCACCATTGGCAAATGACAACTCCCAGACTGGTTAAAATGGTAGGATAGTGCTTTAAATATGTACTGTTGATGTGGCCTGTGAATCTGAGCTTCCATATAGCCAATAGGTATCATGGATTTGGGACGCAGGTGGCGCTGTGGGTTAAACCACAGAGCCTAGGGCTTGCTGATCAGAAGGTCGGCGGTTCGAATCCCCATGACGAGGTGAGCTCCTGTTGTTTGGTCCCTGCTCCTGCCAACCTAGCAGTTCGAAAGCATGTCAAAGTGCAAGTAGATAAATAGGTACTGCTCCGGCGGGAAGGTAAACTGCGTTTCCATGCGCTGCTGTGGTTCTCCAGAAGCGGCTTAGTCATGCTGGCCTGGAAGCTGTACGCTGGCTCCCTTGGCCAATAAAGTGAGATGAGTGCCGCAACCCCAGAGTCGGCCACGACTGGACCTAATGGTCAGGGGTCCCTTTACCTTTACCTATCATGGATTTACCATATAGCTGCCATGGACATTAGCCATCCTAACATCTGAAGTCACAACAGATAGCCCATAGTGCTCTCTCGCTCTCTGTTATGATGTGACTGTTGCTACTTCTGCATTTTTGTCTCTGCTTTAACATTTTCTCTCTGCAGGTGGACAACGAGTGCCTGGTCCGAGTGCTCGGCTTCATGTGGCAATGGGTTCCGCCACCGGCAGAGAATCTGCAAGCAAGTCATAGCCAATGGTACTGCTGTAACGTTGCCTCTGTCTGCTTGCACACGCAAAGAGCATCCTTTGGAAAGAAAACCTTGTGTGGGACATTCGTGTACAGAATGGCTTATTCATCCATGGGGCCAGGTAATTAATTGTTGATTGACTCATTAATAGATGGACTTCAGTCTACATCTATATCTACATATATAAATAAAATTTATTATGTATTATTATTTATAAATTTATTCTTATTCTTATTCTTATTACACCCACCACACAGCCTCCAGTGAGGTTTCCTACACAATATATAACTGAATACAGCCCAGCAGAAATGCTTCATACACACTCATTTTATTGTATTTTAGCAGTTGTGTTTTGTTTGTTTTTCTGAGGATTTCTTTAAAGGAAATTAAACAGGATGGACCGAAAAATAATAATATAATACACCAACAGGCACAATCCCAGTGCGTTTCAGCAGGGGAAAAAAGGATCAAGGATTGGAGAAAGGGGGACAGGGAGATAAGGAGTCATCACAGGGAAAAGACAAGCAATGATACATTCTGTGTTTAGGTAGCAGCTTAGAATCCAGGCATTTGACCAACTCACGCTAAGGTGAAAAAGTGTTTGGGGATATTTTATTTTATTTATTACATGGTTCACCATTTCACCTCACAACAACCCTGTGAGGTAGGTTAGGCTAAGAGACGGGTGAGTGGCTCAAGGACACCCAGTGAGCTTCATGGCTGAGTGGGGATTCAAACCATGGCCTCCCAGGTCCTAGTCCAACACTCAAAGCCAGACTCAAAGCATGGTGAAATTCAGGAGGAAGGGAGGCAGATATAATCTTCACATCAGCCCTATGAGGTACATTAGGCTAGAAGATAGCAACTAACGCAGGTATTTTCCCCAACTTCTATGAATTTTGAAGCCTGATTTATAATAATAATAATAATAATAATAATAATAATAATAATAATAATAATAATAATAATGTGTTATTGTTTATTCCCTATACACTGCTTGATTGTAAAAGAAAAACATCAGAAGAGGTTTATAAGAAGCATAAAATGATGTAGGTAATTAAAGGCATCTTACAGTATATAAACAAACAAAGAAACAAACACATTAGTATTAGTATTATATAAATTTGTATACTGCTCTATACCCCCTAGATCTCAGAGCAGTTCACAGCATAAAAGCTCAATATAAAAAACAGAAAAGACAACCCCTTCCACAACACATTTTAAAAGGGCATAGGGTGTCAATATACTTTAACCAGCATTTAAAAACCTAAAGAATCTAAAAGACAATTCTGTTTTTTAAAAGCTGGATTAAAATGTCCAACCCAACATTGATAATCAGTAGCCAAAGGCCTGACAAAAGAGAAATGTTTTAGCTTGGTGCCTAAAGATGAGTAATGATTGCACCAAGCGAGCTTTTCTAGGGAGAGCACTCTACAGTGGACGCTCGGGTTGCGAACGTGATCCGTGCGGGAGGCACGTTCGCAACAGGCAGCACCGCATCTGCGCACACGCCGGTTGCGATTTGGCGCTTCTGCGCAAAGCATGATTTAGCGCTTCTGCGCATGCGCTGAAACCCGGAAGTAACCCGTTCCGGTACTTCCGGGTTCGGTGCGGTGCGCAACCCGAAAACACACAACCTAAAGCGTTTGTAACCCCAGGTACGACTGTACAAGCAGGGAGCCACCACTGGAAAAGGCCCGTCCTCATCCTGCATTTGCAAAAGGCACGTGGAAAAGTTGAGCCAGGACCTTTATTCTGGGTGTTCAGCAGCTGGCAGCCCTTGACGCACACCTGGGCCTCCTGAGCTGTGCTGTGTAGCTCCCTGATTCTCAGCCAGAGAGCCGAAAGACAGGTGGGGGTTTTGCACAGTATCTGTTGGCTACGGTGCTTTGCAGCTGGCCGTTTGGAGCGCGGGGAAGCGACGAGACGTGCCGCTGCAGAAAATGAGTGGCTGTCCGGGGGCCTTGCTCAGCGACTCGGAGCGTTTGGCTCCATCCCGTGAGAACTCCCCTCTGAGCAGCAAAGTGCTTAGATGGCAGGCCGTGCCAAGATTATTATTATCTTTTGTTTCAGCTACTTTGATGAGATATTCTGCTGAAATATTTTTTCAGCGCTAATCATAACATAACACCACGCCATGGAAACCACAGCCAAATATTTGACTTCTAATTTTGCTGTTGAATTAATTGTGGCAGCAAGAGCCCAGCAAGGGGGGGGGCGGGGAAGGGGGGGAGAAAAAGAACAACCTTTCCCTGGGCTTCTCCTGGAACAGTAGCAAGAGGCTGTGCTGTGGGAGGGATAGAACTGTCAATCAATGGCAGAATGGATGATGCTCTGCATACAGAAGACCTCTGATGCAATTCCCCGGCTGTATCTCAGGTGTTTGGAAAGACCTTTCTCCAACTGAGATCCTGGAGGGTCACTTCCAGCCAGAGTGGACGATACTAGGCTAGGTAGGAAGGGTGAGGCATCTGCTTCGCATGCAGAAGGGAATAGGTTTGTACCCAGTGTCACAATACACCATCCTAAGGTGTCACCATTAGCAATGGAAGGGCAAGCCTCACTGCTGTTGTGACATTTCTCCCAGGTTCAGGTTAGGTCCCTCCCACCATGAGTGAATTGCAGCCATTCACTTCAGTTATTGGAAGTAAATAGACCATCAAGGATCCTCATACGGAATGGCCATAGCTCATTAGTACCAGAATGCGGGTGGCACTGTGGTCTAAACCACTGAGCCTCTTGGGCTTGCCGATCAGAAGGTCCTTGGTTTGAATACCCGCAACGGAGTGAGCTCCCGTTGCTCAGTCCCAGCTCCTGCCAACCTAACAGTTCGAAAGCATGCCGGTGCAAGTAGATAAATAGGTACCGCTGCGGCGGGAAGGTAAACGGCATTTCTATGCGCTCTGGCTTCTGTCACAGTGTTCCGTTATGCCAGAAGCAGTTTAGTCATGTTGGCCACATGACCCAGAAAGCTTTCTGTGGACAAACGCTGGCTCCCTCGGCCTGAAAGCGAGACGAGCGCCACACCCCATATGTCACCTTTGACTGGACTTAACCATCCAGGTGTCCTTTACTTTTACCTTTAACTCATTAGGCTTCACATGCAAAAGGTCCCAAGGAAAGACTCCTGACTGGCACCCAGGAGCGCGGCTGTCAGCCAGAGTAGGCCAGACAACACTAAGCTACATGGCCCAATGGCCTGATGTGCTTTCTTATCTATGTCCTACATCAGGCATAGGCAAACTCAGCCCTCCAGATGTTTTGGGACTACAGCTCCCACCACCCCTAGCTAACAGGACCAGTGGTCAGGGATGATGGGAATTGTAGTCTCAAAACATATGGAGGGCCGAGTTTGCCTATGCCTGTCTTACGTCAAGTCCGGGGGGGGGGAGGGCCTTGGCTGTCTGCTTTTCTCCTCCTTAGTGTTGCCCTTGTAGAATTCAGCTGGGGAAAGAGGATAATAATAATAATAAGAGGAATATATTATTTATACCCTGCCCATCTGGCTGGGTTTCCCCAGCCACTCTGGGTGGCTTCCAATAAAATATTAAAATACAGTTGTCCATAAAACATTAAAAGCTTCCCTAAACAGGGCTGCCTTCAGATGTCTTCTAAAAGTCAGGTAGTTGTTTATTTCCTTGACATCTGATGGGACAGGAGTTCCACAGGGCGGGTGCCACTACCGAGAAGGCCCTCTGCCTGGTTCCCTGTAACTCGGCTTCTCGAAGCGAGGGAACCGCCAGAAGGCCCTCAGCGCTGGACCTCAGTGTCCGGGCAGAACGATGCGGGTGGAGAGGCTCCTTCCGGTATACTGGACTGAGGATGTTTGGGGATGGGGATAAAACAACAACTAGTCAGCTTCACCTGTCATTGACTCTTAGCCTCTGCCTGCCCCTGCTGCTGGGCTCCCTGTCTTCCACCTTACCAGCCCCAATGGGTACCTGCCACACAAGGTTTAACTATTTGCATCTCGTACTGGTAGGTGCAGATCTCCATGTCTCTGACTGGTGTTGTTTATCCCTTTCCTTTTCAGTGCACAGGCCAATGCACAGGTCGCGGAGTAGGCTTGCAGCATCGCCTTGTTCAGTGTCAGCATTGGAACGGATCCGTGGTATCGAACTCACTGTGCGATGAAACGAGCAGGTACAGTTGCCATCCGATAGGAATGGCCCTTTACCACTTTTAGCACTTCCAGCAGATGTTGCGTCACACATTATTTTTAACAGATGCTGCTGGGAAGTTCTGGGTCAGTGGCTGCCTCATCTTGCCACCCTTGCGCAGCCCCTTTGATGTTTAGTTAGGTTATGGCTGCTTGCCATAACTACCACTTCTAAATCAGAATTGGAGCCTTTTCTTCTTCTTCTGTTAGCAGCAGGCTGTCCTCCAAGAGCTGAAGTAATGACAGAAGCTGGAAATTTCATTTCATTTCACTTTTAATTTGTATACCACCTTCCTATATTACTATGCAGCAACAAAATATACAACAAAGAACACACACCTTACAATAATCTGATGCAATACAAAAAGCCGTAATAAAGCCATAATAAAACATAACTTTATAATGGAACACCTTATATCAATAAAGTAATATTCAATAATCTATTAGGATATATTAGTACAGTCAGGGATGCGGGTGACGCTGTGGGTTAAACCACAGAGCCTAGGACTTGCCGATCAGAAGGTCGGCGGTTCAAATCCCTGCGACGGGGTGAGCTCCCGTTGCTCGGTCCCTGCTCCTGCCAACCTAGCAGTTCGAAAGCACATCAGAGTGCAAGTAGATAAATAGGTACCACTCAGGTGGGAAGGTAAACGGTGTTTCCGTGCACTGCTCTGGTTCACCAGAAGTGGCTTAGTTATGCTGGCCACATGACTCAGAAGCTGTACGCCGGCTCCCTCGGCCAATAAAGCGAGATGAGCACCGCAACCCCAGAGTTGTCAGTCACAAGCTTAATCCATTCTGGGAGTCCGTTCGACTCCCGAAACCATTCGAAAACAAAGGTGCTGCTTCCAGTTGGCTGCAGGAGCTTCCTGCACTCAGTCGGAATCCACGTCGGACATTCAGCTTCCGAAAAAACATTCACAAACTGGAACACTTACTTCTGGGTTTGCGGTGTTCAGGAGCCAATTTGTCCAACAACTAAACCCTTCATGACCCAAGGTACCACTGTACACAATAAAATCAACTCTCAAAACATCAGTAATTAAACAGAAATCTGAGACTGGAAGGCCAAATGCAGCCCCCAGGCCTCTCTCTCTGACCCTGGGATTCCCCCCAGGCCACATCCCTCACTGTCCTTGCTTCACACCTTCCTTGAGTGTTTTTGCCAGGCTGGGATATGTCATTGAACTCTGCTTATAGCTCTCTCTTGCCTGGATGTGGAATAGAGGGAGTGTAGAAATGAACCAACTGTACCAGTTCTTTGTTTTGCCTACTTTCACCTCTGGTTCTGCCAACCACTGGAATGTGGTCCTCAGAAGGCTGACCAGAAGTGAATGTGACCAACAGACTGCATTCTGACATGTGTGAAGGCAAGTATAGCTGCTCTCTTGGGTCTCCATCCTCCTGGCATCTGCCGGGATGACGTAGGGCTCTTGCCCAACATCTCTCAGAGTGTGGCTATCTCCGGAACCGCAGGGTACAGTCAAGATTTTTCCAGCCTGGCAGAGCTGATTCTAGCCAGGCTCTTTGTACTTCTTCACTGGCCATCCAAAGTAGACCTGGTCAACATCAGGACTGTGGATGTTCTCCTGTGATTTGGCTGCCAGTGTTACTGCAGAGGTAAGCAAACTTCCAGGGAAATTGTAAAAGTGGAGACAGAACATCTGACACACTTAAATGTAAATTTAGAAATTTAAGAGCATTCCTGTTTACCGAGGCATTTGATGACAGGAGGCACTGTTCCCTGGAAGCTCTGTGATCACTTGGTTTCGTTTTTAAAAGAAAGTAAGTTTTATTGTTGTTGTGTTTGCTGCTCTGAGCTCGTTTGGGAGGAAGCTGAATAAACCACCACCACCAGGCCAGTTTATTTTTGGATCTAGTGAGGAGCAGTGCTTGAGAAACCTCATGATACATTTGGGGGTAAGAAGGAGGACAAAGGATTGCCTGCTTGGCCACCAGTGGCTGAACCATTGCAGTTTTCCATCTTAGCAATCACAGGGAGATGACAAGGTGCCCTGCCAAGCTGTGATTGTGGGCTTGCATGTTCGCTGCCCCCAGGGCAAATCGTGGCAAGCCAGGTAAAGGTACCCCTGACTGTTAGGTCCAGTTGCGGACGACTCTAGGGTTGCGGCGCTCATCTCGCTCTATAGGCCAAGGGAGCGGGCGTTTATCCGCAGACAGCTTCCAGGTCATGTGGCCAGCATGACTAAGCCGCGTCTGGCGAATCAGAGCAGCGCACGGAAACGCCATGTACCTTCCTGCCAGAGCGGTACCTATTTATCTACTCGCACTTTGAGGTGCTTTCAAACTGCTAGGTTGGCAGGAGCAGGGACCGAGCAACGGGAGCTCACACCGTTGCAGAGATTCGAACCACCAACCTTCTGATCGGCAAGTCCTAAACCACAGAGCCACCCACGTCCCTATGGCAAGCCAGGTAGGGCAAGTCAAAAGCCAGGAATTGTGCCCCTCTTGCCACACCAACTGAGTAGATGCTACTACTCTCCTATGAAAATCCGCTTGACCCCAATACCCTCTGTATTTAACATGAAGAAAGATGGGGATTGGGGTAAATGTCAAAGTTTGCCCAACGACACAGTAGGATTTATTGTTTGTAGTGGGGTTGTGGCAGAAATAAAACAAAACTCCAGGCTATGGATTATCTATTTGCACATTTTTACCCTACCCTTCAACTAAAAAGGCTCTTGAGAGAAGTTCCTGCCTGGAGTTTTTAGGAGACCCTGTTTGCCTCAAAGAGCTGCAACTCCCAGACCGGTTTAACAGGTAATCCCTCTTCCCAGGGAAGTATGGGATTTGTAGTTCCGTGAGGGGAACAGGCCGCTGCCGCCACAATCTGCCACCTGAGTCACTTTTGCTCAGCATGGCTCATGATAGGACTGCCCCAACTGAAAGGGGAATTCTACCAATGACAGCTCAGAACCAGAGTGGTTGTTGTGAGACTGAATTTCACATACTGACCTGGAACTATGCAGAGGATTATTTTGCCTGTACAGTGGTACCTCGGGTTAAGTACTTAATTCGTTCCGGAGGTCCGTACTTAACCTGAAACTGTTCTTAACCTGAGGTACCACTTTAGCTAATGGGGCCTCCTGCTGCTGCCATGCCGCCGGAGCACAATTTCTGTTCTCATCCTGAAGCAAAGTTCTTAACCTGAAGCACTATTTCTGGGTCTGTAACCTGAAGCATATGTAACCCGAGTTACCACTGTAGTCTTCTAGTATGTTTGTAGTGACGTTACGTCCTAAATAACACCGACCATCGGATTCAGTCTCAAACAACATTTTATTGGGGGCTTTTCTCCCACCTACCCCACCTTTCTGCAGGCCATTGATGAGAAGAAACTGCTCTACAGACAAATGTGACGTGTATTGGAGGGCGGGCCCTTGGCGACCGTGCACTGTAGATTGTGGAAGTGGATTCCAGTCACGGCAAGTCAGCTGCATACACAGGAGAAATAAGAGGCCCGTAGGAGATCCGTCGTGTGCCTGGAGGAAGAGACCAGTGACCTGGAAACACTGCAATGTCACTTCTTGTGACAGTATGTAAACATTTATTTCCATTTTTGAACTCTCCGGCCGCTTGTGGCAATTGCATGTAGACAGTGGCGCTGAACTCTTAGTTCCGTAATGAACATGATAAGCCGTCAACCAAACCCCACCCTCCCATACTATACAATGGTGCGACATTGGTGTGCCCCAGTTCAGCAAAGGGCTTGATTCTGAAGAACTAAAATGCAAAACAACTCCCAAGATAGGCTCAAGTTAGCGCAACGGACTGGACCCCTGGCCGTTGAATGCAACTCGTTCAGAGCAGCCTGCAGATTATTCTGCCCATAGTGTTGTTGTGCAAGACCTGAGAGGGAAGGAGAAAGGATGTGAACATTATCTAGGTCTCCCGTTCGCATTTGCCCGAGATGAGATGCTGTAACTGCCCTTTTTCATTCTTGTTGCATTTCAATGTATTTTTCAGAAGGCGAATGCAAGGATACAACTCACTACTGTACATTTGTAAAGCAGCTAAAATTATGCATGATAGACATCTACAAACAAAGGTGTTGTCAGTCTTGTGAAGAGCATTACCCTTCTGTGGGAAGTTCATGATGTCGCAGCGAAGATATCGCGTGAAGAGAATGTTGTTTCAATCCAGCCTGCTCTGGACAATATAGACAATCAACCAAGAACATGTGGTGGGGAAGGGGAAATGGATGAATAGAACATGCTATGGATAGTCCAAGCTGGGTTTTCCATTGTCTCTCCTCGACTCCTACCCACACCGGTCAATAGCTCTGTTGCAACTTAAGCATGGTGTTGGAAACATCAGTTTTAATGGGGTTGCAAGTGATTCATTGGCTATCAAGTAATGCTCCCTGCCTCATGAAGACAATTCGAGTTTAGCAATTGTTGACAACTATTCCCAAAATACTGAAATGCAGCAACAACTCATATCTGCTTGTTGCCTTTCTGGTTTGATCTACATCAGTACAATTCTCAAAGTATATGGATTCAGCCATCTGTGGCTGTAATATTTCCCCCCCAGAGGCTGCATTTCCTTAGCGTTTGAGAAAAGGACATTGTCACAGGTCTTGTTTTATTGAGATTAGCTGTCGAACGTATCCCCATTTTGCTTTCCTTCCTTCATTTAAGCGCCTGCAGTAAAAGGCAATGTACCTGACATGATGGTTTTCAGACCTGCTATGGGATTGTTTTCTAATCGACGAGGCGTCATTTGGGGCAGGGGGGCAGGTTCCCCAAAAGTCTGCTTCAGCCTTGTGGGAATGTGATCAAAGCCAGGGCATGATTCATTGAATGTGAAAACTGGATGCAAGAGGGTTTCTACATGGGAGCTCGGAATTTGCGTTTGGGGTCTGAGAAGTTTCCCCTTCTGCTTGGTCAGATGAGAAATGAGAGTGGTTCTCTGGGCCAAGGGTGCCTGTCAGGCTGGATTGCCCTTGAAGAAACCTCCTATATACTTTTCCAGTCATTGGAAAGAAAGAAAGAGGGGGGGGGACCAAACAAAACAGAAAGAGCTGTTCTTCATTGAGACAGACATATGTTAAGTATCAGTTTCAATTTGTTTCCATTCATCCTGACTATCATACATTTAGTGATTGCATGCTAGTAAATTCGCAAAACTACAACCTCAAGTAGCTCTTTTCTTCCGCGCAAATTATGTGTGCAAAGCCTGCCAAGGAGCCAGTTTTTGATTCTCGAAAAAATACAAACAATATGGAAATATAAATAAATGCAGCCACATTTGAAATAATGTATACCATTCTGGCTGGCCGGCCTCAGAAAGGAAAATTTGGAGCTGGGAAAAGTACCATGGGGTGGGGAAGCACAAATGATCAAGAGGTCAAAATATTTTTCTTATGCAGGAAGGCTTAAAGACCCTTAATTTAACTAAGGCTGCAATCCTAACCCCACTTAACTGGGAGTAAGCCCCATTCAACTCCATAGGAATGACTTCTGAGTAGACAATATATTTATTGAGCTGCACTGTAAGAGGGACATGGCAGAAGAGAGCTAGGTAACTTGGTGGCATCCTGATGTTGCATTGCAACTCCCATCATTGGACACACTGGTTGTTGTTGGTGGGCACTGGAGTCCAACAACTGGGGAGGGGGGCGGTACCACATTGCCTACCCACCACCCAAATGTTTATAAAATTAAGCGAAGTGGATAGACAGAAGGTTCGCATGTCTTTCTCCCATAATATTAAAATTCAGAGTCTCCCAGTGAAATCGATTGACATTATTTTAGGACAGGAAAGAAGCACCGCATCACACAATGCAGAATTCACCCATGGAATTTGCGGTCCGTGGCTTATGTGAGGTGATAAAGCAAATTCACAGCACAAAGTGATTCGACAAAGTCATGGCAGAGGAGATGCATAATGGACCAGGAAAGGGGATGAGGAGAGTGCTTCCCCAGGACTGACATCACAGCTGATGGAGCTTCCTTGCTCTGGCAAATGAATAATGTGGCTTTCAGGATTGTGACAGATTGGCAGAGAGGGGGGTGAAAATCAAAGGCTGGGTACTTCTTTCCTTTCCTTTGTCAAGGTTCCTTCTTCACCCTAGCAGTTTAAATGGTGAAACTTTGCTTTTTTTGTATTTCTGATGTAAGTTAAAGGTTGCATTTTGGCTGACTATAGATCTCTTTGTAAGCGCCAGCATCTTTTGCAAGTGAAACCTGTGCACTCAATATTAAGTGTCAATGAATTCAGTGTAGCTTACTTCTTTACAGTCCTGCCACGTGGCTGATTGGGGATGTAAACCTGGGTCTCCCCCATCAAATTACAACACGCTAACCTCTACCCCCCACCCCCTTTGCTTGCTCACTGTTCTATGATTGTCAGCTGACCCAAATCAATTTGGTATTATACTGCTCTTTGGGAGTTGCATATAATGAAGAAATATAATGTCTGCATTTTGAGACTCTCCTTTGAGAGGTTAGGTGAGGAGGCTGTTGTGATGAGCTCCCTGTGGCGATCACACAGGGTCCCCGGACGTTTGACAGTCTATCAATCCCTGTGCCACCACTGTGATTGCTTCCCCGCTGCCACCAACCCATTTCACTCGGGTACACACGGAGTCCAGACAGTTGTTAACATTAAACCAAATAAACAAGTTTATTTTATAAGCCTTAACAAGTTTATGGTTTCAGATAATTTTTCTTCTCAGTTTCTTTACTGGCCTATACCTTCCTAATAACTTCCCAACTGTCTATCTGACTCCTTTTAACAGATTCACTCTCTCACATCAAACCACAGACTTATCCTCCCTCTCTCTTCTCTAACACCCGACTGACTCCTTAACAACACTAGCTCTAACTCCTCCCCTTGGGTTCCCACTTGCCAATCACTTCACACTCATTTAACCCTTTCCTTATGACCCAGCATGATGTCACCTAGGAGGGCAAACGCCACACTCCCCTCACTTCAAAAATTTGCCATTGCACCACTGGTGCATGAAAAGCACTGTAGAACCTCCAGGCTCAGAGGCAATGCACCACTGAATACGTGACACAGAGAAATGAACAACACGGATAGCCTGGTGCCTTTGTGCCCTGCTTGAATGTTTGCCAGGAGGTATCTGACTGGTCACTAAGCAGAATGCAAGATAGAGGATAGCCTCCATCAGGGCTCTTTTCATACTGTTAAGCCTCTAGTAGAAAAAGAAAATGCTATTGCTGTTTTCAGTTTTAACTGGCTTGCTTTTTATTTGCAAGTCCTGTGCTCTTGCATAAATGCCCAAAGGCAAATTTGGTTGAACTGGGCCCTCTGCTGATCGGCCAGAAAAGAAACAGCAGAGATTTTGTCCAGAGGGTGTTAGAGGAAAAATTAATGCACCATGATTTTGGTTTTGCCTCACTGCTAATTAAACTAATGCTGCTGTACAGAAAACCTTTCACGTGGGTAACCGTGGCCTTTGCTGACAGCAAGAAAAGCGATATAGACCCACTCAGTGTAATGATATGGACGCTAAACACCTTGGGCCAATTAGCAGTCAGTAGAATCAAGAGGTAAAGTTTTTCCAGGTGGGAGAATTGCATATTTGAATGTTCAAAATGCTGGGGAGGAGGACGGGTAAAACCCCTGTAGATAGTAGCTTGGTTTCCGCAACATGGTAGGCCAAACTTTTTTTAGCAGAACTTTTTTTACCAGAACTGCACAAACATGGTGGCTCTGAGAGAGGAGCTTGCAAGAAATGGGTGAGCATCTCCGTTTCGGTTTCTCTTATTTTTCCAAGTTCAGTTTTCCACATTTCTGCATTTGTTTAAAAAACCACCCTCATGAAAATTCATCAGTGTTTTAATGCAGATTTCTCCCAACTGACACTTTTTCTGTTAATTTCAGTAATGTGTGTGTTTTTATGGATTCTTTACCCCAGTGTGGTGTGTATTTTTTGTACACGTTATTAAGCTGGAGACCTGCGCTGCAAAATTCAGAGAAGTGCAAGTTTTTAAGGATGGCTGTGTTAGTTTTACCACTTGATTCTCCCCGTATAAACTGTCCCTTTTGACACATTGGTGTCAGCAGGAGTGCAGAGAGCCTGTACTTAACTTTAAAATGATTAACTTTGGCTGCCCAAGCTTTTTAAATCAGCCATGGGTCTTGTTTGTTTATACCATTTTTAAATTAAAACATGTAATATACTTTTGTATATATTTATTACCTGATCTAAAAGTGCAATATTTTTTGTACAGTGTGTAATAAAGATTTTGGAACTTTTTTTTCCTTGTTTACTGAAACTTACCAAATGTTTTTATTTTGTATTTAATATTTGTAAAGAATGAACTGCTAGCATCCCTGTTTTGCTAGTACTTTGGTTATAAATGCATGTCCTAGGGAAGCATAGCTGTGGGTGATGGTTGCAGCAGATGGGTATGGTCCTCTGTAGCCAATTCCACTGCTGCTACATTAACCAAAGATGTCTAATATTATTTGTTCACTGGCTTAACTTTGGTATTCACAAAAATAAACACTCCTTTTGGCTATCCCAGTTGCTTTTACTATATGGAAACGGTTTGTTTCAGGTTCTTTACACAGTGCATTATTAAAAACTATGGAATGTGCTCCCAACTTGGATGCATAGCTGCCAACTTACAAATTTGAAAATAAGGGACCAGCAGCCTCAAAAATAAGGGATCAGCAGCCAAAATAAGGGATTTTAGTCAGCCAGCTGAAATACAAAGTTAAAAGGGACCAGATAATTTGGGAGAGCAGCGCCGGTTTTTAGCCCTTTGTTTCCAGAGGTTGCTGCTCAAGACACCAGCTGATGAAACACTGCAATTAAATAACTACAAGCAGCAACCACTTTCCGCACAAAATGAAGTCCAAGCTACAAAGATGCTGCTGCACTTCTGTATCTTTTCTCTCGTGCTCCATCTGCAGCTCTCAGTTCCATCAGGCGGGGCAGGAGGAAGGGAGGAATAGCGCCCGAAGTAAACCCGCAGATCAGACCATCTATGCTAGACTACCACTACAAATCTATGGGAGAAGTGCTTGCAGTCCTTCCTCCGCTTTCCCCCTCTATGGTTAGCCCTTGGAACACCTGCCTCCTCCTCCTCTCTCTGAACTGCTTTCTCTATGGTTGCCCTCGCTCTCTCAAGGATCCTCAGTCCCGGCGGGGGGGGGGGGGGGCTCCTGGGGGCCGAGGCTGGTGAGAGGAGGCCGGAGCGGGCCGGGCAGCCAAGCAACACAGTTGGAGCCTCCCTCCTCCCTGGCCAGCAGGGAGGGAAGGAGAGGAGCTGCTTCCTTTGAAACCTGGGAAATTTAAGGGACATCATCAATAAGGGACAGCAGCGATACACGGCGCTAGGATAAGGGACTTTGTCGCCAAATAAGGGACAGTTGACAGCTATGTTTGGATGGCTTCAGAAGATTAGACAAATCAGTGGAGGACAATGGTTACTGGTCATGATGGCTATACTCAGCCTCCACAGGCAGAAGCAGTATTGGCTCCGAATATCAGTTGCTGGAAATAACGGGGAGAGAGCTCTGGTGCTTACGGTAGGTCCTGCTTGCAGGCTTCCTCTGGGCACCTGGTTGGCCACTGTGAGAACAGGATGGTGGAACGAAATGGGCCATTGGGCTGATCTAGCAGGCTCTTCTTATGTCCTTGACAGGGTGGGCAGAGCAGGCAAGTACCCAAACCAGACATGAAATCCCATCCAGGGCAACATCATAGGAGGCCGCCTCAAAAGACTCCTTGTCAGCCAGTTCAGCTGCACAAATCCACATTTCTGGTCTGTTTCCTGTCTCTATTCTAACCGCTGAACTGGTTCTCTCATGCTCAGGCCCAGGGAGCTGAATGTGTTGAGCTGGCACCCTTGGCAAGTGTTTGAAGGAAAGTGAGGAGATATAGAAGGAATATTAGAGTCTCTAGATCTGCAACACTCACTGATGTCGGGTGGAAAACGTAGCAAAATGGAATCTTCTCCAGATATTTTTGTAGCGCTTAATTTTTCTGCGGGAATTTTTGTGTTTTGTATGTTAGTAATAATTCATGAATAGCAACAGCAAATAAACATTGAGCAAGCGTCTCAGGTTCAAAGTTTTGTCATGCTAAATTAAATCACTCTGAAGGTAATCAGATTATTTTTTTCGTGATGACAATTATCCCAGTTTTCAAATTAAAAATTTTCTGGAAAAGCCATACCGCTGGATTCAGCCCACTTACATGTGTAAATATCCACTTGATGTTATGGTTATCAAGTAAATAACGTACTTGTGTGAACTAGCCATATGAAAAGAGGACCTGGAAAGAACAGGACTGAAGAGAGAAAAATGTTCTGGCTCTTTCACCTCCATCAGAGAATGAGATGACAATAGTTAAGAGCGTGTCTCCAGACTAGAGGCTCATGTGTCCATTTCAGGTGGCAAAAGGAAAAAGTATATCTACAGTATCATAAGATCTGAAAAGCTCCACTCCTAGCCTAGTGACAGTCTTAAACATACTTCAAGAAACAAAATAGAAAGCTTTGGTTTTTAATTTGATTTCCCCCCAATTCTAGAGCATTCAATTTACATAGGAAGAAGAAGAAGAAAAGAATCCGGCTCTAGGTCTCAGTTTGATCTGTGAGAATACCAAGAATACCATATGGGAGTGATACAAAACAAACATTCCCAGCGGTTCAGAGTTTTTCCTCTCCTTTTTTGGATGATTTATTATGTTCTTTTCACACCATTCAGTTCTTGATCTCGATCTCTGAATTGGTGGTTTGGGGATACAGTTTGTGGGATTACATGACACTTCAATCATAAAATGCTTTTCCTAAAATAATGAGTACAAGGCAACACACAGGTAAGAAACAATCAGTGATAATGAAAACGATGCGAAGCATTCACTGGAGCAGTAGCTCAAAGTATTGGCACCAACCTTACAACTTGAATTACAGGCCTATCAAAACTGAAATCATACTCTGAAATGCAATCTTATCATAAATTTAGTAATATACATATGCCCAGGCATACGTGTGTATTAAGGTGAAATAGATTCAAATAATCTGGAAAAAGCTTCCCAACCCAGTCCCAAATCTAATTGAAGTTACTCATTGTTATGACTATTATCTTATGCACTTTTACTTGGAAATAAGCCCCACTGAGCATAATGAGACTTGTTACTGAATACAAACATCCCTAGAATTCTACTGGACCTCCCACTGATACCACAAAACAAGTTAACAACAAGGGCTGGTAGCCATTAACGCCATCTGCTCAATGCAGCAGTAAGAGTACCTGATGTAATAAAGAGGACTTAGATGAATATCACCACCCCAATGTCTACCCCAACCCTGCTTTGCCACCCTCTGCGTTCCAGGAGCACAGAGCCAGGAACCACATGGTGCCATCGTTTCATAAAAATTGGCGGCACCTAGTATTCCAGATCTGTTCTTGTGAGGGCAGTGCCATCTGCCTGTAAATTTGATTCTTTTATTGTGAGCCACTTTGAGGACCATTACAGCTGAAAAGCAGTATACAGGCAACTCCCCATTTGCATGCGTTTGGGATGCGCACGGCCACTGATGCACATGCTGTTTTCGACACCGGAAGGCTGACAGGGCGGGCTTTCCTGTGTCCCGCCGGTGTGCGCAGTATCTCAGAATGCAAAATCCCGCGCAAATGGGGAGCTGCCTATACAAATATGGTAAAATAAATATATTGAAGCCCTATGTTTTCCAATGGGACATAGTTTGAGCTGGATTGGTTTTATATATTGGCTTACAATACATGATGCCAACAGTCCCAGACTATCCTTTGTTGAGGTGTGCAGCAAAAAATATGTCCACATGTGGCTAAACATCTTAATACTAAATTCTACTAATGTGGTTTTGCAGGGCCTGGTAATACATGCTGAAATGTCTTGAAAATCCAAAGTGGAAGTTCTTATTTTCCTAGCAAGCCTCCATAATTTAAACACACACACATATGGAGGTAGCTCAAACAGCATCCAACTAATCTGTCCTGGTATGGGACAACTGCATTGCTGGGGATTGGACTAAATGATTCTCAGGGTCCTTTCCAATTCTATGATTCTATTATAATAAACATGTTGAACTAGTGCAAAATGTGTTTTGTGATGCTACTTGGTGCAGCAGCAAACTGTAATTTTTAGCATCTGCCTTATACAGAACCAGACTGTTGACCTGGCTAGCCAAATCATTTTGTCTGAAGCTGGTAGGGGTTCTCCAAGGTCTGGGGAAGAGCTATATCTCAGTCCTGCACTGTAAGATCCTTCAAAAAGAAACACCAAGAATTCAACTTGGAACCTTCACATTCTGCTTGTTAGCTGCAACCCCTTTGAACATATTTTAAGGAAGCGAGCCGGGACAATTTTGTTTGCTGTACGTAAGAACAGTACACAGTCCTATTCAGGTAATCGTATTAAAATGCATCATCAAAATATTGCCAGAAAATCACCCATCTTGTTAAAATGAACAGTTGTCTTGTAATACAGTTGAAGAAAAGAGATTCCACAGAAATATTGACACAAATTTTACTTATATTAACTTGTAAAAATTAGTTCTCAGATCACTCTAAAAAAAATCTTATAATCAGTAGGCTTATTTAGAATGGTTAGAGCTAATGTAATACTCTGACCACTGCATGATAATTTTCGGAACACTTTTGTGCAAACTATTAGAATTAGGAGTTAGGATACAACTGCTACTTCTTTTGGAAGATGATTACCATTTGCATGAGCAATCTTACTGACGTCTGGTGAAACTCTGCGGAAGAATTTGTGACCATGAGAATCAGTGTTGACAAAGACATATCCTGGCGGGGATGGATAGGTTGCTGGGCAGACCTCTTGTTTCTTTGGCGTATATTCTGTACGGTACAAGGTTTCATCTGTAAAAGGTGCTGAACTAGATAGGGCCATCTTTGAAGGTTTGCAACTCTGAGTCAGGACTATGTTGTGTGGTCTATAGTGAGCTCTGAAGGTTGTCATGCCATCAAACTTCCCAGAGGCCTTTGGAATATCCTGGGACTTCTTGACAATTTCTGGCCGATGGGTATCCCAAGCTTGAAAGGCATCTCTCATTGTTGTATTCCCTTGAAAGGGGGCGTTATTTCTCCTGCTCCTTTCTACTGGTCTCATGAGGACAGCTGGATTGATGTCGTGTGGAATATAAGCAAGGTGGCTCGTGGTGGTCAACTCCATGTTGCCTGTGGGTGGAACATACTCTTTTGCTTTGTGAACTTCAGGCAAGGAAATGGCCCACGGTTGAAAACGATCGCGGAATTCTGTGGTTCCATCAAAAAGAGCCTTCACCTCCACTTTAGAGGGTTCAGGCTTGAAGCTTTTTGGAAGTTCGCCAACAAGCCCTCTAAAATCACAGCGGTGTGTTGTGGTGTCTACAAAGGGTTGGCTATTGGGCTTGTATTCTTCTTTTGACGCCTTCAGTTGTGGCTCCAGCTGATGAGGAACGTAATCGCTGCGATGACTTGTAACACTGGTAAAAGGCTGATCTGAAAGCTTGGTCACAACAGTGGGTTTAAAGCTTTTTCGGAGGGAGATTTCCCTCGGGAAAAAGGAATCTTGAAACGTGGTGCTGTTCCCAAACTTTTCAGTGGGAAGTTGGTAGGCATTCTCCACTTTGCTGGTCTCCCTTCTTTGAACTTCCCAGGCCCTATAGTCAGCTTTAAGACAAAAACAGCATTAAGCTAATTTTTGATAGCCTTGGCCTCAGCATAGATTGGTTGCAGTCTGTTTGAGTGGTGTGTCACCCTGCCAACATACTTAGGGCACCTATAGGCATGTATTTGATTGCCTTCAACCACTCTGGGCCAGAAATTGCTAAGTAAAGGAATACCCATGCTACCTGTTTTAGTTTTAAATAATGGTATGGCTTCCCTCAATAAATTATAAGGATTATAAGCTGGTGAAGATGCTGAGAATTCTGTATTAAGATATCTCTACTGCAGGTGTGAGGGACTGAATCTGGTTAGGGAGCCAGTGCCTTAATTCTCCATCCTTTGTGGGCCAACTTTGAAAAGGTGAACAGGGTCCTTTGAAGCCAGTTTGTAGGTGTGGTTTGGATTGGACAAAGTGGGGCTCGCTGGCTGTAATAGCAGCAATCAGCTTGGCTGCAGTTCTCAATGGGGAACTCCTTAGTGCAGCTAATCCCAGTGGGGCTGGATTAGAGTCTAGTGTCACCAAGATACATGGATAGGCACAACAGCATCTCCCAAAGCAAAAGGAATGGTTTAAGGCTAGCCAATCCTAAGCAATGGATAGTTAGTGCCACTGAACTCAATGGGTAAACTAGTTTAGGACTCTCTTTTTGCCTTAGCCAAAGCAGGATATTAAGCTTTTGCCTCCAAAGCCCATGGATGATGCCGACAGTGTGCATTTTATTAGACTTAACAAGAAACAGACTCCCTCATTTCACCTGAACAGCATCACAGCAGCCAAGTCCACCATCACCTCTCCACAGCATGGCCATATGGCATGCCGCCACTCTGCCCGTCGCTTCGCTTTGTGAAAAGTGCTGTGTATTATTACCTCGGTAAGTAGGTATGGTATTCACTTTGCCTTCTCTCTTGTATTTCCTCTCTACGGGCTTTACTATTATCACGGGGTTTATTTTGTGAGCGTTATAATCTCTTCTGTAAGTGGTTCCCATGTCCATCTCTCCAGTTACTGGTTTGTACTCCGCTGGAACACGAACAGGCCGATTTGAAACATCGTATGGAAGGTAGTCAGACCTGAAAGTGGGGGGAAGCATAAAGCACTGGATTTAAATAGCCAACATCTATGAATATAACTAAAAATACTGAGCTTACAGTATTAAAAAAAAACCACCAAACTATTTGAAAGCTATTGTGGCTGTTGGTGCCCATTTAGGGCTACAACATTTGGAGCAATTAAAATGGCGGTCATGATTAATGCTGCTGAATTATTTTAAATAAAAAAAATTATATTATTTCCATTTCAGGGACCTATGAAAACTAGATATTGTCAGCTGTGATTTCTTAAAACAAGCAACAGCCCTAATAATGCTATTGGTCAAATTTTTCACCACTCGGTTTTTCATCAAAATGCTTCCCCTGAGCAAAATCTGACTAATCCCTCCCTCTGTCTTCTCCCCGTGATGCCTTGGTAGCCCCAAAGTCTATCCAGCACTGAAAAATATTTACTTGAAAGTTGTGATGCCTTCCATTTTCCCTCCGTGCGTGTGATACTCATGCTTGGGCTTGAGGCTCTGGGCAGGAGGGATATTGCCATAGAGAGGATATTTGTCCACGTATTCCGTTATGCGGGTCGACTCCCCTACACGGTCATAAATCCTGGTGGGATTATGAGGGCAACGATGGCGCCTGGGATTTAATAACAACAGCAAAGATAAATGAAGGAAATAATGGTCAACCAATTCAAGCTGTCGGAGTTGAGACTACTCCCTGAAGCTCTTTTAAGCAAGAAGTGCCCTGCTGTTCTGCACACATTGCCTGTCTCACATTTACTGCAGAATAGCCATGCGACTTTTTACAGGGTATCCTCACAATACTGTCATCCAGTCACTGTCACACTGAATTTTTCCTTGCAGTTCTTCCTCTTCTTAACTCTCAGACCTAACAAAGCCCAACTCCCCCCCCCCCCGAAGAATGGAAGAGTGTTTTTAAAAGGGCTAAAAGGGCAGCATTTTAATGTGGGCAATGGGCTGTGACGTATCAGAAAAGTGCACGCTAATGATAACCTTTGCAACTGTTGCCATTTCATGACCCTGTTTATTTTAATCCTTTAATGCCAAAATGCTTTCCCAGCTAGATATTCATGAAAAAGAGAGATGGTGCTGCAACACCAGTCTGTTAGGGTGTTCCGCTCCCACCCCCAATAAATCATTAAAGGATACCTTTCTGGTCACTGCCATTAACCACATTACTAAGACAAGCTTTCCCCTCGTCATTACAAAAATGCATTATTAGGGTGTTATAGCGCTATAAAAATACTGCAGAGAAAGCATTCAAACACTGCTTAAAAGATCAATTAAAAATAATAAACAAGTTCATAAAAAGGTGCCCAGCACCATAATCAGAGCGCATGTGTGCCAAGCCTCAAAAGGCCCCGCCCACAGGTGTGGATGAGATGTAGTGGGGTGTGCATGTAAAGAAGTGCGATCATATAGTGCAAAAAGTCACACTTGTAGCTTACAACAGAAGCATAATGAGGGAATAGGACTCAAGAGCCCCTTGTCTGGAAGCAACCAATGTAAAGATAGAGAGTATTTGGTTGGTCTAACTTTGAGCAGCTCTCCAAGATATCAGGCAGAGGCCCTTTCCAGCCCTGAGATTTTTATTTCTTTTTAATGGATTTGAACCTAGAATATTTGGTGTGCTGCATATGCCCTGCCCTGAGCTATGGCCCCACTAAAGTGGGATGTTGTCTAAGTGACGTCACTCTTAGCTCCACTTTGAGACCATGCTCCTGCTGCAAACCCTGCAAACTCTCCATCCCACCAACCTTCTCTCTCCTTCTTTACTTTTTCTACTGGTATTCCTGGTGGTTTACGACTGTGGGTGCTAATGGGGGACAGCACTTGTGGATCTCCTGGAAGTATATTTAATGTGTCCCACTCTACCAACGTCTCTTTTAGCATCATATTCTTGGATGCGATCCTCATAGGTGTGTGTAGGGGAAAGCAAATAAAATACAGGGGTTTCTTTGTCATTGGTGCCAAACAGCATCTCGTGTATAAGAAAATAGAAATGTTAACTGAAAGCGAATTGTAACTAAACTGAAGTTTGTAAAAAAGAAAAGTTTTTACAAGAATAACAAGCACAACCAAAGGCCCAGAAGAGCAAGGCATGTGCCAATTACTGGATAAAAATAGCTTCCAGTCTCTCAGTGGAGCAAACCTGGTTTAGCTGACTGTGGACTTTATTGAGGTTTATTTGACATTCCTGTGTTCCTCAATGAAGGTTTGGCTGCTTCCACCAAAGCGGGTGGCATCGTTGATATTTGCTGCTGGTGACATCTCTTCAAGCAGGACCAGAATGTAACACTTTGTGTTACCAACATGATCCGGCCCTAGCAGACTCCCAAGAATTATCTTCCCATGCCCTACTGTTTGTCCCTGAGGCTCACTCGAGAGCAACTGAACTGCAGCCATTCCCATCTTTACTACTGCTACTTATTTCTGTTAGGTGATTTGTGGACAGGCTTTGTGTTCTGTTGTTGAGCTCAGAGCTGAGCTACGGACCACGGGCAGTTCTGTGGTCATCTTCCCCAACACACCTATACTGAACACATTGGAGGATGGCTGCTGCTTACCGGCCTTGCTCCTTGCATGTTCGGAGGAAGATGAGAATGGGGCCTCTACACATGGACAGCTGTTTTCCCAGGGCAGCCAGGTTTCCTGATCCCCGTATATGGCGCCTACACAGTAGGGCACTTTCAAGCATCCTCCCCTTGACTCAGTCCTGCCCTAAATCCTAATGACTGGGCTTGCTTTTTCCTCTTCTTCCTCCCTGTCCCCTTTCCTTTTGTGTCATGTCTCTAAGAGTGTGGACCTGAAAGCAGGGACTGTCTTATCATTTATATTTATAGACTGCACTGGGAGCCTTTTTCAGCTGAAAGTAGGATGGCCAACAGCAACAATATAGATGTACACATGTAGAGTCCCGTTCTCACATCTTCCTCCAAAATTTGGAGGTCCAGAATTTGACTCTAAAAAACGCCAATGACCTACCTTGCCTTCAGGTGGTATATTTTAAGGTAGTCTTATAGACTGTTGTGAAAACATACTAACAGATACAAAAAGAGAGAGAGAGGCTGCTGGTGGGTTTTTCTCAGGCCCCAAGATTTCTCCAAAACATTTCCCACCAGCCAAATAAAGATTTATTATAAAAAGCCACAATGCCCACAAGGACTTGAGTTCCATGACAGTTTCTCTGATAACAAAATATATTCCTCACTAAAGCTTTTACTTGCCACCTTAAATGCTGCTATGTTTATGAAAATAATGCATCTATTAGGATGGTAGTATTTTGGACGGGTTTCTGCTTCTCCAATGACCTCAGTTCCCTAATACTGACAGGCAGAAAAACTCCTAGGAGGATTTAGCACAATTTATGGCTACCCAAACCTCTCCCATGGAAATTCAACAGAGCTTCTAAAAAGAGAAATGACAGGAATAAGATTAACCTGTCAGCAACTATTTACTCTTCTGTAGGGGGGAATATAAATGACTCATCAGAGCAGGTCGAGTCCTTGGTATTTCTTCTCTTGAAAAACTGCTGGATAGATTACAAACGGTATTCCTTTCCATTAAACCTTGAAATATTAGCACTATTATCAGGAGTACTGTACAGTTTGACGTGAAAGTTGACATCCCTTTCAATCAGTTCCTTGGCCAGCAGCTAGAACCAACTAGAGCGGGGTGGGGGGTGGGGACAAGGATCAATCAAGTCTTCCCCTGAGCTATTTCCTGGTCTCTTGGTGGGAGGTTGGAGCTACTTTACTTGCTAATCACCTTTTTTTACCCCACATATCCCACCAAGGAACTCAGGGCAGTGTACAAGGTCCCCCCACCCTTTATCCTAGCAAAGCGTGAGCTTGAGGCCAAGTGGGGATTTAAATGTGGGTCTCCTCGGTCTCAATACTACTTGTACCATTAGGGTAGCCACCTGTGTTGTATCGCTTCTGGTCCTGCCTGCCATGATGAAGGCAGCCCACTTTTTCCTAGGCTGAAGGGGAAATGGTGAGGATCTGCGACATGTTTTACTAGTGAGAGAGAATGGTTTCTAGCACACTGTTGAGTGTTCTGAGACATCGAAGCAAGGGATGGAGAGATAAGATCTCAGAGAATCTTCGAGATTCAGTTCCGCCCCAAGCCACGATGGGAGAAAACAACAGCTGGTAAGAGACATCATCATACATGGACAGAAGGAATCTCCATCGACATAACAGTTTTCACATGCAGGGCAGAATAAAGTTAATAGTTTGAGATCCTCACTCAAAGCTTTATAAATTTATATATCATAACATCACGAATGGAATTCATTATGTAGCAGTTGACTAAGGGATTATTATTATAACTGAAATGTAACCGACATGAATTAAGTTCATGGAACGCAGTGATATAATATTGGAAATGAACCCAAACCACCATGCGGGGAGCCACTTTAACTTAAGTGTATTAATTGGAAGTTGATTGGCATAATGATAATTGTATAATTTGGGAATTAATTGTTATTCATATAATTTGGCTAATATTGGGGGTATATTGAAAAACATTTTTTTTAAAAAAATGCATGTGCTAATTTATATGCATAGAAACTATTTGCAACTTCAAGCCCCCTCCTGCTCTCCCTTCTGAGGGCTCTTGATCTTTGGGCCAGGCAGCTCTTTGAATGGATGAGAGCCAGAGGACTGTCCCCTGTAAAGCAGGCCACCCTGGTTTATTTATTTGTTTATTTGTAATATTTCTTACTCTTCCCCCTAAGGGACCCAGGGCAGGTTATGACATTAGAGTAAAGGTGAAGGTAAAAGTATCCCTGACCATTAGGCCCAGTCGCAGATGACTGGGGTTGCACGCTCATCTCACTCTATAGGCCAAGGGAGCCAGCGTTTGTCCACAGATAGCTTCCAGGTCATGTTGCCAGCATGACTAAGCCGCTTCTGGCGAACCAGAAAGTGCACAGAAACACTGTTTACCTTCCTGTCAGAGCGGTACCTATTTATCTACTTGCACTCTGATGTGCTTTCAAACTGCTAGGTTGGCAGGAGCTGGGACTGAGCAATGGGAGCTCACCCCGTCGGGGGATTCAAACCGCTGACCTTCTGATCAGCAAGTCTTAGGCTCTGTGGTTTAGACCACAGCGCTACCCGCGTCCCGACATTAGAGTATGCAACGGCAAAACCAGATAAAAACCAGGTTCTGGGCTTTATTTATAAGGCTGTCTCTCTGCCGCTAGGCAGTGGGAAAGAGGGCGGCTTCTGAAGCCTGTGATTAATAGCTTTGAGAAGGCAGGACAAAGCCAGTTATTTAGACCATTTCTCTTTGCCTTCATAGAGCAGTCACTTCGCAACCCTGACGCAAACATCGGATGAAGCCCAGAGGCTCCTGGCCCAATAGGCCAAGTGGCCTTTCAGATACAGGAATGCATTTTGTGGCCTTTGGATCTTGACAGCTCACCTGTCCCCATGTTTTGCCTACAATCACGTTCAAGGAGACATTTTCAAAAGTTTACTATGTACCTATGAGTTGAAATATTCAGCAATCAAAATGGTCTCACCTCCTTTTCTCCTCGCTTCTCCTTCTGCAGTTGTCATGGTTTGCTTTATTGTTACAGAGCCGATGGATTGTGACATCAGAAGGAAGTCAAGCAGGCATCATCTCTCTACTTCCACTCCTGTCCTCTTTCTTTCTTTCTCTCTCTCTCTCCTCCTCCTCTTGCTGTCTTTCTCCTTCACTTTTACACTCTCTGGCAAACCTTCTTCTGCAAGCAGTTTGTTTTTTAAGTCTAAATCTCACTTTAAGACTGAACTTCTAAAATCCCATTTCCCACCAACTGTCTTAACGTTTTGGAGCCATTTGAAAGTGATAACGTAACTCCCCATGCTTCATCTTAATGCAATCATCATCTGTAAATTAGGACACCAGTATAAAAGGATAAGACTTCCCACAAAAAAACACATCTTACTGCCATGTGTGAATAGTATTTAAGGTGTGTAAAATAAAATTACTCTTTTTTTGCAAGGCTTTTTTTGAAACAAGGCTGAAACCATTGATTTGGTTGCTTGTGATGCATGAAAATCTCACTGAAGTGACAAGGTAAACAGCATTTGTACTGTGAAACAAAACTGATTTTTCAAGCTGTTGTTTGGGGTACAAGTGAACTAGTAACAATTTCCTGCAGATTAGTATTAGATTAACTTTTGGGAGCTAACTTGCAAGGTTGTGTTAATGAATTATATTAAGTAAGGATAGACCAGGTGTGGGGAATTTCTGGCCCTTCAGATGTTGCTGAGCTACATGAACCCCAGGAAGCATAGGATGATTAATTCAGCAATGTTTGGAGGGACAGAGGTTCCCATATAGCTGTGATAGATCCTCCATTCTTTACACGGGGGAATTATTTATATAGACTCTTGACACTGTGTTTTATGTTCCTCTTAAAGTGTGACTTGGGTAGTTCACTTGAGCCACCTTCCTGCTAATGTTCCCTAACTGAGGTACGGTATATGTTTGGGTTGCAGAGTAGTACTATTGAAAGGCTGGTGGGTAGTTGGTCCCGAGAGCAAAGCCTTGGACTAGCTGGTCTTTTGTTCCATCACACTCTCTGAATATCTCTGCTGAATTTATTATAATCTCTTTTAAAGCATTCATGTGAGACACTGTGACCTTTCTGCCACAATGCTGATGGTTACTACTGCTACTACTAGTAGCAATTCTTACATACGCCACCAACATAGGTCAAAGGATTTAATTTGCCTTGCTCCTCCAGTCCCAAAGGTCCTCCTCAGACATTTATCCAATAATCAGCGCCTAAACACACCAGCAAGCCCTCATTGTGAATGGCTCAAACTCCTACCCCAAAGTCTAGGCCAATTTAGAAAATCATCTAGCTTTCCTAAAACGCTGCTCAGATCATCTAGCTGCAAAAGTGTATGTGGAATGGGTTTTTTTTCTCCCTGAAAAAGAAATCAACACGTCTTCTTGACATGATAACTTCCTATGAGTAAGTTATTTTGTTTGTTTGTTTTTGCATGTCCTGACTTCTGTCTAGTACAGTGGTACCTCGGGTTACATACGCTTCAGGTTACAGACGCTTCAGGTTACAGACTCTGCTCACCCAGAAATGGAACCTCGGGTTAAGAACTTTGCTTCAGGATGAGAACAGAAATCGTGCTCTGGCGGCGTGGCAGCAGCGGGAGGCCCCATTAGCTAAAGTGGTGCTTCAGGTTAAGAACAGTTTCAGGTTAAGAACGTACCTCCAGAATGAATTAAGTACTTAACCCGAGTACCACTGTACATGCAAAGGCTCTTACTTATAAGAAAGATAGCTTTAGTCAGGCAAGTAATGGTACAGGCTTGACATGCTCAGAAATCACGATTCAGGATTTAGGAGCAGGACAAGATCGTGACACAGATGTCCCTACAATTCCCCCCACCCCTTCCACCAGCTTTTTAAAATGATGCATGCTCACTCATGCTGTATGGGAACATCAAGATTGCAAGCATGCCCTCCATCGGGTGCACGGATCTGCTCCCATCTGCGAAGGTGGTGACTGATTCTAGGTGACAAGGCTGAACCGTCCTGTTCAGCCTCCATTGAGGCTGTCCGCAAGAAGGACAGAGGCGAGGGCCGGCATCCCTGCTCCGGCCTCCAAAATGACTGAGGCCAAGGCGTAAAGGGAAAATCCATGATAATTAATGGGATTGCCAAATACCAAAAGAAAACAGCAAATGCTGGGGCTGAGAGCTGGGACAGGGGAAACCCCTAGGAGCATCTATCTAGAATCTGTTGGGTATCAGACACCTTTGCTGGTCCAGCAAGCAATTCTTATGCTCCTAAGGAGACCCCACTTATAGACATCTCTCTGCAGGGGCATTATCTTTTTTCCTGATCAGTGGGAAAGGGGCAAAATGTAGAGCAATGTGACTGTGATAGGCGTATGACTAATAGAAGCTAGCAAATACTAAAAGGAGACAAGCGAAGGAGTTATATATTCTGTGTTCCCATTTAATGAACAAACATGGCTCTTGGATATTGACTGTGAGTGAGTCTAGCTATTGCTTGGATAGTTCAGTGTTTCTGAAGGCAAAAAAGCATGTCTAATTGACATTTGTATTGTAAAGGCACTCTAGTTCTTGGCTGTGCATATAAGGAAGAGATATTCTTTTAAGCACTAGTTCTGCAACTCATAAGGGATTTTTTTTTAAAAAAACACACATACAAAATAAATTAAGTGTTTACATCTTATTATGGAAACATCCTATCCTCAGCTGTAATTGATACCTGGTTCAGGTTCAGAATGTATCATTTCAAACCAGGCAGCACATATTTATATTCCTAAGAGAGCTGTAAGGGATCCAACACTTATTTTGCACAAATGCAGTTACAGGAACATTTTTGTGGTTTTAAAAAACAACCTGCCTCTGAAATTTCCTTCTGCAAACTTTGGCCATGCCTTGCACCCTGCAAACAAACTGGCTGCCTTTACTGCTCACAAAAAGCTTTAAAAAAAGAAAGAGTTGTGTAATTATACCATAGATTACATTTTAATATCTGGTCATGTACTGTACTAGAATAACAGACTGTCATGATTGTCTGCATGATTAACGGAGTACCGTGTCCCTTAATTTGTGAAAACTGAAAAGGCATACATCACAAACTTGTATACTATGTTTTATTTGATGCTCCATGCCATATCTTTCCTACAAAAAATTATGGGAATTGAAGTTGGGAAAGTGTATTGAGTCTTTATTACGGATTCGTAGACTCAACACAAAACTTTAATTCCAAATGTTCTCAGGAAAAAGGGAAGGATGTTAAGCTAGTTCAACAGTACAATTCTATACAGGTTTACTTAGAAATAAGCCCCACTGAGTTCAATGAGGCTTGCTTCCAAGCCAATGTGCATGGGTTTGTAGCCTAAGTCTATAATGTGGATATGCTTAGGCAATAAAATGATAGGAGCACAAGGTATATATGTGCCACACATATGTATGCTTTTGGTTTGTGGTGAACTGCTGAACTAAATCACCATTATACAAAGAAAGCATCAACAGACGGTGAAGAAGTAATTTGCAACGGAGAAAAGAAAATCTAGATGCCTTACACCTTCATCAGTTTCCAAGTAAATGCTAGTGTTTATCATATGAAAGAATACAGTCCTCTTAGCGCTGACACATTATCCTGTGAATGTCAATGTCCCCAACTGTGCTAAATAATTATAATGTTTGGGGATTAGGGCAGAAGTAGAGTCTCTGTGTAGAAGCAAAAGAACAAGCCACCTATATATTTTCCTGTTGTTTCTTTTCCTCTTGGTAACCCTAATGTGTGTATGGCTTAACTCCCCAGGTAACAAGATCCAAGCGACAAGTCCTCCCATTGAAACCTGAAGTGCTGTTGCAAAAGCAAAGCAAATTCAGTTCGCTGCCTACATCAATATCTGCTTGAGAGTTTATTGACCACAAAATTGTTGGCAATGTACATTTTGTAAACCATTTGTTTGTAGGCTTGTTTCACAGGGCCTTTGTTCTGTGGTGTTTCATTGCAGAACTTGGAAACAGCTTTGTTTGGCTTGAAGCTCCTTTGCCTCCTCCAGTGTCATGTCATCCAAAGTTTAGATTGGCCAGGATCCAAAGGGCTGCTTAGGCTCGCACTTCGAAACTGTAAAAGCTTCCCTCCCTCTCTTTGAGCAGCTGGTGCCCAAACTGCTTTCAAAAGTGTTCATCTGTTTCAAAAACAGCTAGCCATGTGGCTTGAAGGCTAGTGTCAAGAGAGAAACACAAGCCCTTTGGGCTCAAGAAGAAAGTTTCAAGAGACCTGTCTCCTGCTGCCTCCTAGCTAAGTCCTAAGCCACTATCCACTGGAAGGATCAACTTACCTCAAAATGAAAACACAAATATTGTTCATAAAACTGTGTAGATTGTACCTGAGGTGGCTCAAGAGGGGGCTTAAAAATATTTTTTTTCTTGGAGCCAGTTGAAGTGGTATAGATGCCAGTACAACAGAGAAGTTTGTAACCACTTGAGGAATTCATAGCATATGTTCCATTTAAGCGCAGGATTCAATCACTTCCCCAGTAACAGCCACATTTCTGAGGTTGTTCGCAATATACTACACATCTTTGTTATTCCAGAAATGGCCCTAATCCAGATATGCCTCTTGGCTGAGAAATGTATAAATGGAGTTTTGAGTTCCATGGAACACTAGTGGGCTAAGATATACGTACTTTGTGTGTGTAAAATGCAAGGCATGCTTCATTCATACGCACCAGAAGGCTCACATTTGGAACATGTAAGAGTACAACTGAATAGCTAGATGTGATATTAAATTGCAAATTTGCATTTAAAATTTAAGAATAATAATAATAATTTTATTATTTGTACCCCGCCCATCTGATTGGGTTGCACCACTCTGGGTTGCTTCCAGCATATTTACTTTTAAAAAATGCAAATAGAATTGGCGTCCATGAGGGATTTTCTCGCAATGCAAAGAGCACTTTCAGAGAAAGGAATTTTATCAGAAACACAGAAGGGGAGGAAAGGGCAAATTCCCCCCACCCACATGCCTATAATAACCAGCCCCCAACACAGCATGTGCTATTTGTATTTGTATGCACCTGTTAAAGGCAGAAATACATTTAATGTCATGTCTAGGTTAGCTCATCAAAGCTGGCTGCTGTTATTTCTAGACCTACCTCCTGAGCAAAAGGAAGCAAGCTTAGAGTGAGTGATGACTCAGAAAGAGATGCAACAGGCAGCCTCCTCTAAGGGTGAGTAATTTTGCTCCATCTGCTCAGAAGTGTCTATGTCAACCAATTACACTAGATGCAAGAGATCTACCATTCCAGCAGTGGGAGGAGCCCTGGCCAAAATGGTAGAAAAAACACAGATGCCTTTTCCAGGGATTATTACTGTTGTATACTCATCAAAGCCACATGGCACACATGCTGTTTTCTCATAGCGTTCAAGCATGTCCTGACACATCATTTGGAATTTGCTGAACCATATGGAACAGGTACTGCCAGATCCTTGAGAGGGACAGTAAATCACCCCATCTGCTATCATTCTGCGTTGCCAGTGCCAGTTGTACCCTGGCCGAGGACATGGTTCCCTGATGTATTTTGAGACCTCTCATCAGGTGCTCACACTTCATGTGCTTGTGGTGGGAAACACCCATGTGCCAGTGAAAAATATGATTGCTACCTAAGGCCATACATACGTTATGAGTCCCAGTTTCCTCAGATACATACACAAGAGCGTTGGTGCTTAAAGATGTGCGAGTTTATGTAGGTTGTGCCCACACGCTGAGTAAAGTTTGGCGTGAAGAAACAGAAGTGTTTCTAATAGCTATCTCCCCCCCCCAAAAAAAATCACTTTCTTTATTGCAAAAATCCAACCTTTCAACAAAGTTTGTTTGTTTTGCAAGAGCTCCAAATCAGCATTAATAGTGCATGCCCAAATTGCTGGTGTGTGATTGAAACCCACCTGAAAACTGTGATAACCTGGACACAGCCTGGGTGACTTTGGGCTACTTACGCTCTCTCAACCTTACTTACGCCCATTTTCTCCTCATGTGAGTCTTACAAGGTAGGGTAACTCCCCTCCCACCCACATCAAAACCACTCAGAGCAACGGGAAGAAGGACCAGTGGCGTAGCGTGGGGGGTGCAGGGGGGGCCCGGCCACACCGGGCGCAACATCTGGGGGTTAGGGTTAGGGGGCGCAAATCCACGGGTTAGGGGGCGCAAATCCATGGGTTAGGGGGCGCAAATTACTTGCCTTGCCCTGGGTGCTGACAACCAACGCTACGCCACTGGGAAGGACAGGACATATAAGAAGTTCATTGTTAGGATCATTATTGGGAACACAGAAGACTGGCTTGTACTGACTCTGACTAACAGCCCAACTAATTCAGTGTTGTATATACATTGATTGACAGCAGACCTGGATTATAGACAGGTGCCTTTCCCAGCCCTGCCTAGAGAGGCAGGGGCTGGATCTGGGACTCTGCCTGCCTGCAAAGCTTGACAAATACTTATTACATCATTATCGCCCCAGGAGCTCATTATTCTCTGTGTCCCCAGTCGCGGTCCACTTTTTACACTCACAACAACCCTGTGAGGTAGGTCACACGGAGATATAGCGACAGGCCCAAGGTCTCCCAGGGAAGTTCAGGGCTGTGGTTGGGGATGTGTCAGTGTATGTGTGTGTGTGGATTAATTTGACCCCCATTTCTCCCCTTAGCCCAGGGGCACGCTAAGTGCAAACAGACGCGCCTCGCTCGGTTTTCCGCGCACACCCGTGTAGGGCACGCGTCACGTGTGAAGGGACCTTAGCCTTCACCGCGAGGGAGCCCAGTCGCAAGAGTGGAGGGTCTGTGACCCTTTTATGGGGGGGTTTAACTCCGTGGGTATGACGTCATGCTGCCCCGCCACCCCTCGGGCCCCCCCATCTGGAAACTGCCTTACCCGCAGGTGCAAATCTGGCACAGGCACTGAGGCGCCTTCATCCTCCCGTTCTCGGCGGCTCCTTCGCTCTTCTACCTCTTCCTCCTCTTCCTCCTCTGCCGGGTAACTAGGGAAGCGCCCCGTCGCCTAGCAACCCCGCTCGGCGTTCGTGCGCATGCGCCCGCCCGCCCGCGCTTTGGGCGGAGCCTAGGCTCGGTCCTCCCTCCTTCCTTCTCCGCGCCTCTTCCCGCCTTTGCTCCGCCCCCTCAGTCCGCAGCGCCTGCGCACGCGCAGAAAGGAAGAGGCGGACTTCCGGTTGCAACCGGCTCACGCTCCCTTCTTGTCAGTGGCCGGCGGCAGCTCCGTGAGGTGAGTCCCCCCAGTTCCTAAAAGAGGGATAGGGAAGGCAGAGCGAGTCATACCCCGGTGGCAATGCGGGGGGGGGGGAGATAGGTGGGCTTTCGAGATCCTTAATCCAAATTTCCATCTTCAGGAAGTATCCTTGATACCTTCCAAAAGTAAATAATAATAATAATAATAATAATTTTATTTATACCCTGCCCTCCCCAGCCAGGACCGGGCTCAGGGCGGCTAAATGAGGGGGGACGGGAAGAAGGCAGAGAAGCAGAATTGCCACTGGGAAAGGGAAGCCAGTAACTGGGAAAGGTCCAGTGGCCAAACTCACAGGACCAGCCCACTATCCCTCCAGCTAGCCTTCCTCCAGTGCCGGATTTGCGTATAAGCTAAACAAGCTATAGCTTAGGGCCCCCAAGCCCCCCCAAAAAATTAAAGGGGAAAAAACCCATGGATGTTTTTTCCAAAATATAAGATAAAAAAACAAATAAAACCTACATACAGCAACAGTGTTTTGTCTTGTGTAGGCTCCTGTAATAT
The DNA here is from genome assembly GCF_964234715.1 of Podarcis melisellensis. Lineage (NCBI taxonomy): Eukaryota > Metazoa > Chordata > Lepidosauria > Squamata > Lacertidae > Podarcis > Podarcis melisellensis. The sequence continues at coordinate 37,193,603 of NC_138546.1, read as the reverse complement.
AAGTAATGGCCCCCGCCTGCTAGCCTGCTCCCTAAAATATCACATACAGTGATACCTCAGGTTATATACGCTTCAGGTTACATTCGCTTCAGGTTACAGACTCCGCTAACCCAGAAATAGTACTTCAGGTTAAGAACTCTGCTTCAGGATGAGAACAGAAATTGTGCTCTGGCGGCGCTGCAGCAGCAGGAGGCCCCATCAGCTAAAGTGGTGCTTCAGGTTAAGAACAGTTTCAGGTTAAGAACGGACCTCCGGAGCAAATTAAGTACTTAACCCGAGGTACCACAGTATAAAAGGCCCCATTGCCTTCAGTAGCTTAAGGCCTCATCAAACCTAAATCTGGCCCTGCCTACCTTGCAGGGTTGTTGTGGTGAGAAGCAAAGGAGGGTCATTGGGTAGGTGAAAGGGCAATGTGCGCCTCCCTGGAGCTCCTGGGAGAGCTGGGTGGTTGGTGGATGGAATCGGAGGAAAGTTGTTGCCATATTCATGTTGATTCACGCTTACAAATGTCAGGTTGGTCTGCTTTCAACAACAGCTTTATGCTGTGGTTGTTTCTGTAATTATTACCTTCACTGTCCTTCATTTGCATCTGACTTTGCTGCTTAGGACTTAGTTGCTGTTGTAATCTCATAGAGCCACTAAGGTGTGAGGTCCAAAGAGCAGCTCCTGAGCATAGCCAGTGCTTTTAAACTGTTAATTACACTGCAAGTAAAATATGAAAATTAGCAGCCATGACCTGGCTCAGGATGAAGCTTTCTGTTTGATGTGGCTGGGTGGGGGAGGTGGAGGAAGACTATGGATGTGCATTATCATTACTCCTGGACACTGTTACAAACTGTAGCTTGCTGAGTTTTCAGCGCTGTGATTTCTTCAGGGCCTTGAATGAGGCAGTAACATAAGCTTTTGACAACAATGCAGGGCACTAGTTCCCCATGTACTTGACAGACTGGAGTGTGTTTGGCTCATTAGGGAATACTTATCCTGGATGCACTGTAGCTGTTAACTTTGAGTTCTGGTACATGCTGATCTCCTATTAGAACCATAGTTTCTGCATGTGTGTCCTCCTTCGATGGTGGTTTATTGGGGACAGGGGAAGGGTAGAGAAGAGAAGAGCCAAAATTCCACCCAGTACTAATCTCTTTCTTCATATTGTCTGGCCGTCTGAATTTAGTCCAATTTAAAGCTTTCATATAACCTTGTAGCTTTCTGACAACTTTGATCTTTCCAATATGAATTTCTTTGCCTTGCAGCAAAACATCCAACCATGGTTCTTGCAAGTCTGAATAAGACTATTGGACTTCAGAAAAAGACTGACTTCATTAGGAATATTTGTATACTGGCCCATGTGGACCATGGTAAGAGACACCTACGTTATGAACCGCATATCACACAAATCCCTTGGCAAATACACCAGAGGTCTTAAACAGGCTTTGTGTTATGGAATAACTGCTTGTTGCTCTGTAATGCAGTTGTGTATTAAATAACTCATCTCTGACAATTGGCTACATGGGTGTGTAAGAAAAGCCCTAATAGATTGGTTAAAGGGAGGAGACATGTGGCCATGGGAGGATGGATTTAATGTTTAATCTTAAATATAAGGGCTTGTTTTTCATTTTTGTTTGGTGTACTACTTTTCATTATCCTTTCCTCCCCCAGGCAAGACAACTTTAGCTGACTGCCTTATTTCTAGCAACGGAATAATCTCTAGCAGATTGGCAGGCAAGGTACAACTTAAGCATTTCCAGTATATTATCCAGAATTTTTTCTCTATCCACATTTTCTCACACTTAAGAAAAGTCTCTGAAAAATGTGAACACAGATTATTCTGTTTATTTTTTTACAATTCATATAGTTGAGATACTTGGATAGCCGAGAAGATGAACAGATTCGAGGAATTACAATGAAATCAAGCGCAATTTCATTACATTTTGGAAAAGGTAATATAATTAGCACATTATGCATGTGCATTTAAACTGTTAAGTATTGTGTTGTTGAAATATAGTGCTTAAATTGTAAAGATTTGGATGGACTCTAAAATACTGATTATTTTTTATTAAGCTACCTTCTGTAAGGCTCAGTTGAGGTGCAATGTTAAACCATGGTTTAGTGTTATGAGTTTGAGGAGACCTGAGCCTCAGGTTTGTGTGTTTTTCCCCTTGGCTGTGGAAGAGAAGAAAACGTAATGTTTCTATTTTTGCTGTTTGGAGCAAACTTCACTTTCCTATTACATCCTAATGCAGGAAACTAAGCATTATTCAAACCATGATGATGATGGTTATTGAATGTACTCCAGTTGGAACAGAGCATTGTTCCTATATTCAAATGTGATTGGGAGCTGAGGTTTGTTCCAAATCACAAATGGAAGCCTTAATTTTCCTCCCCAGTTCCTGAAGAAGGGGAGAGAGAATAGTGCTTTAGCTGAGGTTCACACCTGCTCATCTTAGTACTAAACCATGGTTTCATGTTACATCGGAACTGATCCTAAATGTTTTAAGTGGGCAAACACACTTTTAAAATGCTTGCTTTTAAAGCACTTCTTCCTTTGGTTCTAGATGGTCAGGAGTATCTGATCAACCTAATCGACTCCCCTGGCCATGTGGACTTCTCTTCAGAAGTGTCCACAGCTGTCAGACTCTGTGATGGCTGCATCATTGTGGTAGATGCTGTGGAAGGAGTCTGTCCGCAGGTAAGGAGGAAAACCTACTTCAGATAGAGGGGGAAATAAATTAATTCGGACATACAGTCTTACCTCAGGTTGAATGTGCTTCGGGATGAGCGTGTTCGAGTTGTGCTCTGTGGCAACCTGGAAGTAACGGAGCACGTTACTTCCGGGTTTCGCCGCTTGCGCATGTGCAGATGCTCTAAATGACGTCACACGCATGCGCAGAAGCGGTGAAAAGCGACGCGTGCGCAGATGTGCCATTGCTAGTTATGTTTGCTTCTAGATGCGAACGAGGCTCCGGAACGGATCCTGTTCGCATCTAGAGGTACCACTGTACCACCGTTCGACTAGTACATGGAATCAACAGCTAATATTTAGAATGCATTGGTAATTTAAAATGCAGTGTTGTGTGCAAGATGGAGTTCAGAATATGTGGCAAAGGAGAGGGAGGTGAACCCAAGAATATATTTTTGTTGGCCATGTAATACTCATTGAAATTGACATACGGATGTCTGTATCAGGGTATCTTCCAAGAGGAAAATGGTCAGACTCTTTACTTCAGTCAGGATTTGCAAAATGAACCAAACTTGGTTTAATTTTAACCACTGTTGGCGATCTTTGTGCATAATGCTGAAGCAGTATGGGGGAGGAAGCCAGGAGTTTACATGAAGAATGCAGGCTGGGAAGAAAGGTTCATACAACCCAGATTCCTAACCAAGGGTCAGTTACCAGGTCAGAGTTATACAGTAGCTCATATTTTCCTCAGCTGTTTTATGGCACGGTGTCAATATACTTGTTTTCCTTTGCACTAGACTCATGCAGTTTTGCGGCAGGCTTGGCTAGAAAATATTCGTCCAGTTCTGGTGATTAATAAAATAGACCGTCTCATAATGGAGCTCAAGTTTACCCCTCAGGAAGCATATTCTCACCTTAAGAATATCTTGGAACAGGTATGAGAGTTCTAAATAGCTTGGTTATTTGTCATCAGCAATAGTTGTAGAATGAAAAGGACAGCAAGTAAACTAGGTATTGTGTGCACCTATTTGGACTATTCAGCCTTCCCCAAACTTCAAATGGACTACAACTGTCAACAGCACCAGCCAAAGAATCTAGAGGGCACCAGGATGGGGGAAGGCTGGATTACTGCAATATGCTCTGAAGGACAGTATTTTCAAAAACTTCAGAAGTTCAAGAATGCAGCTGCATAGTTATTAAATGGTGTCTGTCACAGACAACATATTCCACCAAGTCTGAAGCAGCTCCACTGGCTTATTGTTAGCATTCTGGTCAAATTAATCAGCCGAAATAGTCTGGAACGAGAATACCTTAGGCGTTACGTAAGTAGCTTTTAACTAGTGTCCTTAGAGCTAGCTACATCTGGTTCCTTAAGGGCCATATCTCAGTTTGCTTTCTCTCTCTAGATTGGACCCATGGTGTGAGGATTAGAATTTTACTCCTTGTACCACTTTCCACTGAAATTCACTCCTTTGCTAAAGAAAGAGACAACGCTCTTCCTTGTTGGTTAAAAATACCTTAACTGTAATGTGCAGCTTGGCTGCTATGGATTATCTTTTCCTATCTGATATTTCCCATGTGCCCTGGGCCATCAGGTGAGGCTGTGCTCTTGAGTTCCCTGCTAAAACACCCAAGTATGAGGAATATGATCTTCTGAAGGAATATATAGCTCTGGGACTGCTCAGAGCACCAGCTTATTCATGATTTTAGCAAAATGGCAAAAACAGCTCAGGTTCCAGAGAACATCTGGGATGATTGCCTGAAATAATAATAATAGTAATATAATTTATATTTATTTATACCCCACCCATGAGTTTCTTTGTTTGTTTTAATTTTGATAGTGTAACTGCTGTCTGAAATGGGGTTTTTTTTTTAGTAATTATTGTATTTCTGGTATTTTGGTGGCCATAAACATTTGTTTTAGGAATTCTGCTTGTAAGCTGCCTTTAAATCCTTTTTCGGGGCAGGAAGGTTGGATATTATGAAAATAAACTGGAATGTCTCTCTAGGTGAATGCAATCACTGCAACACTCTTCACTTCGAAAGTTCTTGAAGAAAGGGCGGAGAAAGACATGGAAACTCAGTTGACTTCTGATTCTTCACATGGTGACCAAGTTTATGACTGGAGTGCAGGCTTGGAATTTTCTGATGATTCCAATCTTTACTTTTCACCCGATCAGGGGAACGTGGTATTTGCTAGTGCAATTGACGGCTGGGGATTTGGGTGAGTTTATAGATGCTTATTAGTAATTTGATCATATATTTTCATTAGGGTGGATGAAGTTTTCAGTTTTGTCTTTGTATACATCTTACTGCAGCGCAGACTAAATTTGGAAAAAAAAAGTTTTCAGAGCTTAATCATTTAATAGACAGTAGTAAAAATAAATAAATCCACAGGTGAGTGGATGGTTCCATCTAGAGAGTGTTGCTGCACTGAAGATTCCCAGTCTGCTTCTGTTGCAAGAACTATTTCAGTGTGGTCTTTATAACAGATCAGAATTCATAAGAGGAAGCATTCCTTCAGATGCCTTCTGTCTAGACTGCTTTAAGAGTTCTTAAAAGTTAAAACCTGCATTTTGAGTTGTGGCCAGAAGCATACTGGTGAACGCTTATGTGTATTTCAGTGGAGCTGCTTGCTTCTACCTTGGGTGCTTAAAATTGCAAATAGGTGTAACCTTAGACCAAAAAACCCAAAAAAAAACCCCTACCAGAAAATCATCTGCTATTCACCTTTGAAATGCTTGTTCAGCCTCCTAATAGTCAATTCCTTGCTGATGCGGGAACACATAAATGGGCTTAGGACCCATCTGTCCAAGGCATTTTAATGTTGTTAAATCTGATTATTATTTTATTATTATTTCATTTCTATAGCACTTTTTATTTTTAAGAAAAATCTCAGAGCAGTTTACAGCAGATTAAACCTCAATAAAACAATGCAGAATCAAACATTTCTGAAGAAAGTCAAATATAAAGTACACAGTCAAAGCAACACAATTAACAGGAAACTAAAATGCCATCTCAAAGATTTCAAAATAAAACACTGATCAGTGTTAAAAAAATTTTGCTGATCGTGTTTTTGTCAAAAAGCACTGAGTGGGGGGCCTCTCTGAGGTATGTTTTGAAGCATTCCCAAATATGTCACATTTGAGAAAATATTGGGACTCGAGAAACCTAGGAACGAAAATTTGGGCCTTCCGTCCTGCTCAAACCAGTGCAAAACTGATTATTTCCATGACAAAATGCAAACTTCCTACTTGGCTATATTTTTCAGGGAAGTAAGCACAGGCAATTTGACAGATTTTATTGTCGTTCCCACCATGATACATCTCTGGTTGACAGGGGTCTAATTTTGCACTCTGCGCAGGCTCTGTGAGGCCAGCAACCCCGGCTTTACTGCCTCCCATTTGTCTGCATCTTCGAGCTGATTCCTAGTTTACCCAACAATTGTGTTTGTCGCTGCTTGGGCTGCAGAAGCATTTCCCGCAGCAGACATGTAAAGCTGGAAGGGCAAGCACATCTCAACTTGAAAACACAGTTTGAGCTGTAGCCTGTCAGGCTCCCTGTGTGCAACGGTGAGCATTTAATAGCATTCATCTTCACTTCACACGTTTCTGCTTCAGGAAATGACTTTGTAGCACCAGGATAGCTACAGCCAAGGTAGTTGTAACATTAAATGTTAATCAGCTCCTCCTTATATGCACAGAAGTGGGATATAGATGACCAGAAATTTAGATCTTGTTGCAAGTTCTCTTGCTTTTTCACCCTGAGGAAGAGAGGATGAAAGAAGCTTTCGTCTTGCAGGTGTACAGTCATACCTTGGGTTAAATGTGCTTCAGGTTGAGCGTTTCCAGGTTACGCTCTGCGGCGACACGGAAGTAAAGGACCGTGTTACTTCCAGTTTTTGCCACATGCGCAGACGCTCAAAATGACATCATCGCGACCCACGCAGACGCGGGTTGCGTTCGCTTCAGGATGCGAACGGGACTCCGGAACGGATCCCGCTCGCATCCAGAGGTACCACTGTAGGAAACAGGGTTGATTGAACCAATAGTGGGTCCAAGGTTCAAGAAGGTGGTTTCTGCATGTGCTGTAGAAGGAAGCGAGGGGCAGGTGGGGCTCATGAACCTGGGAAGGTAGCCCATCTAGGAGAAGAAAACTCTTGTCCTAAACCTCTGCTGCCAGCGTGGTGTAGTGGTTAAGAGCGGTGGACTCGCAATCTGGGGACTGGGTTCGCATCTCCGCTCCTCCACATGCAGCTACTGGGTGACCTTGGGCTAGTCACGCTTCTCTGAAGCCTCACTCGCCTCACAGAGTGTGTGTTGTGGGCAAGGAAGGGAAAGGAGAATGTTAGCCGCTTTGAGACTCCTTCAGGTAGTGATAAAGCGGGATATCAAATCCAAACTCTTCTTCTTCTTCTTGCGGGCTATCCTTCGGAGAAGAAAAAGCTACGGAGTAAACCCTATACAAATCTGGAAAAATAAAAGAAAAACTTAGTGATCAACTTAATAGTCCGAACAGAAATGGCATCAAAATTGAATGCTGATGCTTTGTTCAGAGATGATTTGGTTAAGAGGTTGGCATAAATGCTGATGGTAAAATTACTCATTTAATTTTGATTTGGAAATGGAAGGCAGTGCGACCTCTCCAGCATTTTACAATTCTATGATTCTATAGGAACTCATTTACAAATAACTGGAGTTTATTTGTAGCTTTCGAGAATAAGAGTTTTGACAAAACATATCTGATGGCATACTATTGTGCTGGTACACTTTTTTAAAAACCTAATTGTTGCATTGCTTTTCAAGAAAACATTCTTCCCAAGCTACATGTCAAACATACACTAGAATGCAATTTAAAATCTTATAAAACAACAGAAAATTTCTAAAACAGTACCCAGCAACTGGTAGCTAAAAGGAACACACTATAAAATGATCAAAATATGGCCAAAATACTACACACTTATGTTAGTTAGTTAAAAGTGTAGTAAAGCGGTAGACCTTTAAAGCCTGTTTAAAATCTGCAAGGGGTGGGGCTTTTCTGATGTCCCAGTGCAATCGCATTATGCAATAGTGGATTCCACTGTTGAAAATGCCTTCATCTATGTGTTTGCCTTATTTAGGGTTCAACTGTATCAATACCTGTCTATGTCTGTTAAGAAGCAGACCCCATTGAGTTCAACAGAGCTCAGTCCTTCCTTACTGGGTATAGAATTGCCGCTTTCTTGTTTTGATCTTATTTATATGTTGAGATAAAAGGTCACAAAAAGTGTTCAGTCTGATTTGTCATCTGGTGCGGCATTATTTATGTTAGGGTTGCCATACGTCCGGAATTTTCTGGAAATAGCTGGTATTCGGTCCTCGTAAACAGTGCCTGGGTGGGAAATCGTTTGAATGTCTGGGGAAATCCGAACATATGGCAGCCCATGTCGGAAGTGTCGATTTTGGCGAATTTCATCATAAATTGCTCCCCCCCCCCAAAAAAAATCACCTTTGCTCAAAAAAGCTCAACAACTGTTGTGTCTGGAATTTCATTTTTTGAAATATGGCAACCCTAATTTATGTGGTGGCTCATTCATGTAAGGAAGTAATGACGGTGCTGCTGTCATCAAGTGATGACAATTCATGTATGAATTCCTCTACCTACAGTGGGGTCAGGAACTTGAGGCATGCGTGCTGGTGTTTGTTCTTTCACTAGAGTGTTCTGAGACATCTGACTTAAAACATGCCAATTGTTCTCACTGTCACTGCAAGGATGCTATGTGAGCATCTGGTCTGCAGACAGAGTACAGCTACGCTTGTCAAATATGTAAAATGATTGCTATGTAGGTTGAAGCAGATGCCTTCTTTTGAAAAGTGCTTTAGTTTTGATACGTTTGGGTAACAAATTATTTTTGCTTATTACCCAGCATCGAGCATTTTGCCAAGCTGTATAGCCAAAAGATTGGAATCAAAGCTTCAGTACTGCTGAAAACTCTGTGGGGAGATTATTATCTAAATACAAAAGCTAAGAAGATCATGAAAACTGACCAGGTGAGTTCAACTTGCTCTTAATTTTCTTTTTTCCCTACCAGAAAAGTTACTTACCAGCAACTGAGTATGCAATATTGCCACTTTTCTGGGATTCTGAACAATTTTGTTTTTAATCTTGACCACCCCGGTCAAGCAAATATGTAGTATATTGTAGCTGCTATGATGATTCTCGATATACCTCACCAATGTACATTTACAACCTTGGATCTCTGCCACTTCATTTTACGGCATCTGTAGACTAGACCTTAGATTCTGTTACCAATGCTTATATTTTACTTACGCAAACCTAAGATTCAGTCTGTGGGGACGTGGGTGGTGCTGTGGTCTAAACCACAGAGCCTAGGGCTTGCCTATCAGAAGGTTGGTGGTTCGGATCCTCGCAACGGGGTGAGCTCTCATTGTTTGGTCCCAGCTCCTGCCCACCTAGTAGTTCAAAAGCACACCAGTGCAAGTAGATAAATAGGTACCGCTCGGACAGGAAGGTAAACGATGTTTCCGTGCGCTGCTCTGGTTCGCCAGAAGCGGCTTAGACATGCTGGCCACATGACCCAGAATCTGTCTGCGGACAAACACTGGCTCCCTCGGCCTATAGAGCGAGAAGAGCGCCACAGCCCCAGAGTCGTCCGCGACTGGACCTAATGGTCCAGTTCAATCCAGTTCAAAATGTGTTCCTTGGACGAACAAGCCATTTGCTGCAACGGTTTGATGCAATGCTTGCACATGCACTCAGGGCAGTGGCGGGTGTAGTTACCACTGCAATAGGTGATTGGAATGATCACAGCTGGCAAACAATTGGACAGAGACGTGGGTGCAAATCCTTGCATGCTCCTGCACTTGAAGATTTTTCAGTTCAGGGATGAAAGGACAGATTGGTAGATTGCTCTTGTTGCAACTGAACTGTGGTAGATGATAGGATGGAGAAGCAACATCCAAAAAACAATTATTGATAACCTGGAATATTGCAAGCATGCTACTGTTATGGGGGGTGTCTTTTTTTGGCGGGGGGTAGGCTATATGGTTGAGTCCCTCTTCTAATTCCTTGATCCAACATGGATTCCATTGCTGGAATACCCAGGCCAGCCTGGTAACCCCTGCTAAATATGAGTTGTTAAAGTAACAAAGGGAGTGGCTCTGAGCCAGAGGACAAATGTCTGTTAGTTAGACCTTATAGTGAATCCTCAACCTATGGGTCCACATGTGGGTGTTACCCCTGTAATTGTCTGAATTTAACTCTCCCCTGTGTTATAAAGGGCATCCTAATTTGTCTTACCGCTTTCTTCCAGTTGAAAGGAAAGAAACCTTTGTTTGTGCATCTGGTGCTGGAAAACATATGGAGCCTCTATGAAGCAGTTACAAACAGGTAAACAAAAAGCATCCCCAAGTCTCATTTTCTTGATGGCAGAGGTGGGGAATGCCAATTCAGAATTTCACTTTTCACAACAGGCAGGGGATCTGTTGTTTATGCTAAATGCCCTTGTTGCTCAACTGCATTACCGGGTCATTTCTAAGTGAAGGAAGGTGAGCTTCTACGTGACAACAGAAACAGGCTGGTTTGCCCAAAGGCCTTCTTTGTGGTTTTTGTTTTTAAGATGCTTAGATGTAGTGCTGTAATTGCAGGGTGTATGCTTTCTTTGTAGAGACAAGGAGAAAATTGATAAAATCGTCTCCTCCCTGGGATTGAAAATTGGTGCCCGTGAAATGCGCCACACAGATCCAAAGGTTCAGCTTAATGCCATTTGCAGCCAGTGGCTCCCAATATCGGAGGCCGTTCTCTGTATCCTTATGGAAATAGCTTTTTTACCATTTACTAAAAGCTTATACTGTCTCATGCACTTGAGATTAGTCCACTAGTTTGTGAGAGGGAGGTGGGGTTTGGAGAATTGAATACAGGCAATGTCCTGTGTTCCTTATACAGAGTCAAATAATTGGTCCATCTAGCTCAGTACAGTGGTGCCCCGCAAGACGAACGCCTCGCAAGACGAAAAACCCGCTAGACGAAAGGGTTTTCCGATTTGGAGGCGCTTCGTAAAACGAATTCCCCTATGGGGTTGCTTCGCAAGACGAAAAAAATCTTGCATCCCCCCGCTGGCTTTTTTCGCCCTTTTCTTAAGCCGCTAAGCCGCTTATCAGCTGTTCCGCTGATAAGCCGCTTAACAGCTGATCGCTGGAAGCCGCTTGACAGCTGTAGCGCTAATCCGCTAAGCTGTCAATGGGCTTGCTTTGCAAGACGAAAAAACCGCTATACGAAGAGCCTCACGGAACGGATTAATTTCGTCTTGCGAGGCACCACTGTATTGCTTATATTGACAGTGTTTCAGACAGGGGACATAGCCAACCCTATCTGGAGATGTTGGGGGATGACTGGGAACCTTCTGTATGCAAAGCAGAGGCTATGAGTTACGGCCCTTCCCCTAGTATTCTCCATCAGCCCCAGTAGCTTCCTGCCTGCTTTGGTCATCTCATAGTCAACTTGCAGTCTGGAGGGAGTTAAGCTTACAGTCAAGAGCATCCAACCACTGCCAGAGAGACTTGAGTTGCTCTTCTGTTCCTACTTCCCATGCTTCCTAGTGCCTCCAAGGATCCATCCCCTCGAACACTTTAGATATGGTTCATATTTGCGTCATCAGGCAAGTCTTGGCTTTGGGCAAACCCCTGTCCAAGGTCTGTATTTTGATTTTACTGGATATAGCTTCTGCACAGCCTCCTGTCTGTATCCTGCCTTCTAAACGTGTATATCCTTAGCACCATGCTTTAAGCTATGGTCTGTAATAAACTCCCTAGTCCTCTTGATATCACAGCTGAGAGAGTGGAAAAACTGTTGTGCGTTGGAGTGAAAACATTTGATTCTCTACCGCAAGAAACTCAAGACCTGAAAGATGGTAAGTAAATTTTGGCAAATTGTGGCTTAAGTCCTGTTCAGATGAGTCTCATTTTTTAAAAGTCCATAAACCCCGGTGTCTCCTAATTGAAAAACTAAATGTCCTAAAAGATGTTTTGGTTTTCAATCTGGGCAGAATTCAGCTTTCTGCATCCATGCTGCAAGTTGGCTCAGAAGCACAGGCTGAAATCTCATACAATTTTCCCTCCTTGATTCACTCACTAATTTGTTATTTAACAAATAAAATATAAAGCCAGAGACTTTCTCATCAGACCATGGGAAAACATGTAACTCTCTCGTTTTATGTTTGCTTAGCGTTTATGAAATGCAGCAGTGAAGAAACTGCCCCAGTCATTGTCTTTGTTTCCAAAATGTTTGCAGTGGATGCTAAGACATTGCCACAGAACAAGCCAAGGTGAGAAAAATGATGCCATTTGAACTCCTCCTGCTCAATGGCATTAGACGCTAATTCACAGTATACAAGTCTAGATTGCTTCTGATCTGCGCCTGGTAAAATTATTTGCCCTTATCTGAAACTAAGTCAGCTGTTCTCAAGAAAGCATTGGTAAATGCAGACTTGTTCAACGTATTATTTGTGGTTTAAAGAATAAATGCTTTGTCAAAGAGTTAACAGTTACGGTCAACATACGGACATTGTATCTAAGTGAATTACAAACTTAAATTGGTATCTCTATATCTTGCTCAAATGATACAAGTTAATTTTAATTTGTTTTTGTTGTATGTGGAGAAGCTATGGATTCTCCCAGGTGCTTTTGTAAGCTTTTTGACCACTTTCTGTTTCCATGTAAACTTCAGAAGTTGTTCCTCTCTCTTTTTCTCCTTCACCTTCATACCTCTCCTAGATAGAACTCAATGATTGCAATAAAACATACTTCATGCAAGTAAATACAGAATCTCCTCATGCAATCGTTAAATAGTATGTGAATGCAGGATTTTCCAGTGTAATTGTTGCTTTCTGCACAGGAGGAGCCTCTAGAACTCAGTTGGGTAAAGAAGTGATGACAGTGGAAAAACTGCAAAGGAAGGAGGGATGGGAGGGAGGCTTTGTACCTGCAGTAAAAAGGCCACAACTTGATGTCTCTGCAAGCTTCATCTTCCAAACATGGCTTGCTGTAAACATTGGTTAGATAAGCTTGGCCCGTTCCACCAGTGAGCACTCCAGATTGCTACTTGTGCCATTGGGGCTCTGAAAGTGACTGAACTGTATCCAGTTAGATGGAGTGCCGTGGTCAGTATTAGGAACTCCTATGGGCTTGAGTATTATTATTATTTTACAACCTAATTTAAGAGACACAATAATTTTTGGCTTGAAGCAGCACTGGGTATTTAGACCACTAGATGGCGGTATTCAGCTGTCTGTAAGTGGACTTCAATTTTTATAGTGACAGGCATAGATTTTGCTTCTACTTCTGAAAATTGGCAACAGAAGTTTATAAGAGTGAAATTAGGTTGAATCTTCCTGGGTTCATGATCATGAGGTAGCAAGCAGTGGGGGTGGATTACAGCACTAAAAAGTATTTTAAATGCCTTGATCGTTCTATGTTTATGTAGTTTTAATTCTTTCTATGGAAGATGAAGTGTTGTCAAGACGCAGGATCATTTCATGTGTATGTTTGAATGTACTTCTCTCTCTCTCTCTCTCTCTCTCTCTGTGTGTGTGTGTGTGTGTGTTCAAATATTTTCAACCCAATTCAAAGGTAATTGACAGAGATGGACCCCTCATATTATTGAAGTGCTTTGTTCCAAAGGCTTGGGAGCCAATGGAGTAAAAACCCTGTTTCTTGTTGTCACCCTTCTAAAATGCCACAGTGAAGGCATAGGGCACAAAACTTGATTGCAACTGGTATGTGAGCCTGGATAGCTCAGTTAATTAGAGCGTGATGCTGATAATGCCAAGTTTGCAGGTTTGATCCCCGTATAGGACAAATGCATATTCCTGCATTGCAGGGGGTTAGACTAGATGATCCTCAGGTCCCTTTCAATTCTACAATTCTATGATTTTTTTTTAATGGGTTTCTTATGTTAATAAGCAAATGGATAAATGCATCTATTGTCTCCACTTTTAGTTCATAGTCTTTTTCACAGTTCATTTACGTTTGGTGAGAGACATTTTTGCCATAGACATCTTGCAGTTGGGGCAAAAGGGAGAGGGGAGAGGGATGGGGATATTATTCTTTCATTTTTTGTCTATTCTTAGTGTGAGTGAGTTGTGTCAGCATTACATGGGTAGGTCTTTTATTTGTTTATGTAATTATTTTTATTGATATTGCGAGAGGTTAGGGGTTCCTGAGCTTGGTTGGTTGTGTTTAGTTGATTGTGGTGTGGCTTATTTGTGTGAGCGAGGTGGGCTAGGTTGTTGGGTCAGGTTAGCTATATTGATTTGTATGTTCTTACAGGGGACAGGTCATTGTCCTGTGCATGTAATAAAGGGGAACCACACTGAGGCGAAGGCATCCTCGGTAGCTTGTCCTTGTGCTGGTTTGAGTTTGTTGATTAACTTTTCTAGTATGGCGGTTTCCCATACATTTTGGTACCTGTGGTCTATGTTCATTCCTGATAGGTCCTCCCAGTGACTATTATGATATTTCTAGCTGTTGAAAATAAGTGACTTATGAGTTCCTTGTAGTGTGTGTTGTTGTCCTGGAATATATTTAATAGGGCGAGTTGTGGAGTTGCTTCTGTTACCTTTTTTGTTATTTTGGGAATTTCCTGCAGCACTAATATCCAGAAGGATTCGACTTTGGGGCATTCCCACCAAATGTGAAGGTATGTGCCTATTGCAGTGCGACCTCTCCAGCATTTTACAATTCTATGATTCTATGTGGACAGAGAATATAGAGAGGTAGCTGGTATTCAAGTCTCAAGTTATGACTTGGTGAGCTTTCATTGGTGTTAAGCTAAGAATCCCATGTTCAGCCACATAATACATTCTGGAAGGTTCCTTCCTTCACTTTCAGGCCCAAACTGATGTGCCTGGCACCTGGAAGATACATTAGGTAGATCACTTTAGTAGATAGCCATGACTAGTGTCACTTGGCATCTTGAAACAGGGGCTGGGAGCCTGTGGACCTCCAGATATTGTTGGGCTCCAGCTTCCATCAGCCCAAGCCAGCATGGCAGATGGTCAGAGTGATGGGAGTTGTAGTCCTATAGCATCCAGAGGACCACAGATTAGCCACCCTTGACTTAAGTGGGATTTACATCCTTAAATGTGGAGGGCTTTTCACAGATGTCTCTTACAGAGAGTAGCTGGAGTGTTACATCATGTGAACTGTTAATCATGTAGTAAAAAGAAAGTTTTTAGAAGTATACTTCATATGGTATTTTTAGTATTACTGTACTTTATATGTATACTGTGATTCTTTTCCCTTTTTTGCACTGTGTATCAAGTCACATTTTTAAAACCAGCTACAGCTGCCTAAATTGGTTTTATTTTAATAACAGCTTGATTTCCCCTCGATACACCTCAAAGTTTCTTTCCCCCCCTCCTCCATCTGCTTGATTTCATTGGGTGACTTAAGCACGTGTCTAATTCTCTCATCAGTTGAAATTAGTGGGATTCCAAGTGCTTACCTTTGGCAGGATCATGCTCATAGTTGGCACTAAATGCTTTTTTTAATGATCAGGGGGTCATTGTTCTTGGCCGTCTTTAAAAGTTATCTGCTTGCTAAGACATGGATGCAGGAGGCAGAGGCGCTCTGAGTTGGCTTTGTCTGGCAGTACTCTATATTGTATAGATAACTTTTCCCTGCAACTCCAAAGAGCTTGGGCAATTCAAATGCTCTCTTTCCCCCCTTTTATGCCAGGAACTTCTCAGCATGGCATTGGCGCACCCTCTTTGAATGCCTCCTCAGTGAAGCTTTTGGCTTAGCCCTTTAGCCTTCAACCTCTGAATTGTATTTCTGCATACCTGTCCTCTGGTGCCCTTTGTATTTCCTTTCCCTTCCACTCACCCCCCCCCCCCCGTCTTCCTTACTGTCTACAATAAGATCATAAGCTTTTAGTTGTTAGGACCTGCTTTTTTTTTAAGAGCAGGCAGCTGCATCAGACTAAAGGTCCATCTGGCCCAGACTCCATCTTCCCCGCAGCAGCCGACCATATGCCCTGTGGAAGCTCACAAGTGGGCCATGAAAGCAATAAGCCGTCTCCTGTTACTGTTGCTCTATGGAGACAGTGGCGCACTACCTCTCAGCAGTGAGAGTGCTTAAGAATCATAGAATCATAGAGTTGGAAGGGACCCCGAGGGTCTCTAGTCCATGGCAGATGGGCTTCCAAACTGTGCTTTAAAATCTCTTATGTCGTGGATGCTTTAGTTGAGATTCCTGCATCGCAGGGGGTAGTTCGTACTGTCCCGAGTATAATAAGTCTATAGTCTTCATGGATGGTGGTAGTGTCTGTCTGTCTGTCTGTCTGACTGACTGTCCCTCCCCCTCCTTCTCCCCCTACCCCTCTATTACACTTTTGGCACTCAATGCCCATCACTCCTGCCTGGTTTGAAGGAGGGAAAGTCAAGAGGCGGCTCCTAAAACGGTCCTTTGCTCTAGCAGAGACAAATAGATGAGCTTCTTGACAGGCGCTGCTGGAAACGGTTTTTATAGTTCTCTGCTCTTTTCTTTGTGGTGTTTTATGGCTGGCTTTATTGTGACACAAAAAGCAATCTCATAAGCCACTCGAGGAGGTTTGGCTGGAGAGCTGGGTACAAATGCTAAAAACAAGTAAATAGAATTATTCTGAAGATTTCACAACAGGTTCCCCCCCCCTCCTCTCGTTCTCTCCTTCGTCTGCCTAAATCCTACTTCTTCAAGCAGAACTTGCCACGAAATTGTTGCTTCCCTATTCAGTTCTGCATGTTCTTGCTTCCTTTTGTTTTTCAGCTAGCAGCTTATTTACATGTCTTCAACTCAAAGGCTTGTGTGTGTGTGTGTGTTTCATCCCTTAACTCGCTTGTTTTTACAATCTCCTATTCCCCGAAGGATGTTTTTTAAAGTGATCTGTAAGCTACACAGCCTCTGTGTCAAGTAACAACTTTCCAAATTGTGTCATCAAATGAATGTAATTTTTTTTTATAGCTCCCAAAGATCTCTGTGCGGTCTTCTGAATAAATACCGACATGAATTTGCATCAAAGGGCTCTGTGCATTGTAGTGCTGCCGAGTCCCTTGGCTGTGAATTGTACTTCATTGGTGGTTTAAGTTGACCCTGAGCAGCTCCATCTATTATGGGGCACGGACAATGTTCAGCAGCACATCCTGTCAGAACTGCAGGGCAGTATTTGTGGATAGCACCTACTTATGAAATTAACAAAGTAAAGTGGGGTCTCTGAAGAGGAAGGGAACCATTTATTGCGGCTGCTTTGAAGTGCAGCCTTTGTTGCAGGGAAGATAAATCTACACATGGATCCAACCAACACACGTGGAATCAATTTTAAACCGGAGTCAGTCTTTGAATAGTCCAGTGGCTACTAAACAATTGAAAAGGAAGTGTCCCTGAGCCACTTTTAATTTTTACCCTTATATAAGTAAAAGCTATTTTCTTCACAGGCTAATTGTAGTTGAAACTGAAGCATGCCCTTTCTTTTTTTTTAATTTAGAATTCCAATAAGTTTTTATAAAGCAATTAAACTAATGACTGATACTGTATAATAATAACAGCTCGTCATTGGCATGATATCCAGGTAGTTGATTTTTAGCCTCCTACTGCATAAATTTCCTGCCAGCAGCTGTCCAGAATATCTGACTTGCCTTTTTTTAAATTACTCATCCTTTAATGTGTGGCAAATGGAAAGGCTACTTCCTTTTTTCTGCTGCACTAGAGAAACCCCAACAGCAGCCAGGAAAACTTCCCTGATGATGTCACTATGCTAAGGATATAAGATATAATCCCAACTGGGTAGTGGTGAAGCTCACTTTAATGAGATGCCATACTCCTCCAGTTGAGGATATGATGAATTTGTTGAAATGCCACCAGCATAAGCCGATGCAATTGTCTGTCTTGATTGCTCCGATTTATATTGTTTTACAAGACTGCCAGGATACTTTCTGAACTGTTCTTGAGAAACTGCAAAGGTGGCATCTGCTGTCCAGAAAAGCTTTTCCCGAAAAAATAATAATGTTCTTTCAAATGATACATAGGCCTCTGTCACAAGACGAAATAGCCCAAAGGCGTGATCTTGTAAGGCGACGGCATGCTGAGAAGTTAGCAGCAAATCAGGGGCAGGAGTTGGCACAAGAGACGAATGGAGGAAATACAGTGGACCAAGTTCTAAAGACAGGTGAGATGAAACGCATGCTGGGGAAGATGATTCGGTGGATGTGTTTGATTCATGATCGGTGATGAAGTGCTGCTGCTTTTCTCATTCAAAGTAAAGCACGGCAGATCAGCCTATGGGCAAGATCAGTCCACCAAATCTTTGTCTCTAGCCTTCCCAGCCTGATTTGGGGCGAAGAGTACAGAACACCCATGGATTTTCACCCCAGTAGTGGCACTGGGCTGGGTAGAGAAGATCCATATCACTCCTGACCCCTGCTCACTAGATGATTGACCAGAGGAAAGGCATTTGGATTCAAATATGCTGCCATTTTTACCCAGTTGATTGGATATTGGCATAAGTTTGGTTTGTTGCATTAATGGCTGCATGTTACTGTAAGCAGTCTTGAGTGCAAGATGAAGCAGAATAGAAATATAGAAATGAATGTTTGCACCTCAACCCTTCCTTAGGCGATGATCAACCACCTACAAGTCAAATGGAGACGATGACCCTGGCTGCTGCAAAACGGGAAGCCGAAAATAAGGACGCCTTTGTGGCTTTTGCAAGGGTGTTCAGTGGAGTTGTGAGAAGGGGACAAAAGCTCTTCGTTCTTGGACCAAAATATGATCCTGCTGAGTCGTTGCACAAGGTAAGCCCCTTTTCCTTATCTCACAAAGTGTGCTTTTGAAAAGTTCAGTCTCCTACCCCACCCAGAGATGGACAACTTTTGGCACTTGGGGTGGTGGGTTGGTGGATGGAAACAGATTTGGCCCTGTGCCTTCAGCTGCTGATCACTCTCAAGGTTTTTTGCACACATGGCATCCCAACTTCTGTCTCATTTGGCTCTTATTTGGGTCTGTTTGGAGCAAACATAAACCCTACCATCCACACTCTCCTTTTGTCTTGGGCATTAGCAGGAAAGTTTCCTATAATTTAGCTTGGCATTGCCTGTTCGGGGGAAATAATAATAACTGGGGGATTTGTGGTATTCCATTTTCTTTACTTCTGAGAACCTTGTAATCAAGCTTTCTCTTGCAGCTTAGAATGTAAAGGAAGAAAGTGCTCTTGTTTATTCTTAATGTTGCCTTTTTGTTTTTTTCAGAAAAATGTGTCGAGAATTTTTTTTCTAGAACAGTATCCATTACTGAGTGGCTCTATTTTCTCTCCTTCCCCATGTTTATTTCCTTGTTTATGTGGGTTTTGTATACACTTAATAGTAAAAACCTCCAAGTGGTGTACATATAATAAAATACACATAAGAATTATTGCTGAAATTCAGAGTTGGAAGATGCGTCAGCCCTAGGTAATCAAGATATAAATCAAATCAGCAGTTAAAGAACGTACATTATAAAATTAAATTACATACATTTCAATTTGGCCACAGCTTCCTGTAGGATGTTCTGCTACTGATAACCTGCCTTCAGTGCCTCATTTGACTTGCTGCACTTTAGAAGATCTCTACCTATTGATGGGGAGAGGACTTGAGGAACTACACGAGGTGCCTTCAGGGAACGTGCTGGGTGAGCATACTTTTAATTGTTTTCATTTTGCCCTCCAGTGCTATCATATATAAAAGATGCATTTCTTGGAATGTGCTTGCCATTGCACCAGTGATGGGCAACATCGTTATTTCTGAAGACTGCATTTGAAAATAATTTTATTTATTAAATTCCTGTACCGCCCCCCTTAGGGCCCAGGGTGGCGCTGTGATCTAAAACCACAGAGCCTAGGGCTTGCCAATCAGAAGGTCGGCAGTTCGAATCCCCGCGACGGGATGAGCTCCTGTTGTTCAGCCCCTGCTCCTGCCCACCTAGCAGTTCGAAAGCACGTCAAAGTGCAAGTAGATAAATAGGTACTGCTCCGGCGGGAAGATAAACGGCATTTCCGTGTGCTGCTCTGATTCGCCAGAAGCGGCTTAGTCATGCTGGCCACATGACCCGGAAGCTGTCTGCGGACAAACGCCGGCTCCCTCAGCCAGTAAAGCGAGATGAGCACCGCAACCCCAGAGTCATCCACGACTGGACCTAATGGTCAGGGGTCCCTTTACACCCCCCCCCCTTTGGCCAGAACAGCTCCCCATAGTATAGTTTACAGGGACTCAAAAATAGTTAAAAGACAGCATAAAGGAAATGACAATATGAAGTAAGAACCAGCAGTTTGATGCCAATATTAGCAAAGGACACCAGTAATTGGAATAGAATGAGATGGGACTCCATGGGTCATCGGATCATATGATGCTGCCTTTCTTGCCCTTGTCATGATCACACCGTTGGGTCATCCAGCCCAGCTTTCTCCAAGCTGCTGCCCTCCAGATACTTAAGCTCTCATCATCCTTGACTGTTGGTCATGTTGGCTTCCACCAACGTATTCTTGGGTAACGCTTATTCTGTTTCACCGACTGCCATCAGTTATTGGATGTGGGATCTTTGCCTTGCAAATCTTGTGCTTTACCACTGAGCAAGGCATGCAGAAAACCCCATGTTTAACACCTGTCCATTTAAAAGGATCTTTAGAAGCTGGGCTGGGACTCCTGAGGAGAACCAATGCTAGCCAGAAAAGACAGTGCTGAACTAGATGGACCAGTTTTTTGGCTCCATATAAGGCAACTTTGTATGGCTGTTCTCCCTAGACTAAGCAAGAATACACCCAGACCTATTCTTCTGAACCTTTGAACTCAGAAAAGTGGATAGGAATGATTTTCTACCATTCGTATGTATAAAGAGGGAATAATAGTTTTGTCTTGGTAACTTTGTCAATTGCTCATCTATTTGACTCTTCAGTATCCTGTGATGTGTGTGTTTTCATTTTTGCACCGTGAACAACACACAGTGCCTGAGAAGCTCAGTATAGTCATTAACCACAGAGGAATTGGAGAGTTTTCTAAATTTGGTTAGATTTTAGCACATGCACTGGTGGTGACATTCAAGTAGATATCAGTTCTTAACATATTTAAAATATGCTGTGTTTTTTGTGACCAACATTAATATTACATATTTCCAGAAATAGATATTTATCTCCTAAAAGATGTGGGAAACTAAATTTCCCCTCCAAATCTTTGTTTACCATGGAAACTTAAAATCCCTTCCAGATGTCTTTCCCTAACTCATTTGATTTTAAAATGCTGCCTCAGAAGCCATGTGATATTCATTTCTTTTCATCAACGTTGGTAAAATGACGAGTATCGGCAGAGCTCTGCTTTATCAAAACTGGTTTTGATTAAGCATTTTGGGATAACTTTTCTTGCCTTTTTAAATAAATTTCCTGTGTCCTGATTTCTTGTATGTTTAGTTTCCATGATGGCTTAGATCTGTAACTTAGTTTTGTAAAACCTGATAAATGACAGATTCTTCATACTTGATTCTCCAAAATGCCAAGTTTTTAAAGGCTGAGCCTTAATTTTTACATTGCATGCCTGCACATGTTTACTTTGCCGTACTGAATGCAATTGGACTTGCTCCCAGTGAGTGTGTGTAGGACTGCAGGTTTAGTTGCTTTAAAAGAGGTTGCTAGCACCACACCATGGAAGCTCTCAAAAATATACATCATCCAAATATGAACATCACTGGCTTAGGTGTAATTAACCCCCAAGTTATCTTAAGGTTGGTATGATTTTTATTGAGAGCTTTGTGGTAAGATGAATTTGATTCACATACACACACACACACACGCTAGAAGGTTGCTTAGGGGCTATGGTACTTGAAGCCTGTATCTGTTCTGAGTCCTGTTGTGATCAATGTCTGAAATAGTTCAACCAGCACAGTGAGGAAGAAACTACTGTACCACTTCATATTGCTGGTGGGAAATCACATTTTTTGAATGCTTCCCTATGTAAAAAGCATCAGGGAGAAGAGGGTGGGTTAAATTTTGTGTGTTGGTGTGTTTTGCATAGGGGAGAGGAGGTATTTTTAAAATGGTATCGCCTATCTGCAGTTGTCAGTGTTATGGTTCAAAATTCTAACATCTCAATCTTCCACATCTCTAGACTAGACTTGAAAGGTGCCCGTTTCAGCTACAAAGACGCAGTGTTTTTCATTGGATAGGAAGAGTTTTTAAAAATACACTCCTGCAAAATATCATACCTACAGCTAACACTTCATTCAGCAATGCCCCTGACAAATGTAATTTTTGTACAGCAACTAGCATTTTAAATGTCGGTAAATAATTTCCAGGAATTGTCAGGGGATTTTATTCTCCATCTTTTCTTCTGATAAATTTGCCACAAGCTTCAAGTAAAGCGGAAGTTGCTAGGGTGGTAAGAGGCAGGGGACCTTATTTGTACTAAGCTGAGATTCTTTGAAAGCAAAACTAAACTCAGCAGACTTCTTCTTGGGCAGGCAGTGGAGGGCAGCGTGCGAACCCAGTTCTTTGCATGGTCTTGTGAGCTAAGCCATGCTTTAGCACTGTGCACAAACATGCCCAGAGAGGTGAAGAAAACATTTAAATGTGGTTGTGTAGAAGCAATTCCTAGGGCTGGCTCTTTTGTGCAAAAATTGTTGCTGATTTGCAGCAGCCACAGTTGTGGATGGGCTAATTCACACATCACAATCTCCACCTAAGTGCAAAAGTAACTGTAGATGGCTTTGGGTGCCACACCTGATGCTTGTCTTTTTAAATTTTGTGAACCAGCTCCAAGGCTCTGTGGTTTGATAGGTTCAGCTTTTAACACAATTTAATGCCTAGAAAAAAGAAACAAAGAAAGAAACTAGGCCATTGGAACAAACAAATGCCATGCAGTTGGCAATTTGGTTCAGGGAGAGATGCCAAACATCTTTGCCCGAGGTGCATGTGTATATTAAATAGTCTTCTAAATGTAAACCATCTGTAAGTGGTGAATTTTTTCCCCCAAGAGGAATTAAAAGCCAACCAATGAACTTTGGGAAGCTTACTGCTGATCTGGTATCAGATTTTGAATAGAAACATTTGTTTTTCATTGTGTTTTAATATTATTTGGGTTTTGTATTCTATGGGTTATAAGGGATCCAAAGCAGTTTCGAATTTTAATTTCTTTCTCATAAGGTATGTTGTAACCTTTGAGTGGTGTTTTTGTATAGAAAGCCTGCATCTCCTTCCTTCGTCTGCCAAACGATACTCTCTTTTTCTTATACACAGATTTCACAGTCAACCGTATACAGCATCTTTTGCCAACCTGGCGCCCTTCAGATTTGGTCAATTACAGCTCCCGTTAGTCCCAGCCAGCAGTGCAGCGATGATGTCTAGGGCTGATGAGAATTCAGTGCACAGAATCTGTAGGGCCCCAGGTTGTTGGCAAGGGCTGCAGTAGGGTGTGACAACCTTGGGAACTGACTTTATCTATTTAAAACACAAAATGCTAGACTTTATACTCATAGAAAAAAAGCTTGAAAATGTGCAGATGCCCATGGAAGTGTTCCTTAGAGCTTCCATTAATGAGGGATGGCTCCATATATATTCATTTTTCACATACATATCTGCCTTGTACAGTTCTGCTACCCCTGCCCTGCCACATCCCTGCTCCATTACTTGCCTCCTCCTTTGCCCTTTCCCACCAGCCATTGCCAAAACACTAATGTCCTCAAACTTTTTCCTCCCAATGTTGCAATTGGAATAAATCATACCGTTTTAGCATAATCCAGCAAAAATTGGCACAATGCTTTCATCAAGATATGGCATAGGGATGATGGAATGTTTTTGGAACATAAAACTATTGCGGTGATTTGGCCAAAAATGTCTGCCTCCTTTATCAGGGTCTATCTTGTCACATTCTCTGTAAGCTGCAAAATGGTAAATTTTGCTCCATATCAGTGGGAAACTGTGTCGTCGTGATTTGCAGCATATCCTGGTTACACTCTTTTTAGAGATCTGCCGCTCTTGGAGAAATTTTATATTTTAAAAACCGTTTTACAGGTCAGAACGTTGATGTGCTTTGATGTGGGTTATTGCCAAAGAGAGTCTTATCTCTGAAACTAGTGGGGCTCTATCTGGTACATATTTTTGGGTTATTTATTTTAGAAAAGTCTATATTTCCAGGAGTAGAAACAACTCCTGGTCATTTACATAAAGGGATGCATACATAACTTGAGTTTGGCTGTGCTTCTCGACTCAACCCTGACCATAGATGCCCAGGTTTCTGCGGTGGCCAGAATTGCATTTGCACAGTTGAAGCTAATGCACCAGCTACACCTGTTCCTTGAGATTTCTGATTTGACCACAGTGACACATGCCTTAGTTGCATCCCAGTTGGACTACTGCCACACGCTCTATGTGGGGATGGCTTTGAAAGGTGCTCAGAAACTTCAACTGGCTCAAGGAGCTGCAGCCAGGTTGTTGGCCGGGGCTGGTTATGGGGAGCATAAGGACTCCCTTGCTGCGACAGCTCCAATGGCTATTACTCTGTTTCCGCGCACAATTGAAAGTGCTGGTTATGACCTAGAAAGCCCTGCATGGCTTAGGTCCAAGCTATCCGAGATACCTTTAAAAAATGTATTTACAGCGGTACCTCGGGTTACAGATGCTTCAGGTTACAGACGCTTCAGGTTACAGACTCCGTTAACCCAGAAATAGTACCCCAGGTTAAGAACTTTGCTTCAGGATGAGAACAGAAATTGGGCAGCAGCGGTGCGGCAGCAGCAGGAGGCCCCATTAGCTAAAGTGGTCTTCAGGTTAAGAACGGACCTCCAGAACGAATTAAGTTCTTAACCAGAGGTACTACTGTACTTTGTACAGTGGTACCCTTCATCCGACGATCCCAGGGTGGTTCACAACAGATTCCCTCATATGAACCTGCCCTGGTTGTGAGATCTTCAGGGGAAAGCCCTTCTCTCTGTCCCACCACCCTCACAGGAAAGGGCCTTCTTGGTGGCTGCTCCCAGGCTCTGGAACTCCCTCCCTAGAGAAGCTAGACTGGCTCCCTCCTTGCTGTCCCTCCTCCAGCAGGTGAATACCTTCTTGTTCCAGCTGGCTTTTGGGAACCAACTGCTTTTAATGAAAGGGCTGGTGCCCTTTCATTATGTATGTTTTAAACAGATTTTATATATGTATGTACAGTGGTACCTTGGTTACTGAACAAAATCTGTTCCGGAAGCCCGTTCAGCTTCTGAAACGTTAGAAACTGAGGCGTGGCTTCCTATTGGTTGCAAAAGCTTCTTGCACTCAGCAGAAGCTGCGTCAAATTCGGGTTCTGAAAAAGGTTAAAAAATGGAAGCATTTACTTCTGGGTTTCAGCATTCAAGAACCGAAACATACGACAACGGAGACATACCTCGGAAGTCAAACAGAATCCGTTCTGGAAGGCTGTTCGACTTCCGAAACCAAGGCACGGCTTCTGATTGGCTGCAGGAAGCTCCTGCAGCCAATCAGAAGCTGCTCCGGACGTTCGGGTTCCAAAGAATGTTCGCAAACCGGAACACTCACGTTTGATTCGCAAGGCGTTCGTCAACCAAGGTACGACTGTATATAGTTTTAATTCTCTTGGTGTTTAATTGTTTTTAACTGCTGTTTTTCCAATGTTTTTCACAGTGATTGTTTTTATCTGTGAGCTGCCTTGAGTCCTATCATGGGAAAAGGTGGGGTATAAATTAATATTTAACAATAACTGAACCAATGAGTAAACCAGTTAATACTAGTATCTGGTATAGTACATGGCAGCTACTCTTGGGTTGCATGCTTCCCTTGCAAACGTGAGTGTTTTCCCTCACACTTCTCCATCTGGGGGCTGCCCTGTGTTATCTAATGCCCAGATATGTTCCCTGTCCTTCGACCTCCTGTGTGTATTGGGGGGGGGGACCTCCTTCAAGATATTCTCCTTTTAAAATCCCACCAGGTGGAGGGGAGGAGAATGATCTCCGAAACGTCTAATGGTTTAGAAGGAATCCTCACTACGACTACATTTTCATACTAAGCCTATTAAAATATCTAGACATTTCCATACAGCCTTTCTCAAAAACAAATTTAAGCTTGTGCAGACGTGTGGAATCTGAAACGCTGATAGGCAACCCAGATATCAGCCCAGCAGAGTGTTCACTGACAATGTATAGCTTGCTTGTAGCTTAAAATGTCTAAACTTCTTTTGTGGAGTTAAACAAAGGGGTGTGCTGGTACCCAATAAAAGCACATTGCAGTAAATCATTTAGAACAGTTAATCCACATTAATTGGAGCTGGATCCTACAAGCTACTGCAAAAAAAAGTAGGATAATAAATAGCCTGTTGTTTGATTTACATTTTTTTATCCCCGTTTTTCTAATGAGTTCAGGGTGGTTTGTGGGACTTCTCCCTCCTAATTTTATCCTCACAACAACCTTGTGAAGTAAGTTATGTTGGGAGGGACAGTAGATCAGGGAATTCCAATGAGCTTCACCACTGGGTCAAAGTGAGTGGGGAAACCCTTTCCTCTCTTACTGCCACCCTTCTTTTCATTCATTCTCTCTCTCATGCACACCACCTATCTATTCCTACAAATGTGAAAGGTGCTAAGTGGTTTGTATGTAAAACTGAGCCACACTGTATTTAACAGGCCAAAGATGACCCAGCCACTTAAGCATGGCTTATTAAGCACAACCAAATTATGCTCGTAAACCATGGTTTGCTGTAGATTTATAAACCTTGTTTTACATTACACCATGGCTTAGCGTTATGTGTGAACCTGACCCTTAACTCCATCTCTTCATTATTACAAATGCAGTCATACCTCGGGTTGCAGAAGCTCCAGGTTGCGTTTTTTCGGGTTACAGACTGCCAAAACCTGGAAGTACCGGAATGGGTTACTTCTGGGTTTCAGCGGTCGCGCATGTACAGAAGCGCCAAATTGCAACCCGCAGGTGCGCAGACGCGCCGCTGCAGGTTGCGAACGTGCATCCCACACGGATCACATTCGCAACCCAAGCATCCACTGTATGGTATATGTTATTCACAGGGACTTTGCTGTATGTGCCCTCTAAAACCTTTGAGAATGAGGCATTAACCAGAGAGAATACTTCCTGCATCAAAAAGGAAAGAGGAGGGAAAGCCTGTAGGCCAGGCATAAGCAAACTCGGCCCTCCGGATGTTTTTGGGACTATAACTCCCATGATGCCTAGCTAACAGGACCAGTGGTCAGGGATGATGGGAATTGTAGTCCCAAAACATCTGGAGGGCCGAGTTTGCCTATGCCTGCTGTAGGCAGTCTTTATATCTTAACCACAGCTAAGCTTAAGAGCAACCCAGCCAGATGGGTAGGGTATAAATGTTTGTTTGTTTGTAGCTACCTTAGGTCTTCACCTACCTTATAAGGAATTAGGAACTTTCTTCACCTGCACAATGTTTTTCTTTCAGAATGTGAACATTGTATTTCAGGCAGAGCCCCTGTTGCAAAACTTCAGGAGCAGGGCTCCAAAATGCCAGATGTTCTCTATAGAAATGGGGAAAGTCGGGGGGGGGCAGGGGAAGTTATTTGATATGAGAAATGATTTCTCATCCTGCAAGGCAGAAAGAAGTACGAGAGAAGTAGAGAAAGGACATGTTTTGCAACAATTGTTTTGATACCTTCATGGTTGAGAATCAGAAGAACTCATAATTCGTCCTCTTTGTCAGAACAAAAATAAAATAAAATAAATTGGGCTTGTAAGCTGAGCGGTTGAGCAAGGCCATGCCTGCAAATTGGGAGAAAAACAGGAAGCTTCTGTGTGCATCTACTTGTTGAAAGCATATTGGCCTGGTACATCTATTTTTCTTAAATCCAAATGTCAAAAATATCATCTTCTACATTAAAACATTTTCTGCATACAACATTAATTTTAACGTCAAAGGGAAGCTTGGAGCACATTTAGTTCCCAGCATAGAACCACTGGCTTCTGTAGATAAAAGGCTAGAAACTTGCTTTTTAATTATTTTTAACATCTCGAAGTTTTGAGATTCTCAGGAAGCTGAATTCTGTGCCTGCTGCTGCATTTATTTTGCTTTTTCAGCATTCCTGCAGAATTGCACCCTATTTTGTTTATTAAATTTGTACCCCAATTTTCCTCCAAGGTGCTCAGAGTGATAAGCACCCTCACAAGAACACTGTCAGGCAGTTAGATTGTGAGACAGTTCATGACCCATGGTTACCCAATGAGTTGCATGGCAGAACAGAAATTTGAACACAGGCCTCCCCAGTACTAGAACTGCACTCTAACCATTATGCAGCACTGCCTAAAGTCACACCGAATCAGACCACTTTGTCCACAGACGGACAGTTGTTTTCAAAGGACTCAAGACAGAAGTCTTGTGGTGTTTCTAACCTGGATTAAACCTGGGATCTTCCAGGTACCACCGATATGTTGTACCCTTGAGCTATGAACTCCTCCCAAGACATTTGCCTTTTTCACAAGAGAGAACGGACTGCTGAGACATCTGTGACTGGACAGACACATCACAGTGTGAAAATTTTAACTGCTTGAGCAGCAGTTCTAACCTTGTCGTGAGATACTTCAGGGGCGCCTTGCAGGTGCCCAGTTGATTTTTTGACACTCCTTCATTCCACACTGCTGATCCCCTTGATTTTCAAAACAGCTTGCGGCACTGGAACACTGGATTACAAAGTCTAAAATCTTTTGGTTTCCAGAATCATGGCGTGGCCATTTAGAACTGAGCTGCCGTATCTGCGTCAGGAGTGTTTTGTCCTTTCTTAAACTGTTAACCTCAGCCATGGGTGTGTAGCCATAACCACGCCTAGTAATTGGGCAAGCATTGGCAGGACACTAAAAAAGTACCGGAGGCAGACATGCGTACTTGTTTGCTCATGTAGCTGCTTTGTCTAGGAATAAAAAGCTGCAAAAACCCAGAGTGTTAAGGCAGCCCTGAACTGCAATTAGATTCTGTATCACCTTTTCTTGTTAGGTGTGCTTGCGGTGTTTAGTATGTTCCCTTTTGCAGTTGGGCATGCCATAATACGTTCTACATTCATCACAGGCAGTCTTTCATCACAAATTGCTTTGGGTTTCCTTCTGACAGTCTGGGATCCTTTAGTAAGCAGCCTCCACTTAGTGCAGAAAGCAGCTGTAGGCATGAGTGCCGTTTTAAAATGGCTTTGCGGGATCGATGCCAACCTGTGAGCATGGCCACTTTTATATGAAAATCTAGGAACAGTGCTCTTTGCCACATAAAGCACACACACCTTGCTTTTTACTTCTGTGTAAACCTTCAGACTAATTTTGCGCTCTCTGACTCGGTAGTTAATTTTTTTTTATTTTTAAGAAGCCAGCTTGAAGCCATTCCAGCTACAAAGAGCATCTTTGCTCAGCCTGCGCTAATGAACGCAGGAGGGCAGCCTTTCTCAATGATGTGCCACACAAAGAAGACAGGGCTGTGGAAACAAAGGAGGCTCAAATGTTGGTCTGCGATTCTGTAAAAGGAGAGAGAGGTGTGGGGGGGGGGCAATTGGTTACAGAATGGAGAGAGATAAACATTGCTTTTGTTGTGCTGTCAGTATCACAGACTTTAAGCTTCATAATTGCCTTGCTGGTGGTGTGAACATCCTCCGTCAGTTCGCTGCCAGCGCTATCCATCCTTTGTCTCGTTTTGCTTTGCTCTTCCAATTCATAATCTGTACCTGGCTGTAATCTGTTCATAAAAATATAAAAAAATATCACGTAGGTGTCAGTTTCACCTTTCATCTTTGGCAGCTGACCCTTTGTGAGTGTGAGTGTTTAGGCTGCTGACTCTTCACTTAGATTTAGATTGTCCTTCATTTCCTTGCATGGCCAACAAGTGGGCTGTTCTCCGCTTCATTGCTTGTTTGGTATTTACGTGCCAAAACAGTTATATCTAGTGAATCTGGAAATGCATGATGGCTCTGCCTTTTTATTGTATTTATATCCTGCCTTTCCTCAACAAAATGCAAGTGAGTGAGTGAGCATGCTTGTATAGAGAGAGACAGACAGACAGACAGACAGACAATAGATAGAGTTCCCAGATGGTCTACCCAGGCACTAACCAGTCCCATTCAGCTTCAACAATATTGCTTTCATAGAATCGTAGAATTGTAGAGTTGGAAGGGACCACAAGGATCATCTAGTCAAACCTCCTGCAATGCAGGAATCTTTCTTCACCACCATATCTGCATTTTGTAGTTTTATAAGAGCCTTGCTGGGTCAGATGAAAGGTGCGCCTAGTCCAGCATAATTTCCCCCTTCCTTTTTTTGCAGTAGCTGGGCCACATGTAACTGGGAGCCCCGCAAGGAGACCATGAAGACCCCAGCCCTACCCATTGTTTGTCCCCAGCAACTGGTATTCCGAGGTATCCTTGAGACCACCTCTAGTGGGTGTCCAAGTTGGGCACTTGCCAGGGCAGAGCAAGAGCAGCAGAGGGTCCTGCCATTTCCACTTAGCATCCATAGAGCAGGAACAGCCTAAGGAAACTCTTTAGTTTGCATGTCCCACCGCTTCCAGGTTAGAGGGGCCCACGGAAGGTGCCGTGCCCAAGGACCCCCAAATTCCCAGAGCCAGAACCGGGAATAGTACTTTTGAACAAGATTGCATTCAGCATCATGGCTACTGTTAGGATTATTATTCTGAATTTGTCTAATCCTCATTTTGCAAGCATGGCTGTAGCCCTTTTGCCACGTGTTTGTGGCTGCGAATTCTGTTAAGTTAACCATGTGTGTCGTGCTAAGCTGCATAAGATCGTACATTTTAAAAGCAATAATAAATTGCATACAAATGATATAAGAATGTGTTACGTGCTCCACATTTTCTGCAGTGGTATGTGGAGAGAAAACTTTTTCACACTGCGTTATGAAAAAAGGAATGGTTGTGCCTCTTAAACTACAGTGGTACCTCAGGTTAAGTACTTAATTTGTTCTGGGGGTCCGTTCTTAACCTGAAACTGTTCTTAACCTGAAGCACCACTTTAGCTAATGGGGCCTCCTGCTGCCACTGTGTCGCATGAGCACGATTTCTGTTCTCATCCTGAAGCAAAGTTCTTAACCTGAGGTAATATTTCTGGGTTAGTGGAGTCTGTAACCTGAAGCGTATGTAACCTGAAGCATATGTAACCAGAGGTACCACTGTATAGTTTCAGGCAAATGTCCAAAGTGGTGCTGATCACGTTTCACAGTAGTCCTATCCTAGCAATTTCATCGTATAAATGGAGTAGCAAGTATTTTATTATATTTGGGTAGTACCTAATTTCTGTGTATAACCTTACTGCTTAATATCAGTGGACATGAAATTTGAGAGCCCTTGAAAATCAGTAGAGCTGTACATTTCCCATCCCCAACAGAAGCTTCTCATTCTGTAACTCTGTCACAGCAGCCCATATTGTTGGAATAACTTAGCTGCATATTTGTGAATCAGTTTAGTTGGGGGAAAATGGAAGAGATGGAAATCAGTTATACTGAATGCTATCTTAAAAGGAAGCAAGTGTATTGGATTTTTTTTATATAAAACAAAAAACAAACAAGAAAGTTGATGTGATGTTTTCTGCCATCCTAGGTCTCATTTGCTAATTGAAATCCAACCTAGGAGTGTGTTTGTGTGTGTTCTCAAAATAGCAACAGCTGTCATTCTAAAACTACAGCAAAGCATATTTTGTTCTTTGGATGTGTAAGAGAAGTTCCCTGCCAAGGCAATTCAAATTCTGCACTTAAGCAAACCCTCAGTTCTGCCACCTGTATAAACTATGCAAATTCAATAAATGCATAATTTATTTGCATGGTTCTGCCTTTTTATTACTTTTGCTTAATTCAGATTTTGTTAGTCATGGGAGAGGGGAAAGGAGCTATACAGGTCACTAAAAAAAAAAACCTTTCTGCTCTCCATAAACCTTTATTCTCGTTTCAGAAATCTCGTTAGGCAGTTGCCCATATGCTTTCAACCATATTTTCATAACCATAATGGCTATAAATTTTTGCTCCCTTTGCCCCAGATTTACATGGTGTTCGTATCACCACCGGGTGCCCATAGTTCAATTCTGTCCAACTTCAAAGTTGAGATTGGTGGATTGTCCTTGACCTTGTGTTGTGTTTCAAAGATAGTGTGATATCAGGAATATGCCCTTTGTGAATACCAGGACCCTGTCCTTCAACCAACATTTGGCTACTACAGCCAAATACAACTTTGCATTTATTGGTCATTCTTAGGGTGCCAGGGAATAGCCAGCCCTGCAGAAGATAGGGGTGAGAGAGGAAGGTTCAGAATTGTTACCCTCAGCTGGTAAATCGTATGTGCTGGTGACCTTTGTATTTTCTTCCTGGATAAAACTGGGCCTGTTCACTTCTAATTTAAAAATTTCCAAAAATACTAAATGAGCTCTTAACACTTTTTAAACACATATCCTACCTGCAGGAATACTCAATGAGAGTACCAACAGAAAAAGAAAAAAATGTCCCAATCAGGTACTGTAACAACAATGACCAATTTGGGATTTGATTGAAGAATTTACATTATTGTGCCTCTGAAGTGCTTTTGTCAGTGATGAATTCTTTCAAAACCTCCACTGATGGTTCCCAAATATGACTCTCCTCTTGCTTCTTCGGGAGGATGAATATCCTGTGTGTTGCTGAGACATCCAAATGGCTTTCAGAACCAGAGTAAATTGTGCAAAGTGTATTTGAGGTAGGGCAGCCTTTCTGCTTGAAGACATCCTCTATTTTGAATGGGCTGCCCAGTCAAAGTTTCTTTTAAAGATAAGAACCATAAGAAGGAAGAGCAGTCAGCTTAGCTCCGAGACAGCAGACTGAGTGGGAGCATAGCTCACTTGGTTACAGTTTTCTTCACTATGGTGAGATGTATGTTAATTTCAACAGACATGTTTCCCTATGTGCATCTAAACCTGTGTGTGCTATTCAAGAATCATGATACAGGAAAAACAGTGAAGCCAGCCAATGCCTTCACATAGCTCCATCCTTATTTCAGACATGGTTATATTTTGGTATATCATGGTGTTGTAAAGGTAAAGGGACCCCTGACCGTTAAGTCCAGTTGCGGACGACTCTGGGGTTGTGGCGCTCATCTCGCTTTACAGGCCGAGGGAGCCGGCGTTTGTTCGCAGACAGCTTCCGGGTCATGTGGCCAGCAGGACTAAGCCGCTTCTGGTGAAACCAGAGCAGCGCACAGAAACGCTGTTTACCTTCCCGCTGGAGCGGTACCTATTTATCTACTTGCACTTTGTCGTGCTTTCAAACTGCTAGGTTGGCAGGAGCAGGGACCGAGCAACGGGATCTCACCCGAATCTCGTGGGGATTCGAATGGCCAACCTTCTGGTCGGCAAGCCCTAGGCTCTGTGGTTTAGACCACAGCGCCACCTGCGTCCCCATCACAATGTTTAGCTGGTGATATATCACAGTGTTGAAAACCAGATGTCGTCCAGCCCTAATTGTCACCAGTTTAGTGCCAGCACTTACAGTACTGGCATCCAGGCCCATGCAGAGCTCGTCTGAGACCCAAGCTAGGAGTTTGTTAGAATAAATTTATAAACTCAAACAAAAAAACAGTTGGTCCCTGGCAGGGACCCCTAGCCAGTTTAGCCCTCTGAGGACCAGAAAATTGTACCTGGCTCTCATCCCTACACATCCCACCTTCTGCTGGCATCTGTAGTAGGTATGTACAAGTTTCTCATTAGAAGGCTGGGATTTGAAACTGCTGTGATAACTAGATTTGCCATGTAAAGTTCTCTGTTACATTCAGTTACTGTGATGGCAGTTCTATTTTAGTGTGTTTTGCACCTTTCTGTGATTTGGTAGAGAGAATTAGGTTTTTTTAGTTTTTTTTAAAAAAATATTGAATTGATATCCCCCCCCCCACACCTGGAGGTCTCAGGGCAGTTCACAAAAAATATCACAATATATAAAATCAAAATAAAAACACTGGGAAAATCATCCTGAATAAATCATAGTTGTGTTCATTTCTCCGAGTGGTTTTGAGTGTGCTACCAATTGCAGTGGGCAGGGGACAGAAACCTGAGTCACTTCCACCATTCCTGTTGTCATCTGCTAGAATGAATGGTAACACTTTGGGCTGCAGGTGGGGAGAGCACATAGATGGGGGCGGGGAACCCCACAAAACTCTCTATACATACAAGTAGTACAGCAGGAGGTGACTCAGAGTGGGACAGCTCTCCCAGATGTGCAGTTTTTTAACTTGTAAGGAGGCTTTTATGTAGAGGGGCCGCCAGAAACGGGTACCCTACTTGTGGTACATGCCACTGTACATGTCAGTCACACATTGCTGCCCATGAGAAGAGAGTATCCCTTCCATAGCAAGGTGGGAGAGGGCTAAACCTCACCTTTCTACAGGCTGCAGCCCTGACAAAAGTTGGTGCGCTCCCATGCCTTAGTTTATGTATTTCAGAATATTTATATACCACTTTCACAACAATATATTAAAGCGGTTTACAAAGGTAATTATAAGACAAAACATACGGATAACGGCTTAAGAAAGCAGGCACAGGCCAGTGCTTGAGAACTGGAATTCCCTCTTTCAGATCTCAGACTTGTGGGTCTTGCTCCCATCCCTGTTTGTAATGTAGAGCTGTTAAAACTAGCCTAGCTTTCAGGATTGCTGTAAGTAATTTTAGTCTTCCCGTGAACATATGTCTATGTGTCTTGAGCACTTGCTCCATATTTGTCAGGAAGGATAACTAATCCCAACTAATATTGAAAGGGGAATAAATTCTGGCTTTATAACATGTGCAAAAATCCTTTTGTGCAGAAAACGATCTACACAGGCTTTGGGCTGCTGACTTTCATAAGAAAATTCCATGTGAGCAGCTGTATAAAATCACTAAGCCCTAGCGCAGGTGTAACGTTTTCCTGATAATTTAACTATTGTTAGGAGAGAAGAGATTCCTTGCATGCTCACACTGTCCATTCCCTGCCCCCTCAGCACAGACCCCCCCCTCCACTATTTCCTTTTCAGCATATTGCTCATGCCTGCACCAAGGTATTCAGAATTTGTAAACCAGCTGATTCAGGGTTTCTGGGTTAGGATCAAGCTCTGGTTTAAAATCAACCATGATTAGCATTAAACTTGATGCAGATGTAACGTTCCACCTGGTTGACATTGACAAAAGGAAGATAGGATGGTCACATCCAGACCATACTTTTAAAGCACATTCAGTGCATATGGCTTGCCCCAGAGAATCCTGGGAACTGTAGTTTAAGGGAGCTGAGAAGTGTGGCTCTGCAAAGGGTAAACTGTGTGGGAGCCCATCAGCCTTCTGGGACATTCCCAGTGGTTTAAACCCTTAGCGAAATGCTCAGGAAATGTCCTGACTGCAACAGGAGGGTCCAAATGGCATCAAGGACTTTCTCATCCCCTGGATCTGCAATTTGGAAACATCTGCACACATGCATTTGTGTCCACCATTCATGCACATGCTTCATTTTTAACCATGTCAGCTTTAAAATAAGCCTGCAGAAGCCTCATCTAGAAGCCCGCAGACTGTATGGCACTTGGTTTTCCTCGTTAACCTAAGTCCCAAAGGCTGGAGTGACCTCAGAGATTATGTGGTTTTGGCCTCATCACACCGTTTAGAGGAAGCTGCTGGCAGCAGGCAGTGTTTTGAAAAGCTGTCGTCCTCTTTGGCGTGAGTGCGCTTGCCACAAGCATTTCAGTGGCATGATGTAGCTGGATACCGCCTCCCCAGGGCATGGTCTGACTTTGATCATATGGTTGGAGAGCAAGCCAGGCAGATACATCAAAAGTAGGAGGCAATAAGAGTGCAGAACATAGGCTTCAAGCACCACATTTTAGGTTTTTTCTTCTTCTCATCCACACTTCCTTTCTTTAAAAAAAAAAAAAGAAGGAAGAAAATGGGGCAAAAGTGTTAGAAAACAACCACCAATATAACTTTTTTATATAAAAAAATGGATTGGTTCAAGCTAAGACACACCATCCTTCACAAAGTATCTGCCACAATAATGCACAGAAACAAACTACTGATGTAGTGATGCGGCAAGTGCTTTTTGCAGCCTCTTTCAATATATTAGGTAAATCAATTTTGTATATTTTTACAGGTGAGGGGCAGAGGGACTCTGGTAAATTGTGGCTTTTAAGACTGAAAACGTAATGCTCCTTTTCTGAACTCTCAACCCTCATTTTGCTTCTTAACTGCACTTTCTGATTAAATTCAGCATTTACAAGAAAAGCAAGAACATTTGTTTGTTTCCTGGCTGGTACCATGGCTTCGTCATTGGCAGTGTCAGGTCTGTGCTGCGGCTCTGTTAGGAAACATTTGGCACCCTCCTCAGGTCTGGACCTTGGCAGGTGCCCAACAGTTTTGACCTGCTCACAAGCCCTGCTCTCACCCATGCCCTTCTTTGGCCTGCCTCGCTTTCCTGATTCACTCACTCACTGGTTCACTACAGCCAAAGTTTACATCGGTGTATGAATCAGGTAAACTATGGTTACTCCCACCCATCGTTTTCTTCCAAACCATCATTTCCAACCAATTTGCATTTAGTATTTATTCTTTCTTAATTAATAAATTTTGTGTAGTATCCTTTTTAATATAAACTTCAATAAAACTATTAAAACAAGGTATTTCCGTTTTGCTTGCCTCATGGTTGTGAAATGGCAAAAGAGTTCTTTATTATCACTTTAGACTGGGTGTGAGTCAGAAAGCTGGCTTTGTTTGATTCTGTGAACTTTTGATTGAGGTGTGTTTCCGTTGTTGGGAATTGTTGCTGTGCTTGGTGTCAACAGAGTCCGAGCAACTTGGATGCTTTGCTGGGTTCCATGAAGTTGAAAGGGGCACTGCTAGGTTCAGAGATGTATAAAGCAAATTCTGTACACCAGGAGTGGCCAACCAGATATTGGATTACAGCTCCCATCGTCCCTGACCACTGGCTATACTGCCTGGGGATGATTGGAGTTGGAGTCTAACAACATCTGGAGGCCCATGGGTTAGCCACCCACCCATGGCATGCACTTTTACTTGCAAGCACATCCCATTGTGTTATAGAACTTAATTTTGTGCTAGTAGTGGGCCCTTGTCATTGAAACTCACTTCTGATGGATGGCTTGGTTTTCTCCTTGCCTAGGTTCTCATTAGATGAGCTGCTCTGATGTCACCATCAGGTTGTTTGGGCTTGGCTCATCTCAGGCAGTTAAGCTCTTAAGAGGGACAGTTTGTTTGTATATAGTGTCTATTTAGAGCTTTGGAATCAGAATTCTGGAACCCTGTGACATTTGTAAGTCCAATAATGGCTTGTGTGATCACTTCTCCCCCATATTCATTTAAAAATATTGATCTGTTCTGGCATATTTATGTACAGTGGTGCCTCGCAAGACGAAATTAATTCGTTCCACAAGTTTTTTCTTCTTGTGAGTTTTTCGTCTTGCGAAGCACGGTTTGCCATAGGAATGCATTGAAAATCAATTAATGCGTTCCTATGGAGACCGCTTGCCAGGCTGGCGGTGCGGAGAAGGGCTTTTCTCCCCACCGCAAGCCTTCAGGACAGGTCCGGGAACAGAGGGGAAGGCGCGCTGCGCTTCTCCTCTGTTCCCGGAGCTTGCGGTGAGGAGAAGGGCTTTCCTCCCCACGCCAACATTCAGAACAGCATTCTGAATGTTGGTGGTGGGAAGGAAAACCCTCCTCCCACCGCAAGTCTTCAGGACAGCCTTTTGAAGCCTGGCGGGGGGAGAAGGGCTCTCCGCCCCACCACCAGCCTTCGGAGCAGCCTTCCGAAGCCTGGCGGTGGGAGGAGGTCTCTCCGTCCCACCGCCAGCCTTCGGAGGAGCCTTCTGAAGGCTGGCGGCGGGAGGAGGTCTCTCCGCCCCACCGGCAGCCTTCGGAGCAGCCTTCTGAAGGCTGACGGTGGGGCGGAGAGACCTCCTCCCGCCGCCAGCCTTCGGAGCAGCCTTCTGAAGGCTGCCGGTGGGGCGGAGAGACCTCCTCCCGCCGCCAGCCTTCGAAGCAGCCTTCCGAAGACTGCCGGTGGGGCGGAGAGACCTCCTCCCGCCGCCAGCCTTCGGAGCAGCCTTCCGAAGGCTGGCGGCGGGAGGAGGTCTCTCCGCCCCACTGGCCACCTTCGGACAGGTACAGGAACAGAGGAGAAGGCGCGCAGCACTTCTCCTCTGTTCCCGGGGCTTGCGGTGGGAGGAGGGTTTTTCCTCCCCACCGCCAACATTCAGAACAGCATTCTGAATGTTGGCGGTGGGAAGGAAAACCCTCCTCCCACCGCAAGTCTTCAGGACAGCCTTCCGAAGGCTGGCGCGGGGAGGAGGTCTCTCCGCCCCACCGCCAGCCTTCGGAGGAGGTCCAAGGACAGTGGGGAAGACGTGCTGCGCTTCCTCGCTGTCCCAGAAATTTCCCTATGGGCTTTCGTCTTGCGAAGGAAGCCCATAGGGAAATTTGTTTTGCGAAGCGCCTCCAAAACGGAAAACCCTTTCGTCTAGCGGGTTTTCCGTCTTGCGGGGCACCACTGTATTGGCAGATCTGGTGATAAGAGCTGGGCCAACATTTTCATGTTTTAAACTGTAAGCCTCCCCTATGCACTCCACATATTGTGGAAACCCAGCTGCTATAAAGCAAAGAAGTGTATTAGCTTATCTGTACATATTGATTACACCCCGGCACCTGCTGCAGCAGTGAAGTTTGTTTTTTAATATATTAAACTATATTAACCCATTGGTATTTAAAAAAAATATTTTTATTTTCAAATATATATGAACAAATAAAAAAGAACTGCATGTACAAAAAAAACAACCCCTCAGTATCTTTCTTAGAGCTCATGGTTGATTCAGATGAAGGGATTTCAGTGCACAAGTTACATGCTTATGGCGCTAATGTTTGCACAGGGCCGACACAATAAAGTTCAGTGCATGTTGGCCTAAGCTATGTAGTCATTCAGTTCCTTCCAGTGACCACACAATTCAGGCCTGCAAAATGCCCTGTGCAGAAGTCGATAGACTCTTGCCTTTACACTAGTGGTAGGGAACCTGTGATTCATCATTAGTTGTTGGATGCCCAGCTCCCATCAACCCTGGCCAGTGGTCAGGGGTGATAGGGTTTGCAGTCTAACGATATCTGCAGGGGACAGGAATTTGTTCAAAGTAAGCCTGAGAAAAAAGCTAATGCTGTTCTAGGCTGCATCAACAGACGTATAGTGTCCAGATCAAGGGAAGTAACAGTACCACTCTATTCTGCCTTGGTGACACCACACTTGGAATACTGTGTCCGATTCTGAGCATGACAGTTTAAGAAGGATGTTGACAAGCTGGAACATGTGCAGAGGATGCCAACTAAGATGATCAAGGTTCTGGAAACCAAACCTTATGAGGAAAGGTTGAAGAAGCTGGTTATAAGATAGGTAAAGGTAAAGGGACCTCTGACCATTAGATCCAGTCGTGGACGACTCTGGGGTTGTGGCGCTCATCTCACTTTATTGGCTGAGGGAGCCGGCGTACAGCTTCCGGGTCATGTGGACAGCATGACTAAGCCGCTTCTGGTGAACCAGAGCAGCACACGGAAACGCCGTTTACCTTCCCGCCAGAGTGGTACCTATTTATCTACTTTCACTTCATGCTTTCAAACTGCTAGGTTGGCAGGAGCAGGGACCGAGCAACGGGAGCTCACCCCATTGTGGGGATTCGAACTGCCGACCTTCTGATCAGCAAGCCCTAGGCTCTGTGGTTTAACCCACAGCGCCACCCACGTCCTCATAAGATAAGATAGCCATCTTCAAATATCTCAAGGGCTGTCACTCGGAAGAGGTAACAAGCTTGTTTTCTCCTTCTCTGGAGGGTAGGACTCGTACCTATGGCTTCAACTTACAAGAAAGGAGATTCCGAATATGGTAAATATCAGGAAGAACTTTGACAGTAAGAGCTGTTTGACAGTGGAACCGACTCCCTCAGGAGGTTGTGGACTCTCCTTCCTTTGAGGTTTTTAAGCAGAGGTTGGATGGCCATCTGTCATGGATGCTTTAGCTAAGATTCCTGTATTTCAGGGGGTTGGACTAGATTACCCTTGGTGTCCCTTCCAACTCTACAATTCTATGATGCTATGAAAATAACTCAGAGCGGGGTGCTACTGAATGCTGTCATCTCTTAGTGAGTGCAAACAGTTGCCGGCAGCTCTGGTTCTGGAGTAAAAATGAACCCACCGTAAGCGACTTTTACAGCTGGGCCTTCTGTAGATTGCATCTCATGGTTAATTTTTTATTAAACATGTTCTCCTCTAGAGCATTCCTGGAAGGGAACTGGGGAGATAAGTGGGTTGATGCATTATCTTTACATACGCGTTCCACTGTTCTTTGTCTCTAGTTCTTTGTATTCATTTAAAAGGCTGTGGTGTCTGCTAGGTTAGCAGCGTTACAGCACGACCTGAAGCTGTGTTTTAAAATGGCTCTGTCGCGGTGATAACTTTTAAGGCGAGTGACAGATGGGCAGTCCGGGCTTTTTGCAGTCTTTAAAGATGGAGGAGTAGAATGACAGAATTTTCTGTTGTTTGGGGGGAAAGAAGCTGACATCTGGCTTCCAGTGTTTTGCTCCGTCTTGGAGGAGATGCTGCCTGGCTGCTGTTTCCTTGTGGCTGACACATGACACCCCTTTTGCAAAGCTCGCTGTTGAGTCAGCAGAAATACTAGCCAGACACGTCTGGCTTCAGAGGAGCCTTTGGTGACAGCGAGGCAGTGAAACAAATTAAGGTTGTGTGAGCACTAGGAGGTGTTTGGGCCACATGCTGCGTGGGCAAGGGGAAGGCGGGCGTGCCCCTCGCACAGCCTTTGCCAGCCTGGCTCATCTCCAGATGTTTTAGACTACAGCTCCCATCGCCCGCAGCAAATTTACCCTAGCAAATGAGGCCACGATTAAGAAGGGCGGAAGAGGGCAATGGGCCTCTCAGGATTCCCCACCTTAATTGCGGGCTGAGGAATTGGCAGAGAACATTATTCTTACTTTTAAAAATTTGTATGCCACCCTTCATCCAAGGGACACAGGTGGCGCTGTGGGTTAAACCACAGAGCCTAGGACTTGCCAATCGGAACGTCAGCGGTTCGAATCCCTGCGACGGGGTGAGCTCCCATTGCTCGGTCCCTGCCCCTGCCAACCTAGCAGTTCGAAAGCACATCAAAGTGCAAGTAGATAAAGAGGTACCGCTCCGGCGGGAAGGTAAACGGCGTTTCCGTGCGCTGCTCTGGTTTGCCAGAAGTGGCTTTGTCTTGCTGGCCACATGACCCGGAAGCTGTACGCCGGTTCCCTTGGCCAATAAAGCGAGATGAGCGCCGCAACCCCAGAGTCGGCCACAAGTAGACCTAATGGTCAGGGGTCCCTTTACCTTTACCTTCATCCAAAGATCACAGGGCAGTTCACATTTTCAGTCAATTTCTCCAGGTGGCAGAGAGATTCTGGAGTAAAAATGCATACCTGAAGGAGCATCGCCACCCCCATTATTAAGCCCAGACATTGAGGTCCAGCTCCAAGGGCCTTCTGGCTGTTCCCTCCTGTGAGAAGTGAAGCTACAGGGAACCAGGGAGAAGGGAGAAGGCCTTCTTGGTAGTGGTGCCCATCCTGTGGAACACGCCCCCCCCCCCCAGATGTCAAGGATATAAGAAACTATACAAAATTTAGAAGACATTTAAAGGCAGCCCTGTAAAGGGAAGTTTTAAATGTTTAATGCTTTATTATGCTTTTGTGTATGTTGGAAGCCACCCAGAGTGGCTGGGGCAACCCAGTCAGATGGGCATAGGACAAATAATAAAATGATAATGATAGTGATGGTGATTCTCCAGCAACTTTTTGGGGTGGGGCTATTTTCCTTTCTCCTAAGGTTTGGTTTTTTTTTTTTTTGGTCATCTCTTTCCTTCCACTGCAAGTGGAGTCAGCAGCCAGCAGCTGTGCTGGCAACCACTTTGCTGCCAACAATGTAGAGTGACGTTCTGGGATGTGCCCAGGCCAGGGCTGGTAACTTTAACCGGGAGGTGAGGAGTACTTGGAGAACATTCATCCTGCTGACCCTTTTCTCAGGGGAAGTGAGAGGGAAATCTCTGCTTTTCTCAGAAATGGTCTTCTGAGAAAGTTCAGCTCACCTCTAGCAGAGCGTCTCATCCAGAAGCTTCCTCCTGCTCTTTCCTGAATCAATATTGGCCTCCTTATGGGGCTTCCAAGGTGATAGGGAGGTTGATCTCATGCAGCGATTCCTATATCTCCATTATAAACAGTAAATGGGGTGTGTATAACTAGATATACATGCCAAAGATAGTAATCTGTTTGCTTAAAGAGGGCTGCTGGGGGGGGGGGCGGGCACAGAATGCAGCTTACTATTCCCTAACTGACCTTTCTTTCCTTTTTCTCCTTAAGATGTCTTGGGTCTCATCTAAATTGTAAGCCTGTGGAAAGGATCCGTTTTAGTTTTAATAATGCATGGCTCGAACGGTTTTAGGTCCTTTATGAAAAATTAATAGCAATATTTGACTTGTGTTCATAACATTGCCGTAGCGATTTAAGGGAGATGTAAAAGAAAATCGCAACGATATTCTCAAAAACGCACAGTGCTTCTTGGCAACTGCATCTTGAATTTATTTTAAGACCCAGTCTTCAATTATTTATTTCATTGGTATCCTCCCCTCCCCCTCCCCAAATTCAGGATCGAGAATGTGGTTCTTTCCACTGTACCCCAGCAATTCTTCACAACAACCCTGTGAGGCTGACAGGCCCAAAGTCCCTTTGACAGGCCTCATGGCTGACTGGGGACCTCAACCCAGTTCTCCTCCATCATAATAATCTAATATTCAGTCTTAACAACCACAACATGCCCCTTCTCTTGATCTTTGCAGCGGGTTCCTCACCCAAGATAGCTCTCCTCTTCACCTTACTCTTTTCCCTTTCTTATTTTTATATGTGTTTGTAATGATCATAGAATTTTAGAGTTGGAAGGGACCAATGCAGGAATCTCAGCGAAAGCATCCATGACAGATGGCCATCCGGCCTCTGCTTAAAAACCTCCAGGGAAGGAGAGTCCACAACCTCCTGGGGGGATTCAGTTCCATGTTCACAAAAAAGTTGGCGAGAGCCTGTAGGGGTCACAGTTAGTGTCAGATGTTGCCTCAACCCTGTTTTCCTCAACATGGAAATGGGCTTCCTTTAAGAATGCCTCAAGCAGTTTCTAGAGGAAATCTGTCCTCTTTCACAGACACCGTTATTTTTTCTATGTAAATTTATTTACTTGGTTTTTCAAGTTAAAGTTTTACCATCACATATCCAACATACAAAATAAAAACAAGATTCAAAAAAATCTCCTGGACTTCCCTCCTCCCCTTTGTGGGTCCTATTGTCAGTCGTTTCCTCCTGCGTCTTTTATAATAATCCAAATCTTTTACATCTCCA
This sequence comes from Podarcis melisellensis, assembly GCF_964234715.1. NCBI lineage: Eukaryota > Metazoa > Chordata > Lepidosauria > Squamata > Lacertidae > Podarcis > Podarcis melisellensis. The sequence continues at coordinate 37,150,494 of NC_138546.1, read as the reverse complement.
TTATGTCCAAAATTCACCATTAAACTGCAAGTGTTATTCCAATTCTACTAACAATTTTAGCTGTTTACAATGGTTTTTAAGATAAATTATAAAATTTCCCTGTTCCTTATTAAAATTTTGTTCTTCCCGATTTCTGATTCTTCCAGTCATTTTTGCCATTTCGGCATAATCCAACTTAATCTGCCATTCTTCTCTGGTAGGGACTTTGTCTTCTTTCCATCTCTGAACAGCATGGAGTACGCTTTGGGTCCTATCGTTTTACTGGTTGCACTAGATGTGCCTGTCAATGTGAATACTACTGGTTTGTTTGGGGGGGCCTTTTTTTACTTTGTTTAGTTACATGGGAATGGTTCGCTCTGTCCCAGTACCTGTACCTTACTCTGTCATGGAAACCTCTAATAAAAAACATTTGGCAGCCTTGGAAATTCAGCTCCTCTTTTAAGAGGCCTCAGACTACACCAAAGGGGCTCTCTCATTTTGATCTTCCTACCCTTAAATGGACAAGAGGTCATGGTTTACCTTGGGGCTATTTCACATAACGACACTGTGTGTGCGTGTGTCTGTGTGTGTTCTGTATCAGCAGGGACTCCTTGCTAGCCTGCTGGTGACATGAGTTACCCTTTTGAAGACTCGAGCAGGTTTTCCTCTTGATTTAAGAAGACAAAGCTACCTAATCTAAGGATCAGCTCCTATTGCTGCACTTTGTCTAAGGGAATGTTAAAGACCGACACCTCTAAGAACATCAGTAAATCTCGACTTGTGCAGAGTGCATTGGACTTTCACATTTTTTAGACTTAAGAAAAAAAGAAAGACCTATTCACTTGATACTTGCTGGTTTTGTTCTTGTTCCTTTCCTCATCCAGAAGCTCTGCATGGAGAAGACTTTTTAAAATATATTATCTCTTTCCTGTTCGCATGCCTCTCAAAGTATTTTTACTAATCTCTTGTGACTTGTTCTCTTAATCTCATTTTACACTCAACTTGTCCCTTATTTCCTTCACCCCAAAATGGCCAGTTTCTTTTATCTTTATTCCCTGGTCCTTTTACATTCACATTTCCCCCCCTATACCATCTTTCGTCTCTTATCCCTTTCCTTTCTATTCAGAGTTGTTCATCATCAGTAATAATAATATATATAAATAAATGTTAACCTTTTCTCTCACTTTCTAACTTCCTTCAACATATCCCCTGTCCCTTTACCCTCAATGGAGGAAGACCTTCCTTCCTTCCTCTCCCTCTGAACTTCTGTCTCCCAGCTACCTTTATTCATTCTGCAAGGACTTGCTGGTGCTGGCATTGGACCAATCAAAAGACTATGGCAAGACCTGGTGGCAGAGCAGGTGTTGACAACAGTGGTCTATTTATATATTTATTTTGTAATTTTCTTTATAGCCTACCCTACACCTAATTGTCAGGAACGCAGGTGGCGCTGTGGGTTAAAGCCTCAGCGCCTAGGACTTGCTGATCGAAAGGTCGACGGTTCGAATCCCTGCGGCGGGGTGCGCTCCCGCTGCTCAGTCCCAGCGCCTGCCAACCTAGCAGTTCGAAAGCACCTCCGGGTGCAAGTAGATAAATAGGGACCGCTTACCAGCGGGAAGGTAAACTGCGTTTCCGTGTGCGGCCCTGGCTCGCCAGAGCAGCGATGTCACGCTGGCCACGTGACCCGGAAGTGTCTCCGGACAGCGCTGGCCCCTGGCCTCTTAAGTGAGATGGGTGCACAACCCCAGAGTCTGTCAAGACTGGCCCGTACGGGCAGGGGTACCTTTACCTTTACCGTTTTACACCTAATTGTCACATGGAAGGTTACAAAAACTTCTCAGTGGAAAGAAGTACACAGTGTGTTTAAATCATAAAATAAAACAACAGAAAGAATTGCGATCTCATTACATCAGTTGCCCCTATTCAAAGTTCATTTCTGGGCCCAATTTAAAGTACTGTCTTTGAGCTTTAAAGTGCTTTATGGCCTTAGACCAGCATGCTTATAGGAACATTACATGGGCCATTGGTCTTGATATAAGGCACCTTGCTGTCTTCCTAGAACTTGTAGGTCCCGTATAAATCTATTTTGGCAATGACAAGAGAAAGAGCCCTCAAAATCTCAGATAGCTGGTATTTTAACACCTAGACGTCTAGCTTATATAAAACCCAACAGCTCTCCTGTGTGTTGGAGAGGGTGTCTCACTATTGGGACATATAGACATATATGGTGGGAGTGTTCAAAAATGGAAATATTCTAGGAAAATGTCTTTGCAGAGATATCTTTGGTTAAAAGGCAGACAGTACCTATGTCCCCAGGACTGGCACTGCTTAATTTGTACAGTCGGGACTCACCAAGAATTAGAAATAAAGATCTTGTAACCCATTTATTGACCGTGGCAAGAACAACCATGGCAATGGAAAACATTGCAACTGTTGACCATGGATAAGTGGTATGAAGCAGTCTGGCGGACAGCTTTGTTGGAAAATCTAACATGGAAACTGCGGGTAGCAAGAGGCCAAAAGAAAAACGATAACTTCTACGCAGTAGGGGGTGACTTTATTGAAGACAGGCACATGGGGGAGTAGTGTTTGGGGTGGGTAACACAGTTTGGAATACAGTCGTACCTTGGTTCTCGAACAGAATCCGTTCCAGAAGTCCGTTCAATTTCCGAAAACATTCAAAAACCAAGGCGCGACTTCCAGTTGGCTACAGGAGCTTCCTGCACTCGATTGGAAGCCGTGTTGGACATTCGGCTTCCAAAAAAGTTCACAAACCGGAACACTCACTTCTGGGTTTGCAACACTCGGGAGCCAAAACGTTTGAGTCGCAAGGCGTTCGAGAACCAAGGTGCGGCTGTACTTTGAAGTATACATTTTAACCCTTCAAATTGTTACAGATGTAATGTATTCCTTCCTTTTAATGAGATTGGAGCACATGATGTGTTATTTTATGGTTTTTAAGATTATGAGAATGTTTGAAATATATGCTGTGGCAAATAAACTATTTTAAAAGAAGAAGGTGTGGGGCCTTGTCTCACCATGAAAGGGCTTGTAGCCACGATGGCTTCGTTCTTCCTCCGCGGTTGGAGGCAGCAATGCTTCTGAATATCAGTAACCGAAAACCACAGGAGAGGAGAGGGCTCTTGTGTTCAAATCCTGCCTGCCGGTTTTGCCCAGGCATCTGTTCGGCCAGTGTGAGACAGAATGCTGGACTGGATGAGCAGACTCTTCTTACATTCTTACATTTAAAATGTGAATAGGCCTCTAATTCAGCCTAAATAGGATACAATAAGTCATTGCTGAAAATAATTATGGATAGGATAATCATGTCAATAGACCTTGTTTTGGAAGTAACTCTTGCTGTTAAAATTAGAAAGCATGACACACAAGCCTTTATTAATAACATCTTGGAATGATAACGGCAAAGCATATTTGAGCCATTCCTTTTGTTCTGTTTCATGCCATCTGTTCGCACACCCACGGTGGCAAAGATTTTTTAATCTAAACATTGGGAAAGGGCCTTTTAGTATCTGCTCATGCTATTGCTTGATGGCCTGGAAGTGTGTGTTCCTTTCCAATTTCCACTTTGGTTAATTTCCGCAGCGTTTTAAAACAGCTTAGTTCCAGGTAAAAATGTCATTTTTGTAGGTAATAACTTGGTACCTTCTAATTATTGCTGGTATTTTAGATTTGATAGAGATTTCGGCGTAAGACAATAACTGTTATAAACTCATTTGGAAGAAAATGTATACTGGCGGAAACTGTTTATAAAAAGAAGGCCCTAGGCTTTGGGAATAATAAAGTCAGGTCCTAGTAAATTCAGTTTTAATTAGTTAACTGCATAATTTTGCAAGTAAGAATAATGAATGGGTGAAGAATGCAGGTAAAGTATTTTCACTGGGTGTTATCCTAAAACTTAACGTTCCTGCAATGTGTTCCACTTAAATGGCAGACATTTGCCTATAGATCATTTGTGTTCCATTATATATTGAGAATTAAATCAATTGCTACAATAATGGAAACTGAGAGTACTGGATTTAGTTGCACCTTTGATGTGAGCTAGCAGAAGAGAGGTTTTTGCTATTTATTTTTTACTACCAAAATAAGGGTCAATATGATGTAGGGAGGAGAGTGAGTCTCTCTTTATTGCAAGGACCCACATGGGGACCCTCTCAGCGGAGTCTGCCACCAAATTTTGCCAGTATCATTGTTCTTTCCCCATTGGAGTGAATGGAAGCCATGTGGGAGAAAGGTGAGGGGTGTTTGCAGACATAGATGTTACTGGAGCCCAGGGCTCAACTTGCTCCTGACAGATTGCGGGAAGAAGATGATGTTCCCCTTTCTGCAACAAAGTTGTCAATTGCAGTCTTGTTTCCTATGTCCTATAAGAGCTATTTCCGCCCGGACAATGCTGCTGACTGCAGTATTCCATATATGTCTGGGACGTATGCCAATCCTAGAGTATAGCTAGCATAGTGTGATAGCCAATGAAATGTTATTTATTTAGATTTTAGCATGATCCTGTTCATTTCTAAATCTGCAAACCAGATTGTTTTCCTAATTCAGAATTATTAATGTTGACTGGGGCTGATGAGCTTTAGTTCAAAACAGCTAGAGGACAGCAGGCTGGTGAAAGCTGGTATAGACCCTTTCTGTTACAAAGTCTCCAAGACAACAATTTTTAAATACCTTTATGTGCAAATTTTCTGCCTTAAAGGCTGCCTTAATTCTTAGCCCCCGTTCAATTGACAGCTGCCCGAGAGGTGGGATGTTGTGTCTTACCTACCATGGAAGGGAACAGGTGTGAATTAAAATCAGTTTGTCCACATTTGGGACCCTGTGTAAGTTGAGCAAGCCCAATGAATTATTCCCTCCTTTCAAAGCCACTGGAATCCTTTCTCTGTCTATCACTCTTAAACAGAAAAGTTGACTATATTACTAGTGGGCAGTGTAGATTTTGTGTGTGTATGTGTTGTTGTTGTTGTTTAGTCGTGTCCGACTCTTTGTGACCCCATGGACCAGAGCACGCCAGGCACTCCTGTCTTCCACTGCCTCCTGCAGTTTGGTCAAACTCATGTTCGTAGCTTCGAGAACACACACACATAATATGTATATAACCTTAATAGCTTGTCCTTGAGCTTGCTTTGCCTTCCTTCCTCTATCACTCCCGTTCCTTTTTCCTTGTGTGTCATGTCCTTGTAAATTGTGAGTAGGGATCACCTTAATACTGGTTTTCATATACAGCTGTAAGAACCTTTTTGACTAAACAGTGGGCTATAAATAAATGATGCACATATATGAGCTATATATAGGGATTGCACACACACACCTCCGACTATTAATCTTCAAAGCAATCAAAGAGCACTGCAAAACAGCATTTAAAAGAAGTAGGCTCTCGATCCCAGGATACTGTCAGACACATGGCATATTACAAATAGGTGGATGACGGGACAGAGGAAGATCTGACAATGCCTAGCTTCTTCCTTTCTTGGTGACGCAGCTAGGATTTCAAATGTGAATAATACTTGTTTTTTTCATTCTGCATTCCTCTTGCAATAACCACAACCTATAAATTCCACAGTGGGGAACTCTTCTTGTATCCACAGCAGGCAGGCTGAACTCAAATGCCTAATTTATCTGTGCCATCTGTACTTGATTGGCACAACCGCTAAAGTGAATTAATGTTACCTGAGAAACCCTGTTCCGGATTCTGTATGTTTTGCTGTCAGATGACGCTCCTAATAACGTGTGTCTATTTGAACAAATTAAATATGATTATTAATCTGTAGCACAAGGAAATGTTTAGAAAACTGCTTTTACTTCCAGCATATTTCTGAATCAGATGACGAGGGTAGCAAGGATAGGTGAGCTCTCTGAGACGAGATTCATCTCAGATTCATTAACTGCCTGATTTTTCTCCCCAACTGCAGTTGCAGAAAATCAGATTATTCTTCCAAATTCACATGAAGGTCTGGGAGGGAATTTTTCCACTCCCTCTCTGCCTCCAGCAGCCCTTCTCCCCAACTCCGTAATGCACATAGCCCCTTTCCCCCAACTGGTACAGAATACAGAAACCAGTCTGTTCACCAGATCATGTTACTCCTTTGCCAAGAAAGCTACATTGGACCTCCTGATTCCTTATGCTCTAACTCGAACACAGAGGTCAGACAGGGCAATTTTGAGGGTCCCCCACATGCCTGAGATTGGCATTTAACAGGAACCAGGTTTTTACTGTGGCAGGCTCTGCCCTGTGGAACTCCTTGCCAATAGACGTCTGGCAGAAGTCTCCCTTGTTTGCTTTTTTAAAAGTGAGAACTGGATCCTGCAACTGGGATACTGCTATTAATATCAGGCAGAGCCACTCCATAGCATCATAGAATTGTAGACTTGGAAAGGGACCCTGAGAGGGTCCAGCTGCCTACAGTGCAAGAATGAAGGCACTTCCTTTTGCATTGCCAGTGTGGCATAATTATAATCCCTTCTGTATGTACAGAAGACTCTTAGTTCCACGTTCAAACAGTCTCTGGCAACTCTTAAATGTAGGTTACTAAGTTCCTGGCCACTAGGTGTTTGAATTGAGCTCCAGTATCCTTGGCACTATGAGACCATAAAATTTCCTGTGTATGATCAGCTGTCCAAGGAAGGAGAGGAATGCAGAATTTTATGTAGCAGCCACACAGCTAACAATGGTTGGATGAACTGATTCTAGGGCCAGGGATGGGTGAGGTTTCAGGTAAGGGAAGTTTCCCAAAACCCAGTGGACCACTAGCCAACTAGAAATGTACAATACAGGCTGATAAAGGTGGAGTGAGATACCATATTTTTTGCTCTATAAGACGCACCTGACCATAAGACGCACCTAGTTCTAGAGGAGGAGAACAAGAAAAAAAATGTTCTCTCTCTCTCTCCGCAGCACCTCTCCAGCAAAGCAGGAGGAGAAATGGAAAGGGCTCCGTTTCTCCTGCTGCTTCACTGTAGGGGAGCTGTGCAGAGAAGGAAAGCTGCGCAGCAGCTCTCAAGCGAAGTGAAGCCAGGAGAGCAAGAGGGATCGATCCCTCTTGCTCTCCTGGCTTCAGGGATAGCTGCGCAGCCTGCATTCGCTCCATAAGACGCACACACATTTTCCCATACTTTTTAGGAGGGAAAAGGTGTGTCTTATAGAGCAAAAAATACGGTACATACCAGTGACTCGGGTCACAAAGCCAGTTGCTTACTGCTGCACCACCACCACAAGCCTCTATATATGCAAGTGCAAATCTACATCTACTATGGATTAGAGATTCAACACTAAAACTCTTAAAACTAGATTTGTAAAACTGTACATAGACATGGTCAAAGGCAAGCAACCATATTTTACAGGAAGGAAGCGATGAGTCTCTGAGAGAAGTGAAAAGTTCAAGGTCAGCCAAGGCACAGAATGTCCCTTCCCTTAACTTGCAATTTGAAAACTTACTGCAAATCAGCTAGAAATCTACCAGTGTGCGCCAATCTACCATCCTGCTGACCCTGCCCTGGACATTTATTAGTGGGTTGCAGTTTGCAAGAAACTTGCACCCTTTGCTCCGCGTGGGGCCGGGACATATTGGCTGTGTCTCCAGTGTTAAAAACAGTAGAGAAAAGGAAGGAGAGGTTATTTTTAAGAAGGAAGATGACAGAAAACAGAATGCACAGTGCTGGGATACTGCTCATTCTGCACATTCATTATCTTCTTTTTTTCAATGCTGTCAGCACCAAAATAACTTTTTAATAACGCAACAAAGCACCACGTCTTTTTTAAATTTTGGCCTTGCAGCGCTAGTGGTAACCACAAGTAAAAACAAACGTGATGCAAGCTCAGAGACATTTTCTCAAAACCATGATTAAAACTGGCCTCCACACAAGTTATATATCTGTTTTTCCTTTGGAGATTTGGCAGCAATTCATCCCCTTCAGCTGCAAATCAAAACTGGAACAACAGTCTGGAAGTTTGTGGCTTAAAACATGTGCTTGTTATTTGAGGATATCGGGGGTTTAACTCATTCTACCTTAGTTATTACCCATGATGTGAATGAAGCGAAGACTTCATGGTTGTAAAAGAGTGGTCCTGTACAAAAACGTTATGCCTTTTGAGTAAAGAGATCACTATCCTAATCTGATAAATATGGTCAGTATAAGCTTCTGACTAGCCACGATCCTGATTGCCCTTGGCAGGTAAGAATTGTTACTGGATAATGAAACATCTCTCTCTTTTTTTCTTTTTACAAATCCCATAAACATCTAAAACATGGGCAGGTGGACAAGTTACTTTGGGAAGCTTAGTTGTATTGGGAGAAGGAGCAGTATTCTGCGAGAGAGTATATGCAGCAGTAGTTTGCACCTTAGCGATTCTTTGCAGTTCCTCACTCTCACCTGTGCTCTCAACAATATGCAAACCCTCCTCCATATCCGCTGTGCCCATCATAATGGTTGGCAGGTTTCTGTTACTTTTATATGAAGGCCACGTAGCTGAATATTTTTGTTGACTTCAGGATGTGTGTCTTGACTTCATGCTTCAATGCCTTGTAGGGATAGGAGGGTTGCAAGAATTCGTACTGAAGTCGGCAACGCTCTCATCGTCGCCAGCTTGCCCACCGTTTAACCCCCTCAACTTCGAAGCAACACCGATTGTGCGAGTTGCTGTGGAGCCAAAACACCCAAGTAAGTGTCTTCCCTCCGTTCCTTGAGTATCCAATCAGAATCATTAAGTATACTTTCGAAAAGCCACAAGGGTGGGAAAGAGTGGTCGTAAATGAGTTTGAGCAAATGATAGTATGGTGGTTGCCTCGCAATAAGGCAGGGTTTTCCAAACTTGGGTCTCCAGCTATTGTTGGACTACAACTCCCATTATCCCTATCAATCAGGGCCAGTAGTCAGGGATGATGGGAACTGTAGTCAAAAATCAGCTGGAGACCCAAGTTTGGGAAACTTAATAAGGAAGTATTAAGTTAGAACCACTCATACTCATACTAGGATGGATGTCAGCATGTTACAAGAAACATGGGGCAATGACAGCCTCGTTCTATCTTGTTCTTGGTCTGTAATGTGTACAACAGGAATGGGGAACATGTTGGACTACAACTCTCATCAGCCCTCACTGATGCCCATACTGGTTGGTGCTGATGGGAGTTGGAGTCCAGTGACATCTGGAAGACCATAGATTCCCCTTCCCTGGTACATAAGTTATATTGCATGGTGGCTTTCTTGAGCTCTGCATTTGCCTGCTCCCACTTTATGTCACTGTTAGGGCAAGGAAACAGTAATTTCATCAGGACATGAAACACATTCTGGAAGGAGAAGAGTGGATTTGATATGGGGCTGTTGTTTTGAGTGGCAGCCCTGTGTCTCTTAGAACATACAGATCCACCCACAGTCCCTTTTTTCCCTTTTAATCCCTCTTAAGATTTTTAGTGCTGTTATAATATGTAAAATCTAAAAGCTAAACAAAGCGTTATTCTATCCTATTCTTTGTACTCAGTATTTCACAGCAGCCTGTGCTCCCTTTCTTACTGAGTTTTGCTCGTATGTTACTTTGAAACCCAAGCTCTTCAGAGGTACTTCATTTAAAAGTGCTTTTGTCTTCCCAGGTGAGATGCCGCAGTTGGTTAAAGGCATGAAGCTTTTAAACCAAGCTGATCCTTGTGTACAAGTTTTAATCCAGGAGACAGGGGAGCACGTCTTAATTACAGCAGGAGAAGTCCATCTTCAGCGCTGTTTGGATGACTTGAAAGAGAGGTTGGTGGCAGGGAGAGGTGGCGCGAGAGGAAAAGGAAGAATTGCTCAAGGCTCAGTGATTAAATCCAGCATTTACAAGACAGTTAAACGTGTAATTGTGGTTTAACTTATGGAAAGGTCAAAGCATCCTTTCCCAATTCTTCCTCACTGTTGCCGGTGCACAATGGAAGATTTTTCATACTGGCATTCCTCCTGTGTAGATTTCTATCCATCAGTCAATCATTTATTTGTATACCGCCTTTCCAAAATTAAAGCCATGCTCAAGGACAGCTGACAACATATATAAAATTACATAACTGCAAAACATAACAAAAGTCGTCATAAACAATGAACAAAACATCAAAAAGTTCCCACATAAATTGAACAATTTCCACATAAATCATAAGATCCATAAGGAATTGGGAATTAGGTTGTCCCTGCATATTAACTGTAAACTGCTTTTGTATGTTTTCCCAAATCATTTGTTTGCAACCATTGCCCATCTAGAAATCCTCTTTCTAGAAAAGCCCATTTTTATCACTCAGAATGTTTGGTGGACACAGTTGTAAAGCTTTCACACTGTGTGCAACAGTAGATTGCTCTGCAACGGCTATGTTTGTTGCCATCTTTTTCGTATAAATAGGCACGACTTGACGGGTTCAGCTCAAGTGACAGAAATCAGGAGCCTGATCCTTGAGTGGGTCTCTAGTCTAACTCATTGAGTTGTGAACTGAGTTTTCATTCCATCCTGATACCATTCTTAATTCCTTGGAGGCAGGATGGGTTTCAAGCAGCAGAGTCTCCAAGATCTGCAGTGTTCTGGAATATGAACCTAAGTGCCTCACACATCTCCTGTCCAAGGAAAGTGCTGGGGCCCATTGCCCTTCTCAGATAATATTTCAGGACTCCACTCCACACTAGCTCACTGGGTTGCAGCTCAGAGGATGGGAGACCCGCTGCTGCTGCTGCAACAACAACAACTGTAAGAGGCAGTTGAGAGAATTTGGAGCCTGTTCTGTTCCTCAAGATAGGAATCTGCTGTATACTAAGTCAGACCATTGGTCCACCTAGCTCAGTATTGTCTACATCAGAGTTTCACAAACTTGGATCTCCAGCTGTTTTTGGACTACCGTTCCCATCATCCCTGACCACTGATCCTAGCTTGGGATGATGGGAGATATAGTCCAGAAACAGCTGGGAACCCAAGTTTGAGAAACCCTGGTCTACACTGGCTGGCAAGCACCTCTTTAGGGTTTCAAGCAAGGTTCTCTCCCAGCCATATCTGGAGATGCCAGGGCTTGAACCTGGTACCCTATGCATGCAAAACAGCTGTCCTGCCACTGAAGTATAGGTAAGGTAAAGGGACTCCTGACCATTAGGTCCAGTCGTGACTGACTCTGGGGTTGCTGCACTCATCTCGCTTTATTGGCCGAGGGAACCGGCGTACAGCTTCCAGGTCATGTGGCCAGCATGACTAAGCCGCTTCTGGCAAACCAGAGCAGCGCACGGAAACGCCGTTTACCTTCCCGCCAGAGTGGTACCTATTTATCTACTTGCACTTTGGCGTGCTTTCGAACTGCTAGGTTGGCAGGAGCAGGAACCGAGCAACGGGAGCTCACCCCGTCGCGGGGATTCGAACCGCCGACCTTTTGATCGGCATGTCCTAGGCACTGTGGTTTAACCCACAGCGCCACCCGCGTCCCATGCCGCTGAAGTATAGTCCGTCCTAATATCCTCATCAGGAATATACCAAGATCCAAAACAGGCTCATAGCTGTACTCTGACATAATGGGTTGCAGTGGAGGGGGCGGGATGCCTGTTGCTTTAAGTATGCTAGAATGAATGCTGCCTCCCTCCTTGGCTCCCATTATTGAGTAATTGCTTAATGTCTTAGGGGGCAGCGGGCTTCAATGGTTAATCATAATGTGAAGTTGGCATCATGTGATTACTGGCATTAACCCGCCACTGAAACCCTTGAAGACTTAAGTTTCATTTGCTGTGAGGCCTAACTGTAGCCTTTTGGCTTTCTGTAGGTTTGCCAAGATAGAAATTAGCGTATCGAAACCAATTATTCCATTCCGGGAAACCATAACAAGACCCCCCAAAGTTGACATGGTGAACGAAGAAATAGGAAAGCAGCAGAAAGTTGCCATCATACACCAGAGTAAGGAAGAGCAGAACAAAATCCCTGAAGGTGTACAGGTTGATTCAGATGGGCTGATAACGATATCGACGCCAAACAAATATGCCACACTCAGCATCAGAGCAACACCTCTTCCTGAGGAGGTGACTCGACTACTGGAGAAGAACAGCGGCTTAATTCGGACCATAGAACAATTCTCCTCTTACCTGAATGAAGGTAAGAAAACAGAAGAGATGAATCCGAAGACCTTTGACCAGATACAGGAGTTCAAAAAAAGACTAGAGGAAAACCTACCCGGAAGGAAATGGAGAAATGCCGTTGATGGGATCTGGTCCTTTGGCCCCCGAAAATGTGGGCCGAACATTTTGCTGAACAGATGTGAAGGCTACAAGAGGTCTGTGTGGCAGTGCCTGGAAGGAAGCAAGCCACCCAAGGAAGCGAGCATGTATCGGGATTTTGACAACAGTCTTGTCAGTGGGTTCCAGTTGGCCACGCTTTCGGGACCAATGTGTGAAGAACCGCTTATGGGTGTCTGTTTTTCGGTGGAGAAATGGGACATGGGCAGATTTGTCGAGCAAATGTCAGTTAACCGGCAGGATTCGGATGAAGGGAAGTCTACAGAGGAGACATCGGCAGGGGAGGAAACTGCCCTTGTGTCGAGGACTGGAGGCACTGAATCGGCTTCTGAAACTGAGCTGCAAGATGGTGATCAGTGTAGCCTCAAATCATCCAGTAAACCCAAAGGAGAGGCTTTGCCTGCAGACTGTTATGGCCCTTTCTCTGGACAGCTGATTGCAACCATGAAGGAAGCATGCCGTTATGCTATGCAAGCAAAGCCACAGAGGCTTATGGCTGCCATGTACACCTGTGAGATTATGACAACGGCTGAGGTCCTAGGTAAGCATGAAACCAGCAACATGCATAACAATAATAATAATAATAATAATAATAATAATAATAATAATAATAATAAATTTTAATTTATATCTCGCCCTCCCCAGCCGAAGCCGGGCTCAGAGCGGCTAACAACAGTAAAATATACAACATTCTAAAATCGTTTCATTATAAAATCAGCTCAAATCAGATTAATGGCAACCATTGGGCTAGAGTTCTGTGAGGCTTGCCAAAGGAGGGAGTCAGGTTGTGCCCTGGCCAAAGGCCTGGTGGAACAGCTCTGTCTTGCAGGCCCTGCAGAAAGATGTCATGTCCCACAGGGCCCTAGCCTCTTGTGACAGAGTGTTCCACCAGATTGGAGCCACAGCCAAGAAAGCCCTGGCTCTGGTTGAGGCCAGCCTAACCTCTCTGTGGCCTGGGACCTCCAAGATATTTTTGTTTGAAGACCATAAGGTCCTCCGTGGGACATACCAGGAGAGGCGGTCCCGTAGGTACGAGGGTCCTAGGCCGTATAGGGCTTTTAAGGTTAAAACCAGCACCTTAAACCTGATCCTGTACTCCACCGGGAGCCAGTACAGCTGGTATAGCACCGGGTGAATGTGATCCCGCAGCAAGGACCCTGTAAGGAGTCTCGCTGCGGCATTCTGCACCCGCTGGAGTTTCTAGGTCAGTCTCAAGGGCAGCCCCACGTAGAGCGAGTTACAAACAGATCACATGGTAGATGTTACATCCGTAGGGGGAAAGCATTGTCAGAAAGCTGACTGCGAATTACTTCCTTGGCCATGCCAGCTTTTGCCAACCTGATGCCCTCCAGATGTTTTTAGCTACAGTTCCCACCATGCAGGTTGGGGTTGATGGAAGTTGTGGTCCCAAACATTTGGAGGGCGCTAGGTTGGCAAAGGCCGACAAAAATAATTCTATTTCCTGTGATTCTCCAGGTATAGATGGAATTATCTGTTTGACTCAGCAGGTGGTTGTTGTTGATTAAATTTCTGAACTGCCCTTCATCCGAGATCACGGGGCGGTTTACAATATAATGTAGTTGCAATATAGTTAAACTATGGAACTTGTTTCTGTAGGAGTTAGTGACGGCCACCAACTTGGATGGCTTTGAAAGAGAGCTGAACAAATTCACAGAGGATAATGCTGTCGGTGGCAACTGGCCATGTTGCCTTTTCATTGCCTCCACAGTCAATACTTCTGTATTGCTGGGAACCACAGGAGAAACTGCTAAAATAAGATGACAAAATGACAATATTTTTATAGAAGAACGTAGACCTATCAAATTGTCATTCCTGTATGAAATCATGGGCAGGATTTGAGATATGAGCAACGGAGGAATGTAGAGAATGGATTTGTGGGGCTTAGAAAATAAATGTAGATGTGTTTTAATGCAGCTGTTAAGGCGAAATAAAAGAAAATCAGGGAAGGAGAGATGGGAAGTCAAGAAAAAAGTATTAAAAAAATTATATGCATGATTGGAGTTATGTAATAATTTGAAAGATTCAATAAAAATAAACCACAGGAGAGGAGAGTTCTCTTGTGCTCTGCTCCTGTTTACAGATTTCCCATGATCCAGCAGGCTCTTCTTATATTCTTAGGTTCTTTTTTCATCTTTGTATATTGACTTTGTATTACATTTATTAAGTTACTTAAGCAACCCCTCTTCCTGGGGCTTAAGATCAACATCCTGTTGACTAAGGCTTGCACTTAGATGTTCTTCTATCTGTTTGCTCATTGCCCACTATTTTTAGGGGTAAAGAAAATTAAATACCTCATATGATAATTAACTCCATACTTTCCTGTTGGAGTGGGATCCCTGTTACTGATCATGCACAGCCCCAGTGCTCCTGCTGAGATTTTGCAGCAGTTGTGTGGTCAGTAAAACTCACTCCAACCCTTGAGTGAAGGGTTCTTAATATTCTGAGATCTGAAGTTTTTCACGCCATCATTTAATCGTAGCTGGTTACTCTATATGACTGTTTCTCGAGACCCCCTCTTGCCCCGGGTGTTAATTAGTCCTCCCAGTTCAGTAATTGTGCATCTGAATTGATGAAAAGGATGCAACAAGCTCAGTAGGTCTTTTCCCTTTTTCAGGTCGCGTTTACGCTGTCCTCTCCAAAAGAGTCGGCCGGGTGTTGCAGGAAGAGATGAAAGAAGGGACAGACGTGTTTATTATCAAAGCGGTGTTGCCAGTAGCAGAGAGCTTTGGTTTCGCTGATGAAATCAGGAAGAGGACAAGCGGCCTAGCCACTCCACAGCTGGTCTTCAGTCACTGGGAGGTAAAAATTCAATTCACTCCCATCTGCCTTGGTGTACAATTTCTTGTAGATGCAGGAAAAGAGATCAAGATAAAGAAGGGGAAAGGTTAAATGGTGGTCAAGATTTAAATTTGCTCTGTTCTTTCCTAAGCCAAGCCATGCAAGCGGCTTTTTATCTGCCTTTACAGTGATACCTCTGGTTGTGAACAGGATCCGTTCCGGA
The DNA here is from genome assembly GCF_964234715.1 of Podarcis melisellensis. Taxonomy (NCBI): domain Eukaryota; kingdom Metazoa; phylum Chordata; class Lepidosauria; order Squamata; family Lacertidae; genus Podarcis; species Podarcis melisellensis. The sequence continues at coordinate 37,135,265 of NC_138546.1, read as the reverse complement.
GCTCTGGTCGGATCCCAAGGAATTTGCAACCAGAGGTGCCACTTCTGCACATGGGAGCGACGTGCAGAGCGCTTGCGTGCACGGCGAAACCCGGAAAAATACTTCCAGGTTTGCCGCGTACATATCCTGAAGGATATGTAACCAGAGGTGAACGTAAGTAGAGGTACCACTGTATATTTGCTTTTTCCAATGCATGCTTCACAATACAGTGGTACCTCGGGTTAAGTACTTTATTCGTTCCGGAGGTCCGTTCTTAACCTGAAACTGTTCTTAACCTGAAGCACCACTTTAGCTAATGGGGCCTCCTGCTGCCACCATGCCGCCAGAGCACGGTTTCTTTTCTCATCCTGAAGCAAAGTTCTTAACCTGAAGCACTATTTCTGGGTTAGCGGAGTCTGTAACCTGAAGCGTATGTAACCCGAGGTACCACTGTATTCTCTTCTGTTTTCAGTAGGTTTGGGGTTAGGGTTAGGATGGTCCATCCTCTGCTAGATTGAATTTAAAGTCCATTAAGTCCAGCATTATGTGTCCAGCAGCAGCCAGATGTTTGTGGGAAACTGGTGAGCAGGGCATGAAGGCAGCAGCTGTCTTCATCTCCTACTCCTGGTTGCTCCTCTCCTGCCACAAAAAAGAGTAGAAATAAGACAGTAAGGAATGACAGTTTTAAAATAATTCTATTCATTCTCTATAAAGTGGCCCATGTTTGAAACATGTGTTTCTGCACACAAGAGAGACATATGTGATGGAATACAATAGAGATATATTTGGTGTAAAGCACTCCTTCCCAAACTTTCCCTCCCATGGACCACTTGACAAATTGCTGAGGGTCTTGGCGGACCACTTAACGATTGTTTTGCCTGTTGCAGCAGTTGTAATGCGCAGCGCTAAGTAGATGCTGTATGGTTATTAATTGTGTTTCTATTGCTCCTTTCATTTCTCGCATCGTAGTTTATTATGTCATAATTTGCATTTCATAGAATTCAAATTGTGCAACGGAATAAAATACAAGAAATAAAAGAAGCAATAAAACGATAGTTTAAAATCAACATGGATATTTAATGCAGACACAACCGCCAGAATGAAGCTTGCAGACCCGTGGTCCACAGTTTGGAAACTCCTAGCATAGAGGGAGACAGTAAATGTAGAAGCATCCATTTTTAGAAGGAGTATTCCACTGAATGCCCCAGTTTCTGGGGTGGGGAGCAACAGTGGGGGCAGGCGTTTATACCCTGTTTTGTGGGCTTCCCATAAGCTTCAGGCTGGCCATTGAAAGAGAGAGGATGCTAGATTAGATGGACTTTTGGTTTCACCCAACAGAGCTGTTTTTCTTTTATTTAGCCTGCTAACAAGGTAACCAGCACACAGGGAAAACAGTAGGGGGGTGTTTTTGTGCTTGTAGAAAAGATCCTTTCTTTAAAGTGTTCTTTCTGGAAGGTGAAATCTTTTGAAATGCTGAAATAGATACCATGGATCAAATATTATTTGGATCTTCAGAGGCTCTTTGCTGGTTGATAGCGGCAATAAAATAAGTGACCTGCACACTTAGTTTTCTGCCTCCTGTCCTTTCTGCTTCAACTGTGTTTTTCTCCAACCATGTAATTTACAATCAAGAGCTTTTGAAGAGAAGGTTCTTTAGGGGAATAGAAAGAAGAGTAGAATTGCATCCCTTTTCTAAGAGCATTTTTAGTTTTAAAGTCTGAAATCTGCTCCCTGTTTTCAGACACCTGTGAGAGGAAAATACAGACTTGAGTTCAAAATCACTGTGTAATTCTCTGGATGTGTTAACAGATCTGCCGCCTACCAAACAAAAAAAACTGCTGCTTTATCCCCTTCCAAGTTGCTTGTGCAAGGAAGTAGCTTGTTTCTCTTGAATCCAGTTCTAAAATTCAGGCTCTTGTCGCTCTTGACATCATCAGGAGTCTTGAGTGCCACCACGTGACCCGCACCCGGCCACCCTCTTCCCTTTCCTCTTCCTTGTTGGGATATTGATATCTCAGTGTTAGACTTCACTACTTCCCACTTACCAGAGGAACCAGTGACTGGGAGCATTTACTATAGACATGATTGGCTTTGTACACCTTATCCTAAACTGGCTGGGAAGCTTCTGAGATGTTGGGGAGCAACATTTCCTGATTTGTATGGGAGTTGTAGTTGTGTATGTCTCCCAAATAATTCATTGAAGTAATGCATTTTAGGGACGCAGGTGGCGCTGTGGGTTAAACCCCAGAGCCTAGGACTTGCCGATCAGAAGGTCGGTGGTTCGAATCCCCACGACAGGGTGAGCTCCCGTTGCTCAGTCCCTGCTCCTGCCAACCTAGCAGTTCAAAAGCACGTCAAAGTGCAAGTAGATAAATAGGTACCTCTCCGGCGGGAAGGTAAATGGCGTTTCCGTGCGCTGCTCTGGTTAGTCATGTTGGCCACATGACCCGGAAGCTGTATGCTGGCTCTCTCGGCCAATAGAGCGAGATGAGCGCCGCAACCCCAGAGTCGGTCACGACTGGACCTAATGGTCAGGGGTCCCTTTACCTTTACCTAATGCATTTTATGCAGCTCAGCTGGAAATGATGAGTCTTTAGCCCAGTTAAGGTTGGCATCTACAGGTGCAGTTCAGCCAGCAAGGAGGGTTGGCTGGCAGTGACAGCAAATGTGTTAGGAACCAGACCCTAATTTGGAGGGACCTGGGCTTGCAATGTTGATTTAAGATCCTCTTAATATCCTGCAGTAAATGAATGTATTTTAGCTATTTTAAATTCATGGTCTTCTCAGCCATCTCTTTTTGACAGCAGACATCTATCGAGGACGTTTTTGTTTCCAAAGTAAACGAATGAGAGGTACAATGCAGTTTGTTGTGGACGTACAGTACTTTTGACTAATCAGGTTTCACTGCAATAAACATTGGAAGCTAGTAAAAGGAATTTTAAGTGAAAAATGACTCACAGTGCAAGGCTGTGAGATGACCATTTTTTCCTCCTGTGGTTCCAACATCAACAGAAAAAAAGCTCTCTGAGCATAAAAAATTAAATCCACTTCAGCTCCACCTGCTTATTCTTGGAGCTTTCATTGAGTGGCTTCTACCAGTACAGTTAGACTTTCAGGAATCCAGTTCAGATTCTATGCTATACAGATTCCGCTAACTTCTGATACCTTCATAGTATTTCGTAAAGTTGATGTGTTAATGATCCTAGCTGTACCCTTGCTGATTTTATTTATTATCTTTAGATGACTGCCATACTGCAGCACATCCTTTCCTGCAGCCCTTGCAGTAGGCCAGAGTAATCATTCCACCATTAATGATCTCCAACTTAGCCTAACCCACTGCACAAGGCTATTGTAAAGCTTAAAAATGGGATAACTCTCACCTCCTTGTAAATGCGCGACTGATATGTGCATGATCGTGCGCGCATGCACAGCGCTGAACCCAAAATTGACCAGGAAACTTCATAAAACGTATCTCTTTGTCTCGCCTTACCTCTCAGGGTTGTTGCGAGAATAAACCAGGATTCCCTGTGAAACTGAAAATGCAAATGCAAATATATATTTATACAGCTGCACTTCTTACAGGCTGCTTTGTTGATTGCTCTGGGAAATCAGCACACGCCCACAGAAAAAAAAGGAGAAAATCAACAAAAGAAAAGAAGGAACTGAAAACTTTTAAAAAAAGAGGGATGGAATAGAGGAAGAGAGATATCAGCCAAATAACTGTACTCCAATAATTGTCAGTGACATACTGAGCAGAAATTATTTTTCATTCCTTTTTAGGTGACTACTGGTACCTTTTAAAGATTTGAGTGCATCTTTCCTAATTTCAACTATGTCTGCTTTTAGCCGACGGTCAAAAATCACTGTTCATTGCTGCCGCCCCTTCCATTAATTCAGCTCTTTGCACAATTCCTCTCTTTCCCCCCCCCCCCTAGGTAATTTCAGATGATCCATATTGGGTACCAACCACAGAGGAAGAGTACTTGCACTTTGGGGAGAAGGCAGACTCCGAGAACCAGGCCCGCAAGTACATGAATGCTGTAAGGAAGCGGAAGGGACTTTATGTAGACGAGAAAATCGTGGAGCATGCTGAGAAGCAAAGGACTCTCAGCAGAAACAAATAGCTGCCTTCAATTCTCTTTCTCTGTTAAGTGCAGGTGGATTATCTTCTGTACCGGAGATTCAAAAAAAGTCACCTTGGATGTACAATTCTATGTGGGTTTTCTTACTGTGAGTTGTCTGTGGCTTGAGTTTTAATAAACCTAAGCCTTTCCAACTTCTTTTCTTGTGATTATACACTACAGCTTCCTTATTATATTAGCGGCTTGCAAACGTCCTACCTCCTGGGAGCTGTTTTCACATCTCCTCATCTGCCAAGGGACACCTGCAGGGCTGATCCAGGATCCCCGCATACCTTGAGTCAAATAGGCATCAGCATTTGGTCTAATTTTAACCAGCTATAGATGGATCGATGTAGAACATTTTCATTTATTAGAATACTACTCCTGATTAATCGGCCAGCATTTTTTGAATGAATGAATGAATAATTCAATGTTTATTAATTGAAATAGTTTTGCGCCTCCTCCAGTGGCAAAACCTCCCTCAAGGCGGCTTGCAAAATAAAATGGAATAGAGCAAAACGCACCTGAGAAATAAAACCGGCAATAAACAATAAAACAATTGTCCCCTAAAATGATAAAAAGCAGTAAAAAGACAGTCTAAAACCATTAATCTCATGAACCATACCTCAGTGAAAACAGATATGGGTCTTGAGAGCTCTGTGGGTTTTCACCGTGAGTACTTAACCATCTGCAGATTTTAATAAGTGCCACCTCAAAAGGTTTTCTGTCCTGGGTGGGAGTGGAAAGGGGAAGGACTCTTCTAAGATAGTGTCTTCTGTGATACATGCCTGCATCACCAAGAACTGGGCATGGTTTTGCTTCTGAACTGTGGTTTCATCTCCTGTTCAAATTTATGTAGATTTAATCAGCTGACACAGGTGGCGCTGTGGGTTAAAGCCTCAGCGCCTAGGACTTGCTGATCGAAAGGTCGGCGGTTTGAATCCCTGCTGCGGGGTGCGCTCCCGCTGCTCGGTCCCAGCGCCTGCCAACCTAGCAGTTCGAAAGCACCTCCGGGTGCAAGTAGATAAATAGGGACCGCTTACCAGCGGGAAGGTAAACGGCGTTTCCGTGTGCAGCTCTGGCTCGCCAGAGCAGCGATGTCACACTGGCCATGTGACCCGGAAGTGTCTCCGGACAGCGCTGGCCCCTGGCCTCTTAAGTGAGATGGGCGCACAACCCCAGAGTCTGTCAAGACTGCCCCGTACGGGCAGGGGTACCTTTACCTTTTTAATCAGCTGAAGCTTGCCTAATAATATCAACTAATTTTGCACTTCTTTTTTGTGTCTTCCTGGAAGTAAATCCCACTGATTTAAATAGGGATTCCTTGCTAGTAAGTGTACCTTACTAAGTGCAGCTTAAGATTTCATTTAACTAGGCAAGTGCCCGCTTATTTCATGTGGAGTGCTATCTTGGCCTCAGTGTTACCCTCTCTGAAGTGAAATATGCACCTACTGTCTGTCTTCAGTTGGAAATTTTCATTACTGATCTTTTTCAGTAATGAAAAAGCTTTTCAATAGCTTTTCAGGCATGTCAGGATTAAAAAAACAACCAAAAACGCTTTCTTGAAAACAGTTGCTTTACATAAATGAGTCCTTATTACTCTCTTAATTAACACCTTGTGCTGTCATTGAAAAATTTAGGTACTTGCAGCAACTTATTTCCTGCAGATTTGATACACTTGTGATTTAGATCCTGATAAAACTGTTGAGGCTAAATTGAGCAAAATTATTAGTGCTCAGATAAAAGGGTCAGGACAATTAATACTCTGGTTTAGGGAGCTTCCATAGGACATCTTACGTTGTGAGGACGTTTTTCTCCCTCTCTTATAATATACTGGGAACTCGGGATCCCGCAGTGAAATTGATGGACAGCAGTAGATTCAGGAGAGAGATGACTTAAATAAATTAATCTGCCCTCTCTAGTAAGCAACAGGGAAGAATAGGAACGCTTAGGCAAACAAGGGTAAGGTTTGTTGGACACCCATGCCTGAGATCCTCTTTTAGTTCCAGATTATTTATAAATGTGTTGAGGAAAAGTGTTTTCTTAGCCCCACCCCACTGTCTGAATACACTTAAAAAGAAAGCATGAAGACTACTGTTAAATCATTCTCTTGTGTTGTTGTTGTTTTTTTAAAAAATGGAGCATTCAGTGCAATTATTCTCTCCCTCCTGCCTCAGTTAATATTTATAATCCAAGTCCTGGGTGTATGTGCTCTGGTAAGTAAAGGCATGTTCTTCCCGTGCTCAACAATTGTCCTGTTTGGAAACCCATCAACATTGCATGGGTGAAAATAAAATAAAATTCATTGCTGCAGGTAAAGGATCCCTGGGTGGTTAAGTCCAGTCAAAGGCGACTATGGGGTTGTGGCGCTCATCTCACTTTCAGGCCGAGGGAGCCGGTGTTTGTCCATGGACAGCTTTCCGGGTCATGTGGCCAGCAGGACTAAACCGCTTCTGGCGCAACGGAACACCATGGTGGAAACCTGAGCGCATGCAAACGCGCCGTTTACTTTCCGGCTGCAGCGGTACCTATTTATCTACTTGCACTTTGATGTGCTTTCGAACTGCTAGGTTGGCAGGAGCAGGGACCGAGCAACGGGAGCTCTCCCCGTCGTGGGGATTCGAACCGCCGACCTTCTGATCGGCAAGCCCAAGGGGTTCGGTGGTTTAGAGCACAGCTCCAGCCACGTCCTGCAGGTATGTAGGGGAATGCAGCTTGGCAGTGTCACGAGAGTGTGCATGCTTTGGTTCCAGTCTTGATTGGGGGCAGGAGTTTGTGCAGTGCCTGGTGTTTTACATCAGTGTGTGTGTGTAAAAAGAAAATACACATGATGTCAAACATGCTTAATACCACTTGAGAACAGCAGCTTGTACTGAGACGCCAGTAGGACTGATGACTCTTCCTTTTTGTACTCTGTACTCTTTTTGTTGTAAGAGTAAATAAGACTTCCGTTTTAATTCAGGGCAGGTGGAGAAATTGATTCAGCTACCAGAAGCTTGGGAAATAGTTCGAGATCTCCAAAGGTTCTAAGAAACACCTGTGGACTGGAATTCTCCTGTGATTATTACCTCCTCCTGCCAATTATTCTCCCATGCATTTTATTAAATGGCCTCACTTGCCCGTTTTCTTTCTCAATAGCATGCTTTTTCTTGCCTGGTTGGAATAGCCCAAAAAATGCATTTAAAAGACTGAAGGAGAGAGAGGGGATACCCCAGCCTCCCATGTCTCTGCCAAGAAATGATGTCATCTGTCTCACCATTCCTTGCTAAATTGCTCCGTCTGCAGCCTCTCCTGTTTATGGAAATAAAATGGATTTTTAATGAAGGGAAGGACTGAGTCCAATATTTTAATTGGCTAGCAAACCCTGTGGGGATAGCGTTTTGAATGCCTGATAACAGCAGTATTGCATATGCAGGTTTTTCACGTGAAAATTGTGTTATTGCGGGAAATAACCTTCACATGTGGATTTGCTCTAATCGGTCCCTTGCTAATTGCTCGCTGGCATTTCCCAGTGCGGGAGAGCTTTGGCACGATTCTGGCTTAAGAAAAGATTCTTCTCCTGAGTGAAATGAGCCCAAATGTGTGCCTCTGCTCAAAATAACATTTCCAGAAATAATCTTTGCACAAGAAGAAAAGTGCAGTAGCAACTTGAAGCCAGAGAATCTTGATTACATGATGCAGTCCATTCTCCCAGGACATCAGACCTTAAGAGCAACCTTTTTGCCTGATGTCTGCATTGTCGTCCTTACATGATTTTTATTTTATTTTGTTTTAAATTGTATGTCGCTTTGAGTTTACTGTCTGTAAAGAAGAAGACTCATAATTCCAATAAAGAAATAAATATTTTAAGGCAAGGAACTTGGTGGTGGAGCCCATCATTTGCATGAAAAAAAGTCCAGCATCTCATCTCCAGTTAGGACTGGGAAACAGTGAGACGCTGGAAAGCTGTCCTCCAGCAGTTGGACTCTAATTCCCATCATGCCTGTTATCAATGCTGATGGGAATTGTAGGGCAACAACCTCTGGAGGGCAACACATTGGCTATCCCTGGCGTAGACAAATAAATACTAAGCTAGGCGGACCAGTGGTTTTGAGTTTGGCTTTTTTTTGCAAGTTAACAGTGAAAAAAAGGAAATACATAATATATATTGATACAAACAGCATCAAGTACATTAAGGATATAATCACCATCAATATATTTATTCATCCTTTAGCTGTCCAAAGATGTATTCCCACAAAATCGACATTTATAGGAAATATGTTGAAATGCAGCCTGGACAGTGAGGTGCTCAGACAAACAGCAGGTGTTAATCCTTCCAAGTCTCTTGGAGACCATAAAGGCTCACAAAATCCACTTTTGCTGCCTGCAGTTATACTACAGGAATATGATTTACAAGTACATGAATATCTGCAAATATCAAGGATTTCACCAGTAGAAAACTGATAAACAACCGTTTTAGACCAGAAGAATTTATCTGATTTTGAATCTGGGTAAATTAGCTGCTTATGTTTCTAAGGGGAAGCATTTGGTCTTTCGATAACCAAGGCTCAGGGTCAGTTGTGCAGCATAAGGGGATAGAGCACAACAGAGTTGCTATTTTCAACATTTTATAAGAATCATATCTGATTTTTCAAGATAGGAAATTACAGAAGAGATTCCACTTCCCTCCAGAAAAAAACCACTATTTCTAACATTAACCAACAAGATTCTTTATGTGACTGCTAAACTAGTATCAAGCTGGTTTAGATTTGTTAGCCTGAAGTGTATAGAAACTGTTGAAGGGAAATGCTCTCCATTTTCCAGTTACTAATCCAAGTCAAGTTTAATTTATTGCAGCCTATTTTTGCATCAAAAGATTAAGCTCAGAATGAAATACCGTCCTGTTCGTTCTGAACTTTCAAACTTAGCTGTGTTGCTTGCTTACAGAAGAGCAAAGAACCACAATTGCTAAAATTTTAAAAAAGTAAATTAAATCAATCTGAAATGACTTCACTTTTCTGCACGAAGGATGTTTGTGGAAAGCGAGAGAATCTTTTTCTTCCAGCTGTAGGATAATGCTTAAATCTCCCTCTCAATGCTCCAAGCAATTCTTGTGCTTAGGAAGCTGGACTGACCTCAGCAGGAAAAAGGACGACAGTTGTAAGTCTTTAGGAAACACGCAACCATGCAGGTCTTCTGATTTCGATTGCGAGGCTCCAAGAGTGTTGAGCTTCTTTGCAGACACTGACGTAAGCAAAATGCCGGAGTAGAGAATCTAATCGTAGAATATGTGATAGGTGTCTTTGTATATTTTATCTCATTTTCTCTCTCATGTACAGAGAGATACAGTCATAGGAACAAGGAAGTGCACTCTCTTTGAATTATGTGGCTTAACATATGAAGACATAATAACAATCATATGTTCCTTAGCAGGTCTTAAAATTACCGTATTTTTCCGTGTATAGCATGCCCCAGTGTATAAGACGCTCCCTCTTCTTTTGAACTAAAAATTGAGAAAATGGGGGGAGATTGCCCCGTGTATAAGACGAGCCCAAATTTTTAGCATCACTTTTTAATTAAAAAAAAACTAGTCTTATACACGGAAAAATACAGTAGGTACTGTATTGGCCCGAATATAGGCCGCAACCGAATATAAGCCGCACCTTTAAAATTTGGGGGGGGGGAGAATACCCAAATATAAGCCGCCCCCTTAAAATTCTGCAGGCACTCACACCTGTTCCGTTTTACTGTATGTCTGTTTCAGCAGCAATATCATAAAAGCCAATTTTTGTAAGGTTGCAAATTGGGGGGGCGGCTTATATTCGGACCAATACACTAAACACAACCTCAGAGGAACAACACATGACATACTACATCATGTCATGATTTATTTAACAGAAATAAAGTCAAAATGGAGAAATTATGGGTGGAAAAACGAAGTACACCCTTACTGCTTCCATAGGAATAAAGAGGCTAAGTAGCAGACGGGGGTTGCTAATCAAATGCCCTTGCTTAATTGCTTAAGTGTGCACACTACTGTAATCTAAAAATGCTTTTCCCCCAAACTTCTTTGAAGTCTATTTTTAAAAAATAAAAATGTTTTAGAATGCTCCCCCCCCAAAAAAATTAATAATTCTGGGACATGGTTCTGTGAATGTCATCTCTCTCACTTCCAAAATAATATTTAATCATTCTTTGGTGGGGTGGGAACTCTCATCACATGCAGTCGTGTTTATGCTGCAGAACAATTTTAGAATATTTTTCAGAATACAGGTGGGAATGTTAGAACCTCATTTAGAATGCCCTGTTCCAAAAGGAATGTGCAGTGTGGGCCGCAATCCTACACCCTGAAGTTGGGAACCTTTGACTCTCCAGACGTTGCTGAACTACAAATCCCATCAACCCCAGCAAGCATGGCCAATGGCTTAGGATTATGGGAGTTGTAGTTTAGGAGCATTTGCAGGGTCAAAGGTTCCTCATACCTGCTATACTCACCAAGGGGGTAAGGGCCATTGGTTGGACTTCTGAGTATGGGATCCCATTGCAAGTTGCACATGCAAAGGCAGAGAAGTGAATAAATCTTACCACCTTCTAGATCTGTCAGCTCTGCTTATGGAACTCCCGTTCTTTTATCATTTAGTTATACAAAATACTTGCATGCCACAATTTAATATACAGTGGTACCTCGGGTTACAGGGACGCAGGTGGCGCTGTGGGTTAAAGCCTCAGCGCCTAGGACTTGCCGATTGAAAGGTCGGCGGTTCGAATCCCTGCGGCGGGGTGCGCTCCCGCTGCTCGGTCCCAGCGCCTGCCAACCTAGCAGTTCGAAAGCACCTCCGGGTGCAAGTAGATAAATAGGGACTGCTTACCAGCGGGAAGGTAAACGGCGTTTCCGTGTGCGGCTCTGGCTCGCCAGATGCAGCTTTGTCACGCTGGCCACGTGACCCGGAAGTGTCTCCGGACAGCGCTGGCCCCTGGCCTCTTAAGTGAGATGGGCGCACAACCCCAGAGTCTGTCAAGACTGGCCCGTATGGGCAGGGGTGCCTTTACCTTTACCTTACCTCGGGTTACAGATGCTTCAGGTTACAGACTCCGGTAACCCAGAAATATTACCTTGGGTTAAGAACTTTGCTTCAGGATGAGAACAGAAATCATGCTCCAGCGGCATGGCAGCAGCAGGAGGCCCCATTAGCTAAAGTGGTGCTTCAGGTTAAGAACAGACTTCCAGAACGAATTAAGTACTTAATCCGAGGTACCACTATATGTATGCAACAAATATGTGCACAATGAAAAACCATATAAAAGCCAAAGTCACAGATCAGTGATAGAACTGTAACAGAAGTGTTTCATCTATTTCATTCTCTGCTTAAGCCAGGCATGTCCAAAATCCGTTTTGGGGGCCTAATCCAGTCCCCCGGTTGATTTAATCCAGCCCCCGTGGCGGTTTATTTCCAGGGGTAAAACCCTCAAAAATTGCAACAACTTCAATCCCAAAAGAAAGGTCAACAACTTTGGTCTTTGAAAAAAGTTTGGGCACCAGCCTTTGAGTGAAGATGTACCTGTTCAGCTCAAAAGAGCTTTTTTTAAAACTCAGGGACAGCCTTTCTTTTACTGAAAAGCCTGTTTTGGAGTCTCAGCTAACCCCAAAAAACAACAAAATGCCTAACCCCAAAACAGGATGACATGCTTTGCATGTCTGTGCAGATGCGATTTTGGACAGACTGACTCCAATTTTAATACATCTCATCATAAGGGGGAAGAGTGTGCTCTGTCTTCTTGACTGCTCGGTTTGCTGCCCAGATGCCGCTACCTGTAGATGGGCAACTTCAAGCAACCTCCTGCTCCCCCTTCTTACGGTTCTTTATTTTAAAACTAAGCTTGAACCAGACAGCGCTTCAAACAGAGGCTTGTCCTCCATCAAAGGCATATGGGCTACTTTACTTACAGAAAGTACAGGATATTTTTTTTAAAAAAACACACAAACCACTTAGTCAGCAGTTCATTCTTTATTTGCTTTTAAATTCCTTTTTGTGGCTTTGCTGGGTATTTTTTTTGTCGCAATCCACTCTGGATCCCAAAACATCCTCCTCTATGAAGTTTTTGTCATTTATTTCCTCTCCTTTTTGGTTTTTACCCCTCTTTTTAGCCAAGTTGTTGTTGTTGGCTCAGTATTTGCTGATGATCTCAGAGACAGACAGAGAGAGAGGCAGGCAGGCAGGCAGGCAGGCAGGCAGAGAGAAAGTCCCTTGGAATCCCCATTAAAATGGAGATGACCAAATGTATCCCTAGCTTTTTCACACACATTGTGTTTAAATGAAGGGCAGCCTTTTGAAGCTTTCCTTTAGTGTTCCTTAGCCCTGGATTTCAGATTTTAGTCCTTCCTCTTCCCTCGCCCTGCCCTGCCCTTCCCCTGGACCAGAAATATATATGGCATGATCTCATCCTATTGTCACAGTAATGCGTCTTTGGGGATTTTAACCTTGTTCACATTAAGATGACATCATCTTTCCTCCAATCTGCAAATTGCAGGCGGCGAGTCTCTTGGCTTTGTCCATAAAACCTGCAGCTCCAGCTGCCTCCGCCAAAACAGCTGATACCAATTAACCTTGTTTTGTTTTGATTTAAGTTCAGTTTTTTGAATGCAAAGAGATGCATTGGGGCGACCGTGCAAGGCCTGATATTTTCAAACATCACTCCGAAAGGTCTGAGAGTACTTTATAGTACTCCCTATTTCTTTCTAATGAAATTCTTGCTTTTGAAAATCAAGGCCTGGAAGCAGACAAATGATGGGTTCCTTTTCTCAGTGAGTTTGTCTGTGTTCCAAAAATTCTTATGTATCATACCACATAGCCAGGAGACTGAGAATGGGTTTCCAGAGTTAACTGTGGAGGCCACAACTCTCTGGAGAGCCTCCAAGTGTCCCAATTTTCCAGGGACAGTTTTGGATTTACAGAAGCAGTCCTGCTTTCTGATCTGATCCTGGAATGTCCTTCTTTTCCTTAGGACGTCCTTATTTTCATCAGAGAAATGTTGGAGGGATTGGTGTTATACAACCCCCGAGTCAAGGAGATAATATATATGGATGGCGGCTAACAGATTGAGGTTGAATCCTGACAAGACAGAAGTACTGTTTTGGGGGGATAGGAGGAGGGCAGGTGTGGAGGACTCCCTGGTCCTGAATGGGGTAACTGTGCCCCTGAAGGACCAGGTGCGCAGCCTGGGAGTCATTTTGGACTCCCAGCTGTCCATGGAGGCGCAGGTCACTTCTGTGTCCAGGACAGCTGTCGACCAGCTCCACCTGGTATGCAGGCTGAGACCCTACCTGCCCACAGACTGTCTTGCCAGAGTGGTGCATGCTCTAGTTATTTCTTGCTTGAACTACTGCAATGTGCTCTACGTGGGGCTACCTTTGAAGGTGACCCGGAAACTACAACTAATCCAGAATGTGGCAGCTAGACTGGTGACTGGGAGTGGCCGCAGAGACTATATAACACCGGTCTTGAAAGACCTACACTGGCTCCCAGTTTCTGAGCACAATTCAAAGTGTTGGTACTGACCTTAAAACCCTAAACGGCCTCGGTCCAGTATACCTGAAGGAGCGTCTCCACCTCCATCATTCTGCTCGGATATTGAGGTCCAGCGCTGAGGGCCTTCTGGCAGTTCCCTCACTGCGAGAAGCCAAGTTACAGGGAACCAGGCAGAGGGCCTTCTCGGTAGTGGCACCCGCCCTGTGGAATGGCCTCCCACCAGATGTCAAAGAGAAAAACTATCAAACTTTTAGAAGACATCTGAAGGCAGCCATGTTTAGGGAAGCTTTTAATAGGTTATTGTATTTTAGTGTTCTGTTGGAAGCTGCCCAGAGTGGCTGGGGAAACCCAGCCAGATGGGCAGGGTAAATTATTATTATTATTAGTAGTAGTAGTAGTAGTAGTAGTAGTAGTAGTAACTATGCAACCTTTAGAAGACATCTGAAGGCAGCCTTGTATAGGGAAGGTTTTTTTTTTAATGCTTAATGATTTTTTATATGTTGAAAGCCAGTCAGAGTGGCTGGGGCAACCCAGCCAGATGGGCAGGGTATTTATTATGGAATAGAACATCACTATTTTTATTGGATAAATGTTGGAGGGTATGGCCTTGAGTGCACAATCCCCAGCATTTCCAGGTAGGACTGGGAGAGATCTGCTTGAAACCCTGGCAAGTGGCTGCCTGTTTGTGTAGTCGATACGGAGCTGTTGTTGTTTAGTCATTTAGTCGTGTCCGGCTCTTCGTGACCCCCTGGACCAGAGCACGCCAGGCACTCCTGTCTTCCACTGCCTCCCGCAGTTTGGTCAAACTCATGCTGGTAGCTTCAAGAACACTGTCCAACCATCTCGTCCTCTGTTGTCCCCTTCTCCTTGTGCCCTCCATCTTTCCCAACATCAGGGTCTTTTCCAGGGAGTCTTCTCTTCTCATGAGGTGGCCAAAGTATTGGAGCCTCAGCTTCAGGATCTGTCCTTCCAATGAGCACTCAGGGCTGATTTCCTTCAGAATGATAGGTTTGATCTTCTTGCAGTCCATGAGACTCTCAAGAGTCTCCTCCAGCACCATAATTCAAAAGCATCAATTCTTCGGCGATCAGTCTTCTTTATGGTCCAGCTCTCACTTCCATACATCACTACTGGGAAAACCATAGCTTTCACTACAGAGACCTTTGTTGGCTATACTATACTATACTATACTATACTATACTATACTATACTATACTATACTATACTATACTATATGGATACTGAGCTAGATGGACCCAATGGCCTGGCTGCGTACAAGGCACGATCAGGGCATCATACACTAGTGGCCTCATAACACCACTTTTTTCTTTTTTCCTTTTTAGTAATACCATAAAATTATATATCAATGGAAAGATAATTTAATAAGGAATGCAACGCAACAAAGTTTGTTCATTTATCTATATTCTATCAAATGTTATAGCCAAATAATCAGAAAAAGAAAGCACAGCTTGCTTAGGTTGATATGCAGTAAGCTTTCTTTCATTTGAATGTAGCCAATGAGCAGGAGTGTTTAGAGAGCCAGTCGGGTGTTATGAGCCATCAAACCTCGGAAATACACTTTCCCCAGAAGGTTTCCACAATTTTGGCCACTAGTATAGGTTCCAAGCTGGAGGCACCTTCAGTTAAAATAAGTGGGTCGCGGGTGATTCTGGATATTTCTCTACTGCCCTCCTTCAGAAATTCCCAGGGCGGTTTGCAGAAAAGGGAAATGCCAAAAAATCTTTCAAATTACAGGTAAAGCAAACTGGGACGATCGTAAGATTTCAGCGAGTGTTTTGGGCGCCAGCTTTAAACACAAAGCATCAGGGCTGCAAACTCTCAGTTCTAAAAGGCCTAGCAGAGGGACAAGGTGTTTGCATACTACTGAAAGTACAACAAAGGAACACCTCTCTGGAGAGGAGAGTCTAGGAAGGGGAAACCACCACCGATAAGGTCCTCCCTTTGAAAGCCTCCTGTCTCGCCTCGGACATTAGGGACACCCTCAGAAAGCCCTTGACAGACATTTGGGGTGTGGGTGCTTTTAAGTATAACCAACTCTTTTATTTTAAGGAAATAAACTATTTACTGTCAATCTGATATGCATAAGAAACAAATAACCAGGTGAACAAGCAAATGTACATAATTGGACAGGGTACAGTGGTACCTCTGGATGCAAATGGGATCTGTTCCGGAACCCTGTGCATGCGTGTGACATCATTTTGAGCGTATGCACATGTGCAAGCGACAAAACCCGGAAGTAACCCGTTCCGTTACTTCCGGGTCACCGCGGAGCGCAACCTGAAAACGCTCAGCCTGAAGCTTATTTAACCCGAGGTACGCAGGTGGCGCTGTGGGTTAAACCACTGAGCCTAGGGCATGCCGATCAGAAGGTCGGTAGTTTGAATCCCCGCGACGGGGAGAGCTCCCATTGCTCGGTCCCTGCTCCTGCCCACCTAGCAGTTCGAAAGCACGTCAAAGTGCAAGTAGATAAACAGGTACCGCTCTGGTGGGAAGGTAAATGGTGTTTCTGTGTGCTGCTCTGGTTTGCCAGAAGGTGCATCCCAGACCAGGAGATTTTGGGGGCCAAACCTGAGACCTAGAGGCAGCCCCTGGTGATTTTTCCTCTGTACTCCCTTCCATCAATGAGCCCTGGAGACGGAGGTTAATTGGGAGAGGAGAGAAGGAAGCAGAAGAAGGCAGGCTGTGATAATCTGAAACTATGTTCTTTCTAGGCTGAAGCTTACAAGCTGCACACATGGACTTCTTTTCTTAAAAAAAAAATTAAGGCACTCGCCACCTGGAGATTCAAGCCCTGCTTCTGCCACTTGGAGGGCAGCAGGTAAACCTGGGATGTCAGGTCAGTCCTGGAGCTCTGACAACCCCACCTGGGCCTGAGGTTCCCCCCACTTACTGAAGGAAACAATGGGGCATGGTTTTATAAAGTGCACATGACCTTCCCCGTCTTGAATTATAGCCAGTCAGTTTGCACATGACTAGGGATGCGGGTGGTGCAGTGGTCTAAACCACTGAGCCTCTTGGGCTTGCCGATCGAAAGGTCGGAGGTTCGAATCCCTGCGGCGGGGTGCGCTCCCGTTGCTCTGTCCCAGCTCCTGCCAACCTAGCAGTTCGAAAGCACGCCAGTGTAAGTAGATAAATAGGTACTGCTCTGGCGGGAAAGTAAATGGCGTTTCCATGCGCTGCTCTGGTTTCGTCAGAAGCGGCTTAGTTATGCTGGCCACATGACCTGGAAAAACTGTTTGCGGAAGCGGACAAACACTGGCTCCCTCTGCCTATAAAGCGAGATGAGTGCCGCAACCCCAGAGTCGTTTGCAACTGGACTTAATTGTCAGGGGTCCCTTTATCTTTACCTTTGCACATAACTGCAGTGGTTTGCTTTGTTTTATATTGTAAAAAGGCTTCAAGGAAAGGAGGGATCAGAAAGATACATAAAAGGTGGGTTTCTTTCTCTCTGTTTAATATTGGCAAGTCTACCTCTGTGACTTCCAGTTTGCGTCCCTGCATGTGTTTACAACCATAAGGAAGAAACAGCCAGGACTCGAAAGTTCATCTGCAAAGAAAGCATTATCTTTTTCCGGTTTAACTGCATCAGATCTCCTTCCTGCTCTCACACCTACGTTTTTCTTTTTTCTTTCTAGCAAAGCAGTTCCCATGTACAATGAGCTGCAGTTGCCCTGCTTTAAATCACAAACACTCTTATTTGAGCGTGAATCGACTAGTGAAAGGATGTCGGTTTGCTGCTTTCTTCCTGTGACCACATCACAGGTGCACCTGTCATGAGAAGCTGGGATGTTTGCCTTGTAAGCCCCATAAACGTCTATTAACCAGACCAGAATGCAAGGCTTGGCTTCTTATCGCAGTTAGATTAGGGTGATAAGAGCATCGCCTGCTGTGCATATGTTGGGGTTACCTGGCGAATGTGGATAGACGTAGACAATTTGTGAACAGGAGGCACCCTTTTGGAGAGGATCAAAGTTGAATCTAGTCCAGCTTCGTGTTTTTCCCATTTGCCAGCTAGAATCACAAAATTGTAGAACTGGAAGGCACCTCAAGAGTCATCTAGTCTAACCCTAGTCCTGAGTCAGCCCTGCAGCTCTCAGCCTCAGATTCCTCTCAGCGTTATTGTGAGGATAAAATGAGGAGCCACCTTGAGTCCCTTGGACAAAAGATGGGATATAAATACAATCAAGGAATCAACCAGGTAAAATACAGTGGTACCTCGGGTTAAGTACTTAATTCGTTCCAGAGGTCCGTTCTTAACCTAAAACTGTTCTTAACCTGAGGCACCACTTTAGCTAATGGGGCCTCCTGCTGCTGCCGCGCCGCCGGAGCACGATTTCTGTTCTTATCCTGAGGTAAAGTTCTTAACCTGAGGTACTATTTCTGGGTTAGCGGAGTCTGTAACCTGAAGCGTATGTAACCCGAGGTACCACTGTAAAATATACAGAGCCATTATCCACACCAAAGTGTCAAGGGAGAAAGAGAAATAGAGGACAAAAAAATCATGCCCAACTTGCACATATATAATTTCAGCAGCCGTTCCATCAGGCTGACTCAGAGGGAAAGATGAGAAACAGGGCTCGTTCCACCATCTCTGCCGGAAAAACCAGCTCCTACCTCTGAACTGTTTCTATGTCTTCTGCTCATTATCAGAACTACTGTTTAAGATTCGGCGCCTCATTTTCCATTTCTCGCCCTCCACCCCTCTTACCTCCCTGCCCCATTTCCCTTGAGCACCATGTTTTGTTTAGATTTTAAGCCTATTGGCAGGGACTGTCTTGTTTTAATTGATTGTACGTAATCCACTCTGGGAGATTTTTATTTTTTGCTGAAAAGCGCAGAACAAATGCACTCAATATATTTTTAAAACCCAATAAGGAACACGAGTGATGTCTGGAAGCTGTGAACTGGGCAATCGATTAAGCATGGCAGCTGTTAGCGTATGAGGCTAACCTTGTCTCTGTATGAAATGTGACAGCTAATTGGAGTTTGTGGCCTGGCTGCCAGCCGGCCAGCATCTGCCACAGCCGCAAGGCCAACCAGACTGTTTGGATCAGAGGAAAGCTGGTAAAATATCCTTCACTGTTAGTTGTACCAGCTACCAGGCTACAACCCTGAAGGCTATTTTCTGCCTCGACCATTGGAGGCAGTATGCATCTTAAGAAATATCTGCTGGGAGTCACAACTGGGGAGAGGACTGTGGCTTACATATGACTGTGGCGTACATATGAACTTTCCCGGACCCTGAGATCATCCTCTGAGGCCCTCCTCCTCAAGAGGTCCAGAGGGTGGCAACATGAGAACGGGGCCTTCTCTGCAATGGCTCCCCATCTACGGAATGCTCTACCCAGGGAAGTTTGCCTGGCACCTTCATTATACACCTTGAGGCATCAGACAAAAATGTTCCTTTTAAACCATGCCTTATTGACACCCCATACCCGTTTAAAATGTAGGAAGCCGTACAAGGGCTCTTTAGCCCTTTGGAACTCCCTCCCACTATGATATTAGACTGCACAGTGATACCTCGGGTAAAGTACTTAATTCGTTCCAGAGGGCCGTACTTAACCTGAAACTGTTCTTAACCTGAAGCACCACTTTAGCTAATGGGGCCTCCTGCTGCTGCCACGCCACCGGAGCACAATTTCTGTTCTCATCCTGAAGCAAAGTTCTTAACCTGAAGCACTATTTCTGGGTTAGCAGAGTCTGTAACCTGAAACGTATGTAACCTGAAGCGTATGTAACCCGAGGTACCACTGTATTTCTTTTCAGCGTCTGTTGAATATATTTCTTTCCCAACAAGACTTTTTAAGTAAGGATTGGGGAATTGTATCCAATGCTGGTCCTACTCAGAGTAGACCCATTACAAGGGACGGGCCTAAGTTAGTCATGCTCATTAATTTCAGAGAGTCTGTGTAGCGACTGGGTGTGACTGTTTTATCCCAGTATGTATTTGTCTTGTTAGGAGCTCATGGGTGCCAGACCTCCCTAATCCTTGGACCCAGCAAGTGTTAGAATTTAATCAAGTCTTGGGTGTTAAACTGCGTGCCAGGCTTCTAATCTCTGGATCCAGCATAGGCTCAGGTTGTATACATTTGTAAATAAACCATATGTAATAAAGACACCACAGTCTCTCCTGTGTCTCATTCCCCAAAGAAAACACGGACCCAGGAATCTCACACCACTGAGATCGGGGTGGCATGCGACAAGATAAATGAAACTGGCACAATCATTTTTTACTGTCCAATTGCTTGGAGATGTTTTTAGAAGCAATTCATTAATAGAATGGAATGATAAATAAATAGCCTCTCTTAGACATGCTATGATCAGGGATGTCCAGCAGGTTGATCGCGATCTACTGGCAGATCCTCTACTGGCAGATCCTCGTGAAGTTCTGGTAGATCGCGGTCGATCTCTGGCTCCCTTTCCTTAGCGTCCTGCCCCAGCCCCTCGCCCCACCCTCCATTGTTCTATGATCTCTAGAAGGGAAGATGGCGCTTTCCAGTGGCATAGCGTGGGTTGTCAGCACCCGGGGCAAGGCAAGTAATTTGCACCCCCTAACCCGTGGATTTGCGCCCCCTAACTCTAACCCCCAGATGTTTGGTGAGTGACTTTATCCCTTTGACCCTTGCCTTTAACCCCCACAAAAGTGGGACCCCCCCCCCCGAGCTTTTCTCTTAATTCCTAAAAAAGCTGAACCCCTCAAAACGGGGGTAGATCACTGCCATTTTTTCATTCTGAAAATAGATTGCAGTCTTTTGAGAGCCGGCCACCCCTGCTATGATGGTTAGTTCCTAGCATGTCACTGTTTATAATTATTAATTGGGTTTTACTGAGGCGGTGATACTGTTGCTTTTCTATTTTGAGCTTGGTTGACTAGGAAGCTATAATAAACAGCTGCATTTATTTATGAACAAATGAATGAATGCTAACGGGCCTTAAACAGTTGGTGACCTCTGCCTAGCAAGGGACTTGATCCCGACACTGCATCACAAACATTTGAAGCCGTTCTCAGATGCCGCAGGAGGAAAAGAGAAAGATGGTGGTGAGAGATTGTGGTCCTCTCTCATGCACTAGATTTTAAAATATATTTTTATCTATATAGCCTTTGAGCTAAATGGCCTAGGGAACTATTTTATTCTCCTGGGCGCTTTCATAAATTCTGCTAGCATTGCACTGCGGATCTCTGAAATTGTTTGAGCTGCAACACATGGGAAAGAGGAAGATGGTGTCGGGAGATAGTATTCCCATTCCATGCACTATATTATGTAAATATTTATCTATAGCAGCTACTTAAAAAAAAAAGTATCTAGTGCACGAGATAACCTGCTGAGCTTAAATGGCCCAGGGACGCTCCTTTTGGAGCAAAACAATCAAAATATTATGAGGAGCAGAAGTTGGAAGAGCAAATAGATGTTTTGCAAACTCATTGAAACTTGATTGTAAGGCATTTGGGGTCAGTAATCCCCACAGCTTTTGGAGTTTGCCTCTTGCTGCTAATAATCTCTGTCAAATACAAAGAATTATTCTGGATTTTGTCCCCGGTCTCCAAATACTCCTGATCTGAGCGGCAAGAAATTTGAGCAATGCTACATGTGTCACCCTATCCCAGTGGATCCTGTGAAAAGTCGGCTTTTAATCCTAAATTTGGCTTTTCTTTTGGCAAATGCCCTGAGCTGCCCTTTACAGCAAGCTGTAGTTTAAATCTTCAGTGGCAGCCGTATGTTGAGCTGCGGTTTCTTGGCTGTGTTCAGCTACTGACACCCACTGGAAAACGCAGCCAGGAATTCCATTTGGGCACCACTTTAGCTTTTCCCAGCCTCCCTCCCCCCCCCCCAATTAAGGGGATATTCACTGAACTCAAGGTCTCCTCCTATCCTTCGCTACACTTACTACTTGAACTCTCCAGTAGCACTTATGAGCAGGGATAAATAGATCGGTCTTATTTGCAGCCTGTGCCAATTTTGCATTTCTTCATTCACATGTCTGCTCCATCCTGCGTTTGCTGTGATTTAAAAGAAGCATGCATGGGAATTTGTATTTAGCCATTTATTTTATCGTAGGGTAAGTACTTGAGTCTGTATTTCTAAATGTGAAATGTTCATTTTAACACATTTTGGGCCCCATCTGCACCACACATTTGAAGCAGTATGGTAGCCTTCGTTGGCAGAGGCAAAAGAAAGTTAACCCTGTCTTTCCATTTATGGCTACACCCACACAATACATTTAAAGCCGTCTTGGGCTCCATCTGCACTGTACATTTAAAGCAGTATCATACCACTTTAAACAGCCGTGGCTTCCCCCAAGGAATGCTGGGAACTGTGGTTTGTTAAGGGTGCTGAGAGTTGTTAAACGTAAAGAGACCCCTGACCATTAGGTCCAGTCGTGGCCAACTCTGGGGTTGTGGCGCTCATCTCGCTTTATTGGCTGAGGGAGCCGGCGTACAGCTTCTGGGTCATGTGGTCAGCATGACTAAGCCGCTTCTGGCAAACCAGAGCAGCGCACGGAAACGCCGTTTACCTTCCCACCGGAGTGGTACCTATTTATCTACTTGCACTTTGACATGCTTTCGAACTGCTAAGTTGGCTGGAGCAGGGACCGAGCAATGGGAGCTCACTCCGTCGCGGGGATTCGAACCGCCGACCTTCCAAGATCGGCAAGCCCTAGGCTCTGTGGTTTAACTCACAGCGAGAGATTGACTGTTCAAACATTCTGAAAATTGTACCTCTGTGAAATAGGATGGAGCCCCAATTTTCTTTTAAAGGCAGTTATATGGTGGAAGGGGGTTCATTATATTCCTATATAATTATATTCTTATATATTGCTGATGCAAACAATTCACATACACTTGAAATACTCAAAGACACTTGTGGTTCGATGGCAGAATTGTTGAGCGGCTGCAGAAGCCTGTGCCCTATAAAGGCTTATTGCCGACCCCTGGAATCTCCTGCTTTTGTTGCTCATCCTCCTAGCTGCTCAGAGTGCATAGTTAAACTATGGAACTCTCTTCCACAAGATGTAGTGTTGGTCGAGATGGGCGGGAAGAGATTTGGTTCAGTTTGCATTTAAAGGCGAGCCTACCAAATTTTCATTTCCGAAACAACGCGCGGATCGAAACAAGCCGCACTTTGAAATTCACATACCGAATTTTGCAATGCAGTTCTCCAGACTAGTAATGAGTACACAAACTCATATACTATGGAAAAGGATGCATAGCAATACATGAAAATAGCATGCGGAAATGCATTACAGTGGTACCTCTGGTTATGAACTTTATTCATTCCAGAGGTCCGTTCTTAACCTGAAACTGTTCTTAACCTGAGGTACCACTTTAGCTAATGGGGCCTCCTGCTGCTGCCGTACAATTTCTGTTCTCATCCTGAGGTAAAGTTCCTAACCTGAGGTACTACTTCCGGATTAGCAGAGTCTCTAACCCGTTTGTAACCTGAGGTACCACTGTATATTAGGGAGGTTGCCTTGCAAAAAAAAAAAAGTGTGTATTAGCCACATGGCATGAAAAAGTGTATCTGTTGGGAGAAAAGAAAATTAAAATGCTAATAAGTAACTGCAAACACTTCAGTGGAATGGTGGGGCTAGATATATTTAACATAATTTCATCAAATGGATAAGTAACTGTGTAAGTATTTTGCCATTTGTCATTTGGTCAAGGTTTTTTAAAAAATAAAAATAAAAGTGCAGGGATAAGCCAGCAGAGGGCACACACTCCTTGTTAACTGAAGAAGCACTCAAATTAATAAACTGTCAAATTGATAGGGGTGAGTTGACACTTCAAGCCTCTCAAGGACTCACCCGCACACTTTGAACGGGTCAAAGGGCATGTAGAGCATTGTTGAGGTTAAGGATAACAAAAACTGCCTGGCCTTTAAAATGCATGATTATTCCCCCCTGAAAAACATTGACCTGCTGGTTTTGTGGCCCACTCTTACATATTTCTACTCAGCATTTACCCTCATTGACTTCCATGTGGTAGGAATGAATCTGTCAGTTGTGGTTTGTCATTTTTCTGATCTTGATTTGCCCCAGTCGCACATCAGTTTTAGATAGTATACATACACACATGAAGGTGAAATCTGAAACATTTTTTGATAAGAATTAACAATGCAGTGGTACCTCAGGTTACATACGCTTCAGGTTACAGACTCCGCTAACCCAGAAATAGTGCTTCAGGTTAAGAACTTTGCTTCAGGATAAGAACAGAAATCATGCTCTGGCGGTGCAGCAGCAGCAGGAGGCCCCATTAGCTAAAGTGGTGCTTCAGGTTAAGAACAGTTTCAGGTTAAGAACGGCCCTCCAGAACGAATTAAGTTCTTAATCCGAGATAACACTGTATCTTATTTGTTAGTCATGGTTAGAAATATATGATTTCAGTGATTAACACAACCCTACCAGGATTGAGAACAAACTTTCTGTCTGATGCTTTCCTATGTATCAATCTATCTATCTAGTGTTGGACTAGGTAGGACCTGGGAGCCCAGGGTTCGAATCTGTGCCAACTGACCTCCCTGCTTTAAACCTCACTCAACTCTTCCCCCTCAATACAGGGCATAGCTGTCAATTTTTCCCTTTTCTTGCAAGGAATCCTATTTGGAAAAAGGGAATTTCCCTTAAAAAAGGGAAAATGTTGACAGCTATGATACAGGACCGTGCAAAGGTTGTCTGAGGCCCAGAGCAGGATTCTTGTAAGAATAAAGTTATAAACTCAAAGCAACGTGATTAGGACTTAATTGGTGGGTTCAACTCTTATTGCCAAGCTGCCTAATCAGCTATCGGTGGAGACAAAGATCTGGTGATCTTCTTGCCGCGGCGAGGTAAAAGTCCTGCTTCTTGTTAGCAGACGCTGGAGGGGAATGATGATCTCCCGCCTGCCTGGCTTGCGAGCTTCCCTGGGGGTATCTTTCTGTCTGTCTGTCTGTATCTCGGGAAGGCTGGCGCTATCATTTCTCCCAGGAACAGGGAGCAGAAGGCTGTGCATGGCAATTACATAAGTCAGAATGAGAGCTGTGGTTTTTTTTCGTTCATACTCATGCTTACTCAGTTTGTGGCAGTGATTAAGACTGATTTTATCTGCTGCTGGGTTCTCATTCCTCTCCTCGTTCTGCCCACCCAGCCCCTACCCTGTGATTGACCCTGCTGATGACTAGAAACTTGGCAAATGAATACCTACTAAGGATGACACTCACGCTGAACTGCAGGGGGGTGAGCTGAGGTTGGGGACAGGAGGGAGCCCGAAACGTATGAGCCACACTTGACTCTAGCTGAAAGGAAGCTGTTGAGTAATCTAGACATGAGATCAGCAGAAGCTGTGAGAAGGGAGATCTCCCGCTTTCTTCAGAATGCAGCAGCTAGACTAGTCACTGGGAGCGGCTGCCGAGACCATATAACACCGGTCCCGAAAGACCTACATTGGCTCCCAGTACATTTTCGAGCACAATTCAAGGTGTTGGTGCTGACCTTTTAAAGCCCTAAACGGCCTTGGCCCAGTATACCTGAAGGAGCATCTCCACCCCATCACTCAGTCCAGACATTGAGGTCCAGTTCTGAGGGCCTTCTGGCGGTTCCACCCTGCGAGAAGTGAGGTTACCGGGAACCAGGTAGAGGGCCTTCTCGGTAGTGGCGCCCGCCCTGTGGAACGCCCTCCCACCAGATGTCAAGGAAATAAAAAACCACCTGACTTTTAGAAGACATCTGAAGGCAGCCCTGTTTAGGGATGTTTGATGTTTTATCATGTTTTTAATATTCTGTTGGGAGCCGCCCAGAGCAGCTGGGGAAACCCAGCCTTATGGACAGTGTAAGAGGTATCGGTTGGTTGCTCAAGAGCAATCAGGCAATATGCTTCAATATTCTGTTTTAAAGCTTTCTTATCGGTGATAAAAACCTTTGGAATGCAGAGCGCCTCTATTCCGTGTCTTGCTCATTCACTGGCAGAATCTGAGAGTGGGCAGTCCTTCAACCTTCCCCAGCAGAGTAGTTTCTTGACGCCCAATCTGCGCCTTCCCTCTCTGCGCGGAAGCCTACTGCGCAAGGAGGGCGTGGGTAACAGGGGACCTCTCTCCTCCCCGCTTTGCCCAGGCAAGGTGTCCTGGCACTGCCTCACCTCCTCTGAGCCCTGCATCTCCTCTCCACTAGAGGCGTGGCTACCTTCCTCCGCTGAGGAAGTGCTGCTTCCCACGATCTTTGGGGGCTCTCTGTAATCCATCCGGCTTTTCCCCTCTCGCCCCTGAGCCGACAGGCAGGGTATAAATAAATTATTATTATTATTATTATTATTATTATTATTATTATTATTATTATTATATTTCTTCAGCTCTGGGTGCAGGCACAGGGCTGGCCCGGAGAACTTCAGTGGCCCTTGAGACTCTCGCCAGACCACATCTCCTGCTGGCTTTGCTTCTAATCCTCTTTGAATGTTTTCGCCTGAATGGAATGTGGCCTTGAACTCTGATCGTGACTCTTGCTGGCTTGTGTGGAGAATAGATGGAGCGTTGTGTGGATGTGCATAGGAGTTTGCAGCATGTTTCATTAGGATGTGCACTGAGGAGATTTCATTTGTTTGTTTGTTTGTTTGTTTGTTTGCTTGTTTGTTTTAAAGGCAAGCATTTAATGGAAGCATAAACAGAAAGGACATTATTCTCATTCATCCAACAAGCAGAAAGAACGAACAATTTATTTATTTATTTATTTATTTATTTCAGATATATACATTTCACTGATTTTGCCATCATTTTAACATTTTAAAACTTGACTTCCTTCCCCCTCTTTCTGCGGTTCCTAAAATTTATTTTTAATATCATCCGCATATTCAAATTAACTTAACTTACTCATTTATTTATCTTTCTTTAAAAAATGTACTCTTATGTAACTGCAGGTTATTACAATAATCCTGCCAGTGTTTTTAATCTCTTTACAATTTATTTGTAAATATTCAATAAACCATTTCCATTCTTTTTTTTAAAAAACCTTTGTTATCTTGATTTCTTATTCTTCTGGTAAGTTTTGCCATTTCTGCACATGCCATACATTTTTGTATCCATTTTTCCTTTGCTGGGATTTCTTCTTCTTCTTTCTGTGAAGGGAGGGAAACTTAACTGAACTTGACTTTGTGTTTGTGGGAGGGGGGTTATTGGTTTGTTTTTCTTTTATTATGTATTTTGTATTCTCATTTTGTATTTTTCTGTTGTGAACTTCTCTGGGATCTTCAAATGAAGAGTGGTATACAAAATTAGGAAATAATAATGCCAATTCCTACTGTACAAAGGTAAAATTCACTTGCATTGCTCCTTCTACTTTTGCCTCTGGCTCCTGCCTGGCAAAAAAAAAAAAAGTTTCCACCACCCTTCCTCCTAGCAGTACATTTCACAGAATTAAACTATTTATTTATGTATAATGAACTGGGACTGTAGGCTACATTCCAAGAGCCTTTCTCGTGCCACTATTCCAAGAGTTTGAAATGATGCTAATGAAAAATATGAGGAACAAATGCAAGCTTTTGTTTATTAGAGATATGTGATGCTGGTAGTCTGTCCCCATCAGGAGAAAACATGAAATCATCCGAAATCTTCCAGAGTGAAAAAAATAAATAAGGAGCTGCTCATTGAAGCCATCGCATTAGGTACCAGATTCAAATGCCTGAATTCTCCTGCCTTTGCAAATGCCGGAAAAGACCGAGAAGGAAAGCAGGGGTCTGAGAAAAAGGGTGGTGCCCTGCCTTGCGTTTCTTGCCTCGCTTAAAGATCTGCAAATCCTTTTTCCATCTCACTCTCTCGGGAGAGACATGTGCTGACTGCAAGGTTTTCTAGCCTATGGAGCACTTTGCTTCTTTTCAACAGAAAAAAAGTAAGCTCAGATTCCAGCTTTGACGCTCACTTCATTAAAAAAAAACTTTAGCCGAGACATTTCTACCCCGTAGCACAGTTATGACGTTGTGCCTGCGTTGGGGCCTGGTGAGGTCAAGCTGTGCAAACAGTGAGCTGAAGAAGCCATTCATGAATCCAAAGGGTCAG
Organism: Podarcis melisellensis; assembly: GCF_964234715.1. Lineage (NCBI taxonomy): Eukaryota > Metazoa > Chordata > Lepidosauria > Squamata > Lacertidae > Podarcis > Podarcis melisellensis. The sequence goes on along the minus strand of NC_138546.1, from coordinate 37,107,623 downwards.
ACGTAGGGAGCTAAGGGATTGTTGTTTAGTCGTTTAGTCGTGTCCGACTCTTCGTGACTCCATGGACCAGAGCACGCCAGGAACTCCTGTCTTCCACTGCCTCCCGCAGTTTGGTCAAACTCATGCTGGTAGCTTTGAGAACACTGTCCAACCATCTTGTCCTCTGTCGTCCCCTTCTCCTTGTGCCCTCCATCTTTCCCAACATCAGGGTCTTTTCCATGGAGTCTTCACTTCCCATGAGGTGGCCAAAGTATTGGAGTCTCAGCTTCAGGATCTGTCCTTCCAGTGAGCACTCAGGGCTGATTTCCTTCAGAATGGATAGGTTTGATCTTCTTGCAGTCCATGGGACTCTCAAGAGTCTCCTCCAGCACCATAATTCAAAAGCATCACTTCTTTGGCGATCAACCTTCTTTATGGTCCAGCTCTCACTTCCATACATCACTACTGGGGAAAACCATAGCTTTAACTATACGGACTTTGTTGGCAAGGTGATGTCTCTGCTTTTTAAGATGCTGTCTAGGTTTGCCATCGCCTTTCTGCCAAGGAGCAGGCGTCTTTTAATTTTGTGGCTGCTGTCACCATCTGCAGTGATCATGGAGCCCAAGAAAGTAAAATCTCTCACTGCCTCCATTTCTTCCCCTTCTATTTGCCAGGAGGTGATGGGACCAGTAGCCATGATCTTAGTTATTTTGATGTTGAGCTTCAGACCATATTTCGCGCTCTCCTCTTTCACCCTCAATAAAGGGTTCTTTAATTCTTCCTCACTTTCTGCCATCAAGGCAGACCTACCCAGTTAGAAAGACTTGTTGAAACAAAGGATGTCTTTATCATAGGAAGATAGCAGGCTGCTTCACACTGGGTCTGACAATTGGTCCATCTTGCTCAGAATTGTCTACTCTGACTGATAGTTGCTCTCCAGAGGACATCCCTGGCTATACCTGGAGATGCTGAGGATTGAACCTGAGACCTTCTGCACTCAAGGCAGATGCTCCACCACTAGGGATGAGAGAATATCTTGATTTGGGTTTCTCTTGGGTTCTTGCTTTTTCCAATCTTAAATTCAGTTCTCCACATCAATTTGCAATTTACCCGTATTTTTCTCTCTATAAGACACACCAGACCACAAGATGCACCTAGTTTTGGGAGGAGGAAAAGAAGAAGAAAAAAATTCTGAATCTCAGAAGCCAGAACAGCAAGAGGGATCGCTGCGCAGTGAAAGCAGCAATCCCTCTTGCTATTCTGGCTTCTGTGATAGCTGCGCAGCCTGCACTCACGTCATAAGTCGCACACACATTTCCCCTTAATTTTTAAGAGGGAAAAAGTGAGTCTTATAGAGCAAAAAATACGGTATTTTTATTCTTTAAGGACCCCATGAAAAAGTATCAGCATCTTCATGTAACTTCCTCCTGTTGTGCACACGCTTTGCATGCATTGACCAAGCAGTTGCCCCTAACATAATGCATTATTGCCCATCAATTTCAGTGGGTCTGCTCTGGGTAAGAGGTCCGGAGGGTGGCAACACGAGAACAGGGCCTTCTCTGCAGTGGCTCCCCATCTGTGGAATGCTCTCCCCAGGGAAATTCGCCGGGTGCCTTCATTATACACCTTTAGGTGCCAGGCAAAAACGTTCCTCTTTAACCAGGCCTTTAGTTCATTTGACTGACATCCTATGCCCTTTTAAAATGTGGCTGCTTTTTTTGGGGGGGGTGTTATTGGGTTGTCCTTTTTATTTTCACTATGTATTTTGTGGTTTTATATCTTTTCTGGTTTTATTCTGTGAGGCCCCTGGATATAGGGAGGTATATAAATTCAATAAATAAATAAATAAATAAAATAACACAGCAACACGTACCAGTTTCTTGAAACACGCTTTCGAGGTCTCTGCTGCTGGGAACGATTTCAGATTCTGTTTATTCTGCCGAAGCAAACACAACCAAATGCCAAAGCTCTTTTGTCATTGACTTTCCACTTCTTACAGTTTAGAATTATCATCTCCAGAGCCTATGCCCACAGAGTTTATACAAGAGAGGGTGGTGATTCATGCTATCTAACTGGAAATTGCCCAGTCATGGGTTGTTTGTATGTAGAAGGGTCTACTTAACTTAACCATCATCCTCTCTCTCTCTCTCTCTCTCTCTCTCTCTCTCTCTCTCTCTCTCCCCTCCCATGTGCACCTTTTGTCCCTTGTGTGTTTACACACAGTTTCAGAACTGCTCCGCATACTGGAAACAGGAGCAGATAGGACAGGGCTTTCCAAAAGGTGTGTCATGACTCTTCCCTATGGCTGGAAAGGGGTTCATTTAACCTCCGGTTTTCTAGTAAAACTGAATGACTATATAAAGGTAAAGGTAAAAGGACCCCTGACCATTAGGTCCAGTTGTGACCGACTCTGGGGTTGTGGCGCTCATCTCGCTTTATTGGCCGAGGGAGCCGGCGTACAGCTTCCGGGTCATGTGGCCAGCATGACTAAGCCGCTTCTGGCGAACCAGAGCAGCGCACGGAAATGCCGTTTACCTTCCCGCCAGAGCGGTACCTATTTATCTACTTGCACTTTGACGTGCTTTCGAACTGCTAGGTTGGCAGGAGCAGGGACCGAGCAACGGGAGCTCACCCCGTTGCAGGGATTCGAACTGCCGACCTTCTGACTGGCAAGTCCTAGGCTCTGTGGTTTAACACACAGTGCCACCCGCGTCCCTGAATGATTGTATAGTGCACGTCTAAAAAGTGAGTCACCAACACTGGGCACATTCATTCACATCACACATTTAAAGTGCTATGATGACACTTTAAACAGTGATGTCTTCCAACACCCAAAGAATTCTGGGAGCTGTAGTTTGTTAAGGGTGCTGAGAGTTGTCAGCAGACCCCTAGTCCCCTCTGAGTTCTATGATTCTCAGAGCTTCCTTTGAAGAGGGATCGATTGTTCAACCACTCTGAGAACTGTAATTCTGGGAAGGGAATAGGGGACCTCCTAACAACTTTCAGCACCCTTAACAAACTACAGCTCCCAGAATTCTTTGCGGGATGGAATACATCACTGTTTAAAGTGTCATCATAGCACTTTAAACGTGTGATGTGAAAGTAAACCCCCTGGCTTCTTGGGAATATAGGAAGCAGAGTCAGACCATTGGTCCATTTAGTTCAGTATTGTCAGCTCTGGCTGGCAGCAGCTCTCCAGGGTTTCAGGCAGGGTTCTCTCCCAATCCTACCTTGAAGAGCCGGGGATTGAACCTGGGACCTTCTAGATGCAAGGCAGGTGCTCTGCCAGTGAGCTATAGCCCTTCACTTGTGACACCAGAGGCTCCTCTCAGGGATATTCCCTGGACATCCGCCTCTCCTTTCAAGACGAGCCTTTAGCTCTTTTATTTGTGGAAATATGAAGTTAAATATGCAGGTGCTATTGAGAAAGACATCACCTCCCAGTAGTTCTGGCCTGTTAGTGCAAAAGGTCCTAGCTATGTGCTAGGCCATTAAAAAAAATATGCATGCAATTACATTTTGTTTCATTAATTTTTGATAGAATTAAAAACAGAAAAAGGCTGCTTCTAGGCTAGCACATTTATTATGGCCCAAGCTTTCATGCAATACAGTCCACTCGATCAGATACATTAAGCATTAGCTTCACTTGAGAGGAATCTATATAGCCATGATTGAAGAGAGTGTGGGGAGCTACAAGCAGTGAGGAAAAAGGGGGATGAAATGCTCAAAGCACAGATGCTGGTGGTTGCTGCCATGATTTCACACCTGTTTAAACTTAACTGAAGCCAATGGGGTTCCCTCCAGACATGGGTGGCGCTGTGGTCTAAACCACTGAGCCTCTTGAGCTTGCCGATCAGAAGGTTGGCGGTTTGAATCCCCATGATGGGGTGAGCTCCCGTTGCTCTGTCCCAGCTCCTGCCAACCTAGAAGTTCAAAAGCACACCAGTGGAAGTAGATAAATAGGTACCACTGCGGCGGGAAGGTAAACGGCATTTCTATGCGCCCTGGCTTATTTCATGGTGATCCGTTGCACCAGAAGTGGTTTAGTCACGCTGGCCACATGACCTGGAAAGCTGCCTGTGGACAAACACCGACTCCCTCGGCCTGAAAGCGAGATGAGCACCGCAACCCCATAGTCACCTTTGACTGGACTTAACTGTTCAGGGGTCCTTTACCTTTTACCTTACCTCCAAATTTATACACCGCTTGCTTGAAACACCCCCCCCCAAGAAAATCAAGAAAAATTCAGAACCATATTTTAAAACATGGGGGGGGGGATGTCTGAGTAATCATTCCCAAACTGTATGTCAGATTACACCTGCATGTCACATGAGAGAGCTGCATAGCTGTCAACTTTCCCCTTTTCTTGCAAGGAATCCTATTCAGAATAAGGGAATTTCCCTTAAAAAAAGGAAAATGTTGACAGCTATGGAGAGCTGTCCATGGATGAAGATAATGTGATAATTGTTGATGTGGTTCATAACAATCAATCCCCCTCTTAGCTTGGTGTATCCATTTTCTGAGGAGGCTTCCCGCTACTTCTCTGTGTGATCAAGGGCTCTGGTCTAACCTTCCCATTATTCCCTGGGTGCTGGTGGTGGTGGAGGGACAGCAACCCAGTTAGCAACGACACTGCTGTTGTGCAAAGCCTTATTGCGAGGTCTGCTGACCTTTGCCCCAGGGCAGCGAAACGTCTGGCTGAGTAGATGAGGCCAGGCCAGATGACATGATATAAGGCGGCTTCCTGTGTTTCGATGCACAGAAACATTGGGAAACCTTTAATCCTGTCTTATTCTCCCCCCTCCGCTACCTCCCAACAAGGTGAAGGAATTCCACACAGAAGTCAATACGTCAATTAGATTCTAGTGGGAGGCGATGGTCTAAACAGAGACAGTTTCAGTGGGAAGACTCGAGAAACAAGGGAGATAGAGGGAAAGGTTGCATAAACATTTACTTAAGCCTTGTGTAGTCCAGGGTTAAAGGCCAGCTAGTTTTTGCTCAGCAAGAAAACGAGGAAAGGTTTTTTGCTGTTGCTGCTTCTGTTGTTTCCTGCATTTACCAGGGCGCAGGGGGCAGAATTATCTCGGAAGCTGTGTGCCGGAGATTCTAGAAGGAGGCTGTGATGCTACGTTCACTGCCAGTGGGTTAAGATTTATGGTAGCAACAAGTTCAGGAGAGAGCAACGCTTTTTGAACGCTAATGGAGATGTCACTTCTCAGCATGCCTTTGTCAGCTGCAAAGTCTGAATCATAAAAACCTGGATCTTAGATTGCAGCAGCAATGCCAAGGAGCCGGGGCTTACTCATTTTAGCTTCATCATCATCAGAATAAATTGCCGTTCGCAAACAGCATGCTATCCAGATTTGATTCCCCTCAAAGCAACGCAGAGATTCCTAATATTTGCAAAGGGAGCTGAGGTGAGTAACTAGGGTGGCCAAGTGCCACCCTTTTAAAGAGGACAGTCATTTACAGTGGTACCTCGAGTTAAGTACTTAATTCGTCCCGGAGGTCCGTTCTTAACCTGAAACTGTTCTTAACCTGAAGCACCACTTTAGCTAATGGGGCTTCCTGCTGCCGCCGCGCCGCCGGAGCACGATTTCTGTTCTCATCCTGTAGCAAAGTTCTTAACCTGAAGCACTATTTCTGGGTTAGCGGAGTCTGTAACCTGAAGTGTATGTAACCCGAGGTAACACTGTATTTAAAAGGTTGTCAGAGAACAACACCCTCTTCAAAGGAGTTCTGTGCTTAAATGGTTGTCCTAGTCCTGTTTAAAGACACCCCAAAGATGAGAAAACAGAAGCTCTGAAAGTGGCCAACTGATCTGATCAGCAGCACAGGAGACCGAACCCGCACCCAGGTCTCTTGGTCACAGACTGCTTCCAGACAACATGTTTACTGAGCACTGTTTGCTGTTTATTTAACTATTGCCTTATACTGAGTCAGTTCATTAGTCCAACCAGCTTGGTATTGTTGACACGGATTGGCAGCTTCTCTCAAGGGTTTCGGAAGGGGTTTTTCCCCCGCCCTAACTGCAGACACCAGGGATTAAACCTGGAACCTTTTGCATTCAAAGTGCATGCTCTGCGACCGAGCTACAGCCTTTCCCCCAAGATATTCTGCTAACGTCAGGCATGTCACTTAAGCTGAACTGGAACTTACCTGTCATGCCCTTTTTTGGCTTATGTTTCCACCCTCCCACTCCCAAGATGATGTCACAATATATAAACATACTGTTCCAAGCCACCGCAATCTCTGAGCAGTATGAGATTCCAGGGGTCCCCACAGGGGCTGTGTTTCCTTTGGAAATGGGGCACAGTGGAGACTGTGGTGTCTTTATGATATATGGTTTATTTACATATATATATATATATATGCAACCTGAGTCTAGATAAGTGTATCCCAAACTTGGGTCTCCAGCTGTTTTTGAACTACAACTCCCATCATCCCTAGCTAGCAGGAGCAGTGGTCAGGGATGATGGGAACTATAGTACAGAAACAGTTGGGAGACCAAAGCTTGGGAAACACTGGTCTTGATGAATGAGAATCTCAGCACTGCACCCCATACAGAGGGTCCCTTGTTATTTCCATAGGCGCAGCCAGCTTGGGGCTAAAGACAGAGAAATCTGCCATGCTCTCCCTCTTTGTTACAGCCTGTCTCAGTCCGCCCACATGGTGTTCTGCCCTGCCCTTCCTTTTCCTTCTCTCTGCTAACCCAGTGATACTATTTCCCTCCAAGCAACATCATCCAAACCTGAAATCCTAAACCCTTCTTGTCTCTAACACACAGCTGGAGGAGGGAGCCCACCTCTCCTTGTCTTATACCTCATTGCCCTCTTAATGCCTTCCTTGACAAGTCAATGACTGGTCATCATCAGCCTTCAGTTCTTCAATGACCCACACTCAGCTAGCTCTGCTAAGCTGGCCTGGCTCCTTATCATAAGCTGAATCCAGGGGTTTCTGTGTTCCGCATGGTTTAGTCAAACCTTGATTAATTCCCACTTATACTAAACCCAAGAATTATGGGTGACTTGCACACACAAATTCTGGCCATAGCTGTCAACCGTCCCTTATTTGGCGGGAAAGTCCCTTATCCCAGCGCCGTTTCCCGTTGCTGTCCCTTATTGATGATGTCCCTTAAATTTCCCGGGTTTCAAAGGAAGCAGCTCCTCTCCCTATCTCCCTGCTGGCCAGGGAGGAGGGAGGCTCCAATTGTGTTGCTTGGCTGCGTTGCTCACCCAATAAGGAGTCTAAGAACGACTGGGGGGTGAAGCTTGCATGCCTTGTGCCGATCAAATCGGCCGCATTGCCTGGGGACTCGCCTTTGCTCAGCTCTTCCCAGCGGAGAGGTGACGGTGGTTTCCCTTGCTGCATCCCCTTTGCCGGGTTGCTGCGCTGTGGGAACCACCGCTTGAGGCTTCGTTTGGCTGCTGGCTGGGCTTTCTGCCTTTGGCTCGGAGGGGCTCAGAAGTTGAACATACCTGTGCTCTGAAAATCCCTTATTTTGGCTGCTGATCCCTTATTTTCAAGGCTGCGGATCCCTTATTTTCAAGGCTGCGGGTCCCTTATTTTCAAATCTGTAAGTTGACAGCTATGATTCTAGCACCTTTTCAATAACCTCGTGTGGTAGGCTAAGCTAATAGACACTGATGGACCCAAATCTACCCAGTGAGCTTCATGGCTGAATGGGGATTTTAACCCTTGCTTCTCAGGTCCTAGTCTGGCCCAATACCCACTATACCACACTGGTTCTTCTAGATTATCATGAATGAGCCTTGGGTCTTAAGCACATCCTTTCCCCGCTCCTTCTCTCACATACAAGAGAGACATAAGTGTGTGATAATGGTTTGCTCCTTGGCAGAGCACCAGGAATGGTTTGTTTTCACTAACTTTGGTTAGAACAAACCACAGTTTCCGGAGTCCCTACAGTTTGATCCTTGGCAGAGGGACCCAATAGATGCTGCTTTGTTTTCAGTAACTTTGGTTAGAACAAACCACAGTTCCCAGAGTTTGTGTGTAATGAAGAACTGTAGTTTTTGGTAATGTGAAAATTGAAGCTTTCTTTGCCCCGCTCTCATGGCTTGCTGTGCCTTCTCCAAGATGATATAAACCTAGGGGTAGGGAACTGTCAGTCTGCAGGCCACAACTGGCCCACAAAGCCTCTCTGAATGGCCCACAAGCTGCCTGCTCTGTTTTCTGGTGGCCTCAGCAGCAGCAGTAGCAACAACACTTACATGTAAGAAATTAGCACCGCAGTGTAGAGTCTTGGGAGAGGGGGGCAGTCAGCAGGGGGGCTTCTGGAAAAACAGAAACAAGCAAACCACACAGACGTTTGTCCAGTAGAGGCACAGCTTCAGGTTCTCTGGCCCTGATCTGCACCTGAAAAGCACTTCTTGGTTCTTTAGTAACAGTCATCAGTGGTCCAAACTGCTTCTGTCCTTGCAGAAGTGCTCAGCTGTTGTTATGTACTGAGCTGAATCCTAGAACAATAGGATCCAGAATGCAGCAGTCTGATTGGTCCGCAGGAGCCACCCAATCCAGCTCTAGGTGGAAGTGAATCAGCGACCTGATTGGCTTGCAGGAGCAGCTAATCAGGCTCCTGGATGAAGTGAATCCGCAACCTCATTGGCCTACAGGAGCAGCCCGGAATGAGCCAATCACGCGGGGCCCATTGTGTAAATAATGTATATATAGCTAGACGTTTTGGGGAAAGTTTCATTCATTGCTATTACGAGCAGAATAAAGAACATGAGATTCACACTCAACTCCGAGTATATTTCAGCTGTCCTTGCCAAGTTTTGCTCACCCTTCTCTTGACAGCAACGGGAGCTGGAGTGAAGGCACCACAGTTCAGCTGTGGCATGGCAAGTAGGTTTTAATGGATATGAAAATTTGGCTGTCCCCATTTTCCCCATCACCCAAGATCAAGGGAAGTGTTGTTATGCCAACATTTTAGCAGAGAAGCGCACCTGTCCACATTTACTAGCTGAAAAAGGGGCAGAAGAGGGTGGCATTTCTCTCTGTGATTTTGAATCAAGGGTGTGTATGTTATGATGCACACCCTCCAACAGTTCTCCAATGAAAATAGGGACGTCCTATTCTATAATAGCAGGGCTTCTCCTCAGCAGCAACGCAACAGAACTCAGTTCTGGCACCTCTCTGGTGGGCACCACTGCCATTATAAGAGGAGCGGGTGAAAAGGGAGCGGGTCTAAACCACTGTGGTCTAAACCACTGAGCCTCTTGGGCTTGCTGATTAGAAGGTTGGCGGTTCGAATCCCCACAACGGGGTGAGCTCATGTTGCTCTGTCCCAGCTCCTGCCAACCTAGCAGTTCAAAAGCACGCCAGTGTGAGTAGATAAATAGGTACCACTGCGACGGGAAGGTAAGCGGTGTTTTTGTGCACTCTGGTTTCTGTCACGGTGTCCCTTGCACCAGAAGCGGTTTAGTCATACTGGCTACATGACCTGGAAAACTGTGGACAAATGCCATCTCCCCCGGCCTGAAAAGCGAGATGAGCACCACAGCCCATAGTTGCCTTTGACTGGACTTAACCGTGACAAGTCCCAGAGTGCACGGAAAATGCCATTTACCTTCCCACCACAGCGGTACCTATATCTACTTGGACTGGTGTGCTTTCTAACTGCTAGGTTGGCAGAAGCTGGGATAGAGCAATGGGAGCTCACCCCGTTGTGCAGATTCGAACCACCGACCTTCCGATCAGCAAGTCCAAGAGGCTCAGTGGTTTAGACCACAGGGCCACCCGTGTCCCTTCAGCATTAATACTGGTGTAGGAATACAGTGTGCCATAGTTAATGCCATAAAGGAAGGGAGTGGGGATTTGTGCACAGGAGGGAGTGAAAGCATGCAAACCTGTGGTATTCTCCTGGTTCTGTGTAAGCGATTGGGACTGCTTATGCCTGCACCAGGTCGGATGCTCTTACGTTCAGCAGATTTTACTGCTCACTGCTTCAGATTTTCCCCTGACCTTACAATGCACGATGCTGTGGAATCAAAGGTTTCTCATGTGATCTAACCATAATTGAGGCCTCCAGTTCCAGAAACATGTTCAGCATTATGATTTATTTCTGGGTTTGCAGTTGAAACTCAGATCATGTGAAATCTGCTCCTGTTTATATTGTGTCTTGAGCAGCCCAGAGCAACCCTCTGTCAAGGGACAGGACAATGGCAAGGCAAGGTCATCACACTTGGTACAGTGCTGCGATTTGTCACTTTGTAGTAGTATCTCAACTAAGCATCTCTGTTCCACACATTTAATCTGGGTGGGTGGGCGGCAGAAATGCACTCTGAACATGCTCAGGAGCCTTTCCCATCTGTTCTTATTTCATTTGTTCTAGGATTGAGCCCTGGCAGTCAAAACATGCCAGGGCTCAGTCCTGATGAGTCATTGCACAAATTGTGAACATTGGTGGTGGTTAATTACACCTCAAATGACTGCAGGCACAACTAGGAATGGGCAATTTCAGTTTCTTATTTGCCCAGTCTGAAATTCAGTTTCCACATCGGTTTGCAATTAAAACAAAAAATTAAAACAAAAAGTCCTAATCCCAACTCTCCCAAAATTTTGTTCACGTTTTAGTATCATTTTTATAGAATTCACCTCACTGCACTTATAGAAAGCAAAGGACAAAATTGAGCACATTTATGGCCCATTAGCTTAAACGGAAGAGTTAAGTTAAATAAATTCTTCAATGCCATGGAAGTCAACAGGATTAAAATTATTTAGCATGGGCTGAATTATGGCCTCAGCGTGAAGAGTGGAGGAGGAGATAATTAAATGTGGTGGGCTTAAAAAAAATTTTTTTTTTAGCTTACCAAACTCTTTAAAGTCACCTGACTGGTTATTAATGCATACTAAGCACGCAATTAGCTTTTCAGAAGTCAATTTCAGGAAATTGTGTGAAGCAAACTGGAAAATTAACTGGGTAATTTACAAAAAACAACACACTTGGTTTTCTCTCCACACAAACACCCCACATTCATCTACTGGGGCAAAAGAGGAGGAACCTACATGTAAAGACAATGATAAATGAGCATTTTGAAGACAAAGGCTACTTCTTAGGGGGAGAAACTTTGATCTCAGAGTCGCTCAGTCATTTAAAAAAAATGTTTTGCATGTTCATCAACATATCTATCTCAGGAAGCAGCCAAGAGGCAAAGGTTTTGTTAAGGTGATTCCAAATTGAGCTCCTACTGAGGATCATTGTTTGTTAGCCACAAGTAAGGTTGCACTGGAAGCTTTTGCTGTGCTCCTTGAAAATCTGAATGGACCCCCCCCCCCCGAATATATATTAGGAAAGGCTTTGTAAAACCAATCCCGTCTGCTCTCTTAAACTTCTGTCCAAAACTGCTGAAAATTATCTGGCAAGATAAAAATTCATTCAGTTTGGCAAGAAGGGACGGTTTGCGAAGGCTGTGGTTCAGTGGTAGAGCACTCGTGCTTTTCATGTTTAAAAGGGCCAAGGATTAATCCCCAACAAACAACATAGCCTCAGCAAGCAGGTGAAAAGCTGGCAACCCTCTAGATCTAAGGGTGGAATTGAATATTCTAGAACATTTCTCTGATGAAAATAAGGAGATCCTATTCAATAATAATAATAATAATAATAATAATAATAATAATAATAATAATGGGACATGGGGAGCACTGTGGTCTAAACCACAGAGCCTCTTGGGCTTGACCTGGGAAGCTGTCTGTGGACAAATGCTGGCTCCTTACATCATCATCATCATCATCATCATCATACCCTGCCCATATGGCTGGGTTGGCCCAGCCACTCTGAGAATCTTCCAATACATATAAAAACATAATATATCATCAAACATTAAAAACGTCCCTATACAGGGCTGTCTTCAGATGTCTTCTAAAGGTTGTATAGTTACTTATCTCCTCGACTCTGGTGTCGCATAACTCCATCCCCTCTGATCAAAATACGGACATCCTATCATACCCACCTAAATTTCTCTGATGAGATTAGGGATGTTCTAAGGAAAAGTGGGATATTCCAGGATCAAATCAGAAACCGGGATGGCTTCTGTAAATTCGGGACTGTCCCTGGAAAATAGGGACACTTGGAGGGTCTGATACTTTTCCCCAGTGAGCACCATGATCACACACACAAAAAATGAACAATCACACATACATACAGACATTTCCCTTCCAGTACAGTGGTACCTCAGGTTAAGAACTTAATTTGTTCCAGAGGTCCGTTCTTAACCTGAAACGGTTCTTAATCTGAAGCGTGCTTTAGCTAATGAGGCCTCCTGCTGCAGCTGTGCCGCTGGTGCGCAATTTCCGTTCTTATCCTGGGACAAAGTTCTTAACCTGGAGCAACCACTTCCTAGTTAGCGGAGTTTGTAACCTGAAGCGCCTGTAACCTGAGGTACCACTGTACACAATCTGCTGATAAGCAAAACTAACCATTTTGAGGATGTGTGTGGGTTTTTTTTTAGAAAACCTGCTGATAAGCAAAGCAATTTTTATTTTTATTTTTAAAGTACTGTAATGATTATTTCAGAATTTGCCAGAACAACCAGCCAGAGGGGGGCAGGCAAGGGTAAACCTGGCTACCTTGGCTGATGAGATGTCTTCTTTGGAAAGCAGCGGGCTGGAACCTTGTAAAACATGGCAACATCCTGAGGATAGAACAACAGGTTGCAACTATCATAAACAATTACTTGCAAGTGCATAATGCTTACATGTACAGGCAGTGGACCGACACTTGCCTGCTGTGAAACTTAAATGCTAGAAATCTCTTTGACTAAGTAATGCATTTTCTTTACAGTAAAGAAATGTCAAGTGGGGACTATAAGAGCCAACAGCACCACCACTGCAATTGTCACTTTGCAAGCAAACAGAAACATAACTCAAATTACTATAAAATGAATTAACGTAGTATTGAAAATATACATACATACACACATGCATGATCACTAAGTTTATTGTAAACAAACTATATGGGTGTATATTATGCCAGAAGTTGTGTTATGTACTGAGTTGAATAGGATCCAAAAGGCAGCAGTCTGATTGGTCCTAGAACAATAGGATTCAGAATGCAGCAGTCTGATTGGTCCTAGAACAATAGGATTCAGAATGCAGCAGTCTGATTGGTCCTAGAACAATAGGATTCAGAATGCAGCAGTCTGATTGGTCCTAGAACAATAGGATTCAGAATGCAGCAGTCTGATTGGTCCACAGGAGCCACCTAGGTGGAAGTGAATCCGCAACCTAATTGGCCTACAGGTGAATCCTGGAACTAGCCAATCACGTGGGGCCCATTGTGCAAATAATGTAGATAAAGCAGACATTCTGGGGGAACTTCCATTCCTCCTCACCACCACGAGCTGAATAAAGCACATGAAATCCACTCTCGACTCCGAGTATATTTCAATATGTTTAGCCACACTCTCTACTGGCATACAGACCACGTACGATTGGCCAAGGGTGAATATACCCTGCCAGGGCAAAAAGGGTTAGCCACACCAGTCTTAAAAGAACCATTTATTCCCAGTTGTTAGACAAAAATGGCACTGCTTCTCACATGTCTGAGGAAGCAGAGTGCGGCCTATGGAAGCTTACGCCAAGAATAAAGATGCCAGTTCTTTCAAGGTGCCACAAGAGCTTTAGTTTTCACGATAACAGCTGAAAATGCGTTTTCTTGGATTGCTTTTCTGTGCAACTGGTTCCACATATTTAGGTATTACTTGTTAATATAAATAATTCAACACAATTCAAAGTGTTGGTGCTGACCTGTAAAGCTCTAAATGGCCTCAGTCCAGTATACCTTAAGAAGCATTTCCACCCCCATCATTCTGCCTGGACACTGAGGTCCAGCGCCGAGGGCCTTCTGGCAGTTCCCTCACTGCAAGAAGCCAAGTTACAGGGAACCAGGCAGAGGGCCTTCTTGGTAGTGGCACCTGCCCTGTGGAACGCCCTCCCACCAGATGTCAAAGAGAAAAACAACTGCCAGACTTTTAGAAGACATCTGAAGGCAGCCCTGTTTAGGGAAGCTTTTACTGTTTGACGGCGGGGTATAAATAAATAAATTGTTGTTGTTGTTGTTGTTGTTAATCCTGCCAATGCTCTAAGGAGCTCTAGGTGGCAAATAGGTGCCCTTTCATCCTTGCAACCATACAAGGTACATTAGGCTGAGAAACCGTGGCTGGCCCAAGATCACGCCATTGTGCCACTGAGCACAAAGTCTAAGGGGGATACTTTATGTGCTGGGAAGATCCTTTGGGAGGGAGTCCAATCAGGCCACTTGCTATCTTGTAGGTATGCAGTACGGCAGCTGGTGGTCTTTATATCTTGCTTCATATTTTGCCCTGTACTTAAGATTAAAATGCATGACACGGGCGTGTAGAATCAGCTGACTCCTTGACCTCTTCCATCCTCGAGGGCCAACACTGGCAGGTAGGTGAGGCAATGACATCAAGAAGCGAGTTTTTCTTTGCTCGTGCAGCTAGAAATCAAATTGTGCAGGCGAAAGTGCTATGTGCCCAGTGACCAGTGTGCTCAGAAAGCCATCTAAGGGCTGCTGTGACTGTCGACACTTGCCACTGTCGGTGCATGCAAATCCCGCTTTCAGCAAGGAGCCATGTCTTTACCTGCCCTACACTCTACAGCAGAGCTTTCCAAGATTTTAATGTTGGCAACACACTTTTTAGACATTTCATCATTTTGTGACACAGCGGGTGGCGCTGTGGGTTAAACCACAGAGCCTAGGACTTGCCGATCAGAAGGTCGGTGGTTTGAATCTCCGCGACGGGATGAGTTCCCGTTGCTTGGTCCCTGCTCCTGCCAACCTAGCAGTTCGGAAGCACATCAAAGTGCAAGTAGATAAATAGGTACCGCTCCGGGGGGAAGGTAAACGCGTTTCCGTGTGATGCTCTGGTTCGCCAGAAGTGGCTAAGTCATGCTGGCCACATGACCCGGAAGCTGTACGCCGGCTTCCTCGGCCAATAAAGCAAGATGAGCACCGCAACCCCAGTGTCGGTCACGACTGGACTTAATGGTCAGGGGTCCCTTTACCTTTACCTACCGTAATTGAGTTTTACTAGCAAGCCGGAGGTTATACAAACCCCTTTACAGCCCCAAGAGGAGGGTAGGGAGTGTTCGTGAAACACACCTTACACAGTGCAGCCGACACACTGTGTCGCAACACACATATCAGCCAAGGGTCTGTGGCTCATTTGATACGGCCTCACAGACCAAACTGGTTGTCCTGATTTGGCCTGAAGACTCACTACCACCATGGTATGGCTTCATTTTTGGTCTGTTCATCATAATGCACCAATGGTGATGTTTTGGCTGCGGACACATTTAAAGCACACAATTTCCCCCACCAAGGAATTACTGGGAGCGGCCGCCGAGACCACATAACTCTGGTCTTGAAAGACCTACACTGGCTCCCTGTACATTTCCGAGCACAATTCAAAGTGCTGGTGCTGACCTTTAAAGCCTTAAATGGCCTCGGTCCAGTATACCTGAAGGAGCGTCTCCACCCCCATTGTTCTGCCCAGACACTGAGGTCCAGCGCTGAGGGCCTTCTGGCAGTTCCCTCACTGTGAGAAGCCAAGTTACAGGGAACCAGGCAGAGGGCCTTCTTGGTAGTGGTGCCTGCCCTGTGGAACACCCTCCCACCAGTTGTCAAAGAGAACAACAACTACCAAACTTTTAGAAGACATCTGAAGGCAGCCCTGTTTAGGGAAGCCTTTAATGTTTGATGTATTGCTGTATTTTAAAATTTGGTTGGAAGCTGCCCAGAGTGGCTGGGGAAGCCCAGCCAGATGAGCGGGGTATAAATATTATTATTATTATTATTATTATTATTAATCCTGGGAACTCTGACAGGCAGGGATCCTCCATAGCTCTTTTCTGGTGTTGGCCACGATTGAATCATGGACCTTCTGCCTGCGTGCAAAGACACCTGTCATTTTGAACCGTCAGGGAAGGCAGCAAAGGACTTCGTGAAATGCGTCTGTTAAATAGATAATACAGATACAAAAAGCTGCAGCTCAGCCCTGCCTAGGAGCAAATATTCTTCAGGGATGAGATGCTCAGGCGTGTTCCCAGCTTTAATCCAGAAGCGAGCGCGAGTCGTCCACCATCCGAGGCTTGCAGGCACTAAGCTCTGCAACTGCGCGATGCCGGCATTCTTTGTCTGCTCCAGGCTACAAAGTGTCGCTGAGGAACCCGCCCCTTTCCCTGCCCCAAAGGCTCCTCCCTCCTCTTTGCCAGCCCAAAGTGCACGTGGCTCCCAAAGGCGGAGCCAGAACCTCCGGCAAAGGAAGCCACGCCCCCTCCTCCGCCAGCGACTTGAATGGAAAGCAGCGCGCATCCCTCCCACTCCGTCCGTACAAACCCTAAAACGGTGGGAGAGGGAGGCGACCTGTGCGCAGGCGCGGGTTAACCAAAAAAATAAATAAAATAAATACAAAACACCCTTCGGGGCGCAAGCGCAGAAGGGCACTCTTCCAATCAGGAGAGTTAGGGATGCTCCCCCCCCCCCTTTGCAAATCGAGAATCTTTGCTGGTTAACAACAAAGAAGCGCTCGCCAGAAATGACTAGTATGAGGCGCAAAGGGTTTTGCTTGCATTTTTTGCAAAGGACTAAAGGATGGGCGTGCCCGCGGTTTCAAGCGGCTGCCTTGGAGGTATTTGTTTTGCTTGGGACGCGCGCTCCTCAGGCCAGCCCGCGACCGCAACTCGCCTTTCTTTTGTGCACGTGTGCACGTGCGAGCACGCGTTCCAAGTTGAGCGTTCTTTGCGCTGCGCCGCAGTTTATGTTTGAAGAAAGAAAGAAAGAAAGAAAGAAAGAAAGAAAGAAAGAAAGAAAGAAAGAAAGAAAGAAAGAAAGAAAGAAAGAAAGAAAGAAAGAAAGAAAGAGAAGGCGTCCCTCTGATCTGTCAAGTCCCCCTGGAGAGGCCACGCCCCTCTGACCTGGAAACCTCTCCCACCCAACGCCCCCGAATGCGAATGGAGAGCGCACGCTGCTTTGCACATGCTCAGAGGTTATCGCTTGACACACACACATACAGACACAAACCCCGTTGCAGGCATCCAAATTAAAAAGGAGGAAAGGTGTGCGTGTGCGCGGAGGGGGGCGGGATCCAGGGCTTCCCCCGGCTGCAATTAAAACCCTGCTTTCTGCTGCAGTTTAGACTGTTCCTCTTTTATTTTCCATCGGAAGGTTAGGCACCCTCTTTTTTTTCTTTTTAAAGGGACACTGTCAGCCCAAGCCACACCCCTCCCGCCTTCCCCTCTGCTGCCGGTGCTGCTCGCAGGAAGCGCCGTGCGTGGCTCTTTGGGCCGGCGCAAATGTCCCTCCACCCATCACCCGGGGCCAGCATTTGATCCTCCCTGCGTAAAAACCACCGCACCCCGAATGGATAGAGCGAGATCCCTTGGGGAACGAGGAGAAACGAGCCCCCTTTTCCCGCTTGGAAACGGATTTGCAAGCGCTCCGTTTGCAATGCCGCAAGAGCCATGAAGTGTCATGTTGGGTCGGCGTTGACTTGATGAATGCGCGGAAGATTTTCTAGGTATACATAGACAGATAGACAGGGTTGCTTTTTCTTTCTTTCTTTCTGGATCTTCTCTCTCTCTTTCCACCCCCCCCTCCTTTATTGTTCTGCATTAGACAACAAAGAAAAGGAGCCTTGCCTTAGAGGGGCGGGGCCAAGCAGCCCAGCCGGCCCGCCCCCCTCCGCCGGGCCCGGCCAATCGGCTCCTCCAGCGGCGCTGTCGGCGGCTCCCCTCGGCTCGCTCGCTTTTCCCGGCCGCTTACGCTGCGGCGCTCTGATTTCTCCTCCCCTCCCCCGCTCCCCTTTCCCCAGCGCTGTCTGGCTGCAGCAGAGGCTCAGACAGAAAAGAGGAGGAGGAGAAAGCGAGCGAGAGAGAGAGAGAGAGAAAGAAAGGGGGAGAGGAGGAGAGGGAGAGAAATCGCTGAGTGAGTGGAAGCTGGGAGGGGCTCCTTAAAGAAACGCCTGCCATCGCGGCCAGCAAAGGAACTCAAGGGGGGGAGCCAAAAGCACCGGAGCGCTTCTCTCTATTCTCTGCACGCGCCCCCCCCGCGCCCCCCCAAGGAGGAGGAGGAGGAAGAAGAAGAAGAAAAAGGGGAAAGCTTGGGGGGAGTCGTGGTGGGGTATTTTTTCCCCCTCATTTTCTTGGAAAGCATCTTATAAACCGGATTGCACTGGAGGGGGGGCTTCTTCTCTTTTTTTTTAAAGCGGCGCGCAAGGAAATTACAATCTGAGCATTTTTGTTTTGTTCTGAGCCAGCATCCAGGATCTGCTTGCCGGGCTTCTCCAACCGCTTCCTCGTCTGCCGTTTGCTGGCCATCTGCCTTGGCTGTTTCCTTTGTGTCTGCTTACCACCTCCCCCCTTCTCCTGGTGTGTGTGTGTGTGAGTGTGTGTTGGTGCTGCTTCCCTTCCCTGCTTCCCTCCCTCCCCACCCCCGCCCCCCACTCCTGATCCGAGAGCGCAGGAGGGAAAGGAAGCGGAGGGCGCGATCCCCCCACATCCACCCGGGACTATGCCCAGCTCCTTGTTTGCCGACATGGAGAGGAATGGGAGCGGAGGAGGCGGCGGTGGTGGAGGAGGAGGCGGGGAGACCCTGGATGACCAAAGAGCCCTTCAGATCGCTTTGGATCAGCTCTCCCTGCTGGGCTTGGACAACGACGAGACGGGCTCCCTTTACGACAACGAGCCGCGCAAGAAGAGCGTGAACATGACCGAATGCGTCCCGGTGCCCAGCTCGGAGCATGTCGCCGAGATCGTGGGCAGGCAAGGTGGGGGCTTGGCTCGACCGTCTTTGTGTGTGTGTGAGATGTGTGGTGGGAATCGAGGGGAGGTATTTTGCTGCTTCTCTCTAGCTGCTGTCTCCTCCCTGGGTTTCTGTGGATGCCTTTTGCCTCCCAGATGCCAACACGGCTCGCCCCCTCGAGTCCAAATTGCAGGCTTGTGATGATGGCTAACCTGGCCGCCTCTTCTCGACACCCTTCTCTCCCTCCCTCCCCCGCCGCCACTTCCACTCTAGACAAAGAAAGTGAAGCAGAGCAGAGGTGGAGGACGCCTTTCGCATCCAGATGTTTGCGACTCATCTCGCAGCACAACCCCTCCCCCTTTTATGCCCCCCCAAAACCCCTTTTGATTTGATTCTATGTGCGCAAAAAATGCAAGCGGATGCTGGTCAGTGCGCGCGCCTTTATTTGTCAATAGTTAGGCATCGATGGGTGGTTCCTTACAGGCAACGGCAAGGAGGTGAACAATGGGGGGGGGGTTAGGTTCAAAGCATCTGCATTACGAAGCGGGTTTCTTCAAGAGGGCTGCTGCTGCTGGTACCTTTTTGTATTTCTCGGTGTGTCTGTGTATGTCATCCCCGTCGGGCTTTCTTCCACCCTCCCTCCCCCAGGTTCCCTTCCCCTCCCCTGGAATGTGCGGAGCACGAGTGTGGATTTATTAATTTTATTATATATATAAAAAGGGGGCGTTGCATATTTGGGTTGCGCGCTTGCGATGGATGCAATGTGGCCGCTCACTTCGCGTCTCATAGCGTGGTTGCGTTGGGTGTGGGGAGGTGTTTTGGTATTGTTGTCTCTCTGCCGCCCCACCCCCCTGCAACTTATTATCTCCGAAATCCTGGGCAAATAACGTTTTGGGGCTTTTTTTGTTTGTTTGTTTGTTTGTTTTGGCCAATGGGAATATTGGTTGGTTGGAGGTGCGGAGATGGGTGTGTTCCTGTGTCAAAAAGCTGGCATGGTTGTGATGACTTGCAAATGGAACTCGACGTGGATGAAATGTTGGACCAAGAGGCAGGTTGGCTTGGTGGCCCCCCCTCGTTCAGCTGCTGCACCCCGAAAAGCTGGAGTAGATGTAACCGTGTTTCCTTCCTCTTTTTCCTCCCTCCCCTCCCCTCTCCCTCCCCCCTCCCCCTGCCTTATCTCAGGTTGTAAAATCAAAGCGTTGCGGGCCAAAACCAACACCTACATCAAGACCCCGGTCCGCGGGGAGGAGCCGCTCTTCGTTGTCACGGGCAGGAAGGAAGATGTGGCCATGGCCCGGAGGGAGATCATTTCGGCGGCGGAACACTTCTCCATGATCCGCGCCTCCCGGAACAAAAACACCGTGCTCAACGGCACGGTGCCCAGCCCGCCCAACCTGCCGGGCCAAACCACCATCCAAGTGCGGGTCCCTTACCGGGTGGTGGGCCTGGTGGTGGGGCCCAAAGGGGCCACCATCAAGCGCATCCAGCAGCAAACGCACACCTACATCGTGACGCCCAGCCGCGACAAAGAGCCCGTCTTCGAGGTGACCGGCATGCCGGAGAACGTGGACCGCGCGCGGGAGGAGATCGAGGCGCACATCGCCATGCGCACGGGCGGCATCATCGAGCTCACCGACGACAACGACTTCCACGCCAACGGCACCGACGTGGGCTTCGAGCTGGCCGGCGCCGGGAGCCTCTGGAGCAAGCCCACGCCGCCCCCTCCGCCGCCGCCCCCTCCTCCTCCGCCTCCCCCGCCGCCGCCCTCCTCTTCCAGCATCACCCCGACGCCGGGCCGCAAGCCCTTCTGCAGCTACCGCAACGACAGCTCCAGCTCGCTGGGCAGCGCTTCCACCGACTCGTACTTCGGCAATGGCGTCGGAGGAAGCGGCGGCAGCAGCGCCCGCTTGGCCGACTACAGCCCGCCCAGCCCGTCGCTCAGCTTCCCGCACCACAACGGCAACAACAACAACAACGGCTACGGCGTCTATGGCGGCGGCGGCGAGGTGCTCTCGTCGCCCGACTGCTGCGCCCCCGAGCTGCCGCCCTTCGATTCCCCGCCCGGCTTCGACTTGGCGCCGGCGCCTCCGCCCGGCGCGCCTCTGCTCTGGTCGCAGTTCGAGCGCGGGCCCTCGTCGCCCGGAGCCGTCGCGTTTCCCGCCGGTGGCGGCGGCGCGCCTCCGTCCAACGCCAACCTGGCCTTGCTGGTGAGCAGCGGAGGGCAGAGGCGGGGCGCCGGGCCGCCTCCGCCCCCGCCTCCTCCTCCCCCCACGCGCCTTTCCCCGCCTCTGCACGTCGGGGCGGGAGGCGTGGCGCTGGAGCAGCACCCGCTGGCGCGGCGGGTGCGCAGCGACCCGGGCGGCCGTCTCATCGCTGCCGCCGTGGCCGCCGCTGCTGCTGCCGCCGCGGCCGCTGCAGCCGCTTCCTCGCCGTCCGTCCCGTCGTCGTCGTCGTCGCCCTGCTCCTACCCTCTGTACGCCAACGGGCTGGGCTGCCACTTGCCGGGCCTGCCGTCGGATTCGTCGGCGTCGTCGTCCTCGTCGTCCAGCTCCTCTTCCAGCTCGTCGTGCTCGTCCTCGGGGCTGCGGAGGAAAGGCAGCCGCGACTGCTCCGTGTGCTTCGAGAGCGAGGTGATCGCGGCGCTGGTGCCCTGCGGCCACAACCTCTTCTGCATGGAGTGTGCCAACCGCATCTGCGAGAAGACGGAGCCCCAGTGCCCCGTGTGCCACAGCGCCGTCACTCAGGCCATCCGGATCTTTTCCTAAGGATCCCCAACCCACGACCCCTCCCTCCCTCCTTCCCTCCCTCTCATGGGTGCCAACTTGAATTAAAAAATGGGTGTAGACGTGTGCCAGGCCAGCTGCACCCTGCATAATGGATCGCAAGGCATGGGGTGCCAACTTGAATGAAATATTGGGGGCCCCAGGCAAGCCCCACCCCATGTCATTGATCACATGATGCGGTGCATGCACCCCTTTTGAAGGGCAATGCCCAACAATTTTAGGGGGCCCGCCCCATCAATTATTTTATGGAGGGGCAAAGACCCCTCTGAGTTGGCTCCTGTGATGCACCCCATAAACTTTTGGGGGGCCCAGCTCCCTCAAATACTTTATTGGGGGGTGGTGGGCAAAGGGACCTTGACCTCTTGGAGTTGGCTCCCCCTATGCTCCCTCTTTCTCCCCCCCCCCCACACAGACAAGCAACCTCCTCTTCTTCAAAAGGTCTTCTACTTGCCTATATACATGCATATAAATATATATAATATCTGTGTCGAGCTTTTAAAGCTGCAGTATCCGCACATCCCCAAAATAATATAAATAATAACAGACGGGGGACGGGGTGGGGTGGGGGAACCTGACGTTTTGCAGGATGGTGACCATCTTGGTTTTTGAAAAAAATAACTTCTGTTTTTGTTTCCTTGCATTCTTGAGTGTGCCGTAGCTTAGGAATGGGTTTAAGGGGGATGTTTGTGACACCTGGTGCATGCTATAAATATTAAGGAACGACATTCTAGTAATAGACTAGTTTTTACACTTTCTCTTAAGGCCAAGCTTCCAAATCAAATGATCTCTCTCTCTCTCTCTCTCTCTCTCTCTCTCTCTCTCTCTCTCTCTGACTCTCTTTTCTCTCTTCTCTTTTTCTCCCTCCCCCCCAAATTAAAATAGGAAATGCATATGGATTATGATGGCGTGTGAACAGTTAGTATAATGTGCTGGTAGTTGGTAGATTGCTTATTGAGAAATAAATCTATGGATGGATAACTTTTCTTGAATGTTCTCGAAAGGGCAAGATTTTTTCCTGTGAATTTTTAATAATAATAATAATGATAATAATAATAATGAACTTATGATACTGCAGCTTTATCAAAGAAAAAAAGAAGAAAAAAAGGAAACTGTAACATATCTCTTATATATATTAAAACGTTTAAAGGTTTTAAAGATAAATTGCATTAATACAGATTGAAGTATTTTATTCTTTTTTGACTTGAAAAATTATATTTCATATTGCAAAGATGTTTACAAGTATTTTAATTTAAGTTCAGTGAACTTTTTTGTAGCTGG
This sequence comes from Podarcis melisellensis, assembly GCF_964234715.1. Classification (NCBI taxonomy): domain Eukaryota; kingdom Metazoa; phylum Chordata; class Lepidosauria; order Squamata; family Lacertidae; genus Podarcis; species Podarcis melisellensis. The sequence continues at coordinate 37,084,799 of NC_138546.1, read as the reverse complement.
GTTAAATCTTTTTTATTTTTTGGTATGGCCTTATGGCGAAGAACACTGTATTATTTTACTATCACACAATTGTGAATGGAATTGCAAAACCATAAAATGTGTAATACTTTGAACAGTATTCTGTTGGGATGGAGATTTTTTATAGGTTCAGAAAAAAAGAAATCTTTTAAATCTGCTTCACCCAGCATATTTTCTATTCAGTGATATAAAGCATATTTTATTCTATATTATTACAAAAAAATGGAAGCGTTTAAGCATAAGTCAAAAGGAACTGTTGATGCTTTCTAACATTTGTATAAATAGAATTCAGTGGAAATTACAAAAAAATTCTGTTGCACCACTATAGTTTAGTATTTCTATTTTAATACATTTGTTTACCACTTGTTTATGTATATGTAGGTGATGTTACTTGATCTTAAATGTACTTTACTGAGCAAAGTTTAAAAACAAAGTATATTTTATTTTATGATAAAGGGCCTTTAACCTCATGGTCAGATACTAATATTATATTTGCTGAGACAAGATTTGAAATTGTATCAAGAGTTTTATTTTTCTGACATTTAAAGTTCTACATAATAAAGGTAAAACTTAAGTAATGGTGCTACTTCATGTTTTTTTAAGTATTTCTATATAAATAAAATATTACAGAAAAGCATCTGGTGTTGTGGTTAGATTTTGGTGGTTGTTTTATTGTGTTCTTTTATGATGGGGATAAGGCAATGTCTCTTTGATCTGATGTTACTGCTTCGGAAAGTCTTTATCAGGGATGTTCCGCACATTGCCTGGGGGAAAACCTGAGTTTGCCACCAAGTCTAAGTTTGGCAAGGAGCCCTAGTGAATCCTCACTCTCAGAAAAGTCCCCTTTGGTTTTCTTTTTTTAAAATGAAGTGTTTCAGAAGAAGCTTTGAGTGTGGTCCTTAGAATGCAACAAACTTGCATTTGCAACCTTGCAAATAAGTGTATCCTAACCTTGCAAATAAGTGTATCCTGTTGTGTGACGTGGCCCCAATTGCTTCCCATATTAACTTCCATTCTTTCTGTGTGTGCAGACTGCAGGCCTGACGCTGCTTGTGACATCATTTGACCCATCAGGCTGAAAACGGAGGGGTTGCCAAGCCCGTGGCAGAGCACAATGTATGACTGGTGGGCTGAGTTTTTGCCTGGAGGGTCACAACAGGGGATGGTAGGTCACATTCATTTTAAGAGTAGCTTTTGGGACCTAATGAAATGAGTTTTCGGATTTGGGGGGAATGTCCCAGAGTAGCTAGGATTCCTGTTCCCCCTTTTCTATGTTTTGATAAAGATTTTTTTTTTTGAAGTATGCATCTTGAGTTTGCTGCAGTTAAAGCTGCTTTGATCTCAAAGACCTGTTGTGTGTACTATATGAAATGTAAAGGTAAAGGGACCCCTGACCATTAGGTCCAGTCGTGGCCGACTCTGGGGTTGTGGCGCTCATCTCGCTTTATTGGCTGAGGGAGCCGGCGTACAGCTTCCGGGTCATGTCACCAGCATGACTAAGCCGCTTCTGGCGAACCAGAGCAGCGCACAGAAACGCCCTTTACCTTCCCGCCGGAGCGGTACCTATTTATCTACTTGCACTGGTGTGCTTTTAAACTGCTAGGTTGGCAGGAGCAGGGACCGAGCAATGGGAGCTCACCCCGTCACGGGTATTTGAACTGCCGACCTTCTGATCGGCAAGTCCTAGACTCTGTGGCTTAACCCACAGTGCCACTCGCGTCCCATATGAAATGTACCTGTATCATAAAAAAACTCCTAAATGTGTACTCTTGTTGCAATCCAGGTATCACACTTGCATGTGCTGGTGTGTTACTCATGGTCAGCACAGCTGGATCAGAAAACCACAAGTGCAGCCTGATCTTTTAAGGTCAGCTTTGTTATCCCTGATCCGGCCAATTGCCTATTTAGCAGTAGAAGAGGGAGCTGGCAGAAGTTCCATATCTCCTTCAAACAGGCGGTCAGCATTGTCAGCCCCAGTGATGCAAGCCTTTGAAGCAGGCATAGGCAAACTCCGGTCCTCCAGATGTTTGGGACTACAATTCCCATCATCCCTGACCACTGGTCCTGTTAGCTAGGGATGATGGGAGTTGTAGTCCCAAACATCTGGAGGGCCGGAGTTTGCCTATGCCTGCTTTGGAGCTATAGGTGAAGTACTGTATGTATGGCAGCCTTCCTGACTGAGTGCTCTTCACATCTCTGGACTTGCAACTCCCTGACTATTGGTTATGCTGGCCAAAGCTGATGGGAGTTGCAGTCCAGCATCCCCTGAAGGCCACCAGGTTGGGCCACATAGCTGGAGAAGAACCTTTATCTGAAACAAAGATGGGCGAGACTTTGTGACTGCAGAAGTTGTTGAGCTACATCTTCTGGGGTCTGACCATGTCAGCTGGAGCTGATGGGACTTGGGGAGTCTGACAATGCTTTGAGAGCCAAAACCTCCCCATTCATAGATTTACAACTGGATTTATCTGCAAGCTATCAGAGTAGATCAGGTCCGTGAGCAGGATTTGAACCAGGAGGGAGTGGCGGAAGGAATCGAGAGATTACAGGATTGTTATGTTATAAGAGTGAGACGATAGGGTGCAGCAAGGAGGGGATAAATTAAAAAACACCATGGGAAACGGGGTGGGAAGTCTGCAAAACAAAAGAAAAAATTATTGTGTATTGGAGTGTACATGTGAATTTTTTGACAATTTAATAAAATGTAACCGGGCACCTTCTGTGCCAACTTTTAAATGCCTACTGAAAACTTTTCTATGTGGGCATTTCAGAGTACATCCCCCTACTGTGGGGTTCTGATGTTATTTTTTAATTCTTTTGCTTTTGGTTTGCTTTAAACTTTTTATGGTTTTCTATTGTAAACTGCTATGATGTATTTATGATACAGCAGTATTTTATAAATGAATAAGTAGACAAACAACCCTGTGAGGTAAGTCAGGCTGAGAGGCAGCAATTGGATCAAAGTCAGCCAGTGAACTTCATCGCTGAGTGGGGGGGTTTGAACCCTTGTCTCCCAGGCTAACCTCTACATGACACTAGATGGGCCATTGTTATGTTCCAGCAGGCTGTTTCTATTTTATTACATGGCACAGCTCATTACAACTGCTACATCAGGCAGAAAGATAATTAAGTGGTCCACTCAGACCCTCAGCAATTTTCAAGTACTCTATATTGGAGAACATTTGGGGGTAGATCATTCAGATTCCTTTTGGCTTGTAGGCCTAGTTGTGATAGCAGATGAGGTGGCAAAGCAATTCCTAGACTGTACTATAGTCTGTTCATAGGCTATACAGTGGACACTTGGGTTGTGAACGTGATCCATGCGGGAGGCAAGTTCGCAACCCGCAGTGCCGTGTCTGCGCACGCATAGGTCACGATTTGGCGCTTCTGTGCATGCACAAAGTGCGATTTAGTACTTCTGTGCATGTGTGAGCGCCGAAACCCGGAAATAACCTGCTCCGGTATTTCTGGGCTCGGTGCGGTGCGCAACCCGAAAATGTAGAACTGGAAGCGTCTGTAACCCGAGGTATGACAGTACTACAGTGGTACCTCTGGTTACGTACTTAATTCGTTCTGGAGGTCCGTTCTTAACCTGAAACTGTTCTTAACCTGAAGCACCACTTTAGCTAATGGGGCCTCCTGCTGCTGCTGTGCCGCCAGAGCATGATTTCTGTTCTCATCCTGAAGCAAAGTTTTTAACCCGAGGTAATATTTCTGGGTTAGTGGAGTCTGTAATCTGAAACGTTTGTAACCCGAGGTACCACTGTACTATACTATTTTAGAATGCGGTGAGGAGGGGCAGTTTCACATAACTGAATGTCCCCTGCCCTTGCATTTTTAAACAACCCAACTCTGATTAAAAAGTGATGTTAGGGTGAGGAGGGCTTCTAGTCCATCCTCCTCCCTGAGGTACTAGATTTCTGTGTGCAGGGAAACTTCCCTTTGGGGAAGAATTCAGTCATGCAATTTCCTTCCACCATTAGCTGTTCTAAATTTGCAAAGGAGAAAAAAGGTGTCGCTTGAAAATACCCCAGAGAACCAACATCGCAGCATTGCTTGTGCTTTTATTTAACCTCACGATGGTGTGTTTTTCCTTCTTGCAGCAGAATGTCAACATTCTGGTGCCTGTGACTTTCTGCTTGTCGAGGCAAATAATTTTGTTATGCAGTATGTTGTGGGCACAGGGGTCTTGCTCCTAAAGGCTGGCAGTTCTAGAGCACCCCTGGCTCCTCTGTAGCAGGAGGCTCTGAGAAGACACGCTGCATTTTGCCTGGGATCGTCCCGCTCTGACACTGAGAAGCAGTCTTAAGCCCAACTACTGCAACCACGACCCTCATAAACCATGTGGATGTGCACAGGTGTGACATTCAGTTGGGTGCATAGACATGTGTGCATGTATGCATTGCTGCCTGATACTGAATCAGATTATTGGTGGAATTGAATGAAACAGTAATAATAATAATAATAATAATAATAATAATAATAATAATAATAATAATAATGGAGGATGTATGCTGCAGGAGTGCACACCCAGGCCTTGAAACAACATGTGCCATTAACGACAACTTGTTCCTTGCCGTGCACTGAAGCCACTTTTGGCTTGTGTGGTTTAATCTGAGTGGTAGGTTGCAATGTGCTTCTTAGGTAGGTGAGTCTTTGGAGAATGGTTTGGGGCTGGCCTTGGGATAGATGCTGGGCTTTTAATAGTTCTGATGGCTCTCTTGATGGTTCGGGTGGGTTTTGGAAGCCAGGCAAGTATCTCTTTGGCTATGGCAGATTACTCAAGAGCTGTGCCCCCGCAGGACTGTCCCTCACAAGAGCAACCCAATTGCTTGGGTTTGCTTTGGGTTCTCTATTTTTCCGTCTAGGCCAGTGGGATTTCTTCCTGCTTTCAGCAAGCATTTGCTTCCCTCAGCTCTTGTTATTTTGATGTGAGAAACGCGTATTTGACCAAACGTCCGGTGAGATCATTGCCGCTAGTGTATATTTGTAGTTCAGGAGGGAGTTTACACTGGGCATTGTGCTAAAAGTAGAATAAAATAGCACTAGGTAAGGTGAAGGTACCCCTGCCCGTATGGGCCAGTCGTGTCCGACTCTAGGGTTGTGCGCCCATCTCACGTAAGAGGCCGGGGGCCAGCGCTGTCCGCAGACACTTCTGGGTCACGTGGCCAGCGTGACGAAGCTGCTCTGGCGAGCCAGCACCAGCGCAGCACACGGAAACGCCGTTTACCTTCCTGCCAGAGCGGTACCTATTGATCTTCCTTCCCGCTATAAAGCGGTACCTAGTTATCTACTTGCACTTAGGGGTGCTTTCGAACTGCTAGGTGGGCAGGAGCTGGGACCGAAAGATGGGAGCTCACCCCTCCGCGGGGATTCGAACCGCCGACCATGCGATCGGCAAATCCTAGGCACTGAGGTTTTACCCACAGCGCCACCCGCGTCCCAAAAATAGCACTATAACCCCATTAAAGACCTTTGAATCAATTTCATTGCATGGGTTTTTGGTAAATTTAATTTATTGGGTTTCGAATTTGCACGTGCATAAAAACATTTTTCCTGAAGAAAAGAAGCATGCTTCCTTTTGTTTCAAAGAGGTAAGTATGTATATGTGCATCGGTTAGGCATCTCACTGCACATGCACCATTTAGAACACATAACCTCCCCCAAATAATCCAGGGAACTATAGTTTGCTAAGGGTGCTGGGGCTTTGTCAGGTTAAACTACAGTTCCCAGGATCCTCTAGGCCAGGCATGGCCAAACTTGGCCCTCTAGCTGTTTTGGGACTACAACTCCCATCTTCCCTAGCTAACAGGACCAGTGGTCAGGGATGATGGGAACTGTAGTCCCAAAACAGCTGGAGGGACAGGTTTGGCCATGCCTGCTCTAGGGAAAGCCATTTGCTTTAAACATGCTTTAAACGTATGTTGCATATTAAGTCTTGGGCCATTTCCAGACAAGCTGTTGACTGGATAATTTATCCCAATTTGTTTTGTGCAAAATTTGTGGGCCAGTTAGACAATACCCACTTTCTATTGAACATCCATTCTGATTTGATTGCAGGGGGGTTAGATAATTTTGCATCATGCAAATGTTATCCCACACTTTCTGGTGCATTTCCCCATTGTTTCTTTGTTGCAGAATGTCAGATTTTGAGCGGTGGAGTGGAGAAGTGGCTTTTTGTGCAAGAGCTCCAAGGTCCATTTTAAATTACACAACTGAATTTGTTTGGATGCAATAACCAAATAAGTATATATCCACACATAGCATATATATGTATATAAATAATATTATACATGATCAATACACTTAGTAAGTTATTGAACATATATTATAAAAATATATGTTGACTTGAACTTGTAATAAATGTAATAAATATTAACCATTATTCTAGAGATCTGCTATGCTGCTCATTTCTCTCTTTCCTTATGTATGTGACTTTCAAATATGTTGTTATAGTCAATCTAGTCTGTTGCTGGTGGTGCTGTCTTCCCCTGCCCTCCAGACTTTGTTGTTGTTTAGTCATTTAGTCGTGTCCGACTCTTCGTGACCCCATGGACCAGAGCACGCCAGGCACTCCTGTCTCCCACTGCCTCCCGCAGTTTGGTTAAATTCATGCTGGTAGCTTCGAGAACACTGTCCAACCATCTTGTCCTCTGTCGTCCCCTTCTCTTTGTGCCCTCCATCTTTCCCAACATCAGGGTCTTTTCCAGGGAGTCTTCTCTTCTCATGAGGTGGCCAAAGTATTGGAGCCTCAGCTTCAGGATCTGTCCTTCCAGTGAGCACTCAGGGCTGATTTCCTTCAGAATGGATAGGTTTGATCTTCTTGCAGCCCATGGGACTCTCAAGAGTCCTCCAGCACCATAATTCAAAAGCATCAATTATTCGTCAATCAGCCTTCTTTATGGTCCAGCTCTCACTTCCATACATCACTACTGGGAAAACCATAGCTTTAACAATACGAGCAGCAACACACAATTTACCAGCAGCTAATAAATTTAAAACAATTTCTAAGTCAGCCTCTAACAGTCTTAGAGGCTGACTTAGAAATTGTTTTAAATAACCTTTCAAATATTCAGAAATTGTATTTTAGACCAGTTTAACAATAAATAGCCAGTCTTTTATAACAACAGATTTCCTATGGCATTCCAAGAAATTTGGGCCACATACATTTAAAGCACTACAATACTGCTTAATTCTTTAGCTTCCCCTAAGTAATTTTGGGGAGCTGGAGTTTGCTAAGGGTGCTGAGAGTTAGGAGACTGCTTTTCCCTTCACAGAGTTACAGTACCCATAATAGCAGGGGTGCCAACTTGAATAAAAAATTGGGGGGGGGGAGGTAAGCCCTGTCCCACATAATCAGTCACGTGATGTAGTTCACACACACCATTTGAATGACAATGCCCATCTACTTTTGAGAGGCCTGGTCTCTTCAAATATTTTATTGGGAGTGTCTGTATGAAGCCCCCTCGGCCCCTAGGAGTTGGCTCCCATGCATAGTGGTTTAACATCAGTCCACAGAAGGAGAATAAGGGTCTCCTAACAATTCCCAGCACTCTTAACAAACTACAGCTCCCAGAATTCTTTGGGGGAAGGCATGACTGCTTGACATCATAGTACTTTCAAAGTATGGTGTGAATGTGGCCTTGGATTATGGGGCAACTCCCAAAAAACATGCAAAAAACCACTTTGCTTGGCGGGTCAATCTGAGCAACTTTTTGTGAATCGCCAACATGTTTTACGTACTCCTTTAGAAGAGTTTGGATTTGATATCCTGCTTTATCACTACCCGAAGGAGTCTCAAAGTGGCTACCATTCTCCTTTCCCTTCCTCCCCCACAACACACACTCTGTGAGGTGAGTGGGGCTGAGAGACTTCAGAGAAGTGTGACTAGCCCAAGGTCACCCAGCAGCTGCATGTGGAGGAGCGAGGAAGCGAACCCGGTTCCCCAGATTACGAGTCTACCGCTCTTAACCACTACACCACACTGGCTCTTAGTCGGCAGCTGGACAGGCAGAAAGGAAGCAGCAGAAACTTTCTCTGTCGGTTTATATCTGAGTGAGAAAAAGGCCCCACTCACTATATTTTTACATATTACAGGCAAAGAAACAGGGCTGTGTGTGTGTGTGTGGGGGGGGGGGGAGACGGGACTGACAACTCTAGTGACCATGGATACATTTAAAAATGTTTGTTTTAAAATGAGCTTTTCCAGGTAATGGAGCAACTGGCCACAATCCAGCTCAGAATCACACTTAAGCCTGTTGGTTTCAATACGCTTAAGTGTACCAAATAATGATGAATTGTGACCACGGACTCTGAATGATTTCTTTCTGTTCTCCTTTGCAAGGATGCTGTAAATAGCTCCACGTTGAGCAGCCTTAAATCAGGCACAGGGTTGCCAACATTTAAACCATGCCTTTTAAATGCATACCCTCCAGCACTTCTCTTATGAAAACAGGGATTTCCCATTCCATAATGATCATTTTACTATCTATACCCCATACATCTTATTGGGTTGCCCCAAGCCACTATGGGCACCTTCCAACATATATAAAAACATAATAAAACATTAAACGTTTTCAGATGGCTCGGGGGGTTAGATAACTCCATACCCCCCAACATTTCTCCAATGGAAATAGGGACATCCTAAGGAAAAGCAGGACATTCTGGGATCAAATCAGAAACTGAGACGGCTTTTCTAAATCCGGGATGTCCCTGGAAAATAGGGACACTTAGAGGGTCTATAAATGTAGCAACAGCAGTATGATCCTCATGAAAGTTGTGGTGCACTGTGCTTTTTGTGTCATAAAAAGGTAAAAGGACCCCTGACCATTAGGTCCAGTCGTGACCGACTCTGGCATTCTGGTTGTGGCATTCATCTCGCTTTATTGGCCGACGGAGCCGGCGTACAGCTTCCGGGTCATGTGGCCAGCATGACTAAGCCGCTTCTGTTGAACCAGAGCAGCGCACGGAAACGCCGTTTACCTTCCCACCGGAGCGGTACCCATTTATCTACTTGCACTTTTGACGTGCTTTCGAACTGCTAGGTTGGTATACAGTGGTACCTCGGGTTAAGAACTTAATTCATTCTGGAGGTCCGTTCTTAATCTGAAACTATTCTTAACCTGAAGACCACTTTAACTAATGGGGCCACCCGCTGCCGCCGTGACACTGTGCCGCCGCAACACAATTTCTGTTCTCATCCTGAAGCAAAGTTCTTAACCTGAGGTACTATTTCTGGGTTAGCGGGGTCTGTAACCTGAAGCATCTGTAACCTGAAGCGTATGTAGCCTGAGGTACCACTGAATAGGGAAGTGTGTTGGTTTTTAAAAAAATGTTTAATGTTTTGTCATATTTTTATGTACAGTGGTACCTTGGTTCTCAAACTTAATCCATTCCGGGAGGCCATTCGACTCCCAAAACCATTCAAAAAACCATGGCATGGCTTCTGATTGGGAGACAGGTTGGAGGGTATGGTAGGATGTCCCGATTTTCATAGGAGGGTATGGAATTATGTGACCGCTGATCCAAGGAGATAACTAACTATATAACCTTTGGAAGACATCTGAAGGCAACTCTGTATAGGGAAGTTTTAAAAGTTTTAAATATTTTATTATGTTTTTGTACATTCTGGAAGGCGCACAAAGTGGCTGGGCCAACTCACTCAGGTGGGCAGGGTACAATTTATTATTATTATTATGGAATAAGATGTCCCTATTTCCATCGGAGAAATGTTGAAGGATCAGCACTCTGCTCCGAGGGCCTATTACTCTGGGATCACAGGAAACTCTGCTCCCATCCAGAGACCAAGGGAACAAGAGCCTGCAATTGCTGTTCTAATAAGAACATTCACAAGGAGATCAGCCTGACCTGAACTGGATGTCAATGCGTAATAACTTCCCCACTGTGCTTGGGTCTAAAAGAAGCCTCCTTGTTCCACTGTGTCCTTCAATGCCCCTTTATTTGCATGTCTTGTCTGGGCAGGAGCTATAGCCCAGTGGTAGAGAATCTGCTTTGCATGCTCAAGGTCCCAGGTTCAATCCCAGCCAACTCCAGGTAGGTCTGTGAAAAGACTCCCTCTGAAACACTAGGAAGTCATTGCCAGCCAGTGTAGACCAAAGTGAACTAGATGACCCCAGTGGTCTGGCTCAGCCTAAGGCAACTTCTTAAATTTGGTTTGTAAACCAGATTCCTAGTCTCTCTGCCCCTCCCTCCAGATATGAGCCACTCTGGGAGACCATGATTGTCTGATAAGTGAGTTCAGGGGCGCCATGGGGGGGGGGGACTTAGGGGCCAAGGGCTTCTGAAATTTTCAAGGAGAGGGCCAGACACCCACAAAATTCTGCAGCAACCATGCGCCGTGCTGATGTCAGTGGCTCAGACTGCATGGTGACATGCCAGCATTTCACACAGTGTGCGTGAGTGATACCAGCACATTGCGCATCATGTGCACATGTGTGCATGTTGCACGGCACCCTCAATTGCAAAGGGCGGCGCTGTGGGTTAAACCACAGAGTCTAGGACTTGCTGATCAGAAGGTCGGCGGTTCGAATCCCTGCGACGGGGTGAGCTCCCGTTGCTCGGTCCCTGCTCCTGCCAACGTAGCAGTTCGAAAGCATGTCAAAGTGCAAGTAGATAAATAGGTACCGCTCCGGCGGGAAGGTAAATGGCGTTTCCGTGCGCTGCTCTGGTTCGCCAGAAGCAGCTTAGTTATGCTGGCCACATGACCCGGAAGCTGTACACTGGCTCCCTCGGCCAATAAAGCGAGATGAGCGCCACAACCCCATAGTCGGCCACGACTGGACCTAATGGTCAGGGGTCCCTCTACCTTTACCTTTATGTATGTATGTATGTATGTATGTATGTATGTAAATAACATGCATACTTCTGGGTTGGTTGGTTAATTAATTCTTTCTTTCATGCTGCTGTCCCTGCCACTGTTTAAAAGAGAGGATCTGAATGGTTCAGCATTGTTTGAAGGCTTGTGGTGTAAATGACTTACTGAAGATACACACATTTATTATTACAGTGGTACCTCGGGATAAGTACTTAATTCGTTCCGGAGGTCTGTTCCTAACCTGAAACTGTTCTTAACCTGAAGCACCACTTTAGCTAATGGGGCCTCCCGCTGCCGCCGCGCTGCTGGAGCCCGATTCTCATCCTGAAGAAAAGTTCTTAACCTGAAGCAGTATTTCTGGGTTAGCGGAGTCTGTAACTTGAAGCGCATGTAACCTGAAGCGTATGTAACCCGAGGTACCACTGTATTTGATATCTGTGTGTTTGTGCAGACCTAGAAAAATACTTCTAGTTGTTCAATGCCAGAAGCTATTTTTTGGATGCCAGTTTGAAATGTATAGGTTATCAGCTCTGAACAGGGCAGAATTAAACATATATATTCTACAAAGAGCAGCATTTTTTTAAAAAAAGGAGAAAAAAGATACTCATGATTTTCCTGTTCTGTACAGTTCTCTTGGCACTGCCTCTTTAAGGATTTTTAAAACGCTGATGATAACGCAAATAGCAATTAAAACCTGCATAGTATAAAGTGCACATAAAAAAATAAAAGCAGAGAAAGAGAAATTAGTATTGCGTTCCCGGGGCTTTAAATAATGGTACTCTTGAAAGCACTCCACAAATGTTAATTAGTATTATTATTATTATTACAGGTGGGACCTGCAAGAAAAGGTTGCAGCATGAGGTGGCAGCATGGAGTGTGTCAGTTCCCTATTCTAGTCTTCCAGTTCTGCCCTCCTGCATGATACACCATTCGTCCTCCCATCTGGTTTGCCTTTACCCTGTTTGTACCAGCTGATATCTCACGCTGGTATTGTGGGTGCTGCTGTTTTGGCTACATAAGCACAGCACTCACCCTTGAACATCAGATATAGAGCGAGTGAATTTCCCAGCCTCCCTTTCCCATATGCTTTTTCTTCCCTGCATCTCTATAACATCCAAATTCTTCTAGTTTTATGATTCCACCCAGGTTACATGCAGTTAAAGCAATGATGCAGACATCTTGCACCATAGCACAACTGCAATTTCAAAAGACGTTCTTCTTGCCAAGGTACATGTTTTCTCCTTCCACTTCTCAGCTATAAGCTTTTGTTGTTGTCATTAACATTCACAACTCTTTTAGGCAAGACTTTGTTTCCCTGATTTTGCACAAATGTTGCATTATGTGGCAATTTGTCTCCTGAAACGTTCTACAGTGGTACCTCGGGTTACATATGCTTCAGGTTACAGACTCCGCTAACCCAGAAATATTACCTCGGGTTAAGAACTTTGCTTCAGGATGAGTACAGAAATCATGCAGCAGTGGCACAGCAGCAGCATGAGGCCCCATTAGCTAAAGTGCTGCTTCAGGTGAAGAACAGTTTCAGGTTAAGAACAGACCTCCAGAACAAATTCAGTTCTTAACCCGAGGTACCACTGTAGTCTGGTTTTGAAAATGTTGACACCTTGCTTGAAATCCTGAAGAACTGCTGTCAGTCAATGTGGAAAGGGAAGAGGAATCTCAAGTCTGGGGGACAAATACAGTATGGCCCATCACGATCTCTTTCTGACCTTCAGGGCTCTCTCCAGGCACCCATGTTCTGGATCCTGAAAACAGAAATGAACCAGTAAACATTCAGGGTGGTATTCAACCAACTTTCACTCAGCAAAGAACCGCTGGAATTCATTAACATGACTAAACTAGGTTGATTAAGTTCAGTGAGTCAGACCACACCTGTAATACTGTGTCCAATTCTGTGTACCACGATTTAAGAAGGATGTTGACAAGCTGGAACATGTGCAGAGGAGGGCGACCAAGATGATCAAGGGTCTGGAAACCAAACCTTATGAGGAACGATTGAAGGAGCTGGGTATGTTTAGCCTGGAAAAGAGGAGACTGAGAGGAGATAAGACAGCCATCTTCAAATATCACAAGGGCTGTCACCTGGAAGAGGGAACAAGCTTGTTTTCTCCTGCTCTGGAGGGAAACAGCAGCAGCAACAACAACAATTAATAATAATTTATTATTTATTGGGACGTGGGTGGCGCTGTGGGTAAAACCTCAGCGCCTAGGACTTGCCGATCGCATGGTCGGCGGTTCGAATCCCTGCGGCGGGGTGAGCTCCCGTCGTTTGGTCCCAGCTCCTGCCCACCTAGCAGTTCGAAAGCACCCTTAAGTGCAAGTAGATAAATAGGTACCGCTTTATAGCGGGAAGGTAAATTGCGTTTCCGTGTGCTGCTCTGGTGCCGGTTCGCCGGAGCAGCTTCGTCACGCTGGCCACATGACCCGGAAGTGTCTTCGGACAGCGCTGGCTCCCGGCCTCTAGAGTGAGATGAGCGCACAACCCTAGAGTCTGTCAAGACTGGCCCGTACGGGCAGGGGTACCTTTACCTATTATTTATTATTTATACCCCGCCCATCTGGCTGGGTTTCCCCAGACACTCTGGGTGGCTTCCAACAAAACATTAAAATACAATAACCTATTAAACATTAAAAGCTTCCCTAAACAGGGCTGCCTTCAGATGTCTTCTAAAAGTTTGGTAGTTATTTTTCTCTTTGACATCTGGTGGGAAGGCAGTCCACAGGGCAGGTGCCACTACCGAGAAGGTCCTCCGCCTGGTTCCCTGTAACTTGGCTTCTTGCAGCGAGGGAACCACCAGAAGGGCCTCGGCACTGGATCTCAGTTTCCGGGCAGAACGAAGGGTGGAGACGCTCCTTCAGGTATACCAGAACGAGGCCATTTAGAGCTTTAAAGGTCAGCACCAACACTTTGAATTGGGCTCGGAAACGTAGGGTAGGACTCGAACCAATGGCTTCAGGTGACAAGAACGGAGATTCCCACTAAACATCAGAAGAAACCTTCGGACATTAAGAGTGGTTTGACAGTGGAATGGTCTCCTTCAGGAGGTTGTGGACTCTCCTTCCTTGGAGGTTTTTAAGGAGAGGTTGGGTGGCCATTTGTCATGGATGCTTTAGCTGAGATTCCTGCATTTCAGTGGGGTTGACTAGATGTCCCTTGGGGTCCCTTCTAACTCTACAATTCTATGATTCTATGAAGACTAGCCTTAGCATAGACAGCAACTCTTAGGGACCAAGCCACTTTGGACCCCTCTTTTTTTGCTTTGTATTTGAAGAGGCTGGGCTTCCCCACTGTTCAGAGAGCAGAGGAGGGTGAACGCGGAGCCAGGTGCAGTGGTTGGTGGCTCCTCCTCCTGCCACATGCCAAGGGCGGCTTCCCCCGTCTTCCCCTTGTGTGACAGGGGAAAGTGGAGGACAGGCGCTTCCAGCTGCTGGCAGTGGCGTAGCGTGGGTTGTCAGCACCCGGGGCAAGGCAAGTAATTTGTGCCCCCTAACCCGTGGATTTGCGCCCCCTAACCCTAACCCCCAGATGTTGCGCCCAGTGTGGCCGGCCCCCCCTGCACCCCCCACGCTATGCCACTGGCTGCTGGGACTGCGCTGCCTCTACATTCTGCTCCAACCTGCAGTACCTCATGATGTTCCTCGTGAGGAACACCTTCCCACCAGATGTCAAAGAGAACAACAACTACAGTGGTACCTCGGGTAACATACGCTTCAGGTTACAGACTCCGCTAACCCAGAAATAGTATCTTGGCTTAAGAACTTTGCTTCAGGATGAGAACAGAAATTGTGCAGGGGTGGTGCTTCAGGTTAAGAACAGTTTCAGGTTAAGAACAGACCTCCAGAATCAATTAAGTACGTAAGCAGAGGTACCACTGTACCAGACTTTTAGAAGACATCTTAAGACAGCCCTGTTTAGGGAAGCTTTTAATGTTTGATGCATTACTGTATTTTAATATTTTGTTGGAAGCCGCCCAGAGTGGGCGGGGTATAAATAATTTATTATTATTATTATTATTATTATTATTATTATTATTATTATTATTATTTTGTTGTTGTTGTTGTTGTTGTTGTTGTTGTTGTTGTTGTTGTTGTTGTTGTTGTTGTGTGCCTGACGTCAGGATGCTATGCTGGGTCCCCACAATCTTTTCCAGAAATTGGCTCCTCTGACCTTAGTCTGAATGCTTGTCTAATGCCCAGGTACCAGCTTTTTTGTTTGGTTCCTTCATGGCTAAATGTCTTAAATTAAACACTTAATGGCTAAAAAGCCAAGCTGTGCCAAGCCACTTCCTTTACGACTTGAGGGCTGGCGGCCAAACATGGCTCTCCAGGCATCTCAACCTGGACTTCAGGCCACACCCATCACTGCCTCTGCTCCACATCCTCCCTGGCTGCTTTTGCATAACAGTTCATGTGTCCCTGAACTGTAAAAATGCTTCTTGCTTGCCTGAATGGGGACGGTTTTGTATAGGAACTTCTGACTTTTGAATCAACACATGGTACAAAAATCAGAGTCACTGCTGTCGCTCCACTTTCTACTGCCTCTGCAGTCCTGGCATGAACCCATTGCAAACATTTCTGGTTCTCTTTGTTGTTATATTGATTACAGGACAGGGCTAGCCTTACTTCTGTTGTCTGTGCTCTGGTAACCTCTGGACTGGATTACTGCAATGCATTGCATGTGGGGCTGCCTTTGAAGATGGTTCAGGAACTGCAGAACTCTGTAGCCAGATTGCTAACTTGGGCATGCCATCTCAAAACAAAATGGAATGGGTGGGTGGGTGGCATTCTGTACACGGGAACTGCTGGGTGCTGTTTGGGGTTGTGGCATTTTGTGTGGAACGATCCCGTTCTTCTACGACTTCTCTCTTTCCTGGAGAAAGCAAGGAATGAATATGAAAAAGGAACTCCTCAATGGCTCGGAAGGCTGTAATAAGCTCGTTTCGTTTCGGAGTAAAATGTAATAGCTAATTACATTTTAATTAACTCTCTTCTAGCAACAGCTGTTATAAAGCAGTCTTTTCAAGCTACATTTATTTTTAGTATGTTTTAAAGAACCCATCTATATCTGCATCTATCTAGCACTGCCTCCCCTGCCCCAGTGCCGCTTTGCAGTGGGATCAAGAGCAAGTCATGCAACCTCCATGCAGCTACTGGCAATTGCTTCTAGGAAGGTTTGGGAAGGCTGCTAGGTTCCCGATCCAGCCAGGAACATAGGGAGAAACTTCTTGCATGAACTGGTTCCCCGCATCACAGCTGTAAACATGTGTGTGCTCGTGGTGGTCCATGAATGACTGTGATGCATGCAAATGGGATAATTTCTCCCTAGGCAAATGGGAGGTGTAGGAGGTGATTGAGGTGGCAACCACAGGAGGTAGCTCAGGTTAAAGACTTTCTTACTCCCCACAACCCCAGAGACCTGAAATGGATGGAGCGCGGCCCCCCTCAACCACTGGCAGTCTTTAGGCTGTTAAATTTCAGCGGCACCCTGTGCAACGCTCAAATTCAGTGTGAAGGTGCACTATTTATTATTATTTTATTACTACTTCCTCTCTTCTTTTTTTGAAATTTTGGAACCCTAAGATTTTTCGTCCATGGCAACCACCCCGTGGCCTCACCTCACACACACTCACCCACACACTGTGTGCCACAGGGCTGGCCACTTTGAGAACAGACTGCTGGACTAGAAAGGGCACTAGTCTGATCCGACAAGGCAACAACAAGAATCTGCCGACAGCATACAAATCAGTCTGGCTAACATGATCCAAATACACACACACACACACACACACACACACACACACACACACTGCTCAAACACACAAACAAATCTCACTACAGTGGTAAAGGTAAAGGGACCCCTGACCATTAGGTCCAGTCGTGACTGACTCTGGGGTTGCGGCGCTCATCTCGCTTTATGGGCCGAGGGAGCCGGCGTAAAGCTTCCGGGTCATGTGCCCAGCATGACTAAGCCTCTTCTGGCAAACCAGAGCAGCGCACGGAAACGCCGTTTACCTTCCCGCCAGAGCGGTACCTATTGATCTACTTGCACTTTTGACATGCTTTCAAACTGCTAGGTTGGCAGGAGCAGGGACCGAGCAATGGGAGCTCACTCTGTCGCGGGGATTTGAACCACCAACCTTCTGATCGGCAAGTCCTAGGCTCTGTGGTTTAACCCACAGCGCCACCCGCATCCCCACTGCAGTGGTACCTTGGATTAAGAACTTAATTCGTCCCGGAGGTCTGTTCTTAACCTGAAGCACCACTTTAGCTAATGGGGCCTCCCGCTGCTGCCGCTCAATTTCTGTTCTCATCTTGAAGCAAAGTTCTTAACCCTAGGTACTATTTCTGGGTTAGCAGAGTCTGTAACCTGAAGTGTCTGTAACCTGAAGCGTATGTAACCCGAGGTACCACTGTACAGCCAACCAAAAGCAACCAATCACACCCTGGGCCTCCCCCAACCTCTCTCACCACCGAAGAAATTCAATAAGCCAATAGTAAGAGAACCCACACAAGTGACACTGACACAACCACCCCCCACGAAGTAGAAGAATAGAGGCATTGCCACCTGACCCCACCTATCCTCCTTTGCAACCAGTCAACCTTTTTGTCCATATGATTGTTGTTCTCTCCTTTTTTTAAAAAAAAGAAGAAGAATGAAAGCTGGACCGGATGGAAGGTGGCGTGTTATGAGACACAGCAGAGCGGGCTGTCATTTTTAGCCCAGCAACAACCTCTCTTGGCTGCTACAGGGACAGGGGAGCAGGACCCATCAATAAACATGCCACAGCGAGATGGGCGATGATTGAAACAGCATGCAGCCCATTGATTTGCGAGGCTCTTGGAGGCATGCGTAATAGGTCGCTATTTCTTCTCCGGAGCAGCTGATTGAATTGCATCAAGCTGAATTCCAGGAGCTGAGCAGGGATTGTATTAGGAGAAATACTAATCGCTGCGGGATTGTTTTACAGATGTCAATAATGCAGGCCGTATGCCAGCACCTGACATGCATGGGAACTGCTCAACTTTCCACAGAGGTCCAAATCACACTGGCTGATTTGAAAGAAAATATTTCTCCCCATCTCCTCCTTTCTGTATTTGCAGGAATCCTGGGTAGGAGACCAAAAGCTAAAGGGGAACAGGGAGATTGCATCTTTAACTGCTGGTAAATGCAAGGTGTTAAAAGGAGTGTGTTGACTAGGGATGGGAAAGAAAGGATATTAGCCTGCAAATTTTCAGGGGTGAGAAATCAGTTTTTCTGCCTGAGGGCCGCCTTCCCTCATGTGCAGCCTTCTGAGGGCCACACGTCAGTGGCGGCGCCAGATGTAAAAGCAGGGAGAGGAAAGGATATGATTCGCTTTTTTTCTTCAAATTTTTTTTATTGATTTTCCAAATTTATAACAGACCTAAACAACAAAAAAGAAAAACATTACAATATTAAAGAACAAACAAAAAGACAAACATTTATCCTAACTGCTACAATCCTACTTTTGTTACCATTGTTGGATGATTCCCTCAAATCCCCCTAGCTGAGTTTCTGTAAGACTCATTGTAGCAGTTTTCCAATACTATTATCAAATAAACTTAACTTGGTCAATTAACATCTTTCTTTCTTTTCATATTAACTTCTGTCCATAGTATTATGCAATTTAACATATTTAACTCCTAGGCCAATCTGCTACTTACAAGTAATTCTACTTATATTATCTTAGCATATTTAACTAAATAATCCTTAAATTTCTTCCATTCCTCTTGGTACTCCTCCTCTTTCTGGTCGCGGATTCTTCCGGTCAGGTCGGCCAGCTCCCAAAACTCCATCATCTTCATCTGCCATTCCCCCACTGCTGGTATTTCTTGAACTTTCCAATTTTTGGCTAACAGAATTCTAGCTGCAGTCGTGGCATACAAGAACAATGTAACATCTTTCTTGGGCCATTCCAAACCTGTTATTCCACGTAGAAAGGCTTCTGGTGTTTTTTTTAAATAAAAGTATATTTCAACATATTTTTTAACTCATTATAAATCTTTTCCCAGAAGTCTTTCCCCTTGGGACACACCCACCACATATGAAAAAAGGTAGTAGACATAAGCAGTGGCGTAGCGTTGATTGCTGGTGTCCGGGGCCTGCATGTGTGTGCATACCAAGTGGAGGGGAAGCATGCGTGTCCTGGATGGGGGGGCACCAACCCAGCCCTCGCCGTTGATGCCTCCAGAGCAACCCCACCCCCATCGGAGCGAAGGTGGGATGCACTGAGCAGCCGGCACAAGGGGGAGCCCAGCTGGCTGATGTGGTTTTTGGTGGACAGAGGGGAGCACCAGGCTGCGCTGCGCTGGGAATGCCTTCCAAAATTGTGTGCCAAGGGCCACAGCCCTGCTATTCCCCTAGACATAAGAACATACAAAGAGCCCTGCTGGATCAGCCTCAAGGCCCATCTAGAACAGCTTCCTGTTCTCACAATTTCTGCTCACTCCCTGCCCAGAGGTGGACGGGGGTTTGTGACACTGTGCAGGCTTACCTGGCCAGGTGCCACCCACCTTGCTACAGGGTGGCTGTCGCCCCGCCCCCTTCTTGGCAGGACAATGGGCTGCCAGCTGGGGGTGGGGCAAGGGCCAGGAAAAAGGCTGATGCCCTTCGGCCCAGACTCACTTGGTTTCCTTCCAGATCGGGGTAGGCAACCCAGTGATGTAGTGTGGGTTGTCAGCACCCGGGGCAAGGCAAGTAATTTGCACCCCTAACCCGTGGATTTGCGCCCCCTAACCCTAACCCCCAGATGTTGTGCCCGGTGTGGCCGGCCCCCCTGCACCCCCCATGCTACGCCACTGAGGCAACCTAGGGCCCGTGGGCCGGATCCGGCCCAATCGCCTTCTCAATCTGGCCCTCGGATGGTCCGGGAATCAGTGTGTTTTTACATGAGTAGAATGTGTCTTTTTATTTAAAACACATCTTTGGGTTAATTGTGGGGCCTGCCTGGTGTTTTTACATGAGTAGAATGTGTCCTTTTATTTAAAATGCACCTCTGGGTTATTTGTGGGCCATAGGAATTCATTCATATATTTTTTCCCCAAAATATAGTCTGGCCCACCACATGGTCTGAAGGACGGCGGACTGGCACACGGCTGAAAAAGGTTTCTGACCCCTGTTTCAGATTCACCCACCCAACCCACTTGGTTTCCTTCCAGATTCACCCACCCAACCCTCCCTAAAATATAAGATGGTCTTCTTTTGAAAGCTACCCTCTTGCTTCCTAAGTCAGCGGGTGCTGCTATGGTCGTAAGATGGCTGCTGTACAGTGGTACCTCGGATTAAGAACTTAATTCATTCTGGAGGTCCATTCTTAACCTGAAACTGTTCTTAATCTGAGGTACCACTTTAGCTAAAGGGGCCTCTCGCTGCCGCCATACGATTTCTGTTCTCATCCTGAAGCAAAGTTCTTAACCTGAGGTACTATTTTTGGGTTAGCGGAGTCTGTAACCTGAAGCGTCTGTAACCCGAAGTACCACTATATTCAGAACCAGGAAGGAATTTCCCCTGCATTGGCAGGTTTTGCCTTCCCCGTAGCAATTCGTCACAACTTTGCTGGTTTTTAGGCCTTGGTCGGTATCCTATAGTCTATCTTCGAGATGAGGGGTGACATCTTCATGCACTCCCACATGGCGGCATTGCAGGGCCCGTTAAAGGGTGGATTGTGGGAGTCACTGACCCTAGAGCAGCAGCAAATAGGTCAAACTCCTTTGGTGAAGTGGGAGGGCATGCTGTGTAAGTTCATGCTTTATAGTCTCCTCCCACTGCACCTGACTGCCTTGCGCATCCTCAGCCCCTGTTGGGTTGAGAGGGATACCAACCAAGGCCTAAGCCAAGGTTTCTACACCTGAAATTCAATAAAGTTGCGACCTAATTTAAACCCATACATTGTAGTCATGTCTCATTTCTGGGGGGGGGGGGGTAGGCTCCGGGGACAGGGTTTAGCGTGTGGGCTTGCAATAGCCAGTCAGATGCTCATGGGAAGCCCACGTGCAAGGCATGAGTGCAGCCACAACCTTCCTACTAGTTGTTTCCCAGAAGCTGACATTCAGAGGCATGTTGCCTTCAACAGTAAAGGTAAGGTAAAGGTAAAGGGACCCCTAACCATTAGGTCCAGTCGTGGCCGACTCTGGGGTTGCGGTGCTCATCTCGCTTTACTGGCCGAGGGAGCCGGCGTACAGCTTCCGGGTTATGTGGCCAGCATGACTAAGCCGCAGTGCATGGAAACGCCATTTACCTTCCTGTCAGAGCAGTGCCTATGTATCTACTTGCACTTTGACGTGCTTTCGAACTGCTAGGTTGGCAGGAGTAGGGACCGAGCAACGGGAGCTCACCCTGTCATGGGGATTCGAACTGCCAACCTTCTGATCAGCAAGCCCTAGCTAGGCTCTGTGGTTTAACCCACAGCACCACCCGCGTCCCTAACAGTAAAGGTAGAACATTGTGGCTACTAGCCACTGATGGATTCATCCATATATAGCATTGCCCTGGAAATGAAAGAAGAAGAAGAAGAAGAAGAGGAGTGCAGTTAGGGATTGATACCTGAGATACATATATATTTCACAGTAAAATAATAATAATAATAATAATAATAATAATAATAATAATAATAATAATAATAATAATTATTATTATTATTTTTGCATTTTTCATTTGCAATTCCGCAACAAGATATTGTATATTCCCCCTTCTTTTTTTAAAGGTGTCCTTTGATTGACACCTGAAAACTATAGCAGCAGCCTGACATGAAAGTGGTGAAAACAATTTGTCTTAATAGCTTTTTAGAATAAAAGGAGGGACAGGGTGGGGAAGGAGCAGGTTTTCTGGGGACTGGAGGCGTTCACTGAGAGAAAAGGCAGGAGTCACAAACACAACTTAATGGCATATATAATTCTCAGAAAGGGCTCCACGAAGTAATAGTGACTTTAGCATTCATACCAAATTAGATTTAAGAGCTACATTTGGTTCTAATATAGAATCAAAAGGGCCGCCCGCTTCCTGTTTCAATCCACTTATTTCGAACTAAATGGAGTTCAAACGCAATGCCACGGTATAGTTGGCATTTATCTTAATTGGAAACAACTGAGAAGCATTATTAGCGATGTGCAAACTTTGAGGCATCGGTACATTTTTTAAAAAAATAAAAATAAAAATAAACAACTCTGCCTTCTCCAAAGTGCTGGATAAGAGGAAGGTTGTCACTCCTGAGTTTTCTGCAAGATGAAGTGCCCTGTTTCTTACTTCTAAACAAGAGATAAAGCCACACCGTAAGGCATAAACTTGCACGACCGCTATTGTGAGTCAGTCCTCACCACCTGGGACTTGATTCATGTTACGATGGGTAAATCTATCCATTTTGGCTTCTCTCAGTCCCCCCCCCCACCCCATTTTTCCAGTATTAAGTCCTGTTCTCCACCTTTGATGATTATTGTTGTTATTATTGCCATTGATTTATTGATTACCTTGTAAGCCACTGTCTCATGCTGATTTTAAAACGCAGTTTAAAACGCAAACACATCAAATGCATTTTAAACAAGAGCAAATCCCTGTCTTTGAGAAGTTCGTAAGGCAAGTGTTTTTCTCAAAAGTAAACGCACAGCCTGTCTATCTGTGGAAACATAATTTTTTTTTATTATCTTGGCATCCGTTATAATATGCAACCGTATTGTCATATCCCAGACTAGCTGTTTTGCATCGGCTACAGAAGAAGGATCACAGGTTGTGAGCTAGGCCTAAGGCACAAAAGCAGGTGTACTTCAAGAGTACAGTGGTACCTCAGGTTACAGATGCTTCAGATTACAGACTCCGCTAACCCAGAAATAGTACCTTGGGTTAGGAACTTTGCTTCAGGATGAGAACAGAAATTGTGCTCCGGCGGTGCAGCGGCAGCAGGAGGCCCCATTAGCTAAAGTGGTGCTTCAGGTTAAGAACAGTTTCAGGTTCAGAACGGACCTCCAGAACGAATTAAGTTCTTAACCTGAGGTACCACTGTATTCACAAAGAAGTGAGGAAGTGTTACCTGCCTGTAGCTGAAGGTGAATCAGAGGCCAAAAAGAAGCAAGGCATTTTTATAATGGGTTGGCCATTTAAGTGCTTAATAGACATCTACATCTCATGTGTCTAGTCTCCCACACCCATTTTTGCAAGTGCACATTATCAGCTTTCCAATTGTGCATTCCCCCCGCTTTCCGCCGCCACCAAACTGCACATTTTGTGTCCAACGACATGCTAACAAAACCCAACAACCCCAGGCACTTTGTGGCATTGTGAAGAATATCCCCCCCTTTTTTTCTGGTGTTTAATGCTTCCCCACGATGTCAGAGGAGTTAATGGCAGATGTGGCTGCGAAAAAGCACTCTGTATTTTTAGACAACCTTTAATTAAGATGCTTTGTATGGTGTGCAGGCCCAAATAATATGCTGCCACTTGGAAGCTGTCAGCGGGGAAAGAGGGTACAAAGCATCTAAAAGCAGGCCGCCTTTTATTCTCCTAATCAGAAAGTCAGTTTAGGAAGCCTTAGCCCATGACAATAAGTGTCTTTTCACAGGGCAAGCTAAATTTACAGTGCACTGCTCATTAGGGCAAATCCTCAGCAAATCTCGTTTTGAATGGATTTTAATTTTATATAATATTTTCACTCAAGGGTGAAAAAGAAGCTACCTTTCCAAACTTGCTGGGGTCCTCCAGAGGGGAGCTTCGATGGGGAAACCCAGGCTTTCCAGTTTGACTGGGAGTGGCCGCCAAGACCATATAACACCGGTCCTGAAAGACCTACATTGGCTCCCAGTACATTTCCTAGCACAATTTGAAGTGGTGGTTCTGATCTTTAAAGCCCTAAATGGCCTCGGCCCAATATACCATCCCCATCGTTCAGCCTGGACATTGAGGACCAGCTCCAAGGGCCTTCTGGCAGTTCCCCCACTGCGAGAAGTGAGGTTGCAGGGAACCAGGCAGAGGGCCTTCTTGGTAGTGGCACCCACCCTGTGGAATGCCCTCCCATCAGATGTCAAGGAAATAAACAACTACAGTGGTACCTCGGGTTACAGATGCTTCAGGTTACAGACACTTCAGGTTACAGACTCCGCTAATCCAGAAATAGTACCTCGGGTTAAGAACTTTGCTTCTGGCAGTTCCCTCTCTGCAAGAAGTGAGGTTACAGGGAAACAGGCAGAGGGCCTTTTCAGTAGTGGCGCCCACCCTGTGGAACGCCCTCCCATCAGATGTCAAGGAAATAAACAACCAACTGACTTTTAGAAGACATCTGAAGGGAAATTGTTAATGTTTGCTGGTTTATTGTGCTTTTAATTCTGTTGGGAGCCGCCCAGAGTTGTTGATAAACCCAACCAGATGGCAGGGTATAAATTTTTATTATTATTATTAATAATAACCATTAGCAGGCAGTGTTGTGCAGTGCTTAGACTAGGGGCCTGTCTACACTTCCATTCATTCTATGCTTTTGAACAATTCGTGCTGGACCATTACCACTGGTCTGAGGGCTTTTTCATGTATAGGTAAAGGTAAAGGGACCCCTGACCGTTAGGTTCAGTCACGGACGACTCTGGGGTTGCAGCGCTCATCTCACTTAACTGGCCGAGGGAGCCGGCATACAGCTTTCAGGTCATGTGGCCAGCATGACTCAGCCGCTTCTGGCGAACCAGAGCAGCGCACGGAAACACCGTTTACCTTCCCGCTGGAGTGGTACCTATTTATCTACTTGCACTTTGACGTGCTTTTGAACTGCTAGGTTGGCAGGAGCAGGGACCGAGCAATGGGAGCTCACCCTGTCGCGGGGATTCAAACCGCCAACCTTCTGATCAACAAGTCCTAGGCTCTGTGGTTTAACCCAGTGCCACCCACGTCCCCCTCATTGCTGCATTAGAACAAATGTTAGTACTTTGGAAACCTGAATATATTTTTTTTCTCCCTTCCAATTTGGTCTGTTTGATGGCTTCTGAATGCAACCATGCGTGCTTTCCTGGGAGGTGTATTCCGTGGGCGGTCTGCTTCCACACCTGCCCCTTCTCTCTGCAGCTGCAGCTAGAGGACAATTTTTCAGTTTCCCCTTGAACTCCCTCTGCTTTGAACTCCTGGTTCTCTCATTCCTGCATTTTCTCTCCCTTCAGTATAGCTCTTTCACTTCGTGCACATCTCAGCAGTGCAATAAAATGGGCTGACCCCAAAGTAACCCTCCACCCCACCCCTGTATATAAAGGGGGGGGGAGACCATCTAGGACAGGTATGAAATCATATGTAGCAGAAGCAAAGCCTTTGACTCCCTTGGAATCTGCCAAACCCAAGTTCTTGTAAGTAGTTAGGCAGCTGGGAGCTCCATGTGGGGAACTTTTGACTGTGCAATATTATTATTATTATTATTATTATTATTATTATTATTATTATTATTATTAAAGATTTCTTAGTTTACAAGGATACGTGCATTATCTCTTTTTTCAAGTTGTGTTTTCTACAGATCAGTTTCGTTTGTTGTGAGACATTAGTGTTGCATACAGTGTTAGGTTAAGAAGAAAAGAGGGGGACAGAGGGGGAAGGGGGAATGGTGAGTGGGGTGAGTGGGTCAGGTGCAGTGCCTCTATCCGTCTACTTAGTGTATGTGTGGGGTTTTGTGTCAGCATCACTTGTGTGGGTTCTCTTACTAGTCGCTCGTTGTATTTCCTTGGTGCTGAGAGAGGTTGGGGGTGGCCTAGGGTATGATTGGTTGTCTTTGGTTGGCTGTAGTGAGATTTGTTTTTGTGGGGGGGGTATGTGTTCGTGTGTGTGTGCTTTTGGATCATGTTACCCAGATTGATTCTTATGCTGTCGGCAGATTCTTGTTGTTGTCTTGTTGGGCTGTGTATGTGATAAAGGGGAACCACACTGTGGTGAAAACGTCTTCTATTTGTCCCCAGGTCAGTTTCAGTTTATTGGTTAGTATTTCTAATAAAGCTGCTTCCCATACTATTTGATACCATTGGTCCATGATTACTCCTGACAGGTCTCTCCAGTGTCTGGCTATGATGCTTCTGGCTGCTGAGAGTAGGTGGGTTATGAGCTCTTTATGATGTGAGTAGGCATTCTTATCTTGGAAGATGTTTAGTAGGGCCAGTTCTGTGGTGACTTCTAATACTTGCTTAATTATTTTGCATATTTCTCATCTGATTGATGTCCAGAAGAGTTGGATTTTGGGGCATTCCCACCACACATGGAGATATGTGCCTGTGGAGGTGCAACCTCTCCAGCATTTTGGTAAGGTTCCTAGGCGTATTAGCACTAGTTTCCAAGGTGTTAGGTACCATCTGTAAGTAAGTTTCAGAGTGAGTTCTTTTCTTTTCACTGATATGGATTTAAAGGGAGGTTTAGACCACATTCTGGTTCATTGGGTGGGGTTAATCCAGGGGTCAGCAACCTTTTTCAGCCATGGGCTGGTCCACTGTCCCTCAGACCTTGTGGGAGGCCGGATTATATTTTGAAAAAAAAAAAGTGAACGAATTCCTATACCCCACAAATAATCCAGAGATGCATTTTAAATAAAAGGAGGAAGAGTTTTGATTTGATATCCCGCTTTATCACTACCCGAAGGAGTCTCAAAGCGACTAACAATCTCCTTTCCCTTCCTCCCCCACAACAAACACTCTGTGAAGTGAGTGAGGCTGAGAGACTTCAGAAAAGTGTGACTAGCCCAAGGTCACCCAGCAGCTGCATGTGGAGGAGCGGAGACGCGAACCCGGTTTCCCAGATTACGAGACTACCGCTCTTAACCACTACACCACACTGGCATACATTCTACTCATGTAAAAACACCAGGCACATACCACAAATAACCCAGAGATGCATTTTAAATAAAAGGACACATTCTACTCATGTAGAAACACACTGATTCCCAGAGTGTCTGCGGGCCAGATCTAGAAGGCGATTGGGCTGGATCCGGCCCCCGGGCCTTAGTTTGCCTACCCCTGGGTTAATCTCATAGCCTATGTCAATATATTGAAGGAAATATGAAAGGTCTATGGCAGAGGTTTTCAACCTATTTCAGTCTACATCTCCCTTGACCAACTACATTGGCTTCAAGCCTCAGAAGCCCAATTATGTCACCCCTTGCCTGCAGAGCCAGCAGCCCCTCACTACAACACCCTCCCTTGTGGAGTGTTCACTCAGGCTCTTCTCCCTCTTATTGGGAGTCCTCCACACAGAAGGTTCCACCAACCCTGGTCTCTGAGCTGTCCCCCCCACCCAAAGAGAGGTGCCTCTTCCCCAGGGCCTGGGAAGAAGATGCTCCAAGCCTTAGTGCCATAACAGAGACAGAGATGTGGGACGGCATCAGAGGAGGGAAGGGAAAAAAGAGAGACAGAGGCCAGTGTTGCCTGTGGCACCCCCGACCATGATTTGTGGTAAAGGTAAAGGGACCCCTGACCATTAGGTCCAGTTGTGGCCGACTCTGGGGTTGCGGCGCTCATCTCACTTTATTGGCCGAGAGAGCCAGCGTACAGCTTCCGGGTCATGTGGCCAGCAGGACTAAGCCGCTTCTGGCGAACCAGAGCAGCGCACGGAAACGCCGTTTACCTTCCTGCCGGAGTGGTACCTATTTTTCTACTTGCACTTTGACGTGGTTTCGAACTGCTAGGTTGGCAGGAGCAGGGACCGAACAACGGGAGTTCACCCCGTTGCGGGGATTCAAACCGCCGACCTTCTGATCGGCAAGTCCTAGGCTCTGTGGTTTAACCCAGAGTGCCACCCACATCCCTTCATGGTACCCTGGTTGAAAACCCCTGGTCTATGGGATTGTTGTCCATATTAGCAAGAAGTGTTTCTCCTACAAGACAGCCTTTTCCCAGCTGTGGCTGCCTGTAATGTAAGCATTATCATTATTTTTTCCTTTAACTTGGAGGTCCATATGCATTCAGTGAACTGATCTGTTCAAATTCCAGGATGAATGAAGAATAGACAAAACACACCAAATGACAGGAAACAGGAACAAGGAGACATTATCATTCATAGGCTTGATGGGGATAATTGCAGACCTGTCAGAATTTTGGCTCGCAAGAGAGTATTTCTGGAGCAGTAGTACCTTTAAATTTGCTTCTTAAGTTTGCCGGGCACATTTGTGTTTCAGGGGTGGGTGCTCTGCGCTTGCCACAAATTGCACGGCGCCACCGCAAGCGGCTATTTTGTGGCCGCTTGTGGCGCGGTGCAATTTACGCTGCCTGCAGCAATCAGTTTAAACATTCGCTACGCACAAATGGCTCACCGTGTGAAAAACAGTCCCCATGATGATCCACTTACAGCAGATTTCATGTGGTCGGGGTGATGCATAAGCCACCTCTTTTCTTTTTTGCTGTGGAAGAGAGAAGCCGTAGGATAACTTTAAGGCAGGTGTAGGGCACCTATTGCCCTCCAGATGCTTCTGAACTACAGCTCCCATCAACTCAGGCCATTGGCCATGCATGCTGGGGCTGATGGGACTTGTAGTCCAACAACATCTGGAGGACCAAATGTCCATCTGTGTGGATTGTGCACTGAGCTTCAGTATCCTTTCCAGTTCTGTGGAATACCCTTTCTCTGCCTCTGATTTATCTGTTGGATTTATTGGTTGCTTGTTATCGAAGAAGGTCTCCAAGCAACGTACAGCTAAAAGTATACATTATACCATAAAAATAAAAAGAAGTCCTGGAATCGTAGAATGATAAGGTGGGAAGGGACCTCAAGGATCATCTAGTCCAACCCCGTGCAATGCAGGAATCTCAGCTAAGGAATCCATGACAGATGGCCACCCAACATCCACTTAAAAACCTCTGGGGAAGGAGAGCCCACAACCTCCTGAAGGAGACCATTCCACTGTCAAACAGCTCTCAATGTCCAAAGGTTTCTTCTGATGTTTAGTGGGAATCTCCTTTCTTGTCACCTGAAGCCATTGGTTCGAATCCTACCCTCCAGAGCAGGAGATAACAAGCTTGTTCCCTCTTCCAAGTGACGGGCCTTGAGATATTTGAGGATGGCAATCCTTTCTCCTATCAGTCTCTTCTTTTCCAGGCTAAACACACCCAGCTCCCTCAACCGTTCCTCATATGGCATGATTTGATCATCAGATAACCAGACCCATTTGAAATGAATACATGTAACTTAGACCCATGTAATTTAAATGGGCCTACTCTAAGTAGAACTTAATTGTTCACTGTGCTTGCTTTTTATCAAGTCTAAGTGGGTACGGGGGTGGGTGGGAAGGGGGAATCTTCCTGGAGAGTGCAGTTGGGGAGGCAAGAGTTAACTGTCCCTCCACAGCTGCAGTCTCCAGGAAGACCCCCCCCCCAAAAAAAACACCTATTAGGCTTGAAAACAGCCTTCTATTGGAGTCACCACCATCACCAGTGAAGGGAAGCAACAGCAGTAGCAGAGACTGGGGTGAGGAGATTATTGGAAGGGGGTCACACAGTGTGATTTGTCATGTTCCCTGCACCTCCCTGGGAATGATCCTGGCTCCACAGGTGCTGTGCCTGCACAAGGAATGATCCTGTCTGGTGAGTGCGTGTATGCATGCAAAAATCCTAAATCAACAATATAGCCCAGAACGCGTTCTCCTCCCCCCCCCCATAGCATTTATTTGCCATACAAAATAGGTTTTTAATACTTCGATTTTTAGCAGTAAAAATGGGCCATGGGTTAGCTTTCCAGTAATACATTCTGTTTTATAAATAGAAAAGATCACGTGGGGATTCTTTTAAAATGAAAAGACTTCCTTCACTTCAGTTCCTCTCTCTATTTCCCTGTGCCTCCCTGCTTTAGGAGGTTCATAATCATTATAATCATTCTACATCTGGGCATCATCTTTTGACAATTGCACCTGTTAGTCGTTTCTCAGTTTGTCTCTCAAAACCAAGTGATCTCTTTAAGGTCACGGATATTTCTTTCCAGACTCGTGTTATTTTGTTTGGCATTGTTTCCTCGTGGCCGAAAAGGGCCCATAAATTCTCCAACCCTTGAAAATTGGGCACCTAGAGATTTTTCCATCCTTATGTTCAGCTATGCAGTCCTTCCTTTGCAAGGTCCTGATTTCCCCCCTTTAAATCCTTTACTTTGAATAAAATAATCTTTTTCAGTGCAACGTATCATTAATCTAAAGAACGCTCCAAGGCAGGTTTTCCCCCCTAAGACATAATGGGAAATTTACAGCTGGTTTTGTAAAGTGAGCTATAATTCCTCCGAGCACAGTTTAAAAGTAATTGCCCAGCTCAATTAAAAAAAAAATGGAGTGAGAGATCGAGAGAGAGAAAGAGATCATCTATAAGTCATATTTAGTTGTCATAAGGGCTGGTTACCAACACATAATTATGAGATTTGATCGTAGAGAGGGATCCTCATAGCTAGGGTTGCCACCTTTGGTCGGGCAAAATATGGGACAGTTTGGGCAAAACAAAGGACAGTTGGGTGAGGATTTGGGGCAGATGCACTCTCATGACACCAAAAGTGAACAACAAAAGAGGTTTAAAGATGCTCTCAAGGCAAAATGTGGTCTAAACACTGACAACTGGGAAATACTCGCCTGCAAGCGCTCTAATTAGAGAATAGGTAAAGGTAAAGGTACCCCTGACTGATAGGTCCAGTCCCAGATGACTCTGGGGTTGCGTTCTCATCTCGCTCTATAGGACGAGGGAGCCGGTGTTTGTCTGCAGACAGCTTCCGGGTCAAGCCAGAGCAGCGCACGGAAATGCTGTTTACCTTCCCGCCGGAGCGGTACCTATTTATCTACTTGCACTTTGATGTGCTTTCGAACTGCTAGGTGGGCAGGAGCTGGGACCGAACAGCGGGAGCTCACCCCGTCGCGGGGATTCGAACCGCTGACCTTCTGATTGGCAAGCTCTAGGCTCTGTGGTTTAGACCACAGTGCCACCTGCGCCCCACCAATTAGAGAATAGCCTCTACCAAAGGCATCATGGACTTTGAAGAAGCATGAACTCGGAATGAAAGGGAGAAACGAGATAAGATGAAGGCACTTTGGCAAACCCTCACCGTGATCAACTCCCACCCGGAAACCTATACCCCCACTGTGAAAGGACATGCAGATCCAGAACTGGCCTCCATAGCCACCTATGCACAGTGGTGTAGCGTGGTGGGTGCAGGGGGGCCCGGCCACACCGGGCGCAACATCTGGGGGTTAGAGTTAGGGGGCGCAAATCCACGGGTTAGGGGGCACAAATCCACAGGTTAGGGGGCGCAAATTACTTGCCTTGCCCTGGGTGCTGACAACCCACGCTATGCCACTGCCTATGCACACACTGTTAAGACCATATTCGTGGAATATAGTCTTACTTGGCTATGAGTGATAACCAAAGAAAGAGTAGACTTGTTTCTACACAGGCATCCGTGTTGTCATAGTTCAAGGTCATGTCCCAGCCAGGCGAAATAACTTGAGGATATCTCAGTGGAGGGCTGGTGAGGACTGCAGACCGAGCAGAGCGGGGTGGCATGGGAAATTTAGTGAGGATGATGGAGTATGCAGACCTGGCACGACTGACTCAAGCAAAGATGAGAGACCAAAATGACGAAAAATTCCTTGAGGACTAGAGACCTTCTATTGAGTATTTAAATAACTATTATAGCGAGATGTAAACGTGAGCAGGATTTGAAATATGAGCATCAACGTTAGTTATTAAGATAAATAGGTTAGAATGGATGTATATTACATGTGGAATTTGCAGCATTTAAAGGTAAATATGGAAACCATGGAACGGGGGGACAGGAAGTCAATGGATAAATTTTTATTTTTAAAAAAATAAAGTTAGTGAAGTTGGAGGGGGGACACAGAGAGATGAACTGGGTCCCCAGACTTGAGGTTCTCAACCTCTGCTGTGTAAAAATCATGCAGATTCAATACATTCCAACTCCTGTGACTCAGTGGCTCAGATTTCATTAATCCAAGCGAGCAAGAGACATTATCACACATTCCAGTCAGGCATAAACACTCAGGGAGGGTGAGAAGCAAGGCTGGTGAGGAGAGGGGGTGGTCTGGGGAGGGAGTGCAGCCTGAGAAAAATTCCCCCCCTCTGTAAAAATAGGAAACAGAATAATAACAAAGGCCAACTATGAACCAAATAATAAATGCAGTAACTTTAAAAACAGATGTTAAACAGTAAGCATATAAAAGGTTTCCTTGATTATTTATTTATATGAAGTACAGTGCTAGCAATGATTCGGGAATTTATTAGTACCCAGATAGATTTGTCCTGCCTTGCAACAGAAAGTTTAGTGTTCCTCGCTCTAAATACCATTGCAAAATGAGTCTTGTTGCAGCTATTTTAAACTAGCCCCCTGGGAGCAACCTGAATGCTGTCCCCGCCCTTTTTCCCAGGCAGAGGAGCCAATTTATTGTGTAATCTTTATCCTGAATGGAAGAACTAAGGCAGACATTTACCCCTGGTGGTCAGGCTAGAGTGTGTGTAATCTGTATCTTGTGCAGTCTGCAGAACAGAATATCGAGTGCTTTATTATCCCTTTATCTGGGTGCTGAACTGCTCTCTGAGAGCAGAGAATGGATGCTTGCTTCTTTCCAAGAGCTGAAGAAGGTGATGCGATCGAGGAAATTTTGCTCCTGATGTATTCGCACTCGGCTGGCTCACATTTCTCTTCTCTTTGTACCGCCTCAAACATGTACCATGAATAACAGAACCATAGAGGGTCCTCTCTGAGTCCAACACACCCCACCTTCCTCTGCCTGTGCAAAAACTCCTCCTCCCAAACCAGACCAGGCCCCTCCAACCTCCCTCTCTCGCTCTCCCCCCGCCACCTCTATGCCTGAGACTCCACCATAGCAGGCCTGTGCACTGCAACCCCCCCTCTGCAACCCCCCCTCTGCCCATGCAGGTTTGAGGATGGTGATGATGAGCTTCAATATGTGAAGTGTATGAAAAAATGTGTCCCATTTGAAGTCCAAACAGGACAGGGGGGTACTTTTCTTCAAATAGAAGAAGAAGAAGAGAAGAAGAGTTTGCATTTGATATCCCGCCTTTCACTCCCCTTCAGGAGTCTCAAAGCGGCTAACATTCTCCTTTCCCTTCCTCCCCCACAACAAACACTCTGTGAGGTGAGTGGGGCTGAGAGACTTCAAAGAAGTGTGACTGGCCCAAGGTCACCCAGCAGCTGCATGTGGAGGAGCGGAGACTCGAACCCAGTTCCCCAGATTACAAGACTACTGCTCTTAACCACTACACCACACTGGCTCTCGATAAAGGGACAATTGTGTTTTTCTAAGGATAGGTGGCAACCCTCGTCTGAGGGCAACCTCCCAGAGGCCACATGCCAATGGTGGGTAAGGACAGGGAGCAGGTGGCGTTGTAGTCTAAACCACCGAGTCTTGTCAGAGGGTCGGCGATTTGAATCCTCGCAATGGGGTGAGCTCCTGTTGCTCTGTCCCAGCTTCTGCCAACCTAGCAGTTCAAAAACATACTAGCTTGAGTAGATAAATAGGTCCCGCGGCAGCAGAAGGTAAATGGCGTTTCCGTGCACTCTGGTTTCTGTCATGGTGTTCCGTTGCGCCTGTAGCGATTTAGTTATGCTGGCCACATCTGTGGACAAACGGCGGCTCCCACGGCCTGAAAGCGAAATGAGTGCCACAACCCCATAGTTGACTTTAGCTGGACTTACTGGTAACTGTCCAGGGGTCCCTTTACCTTTCATAAGAGCAATGAATGTAAACAATGATTATCAGCTTGTGGTAACACAGAGGTGTGCTTTCTCACTGGTGGCACTAGCATTGTGGAATGCCCTCTCTGCTGAAATAGGAGTGGCTCCCATCAATACTGGCATTCTGCCGGCTCTTGAAGACAAGGCAAGCATTCCCCTGAACTTGAACCCTGGGTTTTGCTTCATGTGTGTGTAAAGTGCGGCTGGGAGCACATCTCTAGGGAGAAGGTGCTTGGTTGTATCTCTGTGAGGCAGGGAGTCCCTTCTTTTCACTTTGCATCTGCATGTCCCACCCTGTCCCCATTTCCTCTTGGGAGAATCTTGCACACCCCTGTTCACTTCTATGCTCATAGATGGCTTAGAGGCCCAGGCACATACTGTACTAAAACCATCCAGTTATAGAGAAAGAGGACCAGTTTAGTTTCAAAGCTATGATATTAGCGGGAAAGGCAACGATAGCTTTAGGTTGGAAAGATAGAGAAAAATTGACAGTAGAGGCATGGAATAGTTATTTGTTTGAATTTATTCAGTCAGACATTGTCGCAGTAATGTCACAGGAAACAACGTGGAAGGTCAGGTCCACCACGATAAGGAACAGATGGAACTCCTATCTTCAATGGATAGAAACTACTGGAACAAAAGACATTTGGTGGAAACTAAAGACACTATGCCTGTGGCTGAGGATAATTGTTTGAACTCTTCCAAAGGATACGGGGGTGGGGGTGGGAAGGGAGGGGAAGGAAAAATTGTATGGGAAATTTAAAAATTGGAAGGAGATAATATAATGTATGTAAAAATCCTGAAATAAAAAATTGTAACTATTATATATATATATGCAGATGACACAACATTGATGGCAGAAAGTGAGGAGGAATTAAAGAACCTTTTAATGAGGGTGAAAGAGGAGAGCGCAAAATATGGTTTGAAGCTCAACATCAAAAAAACGAAGATCATGGCCACTGGTCCCATCACCTCCTGGCAAATAGAAGGGGAAGAAATGGAGGCAGTGAGAGATTTTACTTTCTTGGGCTCCATGATCACTGCAGATGGTGACAGCAGCAACGAAATTAAAAGACTCCTGCTTCTTGGGAGAAAAGCAATGGAAAACCTAGACAGCATCTTAAAAAGCAGAGACATCACCTTGCCAACAAAGGTCTGTATAATTAAAGCTATGGTTTTTCCAGTAGTGATGTATGGAAGTGAGAGCTGGACCATAAAGAAGGCTGATTGCCGAAGAATTGATGCTTTTGAAATATGTTGCTGGAGGAGACTCTTGAGAGTCCCATGGACTGCAAGAAGATCAAACCTATCCATCAGCCCTGAGTGCTCACTGGAAGGACAGATTGTGAAGCTGAGGCTCCAAGACTTTGGCCACCGCATGAGAAGAGAAGACTCCCTGGAAAAGACCCTGATGTTGGGAAAGATGGAGGGCACAAGGAGAAGGTGACGACAGAGGATGAGATGGTTGGACAGTGTTCTCGAAGCTACCAGCATGAGTTTGAGCAAACTGCGGGAGGCAGTGGAAGACAGGAGTGCCTGGCGTGCTCTGGTCCATGGGGTCATGAAGAGTCGGACACGACTAAACGACTAAACAACAACAATATATGTATATGTGTGTGTGTGTGTGTGTATATACACACACACATGCACACACACACACACATATACATATTACACATACAAATCTTTGCATAGCATTTTTTCCTATAATAAAAAACCCCCCCCAAACCATCCAGTTAGGCTGCAGCCCTAACTCCATGTACTTGGGAGTAAGCCCCCCCCCCGAAATTCAGCGGGACTTACTTCTGCATAGATATGGCTAGGATTGTAGAGTAAGTCTTTTTAATCGACTTCCCAATACCTGTTTTTCCTTGTCCATAATCACAGCTGCAATATGCACTTTGAAGCATATTGGATTTGTTTTTTAAAATGTTTAATTCAGATATAAATATGTATCTGCTCATTTGATATACAAATGAGATTGGGTAGCTTTGATGAGGGCAGCCAGTGTCACCTTTAAAATGGTATGTGGGGAAAAAATGCTCTTAGATGTAAAATGGGTAGGGGTGACCAGCATGAAATGTACTTGAGAAAATTCTTGAGGCGTGTTCCCTCTGCTTTTCTGTCCCCAGTGGAAGAAGACTTAACTGGTCAGCTATCTGAATCAGTTAAGTCTCAGTTAAGATGTCTCAGTGGGCAAATTTCATTTTCCGCAATATGGAAAGCTGCTTTTTAAAAATAAGAAGGGCAATAGCTTTTTACCCCGCTGTCGGGCGGCAGAGGAACCAACCCCCACGGAAGGTTGCCAGGAACAGACAAGGAAAAGTCCTTATCATCTGCATTTATTCAATATTCACAGAGAGAGGCTTGGGACTGTGGCTTCTCTGTTGCTCCAAGTGAAACCCCACCCCCTCCACCTCTCCCACTTCCTCACGAGTCAGCGCTACAGGTGCTGCAAAGGGCCTTTTGCCTTTTGCTCTTTGCTCTCCTGCTTTCAAGGCCAGCTGTGTTCTGGGAGAGGGGGATCTGGAATGCTTTCTAAAGACACTGTGTCCGTCAGCTGTCTCTTCCCTGGTGCTTCTTCTTCTTCCCCCTCCTCTCCCATTATTTCCCAGCTTTCCCCCTCATCTTCCTCTGAGCTGTGACTTCCCTCAAACCCCTGTAGTAATTCTGAACTGCAGCTACTGGCAAAACACGGCAGGGCTCCACCACTGGCTCACAGTTACATGCAGCGCATTTCAAGGCAAACATACCTTACTTGCACTCTATAAAGCAATATGTGAAGCAATCCTTTG
Source organism: Podarcis melisellensis (assembly GCF_964234715.1). Taxonomy (NCBI): domain Eukaryota; kingdom Metazoa; phylum Chordata; class Lepidosauria; order Squamata; family Lacertidae; genus Podarcis; species Podarcis melisellensis. Next base: position 37,048,450 of record NC_138546.1, on the reverse strand, counting down.
ACATTTGCATTTCTCTGAATTTTGCAATGCAGTTCTCAAGCCATGCAATGTTTACATACAAATGCATATACAGTGGTACCTCGCAAGACGAATGCCTCGTAAGATGAAAAACTATCAAGACGAAAGAGTTTTTCATTTTTTGAGTTGCTTCGCAAGACAAATTTCCCTATGGGCTTGCTTCGCAAGACGAAAACGTCTTGCGAGTTTGTTTCCTTTTTCTTAAAACCATTAATACCCAGGGAATCCGTGCTTCGCAAGACGAAAAAACTTGCAGAACGAAAAAACTCGCAGAACGAATTAATTTCGTCTTGCGAGGTACCACTGGACTGGTGAAAACAACATACAGAAAACATTATACAGTGGTACCTCGGGTTAAGTACTTAATTCGCCTTTTTTTGACACCTGGGAATTTCCATCTGAATTATTCCCAACAAAAAGGACTCTGGTTTTTTTTGAAAAGTACTTTTAAACATTTTTTTCAGTTCATCATAAATTCTTTCCCAATGCTCTTTTACCTTTTTACAGGTCCGCTACATATGAAAGAACGTACCCTCAACCTCATCGCATCTCCAATATATACCACCTTTTTCTTCTAAGGAGCTCAAGGTGGTGTGGAAGGTGGCCTCTTCCCCATTTCATCCTCACAACACCCCTGTGAGGCAGAGGGATAGCATGGGGAGCCAGGGGGCTCTGGTTCCAGGTGTACATTTTTGATGGGGTGCAATCAGGCACCCCCATGACAGGCACAGAGTCCTGGCAGCTGAGGTGCAATGGTAGGAGGGCTGCTCTTAGCGGCGCCGGCTTGCTGCTGTGACTGTGGGTGCCTGGGGCCACTCACTCGCATGGTGGGATGGGGCGCCGTAGCACTCGCACGCTGGGGGATCTGTTGCGGGAGCTACGGCACCCAGGGCCCCTGGGACCTGGTGCCCATGGTTGCTCTAGTGGGCAGGTGGATGGAGGCAGCGGGCAAGGAGCATAGCTGTCAACTTACAGATTTGAAAATAAGGGACCAGCAGCCTTGAAAATAAGGGACCAGCAGCCTTGAAAATAAGGGACCAGCAGCCAAAATAAGGGACCTGCAGCCTCACATGTTCCAGGCACTCCAGTCTTCCTCATGCTGGTAGCTTCGAGAACACTGTCCAACCAACTTTGTAACCAGAGGTTCAACTGAATAGAATCTGAATCACATGCACCACAAGGCCTATGCAGCCTCAACTTAAGATGGCTCCCCGGCCTGGCTTTGCACTGCAAAATTTCCAGCAGCACGTGGAACAAAATGGCGTCCAGCATTCAAAAACCCCCTCAGCTTGCATTAACTAGCCACACACAAGGCATGCAAGCTCCACCCCTAGTCGTTCTTAGACTTCTTATTGGGTGAGCAACACAGCCAAGCAACACAGTTGGAGCCTCCCTCCTCCTTGGCCGGCAGGGAGGGAAGGAGAGGAGCTGCTTGCTTTGAAATTTAAGGGACATCATTTAGGGGACATTTAAGGGACATCCATCAATAAGGGACAGCAGCGGGACATGGTGCTGGAATAAGGGACTGTCCCTTCAAATAAGGGACACTTGACAGCTATGGCAAGGAGCCTGTTGGAGGCAGGCTCTGTTCAACAGGGGACCGCTACACTTGCCCTGCCCTGGGCACTGGTAACCCATGCTACACTGCTACTGTGAGGTAGATTAAGTTAAGGGATGGCCCAAGGTCACCTAGTGGGGATTCAAACCCTGTTCTTACAGGTGCTAATCCAACATGCTAATCATCGTGTCACATTGGTTCTCTACTCCTATTTTAAAGGAAGCAACACAGCACAGTCTTTAGCTGTTATATTTTGTTAAATGACGAATATAGAGAAACTAACACCTGGGCATAAAACAAGCTTTCAGGAGAGAAGATTTGATCTTTGTGTGATAAACTGAATGTTTACCAGGACTTTTCTATTTTAAGGATGCTGCAAAACACATTCTCTCTTTCTCTCCAGCCTTGAAAAAAGAAAAAAAAGATGTTGTCTTTGTTCTGTTCTGTTTTGCCTTTGGTATAGATTTCTCAGCAGTGTTGCTTATAGTTTAGATAAAATGTCGAACATAAAAAACACACAACTTGACTCCTTTGCCCACTAGGAAGACTGGTTGCAGTTTTAAGATAGCTGAAATTTGAAGTTTTGCCGGATCATTTTGCAAGACCTTAAGAGGAGGCACAGCAATTCTTCTGTGAGTGGCCTGAGCATTGCACCCAAGCAGCCATGGAGTCAGATGTTGAAGATAGGACCTCAGTCAATGGCAGCCAGTTTTTAGGGAAACAAAAATTCTGAGGGTTTTCTTTAAGGATAGTACATAGTTCTGAGACAAAGGCATTTCACACCTTCAGCTTAAAGGAGTGAAATAAAACAAAATAAACACAGGAGCTAGTTCTTTGCACAAATCACAAATGCTGACTTCAAGAGAGATGCTCCCATGAGAATGTAACGTGCCACACAATGCCTTTGTCCTCACACATTCCCCAAATGCCTGGAGATGTGATGTCAATAATACACTCAGTGCCAAGTGCAATGCAGATGCACATCTATTGTACGGTTCTGTATTCCTCCTTGTTGTCACATTATGTACCTGCCAAAATGGAGCAAGCTGAACAAAATAGCTGTGGTGGGAGGAGAAAGAGGACAAGGTGGGAGCACAGCTCTCATAGTCTACACCACAGCCAGTGGGGAGCGCTAGAGAATGTTAGGCTGGAAAGAGATGGGACTCTTTTGCTACCCAAAATAGCTCTGGCAGCTATTTAACGCGTTATTCTCCCTCTTTCAGAAACATGCGTTTATTCGTTTATTCGTTTCAGGGTTACCAGCAGAATGCCATTGAGAACATCCCATCAAGCCATTCAGCACGCAAACCCATGCTCACTGCTCCCTTTGTCACAGAGCTGAGGGAGGAAGTTGGAGGAGCAACGCTCTTTCTCACTTACTTGTTCAGCTCTCATGTGCTTTCCAAGCCTCAGGTTGACATCTGAGCAACTGAACAGAAGGCAGGGAGACCAAGGGGTAGGAGAAAAAGGGGGCGGGGGAGATTTGAGAGACTGGGTGAGGAGGAAAATGGCATGAGCAAAGGGAAGACACGGGAGAGAAGCAACATTTCCTGTGCCACCACTCATTTCCACACTCCAAGGAAACCTTCCATATTGACCCTGTGCACCTGCCATAGGACAACTCTGGTCTGTCACAGAGGATTCAGGGTAATGTCCATGGGCACACACTTCGACTTGCTGTACATTCACCTGGCAGAATAAGGTAGTGCAATGACACCATCGAGGACAGTGACCAGGATGGTGAAGGGTTTTTGGAAAGCAGGTCCTATGAGGAACCGTTGACAGAGCTGGGTTTATTTAGCCCCCGGGAGAAAAGATTAAGGGGAGACATGAGCATTCCTCAAATAGCTGAGAGGCTGTCTTGCAGAAGGTAGAGAGCAGGCCTCTTTTGCTCCAGAGGGCAGGACTAGAACAAATAGGTGAGAATGGTCCATTTCGCAACTCTTTGCCGATCTGTTCACATCAGCATGGAGATGAGAAGCTGTGAAAGCTCTCAGTTGGAGTCTGAACGCAGCAGTGGACTGGATGAGGGTCAAGAAACTGTGCTTGGGCATCAGCTACCAGCTGTGTATTAATTTCAAAGATAATTTCCTCACAGAGGCGGAGATTGATTCATAGGGCAGCTTTCCCCACAACTCTTCCCAGTGCCTGTAATCTAGGGACAGCTGCAAATTTTGATCCCACCACATCTTCAACTCCAGACATTGACCTACATGAGCAGGTTAAGAAGAGCCCTCCTTGAGCAGACCAAAGGCCTATCTAATTCACCATACCGTTCTCATTGTAGCCAATCAAATGTCTATGGGAAGCCCACAAACCAAGCATGAGCAGAACGGCCCTCTCCCACTTGTGAGCTCTGGGAACTGGCATTCAGAGGCAGCATCCTTGAGGCAACCTAGCTATCATGGCAAGAAGCCTTGAAACAAATGGCTAGTAACAAACAGGGAGCTTACTTTGGTGATAGGCCTTTATAGGATCTGGTGAGTTCTGACTGCTTTGTGGAAGTCAACTTGTTTGAGATCACCGATGAACCTCCAAGGAACAATGGTGTTCCTGGAGTAGAGTTTGCAAAATGCTGTCCCCAAAAAGATGAAGAAGGGATGGAAAGAACCACAAGGAAGGACTATAGCTCAGGGGTAGAGCATCTGCACTCCAAGCAGAAGGACCTAGGTTCAATCCTTGGCATTGTCAGGTGTGCGTGCAGGAGCCAGGCTCTGTGACCAATAGGACTTTGCAGGACTGGGGCCTTCCTAAGTTTGTTCTGAAGAGGCAATGCACAGCCTCACAGGTGGTAACTACAGCACCTGGTGGCAAGAGCTGGGAAGGGATATAAGGTCAGCATTTCCCTTTGTCTCTTTGCCACAGCAACACATTTCCTGCCTTGCTGCGTTTGGCTTCTTGCTTCCTGATCCTTGAACCTTGGCTTCTTGACTCCCTGCTTCTTGATCCTCGGACCCCTGACTTTGTGACTCCTTCCTTCCTGACCCTCGGACTCTTGGCTTCCTGACTCCTGGCTTCTGGACCCCTCTTCCTGCTCCCACCCCGCCATCTTGCCCCTGGTCCTGATGCCCCCTGCCGGGACTTTGATCGCCCATGAACTGGACCGTGATGGGGATCTTCAGGTAGGGTAGGGAAGACGCCTTGTCTGAAACCCTGCCAAGCCAGTGTAGACAGTTTTGGGCTTCTTGGACTGATGGTCTAAGTTGGTCTAAAGGAGCTTCCTCTGTTCCTATGCAGCTTTTTTCAAAGGGATGTTGTGGATGATGGCAGTCCAACGATTCACACATTTGTAGCTTGTTACTGGTTTGTCTCTGTGGATATATGGAATGGAGACTCCTGACTGTCATCTGTTCCAGATCAAAGAAGGTTTTGGTATATGGTAGGATTGACAGCTACTGTATGAAGTGAAGGCTTTCATGTCATCTTCCAGCAGTGTGTACCCAGATCTCCACACATTCTGATGCACCTTAGGAGAGAGAGACAGAGAGACACAGAGAGAGATGCTTTTGTATGATGTTGATGCTGCAATCAAAAACTGTATTTTGTATTCGGCCAGAACAGTTCCTTGATACATTGCTTGCAGAAGAACCCACAAACTTTATAGCCACAATCTCACACACAACTATACAAATACATTGAAATCAGTGGGGCTGACATAAGCCTAATTCTGTGATGTGCCGTGGCCTATGTATTGGTGCGTTTATACTTTTCACTTGGCCAAAGAGAGAGAGAGAGAGAAGCAGCTGAAATATAAATAACAGAAATGGAGGAAGACTGTGTGTCTTTGCTTGGTTATGCAAGGGTTATCATTCGTGCGAGATCATTCTGTGTAAGCATGGAAGTAATGGGTCTGAACGTGTGCGTGTTCACATTTCTTTTTTACAAACTTTTCCAACAGGTGTAATGTGTTGGGATGACAGGTTATTTTTAGAAGAACTTTTGCACAGCTGAAACATCTGTTTGCTTCACTGCTGTTAGGCTCGAATAAAAGAATCTAAGGAGCAGGGGAAACTTCAAGAAAATGATCTCGCCTTGAATTAAGATATCTCTGTTTGCATCATAAGAGCGTATGACCACCAGAGCATCAGGCCAAGGGCTCATCTAGTTCAGCATCCAGTTCTCAAAGTCGTTAGTCAGATTCCTGTGGGAAGTCTGCAAGATGGACATGAACCCAACAGCACTTTGCAACCAGCAATTCCCAGCAGCTGGTATTCAGAAGCACAATACCTTCACAGTCTAGTAAACGTAAAGGGGCCCCTGACCATTAGGTCCAGTCGTGGCCGACTCTGGGGTTGCGACACTCATCTCGCTTTATTGGCTGAGGGATCTGGCGTACAGCTTCCGGATCATGTGGCCAGCATGACTAAGCCACTTCTGGTGAACCAGAGCCGCACATGGAAACTCTGTTTACCTTCCCGCTGGAGCAGTACCTATTTATCTACTTGCACTTTGACATGCTTTCGAACTGCTAGGTTGGCAGGAGCAGGGACCGAGCGACCCCATCACGGGGATTCGAACCGCCGACCTTCTGATAGGCAAGTCCTAGGCTTTGTGGTTTAACCTACAGCGCCACCTGAATCCCTTTGCCTTCACAGTCTGGCCCAATATAAAAGAGGAGGGGTCTTCCTGTTGTCCATCAAATGTTCGCAGCTGGGCAGCTAACTAACCACATTGAGCCTAAGAATATGCACAACTTGCAGACTTAACATAAAGAATAAGAACAAGAAGAACATGCAGAGAAGTACAAAATGACGTAATGCGCATGCGCAGAAGCGGCGAATCGCGACCTGCACGTATGGGTCTTTTCATGTTGCGAACGGGTCTCCGGAATGGATCCCATTCGCAACCAGAGGTACCACTGTATATGGGAAATAATTGTGTATAGCTGAAAACGCTAGCAGCATTAAGATAAAATTAAACAGTGTAAATAAATTTTGATGGATGCAATAATGGAATACTGAATGGTATAGTTTTTTAAAATATATATATGCAGGGATTTATGATATGTAAAATGAACCATGGAAAGAGAAGGGAACTCATTGATATCTGAAGGATGTCAAATGAGTATTTTCAGTTGTAAAACGGGAAATTTAATAACAATAGACATTTAACTTACGGTTCGGAAAAACACAGGAGAAACATTACTGCATAATCTTGTATAATGTCAGAAGTGGCATGGCTGCGATTATCACAAAGGGAACCCTGAACTTCTGAATTGGCCACTATCGCTTTGCGAATTTGCCTGGGCTGAGCCTGGAACGTTCTGCATTCAAAGCACGCCTTCTGCCTCTGTGCTATAGCTCTTCCCTAGTGTGCAGAGGAGGGAGCCAAATCCTGGTCACACTACCAACATTTTAATAAGGTGCCCAAAATAGGTATAAATAATAGGCACACACAGAGGACGGGGCCAGAAAACAGGTGCTATCCCTGGTTAAATAGGGACAGTTGGCTATGAGGATTTGTAACGCGCCTGCTGTTGGTTTGATCAAACTTAGCAATCTTGCTTCCATAGATCTGTGTGCTTTGGCCTAACATATTTTCCTGAGATCTTTCCAAACCCAGTGTGTTACCCCAAAGGGAGGGGGGCAGGAGAAAGGAGATCTCAGTTGTATATCTTTTTCTCTCAAGAGGTCTGGTAGCATCAGAAAGATTGTTTTCATTACCATACCTAGATGGAACCATAGACTCTCGATGGAAGGAGAAATTGTATGTAGTGGCACCCCGTTTATAAGGAGATGACAGTTTAATGCAAGATATATAAGTAATTGCACATATAATATTGCAAGCTGTGCTGAGAGATCTGAAAATTGCAGTCCCAATTTTTCAGACACCTCCCCCCCCCATCAGCCCTTACTTAGACGGCTGATTGTCTGCCTACAAGGAGTGGGGAATAAATAGGGAGGTTAATAACCAAAACTGCATTGCCTCCTTAGCACTTAACATTTCTTGAATAAGTAGAGAACACTGGCTTCAGTGTGAAATTAGTGTCCTTGTTTTGTAGGGTGGGGGTGGGGAATGGTTTTCTTTAATTAGACGTGAGTGGGAGGTTTAATGCTCAGCAAACTTTGAAGCCTTTCATATTTTGTTCACAGGTATTTATTTACTTATTATGAATCTCAGTGCAGACAATCTTATTCTTAGGACTTGCGAAACTACTAGAGTTTCGGCGTTCAATCAAATCATTTTACCGATAAGTTATATTCAGCTAAAATTAGTTAAACAAATTAACTGTGCCCACAATTAATTGAGGAGGAGATTAGGGTTGCCTGCCAGGGGGCAGGAAGGGGGCATAAATTTCCAAGTGGAGCAAGAATACCATATATATATATATATATATATATATATATATATATATATATATATGCAGGTTTTGGTGTCCTCGGGTGTCTTCCCGTGTAAAAGTTGGGGTGTCTAGGCGACGTTTCGATGAGGTCTCACTCGTCATCTTCAGGCTGGTGCTTTCGGCTTCTTGTTACTGGAACAGAGCAGGATCTCAGTGTTTGAGTTCCTATAAATACTGTTGAGGGGGTGTGGTGTATAGCCTCCAATGTTCTGGGCAGAGAGGAAGTTCCCAGGCTAGTGTGCCTTTTCTTCTTTTGTTCCTTAATTACTTGAGGGATATCTTGAGTGATTTCTTGAGTGATATCCTGAGTACCACTTAGGTGGGTCATTAGGTGTGGATTAGTTGCTAAAGTCTTTGTGTCTTGACCTCTTGAACTTTGTGAAGAGTTTTTCTGAGAAGATGGCTGTACTGCACTTAGTTGTGCTTTTACACGGGAAGACACCCGAGGACACCAAAACCTGCATTCCTGTACCCGTGAAAATCTATGAAAGCATATATATATATATATATATATATATATATATATATATATATATATATATATATATATATATATATATCCTTCTCTACAGTTGCATCACAGTGTTGCCATTGTTGGCGCATATCTCATCTTATTTATCTCCTCTGAATCTTTTCCATCTTGTCAACATTCTCACCATGCTGCAAGACAGTTTGTAATATCAGTGGGCTTTGCTGGGTCAAAGGACTCCCAAGTCTTTTTTAACCATGATTCTGGGCTCATACCCAATATTGACACTGTAGTTTTGCGATATAAGACCTGCCACTCTTCAGATGTTAAACTAATCTCTCCCTCTCCCTCCCCCGCCCCCTGTTTCTGGTTGCCATCCAGATTTGAAGTCAAACATCCCAAAGTTTTTCAAAGACGTCATTGCTTTGTTTTTGTTTCATTTATGTATTTTGTATTTTCATTTTGTGTTTTTCTGTTGTGAACCGCCTTGGGAACTTTGGATGAAGAACGATATACAAATTTAATAAATGATAAACAACAAATTTAATGGATAAGGGAAGGGGGAGGGAGGAAGGGGGGAAAGATTGCTGTTTTCTGTCCAAGTTCCAACATCCCTACTCTAAGTTAAATAAGTTTTTAATATTGACTGAATGGGCTCTTACAGCGTTCTAGAGACACTGCCAGTTTCACTTGCACTGCTCTGCCATTTCCCTGCCAAAACAGATTTGGCTCATTGTGTGGTACACAATACGGAATCAAGATCCAATCCCTATAAAATAAAATGAGATTTTTTTTTTAAAAAAAGAGTTGAAGTGGATTCTTGCCTACATCTGAACTTTCAACTTGACCGTTACTCGCTGCATGCAAATAAAGGCTGAATCTTGGATTTTCCTGTCGTGAAGACTTTTGAAATTAAAACTCCCCTCCCCCCAATGCAATTTTTGACAGTTTTGGAAAGAAATCCCATTCCAATCCTGGCCTGAGAGTTCCTCCTTCCCTCCCCTTTAACATCTGCATGTGGCTCTAATAAATTGCAGACCCTCAGTGGCTTTTGCTGAGAGCACCAGGGCTTGTAATTGAGATGTTATTTGCCAAAGGCCCCCCCCCCCCCAATGGCACATGTGGGCTGAGGCGAACATGGCAGTCAATAAAGCGAAGCCGGGGGCAATAAAACAGAGACCTTGGGTGCTCTGTTACCGAGATCTGGGCAATACAGAGCAACCTGTAGCCATAAAACATCCAGTGAGGGGAACAGCTACACTTTCCCAGAGAACAAAGGCAGCTGGGCTTTAGTGCTTTGGGGCGGAGGGGGGAAAGGGGGAAGGAAAAGGAGACCCACATGCACACTGCCATCCCAGCAGCCCTAAATATCTCTCTTTTCTTTGCACCTGGAAGTAGTTAACTTTAAAAGCTCGGCAAGTCTCGACTCTTCTGCTGTTTGAAGGCGGAGGAAGGGGGGAAGGCCTTTCATGTATTCTGGTGAGGAACAACTACAGAGGTGTAGCTTTAATGAGGGTGCTCAGTGATCCGTTTCTCTCCCCCCTCCCAAAAAACCCAAAACCTGGTAAATTTATTTCAAAGGGTGCATTAGCGAGCTATAGCAATAAAGTGTTTTCGCTTTGGGATATATCGCCATCCCTAACCCAAGGGCTCAGGAAGACAGGTGACGGTAGTACTAAAGACTGGGATGCACCACACAAACAGAGCGCTTTTATATGTACGGATACAGATTTAGAAATAATGGCTATGACTGAAATTGAAAGACAACTTGCCAGAAAGGGGGAAGAGTGTGACTTGTGCGTTTGTCAGCCTCTCGTCCGGGTGAGAACTCTTCCTGAGGGAACATCAAGGCTTCCACTTCTAGCTCTAAATCTTTAAATCAGACTTGAACCTCGAAACATTGGGCTTCAGAGGCTTGTTCACACGCTGCAACGAACAGCTGTGGAAGCCGCCTCTCTTCCCATGTTCAAGTGTTTGTGCGAAGGAGTGTGCACCTCTGGATTCATACGTTCAAAAAGTACATTCTGTGTACCCAGTGGCGTAGCGTGGGGGGTGCAGGGGGGGGCCGGCCACACCGGGCGCAACATCTGGGGGTTAGGGTTAGGGGGCGCAAATCCACGGGTTAGGGGGCGCAAATTACTTGCCTTGCCCTGGGTGCTGACAACCCACGCTACACCACTGTGTGTACCTGAGCACCCAAACAGTTGAGCTATGCCTTCACATGTTGATTCCATTCAATGTTCAACAAGTGTACAGTCTGTGCACCAACACACACAATCATTGACCTGTGTGTGCTCAGCAATCAACAATTTATTATTTATTAAATTTGTATACCACCCTAGATGGACGCGAGTGGTGCTGTGGGTTAAACCACAGAGCCTAGGACTTGCCGATCAGAAGGTTGGTGGTTCAAATCCCTGCGACGGACTGAGCTCCCCTTGCTCGGTCCCTGCTCCTGCCAACCTAGCAGTTCGAAAGCATGTCAAAAGTGCAAGTAGATCAATAGGTACCGCTCTGGCGGGAAGGTAAATGGCGTTTCCGTGCGCTGCTCTGGTTTGCCAGAAGCGGCTTAGTCATGCTGGCCACATGACCCGGAAGCTGTACGCTGGCTCCCTCGGCCAATAAAGTGAGATGAGTGCCGCAACCCCAGAGTCGGTCACGACTGGACCTAATGGTCAGGGGTCCCTTTACCTTACCTTTATACCACCCTAGACCCGCAGGTCTCAGGCGGTTCACAAGATAAAACCACAATACAAAACCACAAAATACATAATCAAAATAAAAACAGAAACAACCCAATAATTCCCCCTCCCAAACACATTTTAAAAGGGCAGATTTAGTAAGAACAAAACAAAATAAAGTGACTTTACAGTAGCCCAATCCCTCCACCAGTCTTAAAAGGCATCTCTAGCCCCCATGACAAACCACGGTGGTGGGGGGGCACTTTCTGGGCCACCCCCCCACCGAGACTGTCTTGTTCTGATGAAAGCCCTGCTCCCTAAGTCCTTGCGCAGAAGGAGGTGGAGGGGCAGCAGGGAAACTTGCTTTACTTTGGGTGGGTGGGGGTCAGTGGCGTCGGCTGCAGCAGGTTGGATGACTGACAAGCAGAGTGGCCAATTATGAGGCAGTTGGGTAGGGCAACACACCCTGTCACCCACTGCCCATCACCTGTGACAATTCTCTTGTTCTGCCTTGTGATTGGACCATCTCTGAAATGGAAAGGTGAAGTAGTTCAAGGACTAGGATTACAGTGGTACCTCAGTTTTCAAATGTGATCCGTTCCGGAAGACAGTTCGACTTCCAAAACATTCAAAAACTGAAGTATTTACTTCTGGAAGCATTTACTTATGGAAAACTCAATAGGAAGCCGCATGGCATGTTCTACTTCTGAAAAGCGTTCGAAAACTGAAGCAGTTACTTCTGGGTTTTTAGTGTTCAAAAACTGAAATGTTTGACTTCTGAGACATTCGAAAACTGAGGTACCACTGTATATGCTGGGATAATTTGGGAAGAATTGGGAGGAAGAGACGGAGAGGAAGGAAGGAGAAATTGTTATTTGTTTATGTCATTTGTGAATCGCTTCCCCTGAAGCAGCCAAAAGCAATTTACAATATATTTATTATCGATTGATTGAATTTAGAGGAGCCCATGGCAGCAAACACGCTCACAGCAAAACATGCACACAACAGCAAAAACATTCAAAAAGCAGTTATGGTAATATAATAACACATAATGATATAATGTGTGTAACAGTTGCATTATATAAAAACAACTGCATATACAAAGATAATTTTAAAAGAGTTGTGAGTATAAAAACATAAAATCAGCTCAGATCCAAGACGGATACCTACTGGGATAAAGGTTTGGGAAGGTCCCTTGGAACGAATGTGAGGGGAAAGGGATGGGTATAATAAACTAAGTATATACGTATGGAACTCAGAAAGGAAAGAGTCTTCACCTTCATTTTCTATTTCTTTTCATCTTCTTTCACCCCCTCAGGCTCTAGATCAAACTTCAAGAAACTTCACATCTCCCTGCTGCACAAAATGGGGCCTGCTGCATGTTGCAGGGTGGGAATCTGTTTTATGCAATGAAATTCTCCTCCATTCAGGTCATTAATGACATTCCCTGCACTTAGAAAACAAGTATGCCAAGGAAATCATCTCCCTGACATGCTTTCTTTCTTTTAGGATGGATTTACCATAGTTATTTTTCACATGAAGTTGCATCCCATCTGAGTCTCGGTGGTTGCAGCCTAGATACAATTTTCTGCCACCTCACTGATAACTCCTTGGCACTCTTAAATGGATGTGCACATCTAACCTGTGTGTTTTGCATAATTGAGCTGGAGCTCTCTGATAGCAATATTTAGTACTTCCATAGCAATTCCCTTAAATACATACATATATATATATATATATATATATGCTTTCGTAGATTTTCACGGGTACAGGAATGCAGGTTTTGGTGTCCTCGGGTGTCTTCCCGTGTAAAAGTTGGGGTGTCTAGGCGACGTTTCGACGAGGTCTCACTCGTCATCTTCAGGCTGGTGCTTTCAGGAACAAAAGAAGAAAAGGCACACTAGCCTGGGAACTTCCTCTCTGCCCAGAACATTGGAGGCTATACACCACACCCCCTCAACAGTATTTATAGGAACTCAAACACTGAGATCCTGCTCTGTTCCAGTAACAAGAAGCCGAAAGCACCAGCCTGAAGATGACGAGTGAGACCTTGTCGAAACGTCGCCTAGACACCCCAACTTTTACACGGGAAGACACCCGAGGACACCAAAACCTGCATATATATATATATATATATATATATATATATATATATATATATATATAATTTTTATTAATTTCAACATACCAATTATTATACATTCCACAGAACTTCACATCTTATACTATCTTTTTGGACTTCCATCAGCACCTCTGATGATCCACCATTTTTATCATTTCTTCTGCATTTCTTAAATTCCTATTGCCTTTAATTATCTTAACTCACAATCCACCTCTTTAACCATTTATGCAATAATTCAAATAATTTACCTCACAAAACTTCATTGCAAACCTAGAAACGTAATCTGGTCATCACAATTACTTTTCAAATAGTCTGTAAATTTACACCAGTCTTCTGTGAATCTCTGGTCCCGCAGGTTTCAAATTCTTCCGGTTAGTTTATCCAATTCTGCATAGTCCATCAGTTTCACCCTCCATTCTTCTTTTGTCGGTAATTCCCCTAAATACCATACCTGATCTCAGCAATCCTTTTAACAACCCTGTAAGTTAGGGCAGAATATACCGTACCTTTCCGTGTATAAGACAAGTTATTATTATTATTAAAAATTAATGTTAAAAATTGGGGGTTGTCTTATACATGAATAGCTCATAGGGGGGACGTGGGATTGGCTGCTGCCACGAGCTGGAGATTGTCAGTGGCTATTGGGTGTGTTATTGGTGGCTGCGGCAAGGGCCGGTGTTGATTGGCTGTCGCTGTGGCAGTTGGGCGGGCAATTGGCGTCGAGGGGACAGACGATAGGTGGCTTTTGTGATGTGCGTGAGTGGCAGCGTAGGTCAGTCGGGCGAGCTATTTTCGGCAATCTCCCCTAACGAAAGCTCAACAAGTCTGGCAATCCTCTCCCCATTTTCTTAATTTGGTGTCCCCCAAAATAAGGGGCGTCTTATACATGGGGGGCGTGATATACTCGGAAAAATACGGTATATATTTGCAGGGTGTGTGTGTGTTGGATGTTCTTTATGTGTGTGAGAGAATCATTTGTTCCAGAAACAAAGAACAGGGAAAAGGTTTCAAGAAGGCTGAGATTGTTTTGTCTATGCAAGGACGTTTTCTCTGGGAACTGTTCTTTGGACCTGCGCAGCGTTACAGACAGTACTGATAACAATGGTTCAGCGTGACTTGTTGTAACTTGTTGTGAGTCTCTTGCTTGTGTCTTGCGGTGAGGGAAGCAGAAAGAGAGTCTTGCACTCTTGTTGGACTCTAAGCAAGCCTTGACCACGGCAGTGGTGAATGCCTGTATATATTTGCTACCAATACGCTTTTGTGCCTGTCAAGTAAACCTCTGCACTTGACTGAATCTTTATGGCATCCATGAGTGTTTAATGCCTACTGTGTGTACCTTCAACCCCAAAGACACTTCCAAGGAAGGAGCTGCATTGAGATGCATAGTGGTGTAGGGTGGGTTGTCAGCACCCGGGGCAAGGCAAGTAATTTGCGCTCCCTAACCTGTGGATTTGCGCCCCCTAACCCTAACCCCCAGATGTTGCGCCCGGTGCGGCCGCCCCCCCTGCACCCCCCACGCTACACCACTGGAGATGCAACTCTGCTGGGGGGATGAAACATATCAAAAAGAATGGGGAAAATTTATTTTATATAGAGAAGAAGATGTGAAATAGGGAAACCAGTAGAATTAAAATAATATCTCATAACCAGAAAATACAAGAAATTGACTGGATAATAATATCAAAATGAATTAAAAATGCATATTAGGATTATTATTGAACAATATTTGTAAATGAATATAGACAGACAGCAAGAATTTGTATATATAGAAATATTTATTTGTTTACGGACATTTAATGGAAAAATTGAAGAAGAACAATCTTATTGAAAATGGACAAAGACAATGTGAAAAGTCAAAGAGGACACAAAAAAGCCAGAAGAAGGAAGGAGGGAAGTCAGCTCAGGAGAGCAAGAACAAATGTGAAATATAATGTACGTGTATGTACAGTATGTAACTAAAAATTCAATAAAGATCATCTGGAAAAAAAGAGATGCAACTTTGCTGAGTATGGATACTGGCACACACAGTTCTTCTAAATCATCCATCAGAGGTTGATGGATTGATCCAACAGAAGGAACCCCCAAGGGTCATCTAGTCCAACCGACAATCTCCGCTAAAGCATCCATGACAAGTGGCCACCCAACCTCTGCTTAAAAACCTCCAAGGAAGGAGAATCCACAACTTCAGAGGAAGATTGTTCCACTATCGAACAATAGGTGTGTGTGTGTGTGTTTGTGTGTGTGTGTGTGAGAGAGAGAGAGGGAGGGAGGGAGAGGGAGAGAATGGGATAAGATGCAGCTGATATATAATGGTGTAGTTTCAATTTTCTTTATGATGTTAACCATCCCCACAAAATAAATCACATACTAGGAGCAGGTCCTTCTCAGTAGTGGCCCCAAACCTTCGGAACTCTTTCTGCAGGAAAATGCACATAGCCTCATCACTGCTGGGCTAAAAAAATAAAGAGAGGATGTTTTATTATAGAATCACAGAGCCGGAAGGGACCACAAGGGACATTTAGTCCAATGCCCTGCAGTGCAGGAATATTTTTGCCCAGCGTGGGGCTCAAACCCACAGCCCTGAGATTAAGAATCTCAGGCTGTACTGACTGAGCTATTCAGTCTGCATTGGATTGAATTGTTCTGTTCTTGGGGGGATGCCCCCCCCCGAAAAGTTGCTGGCCTGGCCTTGTGTCCTACTTTACATATACCAGTCCTCTATTCGAAGGGCTGCCTGGTCCAGATTTGATTTAAAGGCACTTAGGAAGAGAGAGTGAGAAGGTGGGATGGGGGGCCTGAAGTTGACCATCAACTGTTAGCAGCACCCAGAGAGCAGAGCCAGCCCCTAAGTTAGTCATGTCCATGAGTTTCAATGTGTCTACTCTGAATGGTGACTAGCTTTCGATATAACCCTATAGATCTATGGCAGGGGTGGCCAACTCTCAAGAGACTGCAATCTACTTTATCAATCAATCAATCAATCAATCAATCAATCAATCTTTATTACAGTCCAGAGACCCAACAGATCGTTACAAAGCAATGCACAATTCAGACAGCCTACCTCCAGGTTAAACAAGCATTTTGTTCAGACTTAAAGTCACGAGCAAAGTCTGTCCTGGTAGGGAACTCCTCTCAACCTGCCATCCAACACTGCAGAAGGAAAGACGTTTAGTGTGGCTTTGGTGAATAACCTTCAATAATTTGGTACTGTCAGTTTTTTAATGTAAGGTGTTAGCTTAAAGACATGCCCATATTGTACTCCTACTGCCAGCAGACTACAGACTGCGACTTTCACAATTAAAAACTGGGCTTTCAGCTGAAAATTATTGAGTATTTTTTAGGGGTTAAAAAAACTTTTTGAGGGGGAACTTCCATTTGTGGGAGGGGTTAAAGGCAAGGGACAAAGGGGTAAAGTCACTCACAAAAAGATGGCTATGGATGAAAACAGATCCAACAACAATGGAGGGCAGGGCAATGGAGCACTAAGAAAAGGGAGCAAGAGATCGACCGCGATCTACCAAAACCTCATGGGGATCTACCAGTAGATCGCGATCTACCTGTTGGACACCCCTGATCTATGGGCTTTTGTTTCGTATGCCACCTTCAAAGGGCAGTGCTCCCTAAGCAGCAGCTGAAATATATTATTATTATTATTATTATTATTATTATTATTATTATTATTATTATTATTATTAAATAATAATTTATTTATTTGTACCCCGCCCATCTGGCTGGGCTTCCCCGGCCACTCTGGGCGGCTTCCAACCAAATATTAAAATACAGTAATTCATAATTTGAACAAACGGATTACAAACCAAAATAGGTGCTTTCAAAAATCTCCAGACTGCAAACCAAATGGGCGGAAGGACTTCTGCATTCTGCTTTGGAGATTATTGCTATTGTTTTATTTTAAGGTAGATACTTTACCTGTCCTTTGTGACCCTGCTTATGCTTATTCTGCCCCCTCTTAGGGAATTAAGATGCTAATGCTAAATGCTTGCATTTTGGGGGAGAGAAACACGCTCTGTGATGCTAATGGTGCAAGCAGCCACCTAAACAATAGAGACAGTGAAATCCTATGGGAAGAGGAGAAATGGTACCAATGCAGATGGAGACACACAGGGCATGGCTTTTAAATGGAAAAGCAAAAAAGAAACAGTTGGTTTTATATTGCATTTTCCCCCTCAAATGCATAGGGGTATAGCCCTTGAAAGCAGGTGAACTATTCACAGAGGTTGGGGGGGCCTAAGCAACCAGTCTCTGAGGCCCTTCTCCTCTAAAACCTTCCTGCTATTTTTGAGCACTGGCAAAAAAAGGGACAAAACAAAAAACACAAAACCCTCTCCCATTCTGAGTATCAATGAGTGAAGTCAGCTGTCCTTTAATTTATACACGTTGCCAGGGACAGTCCCAAGCTTGGAATTAAATACTCCAGCAGAAATCTCTCTAAGTCCCCCTAAACAAGAAATTATGCTAAGGTCCTTTTGAGTAAAGAGGTTCCCTCGCCCGTTGAAATGAAAATCAATTATATTTGCTCTTTGGAGAACAATGTCATCCTGCACCTCTGCTTTCTAATTGGATAACGTTCGTAATGACCTGCTGAGAAACTCTGATGGAGCCTTTGGACCTTCCCAGCAGGCCTTTAGACTACCAGTCAGATGTCAATAGAGCCGGCCTCTATGGGAAGGCTCCCTTCCTTAAATTCCATTATTCATCAAGGTTTATGCACTAAAATGATCGCAAAATAATAAAAATTCGGTGGGGGAAAAACCCCTTCGCATCAAGTGAAGTGAAATGGAATCATTGATGCTTTGTTCAGCCAGAAAGTCCTTGATTTCTTTCCTTTACGAAATCTGAAAGAAAACTTTTCTTTCTTTCTTTCTTTCTTTCTTTCTTTCTTTCTTTCTTTCTTTCTTTCTTTCTTTCTTTCTTTCTTTCTTTCTTTCTTTCTTTCTTTCTTTCTCCCCCCCCCCTTTAATGTCAAAGTCCTGAATCATATGGCATTGAATCTTTGGCACAGAGATGTGGGTTCTTCTGTTGCTGTTTTGTTATAAATATGAAATTTAAAAATTACAAAAACAATAGCCTCTTAATGCCAAGCAGGGTAACTGACAGGTGATTGTGACTATTGCAGGTCAGTCGATATACGGGCTCCCTCTGTGCCATTAGGGTATGTCATTTTAGGAGGTGAAATTTAATTTTTGCATAGTTCTTCAGTGAGGGTTCTTAAAAACATGTTTTGGGGTAGGCGGAATTCAAATCTGCTATTATTTTTGAGATTGGACAACATTTAGCTTGGCAAGTCTACGTTTGACGGAGAAGCACCTAAACAGCTTTCAGAAAAACAAATTTACCTTGTGAAAAAGGCAGGTAATGTGAAACAATAATAAAGAACAAAAAAAATATGAATATACACTATAACTGCAAGCAGTTGGCAATCATTTTTAATGATTTTACAAACTTTCTGCCTAGCAAGCAAAACTAAATCACTTTAACCAAAATATCTTCTGGATTCACGAGTCACATTAAGACATTTTAACACCCTCCATTTTTGGAAATTGAAAGCTGAAAAATTCAACGTCCCCTTCAGAACCATACATTTAGAGTGGTATCATGCCACTTCAAGGAATATTCTCCCAAAGAATCCTGGGAATTGTAGTTTGTTAATGGTGCTGAGAGTTGTTAGGGGACCTCTGTTTCTCTGACAGAGCTATGTTCGCAGAGTGGTTTGATAGTGAATTCCACTTCACAGGAACTCTGGGAATGGTAGCTCCGTGAGAACAGAGGTCTTCTAACAACACCCAGCACCCTTAACAAACTACAGTTCCCAAGATTCCTTGTGGGGAGCCACAACTGTTAAAAGTGGTCTTACACTGCTCTGAATGTATGCTGCAGATGTCACCCTCGATTCTCTCACCTGAATTGGCTATCTCACCACTTTTTAAAAAATTCCCACAGCTAAGAAAAAAACGAGGTGCTCTTTCTATTTAAAATGTAAACTCATTTTTAAAGTTTTTTATTTTTTATTTTTTTAAAAAAACCTTTAATGAAAAAATATGCTTGTTTATAAGATACCTCAGGGGCAAGTTTCAGGCTATTTAAACATGCATTGCTCTATTATCCAATGACAAATTAGGAGCTGCCATAGCAACGGTGTGCAATAATTTAGTCATGTTGCTTTAGGAGCACAATGCACTCTCTTAAAGGTAACTGAAGTTTGACGGGGTGAAGTCTGTGTCTTTCCAAATTTATCAAGCAGCCTTGTAACTTTAAAATGGCATTTTATATATTTTTTTGTCTCCTTTCAGGAAGCTTTCAGACACACTAGAAGGAAAGGCTAAAGCATATGGGTTCTTCTTCAGGGGTCATTTGGATTGTAACTTAAGGGTTAATTCTGCCATCCGTAGGTCAGGTAGCCAAGAGGATAGAGGAAGTTGCATAGTAACCTGGCAGAGTGGTATAATGCTTGCTAAGGTAGCACATCCCCTGTATGACTCTGTAGTTCCAAGGGTGTTCTTCCTCTGTATGTTTGGTTGAATGTCTCCCTGCTTTGCACAAGGCCTGAACTAAGACAGTTTATTTCTTCTCAAATCATATGCTGTTTTCGTTCAGTTATCTTCAGTAAAGTGTTGCCAGGAGTTCTTTTCTCTCTGGGCTCCATCTGCATTAAGTGACTTTGCTAACAAATACTTGGGATTACTGGATGAACTGAGCCCATGGTAAATGAACATAATAAAGTAGCATAATAAAGTAAGAAGAGCAGCCCTGCTGGGTTGGGCTCCAGTCCCATATCCTGTTCTCACAATGACCAACCAGATGCCTAATAATAATAATAATAATAATAATAATAATAATAATAATAATAATAATTTATACCCCGCCCATGTGGCTGGGCCTACCCAGCCACTCTGGGCGGTTTCCAACAAAATATTAAAATACAGTAATGCATCAAACATTAAAAGCTTCCCTAAACAGGGTTGCCTTCAGATGTCTTCAAAAAGGCCACAGAGCAGGATCTGTGCGCAACAGGGCTCTCTCCACCTGTGATTCCCAGCAACTGGTATTCAGAGACATTCTGCCTCCGACAGTGACTTGTAGCCTTATTAGTCTTGTTGATCGGAAGGTCGGTGGTTCGAATCCCCGTGACGGGGTGAGCTCCCGTTGCTCAGTCCCTGCTCCTGCCCAATCTAGCAGTTTGAAAGCACGCCAGTGCAAGTAGATAAATAGGTACCGCTGCGCAGGGGCATCGCAAGGGGTGTGTGGTCCACCTCAGGTGTCATGCCTAGGGGGGAGGGTGACAAAATCACCCCGGGTGGATCGGCGTGGCGGTGCTTGCACCCTCGGCGGGCAGATTTTTGCGATTGGCGCAATTGCTCTCATGAAAATCCACCCGCTGATTGTGCAAATATGCCTGGAGATCAGCCTGACACCGCCTGGCGGAAGGCGCTTGCATCCCTGGAGGGTGGTTTTATGCGATTGCGAAAATCTGACTGCTGATCGCGAAAATATATGGCCGGGCGTATTTGTGCAATCAGAGGGTGGATTTTCACTACGATGATTGCGCCAATCAACAATCGTACTAGGTACCACCTGACCTTGCTATGCCTCTGCAGCTGCAGCGGGAAGGTAAATGGTGTTTTCATGCGCTCTGGTTTCAGTCATGGTGTCCTGTTGCGCCAGAAGCACTTTGGTCATGCTGGCCACATGATCTGGAAAGCTGTCTGTGAACAAATGCCGGCTCCCTCGGCCTGAAAGCGAGATGAGCGCCACACCCCATAGTCACCTTTGACTGGACTTAACTGTCTAGGAGTCCTTTACCTTTTTACCTGTAGCCCTATCATCCATAAATATTTATAATCCTCTTTTAAAGCTGTCCAAATTGGCGATCACCACCACTTCTTGTGGGATTGAGTTCCATACTTTAATTGTACGCTGTGTGGGGAAGAACTCTCTTTTGTCTGTCTCGAATCTTCCAACGTTCAGCTTATTGGAAGTTCCTGAGTTCTTGCAGTAAGTTCTCAGATTCCCTTCCATCCCTTTTTCACAGTCAAATTTTATGAAGAAGAAGAAGAAGAAGAAGAAGAAGAAGAAGAAGAAGAAGAAGAAGAAGAAGAAGAAGAAGAAGAAGAGTTTGGATTTGATATCCCGCCTTTCACTCCCTTTAAGGAGTCTCAAAGCGGCTAATATTCTCCTTTCCCTTCCTCCCCCACAACAAACACTCTGTGAGGTGAGTGGGGCTGAGAGACTTCAGAGAAGTGTGACTGGCCCAAGGTCACCCAGCAGCTGCATGTGGAGGAGCGGAGACGCGAACCTGGTTTCCCAGATTATGAGACTACCGCTCTTAACCACTGCACCACACTGGCTCTCTATTTTACATCCATTTTACATTAGAGATAGTTCAGCCACAACCATTATATGAAAAGCCACACACCGTGGTTTGTCATTTAATCCAAACCATCACCAGGACTCCCCTAAATCAGGACCAGGAAATCACAATCCTACCTATGGTCATTGCTCTACCCTGAAAGGCTCCTCCTTGGGATAGGGTAGGTGGAGAAAGGGATATTGCAAAAACCATGGTTTGGAAGACACATACATTTGGACACAAACCTTGGTTTGCAGTATGTTTAGCAGATACTAGGTTCTGAACAGGAGAGCCACTCTGCTCTTAGTATTGTGCCTTCCACCAAGATGCCTCAGAGATGAATATGGAGGTTCCACATATGTTACTCCCTCTACTATTGGACTCAGGTGTGGTGCTGTGGGTTAAATCATAGAGCCTAGGACTTGCCAATCAGAAGGTCGGTGGTTCAAATCCCCGTGACGGAGTGAGCTCCTGTTGCTTGGTCCCTGCTCCTGCCAACCAAGCAGTTCGAAAGCACGAAGTGCAAGTAAATAAATAGGTACCGCTCCGGTGGGAAGGTAAACAGCATTTCCGTGTGCTGCTCTGGTTCGCCAGAAGTGGCTTAGTCATGCTGGCCACATGACCCGGAAGCTGTACGTCGGCTCCCTCGGCCAATAAAGCAAGATGAGCGCCGCAACCCCAGAGACAGCTATGGCTGGACCTAATGGTCAGGGGTCCCTTTACCTTGAGTTCAGACAAAAATGGATGTAAAATAGAGACAATGAGGAACAAAAGAGAGGTGTTAGTATGTTTGGGGACGTGGGTGGCACTATTGAGAATTGAGCATGCACAATAGCTACAGAATATTGAGCATCAGCTGGAAAAGAGAAATGGGGTGTGGGGTATGGAGTATTCTGAAATAGGGTACAACTGGCAGGCTGGCATATTGGGCAGCAGTCTGGATATGCTGCAACATTTTGTTGCAAGCACCGCTTATCGTCTCTAATAGTCATTCACAGACTGTACCTCCATGAATTTGTCCTAAAGCAATCCACCCTGCTGGCCTGCAGCCATTTCCTGGTGACAGCACAGTTTGTTATTTTAATTGTGTGTTCTTCAGGACCTGTGTCTGAAGAACTTGCAATCTTGCTTGTAAATACAAAGGCCGGCTAAGTTTTGAAATGGATAGAACATTTACACCTTGGCGTCTACTTCTGATAGTCCCCCGTTAACATAAATAATTCTTCCAGCTTCTCTTAAAAAGCTGTTTATCTGCCCCACCCTCCCTGCAAGTGTGTCTGTCTGGAAAGACAGAAAATGCTATCTCTAGGGAGACTAATTGTTAGGAGGTGGAAGAAATCAGTACTTAAGCTTACAGTAAAAGCATTTGTTTTATGCTTATTAATGAGTTTTTAGACTTACAATTTTTTAAAAACACACACCAAAAAACCTATTATGTCCCTTTTCAACACTTCTCTCTAACCACCCCCTCAGTTTTATAAGATGGGGAAGAGAGGTTGTGGCTGTCTGCACACCAGAAAGCTAAGAAAATATGTCAAAAGGCCCCCAGGGAATCTCTGTGTTAATTATTCCTGCAATTGGCTGGTGTGAAACCCCGGTTGGGGGTGGGTAAGAAGGGAGGGGAAAGGAATAATTCAGGCTTTTTGTTTGGGTTGAAAAGAAAAGATGCAGCACAGACTGCTTTTAGAAGATGCTTTGCAAGGGACCAAAAAAACCAAAAAACGAAACAAAAACCACAAGGAGAGAGAGAGAGAGAGAGAGAAAGAACATGAGCATTCCTTATTGTTAAATCTTTAAGAGTTAAGACAGAGAAAAGTGTGGGAATGAGAGAAGTCACAATGTGTTGTGGGAATTTCAAGATCCCTGTTTGCCCGAAGAAGCTCCAAGGTTCAATCATAAAAAGGTAAAGGTACGGGCCCGTACGGGCCAGTCGTGACCGACTCTAGGGTTGTGCGCTCATCTCACTCAAGAGGCCGGGAGCTGGCGCCGTCCGAAGACACTTCTGGTTCACGTGGCCAGCATGACGAAGCTGCACTGGTGAACCAGCACCAGTGCCGCACACGGAAACGCCATTTACCTTCCCGCTATAAAGCAGTAGCTATTTATCTACTTGCACTTAGGGGTGCTTTCGAACTGCTAGGTGGGCAGGAGCTGGGACCGAACGACGGGAGCTCACCCCGTCGCGGGGATTCAAACCGCCGGCCATACGATCAGCAAGTCCTAGGCACTGAGGTTTTACCCACAGCGCCACCCGCGTCCAATATCAATACCAACAACAACAACACTATTTATACCACCCTTTCCCTCCAAAGCAAACAACAAGGTAATAATGCAATCTTCTTTTTCTGTGGTGTGTTCTTGGCTTATGTAGACTAGTGGTCCTGTCCGGTGCCCTGTTTGAATCGAGTATGGCAAGGAGCATTTCCCAGAATCCTCTGCAACACAGATCTGTGGTGAGGTGTCTGCACTTGCAAGACAGTGTCCCATTCTGGTTGCAACACCTCAGCTAGTGGTGCCATATTTTGAAGAGCAAAAAAGAGGACACCTTTGCCGACTTCTGCTTTAAACTATGGATTGCTATGGTGACTCTACCCATGGAAAACACGAGGTGTCCCGGGAAAAAAGAGGACATATGGCAACCCTAAACGTCTTTCAGTCCCAGTTTAGGGGGTTCACTAGCAAGAGGAAGAGTTTGGATTTGATATCCTGATTTATCACTACCCTAGGTAAAGGGACCCCTGACCATCAGGTCCAGTCATGGGGTTGCGGCACTCATCTCACTTTATTGGCCGAGGGAGCCGGCGTACAGCTTCTGGGTCATGTGGCCAGCATGACTAAGCCACTTCTGGCGAACCAGAAGTGTCGTGTTGTGTTTCATGATGGGCGTAAAGCTGAATAAACATTTTGTTGTTGGCGAACCAAAGTCGCGCACGGAAATGCTGTTTACCTTCCCACCAGAGCTGTACCTATTTATCTACTTGCACTTTGATGTGCTTTCGAACTGCTAGGTTGGCAGGAGCAGGGACCGAGCAATGGGAGCTCACCCCGTCGCGGGGATTCAAACCGCTGACCTTCTGATCGGCAAGCCCTAGGCTCTGTGGTTTAACCCACTGCACCACCCGCATCCCTACCCTAAGGAGTCTCAAAGCAGCTAACCATCTCCTTTCCCTTCCTCCCTCACAACAAACACTCTGTGAGGTGAGTGGGGCTGAGAGACTTCAAAGAAATGTGACGAGCCCAAGGTCACCCAGCAGCTGCATGCGGAGGAGCGGGGAATCAAACCTGGTTCACCAGATTACGAGTCCACCGCTCTTAACCACTACACCACACTGATTGTGTGCTTTCCATTGGCATCTAGTTGACCACTTCAGAAACAGGACCTGTGACAAGGCTGGCTGGTCTGATCCAGACAGACTCTTCTTCTGTTCTTAATGAGAGATTTCTTACCTGCCCTTCACCATCAGGTCCAGGGAGTTACTTCAATATTAAAATCAGTTAAAACAACTAACCTCGAGGGATAGCTCAGTCGCTGCAGCATAAGACTTTTAATCTCAGGTTGTGGGTTTGAGCTCCATGTTGGGTGAAAGATTCCTGCACTGCCGGGGTTTGGACTAGATCAGGGCTTCCCAAACTTGAGTCGCCAGTGGTTTTTGGACTACAACTCCCATCATTCCAAGCTAGCAGGACCGGTGGTCAGGGATGATGGGATATATAGTCCAAAAATATCCGGATACCCAAGTTTGGGAACTCCTGGACTAAATAATAATAAAATAATAATAATAATAATAATAATAATAATAATAATAATAATAATAATAATAATAATAATAATAATTTATTATTTATACCCCGCCCATCTGGCTGGGTTTCCCCAGCCATTCTGGGTGGCTTCCACAGAGACCAAAAATACACTAAAATGTCACACATTAAAAACTTCCCTGAACAGGGATACCTTAAGATGTCTTCTGAATGTCAGGTAGTTGTTTATTGCTTTGACATCTGATTGGAGGGCGTTCCACAGGGTGGGCACCACTACCGAGAAGGCCCTCTGCCTGGTTCCCTGTAGCTTTGCTTCTTGCAATGAGGGAACCTCCAGAAGGCCCTTGGAGCTGGACTTCAGCGTCCGGGCAGAACGATGGGGGTGGAGACACTCCTTCAGGTATACTGGGCTGAGGCCGTTTAGGGCTTTAAAGGTCAACACCAACACTTTGAATTGCGCTCGGAAACGTACTGGAAGCCAATGTAGGTCTTTGTAAATGATCCTCGTGGTCCCTCACAATTCTATAATTCAAGTGGTTCAGTGGCAAATAGGCAAAGAAGTTCTTTTCCAGGCAGCAAGTTGTGAAAGGAAGACACTGATTATAGCACACTTTGAATACTTTTTTTGCATCCGCAGTCAAAGCTCCGGAAGGAGGCTCGATCTGTCTGCAAGAAGAGTCTGCCACACACCGCATATCTTCTCGTCAGCTCAGAAGGGTCCATCTGTTGCCTTCCACTCAACGTGCTTGTCTTTCAAGGCTGTGTTTATGTAACTGACAATTTCGCCAAACTCCGCTATTTTTAAAGAAGAGGGTGGCTGGCTGGCTGATGCTTGCCTGCACATCATCCTGTTTAATTGAGCACTATATACAAGATGTTGTAATTAAGTGGCTTCACCCAAACGCTTAGGGCTCTTGTACGGCAATTAGTACTGTTTTAACACAGGAGCCAGGAAATAAACTGCCTGATTGTACCTTTCTCTGTGCTCAACCCCTTGACTGCAGTCGGAATCGGGAAGCGCAGTTCTTGTCACCGCAAAATCACCGCCGTGCCATCATTAGCAGGAGACTTGGATGCAGGAAACATTGATCGGCCTGTCACCCCTGATGACAGCCGCTATCTTCCATGTGCTTGGCTATAGCCTCCAGCACAGGAGGAACAAGGTTCTTCACAAGCCACGTGGGCACCTTCTCCTGTTTACGCATTGCACTGGATGTAGGCTGGCAGCACCCACAAGATTTGAGCACCAAAAGGGAACCTGGAAGGCCATTGAGTTCAACCTTCTGCCTAGTTTCAGGAATATTTTGAGGACAGCATCCTGAGACCACTGGGTATAGGGCGGTATATAAATTCAATAAATCATAAAATAATAAAAGGTAGCCAGTCCAGCCTCTGCTTAAATGCAGCCAACCAAGGTGGTAGATTGTGATCTCCTGATAGATCTTCAACGACTTAGATTGGCAAGGATTTCTGACTGCTCAACAACAGCGGCGACAAATGTGCTGCAGTCATACTATTTGCTGGAGCAAGTTGCAGATCTCTGAGCCTCAGTTGGTACCCCTGCATCCAATGGATATTGGTAGAAGCTGTACATGTGAAATTCTATGTGTGTGCAGAACTGCATTTGACACTTGTTGAATGTGTCAATGTTGGGCCCAAATTGGTGGGCCACCTTCAGCATATGCGCCGCTGGGGTGCAAAGATCCGCCCAGTGCCCCCAAATTAACTTTTATTGAGCTCACCTATAACAACGATGCAGCAGGAAAGACTGCTTTTGTTTCCTGGCTCGTCAGGAATATTTGACGCTACGGAGTAACAGAGCAATGGGGGCGGGGACTTTCGCTCCATTGCTTTTCACTGCCGCTGATCAAGAGCGACCCGTATACAGTAGGTATACATTTGCCCCCCCCCCCGAATTCAGCGCCTGGGTGCCCCAGGCTTGCACCCTCGGGTAAAGACGGCCCTGGCAGGGCTATTAGTGGGTGGGGCTAGTCTGCATGGCTTTACAGTCCCATCCTCCTTTCTTTCCATACGTGAACCCCTCTGAAGTCATTAGAAAGCAGAATTTGCTAAAACAGGAACAACCTCCCTTTCTCCTTGCAACCCTTTGTTCTGAACTCAGCCTCTGATTCACAGATTCTCAAAGTTCTGAAGTGTCGTAAATCATGGATTCAAGTATTATTATTTTTATACAAAACAACAACCCAGCAACAAGTTGTTGAGGAAAGGAAAACATGAATAGGGCCGTTTTTAAGGTTAAAAATTTGGCGAGACTTTATTTTTTATTTTTATAAATCACACTTCAAAATATTGTCTCAGATTTAAATGACAAAGGCCACACTCCGTATCTAGAGATCAGGAGGCGAAAAGGAAATAAATGGGAACAGTGGGCTTAATCCAAGAGAAAGGCTCTCTGCACCCCCACCTCTGAAAAAGAGACTGAGAATAAACCAAAGGATATGAGCAGAAGCAAAGGTGTCTTTTTTTTTTTTTTTGGCAATTTAAATGCCTTGGCTTTGAATGCATTCTCCAGCTGAGTCTTTCCTCTTCATATCTGCAATGCAAAATTTACAGTAAATCCCACTGTTTCCTTTGGCATGCCTCTGGTGGAGTTTACCAATTCCAATTTCCATGTGGAGTAAATAAGGCACAGTGGACCAGCGGTGTGTAATAAGCCCCACCCCCGTCATCTTCTTGACATTCATTTTCAAGTAATGAGCACCTTTCCCCTTCAACCTGATTAAATGCAAAAGATCAAAAGTCAGAATAGAAGTACAAATATGGAATATGAATATGAGCTGCTTCCACAACTCAAGTGCTTTGGATACATTGCTTTTCCCACAATTAACTGGATGTGGAGTTAAAGCAGAGTATGGGACGCGGGTGGTGCTGTGGTCTAAACCACTGAGCCTCTTGGACTTGCTGATCGGAAGCTCTGTGGTTCAAATCCTTGCGATGGGGCGAGCTCCCATGGTTCTGTCCCAGCTCCTGCCAACCTAGCAATGTGAAAGCATGCCCATGCAAGTAGATAAATAGGTACCACTGCGGCGGAAAGGTAAATGGCGTTTCTGTGCACTCTGGTTTCGATCATGGTGTCCCATTGCACCAGAAGCGGTTTAGTCATGCTGGCCACATGACCTGGAAAACTGTCTGTGGACAAACATCGGTTCCCTTGGCCTGAAAGCGAGATGAGTGCCGCAACCCCATAGTCGCCTTTGACTGGACTTAACCATCCAGGAGTCCTTTACCTTTACCTTCCATACAACGTGAAGGTAGTTTCTTTTCTTTCTTTTTTAAAAAAAGAAACCATCAAAATTCAAAGGCTGCTTGGACACATAAAATATCCTCCACCTTTTAAACTGAACTTTGGCAGGCTTCATTCACTCAGAACGGCACCTGCAACTTTGTCCAGGTGCTGCCCAAAGGTTAGCAATGTTAAAGGCATGTGTTGATTTCATCCTTACAGTCAATGAGGCAGGATAAATTTCCAAAGTGAGGCTCGGATCCAGATCCAAGGCAAAGAAGCTGCCCTCTGAAGCAGCCCAGGCTGGCTGGGTCAGCAATAAAAGAGGCATGACAGGAAGCTTTTAATTAAAGGACTATAAAGGTAAAGGGACCCCTGACCATTAGGTCCAGTTGTGGCCGACTCTGGGGTTGTGGCGCTCATCTCGCTTTATCGGCCGAGGGAGCCGGCATACAACATCTGGCGAACCAGAGCAGCACACAGAAATGCTGTTTACCTTCCCGCCAGAGTGGTACCTATTTATCTACTTGCACTTTGACGTGCTTTCGAACTGCTAGGTTGGCAGGAGCAGGGACTGAGCAACGGGAGCTCACCCCGTCGCGGGGATTCAAACTGCCGACTTCTGATCAGCAAGTCCTAGGCTCTGTGGTTTAACCCACAGCGTCATCTGCGTCTCTTAGCCTCCATATAGTAGGGGTATTTAAAATGGGAGTTGTCATAGCATCCTCTTTTTTGCTCTTCAAATTATCAGATAATGGCACCTGGATTCTCCATTAAAAGGGAGTGAACATATTGTGGAATTCTAGATAAAAAGAAGCAATGCAGGAACAACTGTGCTTTAAACCTACATGTAACTTTATCAGTGTGTGTTGTTTGTATGTGCGTGTGTGATGTTTTACAAACAGAACATGGTGACTTTGACCCCTCAAAGCTCTTTCACACATACAGATGTGCATCTGCAAGTTTGAATCCCGCTCCTGACAACATGCCCTCTGCTGAGCAATCTCCTATGTTGGAGTAGCTGCACTGGAAACAATGGGCTTTACTTCTGAGTAGGCATACACAGAACCAGGCTGCAAAAATCCTATGAAGTTGGTTTGTATCTTTAACAATGCCATCATATGTCTACTCAGAGGTAGGGATGGAAAAATCTGCCCCTTTCCATTCTCTCCCCCCTCCCTTCTTAAATCCAGCTCTACACATTTCCTCAGCGATTTGTGTGTTTTTCTTAAACAACCACTCTATAGCATTTTTGTGTGAATTTCTCTAAACCCATTTCTGAATGTGCTTTTGACTAATACACAGTTGCAAGCAATTCCCCCCTAAAATAATGCATAGGACATTTTGACCGATTTATGCATTTTTAATGCACAGCTTGCCCTATACATGTCTTTTTGTACACATTGGAGAACTACATTGCAAAATTCAGAGAAATGTGGATTTCAGTTTGTGTATTGGCTTGAAAACTGAGAATTGGGCAGTTTCTTATTAAAATGCAAGCAAAACTGAATTTCTCTTTCATCCCTGCTTAGAAGCAAGCCCATGTGAGTTCAGTGGGACTTACTTCCAGGTAAGTATGTATGGGATGGCAGACTAAATCAGGCAGTACGTCTACACGAGGTTTGTAATCATCAACATCATAATTTTAATCATTTTAAAGGAGGTAGCGCAATTCATTAATGGTCTCTGCTAACGGGTTAGTCACTGATACAATGGCTCATTGGAAGGTTTGTCAGAAGCTGCCGTGATGGAGAGGCTGAAGGGATAAACTGCTGTTAGAGCCCATTGTCTGGCGAGGCCTCTTGTAATTGCCTCAAAGAAGCTGCATGGGAAAAATCCACCTCCACTGAGGCCTCTTTAAGTAATTCTGTAAGCCTGGTCCTACTTAAGCTTTTAAAGACCCATTCACAGAAAGCACCTTTGCAATCTTTAAGGAGACCCTCTTAGCTAGAAGGAAGAATTAAAAGAATTAATGATGATCAGGTACACAACACTTGTAAGCTATTATTATTAATTCCCTTGATCTGGACACCATACTTTTGTTGATGCAGCCTAGAATAGCATTAGCTTTTTATTTTATTTTAATTTTTTTGCTGCTGCATCACACTTTTGACCTGTTACGCTTGTGGTCTACCAAGACCTTTAGATCCTTCTCACGTATACCACTGGCAAGCCAGGCATGCCCCAGTCTTATATTTGTGCAGCTGGTTCCTCCTGCCTAAATGTAGAACCTTACATCTGCCCCTATTGAAATTCATTTTGTTAGTTTTGACCCAGTTCTCTGGTCTGTTAAGGCCATCCTGAATCCTGATTCTATCTTTGTAATAAAATGAAAAGAAATGTCTATACTGGGGCAAAGCGTGCCTATAGAAGGATATATTACAAAACACATTATTTTTTTTGGGGGGGGGATTGTTTGCACAAATGTGTATGTTAGGCAAAAGTGCCTGCAAATGTATATTAAGAGAAATTCAAACTTAAATGCTGGTGAATTTTCATGAGAACCTGGGTCGGGGGGGGGGGGAGCAGACTGATGTGTAAATGTGGAGAACTAAACTGAAGAACTGAACCCCCCCCCCAATTGACAGATTTGCCCATTCCCATGAATGAAGGGGAGATGTTGGAATGCATGGTATCCCCTTTAAAAGAGGCAGCCTCCATTAACAACACAGAATTAGTTTCAGCCTGCATGAGCTGGGCTTGGAGGACGAGCAAGGAATAAGCAGCCGTTGCAAAGGCAGACTGTAGTCTGTTTGTTGCAATAACCGCCCCACCTCCCCGTCAACGGTCAGTTTCATCTCTTCAAGCTGAGCAGAAGGTGTAGTTTCTCCTTCCTTTAGCCCACACTCATAAAATCTTCATGTAAACCTACAAGCAACACTAAACCTGCCTTTTGGAAAAGGGCTTTGGCTTGTGAGTATGAATTCCTTGGCTGCGTTTCCATTGCACCTATTTACCCAGGTGCGGTTGCCAATCAGCTTCCGTCTTCAGCACGAGAAGCAGGTTGCTCCAGGTGGACATGAATCAGTTCAGGATCAAGGCCAGATGCAGTGCACAGGCCATTAATATTCAAGCCAACAATTTATACCTGTGATTACACCTGAATCGGGCCTCATGCCTCATGTAGCATGAACAATGGAGCAGCGATTGCAGCCCCACGGGGGAAGATTTTTTGTTGCCTTCCACCAAGGGAAACACCTCCCCCCCCCAGACAGATCAAAGCCCTTGAAAGCAAATTTAAGAATACAATCCACTCTCAGTGGGAGCTGCAGTGGCTGCTTCCCTCTGCAGTGGTTTTCAGATGTCTCCTTAAAGAGAGGACTTATCACCTTGTTCTCCATCTCAAATTAATGATGTGAACCAGCTTGACTCTTGAAGACGCCTTCACCCCAGTATGGCTCCCCTTTATCACATACACAGCCCAACAAGACAATGACAAAAATTCACCAACAGCATACAAATCAATATGGCTAACCTGATCCAAAACACCCACCCACCCCACTCACACATGAAAACAAAGATCACCACAGCCAATCACAACAAACAACCACACCCTACTAGGCCAACCCCAACTGCTCTCACCACCAAAGGAACACAAGTGAACAGCACAAGCAACGCTGACACCAAACCCTACATACATTAAGCATAATAGAAACATTGCCACCTGACCCGACCCCCACTCACCTTTCCCTCCTCCACCTCTTTCCCCCTTTTCTTCCTAATGTCACAACAAATGAAACTAATTTGTAAAAAATGTTACTTGGAAAAAGAGAGAGAGAGAGAGACACCTTCTGCTAAGCGTGGGATTGAATCCTGCCGTATAAACACACTATTTGTTGTGAAGAGGCTCTACAAAGCTCAGATGCGCTCAGGCCAAATAAGGACCCTCAGCAATGCTTGGTGCGGGTGTGCAGAGTGCTCAGATGGCTGCAAAGCTTACCTGCATAGCTACCATATTTTTCGCTCTATAGGACACACTTTTTCTCCTCCAAAAATTAAGGGGAAATGTGTGTGCATCCTATGGAGCGAATGCAGGCTCCTTGGCTTCAGCGATAGCAACGCGAAGCCTCTGAAGCACAGAGGGAGCGCTCCCTCCGCGCTCCGGAGGCTTCGCGTTGCTTTCGCTGAAGCCTGGAGAGCGAGAGGAGTCAGTGCACACTAACCCCTCTTGCTCTCCAGGCTTCAGAGATAGCATTTCCCCCCCTTGTTCTCCTCCTCTAAAACAAGGTGTGTCCTATGGTCCGGTGCATCCTATAGAGCAAAAAATACGGTACTTTTAATAGACCAGTGGGGTTTATTCCCTTACCTACTGAACAGGCGCATACACACACATGCAAAGGGAGAGAAGGCTAAATGACATTGGGTTGCAGGAGATGAAAGTCTTGCCAGTGCTTCGCCCTCTAGAGAACACAGCAGTTACTATCTGCTCTCTTTAGTCAAGTGACTCAGAAGCAATTTGTGGCAGCCCGAACAGCTCCAAAACAATTATACCACCCAGAATGACGACCTAATTATCCCAACTGCTCCAGATATTCTGAAATTCCCAAGCAGCAACAATTAATGACCCAGTGACCAAAGACGCTTCAAGGGGTATGATATCCTGGCAAGTTGTCAGGAAACAAGTAAATAGCTGTGTGTAAAGGGTCAACGTACAGCAACCTGAAATGCTGTTCTCTGTACAGGAGAGATTGGGGTTGCCCACCACCCTAATCTCATAGGAGTGTGAGATTCCAGGGGTCCCTGGCGCTTATCGAGGGTTTGTCTTTCCTTTTGGGAATGAGGCACTGTGGTGTCTTTATGATACACGGCTTATTTATGCATAGATGCAACCTGAGCCTAAAAGGGAGGGGCTCACAGCAGTAACACCCCAAAAAGGTCTTGATTCTCCCATAGCCACAGCCTTGGGTTCAAGCAGAAATCAGCCATGGCTCTCTCCCTGCATTTTCGAGTTTGCAGCTTTTTCTTCTAGGTCACACCATAGCAAACTCCGCTCTCCAACTTTGTCCTTCTAACTACAGTGGTACCTCAGTTCTTGAACGAAATCCGTTCCGGAAGTCCATTCGGCTTCCGAAACGTTAAAAAACCGAGGTGAGGCTGCCCATTGGTTGCAAGAGCTTTTTGCCCTCAGCGGAAGCCGCGTCGCACGCTCGGGTTTCGAAACACGTTCGAAAATGCAAGCATTTACTTCCGGGTTTTCGGCGTTTGAGAACCAAAACGGATGACAACGGAGGTGTTTGGGAACTGAGGTTCCACTGTATCTCAGAGCTGGAGGAGGGGTTCCACCCACTTGCTGTCAGACACAGAGCCCCCATTCCTCTTAATGGCCTCTCGCCCCGGGCTATTACCTCAACACAAGAAACTATCTTGGCTTATTTTTTAACACTTGCTGGGTCCAAG
The DNA here is from genome assembly GCF_964234715.1 of Podarcis melisellensis. Taxonomy (NCBI): domain Eukaryota; kingdom Metazoa; phylum Chordata; class Lepidosauria; order Squamata; family Lacertidae; genus Podarcis; species Podarcis melisellensis. The sequence continues at coordinate 37,014,494 of NC_138546.1, read as the reverse complement.
GGTCCAAGGGTTAGAATGGGTTGGAAAGGGTCTGGCACCCACCCACACCTAACAGTGTATTGGTGGCAATACCATCTGAAGAGATTCCACTTGTGTGCTGATCTTGCCCAGATCAGTTTCAGATCCTCCCAGCTGCACCCCACCCCCGTCCTGAATTCAGCTCTTCAAGGTCCTCGACTCGGTTCATCCTCTGAGGACTCTGTGCCTAGTCCCAGGTCAAGGCTTAGGTATGGCAGTAATAATTGTGCAATTCATAATGTGATTCATAACCTAATTCAGTTATAGCGAACTGAATAATGCAGTTTTTATCAGAAGCTGAACTGCAGAGGAACGGAAACAGCATTGCATGAGTTGACTGTGGGTTGCAAAATTGAAAGCAGCCACTGCATCAACCTCCTCCTGCAGTTTAACAACAACAACAATTTTATTATTTATACCCAATCCATCTGGCTGGGTGTAAATAAGAAAGCCACTCTGGGTGGCTTACAGCAAAATATAAAAAATAATAAAATGTCAAACATTACAAACTTCCCAATACCTTCAGGTGTCTTCTAAAAGTTGTGTACAGTGGTATCTCAGGTAACATACGCTTCAGGTTACATACGCTTCAGGTTACAGACTCCACTAACCCAGAAATATAACCTCGGGTTAAGAACTTTGCTTCAGGATGAGAACAGAAATTGTGCTCCGGCGGCATGCCAGCACCATTAGCTAAAGTGGTGCTTCAGGTTAAGAACAGTTTCAGGTTAAGAACGGACCTCCAGAACGAATTAAGTACTTAACCCGAGGTACCACTGTAGTTCTTTATCTCCTTGATATCTGATGGGAGAGTGTTCCACAGGGAGGGCACCACTGCTGAGGTGGCCCTCTGCCTGGTTTCCTGTAACCTCACTTCTCACAGTGAAGGAACTGCCAGAAGAGCCTTGGAAGTGGACCTCAGTGTCTGGGCCGAATGATTGGGGTGGAGGCGCTCCTTCGGGTATATAGGGCCGAGGCTGTTTAGGGCTTTAAAGGTTGGTACCAACACATTGAATTGTGCTCAGAAATGTACTGGGAGCCAGTGAAGATCATTTAGGACTGGTGTTAGATGGTGTTATATAGCATCTGTGATCCTGCCCACCCAAAGGAGTCAGGGGCCAGGGACCTGTTGGCAAGAAGAACAAGATGTTTCTGCTTCTGGCTGGGTAACACCGTCTTCAGGAGCCAAGTGGAGCCTTGGAGAGTGTCTTAGCAATCACACCAAGTGCGAATGCCAAGTGTGCACTTAGAACACTCAGAGGCTGCTTTCATCTCTCAAGACCATATCACTGATCCTTCTTAATTTATGTCTGCTGGGGCTGTGCAAAAACTAAGGCTAACATTGCTCTTTTCTGATCTTTTGAAGTATCAGATAAGGGATGCTGCTGAGAGTCTAAAGGCGCAGGTTACAGCAACAGCCAAGGCGACATTTTTCCACCTTTGCCACATCAAGCAGTTGGTCCCTTACCTTTCCCGCCACAGTGATTCATGCGATGGTCACCTCCAGGCTTGACTACTGTAATTCGCTCTACGCAGGACTGCCCTTGAAGCTGTCCCAGAAACACCAGCGGGTGCAGAATGCAGCAGCAAGGCTCCTCATGGGGTCTCTGCCATGGGAGCATATTCACCCAGTGCTTTTCCAGCTGCACTGGCTCCCAGTGGAGTACAGGGTCAGATTTAAGGTGCTGGTTTTGACCTTTAAAGCCCTTCACGACCTAGGACCCTCGTATCTACGGGACCGCCTCCTGGAGAGGGCATCAGCAAAGGGAAAGAACAAGGGGGAAGGTTCAATGATAAAGAAGGTTCGGATGCAAAAAAGCAAACAATTTTATAGGTTTTCAAGACCACTAAACTTAGTTGCTTAGCTCTTTAACTAGTAGCCCACATTAATGCATATTAATATAAGCATTTTGAAGCATGAACGATTACAGAGCTGTATGGGTTTTACATCCTATCATTATTCATAACAAACACTGTGAGCAAAATGGGAAACTGGCACAGATGGGTTATGATGGATCACAGATTTTATGATTTGAAATTTGAACTTGAACCTACTTAGTATGTTGATTTCCTCCCTCTCTTTAATTTAATTATTTCTTCTTCTTATTCTCTTTTAAAAGGCAAGCTGTATGAAGTATGTATCAGGCTGAATTTTTATTGACAGTGTTTTGCTGATCTAGAGTATTTTGTATCCATTGTTTGGATTTTCAGTATGCAAAATTTAAAACAAGTGAAACCTCGAAAATTTTAAACTGCAAGTCATTAAAATCTCAGAGAGAGAGAGAGAGAGAGACAGAGAGAAACTTCTGAGAAGAAATCAGGGTGCAAAGTCCTCCTGAAATAAAACTTTCTTGACCAGGCATCTGAAGTTGAGCCAGGGATGGTACCTGTCTAGCTTATTATGGGAGGGAATCCCATAGTTGGGCCTGCAAAACTGAAGGCATGACTCCCTGTTGACCTGGGTCATGCTTCTGTCTCAAAAGATAGTGTCGTGACTAGTAATGGTGGAGAATTTGGATAAATTTCAAATCGGTAGCAGAAATCACATCAGTTCAGGTGTTTGTGTTCCACCTGGAACGGAAATTTTGCTTGGAAAATTGGTATTTACTGGTTGCTGGGGTTGTTGTTTTTTTACATCCACAAACACAATGCGATTGATATTGTTTCTTAACATTTACTTCCATTGAATTGAATGGTGTGGCATCACATAATAGTCAACCAATAAATGAGATGAACAATGTGGGGTTTTGTTTCAAGAAAGGTGAACTTCAGCTCTTGGGCTGAAAAACGGGATACAGTGCTGCACATGATGAATCCCTTTTTTACATCCCTAGTCATGAACCACAACCCAGATACCATACGCTAAGTGAAAGGCCCCGAGGAGAATTAGGCTCTGGCCCTGATTTAGGGACCATCCTCAGGACCCTCCCGACTGGAAGGCACAGCTTTGCCTTCTTCTGTGTCAGAGGAAGAATCATTCCAAGGTGCCCTGGTCTCTCCAGGCTCACAGCAGCCAATAGAATAAGGCAAGGGCCCTTTAACACCAGCAAGTTCCTCTTAGGAGGCGTGGCTTCCTGAACTACAGCACATACATAGGCTTCCATACAAGCTTTGTTGTTGTTGTTTAGTTGTTTAGTCGTGTCCGACTCTTCGTGACCCCATGGACCAGAGCATGCCAGGCCCTCCTGTCTTCCAGTGCCTCCCGCAGTTTGGTCAAACTCATGCTGGTAGCTTTGAGAACACTGTCCAACCATCTCGTCCTCTACCATCCCCTTCTCTTAGTGGCCTCCATCTTTCCCAGCATCAGGGTCTTTTCCAGGGAGTCTTCTCTTCTCATGATGTGGCCAAAGTATTGGAACCTCAGCTTCAGGATCTGTCCTTCCTGTGAGGACTCAGGGCTGATTTCCTTTAGAATGGATAGGTTTGAATTTCTTGCAGTTCATGGGACTCTCAAGAGTCTCCTCCAGTACCATAATTCAAAAGCTAGGCACTTGCAAAAACTATAGGTTGCGAAGCTATCCAAGCAAAGCCCTGGGAGCTCTCCAAGGTCCTGTAGGTACCCTAGGTTTCTGGAACGCCTGCCTCTCGACAGGACACAACCTGGCTTCCCCTGTGAGCCTTGAGCTCCTCTAGAACAGGACCAATAGAAGGTCTACAGTCTGCCTTCAGTTCAACACAGAGCCAGCCCGGGACATTTTGCTGCTGCCTGAGGTGGAACAGCCAATGACACCCTGTTGCCACAACAAATCAAAGTGTGCGATGCCCAAGGCACCTGTCACAAGCACCTGCCCCATTTTCCAGTAGTAATAACACAGGGAGCTGGAGAAATTGGACTACTCAGTTTTTCCTTTGTTTGACTTCTGCAGGTTGGCTGCAGCAATTTGGGGCAGAAACCATGGAAGGAGAGAGAGGAGAGAGATTGGACAAATCATAGGTTAGAAATGATTGCATAGGAAATAATGGACATAATCAGCACCGTTTTTTTTAGAAAACAAGCTCCCATAACTCATCATGAAGGCCTCCCTTCTTCTCTTAGGCCTACCTGAGAGGTGCCGGAACTGAGTTTCGGTAAGTTCATGCTGAAAAAAAGCCTGAGACATCATTAGCTTATTATGTAAACATTCGCCCAATGAACCGTTTCCTGGGAATGCGTTGTGCTCAGAAAGTGGGACCTGCTTGTAATTTGCACTTCCTAAAATAATACGTGAACAAAACCTGCACTTCTGTGATGCAGTTCTCCAAACCAAAAATGTGTACATAAAGACCTATCGTGGGGGAAATCATGCGTATATGAGAATGAAAGGAACGTTTTAAAAAGTGTTTTATATTAGGTGAAACTGCTTGCAAAATGCACATGTTTCAACACAAATACAGTGGTACCTCGGGTTAAGTACTTAATTCGTTCCGGAGGTCCGTTCTTAACCTGAAACTGTTCTTAACCTGAAGCACCACTTTCGCTAATGGGGCCTCCTGCTTCCCCAGCGCCGCCAGAGCACAATTTCTGTTCTCACCCTGAAGCAAAGTTCTTAACCTGAGTTACTATTTCTGGGTTAGCGGAGTCAGTAACCTGAAGTGTATGTAACCCGAAGCGTATGTAACCCGAGGTACCACTGTATGCATGTTAGGAGAAATGCTGTTTATATAATCACAAGCTTCTGTGGTTAACTGAATAATGAGAAATTGCAAGAAACCACCCATCCCTAACTACCAGCAGGCAGTGTTGGAAATGGCAAGACCAGAGGTCACTTTTCCGGGGTTGACCTCTAAACCAGAGTCAGCCCTGGACGCAAGATTGTGGAAGATGTTTTAATAGGGTGTTTCTGCAGTTGAACCAACCTTGATTCCCCCTGCAGTTTTTATGATACCTAGTTAAAAACATTGCTGCTTCTCTCTGCCTCTCTCTTTCTCACTCACACAATACCCAAACCTGTGCAACTGCATTTCACCCAAGGAAAAGGAAAATGTTGTGATTTTAAAAAGCACACACTCAATAGATTCCCACAAATTGATTTCAAATGTGCCAGTAGAACATTTGGGTTTCTTTATCAAGTCCTATGTGGAGCAGCTGTTGCCAAGGTAACGGCGATACTTTTAATGACAGTAAAGGAAGCTTATAAAACTTGCACATTTTCAACGGCTTTGAGGCGGCTGGCCTCGCGCTACCTTACTTTTGTGGCACATGCTCTCTTTTGTCCACAAGCTGGAATGTCTGGGGCTTCTTCGTCTAAGACAAATGCAGTCTAGCTTGCTTGCTGAACTGTGTCCTTATTTCTTCCAAGAGGAAAAAAATAGTTTTCAGGTAGCTAGTGTGTTGGTCCCGAGGGTTATCTGTGAGGCAAGGTCTGAGTCCAGTCCAAGGTCGAGGGCGCAGTATTGAGGCTGTCCATCAAAGCTGAAGCTGGGTCCAAGGCAGGGAGTCGGGTGAGGTCAGGACAGAGTGCAGGCAGGAACAGGCTACCAGCAATGTTGCTCCCGCAACTTGGGACTGAGGCTGGCCGGCTTTTATCTACCCCAAGGCATAGGGTGGCCCCGGTCCACAGGTGACTCGCCTCTCCTGGCCTGGAGGCGAGCACTCCTCCTGAGGGAACTTAGTTCCCTCTGCCTCTCTGCCCTGAGCCTCTGCAGCTCAGGAGAGGCTGGAGGGTTACCGGACCCAGAGGCAACCTCAGCCTCGCTTGACGGGGCTGAGAGTGGAGCACCTGCAGGCAATGGGTCCTCCATCACCTCAGGAGCCAGAGCAGACTCAGCTGATGCCTGCACCTGAGGATCCAGCACAGGTGAGGATCCATCAGGCTCATGCCCCAGCCCCGGCTCAGCTGGTTCTGGAGGCGGGGAATCCTGTGCAGGCTGGGATTCCTCAGGTTCAGCCTCTGAGTCCAAATCCCAGGCCATCACACCTAGTCTCTAATATCAACTGCATTCGTGCATTTAACACAGTCCTCAAATGTATGCGCACAATTTTTAATGGAAACGTTAATTAACTAAGACTGGATTTGTAAATGCACTTGGATGACTTGAAAAGAGGATTATATAAATTCATAGAGGATAAGGCTATCAGTGGTTACTAGCCAAAAGGGCCATGTTCTTCCCGGAAACTACAATTGATCCAGAATGCAGCAGCTAGACTGGTGACTGGGAGTGGCCACTGAGACCACATAACATCTAGTCCTGAAAGACCTACATTGGCTCCCAGTACGTTTCTGAGCACAATTCAAAGTGTTGGTGCTGATCCTCAATGGCCTCAGCCCAGTATACCTGAAGGAGAGTCTCCACCCCCATTGTTCAGCCTGGACACTGAGGTCCAGCTCTGAGGGCCTTCTGGCAATTCCCTCATTGCGCGAAGTGAGGTTACAGGGAACCAGACAGAGGGCCTTATCGGTAGTGGCGCCTGCCCTGTGGAACGCCCTCCCATCAGATATCAAAGAAATAAACAACTACCTGACTTTTAGGAGATATCTGAAGGCAGCCCTGTTTAGGGAAGTTTTTAATGTTTGATGTTTTATAGTGTTTTTAATATTCTGTTGGGAGCCACTCAGAGTAGCTGGGGTAACCCAGCCGGATGAATGGGGTAATAATAATAATAATAATAATAATAATAATAATAATAATAATAATATGATGGCTGGAGATAGTATAACAAGATAGACAAGGCCGCTGTATCAGGCCAATGGCCCATGTAGTCCAGCATTCTGTTCTCACTGTGGCCAACCAGATGGCTATGGGAATCAATTAACAACCCAATATTTTTTTCATCCCATGTGGCCTGGTTAAACCACACAACTCTGATGGGCAGTTTGTGGACAGCACAATGAGATGCAAAAGCATTTACAGGTCATGAGCTTCACTGCCAATTTCATGGGTTTGAACTAAGTTCTCTTCTTAATGACTGCATGTCAAAAGCAAATGTATGGTAGTGCTAACTGCTGAGCAGATGGTTATGGAGGAGCACTCATATCAACCGTTCTGGTGCCACTTGATTTGACAGACAGCAGACACCGCAGTTGGTGGTGCTGGCAGTCTGGCTCACTGAAGCCACTGAGTCCTGCTGAATCAACCCTGTTTGATTTAGGCTTCATCTGAATTTTGTGCACAGCCTGAGTAAATACAATAGCATGACCACTACAACCACCCACCTCTAAAAACACAAGTAAAACTTATCAGCATAAAAATCCAAGAATTAGAATGGATCAATCATTTTAAAAGTTATCATAGCCTATCTAAAAATCTCCTCCAAGAGAGAATTCCACAACCGTGATGCTACCACTGAAAAGGCTCTGTCTCTGGTATCCATCAGTTAAATGCTTGCAATGCTGGGGCACAGAACAGAGCACTAGATGCCAATCTTAGGGGCTGGGTAGATTCACATGGGTGAGGAAACTCCGTATGACATTCTGTTTGTGTTGTTGCTGTTCCTATGTTTTTGTATACCCTGCTGGAAGCCATTCAGAGTGGCTGGGGCAACCCAATCAGATGGGTGGGGTGCAATCAATCAACCAACCAACCAACCAACCAACCAACCAACCAATCAGTAAAATTCCCCAACCTACTATCCCCCAGATGCTTTGCACTACAACTCTCACCATTGCTGAACCTGGCTGGAGTTGATTGGAACTGTAGTCCAAAGTATCTGGAGAGCACCTTGTTGGGGAAAGCTGATTTAAAGAAGGGCCTGCACTCATCTGAATCTATCGGAACCCCAAGACTGGCACCCAATGTTCTGCTTTAGATCAGTCAGCCTAAACTGTTCAGGGCTTTAAATCGGAAATGAACTGGTAATAACCAATGAAATTGGCAAGGGATCATTCCAATATGCATTAGCCATCTTGCCCATGCTAGCATCCTGAGGGCTACTTTAAATAATAATAATAATAATATTTTTTTGCATTTCTGAATTGTTTTAAAAGACCGTTTCATATAGAGAGAACTATGGTAGCCCAGTCCATACATGTTGCACTGCAGCATCAATTTCATTTATTCAGTCTCTTGGATTTAGGCATTCCTTTGCCGCTGTCTTGTAACACCCCACGGAAACAGTGTCAAACTTCCAGCACAGCAATCTCACTGGTAACTCTAATAGATACTCTTTGAGCCAAAGCTGTGATATTAGCAGAAACACCCATTGCCCTGGGAAGGCATTTGCCATCAGAAGTCTTTGTGCTATAACCATGGTGGCACTGATTGCACCAATTGCCGGGCACCGTTCACCAGAGTCACACATATAATTGACAAAAGGTGAGGACTGGGGAAAGTATCTTGCTTATGCACTACTCACCGATTGAATGCCGTTTAATTGCACATGTCAGTTGCTTTCCAGGTGAGTGACAAATAATGCCAGTGAAACAGTCTGGAATTCAGACTCTCGTGGCCTGCAGGAAGCTTTCCTCACTCCCTTAAAGAAGCCCATTATACTTACCAAAAGGACCACGAATGAGACTGATTGTGCCAAGAATATTCTGCCTAGGATGAATGAAGTTGACACGCTTGAAAGGTCTTGATGAGTGCTGTTCCAGCATTCAAGGGTGCTAGCTGGACAGTTAATCCACATCAGAGAAGTCTGGACCATGGGGCAAAATTAGGCATGTCACAGGTGGCTAGGAAAGATCAGTCCACTGTCCCCATGAATGGCACGCGAGTGGTGAGCAATGGAGGGTGGTCTATTAGGGCACACAAGGCACTGCTCCCCTAACCTCAGTCTGCTATCAGCCAGCCCTCACTCACATGCTGTCATGAATGAGCCAGACCCCAGGAGAAGTTTGCAGCTAGCTCCCAGTGAAGTGAAAAGCCAGGAGGACAGAGGGTTAACTACAAGACAAGAGAATTATAGTCATGAGCCAACTCCCCCCCCCCCACGTAGGAATGCCAACTGATAGCAATGTACAGTGGTACCTTGGGTTAAGAACTTAATTCGTTCTGGAGGTCCGTTTTTAACCTGAAACTGTTCTTAACCTGAAGCATCACTTTAGCTAATGGGGCCTCCCACTGCTGCCGCGCTGCTGCTGCATGATTTCTGTGCTCATCCTGAAGCAAAGTTCTTAACCCGAGGTACTATTTCTGGGTTAGAGGAGTCTGTAACCTGAAGTGTATGTAACCTGAAGCGTATGTAACCTGAGGTACCACTGTATTAGAAAGCCAGCCAGCAGCTTGCCAGCGTGCTAGCGAAGAGCAAAATGCAGGAGTTAGAAATGAAACCAGCTTAGAAAGCAGGAAAGATCATGGAAGTAAACTCTCAGAGCATGAGGAAGAGGTGAGAACTGACCCCCTCTCCCCTAGGTCTAGGCGTATGGGGCGTCTTCAAGACAGAATACATCACAAGAAGAAGTTCGGCTGCTTCTGGCCTTGCTGGAAACATCCTCCTTAGGAGGGACATTAATGGACGATGGCTGTGCTCGCTGCTCCGATGAACTTTGTTGCTTTTGCAATAAATCTTCCTTTTAATTAACTCCGCTCTTTTCATTATCAAGACTCTCTGACACATGCCTTCTTACTTACAAACAGTTATAGAATCATAGAATTGTAGAGTTGGGACCCAGGATGTCATTTAGTCTAGGAATTTCAATTAGGTCAACATCCTCCAAGGAAGGAAAGCCCACCACCATCTGAGGGAGTCTGTTCCACTGTCAAACAGCTCTTACAGTTAGAAAGTTCTTCCTGATATTTAGCTGGAATCTCTGTTTTTGGAATTTGAATCCATTGGTTTGGGCTGTCATCCTCCTCCTTAGTTTCAGTGTTGCCTTTGCAGGACTTGGCAGGGAGGAAGATGGGGACAAAGCTAGAAGCAACTAGTTCTGACTGTCATTGGCTACGGCGCCACCTACTGTTGGGCTCCCTGCATTCCGCCCCACCAGTTCCAATTGACACCAACCATTTTTCTCTTCTTCACATGACCTTATGGGCAGATTGACTTGGGCTGTGTTGCTATCATATGTTTTCCCATCGTTGCTCCAAGTTATTGGCATTCAGGGGAGGAAAACTGGAAGATCACATAGTTAAGACTGCCTAAAGGTGATGGAGTCAGGACGCGAGTGGTGCTGTGGGTTGAACCACAGAGCCTAGGACTTGCTGATCAGAAGGTTGGCAGTTCGAATCCCCGCGACGGAGTGAGCTCCCGTTGCTCGGTCCCTGCTCCTGCCAACCTAGCAGTTCAAAAGCATGTCAAAGTGCAAGTAGATAAATAGGTACCGCTCCGGCGGGAAGGTAAATGGCGTTTCCGTGCGCTGCTCTGGTTCGCCAGAAGTGGCTTAGTCATGCTAGACACATGACCTGGAAGCTGTACGCCGGCTCCCTCGGCCAATAAAGCAAGATGAGCACCGCAACCCCAGAGTCGGTCACGACTGGACCTAATGGTCAGGGGTCCCTTTACCTTTAAAGGTGATAGAAAGAAGTTGACAAGAGGACCGCCATATTTTTAAAGCAGGAGACTTGTGATTCAGGCTTGATGGAGGCCTCTCCACCCTCAGTGATGCCACTCTGACCATCTCACCCTCCCAGAAAGCACTCTTCTCCCCCAATTCAGATCCAGGAGCAGAGCTAGGAACAACATCTAGGCCAGGAGGACAGGGAAGCTGTGAACATGTAGTTCTTCCTTCAGACAACTAACTTGCTGGAAATTAGTGGTCCCATGGTGTCTAGAGAGTTGCTTGAGGTTTTTGCTCTTCTTATGGCAGGTGTTCCAGACGCTGAAGAAACAGTCACCTGGTAGCCCTCAAAAGTAAAATAAAAATAAAAATACACAAACACACCAAACTACAACTGGACAACATAGTCCTTTATACCACTGGAGCAGGAAAACAGTGTCTTTGTATTACACGGTGTAGAGCAGCTGGTTCAATTTTTTACAATGATTTCTCATTTTGCCAGCCTTTTCCACTATCCCTTGCAATCCTTTAATGGGAGCTGTAAACCCCCATGTTCCTTCCTTTGCTGAAAAGGGCCCTCATTTCCTCCGTCTTATCTTCTGTTTCAAAGGCTTGTGTTTCAGCCTGACGGATTTCACCTCTGCTCCTTGTAACAATAGCCATTTCTGGTCTGAGAGACCCTGACTTTCCTGAGAAAGGCCAGTGCCGCTGGATAATGAGGAAGCCCGCTTCACCTCTCTGGCCAAGGCACTTGATATAGAACCCAGGTAAATTGGGCAAAAGTATCTGGCGATTTCTTAGCTAGCACACTCAAAGTCATGTATTTTAACTAGGCAGTTAAAAATAATAAAAAAGTAAAACCAGCATTACCTCTGCAAATGTATCCAGCATTGACATACCTGTTGGTTGAAGGAAAAAATAGGTATATGAAGGAAAATTGGATGTGGGGGGAGTACTTTTTGGTGAGAGAAACCCAGCAGAGATTTAAAATCACAAAACATGCAGCAAAGTAAAGTGAGGGAATCTAGGCTGTTAGACCTTTAAAATAATCCCTTTGTGAGTTCCAAAACTTCCCTCATCATCTAACATAGAAAACCCCCATACATTTGGTAAGTTAAAAATTGGTTTACTTACAAACTCTTCAAAGGTCAGCTTCATGTGCTTTTCCATACATCAGTCAGAAAGGTTGCACAGGCAGTAAAACTTGGCTTAGTTGCAAAGTGGTGAAACTCCTTAATTATTGGTACAGGAACTCAAGAGAGGTTTGTTAGAGCCATACAGCTAAGCTGGAGCAACCAGCTTAGCCTCTTCACACACAGCCTTCCTGCTCAGGGTTTCAGTTAGCCAGCCATGCCTTTCTTGGTATAAAATATTGATAGGCGGGGAAAAGCCCAATGCAGACTTTAAAAACAGCACACATAATATAAATAACAAAATTACATGACTGGGGAGGCTTGCTTAAATAAAAAAGATTTTAGTAGGCAGCAGAAACAATATGATGAAATCACCTGCCTAATATCAAGAGGCAGGGAGTTCCAAGGACAGGTGGTTGCACACTAAAAAAACCCCTATTTCTTGCAAGTGCAGAATGAACATTTCATGCAAGATGTAACAGAGGGGTGTGTGTGCCTGTGTATGTGTTATCCTTAAAGAGTATGAAACAATTTACAGATAGATTGTGAGGCATCATTGTCTTGTGTGCAGCTCCTAGGAGTTTAGCCCTGGAAACAGGGGCATATGCAGCGGGTTGGATAGGTTGTCCCCCAGCAAGGGCGCAGGCCTAGGGGGCACCAAAATCGCCCCCCTCCACTCTGGCTCTGGGTGGCTAGGAACCCGTCCGTCTGTCCACATGCTCCCCAGGCTGTTCCACTGATGCTGTGGGTGGCCAGGTGAGGTGCACAGGAGGAGTCTGGTCACTGGCATGGGCTATCACAGCAGCCCTGCAGGGCCCAGGAGAGAAGAAAGATGGAGGGAATGGGTGAGAGTTGCAGGAGGAGGATAAAGGAAGGGAGGAAAGAGGCAGAAGGGAAAGCAGTGAGCAGAGGGAGGCAGGAAGGCAGGAAGTCACTGGTGGAGCAGGGCAGAAGATGAAAAGCAAACTTTTTGAGTTTCTGGTCCATGGTCTCTCCCGGCTTCAGAGGCACTGACACATCAACTTGCCAGGGGTGCAAAGGAGCCTAGGTATGCCTCTGCCTGGAAAGATGGAACTCCTAGATATCTTCTCTCACCCAAAGCCTGATTTTGGGCTCTCCATAAAATAGACTTGGATTACAGTGGTACCTTAATTCGTTGTGGAGGTCTGTTCTTAACCTGAAACTGTTCTTAACCTGAGGTTCCACTTTAGCTAATCGGGCCTGCTGCTGCCGCTGTGCCGCACGATTTCTGTTCTCATCCTGAAGCAAAATTCTTAGCCCGAGGTACTACTTCTGGGTTAACGGAGTCTGTAACCTGAAGCGTCTGTAACCTGAAGCATCTGTAACCCGAGGTATCACTGTAATAGTTAGGAAAGCTAGACATCAGTTTCCCAGAACATTTCAATCTGATCTTACCTTTCATTACCGTTTCAAACTTGCTTGGTCGAAAAGAAGAGCAGCTAATTCTACTCAAAACAACAACATCTAATAATGTCATTGCACGCCAGAGTTGTGTTTTACATGGTTTGAATTTGCTTTCTCTCCAAAGACATGCCCCCCCTTCCCCTGTGTGTCTTAGGAGATAATAAAGCAGCGCGTAGGCTGTTTAAAAATAAATCCTCATCAAGTTGGGGTGGAAAGCGATGACAGAATTCCTTCCTGATCTTGAAAAGCTGTCAAACCTGGATATAATTCCAATGGCTAGCTCTGCTCAGCACCAGTGCTTTGGCATGAAAGGGAAGCCCACACATTCACACACTGGGATTTTCACACCGTTTGCTTTAAAATTAAGCCGCATCCAAGCAAATGGGTTTGGTGCAAAGATTCATGAAACAGCACCATGTCTGGCTCCTGCAAGGCATCTCTGCAGGGCTACTTTAACACAAGACGAAATTGTGTTTTTTAAAAAAGTGAGAATTTCAGGCCCAGCACTGAGTGTTGTTTTTTTAATAAACAATCCCAAGGCTCTCCAAAGGGTTGTCCAATGCCCCTTGTTGTTTAGTCATTTAGTCGTATCCGACTCTTCGTGACCTCGTGGTCCAGAACATGCCAGACACTCCTGTCTTCCACTGCCTCCCGCAGTTTGGTCAAACTCATGCTGGTAGCTTCAAGAACACTGTCCAACCATCTCGTCCTCTGTCGTCCCCTTCTCCTTGTGCCCTCCATCTTTCCCAACATCAGAGTCTTTTCCAGGGAATCTTCTCTTCTCATGAGGTGGCCAAAGTACTGGAGCCTCAGCTTCAGGATCTGTCCTTCCTGTGAGCACTCAGGGCTGATTTCCTTCAGAATGGACAGGTTTGATCTTCTTGCAGTCCATGAGACTCTCAAGAGTCTCCTCCAGCACCATAATTCAAAAGCATCAATTCTTCAGTGATTAGCCTTCTTTATGGTCCAGCTCTCACTTCCATACATCACTACTGGGAAAACCATAGCTTTAACTATACAGACCTTTGTTGGCAAGGTGATGTCTCTACTTTTTAAGATGCTCCAATGCCCTTGCTTTAAAGCAATAATGGGGTGTGTGGCTCTCCAGATGTGTTTGGACCATGACTCTCATCATCCCTGACTATTGGCCATATTGGTTGGGGCTGATGGGAGATGGAGTACAACAAATTCTGGAAGCGACATGTTCCCCATCACCACTTTAAAGGGTTAAGGTTAAGGATGTATTGGGAAAAATGAAGGCGACATAAGACAAAAAATTGTTTGTCCTGGGAGTGGGGATTAAAAAGCAACAGGAAAAGGATGCCTTTATCAGGACCAATGTATCACATGAAGCCCAATCAGAGTGAGGACAAACTGTCCTGCCCTCCATTTGGCGTCTTCTGAATAAAATAAAGGCACAGAGTAGCAACCAAGATCACAACTGCTACCACTTCACTCCCATTTCCATCTCTCCTCCCTCCCTCCCTCTCTCTCTCTCTCTCTCTCTCTCTCTCTCTCTCTCTCTCTCTCTCTCTCTCTCTCTCTCTCTCTCTCTCTCTCTCTCTCTCTCTCTCTCTCTCCCTGCAGCCTGGTGTAGTGGTTAAGAGTGGTAGACTCGTAATCTGGTGAACCGGGTTCGCTTCCTCGCTCCTCCACATGCAGCTGCTGGGTGACCTTGGGCTAGTCACGCTTCTTTGAAGTCTCTCAGCCCCACTCACCTCACAGAGTGTTTCTTGTGGGGGAGGAAGGGAAAGGAGAATGTGAGCCGCTTTGAGACTCCTTCGGGTAGTGATAAAACGGGATATCAAATCCAAACTCCTCCTCCTCCTCCTCCTCCTCCTCCTCCTCCTCTTCTTCTTCTTCTTCTTCTTCTTCTTCTTCTTCTTCTTCTTCTTCTTCTTCTTCTTCTTCTTCTTCTTCTTCTTCTTCTTCCTATCTCTCTCTCTCCCCATATGCAACCTATGGGCAGGATGCCGAAGTCAGAGGGGAATTTTAGCTCAGAACCAGCTTCCGCACCATCATGTCTCAACTCCTCCCCCAACATCTCTTTTGGCCATAAGAAGCCAATGCTATTATTAGGACCAATCAAATTGTCACAAAGTCATAGAATCGTAGCTTGTAGAGTTGGAAGGGATCCTAGTGGTCCCTTGCAATGCAGGAATCTCAACTAAGACATCCATGACAGGCGGCCATCCAACTTCTGCTCAAAAGCCTCCAATGAAGGAGAATTCAGCACCTCCCGAAGGAGTCCGTTCTATCGTCCAGCAGCTTTAACTTCCTGATGTTTAGTCGGAATCTTGTAAGTTGAAGCCTTTGGTCTGGGTCCTAGCCTCTGGAGCAGGAGAAAACCAGCTTGTTCCATCTTCCACATGACAGCCCTTGATATATTTGAAGATGACTATCATATCTCTTCGCGGTCTTTTCCAGGCTAAGCATGCTCAGCTCCCTAAAGCATCCCTCATAATAAGGCTTGGTTTCCAGACCCTTGATCATCTTGGTTGCCCTCCTCTGCACACATTCCAGCTTGTCAATATCCTTCTTATTTTTTATTTTTTTGTACATAACTTTTTTTTTATTAATTTAAATCCATACACAATCTTAGGTACATGTACAGCCTTAAATAATTATATCATTAAATATTGATTTAAACTTGTATTTGTACATGCTCTTTTCTTATAATTTCTAACTAAACAAAAATAAACCAAAGTAAAAAATCCAATAAACTAAATTCAATATCCTTCTTAAATTGTGGCACACAGACTTGGACACAGTGTTCCAGGTGTTCTGACCAGGGCAGATTAGAGTGGTACCATTACTTTCCTTGATCTGGACACTAGACTTCTGCTGATGCACCCTAGAATAGCATTAGCCTTTTTTGCTGCTGCATCACACTGTTGATTCATGTTAAGCTTGTAGTCTACTAAGTCCCCTAGATCCTTTCCACATGTCCTACTGGCAAGCCAGGAATCCCCCATCTTATATAAGTGCAGCTGGTTTTTCCTGCCTAAGTGCAGAACCTTACATTTGGCCTTATTGAAATTCATTTTGTTAGTTTGGGCTCAGTTCTCCAGTCCGTTAAGGTCGTATTGAATCTCGAGTCTGTCTGCTGTGCCCTTAGCTACCCCTCCTAGTTTGGAGTCATCTGTAAATATAATGAAAGTGCCCCCTCAATCAATTCATTCATCCAACTTCTAAGTTCTCCTGAAGTCTTCCTCAAATTTGATCATACAGAGGTAGAAGTAGGGAGAAGGAGAGAGGAGGGAAGAGAGAGAGAGAGAGTTGGAAAAGAGAAAAGAGGTGACCCTATAAATTCAGAAAATCCACTGTTTAGTCTTTGGCACATGCCTGAAATCTCTAGAGAGCAGCTTCCAGTCTGCACAGATATTTCTGATCTCGCTGGGTGAAGATACCTGTGTTTTATTGTTTAGGCTGTGACAAATATTGATGCATGCCTCCTCCTGCAAACAAAAAAATAGAAAAACTCCCACTTTCAGTGGGAACCCATGACTGTATGTACTTTATCTTGAAAGTGATGCTGTTGTCATCACTTTGATGTGTAGTTAAGACTGATGGCATAAACCTGATCTTAGTTTACACTTCCTGTGTTACTAGAGATCAAAGGCTGGAGAGATCCATGTGGCAGCTCTTCAATTTTGCATGTGTAATGCAATTTCGAGTCACAGCTTGATATAACAACGTGGTGCTCCCCCCTGCACCTCTCCACAAAGTCTTTTCCTTTAGGCAATGCACATTCAGAGCAGTCAGCTACCATTCGGGCCTGCATTGTAACTGATCAGTTCTACTATTCCAATAGTGACTTTGGAAATAAAATCATCTATTCATGGGCCACATCTGCTTGTACTGTGATCAGGTTATGCATTACTAATCCTCTAGGAACAGGCAGAGTGATGGGTAGTGAATCTTTTCCAGTGCAATGATACAGGAAGCTATCATCAGTGAATTTCTATTTTATATTATGCTTATTGCATTTATAGTCTACATTACCTCCAAGCTTGAAGGCATCACAAGTGCTTCCTCTGCACCTCATTTGAAGGGCATAAGAAGAGCCTGCTGGATCTGACAATGGCCCATCTTAGTCTAGCATCCTGTTCTCACAGTGGCCAACCAGACGCCTGGGGGAAACCAAAACGCAGGAACTAAGCCCTCTCCCCTCCTGTGGTTTCTATCAACTGGTATTCAGAAGCATTGCTGCCTTCAGGGCATAGCAAACATGGATAGAAGCCATTGCTAGCCATATCCTCCATAAATGTATCTAATCCGCTTTTAAAACTATTTAACTTAATGGCCTTCACTTCATGGCCACAGCTTAACTATGCACCGTGTAAAAAAGTACTTAATTCTATCTGTCCTGAATTTTCCAACATTCAGCTTTATTCGGTGTCTACAAGCTCCAGTGTTTTGAGAGTGTTTGTTTCCCTATCCATTTTCCCCCTGCATAATTTTGGTAAAGTTCTATCGTGTCACCTCTTAATTTGTCTTTTCTCTAAACTAAAAAGTCCCAAACAATGCAACCTGTCTTCATAGAGGAGTTGGTCTGTTCCCTTGATCATTCTGGCAGCCTTTTTCTGAAGTTTTTCCGACCCTACAATATCCTTTCTGAGAGGAGGTGTCCAGAACTGTACATCGCTCCAAATGTTGGGGCACAAAAAGATCTGTATAATACTTGCAAATTTATTTTCAATTCGTTCCCTAATGAACCCTGGTATGGAATTTGCTGTTTCCATGGCTGCTGTGCACTGAGTTGACATCTTCATCGGACTATCTTCTATAACCCCAAGGTCTTGTTCTTGGTCCTTTCACCCGATGATATGTGAAAGATATTCTTGCCCTAACATGCATCGCTTTACACTTGTTTACATTGAATTGCATTTGGCATTTTGCCACCATTCACTCAGCTTGGAGAGGTCCTTTTGGAGCTCTTCACAATCTCGTTTTGTTTTAATGACCCCGAACAACTTAGTATCATCAGCAAACCGGCCACCTCACAGCTCACTCTATCTCTAGATTATTTAAGCTAAAGGTAAAGGAGGCCGACTCTGGGGTATCGTGGTAAATTAAAGGTAAATCGTGGCCGACTCTGGGGTTGCGGTGCTCATCTCGCTTTATTGGCTGAGGGAGCCGGCGTAAAGCTTCCGGGTCATGTGGCCAGCATGACTAAGCCACTTCTGGCAAACCAGAGCAGCGCACGGAAACGCTGTTTACCTTCCCGCTGGAGTGGTACCTACATATCTACTTGCACTTTGACGTGCTTTCGAACTGCTAGGTTGGCAGGAGCAGGGACCGAGCAACGGGAGCTCACCCCGTTGCGGGGATTCGAACCGCCGACCTTCTGATCGGCAAGTCCTAGGCTCTGTGGTTTAACCCACAGCGCCACCCACGTCCCTAAGTCCTTCATAGCCTCCACCAATTTTCCAGGGACATATGTTAAACTAACCAGCCTGTAATTTCCAGGATCCCCCTAGATGCCTTTTCTAAATTTGGCGTTTCATTGGCTACTATCCAGTCCTAGGGTATAAGAGGTTGACCCAAGGGGCAAGTTATATATTTTTGTTAGAAGATTAGCATTTTCACATTTGAGGTTTTTTGAGACTCTCAGAAGGATGCCAACTGGACCCAGAGTTTTGGCAGTTTTAATTTTGTCTGTTGGGTCTAGAACTTCATTACTTGTCTCCATTATCCATCTTGGCTCCTCAGACTCATCTCCTGCAAAGGTACTGGGTTCTGCTCTATATCTCCATTGTGAAGACAGATGCAAACAAATCATTCTGCTTCTCTGCAATCTCTTTGTCCTTCCTTGTTGCCGAAGGGTCTTCCTAGATGGTTTCCTGCTACTAATATATTTGAAGAACTTCTCCTTGTTGGTCTTTATTTTTACAGTAACGTGTTCCTCAAAGTCTTCCCCCCCTAAAGCATCCCTTACTGTCTGTCTGCACTTTTTGGGCCACAGTTTGTGTTCCTTTTCATTCTCTTCATCAGGATAAGACTTCAGTTATTTGAGGGAAACCTTCTTGCCTCTAATAGCTTCTCTCACTCTACTTGTTAATCATGCCAGTGTCCTTTTGTCTCTTATGGTACTTTTCCTGGATCTGTGGTATACACTCCAGCTGAGTATCTAATAGCGTGTTTGGAGCTAAAAGCATTTTGGAGTGATTTGACCCTCTTGACTTTCCGTTTCAAGATTTCTTTTTTTAAAAACACACACCAGTCTCCTCATTTGTTGGGATACTTCAGTCAGTAGAGCGTGAGACTCTTAAATCTATGATATTCCTCTCTCAAAATCAGATGTGACCGTGTTGGATTTTCTAGGCAATTGGCTACTTACATGTTTATTTAATATAACAGGACTATGGTGTCCACTCCCAATTGGCTCAACAATGCTCCATCTTGCACCAGGCCCTGGGTGCTACTCCAAGATGGCTTTCTCTGAAATGCTACCAGTTCCATGTGCAGGGCCAGACAGACAGGCTCAGCTTTGTGGTCTCAATATCGAAATGAGACGATGGTGTCAGGAGGAAGGGTTTGGATTCATAGGCACTGGGGAACATTATGGGGCAAGCTAGGCCTGTAGTTGAATGTTCATGAAGTAAGTTATATATTTATTAATTTATTAAACAGATATGGAAATGTGGAAAATTGAACCAAAGATTGAAAAAATGAGGGGGGGAACCCCTGAAATTGAATGATTCACACTAGGTGCAAATTTGCGATGGGTGGAGTAGCCAGACCATAGGTTGAATAATTGGTTAATGACACTCAGTTACTATAGAACGGAAATAGGCCCGAAAGCTTATTATGTCTGCCAGCAGTTGATTTAATTAAAACAGCATCTTTCTCCACAGAGATTCTTACACCCACAAGCACTTGCCACTCTTTCTCGCAATAGATAAATAATTAGTTTGCTGTACCGAAAACCTCACAACTTAGACATTGCCAACTCAGTGGTTACATCAGTTAATTAATGTCTATTGATAGACATTGCATCATGGTAAGGAACACATGATGTCCTCTGCTGCTGAATAAGTCATAGCTTTACCTTTCAAGACAGAATAGACTAAACGTAGCCACATAGGCGTTGTTGTTGTTGTTGTTGGCATTTGTCTGTCTCAAGAGACAATGGAATGCACCCCCAGGGGTGTAGTCAAACCGCAGGAGGATAACTGCGCCTGAGACTAGCTGCAGAGACTAATAATTCAACTTGTTATTTGACTCCCACAAAGAGCTGATTCACACCCCTAGCAGATAGTACTGTGATGATGGACCAGTGGTCTGACTTGGTTCAAGGCAACTTCCTACATTCCTGAAAAAAGTGTGTTCTGCCTGTAAAAATGGTCGATTCCCACTCATCCAGACAAGCTTGGCGCCCATTGCAAGTCTCTTTTGTCAGCTCTGAAGTGGCTGCTTGCTTCTGCTCATCAATCTAAACCCGAAGGAAGCCTTGGCTGGTCTTGAAGTTGGCACAGATTCTTCTAGGTGATTCATGAGGACCGAAGTGCCTCGGCACACAAGCCACAAATTGAATCTCGCCAGCTCTTCCCTTCTGCCAGTTAGGAGACAAAACAAATAGTTGCTATTTCCACCCCTGTCCTCCTCATGATCCCTTTGTTCTATCTGAAAGCTCAAGATGCTCTGATGGCGCAGATGCGTGCTTGAAATGTTTACTGCTGCTCTTCAAGCAACATGGAGAATGACCCCCTCTTAAACGCTGGTGTTGGATAATTTCCAGGTATTTGTGAAACCACGTGGAGCTGGACTCGGGAAGAGCGCACTGCTGTCCACATTCCCACCAAGATGGCGCAAGAGAGAAGTGTGTCCTGGGGAAAAAGGAGAAGAAATCACTAAGGCACTCATGGTCTGTGGATAATCAGGTAGAGTAAGGACTCCTCACCTTCTGGAGAAGCAGGCTGCCACTCTGCCAGGGAGCTGACAAGGAGAACAGGTCATTCGCAGATCAGAGAAAGGCAGTGAAACACTGGCTAACTTACAGTTAGGTAAAGGTAAAGGGACCCCTGACCATTAGGTCCAGTTGTGACCGACTCTGGGGTTGCGGTGCTCATCTCGCTTGATTGGCCGAGGGAAGCCGGCGTACAGCTTCTGGGTGATGTGGCCAGCATGACTAAGCCACTTCTGGTGAACCAGAGCAGTGCACGGAAACGCCGTTTACCTTCCTGCCAGAGCGGTACCTATTTATCTACTTGCACTTTGACGTGCTTTTGAACTGCTAGGTTGGCAGGAGCAGGGACAGAGCAACGGGAGCTCACCCCGTCACGGGGATTTGAACTGCCAACCTTCTGATCGGCAAGTCCTAGGCTCTGTGGATTAACCCACAGCGCCACCCGCATCCCTCACTTCTGTTTCTACCTGGCCCTTTATTTGGTAACATGCCATAGATGGCTTGTTTTGGGAGTGGGGAGGGGGCTTGCAGGCTGTCAGCAGAGAAGCTGTCAGAGTGGCTCTGTGGTGGAACTGCCAAGCCTGATTCCTCTCTCTGCCCTGTGCTGGGGCACCTGCCTGTTTCCTCCTCTTCATCATCTTTCAAGCTCCCAGTCTCCAGCGCTTCCCAGCTCTTCCCTTCTTCTGGGGTGTTGCTGGTTTCTCACCTCCAGGATCCAGGATTCAAATCCTCTCCCTCTGTACTTTCCCTGGGGGGCTCTTGGTCAGGCAGTTGTCACCATTCTCCCTCATCCAGCCAGTCCCTGACACACCCCATGGCAGTCACTTCTGCATTATGTAGGAGCTGCCCTATACTATGTCAGATAAATCAGTCCATTTACCTTGGTTTCATCTTCTCTGACTGGCAGCAGTTCTCCGGGACTTCAGACAGGTGTGTCTCCGAGCCTTACCTAGCAATGCTGGGGATTATACCTGGGAGCTTTTCCATGCAAAACAGATGCTCTACCACAACTGAGTCTTCTTGCTCAGTTCCAATAGCATGAGCTCAGCATCTCCCACACTGGATGTTCCCCTGTAAACATAACCACAATTTATTGGTTGCCAAGAGTGGACCCTTACCCTCGTATCAGTTCTGAGTGGATGAGAGGTACACAGAGGTGCTAAGATAGGGTTGCCATATTTCAAAAAGTGAAAATCCGGGGACACATACACACACATGGTTTGTTAACTCTTTTTAATGAAATTCACCAAAATCTACATTTCTGCCATACACCTGGATTTCCCCCTATATTTCAGCGATTTCCGCCCTGACATTCTTTACAAGGGCTGAATATTGGCTATGTCTGAGAAATTCTGGACATTTGGCAACCCTAGCTAAGACCTTCTTTCTATGAGCGAACATGAAGGTGGTTGATAAAGGTGCCTTTTCCATTTTGATGGGGCAGCTGAATGTGGTGGGGGCACACCCATGCCCTTTTGTGGTCCAGTCACCTTTTCTGCTCTTTTAGATGTGGCAGCCATTTTGTGTTACGCCATGTCCCCACAGCAGCCATTTTTTGACTGGCATCTGCAGCACTTCAGCTAAACTTCGAATGTGCCCACATGCCCAAAAAAGTTGGCAGCCCCTCTCCTTGAGGGCCACAGGTTCCCCATCCCTGGTGATAAGATGAATGATAATATATATATAAGGAAATAAATACAATCACCCACATACACACTCACACCCCTTTACAATGGTACCTCGGGTTAAGTACCGGGTACTTAATTCGTTCTGGAGGTCCGTTCTTAACTTGAAACTTTTCTTAACCTGAAGCACCACTAATGGGGCCTCCTGCTGCTGCCGCACCGCTGGAGCACAATTTCTGCTCTCATCCTGAAGCAAAGTTCTTAACCCAAGGTACTATTTCTGGGTTAGTGGAGTCTGTAACCTGAAGCGTATGTAACCCGAGGTACCACTGTACTTGTATTTCTAAATACCGTATTTTTTGCACCACAACACTCACTTTTTTCCTCCTAGAAAGTAAGGGGAAATGTCTGTGCATGTTATGGAGGAAATGCCTACGGGTGGCATGCCTATGGATTTTCCTCCTCTAAAAACTACGTGCGTGTTATGGTCGGGTGCGTGTTATAGAGCAAAAAATACGGTAGTTGTTCACTTTTGCAGGAATCTAGAGGAGGCTCACACCTTAAAACCAGTTACTTCTTTTATTGTCTTCTTTTGGATGTAGAACCCCTCCTCAATGTGTTGGGCGAGATACACATCAGGGTGTATTGACGCTGGAAAGAATAAATCCCTCTAACTGTGTTACTTTGGGCTTGAAATTGCATTGTGAAACATCATCATCAGCTGATATCCTCTACAAAGCTACATCCCTAAACGTGGATGCCGATTTGGACAGATGAACTACTTATCTTAATATACATGTTGCAATTAGGATGGATGGATAATGCTTATCATTACAGTGAACTGACATCCCCCCCCTTTCTGTTATATTTGCAATAAAAATCTGTCTGTCTGTATAAATGTACTGACCTAGATCCCAGCTTCAATTTCTGCACCTTTAGCCTGAAGGGCACAGTTAGAGCAGATTAGGCATGTGTCAATATGGTGTCTGCAAATTGGCTCCCACAAGAACTGAGCTGCTCATTGTTCCCAGCCAACACTGTCTAATAATAATCCATTTTCTCCCCATTTCGGAATAGCGAGCTGCATTTGCATTCAAAATGATTTTAACAAATACAGCACAAGGAGGCAGCGCCTGGTGCAAAATGAACTGGGAATCGTTTCACGCGTTTGGGGTTGTTAACAAAGTGAGCCTGCCCGCCTGCCTATTGGATGCCATCTGTCCTGTTATTGACAGCCCTGTCAAAAGGGGAGGGAGAAGATCTTGAGAGAGTTGGCAGCTGCCCAGCTTGCCTCCGTTCTGCTTTCTAGTGTTTCCATAACAGATGTTCTGCCACATGCCCGGGGTTGCTGCAGAAGAGTTGATGTGTGCACTCAAAAATAGGTGATTTTCTTTTAAGGCACAAGAGATGGTCTCTCGCCTTCTGCAAGGCAGGTTTCGAAGATAGGAGTGCATCTGTGGGAGAGAATCCTGCCTTCACTTTTATTTTTATTTCCCTCAGAGATGGGGGGAGATTTGGAAGCGAGGCATGGTTGCCCATCTGATTGAATTCTGCCAAGCAGGCAGCACTGTTTGTGGCAAACAAGACCTTCTTGTTTGATTCTAGGGGAGGCTGGTCAAAGAAGGGCACTGCCACACCGACCTGACTCTGCCCACCAACTACCTGCGTTCTTACCTTCAACCAGCCCAGAGGGTGGTACTGTCTATCAGCTTCTTCCTCCTAAGTCTCAGTCTCGCCTCTGTATAACTCAGCAGTACAGAGGATGAGGGCAAAACTAGAATTAGCTGGGTCACCCTGACTTCCATCCTGCTCACCCTCAAAATTCCCTCTTGCCAATGTCTGTTGGTTGATTGTAGAAGGAAGCTCCCTCCAGGGCCTGTTTGAGACATTTACTTCCTGAGGCAAAGGATAAGAATACACCTTCCTCTTTTAGAGGTGATATCTGGTGCCCTAGTGATGTATGGAAGTGAGAGCTGGACCATAAAGAAGGCTGATCACCGAAGAATTGGTGCTTTTGAATTATGGTGCTGGAGGAGGCTCTTGAGAGTCCCATGGACTGCAAGAAGATCAAACCTATCCATTCTGAAGGAAATCAGCCCTGAGTGCTCACAGGAAGGACAGATCCTGAAGCTGAGGCTCCAATACTTTGGGCACCTCATGAGAAGAGAAGACTCCCTGGAAAAGACCCTGATGTTGGGAAAGATGGAGGGCTCAAGGAGAAGGGGACAACAGAGGACGAGATGGCGGGACAGTGTTCTCAAAGCTACGAATATGAGTTTGACCAAGCTGAGGGAGGCAGTGGAAGACAGAAGTGCCTGGCTTGCTCTGGTCTGTCCATGGGGTCACGAAGAGTCAGACATGACTAAATGACTAAACAACAACAACAACGTCTGGTGCCCAAGATGAAGGGGCCTGGCACATGTGTGTGACGTCATGCACATGACGCATGGTGCATGCATGGTGTCGCATTATCGGGAGGAGCCTGAGTGTGGAGCCCAGCACGGCTTCCTCTCTCACACTCAAGAGGAGCCAACCACTGACCCACTCCATGCTCAGCTTCCTTTGTCCCCTCAACATTGACGAGGCCTGGCCCTGGCAGCAGATCTTGAGGGGGCCCAACACACCTCTGTCCCTACGAGCTGGTGTGCCTGCCCTCTTTCCACATACAGAAGTGAACTGGATGAGCAGTTGAATCTAACTGTAACATTGATGACAGGGCAACATCCTCAGGGCATCAGGACAACTTATGGGTGGCAGACCAAGCTGTGTGACACCCAGAACAACTTAGTCCTCCTCTGACAGAGGTGAGGAGCAAGGGAGGAACTGCTGAGGCAGTTGGCACTGCTGCCCTCCACACCCACAAAAAAACCCCACACCCACTCCAACATCTGTCATCTCAGGCGGTCACCTCACTCTGTCTAATGGTAGAGCTGGTCTTGGCTTCTTCACAGATGGAAGAGGCTTCTTGTACAGAAATAAGTTGAGCACTGCCTATTTTGCAATTCTTGGGGTATCTTTTGCTGCCAGGACATCTCCCGCGATTCCCTGGAGGCGAAATATTTTGCCAGCATCTCTATGCTGCCATCACTTTACTTCAGGGTTAGGGAACCTCAGGCCTTTGTGGAGGCCAAATGCAACCTTTCACCAGTCAGCCCCCTCTCCTCAGGCCACATCCCTCACCAGCCCTGATTTGTACCCTCCCTGAGTGTTTTTGCCTGGATGGAATGTGTCCTTGAACTAAGGAAAATGTTTCTTGCTTCCCTGGCTGGAGGATGAAGAGGGGCGCATGAGTGCAGAAGCTAGCCCACTGTGCAACAAAGTTAAAATTTGCATCTCAGCAGGAAATGCTGCCCTTGAGCTGAAAAAAGGTCCTCCACTCATTTGACTTAATTCTATCCAGGAAGGAGGAGAAACCCAGCATGCCTCACCTGTTTCAAGACAGCCCTCCTCACCTGCCTGGTATATAGACTTCTTTGCACCAAGGTGAGGTTTTTATTTATGGGAAGGGGTAATGGGCAGTATAGGTGATTGGGCTCTTCCTGCAAAAATTTTTTTTTAAAAAAATTGGAGGGTGGAGAAGGCATCAGGGAGAGAGGAATGAAGAACCTCCTCATGTTCTGATTGCCTATGGAGCACCAGCAACTGAAAATGGGGAGAGGTGAATTAGGGAAGGTTTGATGAATCGTGGAAGGATATTGGACGCTCATCCAGCCCTCTGGAACCCATTACCAACTAATATTAGACATGATGCTTAGATGCCTACTGAAGATGATTAAGAAGTTTCTCCCTGAGGTGCGACCCAATCATTTATGAAAGGCGAATTGTACATCTGTGGGAATGGCTTTATTTTTACAATTTGTATGAAATTTTAGCCAGCGGTAATTGTTATCCTGTTGTACACAGGCTATGAAATGGTTTATCAAATAATAATAATAATAATAATAATAATAATAATGCCCTTAATTGGGAGTTGGATGGGGTCTGGCCTCCAAAGAATCCTTATTTATTAATTTTCCCTTTTTATTTTGGAGGAGGGAACAGCCTATCATCCTCTGAGGCAATACGATGAGAGCTTGAGAAAGTTTGTCCACTGCTAATCCTGTATTCTGCACTTCCCCTTTCCCCAGCCTGACCTAAACCCTCATGCCTCTCCCCTCCAAATCTCCATGCACATTCTACCTTAGGAGAGCCAGGGATCCATTTTGACATCCCCTCTGCATCCACCACTCGCCCTGGTCTTTGTGAATCTGACGTTATCCACCCAGATGCTAACAACAACAGCAAGATACCGCAAAGAACTCGAAAACTGTGTAGTGTGTGACTGTTTGTTTGTTGCATTTTGTATTATTACCTCCTGCTTCGCATAATCCCAACAAGTGATGTCGTTCATTCTGCTTCTGTGTAATTCAAGCAAGGTGTGAAGACATTTCAGCAAGCGCAGACGGGTGCTTTTTAGTTCCTTAAAAAAAGCAAAAAGCGATTGCTTCCCTTTGGTCCTTCTGTCTGTCAAGCTTCGTTGGCTGTCAATGAGGTGGCAGAACAGAGTTATCATCTGCCTGCAGCAAGACCTGTTACTGCTGATAGGCGAAGGGATTTCTTTCCCCCCTGTAGCAATAAAATGGAGACAGACAGAGAGGCAAATTCAAGCATGCAACATACAACAGCCTATATATCTTCTTAGCACAAGCAGTCTGTGTGCACTTTCTGTTTCAGGAACTTGGATGTTCAAAATGCTTAACCGGATTATCTTGTAGAGGCTGTGTGGGTGTGTGAACAGGATGACAACGGGGCATCGTTTAGATAAATCCTCCACTTCCCAAGGACGATTTTGGTAAGGCAAATTCTGTGCTGTGGAAAGATGCTCCCCCCTCCATAAAAAATAACAAAAATGATGCTGTAATGTATTAGTTTGGGAAGAACCATAGCTCAGTGCTAGAGCAAGTGTTTTGCATGTAGGAGATCCTGGATTCAATTTCCACTATCTTCAGATAGGGCAGGGAAAGAATAATAATAATAATAATAATAATAATAATAATAATAATAATACACAACCTTGATGGCAGAATGTGAGGAGGAATTAAAGAACCTTTTAATGAGGGTGAAAGAGGAGAGCGTGAAATATGGTCTGAAACTCAGCATCAAAAAAACGAAGATCATGGCCACTGGTCCCATCACCTCCTGGCAAATAGAAGGGGAAGAAATGGAGGCAGTGAGAGATTTTACTTTCTTGGGCTCCATGATCACTGCAGATGATGACAGCAGTCACGAAATTAAAAGACACCTGCTTCTTGGAAGAAAAGCAATGACAAACCTAGACAGCATCTTAAAAAGCAGAGACATCACCTTGCCAACAAAGGTCCGTATAGTTGAAGCTATGGTTTTCCCCGTAGTGATGTATGGAAGTGAGAGCTGGACCATAAAGAAGGCTGATCGCTGAAGAATTGATGCTTTTGAATTATGGTGCTGGAGGAGACTCTTGAAAATCCCATGGACTGCAAGAAGATCAAACCTATCCATTCTTAAGTGCTCACTGGAAGGACAGATCCTGAAGCTGAGGCTCCAATACTTTGGACCATAAAGAGCTAGATGGACCAATGGTCTGATTCAGTACAGGGCAGCTTGTGATGATCTATCATGAAGTCGCTGGTCATGTCGCCTGAGATATGTCTGCAGGCAGAAAGAACAAAGATCCTCAGCATCGCCTTCTAATAGATTCTGGCCACAAACAAATCACATACACCCTCCACACGCAAGTCACCCATGATAATACTGAATGTTTTCCCCCTCCAGTCATATTCTAAAATTTGGCCGTGTAGTAAATCGATCCGTCAAATAATAAGTATGTCAAGGAAAATAAAATAAATATTCGAGAAGAAGAAGAGGAGTTTGGATTTGATATCCCACTTTACTACTACCCTAAGAAGTCTCAAATCAGCTAAGAATCCCCCCCCCCAACAAACACTCTGTGAGGTGAGTGAAGCTGAGAGACTTCAGAGAAGTGTGACTAGCCCAAGGTCACCCAGCAGCTGCATGTGGAGGAGCGGGGAATCGAACCCAGTTCACCAGATTATGAGTCCACTGCTCTTAACCACTACACCACACGGGCTCTCGGTCTTAAGGAACTTAAGACAGTGCACAACGTTCCTCTGTTCCCACATCACTACAACCCTGTGAGGTAGGTTACACTGTGGGTAGTGACCATCTCAGGTCATCCTGCGAGTTTCATCGCTAAAGAAGGACTTGAATCCAAATCCTCAAAGTGGCTTTTAGCAATTATGTTCATGTCTTCTGAACCATAGATCAGCGGTCTTTTATAGAGAGGCTTTTGATGTTTTATATCTTCATTGTAAGAAACAGCAACACACCAAGCTCATGCAGAGATGTGGGGTGATTGACTGGTGCTATGGTTCTAGACAAGGAAAGGTAAATGGTTCACTGCTATGGATTCAGACATCTGCCACCCAGCAGCAAATGTTAATCTCTTTTTGCAGATGACCAAATGTTAAAAATGCAGGTAAGGAATAAAAGTTTAATGCCTGTGAAATGATTGGGAACTCTGGAAAAGACGCAGCATATGGTATATATAATTCCAAGTGATAAAAAGATAAGCACCGCAAAGTATTTATGATTATGGAAGGGGGCTATAGTCCTGAAATCTGTCATACATAAAGTAAACCAGAAAATGAGCTTTGAATCCGATCGCAGGCAACAATCATACCAGGGATTGCATTGAACAAATGAGAACCACTGTTTATAACAGTTGGGGAGCATTTCGTGACATTAAAGGGAATACAATTGTGGTTTAACTGACAGAAAGCAGAAAAGGTGCACTCTTGTCTACTATGAGAATATCAGATAGTGAGACTTGTGAATGCCAAACAGAACACACACACACGGGTGCACAAGTATTTGTGCATAGGTACGCACTTATGTGTGTAGGCATGCGAACACATTCACACTCATACACAACCCTCGTTGTAGTTGAGGATACATGACTGCAAACATTCCACTTGCTTAGTCAATCTCAATATCCACACCGATTCCGATACTGTCTGAAGGCTGTCAATCACCTCCAAGTGACAATTCTGACTTAAAGGGCAAAATACAAAGGGTCTGCATCTTTTCATATGCCATATTTCACATGTATGTGAAGGCTCAGTTATGTAGACATATTAGCTGCTGGAAGCCTCCTAGCTCTTAGCCACATCAGAACAAAGTGCCAGGATTATTTATAAAGACACAGTTCTCCCCGCCCCAAGCCATTCAGCAAATACATAGAACAATATATATATATATTAAACCCCATTCTTACCTTTTGGATCAGAGGCAGGTGGCAATGGTTCAGGCCCCTACATGTGGTTAACCAGCATACTAGGACACAGACCATGCTCTCCGCCTGCAGGTGATGCTTGTGATGTAGATACTGGACCACTTTTTGACAGCTGATAGTCTGGGAGAGAGGCTGGAGTTATTTAGCATCTTTGCTTTCACGGCAAGTCAGACCGTGCAGCGGGAGCATCTATATTTAATTTGGCAGTCGCTCTGGATGACCTCAAAGGGTTTTCATTTTCTTGCTCTGCTTCTCTCTCTCTCTCTCTCTCTCTCTCTCTCTCTCTCTCTCTCTCTCTCTCTCTCTCTCTCTCTCTCTCTCTCTCTCTCTTCTGCCTTCGTCTTCATTGCTTAGCAACAATCAAGGGTGAACTTGCTCTTAAGCCAAGCACCACTACAGATATGGCTCCGATCTCTGCCGGCTGAGTGCATCCTAGTCAACCTTTCCTTTTCGTGTCTCCCACTGCTTGGCATTTCCCTCCACCCTTTCCTGTCTTGCTCTTCCACTCAGGCAGAAGTTTTCACTCTTTCCCCCCTCCCAATTTCAAACACATTGCAGTAGATGGGGAGGCAGCTTCTAAAACGACAAGGCGGCGGTGGAGCAAGGAGTTTTATTGGATGCCAATAGCCCTGATGCGGCTAGGTGAATGCAAGGTTGGACTGCACAACTGAGTAACAGCCAGGAAGGGGTGTGTGTGTCAGGAAGTGGTTAACCCCTGCTTTTCCTTGAAATTAATTCCTGGACTTGATAAGAGCCCATATAATTAGGACTATCAATGACAACAAGTCATGATGGCTATGCTTGGCCTCCACAGTTGGAGACAGTAATGCTTCAAAATATCACTTTCTGGAAACCAAACAAGGGGAGAGTACTCCTATGCTCAAATCCTGCTTGCAGGTTTCCCACAAGAGTTTGAATTTGATATCCCGCTTTATCACTACCCTAGGGAGTCTCAAAGCGGCTAACAATCTCCTTTCCCTTCCTCCCCCACAACAAACACTCTGTGAGGTGAGTGGGGCTGAGAGACTTCAGAGAAGTGTGACTGGCCCAAGGTCACCCAGCAGCTGCATGTGGAGGAGCGGGGAAGCGAACCCAGTTCACCAGATTATGAGTCCACCGCTCTTAACCACTACACCACATCTGGTTGGCCACTGTGAGAACAGAATGCTGACTACATGGACCTTTGGCCTGATCCAGCAGGCTCTTCATAGGCAGGGCCGTCTTCCCCATAGGTGCTAGGGGTGTGGGGCACCCGAGCTCTGGGCTCTAAGGGGCGCCAGGCTGAGAGTCCAGGGCCTGAGAGTTGAGCCAGGGAAGAGCCTGCCCCTCGGTCAGAGTGCTGCAGCGGGATCTTCTGGTGCGGACGGCTCTCCACCACGAGTTTGGGGATGACCGAGCCAGTGAGATGCTGAGGTGGCCAGCTAGCTCTGCCCTCCTGCGCGCCTGGGACTGGGCAACCTGGGGTGGGTGGGAGCTGGGCGGATCTTTGCACCCTGGCACTGCATATGCTTAAGACAGCCCTGTTCGTATGTTCCTATGTGCAAATCTGCTGCCTTGTAGGAGTGCTGGCTACTCAGACTCCTGTAAATACCCCAATAATTGCAAAAGTCGTTATCACTTCCCAGTGATCTGTCCTCTATGAGAAATTAGAACACACAAGGATCTCTGGCGCCAGAACTTCTCAATGCTCAGAGAACGTGCCCCTGCATTAGACTTCTTTTAACCTGCCATTTAACGTGGAAGACCTTGCGAGAACAATCTGGTGGCCTCTCGACAGCAGTACTTAGAACGATCACCTGTGCGAACCCACATTGTTTTGAAGCCCATTCAAAGTTGCCTAAAGGAGCTGCCTGTCAAGTTCATTCAGTCGCTAAGCTGGATTTCATTGAACAGCTAATTCTCTCCCACTCTCTTTTCTCCCGGCCACCTAATGGATCAAGCAAGTTCAAGTGGAGATAAATGGATACAAGAGGCTAGCAAATAACTAAGCATCATAGCATCCTCTGCTGATACGCTTAGCTGAGGTTTTAGCTCCTAAACCTTGCAAAATCCAGCACCCTGCCGCTCCTCCTAAGGATTAAGAACAGACTGTAAACTAGCTGTACTCCTGATTCTCAAGAGAATAAAAATGATAAGAAATAGCAACGGGCAATGAATGTGTTTTAAATGCATATATACATAAAATGTGGCCGTTCCAACCTGAACAACCTTTGCTTGTATCCCACTGCCTCTTGCACTGAGTATCCCCTTATGTCTAAGCCACTTGTGTATTAAAAAAACACACTATTATGTGCAACATTTAATGCAAAAAGTATTGTATTATATTATAAGCCTCCTTTTGAGCATGATCTGCATGATCACCCCACCCACCTGTCCTCGATGTCAGAGCCTCAGGACCGAAAATGAATTTTCCCCTCCCAACCTCCCATATTTCCCACAGGGGTGGGGTGGGATGGAGGAAGGCTTAGTTATGTATATGACACCTACAATAATGCATTTAATAATATGTATAATTAGCTATAATTGTGTTTTTAGCAGAAAATGCAATTTTTGGGGGCTGCGATCTTGCATGGTGCCCTAAAACATGCATTTTGGGGCACCATGTCCCCCAGTCTGCTTTTTTTGGGGGGAGGGGGAAACTGTGCTGCAAAACCACGCAAGATCACAGCAACCAAAATGGCCACCGTGCTCTTGTGATAGAAAACAGGAAGATGGCATTGGGGAAGATGGCGTCCCAGATTTTGGCTTCAAATTGTGTTTGTGTGTGTTATGTATTTCACATGTACGTGCAGGAATTTCACAAGGTGGAGTTTGGTGGGCATCTTTAGGTACTTTTAAGATGAAAGGTGAGACCCAAGACTTGTCTTCCAGGTTGTAGGACCTGTTGGCTGGGTAAGAATCGCCTTTGGGGCTAACCTGTGACCCCGACTCGGAGTTATGGGGCCCTGAAAGGGGATGGGGGAGGAAGACCTCCCTACCCACCCTGAGGTGTGTGTTTGACAGGGGCGGGGGTGAAGTTAAAGCCACCCACTTTTATGTGCTAAAGTTAGCTAGGTTCCTGCACAGGCACCCAGCAAAGAAATTGCATGAAACTAAATATATGTGGCTCCATGTTTTACCCAAGCTAGCCCTGTGTTACACTCCTTTATTTCATGGCTGCAGTCAGAACTACAGCTGTCATTAGACCCAATTTGCATGCATGATTTGCTTCTCGAAGCATCAACGGCTGAATTTATCTGGAGACAGGAAGGTCAGAAAAGTTTAATTGATTGTATAATGCAATTTAAAAAGACTGGCAGGGAATCTCGGGCAATTTTGGGACAGCTGCCTGCCAAACCTAAAACACACAGCAGCTGCGACAGCAGTGGGATTATGATGAGCTACACACACACATTTGCAATATCATGCAAAACGGGATTGGGCAGACACTTGAAAATGGGCAGCAAAAAGTATGCAGGGGCTCCAAACACACGGAGTTGAACTTAATGCTAGTCCCAGTCAGAGCAAACCATTGAAGCTATCTTTCATTAATTTCAGTGGGTCTACTCTGAGTTGGATTACCATTGGGTACAACTCCATGTAACTGGGGCAAAATATTTGACCATTTTCAACCTGGATCCTGGCCTGCTAATGGGGCTTAGATGGACTTTAGTAGCTTTGGAGGACAGTAGTTCTAGGGCAGGAACCAGGTACCTCAGGCTTGGGGGCTAAACTTCAAGGTCTCTCTGCCTGGCCCTCAAGACTCTCTCCAGTAGGGTTGCTACCCATCTCCTGTCCCATTTGGGCTTCAAACAGGACAGCTTTCTCCCATACTCGTGCTTGGCCAAGCCAAAATGGTGGTTGCGTTGCTGTTGGTGCAGCTGATGAGGAGCCTGGCCCAGTGTGAGTGATAATAGAGAGAAGGGGGAAGGAGCAACCTCCTTTCCCTCTGTCAGGCTCCAGGGAATCGGCTTAGTAAATAAGAAGAGATCAAACGAAAGGAACGTCTTACCAGTTAGATTCTTTAATAATCACAGTGAGAAAACAAACACCATGTCTACTAGAAATGGTGGTGCTCCCAATTAAGGCTCACTCTCCCCCTCCATCTCTATTAATCTACATTACTCCTACATCTTGTAATCTGAGTTTGTACCTTCTGCGCTTTCTGTTCTAACGTTTTCTGAGCTCTCTGTGTCTTTGGAGATGGGGGATGGGTGCTGTCCAGAGACTGTGAATCTGTTAACACACTCTCTCTTTCCAGTGTCACTTCTCCTAGCTGTTCCCCATCCAGTATTTCCCAGCTTCTGCCTTCTGAACTATGCCCCTCTGCAAACCACTGTTCCAAATCTACACTGTCCTCCTGCTCCTGGGAAGATTCAGGATCAGGAGGAGAGGGTGGCTCCCACCATTCTTCCTCAGTGCAGCCCTCCTCAGCACGGTCCCTGACACCCTCCCTCACCCCTCTTTCCTTTCTCCTCGCTGGTACTCCTCCTCAGCCACTGCCCACCAGTCTAGCATGGTGCATTACTGCTTGGTCCCCTCCGCCATCCCGACCTGACCTCTCCTCTTCCCTCCTCCTCCTCCTTTGTGCTCAAGTCTCTTCTGACGCAAACATGGCAAGAGGCTGGACCTGTGGCTTAGTTGACTATGGGAGCCGACGTCTACCCCTGTCCCCTGCCTGTCCCGTATTTCGCCTGACCAAATGTGGCAACCTTAGATACAGAGCTGGTCTTACTTGTGCACAGCCTTCTCAATTCAGGCCCATGGCTTGCACCCAAACCAGACTGGATCATGCCCTGAATCCATTCAGGGGGTGGGACTAATGTTTCAGGGATGCGGGTGGCACTGTGGTCTAAACCACTGAGCCTCTTGGGCTTGCCGATCAGAAGGTGAGCGGTTCAAATCCCCACAATGGAGTGAGCCCCCGTTGCTCTGTCCCAGCTCCTGCCAATCTAGCAGTTTGAAAGCATGCCAGTGCAAGTAGATAAATAGGTACCGCTGTGGAGGGAAGGTAAACAGGGTTTTTGTGCACTCTGGCTTCCATCACGGTGTCCCATTGTGCCAAAAGCAGTTTAGTCATGCTGGCCACATGACCCGGAAAGCTGTCTGTGGACATATGCCGGCCTGAAAGTGAGATGAGCACCACAACCCCATAGTCGCCTTTGACTGGACTTAATCGTCCAGCGGTCCTTTACCTGTACCTTACTAACATTTCATTATAATTTTAACCCCCAACTGAACATATGGTTGGGAGGGGGAAGAAGGAGGTGCTGCGTCTCTTCCCCTGTCCCCCTCCTGACCGAGGGCAGGAGCATTCAATCCTACTGAACGCTGCTTCCTGAGTGTGTTTCTGGGCATCGCCCAACTGCAGGCCAATTCCACCCCACACTGGAAAATATTCTTAAATGCTGTCTATATTCTGACTGAGCCCTACACAGGAAGGCCTGACCACGGGCCCTGTAAAAACGCCTGCTTTCCATCCCCAACAAGGCTCCCTTTCACAAGCCACCTTCCCCCCACATTCTTACGCAAATAGTTCTATTTTAATAGCCAAAACCCATATAGCCCCCCAAAATAAAA
This sequence comes from Podarcis melisellensis, assembly GCF_964234715.1. Classification (NCBI taxonomy): domain Eukaryota; kingdom Metazoa; phylum Chordata; class Lepidosauria; order Squamata; family Lacertidae; genus Podarcis; species Podarcis melisellensis. Next base: position 36,979,137 of record NC_138546.1, on the reverse strand, counting down.
CAGATCCGCAATGTTTTAGGAAATGTAAAACTAATTGCTTTCCTTGTTCCTCACGAGGTTGCCAGGCCTTTCGTGTACTAAGAGCCCCGCTGGAATCAACCCACAGAAGAACACTCCTTTGTGGTATGTAAAATGAGGTGAAGGGAGATGGCTGCTGGGTTTATTATTACTGTTATTATTATTATTATTAAAGCAGGGCTCTCGCTGCCACCACCACCACCACCTAGCTCCAACTTCTTAAACACTTAAGTAAATATATTAGTTTGGCTCACCTCTGGGGATTGGGTTGGACAAGAGAAGCATTCTCTGCTGGTTAGAGTCTGATAATCCCACTTATGCTGAGACGGCAAAGGTAATAAAGCCAATGTTAATGGTGACTTCAGCGAGAATAGGGGGGTGCCTGCACTACGATGTGCCTGGCGATTTCCCCAGTCCAGTGTAAACTCTTCTGCACTTAAGCACTTCTGCACTTAACCAAGTGGTCCTTGTTCACCTCATCTTGTTCCCCCTACCCAGTGGCATTGCAACGGGGGGCGGGGGGCGGTGCGCCCCGGGTTCCATGCCTGCGGGGGTGATAAGAAGTCAGCCCACAGGGGCTTGCAGCAGCGCCAGCAGCCACCGCGCCACTGCAGTTGCATGTGGAGGATCCTCCGTTCGTGGCTGCAGCCGCAAGCAGAGGAACCTGGCACCATCTGTACGGCGCCGCCAGCAAACCTATGTACAGCGCATGTGTGGCGTCGCTACGTACGGCGCATGCGTCGTACGTAGTGATGCCGCACATGAGCCCTATGTAGCGACGCCCGCCCCAGGTGTCACGACACCTTCCTTCGCCACTGCCCCTACCATGAATACAAGCACCCCCTCTTTGTCTAGTGGGCATTTCCTCTTTGGCTCCAGATCTGAGAGACATACAGAGAGCTCTGGTCCTGCAGCTTAACTCTCTCTATGGCTTAAAATCAGGGTGGATAAAAAATGATGATTTTTTAAAATTTAAATCGGATTTTAAAAAATTTAAATTGGATTTTTAAAATAAAATGCTTTTGGAGGAAAAAAAAATTCTGATGGTTGTTTTCTGTTTAAGTTACAGTATAGTCCATAGGCTATTCACCAGGAAATAAGGATTTGTTATAAGTTTTTCATGTGTGCTAAAATTCAGTCTAAACTTCTTCTTCTTCTTCTTCTTCTTCTTCTTCTTCTTCTTCTTCTTCTTCTTCTTCTTCTTCTTCTTCTTCTTCTCCTTCTCCCTCCCTCCTCCTCCTCCTCCTCCTCCTCCTCCTCCTCCTCAAAAAATTGTTTAACCACATCAGTTTACAAACATGAACACATATGCTATAATGTTCTTGTTTTAGTTGAATACATTGTTTAAATTGTTATAGAGGAAATTTTATTTTTCTCCTTCTAATTAAGTACAGCATAAAAGTTGTCCAAATATAAACAGTTAACTTATTAAACCTCACAATAATTTCATAATTATCTGTCTATGTATTTCTAAGAGTATAACCAAATCCGTAATTTTTGATATAACTGTAAAAACTCCTCTGAAAAACTATTATTTCAAAAATGAAACCTTCCTCTGGTCATAAAGATTAAGATTATACCAGCAAGAATGAGTCTTTCTGTAAAACAATAATGATTTTAACCAAGTGATTCAACTAGTGATTCAAATCGTGAATTTAATAGTGATTTAAATTGATTTGGTTTAAATCAAATCCAACCTGCTTAAAATGAACCAGACTAGATTCCTAGAGAGGAAAAGGATTTGGGGAGATGGGGAGGGGTACTCCAGGGCAAAAACGCCTCTCTCCAAAGCCTCTTCCTGCCTGGTTTCTCATGTGGGTGGGAAATTTCAAAAGGTGGCTGTATATTGGTCCATATATTGTTTCAGAAAGCACACGTGGTGTAGGTTGACTTTAAATTGGAATTAAATTTCTCACCCATTCCTACACAGACTTGATGCTGTTATCTCCAGGGTCAAAGCAAAGGGAGAGTGTTTTCCAGAGCTCTCCCAATTAGCACAGCACCTCTGGATTTCTGCCATCCTAGGGTAGCTGCTTACCTCACCTTCCCACCATATAAAGTAGGCAATGGTTTAAATACATCAGCATCCCTCCTAATCCCCCCTGAGAGCTTTGCCTCTACCCTTCAGCAATATCCCAGTTTATAGTTGGTTTCTGCTTTAATTCTGCTCACCTAGCGTGGAAGTGTTTTCTGAAGCAAGCTGATAACCGATCCAGCCACCTAAAGGAAAAACACATCGCAAGACTTACTCCAGCGCACCTCCCCATTTCTCTTCTCTGATTCCTAAGTGTTAAAGCTGTCTTGTCTCTCCTGGTGGTTAATAGGCAGATCCTGACATCAGGAGAACAAACCAGTTTAACCTGGTCCATTACATTAGTAAGTGGTTAAAGGAGCAGGGTGCTAGAGGAATGCATGGGTCAAATGAAGATTTGGACCTGCTCGTAAGAAGATGAAAAATACTGTGATGTAAAACAATGAAGCAGACATCAGCCTTGGGCCAGTTTGTTCCCTAAAACAAATCTTTTCCAAAAGAAGGAATCCTAGAAAGTTGTCTCATACTGAATCGGACCATTGGTCCATCTAGTTAAGTGCTGTCTCCAATGACCAGCAACAGCTCTCTGGAGAACCAGGCAGGGCACATTACCCTAACTGGAGATGCTGGGAATTGCATTTGGGATCTTCTGCATGTACCACAGATGCTCTGCCACTGTGCCTCTGGTCCTCCAGATGTGAAGAATGCAGGAAGCTGCCCTGCACTGAACCACAAACTTTCTGTTATGTGTCTATTACTTATTTCAGAGCGCACTTTAAGCAAACTTTTATGACTTTAACTGATTTTGTCACTACTGTATCCTTTTTGCTACCTTACTGTAAAAAAAAGGCCCCATTAGCTAAAGTGGTACCTCAGGTTAAGAACAGTTTCAGGTTAAGAACGGACCTCTGGAACGAATTAAGTTCTTAACCAGAGGTACCACTGTAGTTACTTATCTCCAGGGCTCTAAGGTTTCTTTGATGAAAATAGGGACGCCCTACCATCTCCACCCATATTTCTCCAGTGAAAATAGGGACGTCCTAAGGAAAAGCGGGACATTCCAGAATCAAATCAGAAACTGGGATGGCTTCTGTAGATCCAGGACCATCCCTGGAAAATTGGGACACTTGGAGGATTTGCATACAATTGTCCTTGCAATCTTTTGCACACGTACTGGACTGGGATTCAACCCCACTGAAGCCCCAAGGAGGCTTACAGCACAACCCTGTGTCTGCTTCCTCAAAAGTTAAATTCATAGCATTCAAATAGCCTATTGCAAAGCATTCAAACCCTCGTCTGTGCTTCTGCCTGGACCCACTTCGATTCCCCACTCCTTCTTTTCAAAACTGTAAACACTGATGTAAACATGACAAGAAAAGGCTTTCTGTCTTTCTTTCACTGTTGCTTATCAGCTTTGGCAGATTCCACGGTACAAAAGACTGTGTGGTCCTTCTATTATCCCGCCGTGTGGCTCTGCAACAGTGGAGACCACTCTCTGTTTTGTACTCAGGGCTTTTTATTATCATTGCCCAGAGAGAGGTGCTTACTATAAATGTAAATGCCACATTTACGGGAAGGCTCAAGGCTAAGTTGGATTTTATTAAAAAGAAGGCCGTTCTGTTGCCGGCTGCCGCACACTCTGAAAACGCACAACCCATAGGGCAGACATCCTGTGCGAAAACAGAGCTGGCTTAATTGCATACGTAATAAGGGCTCTCTTCTCAACTGGCTTAGCTTTCTCCAGGGAGGGAAGTGGTGGTGGTAAGCCACAAGTTCTGGGCTTGCCACACACCTTGCTTCCAAGTATGAATTTTTAACAGGGAAGTCAAAATATGGCAGCAGAATGCATAGGAGTAACCCAGCCCCATATTTATTTAAACATGCAAGCCAAATGCCTATAGACTCCCTCCAGATAGGGGCTTACTTTGCAAAGTGCTTTATTTCATTAGAGGGAGATGGGTGGCGCTGTGGGTTAAACCACAGAGCCTAGGACTTGCCCATCAGAAGGTCGGCGGTTCGAATCCCCGTGATGGGGTGAGCTCCCGTTGCTCGGTCCCTGCTCCTGCCAACCTAGCAGGTCGAAAGCACGTCAAAGTGCAAGTAGATAAATAGGTACCACTCCGGCGGGAAGGTAAATGACGTTTCCGTGCACTGCTCTGGTTCACCAGAAGCGGCTTAGTCATGCTGGCCACATGACCCGGAAGCTGTATGCCGGCTCCCTGAAGAAGAGTTTGGATTTGATATCCCGCCTTTCACTCCCCTTCAGGAGTCTCAAAGCGGCTAACATTCTCCTTTCCCTTCCTCCCCCACAACAAACACTCTGTGAGGTGAGTGGGGCTGAGAGAATTCAAAGAAGTGTGACTGGCCCAAGGTCACTCAGCAGCTGCATGTGGGGGAGCGGAGACGCGAACCCGGTTCCCCAGATTAGGAGACTACCGTTCTTAACCACTACACCACACTGGTTCCCTCAGCCAATAAAGCGAGTTGAGCGCTGCAGCTCCAGAGTTGGTCACGACGGGACCTAATGGTCAGGGGTCCCCTTATCTTTACCTTATTTCATTACTTATAAGGGGGCTTTAGCCAGCTGAGTTCTACTCCAAGTAGACCCACTGAAATGAATGAACCTATGGCAGTTATGTCAATGGGTCTACCCTTTGTATGATGGACATGGGTACAACCCATTATTTCTGACCTGCCTGTCACCATAAGAGCCTCCACTGAGCTCTACAGGATTTCTACGAGGTAAGTGTGTATAGGATCGCCTTGGAAAACTCTATAGAAGTTTTTATGCAGAGGCTGGATAGCTATCTGTCATGGATGCTTTAGTTAAGATCCTTGCATTGCAGGAGGTGGGAAGAGATGATTGTCAGGGTCCCATCCAGTTCTACAGTTCTGTGATTCTGTTATTCTTCTGTATGGGTTACATAATTGCTATTGGCAATTTTTTTTTAAAAAATGGCCCTAATGCAAAATTCTTCTACAATGGCACCTTGGGTTACAGGCACTTCAGGTTACAGACTTCTCTAACCCAGAAATAGTACCTCGGTTTAAGAACTTTGCCTCAGGATGAGAACAGAAATCGTGTGGCGGCAGTGCGAGGCCCCATTAGCTAAAGTGGTACCTCAGGTTAAGAACAGTTTTAGGTTAAGAACAGACCTCCAGAACGAATTAAGTTCTTAACCCGAGGTACCACTGCATAGGAAAATAGTTATTAACATTATTTTTTTTTAAACAAAACCAAAAACACTTCATTGATTCAAAATGCTTGCATTAAGAAATGGCCTACCATTCCACAAGGAGGATAAATGAGCATAGCTGTTCTTTTGACTTCTCCCTGATGTAGCACGTTGTCTATTTGCATACCTTACCTGTAGTATTCCTGCACAGTTGAATACATTATTCCTGTCACAGATTTGCCACTCAGTTGAACGTTTTATGCTGTGTGTGTGTGTGTGTGTGTGTGTGTGTGTGTGTTGGAGAGAGAAATTAAAGGATGTTTCTTAGCCTCTGATGCTGCCGAGTCTTATTCATTTAACAGATTTATATGGGTATTACAGCACACAAAACTTGTTCGCCTAAGCTTGTTTTTATTATCACTGTTTGTTTAGGAAGATTTATTTAGCTGCCAGTTTCTAATAAGTCCCTAAGCAATGAGTATATTTGCTTAGCAAGTTGATTATTTACATTGGCCGCAATCCAGCAGCTTGGGTGCGCATGGAAGAAGTCGCTTGTGCATCAGGGGGCTCTGTGTGCATAGGAACTGCCCAGTCAGGGCTGGTGCCAAAAAACCCTGGGACTCTGAAAGCCATAACAATGATGCAGCTGGATGGTCCCATTTCTCCTAAGAATGTAAGAACCCAGGAAGGACACTGACAAACTGGAACGTGTCCAGAGGAGGGCAACCAAAATGGTCAAAGGCCTGGAAACGATGCCTTATGAGGAACGGCTAAGGGAGCTGGGCATGTTTAGCCTGGAGAAGAGGAGGTTAAGGGGTGATATGATAGCCATGTTCAAATATATAAAAGGATGTCACATAGAGGAGGGAGAAAGGTTGTTTTCTGCTGCTCCAGAGAAGCGGACACGGAGCAATGGATCCAAACTACAAGAAAGAAGATTCCACCTAAACATTAGGAAGAACTTCCTGACAGTAAGAGCTGTTCGACAGTGGAATTTGCTGCCAAGGAGTGTGGTGGAGTCTCCTTCTTTGGAGGTCTTTAAGCAGAGGCTTGACAACCATATGTCAGGAGTGCTCTGATGGTGTTTCCTGCTTGGCAGGGGGTTGGACTCGATGGCCCTTGTGGTCTCTTCCAACTCTATGATTCTATGAAGCGCCTGCTGGATCAGGCCAGTAGCCCATCGATTCCAGCATCCTGTTCTTACCGCGGCCTATCAGATACTTGTGGAAGCAACAGCTGCAACTGGGTGCCAGGTGCTTGTGAAAATCTGAGGCAGCAATGGAGATTCAGTCAAGGGGCAGGTGAGCTAGCCAGAGACGGGAGGGAATAATAATAATAATAATAATAATAATAATAATAATAATAATAATAATAAATTTTATTTATACCCCGCCCTCCCCAGCCAAGACCGGGCTCAGGGCGGCTAACAACCAATAATAAAAACAAGTTGATTAAAATACAACTTAAAAAAGAAGATTAAAATGCAAATACATCCCTTCTTAGAATATGTATCACACCTTCCCTACAATACCTCTCCCCACTTGAACCAAACTGGCCACTTCATCACCTTTAAAGCCCTAAATGGCTCGGCCCAGAATGTGGCAGCTAGACTGGTAACTGGGAACGGCCGCCAAGACCACATAACACCGGTCCTGAAAGACCTACATTGGCTCCCAGTACATTTCTGAGCACAATTCAAAGTGTTGGTGCTGACCTTTAAAGCCCTAAACGGCCTCGGTCCAGTATATCTGAAGGAGCATCTCCACCCCCATCATTCTGCCCGGACACTGAGATTCAGTGCCGAAGGCTTTCTGGCGGTTCCCTCCCTGCGAGAAGCCAAGTTACAGGGAACCAGGCAGAGGGCCTTCTTGGTAGTGGTGCCCGCCCTGTGGAATGCCCTCCCATCAGATGTCAAAAAAATAAACAACTATCTGACTTTTAGAAGACATCTGAAGGGAAATTGTTAATGTTTGATGGTTTATTGTGCTTTTAATTCTGTTGGGAGCTGCCCAGAGTGGCTGGGGAAACCCAGCCAGATGGGCGGGGTATAAATAATAAATTATTATTATTATTATTATTATTATTATTATTATTATTATTACAATCATCTGAAGCCATTTTCTGTGTGCCATCTCTGAAGGTGCAGAGGACAGGCCTTTTTGATGGTGGCTCCCCCTTTTGTGGAATGCTCTCCCCAAGGAAACATGCCCGGAAGCACATGCATCTTCGCCTGTTTTTTTAGCTGCCAGTCAAAAACATTATTCAGCCAGGTGTTTGGTCTTTAATTGGGAGGGTAGTTAGTTATGCCAGTGGCCTTCGCTATCCACATTCTTTAAGTAGGGTGGGTAGAATTTGTTTCCTTCCAGTGGGAGAAGGCGGCCAGTGTTTGAGCCTATGGGATGTATCTGGAGTGGTTGCCATGGCTAAGAGTTCGGAAATATGATGTTTGCACTTCAGCAGATGTAAGTTTTATCTGTATTGCATTGTAACACCTCTTTCTTATTTTTTTCAAGCTCTGACGGTTTTATTTTCTTTGCAGTATTTCTTCTGTATTTATTCTGTAACTCTGCCTAGTTGAAAACTCAATAAAAACATTTATTGGGGCTGGAATATGACATGCGCACTGGGCTGCTGTACTGTCTTGCACATCATACTTAGGTGAAATCAGTATCTGTCACATAAACTCAACCTCCTTTGAGAATTATATACTGTGTTACATTGGTTCTCAAACGCCTTAGTATTCAAATGCCTTGGTTCTTAAATACCGAAAACCTGGAAGTAAGTGTTCCAGTTTTCGAAAGCTTCTCAGAAGCCGAATGTCCAGCTATTGTTTCCGGGGCACCGGCACCAATCAGAAGCTGCGCCTTACTTTTTGAACATTTCAGAAGTCAAATGCACTTCTGGAACGGATTAAATTTGGTGCTTTTGTTTTCACTTTTTATTTTATTTTGCGTTTTCGTTTTTGAGGCTTTTTCGGTTAATTTGTTTTTGTGACTGTGTGGAACCCAGTTCAGCTACCAATTGATTGATTGGTTGATTGTATGACTGCAGAAATGGATAAAAAACCCACAAACCCATCCAAACAATGACTATCATAAGCGCAGGTAAGAAATTTTTTTTTACTGTCTTATTTATTTTATAGTAAAAAGGTAAAGGGACCCCTGACCATTAGGTCTGGTCGTGACCGACTCTGGGGTCGCAGCGCTCATCTCGCTTTATTGGCCGAGGGAGGCGGCGTACAGCTTCCGGGTCATGTGGCCAGCATGACTAAGCCGCTTCTGGCGAACCAGAGCAGCGCATGGAAACGCCGTTTACCTTCCCGCCGGAGCGGCACCTATTTATCTACTTGCACTTTGATGTGCTTTTGAACTGCTAGGTTGGCAGGAGCAGGGACCAAGCAACGGGAGCTCATCCCGTTGTGGGGATTTAAACCGCCGACCTTCTGATGGGCAAGTCCTAGGCTCTGTGGTTTAACCCACAGCACCACCCGTGTCCCTATTTTATAGCGCAGTGCATCGATTATTGCTTTCATTTTATGGGTCAATGGCCTCGTTAGATAGTAAAATTCATGTTAAATTGCTGTTTTAGGGGTTGTTTTTAAAAATATGGAATGGATGAATCTGTTTTACATTACTTTCGACGGGAAAGCACACCTTGGTTTTAGAACGCTTTGGTTTTGGAATGGACTTCCGGAACGGATTAAGTTTGAGAACCAAGGTACCACAGCACTGCATTTTAGGGCAGGGGGTGGGATGGGGACTCAATTTAACTGGTACACTGGCTTTATGCTAACCTTTGAATCAAAAGGGGGGTGGCATCAGATTTTGCAAACTAGGATCTGCCTGCAGCCCCTTCCTGCTCTAGGCCCATTATAGTTAATGGGAGCTGCGCAAGGCGCATCCATCTGCTTCTGTGGGTCAGGCGCAGGGGAAGGCCCCTGTGGGTTGTGCCGCGCATAGGTCAATTGCAGCACATGGAAGGGATCCTTTTAGTCATTCGTATGTGCTGCCAGGCTTGAATTACACTGCCTCTTTGACCTAGTTTTCAGCCAGAAACTAGGGCAGATCCTTTGGACAGCCTTGCCATATCCCTGGCAACCTCTGCTGTTTTGCATTCTCCATATCTGACATTATAAGACTTAAGCACCGAGCCAAACTGTGGGATATTCCTCGGGGTTTTCCCCCTCCCCCCGCTTTACCGCCTTCTCCTTCACTGAAACACAGATGGAGCAGATGTCTGCCCATTGAACAGACCAAAAGGGTCGCTGGATAACAATAGCTCTTCTAATAAGTGATCTTTCTTTCTAGTTTATCAAAAGCTGATGCGTTCAAGAACACTTTCCGGAACAGGACATGGACAATCTGCCGGAAACAATGAATAAGACAGGGGTATATTCTCTCCCTGCTCCCCACATTCTCCTTCCCCTTCCCTGCTTCATATCCCACAGGTTATTTTGCAAAGGAGAGTCTTGAAATCAAAAACATGTCAGCTTATAGCGCAGGAGCTGCTAGCGAGGGCAATCTCCAACGAGCTGTTATCCACATCCTCTAGAAAGTGTATTTATGGAGGGTACCCCCCCCCCAATAATAAAATGTCTACTACCTATTTATCTGTAAAACATATTAACTGCCATTAAAAAAGAGGTTCACAACAGTGTATCAGAGAGGACATGAAAAAGGGGAGGAGGAGCTTTTTAAAATCAATTGGGGGAATTCAACGCCACACACTTCCATATTGTTCAGCCTGCATGCTAGACGGAACGATATCTACTCTCCTTCCCTGAGGAATACCAAATAGGGATATGCCGATTACTAGAATTCAACATGTTTAATACAGGTTTGGGATGGGTGACTCTGCCAATTTCAGTTTCTCTCAGTTTCCCCTATTTCCTTTTTTTTTAAAGTATATATTTAGTATAGGGACACGGGTGGCGCTGGGGGTAAAACCTCAGCGCCTAGACTTGCCGATCGCATGGTCGGCGGTTCGAATCCCCGCGACGGGGTGAGCTCCCATTGTTCGGTCCCAGCTCCTGCCCACCTAGCAGTTCGAAAGCACCCCTAAGTGCAAGTAGATAAATATGTACCGCTTTATAGCAGGAAGGTAAACGGCGTTTCCGTGTGCTGCGCTGGTGCTGGCTCGCCGGAGCAGCTTCTTCACGCTGGCCACGTGACCCAGAAGTGTCTTCAGACAGCACTGGCCCCCGGCCTCTTAAGCGAGATGGGTGCGCAACCCCAGAGTTGGTCACGACTGGCCCGTACGGGCAGGGGTACCTTTACCTTTACCTTTATATATTTAGTATTTTATTTAGCATTTTTTAATTTTTCCCCAAACATTTTTGCAAGAATCTTCATATCAAATAGTTTCATAAATCATAGCTGTCAACTTTTCCCTTTTCTTGAGAGGAATCCTATTCAGAATAAGGGAATTTCCCTTAAAAAAAAGGAAACATTGACAGCTATGTCATAAATTGACCCACCGCCCACGTCTGCCATGTTTTTACTCAAAACTTTTCGACTGCATTATATCTTTTATCTATTACAAAAAGTTTCTCTGTTACAGATAGTTTTCAGTTTCTCCTATTTCCAAACTTAGGTTCAGTTCTCCACATTTCCACATTGGTTTGTGGCTGCGTTGTTGTTGTTTTTAAATCCCCATGAAAATTCACGGGCATTTTAGAGCACATTTCCCTGTTTTTTGTATGCACATTTGCTCAATATACACATTTTTTTGCAAAGCAATTTTCCCTAATGAAATTCCTTTTCGGATATTATTTTTCACCAATATAGTGGTACCTTGGGTTACAGATGCTTCAGTTTACAGACGCTTCAGGTTACAGACTCTATTAACCCAGAAAAATTACCTCGGGTTAAGAACTTTGCTTCAGGATGAGAACACTAATTGTGCTCCGGCAGCGCGGCGGCAGCGGGAGGCCCCATTAGCTAAAGTGGTGCTTCAGGTTCAGCACAGTTTCAAGAACAGACCTCTGAAACGAATTAAGTACATAACCAAAGGTACCACTGTATATGCATTTCTATGCGTACTATATGCACTTCAGTACACATTACTTAACCAAAGAATGGCAGTACAAAATTCAGAGAAGTACAAATTTCAAAAGATGACTATGTTTCGGTCCGTGCATTGTTTTTGAAAGTGTGGGTAAGGTAAGCTTGTCTTTAAATGTGTACCAAATTGGATTTCTTCCCCATTTCTAATACAGGGTTCGTATGGATTGCTAATATTGCAGTGCCTTCAGCCTGTGCCTCCATCACACAGCCACACTACTGAATTATACACTCATTGTCCATTGTATTTCATTGCATATTTCCATACCCTTATTGAAAATTCTGTTGATGGGTGGTGGGAAAGACAGAAAAAAATGACACCTCTCCCCAACCCACTCTACTGTCCCCCTCCCCTTGTCTAGCATCTCATGCTCTTTGCCAACTGTGATTCCATTGGCTAATACTAAAATAGGTCACCCAATGAATATCAAGGCTTTGCACAGGCCGTGTAAACCAGACAAGGTGAAAAGTGATGCCCTTCACAGATGATTAGAGAGAGCAAAGGACCAATGTCCATATTATTGATGATCTCTCTCTGTCTCTCTATCTGCGCATAAAAGGTGCTCTCCTTCAGAAAGGTCAACTTGGGGCCAAATTTCAACGAGTAGCATTGGCTCAATAAAGCTGGCATCGTGCACTCACACATTTGGGCTTTCCTCATTCTGTAATGGTTCCCCAGCGGATATGGTGAAAAGATTCTGAAGTCCCTCTCAGGCCAGGAAGATACAGGGCTATAGATATACACACATACCATAAACACATGCAAGCTCTCCTCAGGGATTTGGGGTGAGCACACATGGGGAGAGGGGTGTGTGAGCATGCCTGCAAGACCCGCTCTTAATAGCGCACACATCTTACATGCTGTGTGAAGGTCTGAAGGGAAACACCAAGGAAGTCCAGGTAAATGCATTTGGCATTTTTTCCCAGGGCAGGGAAGCCAGGGAAGATTCAAAATGTATTCAGCGGAAGACACTTAGAATCCCCTTTCAGATATTTAGACTGAACGAAGCCCACACTTCTTTGCCCTGAACCTCTGAAAACACACACACACACGGATATACAGTGGTACCTCGGGTTAAGTACTTAATTCGTTCCGGAGGTCCATTCTTAACCTGAAACTGTTCTTAACCTGAAGCACCACTTTAGCTAATGGGGCCTCCTCCTGCTGCTGCGCCACTAGAGCACGATTTCTGTTCTCATCCTGAAGCAAAGTTCTTATCCCGAGGTACTATTTCTGGGTTAGCGGAGTCTGTAACCTGAAGCGTATGTAACCTGAGGCGTATTTAACCCAAGGTACCACTGTATAGTAGATGGCACACTTTGTTTTTTTAAAACAAAACAAAATATAATAAAATAATTCATTCTAGTAGCACCTTAGAGACCAACTAAGTTAGTTATTGGTGTGTGCTTTCGTGTGCATGCACGCTTCTTCAGATACACTGAAACAGAAGTCACCAGACCCTTATATATAGTGAGAGGGTGGGGAGGGGTATTACTCATAAGGGTGGTGGGAATGGGTGATTGGCTGATAGGTGTGGTAAACCTGTTGACGACTGTTAACAACTGCAGTTGGTCTTACAGGAAAACACAAGGGGTGAGATGGCTAAAAATAGCTTTATCGTGTTTAATGAGATCAGAACCCAATGCCTCTATTCAGACCAGGTCTCTCCATGGTTTTAAGTTTGGTAATAAGTTGCAATTCAGCAACTTCTCTTTCCAGTCTATTTCTGAAATTCTTTTGTAATTAGACAGCTACTTTGAGATCTTGCATAGAATGTCCTGGGAGATTGAAGTGTTCTCCTACTGGTTTCTCTGTCTTGTGGTTCCTGATATCAGATTTATGTCCATTTATCCTTTGGCGTAGGGTCTGGCCTGTTTGTCCAATATAGAGAGCTGAAGGGCACTGTTAGCATTTGATGGCATACACAATGTTAGAAGATGAGTAATTAAATAGTCCTGAGATGGTATGTTTGGTGTTGTTGGTTGTTTTTTAAGCAAGCCTGGATTTGAAGAAACCTACTGGGGCTAATGGACATGACTGACTCAGTTCCAATTTGGCAAATTTATGACAGACCAAGTTCTGAGATCTGCAGTTGCTACCTTAAAATCGAGGAGAATGTTCATTGAGGACTGTAAAGATTGAACTGAGAACGAAATATAAAAACCTATTTTTATTAGTTTGTGTATCACCTCCTGGCAAATAGAAGGGGAAGAAATGGAGACAGTGAGAGATTTTACTTTCTTGGGTTCCATGATCACTGCAGATGGTGACAGCAGTCACGAAATTAAAAGACGCCTGCTTCTTGGGAGAAAAGCAATGACAAACCTAGACAACATCTTAAAAAGCAGAGACATCACCTTGCCAACAATGGTCCATATAGATAAAGCTATGGTTTTCCCAGTAGTGATGTATGGAAGTGACAGCTGGACCATAAAGAAGGCTGATCGCTGAAGAATTGATGGTTTTGAATTATGGTGCTGGAGGAGACTCTTGAGAGTCCCATGGACTGCAAGAAGAGCAAACCTATCCATTCTTAAGGCAATCAGCCCCGAGTGCTCACTGGAAGGACAGATTGTGAAGCTGAGGCTCCAATACTTTGACCACCTCATGAGAAGAGAAGACTCCCTGGAAAAGACTCTGATGTTGGGAAAGTTTGAGGACACAAGAAGAAGGGGTTGACAGAGGATGAGATAGTTGGACAGTATTCTCGAAGCTACCAACATGAGTTTGACCAGACTGCGGGAGGCAGTGGAAGACTGGAGTGCCTGGCGTGCTCTGGTCCATGGGTTCACGAAGAGTCGGACATGACTAAATGACTAAACAACAACAACAATAGATTGCTTGTAACAGATAGATGATAGATAGATTGATAGATCGATAGATAGAATGAAACTTTATTTGTGTCAGCCATCGGCCATAGCAACATTAGATAGATAAATAGATGATAGATAGATAGATAGATGATTGATAGATATAGATAGATAGATAGATAGATGATAGATAGATAGATAGATGATAGATATAGATAGATACGGTAGATAGATGATAGATAGATGATGATGATGATAGATAGATAGATAGATAGATAGATAGATAGATAGATGGTAGATAGATAGATGATAGATAGATATAGATAGATGATAGATAGATAGATAGATATAGATAGATAGATGATAGATAGATAGATAGATATAGATGATAGATAGATAATAGATAGATAGATAGATGATAGATGATAGATAGATGATAGATAGATAGATGATAGATGATAGATAGATAGATGAATGAATGATAGATAGATAGATTATAGATGATAGATAGATAGATGATAGATAGATAGATAGATGATAGATAGATAGATAGATAGATAGATAGATAGATAGATAGATAGATAGAGATAGATGATAGATAGATAGATAGATAGATAGATAGATAGATAGATAGATAGATAGATGATAGATGATAGATAGATAGATAGATAGATATAGATAGATAGATGATAGATAGATAGATAGATAGATAGATAGATATAGATAGATAGATGATAGATAGAAACATATAGATGATAGATAGTTATTGTGTTTCAATGTTGAATGCAAAATATATGTTTTAGAAACATGGAAACCTAGATTAAGCTTCCAGCTCAAATCCCAGCCCAATTTTATGGTCACTATTATTGAAATTCTTGCCAGTGTTTAAGTGCACAATGTGTATAAGTACACATTGTAGATCAAAATACTTTTCAGCCTCTTTTCAGGCAAGACCCACACAGACATGTAATTTTATTATGTCTATGGCCATATCTGCATTCTGAGATTTTCCTGGATTGCTGCAAAAGAGACTTGTTTGGAGATAGACAAACAAGCAAACAGAAATGCAATGTCATCAGTACATAAAAAGGCCTGTGGTTTTTCTGAACATCTTAGGCCGCCAGTTTGTTACATGCAAGAATAATAGCCTCCTCTTGCCAGACCATTCAGAGGGCCAATTTCTGTAAGAGCTTAGTCAGGCAGCAACCCATCAAAATCAGGACTCTTGGGCTCTTGTTTTCTAAGATAAGATTGATACCGCTGCAGAAACTTCAGCCAGGAAACAGTGCTGGATCTCATTCGAATGCTATTTTTTTAAGAGTGGTGCAGCAAGTTGTCAGATTCTAGAATCATTCGGTCAACAGCTCAGTTGGCCTTGAAGCATGGTCAAGGACTTGTGGACTGCTCCACAACATATTTTTAAGCACATACCTTAAAATACAAAAAATATAATTGAGATCAAAACATCTACAGTGAGAAGAGCCTGTTTTGAATGTTTGAATGAGTTGTTTTTGTACTGATCGTTTTATTCTCTTTGTAAACTGCTTTGAGGGTGTGTGTTTTTATTTACAATCAAGCAGCATATTTTTTAAAAATAAAATAAATAAAAAAGGTAAAGCTAAAGGACCCCTGACAATTAAGTCCAGTCGCAGACGACTCTGGGGTTGAGGCGCTCATCTCACTTTACAGGCTGAGGGAGCCAGCGTTTGTCTGTTCCACAGTTTTCCAGGCCATGAGGCCATCATGACTAAGCCGCTTCTGACGCAACGGAACACCGAGCAGCGCACAGAAATACCGTTTACCTTCCCGCCGGAGCAGTAACTATTTATCTACTTGCACTGGTGTGCTTTCGAACTGCTAGGTTAGCAGGAGCTGGGATCGAGCAACGGGAGCTCACCCCATCGCTGGGATTCAAACCACCGACCTTCTGATCAGCCGGCCCAAGGCTCAGTGGTCTACACCACAGCACCACCCGCTTTCCTAAATGAAATAAATAAAGGATAATAAAGAATTATTCAGAACTCAGGATCAGTCCAAGGCATTTTGCTACCTGAGGCAAAGGATGAGTCATCCCCTCCCCATTTCAATATATATTAACTGTTGAGAGTGATAATTGACTGTTGCTTCTGGGCTGCTGGTCAGATATTATCCTCTATTGCACCTGAGCAAAGCACACTGCTCCCCCTCAGTTCTGCCCCCTGAGGAAACTGCCTCACTCTGCCTAATGATAGAGCCGGTGCTGCTCGAAGGGATATTTTATAAATAACCTTATCATTTTCTGTCCCCATGAATCAACCACTGACCACTTCGAATCCCCCAAAGTCTCTAACATGGCTGACTTTCTGCTGACTGCCTTGGAGAAGGATCTATTATTTATGACCTCATTTGATTTCTGACCTCTCTGGTGTGATCCATTTCCATCCATTAAGACAGTAGCTACTGAAGTATTACGTGCATCGTAAATGAAATATTGATTCTTCTTTTTTTTAAAAAACAAAAACCCAAACCTGGTATGTTGCCCTCGCCACCCCCAAAAGAACTACCATCCATCAAAACATTTTACTCTAAACTACACGGCAAAAAAAGTAGCAAATGCTATCAATAACATTAAGGATTTTCCTGTACCTTAGGCATATTATTCAATTATTAGAAGACGTATTACTGTGGTGCTGTAGTTTTTGCAGGAGATATAGCTAACAAAAAGCACATTTAGATACTTGCCGAAATTAGAGGAGGGAGAGAATATGTACGGGCAGCTCACTCACTATTCCCACTGTCTCAGGCAGCAGATTGAGAAGGGAAGATTATGTACACACTCTTATCCAGCCAGGTTGCTCTCCTGCCATAATTGAGCACCCCAAGGCCGGTCTGCACTATACATTTAAAGCAGCATCGTACCACTTTTAAACAGCTATGGCTTCTTGCAAGGAATACTGGGAGCTGTCATTTGTTACAGGTGATGAGAGTTGTTAAAGGTAAAGGACCCCTGACTATTAGGTCCAGTCGTGACTGACTCTGGGGTTGCGGTGCTCATCTCGCTTTATTGGCCGAGGGAGCCGGCGTACAGCTTCTGGGTCATGTGGCCAGCATGACTAAGCCGCTTCTGGCGAACCAGAGCAGCGCACGGAAACACCGTTTACCATCCTGCTGGAGTGGTACCTATTTATCTACTTGCACTGGCGTGCTTTCGAACTGCTAGGTTGGCAGGAGCAGGGACCGAACAACGGGAGCTCACCCCATCGCGGGGATTCGAACCGCCGACCTTCTGATTGGCAAGCCCTAGGCTCTGTGGTTTAACCCACAGTGCCACCTGCGTTGTTAGGAGTTATTAGAAGATGTTAGGAGAACACTATTCCCTCCACAGAGCTACAATTCCAATGAGGCATGCCAAGTTGAATCAATTTTTTTTCTTGGGGGGGGGCAGAAAGGACCTCATCCCCTAGGAGTTGGCTTCTATCAGGGCCGTCTTTATCTGGGGGTGCAAGGGGTGCGGGGCATCCGGGAGCCAAATTCGGGGGGGGGGGGGGCGGCACCAGGTGCCGGCTGCTGAAGCTGCCTAAACTCTTAACTATCTACCTGTTATGAAATAATATATTGATATATATAGACTGATTTCACAAAGTTAAGTTAGTTAAGTTAATCAGATATATAAGATTGATTGTTTAATTATTGAGATACAAAATTACAATCTCAATAATAAAGTTACAAAATAATAACAAGATAGTCACGCACGGGTGGAAGGAAGACACAGGGCAAGAAATAAGAAATGGATAAATGTTGGTACATAATGAAATGTGAAAATGTGAATTTACGAATATAATGTGTATGTATCATTATGTAAAGATTTCATATATGCATTGCAACATTAATAATAAATAAATAAACGGGGAAAAAATAAATAATCAATAATTGTGATCAAGCTAGAAAAACAAAACACATATATACCTAGGTATTACAAAAATGTACACCTTCTGTTCACTAAAGGACTTTTGACTGTGTGCTCATTTACAAAAGACGCGCTGTGCCAGCAGCAGCGCTTATCATTCACAACGACGGCGCTTGTCATTCTCAACATCATAATAAAAGTTAATTTGGGGGCTAAACTAAATTTTGGGGTGCTGGGCAGATATTTGCACCCCGGTGGCGCGTATGCTAAAGACTGTGCTGGCTCCTGTGATTCCAATAACTCCATTCTCCCTGCACCACCCTACGCAGGGCATTGTGGGGCATGCAAAATGGTGGCCAGGATGCCAATACTGTTGCATCTGCTGCTCACAGTGGTTGTGTAAGTGCTCTCTCTCGCACATATATCTCAGGAAAAAGGGGGGGGGAAATCTGTGCTACTGCCTCTGCTAATGGTGAGCCGCACCTCTGAGGACCTATTGGAGAATTTCTACTCCCCCGCGCCCGGGAAAACAGTCCCTCAGTTTCCCTGCACACAAATAGCATGGAGAACTGTGAGACTCTGTGCTGTTCTGCGAAAAGGTTGGTACACCATAGCAGCTAAGAGGCTTTTGTTGTTGTTTAGTCGTTTAGTCGTGTCCGCCTCTTCATGACCCCATGGACCAGAGCACGCCAGGCCCTCCTGTCTTCCACTGCCTCCCGCAGTTTGGTCACACTCATGCTGGTAGCTTCGAGAACAATGTCCGACCATCTCACCCTCTGTCCTCCCCTTCTCCTTGTGCACTCCATCTTTCCCAACATCAGGGTCTTTTCCAGGGAGTCTTCTCCTCTCATGAGATGCCCAAAGTAGTGGAGCCTCAGCTTCAGGATCTGTCCTTCCAGTGAGCACTCAGGGCTGATTTCCTTCAGAATGGATAGGTTTGATCTTCTTGCAGTCCATGGGACTCTCAAGAGTCTCCTCCAGCACCATAATTCAAAAGCACCAATTCTTCGGCAATCAGCCTTCTTTGTGGTCCATCTCTCACTTCCATACATCACTACTGTGAAAACCATAGCTTTTACTATATGGACCTTTGTTGGCAAGGTGATGTCAAATCTGGAAATCACTGGTTCAACTCTTGTCCCAGGGTTGTCATACGTCCAGAATTTCCCAGACATAGCCAGACTACTGCAGTCAGCAGCAGTGTCCAGGTGGGAATTGGCCCAAAAACTCCCCACAAAACAAAAACATGTCTGGGAAAATCTGGACGTATGGCAGTCCATGGCAGCCATGTCATTTTTGCTGATTTTCCATAAAAATAGCTCACAAAAACCCCAAAACTCACTAGGTGACAGTCTCTCTCTCTCTCTCTCTCTCTCTCTCTCTCTCTCTCTCTCTCTCTCTCTCTCTCTCTCTCTCTCTCTCATTATCTCACCTTTTGCAGATGGCAGGGCAAATGCTGGCTTACAGGGTGGTTGTAATGTTGACATCTAGATAGCGCTTTGAACACTTTTGAAAGAGAAATGTTGCTATTAAGGAAAGGAGCTAGGCAGAAGATGTCTTATCAAATGAGCTGTTTTAAATCTTGCATGTTGTTTAGAGATTCTTTTATGTAGGAAGCAACCAATAAACTGAAACAGTAATAATCATCATCAGGGAAGTGGGTTGTTTCATTGCTGTTGCACATTTTCTGTCCATTCATAGGGCTTTGTGGGTGCTCTACACCTGCCCACACTTAAAAATAAAAAATAAAATTCAATGCTGTGAAGCAGAATATTGATGACAACCAATCATCAAGGGGAAAGGGGGAAAGGAAGTGTATCAAAACTTTACAGGTTACATAACATACCATTATCAAAAGGGAAATAAAATAAAGTAAAAATAAATGAAAGCATTTGAGAAATAATATCCTTTTTACACACAAGGGGCAGCATAGACAGTTGTAACGCAAATTATGGCAAACCCATCATGTAGAAAGCAGCAAGCATTGTAATCTGCCTACATTCTTGATTTGCACGATGGGTATTTGATTTCCAGCAGGGTACAGCTGAAATGGTTGACTTGTGGCCAATTTGAAATATCGTTTTCTTTATTGGATCCTGAATTTGCTGTTTAAAAAAACCAAAACAGTACCACAAAAGGATTGTCCTAGCTTGTTCAAGATATTTTTGCCACGTGTGCTTTTTTAACTTGAAAAAGATTGTCCTTGTTCATTTGGACCAAGCACTGCAACTCATTTCCCTGAGCAAGCTAGGAAAATTCCTAGTTGTATCCCCTCAGGTTTAACGTGAAATTGCTCCAGACAGGTTTGTAATAGACTTGCTGTTTCAAAACCAGTTAAATCATTAGCCGCAGCGTAGATGGACAATGT
This sequence comes from Podarcis melisellensis, assembly GCF_964234715.1. Taxonomy (NCBI): domain Eukaryota; kingdom Metazoa; phylum Chordata; class Lepidosauria; order Squamata; family Lacertidae; genus Podarcis; species Podarcis melisellensis. The sequence goes on along the minus strand of NC_138546.1, from coordinate 36,958,784 downwards.
GACATTTTTATTTGGGGTGGAAGCAGCAGCTTTGCTTAGTGCTGAAACAAAGGCTTTCAAATCGTTTGCTGCACTAGGAGCTGAAGTATGACTTGAAATGTTACACAGCCCTATTAGGGTATGCCTACCATTCTTTCCCGGTGCTCTCTGCAAGAGGGTGAGGGCAGGCCCACTGCCGTGATGTCCCATGCTAGACCTGCCTGCAGCTGTCCATGCATTGGTGGCTGTTATGTACTGAGTTGAATGGGATCCAAAATGCAGCAGTCTGATTGGTCCTAGAACAATAGGATTCAGAATGCAGCAGTCTGATTGGTCCTAGAACAATAGGGTCCAGAATGCAGCAGTCTGATTGGTACTAGAACAGTGCAGCAGTATGATTGGTCTGCAGGAGCCACCCAATCCAGCTCCAGATGGAAGTGAATCCACAACCTGATTGGCCTACAGGAGAATTCCGGAATTAGCCAATCAAGTGCAGCCCATTATGTACATAATGTATATAAAGCAGATACTTTGGGGAAACTTTCATTCCTCCTCACTACTATGAGCTGAATAAAGAGCATGAAATCCACTCTTGACTCTGAGTATATTTCAGGGGCATCTATACACAAGGAACCTGCTGTATTGCCAGGCACCCATAGGTGCTCTTGGGGGCTAGGCTCCCAGGCTGAGGAGATATAAGCCTCCCAGGAAAACATTTACTAAGGAGAGCAGGGTTGAAGGTGCAGTGAGCTCCAAAGCGCTTACCAGACCCCCCAGCAGGTGAGTCTCTGCTGCTTACCGGAAGGGAGAAGGGAAGGGAGAAGGGAAGGGAGAAGTGGTGGGGAGGGTAAAGGTAAAGGGACCCCTGATCATTAGGTCCAGTCGTGACCCACTCTGGGGTTGCGGCACTCATCTCGCTTTATTGGCTTAGGGAGCCGGCGTTTGCTTCCGGGTCATGTGGCCAGCATGACTAAGCCGCTTCTGGTGAACCAGAGCAGTGCACGGAAACGCCGTTTACCTTCCCGCCGGAGCGATACCTATTTATCTACTTGCATTTTGACGTGCTTTCGAACTGCTAGGTTGGCAGGAGCAGGGACCGAGCAACGGGAGCTCACCCTGTCGCGGGGATTCGAACCGCCGACCTTCTGATCGTCAAGTCCTAGGCTCTGTGGTTTAACCCACAGCGCCACCCTCATAGTAGAGTGCAAAAACGCTGACAGGAGTGCTGAACTGGCTCTGCCGGTGCGTTTGCACCATCCTGGTCTCATCACCATCTCTCCCCCTCCTGGTAAGCAGGAATGACTCACCTACTAGGAGGTCAAGTAAAGTGGTACCTCGGGTTACAGACACTTCAGATTATAGAAGCTTCAGGTTACAGACTCCGCTAACCCAGAAATAGTACCTCGGGTTGAGAACTTTGCTTCAGGATGAGAACAGATATCGTGCGGTGGCAGTGCAGCGGCAGTGGGAGGCCCCATTAGCTAAAGTGGTACCTCAGGTTAAGAACAGTTTCAGGTTAAGAAAAGACCTCCGGAACAAATTAAGTTCTTAACACAAGGTACCACTGTATGTGTCTCTCACCCATCACAACCATCAGCCACACATAGGAATGGGCTCTACAGCTGCCTGAGGGTGCAGGTGATGCCTGTCCAGTGTGTGTGTGTGTGTGTGTGTGTGTGTGTGTGTATCTTCTGCCAATACAAAGTAAAACACCAAGTTGTAGAAACAAGGAGATCCTGTAAGTAACAGCTGCCCTGTTAGACAACACTCTGGAAACTTCAGCCAAGTTCAGGTGCAAATGGAGTGCAGACAGCTTGTGCAATTATACTAACCAGCCAACGAAAGCTTTCTTTTCTCTGGTCTATCTCCAGCTTTTCCACAATTGCTTCTAGGCCTAAAGAGCATCTTGCATTTGAAATTGCAGAGTGTTATTAAAATACATTCATTCTCTTCCCTACCACTAGCCATCTCTCTCTCTCTCTCTCTCTCTCTCTCTCTCTCTCTCTCTCTCTCTCTCTCTCTCTCTCTCTCTCTCCTGAAATATTTCTCCCCCCGAACCATCTTGCGTCCACTGAGAGATACCCTGCAGTCAATTAAAATTATCTTCACTAAGCAGTAGCTTTCAAAATGTTGCCTAATAGCTTGTGTACGCGGTGCTCAATGAGATCATAATTATGTATCTGATAGTTACATAAAGCATAATTTATATTCTCATCATAAGGACCCCAAATTGGGTCCTTCTTAATTTATGGGTGCTTTTGTACTAACAGCCACGGGCAAAAATCAACTCTGAGTACTATGTAAGAGGTGTGTGCCAAGGAGTTACTTTCTTAACTTTAGATATCTGGATCTATGTTTCAGGCACGTTGCACTCAAGTGGAATATATCAGGAGTTCCCAAACTGTGATCTGCAAACCCCTTTGCAGTCTGCAAGCTTCACTCCGGTGGTCCATGGCGTCCCTGCGAAGAACACTTACAATTCAATTTTTATGAAATTTAAATTGCAATACAGTAAAATAAAATAAAAATGAAAGCAACTGAAATGCAGTTTTTTAAAAAATCATACCATATCTAGCACAGTACATTGCAATTGCTACAACAGGCAGAATTTTTTTTTAAGTGGTTCACCAAGAACCTCAACAATTTTTAAGTGGTTCATGGGGGGAAAGTTTGAGAACTGCTAGATTATATCAATGCAAGCTGCAGTCATGTTGGAAAAGCCAAGCATCTCCAAGAGGTTGTTGTAGAGCTGGAAGAGGGCAACCAAAAATATCACAGGGCTACAAAAGCTGTTCTTTGGTGAGAATCAAAAGCTTTTGGAGCTTAACTAACATGTCAATCACTTTTAACAACATTTTTAAAAATTACTCAAATGTGCATTCATGCTAATTATGTTCGTTTTGCAGAATTTCCAATAAATACCTGAGCAGAGCATTCCAAAAGGGCAGGGAGAGTGGATGAGGCTCAATTACCTGTACAGTGGTACCTTGGGTTAAGTACTTAATTTCTTCCGGAGGTCTGTTCTTAACCTGAAACTGTTCTTAACCTGAAGCACCACTTTAGCTAATGGGGCCTCCCGCTGCTGCCACGCCGCGGGAGCACGGTTTCTGTTCTCATCCTGAAGCAAAGTTCTTAACCTGAAGCACTATTTCTGGGTTAGGTCTGTAACCTGAAGCGTATGTAACCTGAGGTACCACTGTATTGTGCTGGAGGAGCAGAAAGGAGGGATCTCCCTTCCCCAATTTCCATGCCTGTAAAAAATAAAATAAAATAAATAAACTTGGGCTTAATGCAATGTGTAGTGGGGCCCAGATGTGTGCGCACACAGCACAGAAGTTATCATTTCCGGCCCTGCAAAAGACATATTCACCTAGAAAAAGGGTGGGCAAGCAAATAAATAAAAGGGAAAGTGGGGAGGAGGAAGAGAGTACAAATTGGGAGGAAATGATCTCAGTCTTGGCTCAGCAAGTCTTTTATGGCATCCCTCTGGATGTGGGGAATTGCCTGCTGTTTCTGCAATGCCATTTTTTAAGACATGCTATATCTCATTGCTGAACGAGCTGATCGCCCTGACGGTTAAAAGTGAGCTGGTGTCAAAAGTCCTCTGTAAAGAATCCTTTCCTGAGAAAGTATTCACATCATTCCAGGCAATCTCCAAGGCATTTGGGGAAGCGCCGTAGCTCATTGGCAGAGCATGTGGAAGGACTCAGATTCAATCCCCAGCATTTTCAGGTAGGGCTGCGGGGTGGAGTCCTGCCTGGAATTTTGGAGAGCTGCTGCCAGTCTGAGAGGACAATACTGAGTTAGATGGACCATTAGGCAGCTTCCTACATTCCTATTAAAAGGTAAAGGGACCCCTGACCATTAGGTCCAGTCGTGGCCGACTCTGGGGTTGCAGCGCTCATCTCGCTTTATTGGCCGAGGGAGCCGGTGTACAGCTTCCGGCTCATGTGGCCAGCATGACTAAGCCGCTTCTGGCGAACCAGAACAGCGCACGGAAACACTGTTTACCTTCCCGCCGGAGCAGTACCTATTTATCTGCTTGCACCTTGACGTGCTTTCGAACTGCTAGGTTGGCAGGAGCTGGGACTGAGCAACGGGAGCTCACTCCGTCACAGGGTTTCGAACCACCTACCTTCTGATCGGCAAGTCCTAGGCTCTGTGGTTTAACCCACAGCGCCACCCATGTCTCCATTCCTATTATGGAGGGTCTAATTACCAGATGTGATGGTGGTGTGTTGCTAGTGAGTATAGGGATGTGTATGCATGCTAGGAGAGGATATATTTATTAGGTATTATCCTTCCTCACCTTTGTGAGTTCAGCAGAGTGAATCCCTTTACTACTGTCTCTAATTATTTTCCTGATAACTTCAGCTGCAATTCCAGGCCACTTCTTATTTCCTCCCCCCCCCCCTTTCTGGATTTGCTGTTTGATACTATTTACTTACCTGCGAAAATCAATGAAGATTATTTTTTAAATATTAATAATGCATGCACATGCGTGTGCACACACATCAATGAAAATGACACTGTGATGCATTATATAGGGATAAATTGCTTTGTGAAAATGTGTATATTAAGCACACTCACATATAAACAAGTACAGTGCAGTGGTACCTCGACTTAAGTACTTAATTCATTCTGGAGGTCCATTCTTAACCTGAAACTGTTCTTAACCTGAAGCACCACTTTAGCTAATGGGGCCTCCTGCTGCTGCCATGCCGCAGGAGCACGGTTTCTGTTCTCATCCTGAAGCAAAGTTCTTAACCCGAGGTAATATTTCTGGGTTAGTTGAGTCTGTAGCCTGAAGTGTATGTATCCTGGAGCGTATGTAACCCGAGGTACCACTGTATAAGGAGATATTTGAAAGACACTGTGGTGTAGTGGTCAAAGTGTCCAACTAGGACATGAGAGAACAGGTTCCAAATCCCCACTTAAGACATGAAGCCCACTGGATGACCTTGGAGCAGTCACTGTCTCTTGGCCTAACCTACTTCACAGGGATGTTGAGAGGATAAAATAGGAGAAGTACGTGGGCCACCTTGAGCCCCTTGGAGATAAGGTTGGGTATAAATGTGCAGAATTCAGCGGCCAGGTTGCTCAGCTGGACAAGACAGTTTGAGCATCCTGTTCTGACTGCACTAGCTATCAATTAGTTTCTGGGCCCAATTCAAAGTGCTGGTTTTGACTTATAAAGCCTTAAATGGCTCAGGTCTGCAGTACCTCAAGGACCTCCTCTCTCCATCTAAACCTACCCAGACTCTCAGATCATCTTCTGAGGCCCTTCTTTGTGCTCCTCCTCCATGTGATGTCCAGAGGGTGGCAACACGAGAACAGGCCTTTTCTGCAGTGGCCCCCTGTTTGGGAATGCTCTCCCCAGGGAGGTTCAGCTGGTACTTTCATTACACACCTTTGGGCACCATGCAAAAATGTTCTTCTTTAATCAGGCCTTTGGCTGATGGATGTCTGATGCCCTGTTAAAATGTGTTGTGGAAGGGGGCGGGGCTTATTGGGTTGTTTGTTTTTTGTTTTTATTATGTATTTTGTGTTTTTTATATTGTGATTTTTACACTGTGAATCGCCTGAGTTCTATGGGTAGAGGCCGGTAGACAGATTTAATAAATAATAATAATGAATAGTAATAAATGTCATAATAAATAAGTATGCAGCATTTGCACCCAAATACAGTTGTACCTCAGAAGTTGAATGCCTTGTGAGTTGAACGTTTTGGCTCCCAAACGCCACAAACCCGGAAACAAGTGTTCTCGTTTGCGAACGTTCTTTGAAACCTGAATGTCCAACGCGGGTTGGTTCTGTGGCTTCCAATTGGCTGCAGGAGCTTCCTGCAGCCAATCAGAAGCTGTGCCTTGGTTTCTGATCATTTTGGAAGTCAAACGGACTTCCGTAATGGCTTCTGTTCAGCTTCTGAGGTATGACTGTACTGATGAACAAGAAGTTGTTGTTGTTCTTTTTTCAAAAAGCAAACTGATGTGGCAATATAAAACAGATATTAAGTTTAAAGACTGGAAAAACAAGAAAGCAAGAGAATCCAAAATGACAGGTCCGTCCATTCCTAGTTGATAGGAAACGTCAACGCTTCTGGCATTGCTGCACCTATCGCTACTTATGGTTTGTTATCTTTAAACCAGACAACCTTTGAATAGAGGACTATCCTCTGTAAAGCAGAAGTAAGCAAGGTGACCTTCTCATTCATATCTGTGCCTTGCCTCACTTCCAATCCTAAATAGCATTCCTTCCCAATTTCACGAGCTGTTCAATATTCTTATCACAAAAGGCAAATTAAAGCTAAAACAGCAAAGCTTTAATGAAAAAAGAAGAAAAGAAATGGAGGGAAGGTGCTCTGAGGGCTGGCTTTCAAGAAATGGTCCTCAGAATCTGGATGAGTTGCCAGGTCATAGAGGTAAAGGCTTTAATCCGATGGAGACAGCGGTGGCATTTATCTGGATGCAGACTTGCCTGAAGACCAGCTGCATGCCAGGATGCAGTTTTAATTAAAAGCAATATAGGCAGCTGGAGAAAGCGTAAGACGGAATGAGCCTTCATGGCTCCAAGGCTCAGTTGCAGATCTTCTAGGAATAAGCAATGACACAGACTTCTCAGGTTGTTTTTCTTTAGGTTATGTCTCTGATGTCGAAAAATGAAATTCTCCAATTGCAGAAGTGGCCTTATTTCTTTTTAATATATTTTTAGTTGGTAATCTTTTAAGGTTTAGCTTCCGCTTTTGGTTGTGAAAGGGTTTAAACACCTGCAAATTAACAGAGTATGAATCCTAGCAAGATGGAGGCTCTGTGGGTAAATATTCCCAGGCCTAGGAAGCCAGTACATTGCCTGTCCTGGGTGGCTTTGCACTTGAAGATGTGTAGTTTGGGGCTGCTCCTGGATCCAACTCCAACACTGGAAGTGCATGTGGCTACATTTTACCTGCTTCAGTTGGTATCATAGCTTGAACATAGTTTTCCATACACTGATCACCTCAAGGTTGGATTACTATGCTCTATGTGGGGCTACCCTCAAAGTTGTTCTGGTGACTGATGATGGGGCAAAACATTGCAGCTAGTTTGCTTGTGGAGACAAACTACTGCCAGCATATTACACCCTGCTTGCAGAATTTGAATTGGCTGTCAGGTTACAGGTGTTGGGACTCATACAAGGGTTGAGGGAGCAGGTGGTGCTGTGGTCTAAACAACTGAGCCTCTTGGGCTTGCTGATCGAAAAGTTGGCGGTTTGAATCTGTGTGACGGTGTGAGCTCCCATTGCTCTGTCCCAGCTCCTGCCAACCTAGCAGTTCGAAAGCATGCCAGAGCAAGTAGATAAATAGGTACTGCTGCAGCGGGAAGGTAAACGGCATTTCCATGTGCTCTGGCTTCTGTCATGGTGTCCCATTGCGCCAGAAGCAGTTTAGTCATGCTTGCCACATGACCCGTAAAGCTGTCTGTGGACAAACGCTGGCTCCCTCGGTCAGAAGCGAGATGAGTGCTGCACACCATAGTTGCCTTTGACTGGATTAACTGTCCGGGGGTCCTTTACCTGTACCTTTGTTGTTGTTTAGTCGTTTAGTCGTGTCTGACTCTTCGTGACCCCATGGACCAGAGCACGCCAGGCGCTCCTGTCTTCCACTGCCTCAAACTCATGCTGGTAGCTTCGAGAACACTATCCAACCATCTCGTCCTCTGTCGTCCCCTTCTCCTTGTGCCCTCCATCTTTCCCAACATCAGGGTCTTTTCCAGGGAGTCTTCTCTTCTCATGAGGTGGCCAAAGTATTGGAGTCTCAGCTTCAGTATCTGACCTTCCAGTGAGCCCTTTTACTAATACAAGGAGCTTATGCAGCTCAGGATCAGGTTAGCTGAGAGACCTACATGCATTAGGTCACTGTGTTCTATGGGACAGCTTCTCTTCAAGTCCCAAATATTTCCCAAGTTTGCCCCGTAGTAACCCAGAGCTTGGCTTTTGATGTGACCACCCTTGCTCTGTGGAGAAGAATTCCTGTCAAGATACAATGGGTGTCTTGGCCCCGATTGTTCAGCTTGGACACTGAGGTCCACCTCCATGGGCTTTCAGGCAGGTCCCTCACTGTGAGGAGTGAAGTTGTAGGGAAACAAGCTGAGGGTTTCTTAGCAGTGGTGCCCTCCCTGTGGAATGCCCTCCTATCAGATGTCAAGGAGATAAAGAGCTACACAACTTTTAGAAGACATCTGAAGGCAGCCCTGTTTGGGAATGTTTTTAATGTTTGACATTTTATTGTGTTTTTATATATGCTGGAAACTGCCCAGAGTGGCTGGGGCAACCCAGCCAGATGGGTGGGGTGTAAATAATAAAACTATTATTTGTATTATGAGCATTTCCAGTGTTTCCAGAAAAAATGGTATGTTTTACCTCCACTGTAGGAGGCAGTATGCCTCTGACTGACAGCTGGTGGGGATCACAAGCACAGAGAGTACTTCTGAATAACAGTTGCTAGAAACAGCAGGAGGGGGAGTTTCTGTTGCCTCAGGTTCCTGTTTGCAGGCATTCCCTCCAGCATTTCTCCGATGAAAATTGGGACGTCTTATTCCATCATAGTAATTTTACTGATTGGATTGCCCCAGCCACTGTGGGCACCTCCCAACATATATAAAAACATAATAAAACATTAAGCTTTTTTTTTTTTAAAAAAAAAAACCCCTTCCCTTTACAAGGTTGCCTTCAAATGGCTCGGATAACTCCAACATTTCTCCAATGGAAATTGAAATTGAAATACTTTATTGTCACTTGTACAACTTGTATACAGTGAGATTACACAAGTACCCCCCACTCAGCTCTCTTAGTCTCAATTCCCCTCGTTTACTGACGCACACCCACCAAACCCGAAAGTCAGTTGCCCTGTTGTTATCTTTTCATTCAGCCTCCTAACAGCCTACAGATAGAAGCAGTTCTTTACCTTGTTGGTGCGACTAATCATGCTTCTATATCTTCTGCCTGAGGGCAGGAGATCAAGAAAGTGCCGGCCAGGGTGTGAATCATCCTTGAGAATTTTCCTCACTCTCCTGAGGCAACGTTCTTCCGCTATTTCATCCAGTGGATTCACGGGACAGCCCATAATATCTTGTGCTGTATTCACCACCCTCTGTAGGCACTTCCTATCAGTTGATGTCAAACCAGCGTACCACACCGTGATGCACTATGAAAGGACACTTTCTATTGTGGACCGGTAGAAGGAGATCATCAGATGTTGATTGATATTGTTCTTCCGCAATACTCTGAGGAGATGGAGTCTCTGTTGGGCTTTCTTAACCATCTGGGTTGTATTTATTTTCCAAGTAAGGTCTTCACTGAGATAAACTCCTAGGAATCTAAAGGAAGAGACTCTCTCCACACAGCCCTCCCCGATGTACAGCAGGGCTAGTTCTTCTCTCTTCCTCCGAAAGTCCAACACCATCTCCTTTGTGCAAGTTGTTCCCTAGGCACCATGTAGCTATTTTTTGGACCTCCCCTCTATACGCTGATTCGTCTCCACCTGTTGTTAAACCTATTATGGTGGTGTCATCTGCAAACTTAATAATTGCAGTAGACTGGTCAGATGATACACAATCGTATGTATACAATGAATACAGGTAGGGACTTAGCACACATCTCTTTGGTGTGCCAGTGCTGATTTTTAAGGAATTAGATGTTACATGTCTAATCCTCACTGTTTGTGTCCGATCTATCAGGAAGTCTTTAATCCATTCACAGATGGATAAGAACATCCTAAGGAAAAGTGGGACATTCTGGGATCAAATCAGAAACCAGCCGGCTTCTGTAAATCGGGGACTGTCCCTGGAAAATAGGGACACTTGGAGGGTCTGTGCAGGCTTCTCATAGGTCTCTTGTGGGCCACTGGCCTCATCCAGCAGGCTCATCTTATGCTCCTATTAGGATGAGGGGAGGCACTACTCTGTGAATGGGTAAAATAAAGGTATCGATTTAAAATTCTGGCAGCCACCTTCCTGGTGTGCACTGTCATCCTCCTCCTTTTAATTACCATTACTGCTGCTTTTAATAGTTGAATGCTACAGAAAAACAACAACGAGAGAAGAGAGAGTAGATTCCCCCCTACCCCCAAGTTGTCCTCTTCTACACTAGATCCGCTCCTGCTGAGATCTCTGTTAATTAGATAGTATATTACCTCCAGCATTGTTTTTGTTAATGTTAATGATGCTGTAGATACAGGCTGGGTGCAACTAAATTAGGAACATGCTGAGAGTTGAATAATAAGAGTTGGTTTTCCACGCATCGGCATCCCAACATATGTATTTCTAGCAAAACAAATGCTCTCACTGTGCTCAGACATAATGTTGTACATTTTTTACCTTCTCTATGATGAGATGATCTGCGTCAAGTGCCTCTTAGTGCTTATGGCAGTCACAAATCCTTTGAAAAAATAATAATCTACCAACATGCTGCCTAGGACTTTTCCACTATTCCTCCCAGTATAAGGATATAGAAACTAAGCCCAAGAACTTCTTCTGTACAGTGGAACCTTGGTTCTCGAATGGCTTAGTTGATGAACAAATCGGCTCCCAAACGTCGAAAACCCATAAGTAAGTGTTCCGGTTTTTGAACGTTTTTCGGAAGACAAACATCTGGCGCAGTTTCTGCTTGAGTAGAGGAAGCTCCTGCAGCCAGTCAGAAGCTGCGCCTTGGTTTTTGAACGGACTTCCGGAATGGATTAAGTTTGAGAACCAAGGTTCCACTGTTGTTGTTGTTTAGTTGTTTAGTCGTGTCCGACTCTTCGTGACCCCATGGACCAGAGCACGCCAGGCACTCCTGTCTTCCACGGCCTCCCACAGTTTGGTCAAACTCATGCTGGTAGCTTCGAGAACACCGTCCAACCATTTCGTCCTCTGCCGTCCCCTTCTCCTTGTGCCCTCCATCTTTCCCAACATCAGGGCCTTTTCCAGGGAGTCTTCTCTTCTCATGAGGTGGCCAAAGTATTAGAGTCTCAGCTTCAGGATCTGTCCTTCCAGTGAGCACTGAGGGCTGATTTCCTTCAGAATGGATAGGTTTGATCTTCTTGCAGTCCAGGGGATTCTCAAGAGTCTCCTCCAGCACCATAATTCAAAAGCATCAATCCTTTGGCGATCAGCCTTCTTTATGGTCCAGCTCTCACTTCCATACATCATGCAGGTTCCATACAGGTTCCACTGTACATCATAAAAAATGGCAGAGAGAGTATAAGTTTTGCATTTCCGTTTTCAAGCTTTGGTTTAAATGCCCAGAAGGTTCTTGGAGAAACCTATGATTTTGACTTTGATACTCTTTCAAGATCTAGCTGTGATGGCTATGCTCTGTCTTCATGATTAGAGGCAGGAATGCTTCTGAGTACCAGTTGCTGGAAGCTGAGACCTCCAGGTATAGGGCGGTATATAAATTCAATAAATGAATGAATGAACGAACGAACCACAAGGAGGGTGCTATTGTGCTCGGGTCCTGCTGAAGGGTTTCCCACAGTCGCTAGCCACTGTGAGAAAGAATGTTGGGCTAGACAGTCCATAGATTCATAGAATCATAGAGCTGGAAGGGACCCTGGTGATCATCTAATCCAACCCAAATATGCAGCTGTCCCCTATGGGAACCGAACCTGCAACATTGGCATTATCAGCACCATGTTCTAGCCAACTGAGCTATCAAGGCTGAGGCTCTTCTTCTGTTTTTATGTTCTTACACTTTAGCCACTGATATGTTCTCTGGATGCCTGAATAAGCCTTCAATTATCAGAGTTTTTTATTCTGTGTGCTAAGACAACATTTGAGCCGGCTTCTGATCTCATGATAGCAACATATTGCAGACACTGAATAGTAGTTTAGTTTCTCAAAGAACAACCCTTATATTGACAGGTCTGCTTCTTTTTCCAAGCCATTTTGTAGTCATTTAAGAATTTGGGGCACTACTGTGGCTAAAGAGATTGGAGAATTCCAGTGTCAACAGAAAAGGAAGCAGAAATCTGTTGCGTTTTTTGTGTTCTTGTGTGGTCAGGAACGGAAATCAGTTAAACAAATATTCATTCACATCATTGTTGTGGTGGTTTTAAATCCACAGATGACATGAAATTTGTGGCATTTTGCATTGTTTCATTGTTTCTTTTACATTGAAATGAAAGTAGATTATGTAAAAAGTTACTTAAATCATGCAACGTGTTACAGTAAATAGCAGACAGTGAGATAAATATGGTAGTATTTGGTGGAAACTGGATTGCAGTGGAATAGAAACAGTGTTGATTGTAACAAATACAAGCTGGGATGGAAACTTTTGCTTATGTTTCTTGGTCATGCTAATGTATGATGTGACCCCAGGACTGGCATTTAGAGATATAGAAGGAACTATGCACCTCTCTAGACCATCTTCAGAATTTGAGCTTATATAGTACATTTGCATTAAAAAACTTACCGTAAAAACTCTCTTCTAAGCATAACTATGAACTCAGCCGTTTTGAGCCATAAATAATCTATTTGCTTTGAAAATGCTCAAAAGCTAACTGAGCTTGTGGTAATGAAAGAAAAATAACCCAGATTCGGGCTATAAAGCAGCAGTAGATCGAATATGCTTCAGTTTAGAGGAGATAATTTGAACAGACGCCAGAGATTTTAACTCATTGGTTTCAGAAATTGGTAAGCAAATATACTAAAAGAAAAGAGTGCTCTGTCTTAGTTAAAACTAAAATTGATCGAATTTAACAACACTCTCAGGTCCCCAACCTCCATAAAGATGGTCCCTTGCCTTAGCCCTGACCCGGACTCCTATTTTGTCCCACTCCTCTGCCCCTTAATGAAAAAAATTACTCCAGGGACCCAAGATACTGAGGTTGAGATTAAACATCTGGTGGCCAAAAATGAAGAATGATGAAGTCACAACAGGGATGCTTTAATTGAAGTTGTGGTGGGAGGATAGTGTGATGTATCAGAACAGGGATGTTTTAATAAAATTGGTGGAGAAAGGATAGTGCACCGTGGGCTTGCCATTTTCTGCAGCAGGCCCACATTGCAGTGCTATTTATCTAGAAAAAGAGGTGCTGGAACTCACCATGAACTTCTCCCTTGTTCTCTTAGAATGGCAATGGCGCCCACTCCATTAGATGCCAGGAGCCTTTGCACATGGAGAAGAGGGTTATGTCTAAAAACACTTGAGAATAATCGCACAGAAGATCTTGAATGCTCTTCCCAAAGAACAACAGATCCAGAAATATTCCCCTGGGTTGATTATGTAATATATTCTTCAAAGGGGGCTATTTAGGAAAGAGTGAGTTCTTTTAAACAGATTAAAGACAATTTACAATCATTCTACAATCCTTGGGCAGATTTCCTGTATTCCCAGAGTTAAGCATTTGATTGGCACCCTAATGGAACACCTGTGTAGGCTTTTCTTTTATGCACCAAGATGTCTGATGCTTCGGCAGTTTGTATTTCCAACTTTCAACGGCTGCACAGCGGGGGAAAGTACAGTAGGTGTGTTGCTTGCTCCATAATTGCAGCAGTGTGCTAGGCTTGGTGCCTGCTTTTCACATCTTCCTCTCACTTCTGGAACCCTACCCCTTGCCTTAGGTGTGCATGCACATTCACAATCTCCTCCTCCTCTTGAGCCCAATCCAGTTATTTTTCTTCCTCTGCATGCCCTCCTACTATTGAGACCTGGAGATGGGGGTTAATTGGGAGAAAGGAGGAGGACAGACCCCCTCCAAGGGAGTCTATGCAGCAATTTTTGGAGATGGAGGTTAATTGGGAGGGGGAAAGGACAGGAGGACGTTAAATTATTGACTACGCAGTAATTTACGGCTGAAGTAAGCTGCATGCACAATCATCTTCATAATTCTTTTTTCTTTTAAAGGGCTCTTGTCTACCTTTAGATTTAAGACCTCTACCTGCCACCTGGAGTGGGGAAGGCAAACCTGGAGACTTCAGGCCAGCCCTAGGGGTCTGGCAACCCTAACTTTGTGCTTTTCAGGACAGGAGTCTCTTGCCATTTCATGAGACTCCCCACTCCCACCAATTTGTAGCAATTCACTACAGTCATAAAATAGCTATAAATCAAGGAACTGATACTACAGAATGCAAAAGTCCACCCTATAAAAGCAAAAGATTAGCAGACAGTCGTATGCTGAGAGGAAGATCCAGCCATTTGCAACAGGAGATCAAGGAGCCAAACAACGAAAACTGCCCCCACTTCTCTGGAGTCAAAAGGGCCTTGAGAAATTCACTTGATTAAGTGCATTATTTAATATTGTACCTGGTTTTATTGCGATGGCTTCTATGCTATTATACTGAAGGTAGTGCCAGCATTTCGACTTTAGTTTCCAATTTTCTAGGGTTTATAACCACCACTAAAAATAACATTTCATGTTGGAACATAGCCTGTAAAGGTTTTTCTTCTTTTTCAATGTGGCTTTTATTTCTAATGCTTTTTATTATCTGTCTGTTTGGCTGGCTTTGTGTTGATTGAGTGTAGAAACCAGAAAGCCAGAAACCTTTCACTTCCACCAACCCTCTTTCTTTTCCCCCTTCATCTGTATGCACAAACCCATCGTAATTTTCAGAAGCAGAATTTGGCAAAACATCAGTTAGACCTCATGTTGACCTAACCTCGTTTCTTGATTCTTTTTTTCTTTTTTTTAATGAGTCATCAACAATGAACTCCAAAAGTTCACATAAATCTGCTTTACAGTAATAAAATCTTAGGGTATAATCCCACAAAAATGGCATTAGATTATACCTTGTTTGCACTGGCAAGTGAATGGATGCAATCTCCAAATGCATATCTTACTTGCAAAAAACAGCAGGATCAGCATACTGTCCCATAACCAAGGGTGTGTGTGTGTGATGGATCTTTGGGCTTGCCATGCAAGTGTAGACTTTGGGGGCAGAATACAGTTTGCTGAGAACGAATCTAAGATTTCACATTTGCAAAGTGGTTGGAAGCTGTATAATTGCAGACGCTTCCTTCTGAAAACTATGCAACTACCCACCCAAAGGTTTTGGAATCCCATGGTAATATTTTCCCTGCCATCATTAAGATTTTTCAGCAGAAAGGTCATTGCAACTGCCAATAGAATGAGCAGCAAATGCCTTTTTTAAAAAAAAGCCCGTTGGGTCATCTGTAAAATATGGTACCCTTAATGTAGAGCATATGATGCTTGTAGATTCACAGAGCTGCTATTATTGTTAAGATTCGGTGCAATTTTTCTTAAATGGAAAGACTGGTTCGTACTTATGCATTATGTATGTCAAAATGACTCGTACTCTGGAATGACTGAGCTCCTGTGACCTCAATTTGGCTGGCAGGCACCATTTTGTTTTTCCGTACATGGTCCAAGATGTTCTATCTGTCTGGGGCCGGGGCAGAGAAATTGTTTATTTTATTTAAAACCCTTTCTAAATCACATAGTGTTTTTAAAATCTCCATGCAGTTACACTATGTACAGTAGAAAAACAATATCTATGAAAACAAAGTAAAATAAATAAATATCAAAAAATAATTTTTAAAATAAAAGATTTCTACACACAAATGAAACAGATTCAGTGGATCCATACACTTAAACTACAGTCCAATGTTATGGGTCAGGGGAAATCCAGTAAAAAAAAAAGGTAAGTCTTTACAACCAGGCAGAGGGCCTTCTCGGTAGTGGTGCCCGCCTTGTGGAACACCTTCTCATCAGATGTCAAGGAAATAAACAACTACCTAACTTTTAGAAAACATCTGAAGGGAAGTTTTTAATGTTTGATGTCTTATCATGTTTTTTATGTTATATTGGGAGCCGCCCAGGGGCAACAGCAGAAAATGCCCACGTTATTCTATAGGGTGTGATGCCATGATTTCCCTAGATTGTGTTTTCCAAGCAGGCTCTAACTTCCCTGGGGTGGAATCTGTCCCCATTGTTTTGCTACACAAATAGCCTTCCACATTCTTGGAGACAAGGTGGGATGGAGCTTAGTACAGTAGGAGCAACAAGCTCCTGGGGTGCTTCATCAGCTGAGTCTGAACTGCATTCTGCACCTGGCTCCTCTTGCTCACTAAAGCCTGTTGCCTCTTCCGCAACCAACCATTCCCCCTGACCTGTCCCCAGTGTCCCACCACCACAGCCTGGGCTCTGAGCATTCCTCCTTTGAGGCTTCCTTAAGGCTGCTGCCTCCCACCACAACTCTTCATCCAGCCAATCCCTGACAACTCCTTTGTAGCACTGTGAGGGAAATGGGGTCTCTGAGTAACCTTAACAAATTCCCAGTCCCCAGAATTGTTTGAGGGAAGCCGTGACTGATAAAAGTGGCAAGACACTGCTTTAAAGGGATAGTGCAGATGGTACCTTAGCGTTCAGTACATGATGTGCCTTTGCACGAGTCTGTACTGGAGGCAAAACAGCAAGTCTCAACTCAGAGATTTAACAGGAGTTAAAGGGCAGGGTGTGTGTGTGTCCAAAATAGGAATAATGCCAATAGTAGCAACACAGAAACTAATTTTTTTAAAAAACCATTAAAAGTTGTGTCCGAAATCCACTGCAAAAGGCAAAGTTTAGGGACAAAAAAGGGAATTTATAGGGGTTGTCCCTGGCAAAGATGGGGGAATATGTCAATTTTGTTTTTCCATTTTTCCAACCTTCAGTTCTCCCCATTTTCACACCTATTTGTCATTCTTTTGAAAGTCCTCTTGAAAATTCTTCAGTGAATTTCTTCTAATATATACATTTTTGCACACAATTTGGCCTGATTAAAAAACCAACCCCCCACATTAACCTTCTCTAATATAATGCATTTTGAGGTTATTTTCACTAGTACACTACATGTCACATGCCTGGAGAACTGCATTGCAAAATTCAGAGAAATGTGAATTCTGAAGGATCCACAGAACCACAGAACTGTAGAGTCGGGAGGGACCCTGAGGATCATCTTGTCCAACCCCCTGCAATGCAGGAATATGCAACTGTCCCGCACTGGAATCAAACCTGCAACCTTGGTGTTATCAGCACCATGCTCTAACCAACTGACCCATCCATGGAAGGCTGTGTTTTGCGTATTGTTTCGGAAAGTGCAGATTGGGGACATTCACCTTTAACTGTGAACTGAATCAAATTCCTCCCCTGCCCCTAGCTAAGCAGAAGTCAGGTGAGCACTGAGAATCTCCTTTCTTGTAACTTGAAGCCATTGGTTCGAGTCCTACCCTCCAGAGCAGGAGAAAACAAGTCTATCACCCACCCCCGCAAAAAAAAAAGTATGAATTTGCATAACATTTCTCCATGCTGATTTATATGTATAGATGCAAATTTAGATATAATTGCTATAATTTACATAGAAATGCAGCGCAGCTCAGCATATTGGGGAAGGCCTAAAGACTAGTGTGCCTGTGGTCCAGCGTTCTCTCAATGTGGCCGTCCATCTTCCAGGTCCCCTCTCTTCCTTATGGTTCTTTATTCTTTTTAAAAAATATTTTTTTATTGCTCAGTTTCCACATAACAAATTATCAGCTCCTCTCCCTGCTTACGCTGCACATATTTTCTCTACATATTATGAAATTGTATACAGTGGTACCTCTAGATGCGAACGGGATCCATTCCGGAGCCCCGTTCACATCTTGAAGCAAACGTAACCTGTGTCTGCGCGTCTGTGCAGGTCACATTTCGGTGCTTCTGCGCATGCATGTGACATCATTTTTAGCATCTGTGCATGCGCAAGCGATGAAACCCAGAAGTAACGCGCTCCGTTACTTCCGGGTTGTCACAGAGCGCAACTTGAACGTGCTCATCCCGAAGCACATTCAACCCGAGGTATGACTGTATATCCTTACATTTCTGTCCATTCTGTTAACAACAATAAATTTGTGTATGTTTATTCAAAACCTGCCAAGGAGCCCAGTTCATTTTGTTATCTTTTAAAATAATTTGTGAAAAGTTCCCATTCTTCCTTGAAGTCACAGTTGTCCTTGTCTCGCAGTTTATATGTCAGTTTAGCCAGTTCTGCATAGTTCATCAATTTCTCTTGCCACTGTTCTTTTGTCGGGGTTTCCTCATTCTTCCATCCTTGTGCTATCAAGACTCTTGCCGCTGTTGTAGCATACATAAATAAGTTCTTTGTTTTCCTTGGCAGGTCTTGTCCATGGTTCTTTATTCATAAACCAGGCTTTGATTGGACAGTCCTTCAGAAGGAGGACTCCTTCAAATAGAGGATTCTACCCCCAGGCACTGCCATTGTTCTACCATTACATTCTGACTAAACACCAGGAAGAACTTTCTGATGTTAAGAGATGTTTGACAGTGGAACGGTCTCCCTCAGGAAGTTGTGGACTCTCCTTCCTTGGAGGTGTTTAAGCAGAATTTGGATGGCCATCTGTCATGGATGCTTAGCCGAGATTCCTGCATTGCAGGGGGTTGGACTAGATGACCCCGGGGTATCTTCTAGCTCTACAATTCTATGATTCTCTGACCCCCCCCCCCGTTGTTGTTGTTTTGCCATGCTCAAATGGCCACCATGTCACTAAGCCATAAGGTAAGAGCAAGGGATAGTCAGAATGGAACCGATCCCAGACAGAATGCAGTTCAGAACACTCTCCTATGTGATATTGGGAATCAGAATTCCCACAGCAATGACCCTATGACCCATTCCTAGGAGAAGAAAGCAGAACTCATCCATTAGGTGCTGCAAGCCAAGTGGCAGGCAACAAACCACAGCAACCAGGACTCACATTTCTTTTCATCATTGCTGTTTTTATATGAAAAAGCTGGCATACTTTTACACTCGCAAGCCTACACAATAATAATAAAAAAAGGTGTGAACAACTGAAATGTTAATTTCTTGCTTTAATTACAAGACTAAATATGTCATTAAAATATACAGTCATCCGAGTAGCTGGTAATTGCCAATCAAGTGTATAACATGTAATAAAGAGATTAAATTAAGCAAAGAAGAATTTTTTAGTCTGGATCTCGAGAAGGAATTCCTAAGGGCAAGATTTATATACAGCACAGCCTTCCTGGCAACAAGAAATAAAACTGGCAATATGCCAGAGGCTGTGGTTAATTTGCATCTTAATGCAAATAGAGAACTTTCATTAAGGCATGATGGCGAGGCCTGCTTCCCCCTCCCTTTTTTTAATTTTAGAAAGCTGTTAAAAAGTTTAGATGAATGTCTTGCAAAACACACATGGAGAAGGAATGACTCATGGGCTTCAAAATAACTATTAAAAGGGCAAAGCAGTGATTCCCTGAAACCAGATTCTCATTGACCAGCTCTACCTACAGGGTAACGGCAACAATTAGGAGATTTTGGCTAGGATGTTCTATGGTAAAGGTTAAAAGGTAAAGGACCCCTGGATGGTTAAGTCCAGTCAAAGGCGACTATGGGGTTGCGGCGCTCATCTCGCTTTCAGGCCGAGGTAGCCAGCGTTTGTCCACAGACAGCTTTCTGGGTCATGTGGCCAGCATGACTAAACTGCTTCTGGCACAACGGGACACCATGACAGAAGCCAGAGCGCATGGAAATGTCATTTACTTTCCCGCCACAGCGGTATCTATTTATCTGCTTGCACTGGTAGTGAATCCCCACGACGGGGTGAGCTCCCGTTGCTCGGTCCCTGCTCCTGCCAACCTAGCTGTTTGAAGCATGTCAAAGTGCAAGTAGATAAATAGCTACTGCTCTGACAGGAAGGTAAACGGTGGTTCCATGCGCTGCTCTGGTTCGCCAGAAGCAGCTTAGTCATGCTGGCCATATGGCCCGGAATCTGTCTGCGGACAAATGCCGGCTCCCTCAGCCAGTAAAGCGAGATGAGTGCTGCAACCCCAGAATTGTCTGCGACTGGACTTAACGGTCAGGGGTCCTTTTACCTTTACTGGTGTGCTTTCAAACTGCTATGCTGGCAGGAGCTGGGACAGAGCAATGGAAGCTCACTCCATCACCGGGATTTGAACCACCGACCTTCTGATTGGCAAGCCCAAGAGGCTCAGTGGTTTAGACCACAACACCACCCGCTTCCTATGAGCACAGCTCAGTGGCAGTGGAGCCTGAGAGCCACACCCCAACATCTCTTATTAAAGGATCTTTGGAACTGGGTCTGGGACAAGACAGTTGTCGTTCCAGCAAGGTTGGCGCTAGGTGAGAGGGGCCCTGCTGGCATCTTTGTCATAGTTTGAAATGTCTTCTGTGGCTTGGAGTGCATTTTACCAGCTTTATCTGGTTCACTACCTATGGCTCTTCTGGGACAGGGGTAGACTGACCCCCATTATCCATCAATTGGTAGCCTTAAGTCTGGATTACCGCAGTGCACTCTACCTGGGGCCACCCTTGGGTTTGGTTTAGATGCTCCAGCTGGTGCAGAATGTGGCAGCTGCGCTGTTGATGGGGGCACACGGCTGATAACATGAGACACCACTGCACTATTGAGTCATGGCTTAAGTTCCTTATATTTACAAGGCCCCAACAACTTGGGTCCAGGTTATTTTAGGGACAGTTTAAACCCTTATATCCCAGCTCAATAGCCAAGATCAACTGCAGGAATTATGAACACTGACTGACATGCTCTGGGATTTCGGGCATGGCAACTTTCCCAGCTCTGCCAGGAGATACCCAACAACAAGCCTTAATCCCCCTGTGCTGGGCCCGGGGGTAACCCATGAAATGCGGTCCAGAAACAGCCCAGAATCCAAAGGTTCCACTAGGAGTCAGTCTGACAGGGCCAAGGCAGGACACGAGGCAGGAAACCTGGCAAGGACAGGGACAAGATCTCAGGCAGGAACTAGCCTACAGCAATGTTGCTTCCGCAACCTGGGGCAGAGTCCGACAGCCTTTTATCTTTGTCAGGGTAGCGGCTGGTCCTAATCCCCCAGTGACTCACCTCCCTGCTTCGCCCAAAGGCGAGCACTCCTCCTGCGAGTACTCAGGTCTCTCCTTCTCTCAGACCTTAGTCTCTGCAGCTCGGGAGCGTTGGTGGGTTACTAGACCCAGGGGCTGCCTCAGCCTCCCCTGACCAAACCAGTAGTGGAGCAGCTGTAAGTGATGGCCCGGCTGAAGGCAACGAGGCAATCCCCACATCTGGAGCCAGGGCAGGCTCAGGCCCCTGACTTGGCCCAGCTGGTGTTTGTTGCAGGGGAACCTGTGCAGACTGGGGCTCTTCAGGATCAGGACCCAGACTTGGTTCAGATGATGCCTGAGGCAAAGGATCCGGTGCAGACTGAGTCTCCTCTGGTTCTGAGTCCAAGCCCGAGTCACACCCCAAACCCTCCATTTTGTAGTTAAAAAGCATCTTTCTAACTGCCCAGATCGAGCAACCTGAACCTGTGGGAAATGAGCAGCTTTGGTGGTCCAGTATGCCTCCCATAAGATGATGTGGTGGCCACCAACTTGGATGGCTCAAAAGAAGCTTGGGCACATTCATGATGGTTATGTATTTCCTCCACTATGAGAATGTGAAACCGGGGAGAGTGCTCTTGTTCTCAGGTCCTGCTTCCAGATTTCCCAGAGGTATCTGGTTGGCCACAGTGAGAACAGAACTCTGGACTAGATGGGCCTTTGGCTTGATCCAGCAGACAGAACCTTATTATGTATTTATTACAGACATGCATGCACAAAGGTATCTGGAATACTGTGGACCAGACAGCATCCTTGCTCCAAAGGTCAGGGAGGTGACCTGAGCTATGGTCTGCTGTGTGGCTCCCCCAGAGGAGAGAGCTATTCATATCTACAAGCCATGATGGCTATGGTCTGCTTCCACAGTTGGGGATTAGTACAGTGGTACCTCTGGTTGTGAACGGGATCCGTTCCGGAGCCCCGTTCGCAACCTGAAAGGAACGCAACTCACGTCTGCGTGTCTGCGCACGCGTGGGTTGCGATTCGCCTCTTCTGCGCATGTGCGTGACGTCATTTTGTGCATCTGCGCATGTGTGAGTGGCGAAACCTGGAAGTAACCCTTTCCAAGTCACTGCAGGATGCAACCTGAAAAGACGTAACCTGAACCAAACATAACAACAGGTATGACTGTAATAGCTTTTGCATAGCTCTTTGAGAACTTCTCAGTGTCCAGGACTTGGACTGTAAGTAAATAAGTAAGTAAGTAAGTAAATAAATAAATAAACAAACAAATAAATAGATAGATAAATAAATAAAAGAAAATTGATAGGGAACTGGCAAAATGCATCTTTTGTAGGGTGGAGAATGGACAAATTAAGACTCCTGCAATGTTTCTTGACTTTCTTCAACCTATCATGGTGAACATTTTCTTCATTAGTAGTAACAACAGAATGAGCGAAAGTAAAACTGAGATCCCTTAATAACCATTTTATGTGTGCCTTCCCCCTTGTAATTTTTTGCAACTCATTGCTTTATTGATCACTATAAATATTTAATTACAAAAAAACCCCATTAGATTTATGTCACTGCAGGGCATATGTTAATAAAACTGTCAAGGAAAAGACTGCCTACAGGAATTCTAAGTTAGGGTTAGCTGCAAATGCAGATGCACTCATTACAGTATAAGCAGCATCATATTTTAAAGAAAATAAAATGAATGGCTTTTGAATTACGTATATTCATTTAAGATGCCCAGATTCAGCAGTTAAATTGGCTTCCATGAAAAGGGGCCTTCTGCTTCTCTGGAGAAGCAAAATCTTTCTGTGTGCAGATCCGCAGATCCATTGCGGAGGAGAAGTCTATCAGTGGCAACTAGTCATGGCTGTGATAGTTATCCTTGATGTTCGGAGGCAGTAAGCCACAGATGGGAACAACTTGGGAGGGAGCTGTTCCTCTTGTGTCCTGCCCATGGGCTCTCCAATGAAGCCTGATTGGCCGCTGTGGCAATCACACAGGGTTCCCGGACGTTTAACGGTCTATTGATCCCTGTGCCACCACTGTGCTTGCTTCCCCGCTGCCACCAAACCCATTACTTTCAGGTAAAACACTCAGTCCAGACAGTTAAAAGTGAACCAAATAAACAAGTTTATTTTATAAACATTAACAAGTTTATGGTTTCTCAGATAATATTCCTGTCAGTACAGTGGTGCCTCGCAAGATGAAAAACCCGCTAGACGAAAGGGTTTTCCGTTTTTCGATGTGCTTCACAAGACGAATTTCCCTATGGGCTTGCTTCGCAAGACGAAAACGTCTTGCGAGTCTTGCGATTTTTCCCGCTTCCCCCCTTTTTCTAAGCCACTAAGCTGCTAATAGCCTTTTAGCCGCTAAGCCGCTAAGCCTTTAATAGCCGCTAAGCCGCTAAACCGCTAATAGCGCTAATCTGCTAAGCCGCTAATAGGGTTGTTTCTCAGGACGAAAAAACTGCTAGAAGAAAATACTCGCGGAATGGATTATTTTCGTCTTGCGAGGCACCACTGTATCTTAACTTTAGTTTCTTTACTGGCCTATACCTTCCTAATACCTTCTGACTGATTATCTCAACTGTTTGACTGACTCCTCTTAACAAATTCTCTCACTCTCTCACATCAGACTAGCCCAACCCACAGACTTATCCTCTCTGTCTCTTCTAACTCCAGACTTTCTTCTCAACCACCCTAACTCTAACTCTAACTCACATCCCTTGGGTTCCCATTGGTTTGTCATTTTACAATTAGTTAACCCTTTCCTTATGAACCCAGTATGATGTCACACACCTAGGAGGGCAAAGGCCACAGCTGCCAATCATGCTATGGGATGCAGGGCTAAGATAGACCTGTTCATTGGCTCCATCAAGGCTCATGTTGTGTTATGAGGAAAGGTTGAAGGAGCTGGGTATGTTTAGCCTAGAAAAGAGGAGACTAAGAAAAGATATGATAACCAACTTCAAATATCTAAAGGGCTGTCACATGGAAGATGGAGCAAGATGGTTTTCTCCTGTTCCAGAGGCTGGGATTTGTACCAATGGCTTCAAATGACAAGAAGGGAGATTCTGACTAAACATCAGGAAGAGCTTTCTGACAGTAACAGCTGTTTGACAGGGGAACCCTCGGGAGGTGGTTGACTCTCCACCCTTGGAGGTTTATAAGCAGAGGTTGGATGGCCATCTGTTATGGATGCTTTAGTTGAGATTCCTGCATTCCAGGGGGTGGGACTAGATGAGCCTTGGGGTCCCTTCCAACTCTCCTATTCTATGATTATCCTTCCACCAGCAGGCTAAACCCTTCCTATGCAGATGGGCCGTTGAAAACCAAGGTGCAGAGGTTGCTGGTCACTGAGTTGTATCTTAATTGCCAATTCTAAATGTTCCAATGTATTCAAAGGTTGTAAAAGCAGAGACATCACCTTGCCGACAAAAGCCCGTATAGTTAAAGCTATAGTTTTCCCAGTAATGATGTATGGAAGTGAGAGCTGGACCATAAAGAAGGCTGATCACCGAAGAATTGATGCTTTTGAATTATGGTGCTGGAGGAGACTCTTGAGAGTCCCATGGACTGCAAGAAGATCAAACCTATCCATTCTGAAGGAAATCAGCCCTGAGTGCTCACTGGAAGGACAGATCCTGAAGCTGAAGCTCCAATACTTTGGCCACATCATGAGAAGAGAAGACTCCCTGGAAAAGACCCTGATGTTGGGAAAGATGGAGGGCACAAGGAGAAGGGGACAACAGAGGACGAGATGGTTGGACAGTGTTCTTGAAGCTACCAGCATGAGTTTGACCCAACTGTGGGAGGCCGTGGAAGACAGGAGTGCCTGGCGTGCTCTGGTCCATGGGGTCATGAAGAGTCGGACACGACTAAACAACAACAACAACAACAAGCCGCCTTGAATCCCAATTTGGGATAGAAATAAGAACTACAGTGACTGCCTCCACTCCTGCTGCTGCTGCTGCTGCTGCTGCTGCACCTGTAAGTAACTCACCAATCTAGATTTGTCAATCTCACATTCCTCCTCTAGCGTTTCCTCTCAGACCTTCTGCCTTTCCCTTTGTCTTTGAACGTGTAAGACTGCCATGCCTTTGTTTTCCATTTGTGAACATTTATACACATTTGCCAACGGCATTGCATATTTGAATTTTAATAACTGTGGTAAGTAGCTTTGGGATTTTTTTTTTGTCTGAAAAGAGAGTTGGACACCTATTAAATACACTCATACATTCCAGTGTCTCATATAGGCTGCAATCCTTCTCTCTCCCCTCCCCTTAATGTGGGGAGTAATCCCCACTGAACAGAGGGACTTGCTTCTAAGCAGCCACGCTTGTTTAAATTGGCCTGTGCAACTGCAGTACACATCAACTCAGAAATAAGTTCCAGTGAATTCAATGGGGCTTACTCCCAGGTAACTGGGGGTAGGATGGCAGCTTCGGGCTGTAGCTCTGCACCTAGCAATCCATTGTAAGTAATGGGACACTTGCACAGAGCTCTGACTTTACAATGTACGGGGACCCAGACAGATATGATTTTCAAAATAAAATAGGTCATTTCCAAAATTCATACATATGGAGAAATATATTTGCATACCGTCTTTTCCTTTTCCTTTAGATGTTTTCCTCGGCGGGGGGGGGGGGGGGACTTAGCCAAAGTGCAAAAACTGCCGTTTAATCTCTGCATTAAAAAAAATAAAAATCCAACGTGCTTTTCCCAGTGACTTAATGGAGCCTAACAAGCAATTAATGGCTTTAAAATCAACAGGGTTCCTGGATTGCACAGTAACCTGAAATTAATTATTTAGAGACGCTCTCAGTCCTCCATCTTGCCTTTCATTTCAAAGACTCTGTGTCTGCCAATTCCAGTTTCCCAGTCAACCATCGGCATCGAGCCAAGGTTTGTAGGCCAACTTTCATCACAGCAGAAAGACCTGTCTCTGGCTCACTTTTTAAGCTTCCTTCAAACAGGCACAATGCCTTTGCCTCCGGTTTACAGTGTGTCCCTGGTGCCCAGGCAATTGGGATGTGCAGTGAAGGCTGAGTCTTTAGAAGCAAGGTCAAGAGTTGCTTACCTTAAAAATGGCAGCGTTGCTGGTGGAGAAAGATAACAACAAAGGTTTGTCCTGATGGCTGCATGGGTTCTATGACAGATGGTGTGCTCAGAGCCTTCAACTCTTATCTCAGCCAGGAACTTGCTTGGTAGGTTCATGACATGACCACACTCACACCAGTTTTAGAGCCATATGACACCGCTTTAAACAGTCATTGTTATTGTTGTTGTTTAGTCATTTAGTCATGTCCGACTCTTCGTGACCCCATGGACCAGAGCACGCCAGGTACTCCTGTCTTCTACTGCCTCCCGCAGTTTGGTCAAACTCATGCTGGTAGCTTCGAGAACACTGTCCGACCATCTCATCCTCTGTTGTCCCCTTCTCCTTGTGCCCTCCATCTTTCCCAACATCAGGGTCTTTTCCAGGGAATCTTTTCTTCTGATGAGGTGGCCAAAGTATTGGAGCCTCAGCTTCACGATCTGTCCTTCCAGTGAGCACTCAGGACTGATTTCCTTCAGAATGGATAGGTTTGATCTTCTTGCAGTCCATGAGACTCTCAAGAGTCTCCTCCAGCACCATAATTCAAAAACGTCAATTCTTTGGTGATCAGCCTTCTTTATGGTCCAGCTCTCACTTCCATACATCACTACTGGGGAAACCATAGCTTTAACTATACAGACCTTTGTTGGCAAGGTGATGTCTCTGCTTTTTAAGATGCTGTCTAGGTTTGTCATTGCTTTTCTCCCAAGAAGCAGGCATCTTTTGATTTTGTGGCTGCTGTCACCACCTGCAGTGATCATGGAGCCCAAGAAAGTAAAATCTCTCACTGCCTCCATTTCTTCCCCTTCTATTTGCCAGGAGGTGATGGGACCAGTGGCCATGATCTTCATTTTTTCGATGTTCATGGCTTCCCCCAAAGAATTCTGGTTCCTGTGGCTTATTAAAGAGTGTGGAGAGCAGTTAAGAGACCCCCTTATACCCCTTCCTGAGCTACAATTCCCAGAGTTCTCTGGGAAGAGAGGTTGATTTCTCAACCACTCTGGGAACTGTAGCTTCGGGAGGGGAATAGGGGGTCTCCTGGTAGCCCTCAGCACCCTTCAGAAACTAAGGCTCCCATAATTCTTTGCAGGAAACCATGTCTGTTCAAAGTGGTACCATAGCACTTTAAAAATATGGTGTAAATGAGGCCTGTGTTTCAGACCACATGTGATCAAGAGTGGGTCACAGGAAGGAGTCACCACCACCACACCTGGCCTCCTGGCAGCGGAATGACTGCCACTTATCGGGAGAGATGAGGTGGCAAAGCGGCTGGCCCTATGCAGGGACATCAGCAGAGCGGTTCTGGCACTCCTGCTGGTACCGATTTTCTTTAAGGGCATGCAAATTCCTGGCCAAAGAGTTGGTGTATTGTAGAGGCTAAGACACCGAGATTCAAAGTGAGTAAATTGATAAGCACAGCTCTGATATGTTTGTTTCTTAACTCTGGGTTCATTGAGACCCAGTCATTGCTCTTCTGCTGCAAGCCAGATAAGGAATTGTAGCTGACATGTTGTTTTTTGAGCAGTATTGTTCAGGGGTGTGTGTGTGTGTGTGTGTGTG
Source organism: Podarcis melisellensis (assembly GCF_964234715.1). Lineage (NCBI taxonomy): Eukaryota > Metazoa > Chordata > Lepidosauria > Squamata > Lacertidae > Podarcis > Podarcis melisellensis. The sequence continues at coordinate 36,931,338 of NC_138546.1, read as the reverse complement.
TGTGAGAGAGAGAGAGAGAGAGAGAGAGAGAGAGAGAGAGAGAGAGACAGAGTCCCTTCAGTTAAGGAGAATAGTCAAATAATTTTGGTGTAATAACCCTCAAAATTCTGTAGCTTATAAAAATGCATCTGCTAAACTAATAACTTGAAACACGGCCCACATGGTGCATCTGGTAAGGTCTAGGAATATGTCAAATTTCAGATAACAATTTTACCACACATATAGCAAGTTAAACTGTGCTGGAAATCAACATATGCCCTTTTAATTCCCATTTTTGAACAGGTGTATCGTTATAGTCTATTCAGGCTTATCGAGGAAGGCAACCCCACATTGCTTTAGTTATGAGCAGCACTTCAAGAGTTTTTAAGGCTTTCCCGCACCATTAAAACCCATGGCATCAACTGCCGACAAAGCAAGCAGTGCAGGTGCATTTTAATTTTGAAGCAAACATTCTGCCAGTACGGCAATGTTTGCAGAGGAAGCCACCTAGTGGTTACTATATGCAGTACCTATTCCTTTAGTTATGGGTTGAGACAGTGTGATGCAGTGGTTAGACCAGGAGCCACCAAACTTTTGGGGGTGCCTGGGCCCCACTGGGACAGCTGGCAAGCTGTGATGGCGACCAGGCAGACACACAGAACATGCAAAAGCACATCACAATCACACATTGTGGGTCATCTTGGCTGGTCATAGGCAATTCCTTTAGACTGAAAGTCCAAGGAAGACTTTGGAAGACTGTGGAAAGTCCAAGGAAGACTGTGCAGAGAGGATTACTTACAACTGTGCTGCCTGTTGAAAAAAATAATCCTGACTAGTCTCTCCTCTTTGTCTTTCAAACACCAGAGTCTCCTGCAAGAGCATTTAAAGGAGCCAACATGATGTAAATGGGCCAGTTTGTTAGGTTGCTTAACTATATAAGGTATTTGCATCCTATCTATTTAAGTACAGATGTGTTTGGAATGGGTCATTTTATTCGCGCGGACTTAGGGAGGGCACCGCTATGCCTACAAAGGCTTGTTTTCAGAAATCTCAGCTTGTTAGCGATAAACCAGAAAATCCAAGGAGAGGCTGTAAGGCTGCTTCACAGTTCCTATTTACCAAGCTGCCGGCTTAACTTGTTTGAGAAGTACAATATGCTCCCTATTCAGATCTGCTCCATCTCTATTTTTATTTTTTGTATTAGTCACATGTATGCAAAAGGCTTACTGAAATGTTTGATTAAGACAGGGGTGGGGTCCCAATGCAGCTCTCAGCTCTCTCCATCTGGCTCTCAGGTCCCTCTGTAAGCCACACACATTCCTGAGTCACCAGGAAGGTGAATGTTTTACATCCCATCCTTTGCCTGGCTGGAATATGTCACTGGATTCCGATAATGATTCTTGCTTGCCTGAATGGGCAATGAGTAAAGGTAAAAGGTAAAGGACCCCTGGATGGTTAAATCCAGTCAAAGGCGACTATGGGTTGTGGTGCTCATCTCGCTTTGAGGCCAAGGGAGCTGGTGTTTGTCTGCAGACAGCTTTCCAGGTCATGTGGCCAGCAGGACTAAACCGCTTCTGGTGCAATGGAGCACTGTGACAGAAGCCAGAGTGCAAAGAAACTGTGTTTAGCTTCCCTCTGCAGCAGTACATATTTATCTACTTGCACTGGCGTGCTTTCGAACTGCTAGGTTGGCAGGAGCTGGGACAGAGCAATGGGAGCTCACTCCATCACAGGGATTTGAACCACTGACCTTCTGATCGGAACCCAAGAGGCTCAGTGGTTTAGACCACAGCGCCACCCGTGTCTCTATGGACAATGGAGGGGTATGTCAGACCCTCCAAGTGTCCCTATTTTCTAGGGAAACTCTTGAACTTGCAGAAGCTGTTCCAGTTTCTGATTTGATCCCAGAATGTCCCACTTTTCCTTAAAGGTAAAGGTAAAGGGACCCCTGACCATTAGGTCCAGTTGTGACCGACTCTGGGTTTGCAGCGCTCATCTCGCTTTATTGGCCGAGGGAGCTGGTGTACAGCTTCCAGGTCATGTGGCCAGCATGACTAAGCCGCTTCTGGCGAACCAGAACAGAGCACAGAAACGCCGTTTACCTTCCCACCAGAGCGGTACCTATTTATCTACTTGCACTTTGATGTGCTTTTGAACTGCTAGGTTGGCAGGAGCAGGGACAAAGCAACAGGAGCTCACCCCTTCATGGAGATTCGAACCACGACCTTCTGATCGGCAAGTCCTAGGCTCTGTGGTTTAACCCACAGCGCCACCCACATACGTCCCCGTTTTCATTGGAGAAATGTTGGAGGGCATGGAGGTATGCAATCTGCGAGCTAAGGAGATAAGTAACTATGCAGCCTTTAGAAGACATCTGAAGGCAGCCCTGTATAGGGAAGATTTTTAAATGTTTAATGTTTTATTATGTTTTTATATATGTTGGAAGCCGCCCTCAGAGTGGCTGGGGCAACCCAAACAGAAGAGTGGGGTATAAATAAAAATATTATTGTTATGGAATAGGGCATCCCTGTTTTCATCAGAGAAATGTTGGAGGGTATGGGATTTGTTTGTGTGCGTGTAGAAACGATCCTGCTGTACAAAGGGAAAGTTTACAATCATTGACCACTTTTGACCACTTTGGGACACTCACCACCTTTGCTTCTGGCCCCACCCAACACATGCATGTGGCCCCTGAAAGGTTTCCAGCATTCCTCAACCTGAAATACATTCCCCGACTCTGTTTAAAATCAATGCTGCAAGCTTCAATCCGTTTAATCAGATTCATCTGTAGATTAATCAACCCAAGCTTGAAGTGACCCGTGGAGAGTAAGGTAATCAGCAGGGCTGGAAATTATTTTTTTAAAAAGAAGAAGAAAACCTCCCCCCTCTTCTTCTTCGTATGTCACTGTAACACCAACAGTTTTGGTGAGTTAAATTACAAGATCTCTTTCAGTGACTGCTACCTGCTACTGCAGTGGCAAAACCTGGATCTATGTGACCTTTTAACCCCCAAACCCCACCTTAAATCTCAATATTACATGTGACTTGCTAGAGGTTGCACAGTACCATGTGCAGGAATGTGGGTGGGAGGATATAATTTTAAAGCAAACTAACCACATTTGCACTTCCCTGGCGTATATATTGTCTGGAACACAAGGAGATTGTCTACATTTACAAATTAAGTTGTGTTGTTTGGGATGAAAAAAAGGTGTACAATATGCACGCTTTTAGGGGGAAATGCATAGAAAAGACTAAAACGCATGTTTTAGGACTAAAACACCTACATATTTTACATATTTTAAAGGGAAGTGAGTACAAAAAGATGCACAACTTAAATGTGATTTTTGTCTGTGGGATATATCGTGAATATTCTGAAGAATATTCTCTACTAGAAAATTCTCCGGAGAATATTCTCTACAAACTATAAATTCTGTGTCATCTACATAGCTGCTTTAAATGTACACACCTCATTAATCGAGAATATTCTTGAGAAAAGCTTATTCTCAAGAATTTAACACCACTAGTGATGTAAAAGCAAAACTACAGAAAATGGGACAGAACAGGTTGATAATTGGAGACACGAAACATGGCATGGAATGGGAATACACTGATGCACTTATCTATTCCTACCTCTATAATTTTTTGGGAAGGGGGGGTTATACTACATTTTTTCTGTGCTGGTTCCAAACTAGAAATCAAGATGGAATTTGAATTGTGGGCATAGCCATGCTCTGTATTTTAGATGTCATTGCCTCATCAAGAACCACAAGTAGTTTAATGCATCAGCTAATTCCCATTCCTCCACAGTCTTACTCTGATTAAATCACTCTGATTTCACATCCAGGGAATAATGACTTCCAGTGGGCCTTTGTGCCTTAACCTGAAATATGAACTTACTCTCCCTGCCTGAATTCTGAAAGGGCAGGCATTAAACACTTTTTTTTCTTCCTAAGACGGCTCATAAAAGTACACCTACTGGCCTGCAGAAAGCTTTTGCAAGAACAAAGAGAAACGTGAAATGTCGGGAGAAGCTGCTGAATGGAAGTACTTGGGGGAAAGAAGGTTCTTGTAATTGCACGTGCATTTGGACATAAATTATCTTGACTCTTTTGGTGATCTTCAAAGAATTCTAGGGGGTCTCCACTAGGGGTAGGTGAATCTGTCAGTTTCAGTTTCTGTACCATTTTATCATTTCTTCCAATCTTAAATGCAGCTTTCCACATTTCCACATCAGTTTGCAATTTTTAAAAAATGTCATCCTGAAAATTCATTCACATTTTAGTGTGAATTAATCCTATTATACCCTTTTTTGTATGCTTTTTTTGCCTAACAGACATTTTTGAAAAGCATTTTCCAATGAGGATGATGATGATGATGATGATGTAGTAGTAGTAGTAGTAGTAGTAGTAGTAGTAAAGGACCCCTGGATGGTTAAGTTCAGCCAAATTTGACTATGGGGTGCAGCACTCACCTCCACTTTCAGGCATATGAACTTTTGTATGTATGCAACAGAAGGCCTGTAAACCTCACCTAGACCCTTTCCTCTCTCCATGGTATCCTTGTTGTCAGTAGCAGATTGCATGGTGGGACAGCATCACTCACCTGACCTCCTTATAGCTGAGTTCCTGCTGCTTACTGATAAGAAGGGGAGGGGCTAATGGAGGAGAGGTTGGTGTGGTGCAAACACACTGGCAGATGCAGTGGACTGACTCCACCATTGCATGTGCACTGCGCTGGCCTCCTCGCCACTTTGGTATTGAGCCACCTTCTCGTTGCACCTAGCCAGCAGAAAATTCATTCAAGCATCCTTGGGCAAATGCCTCGAGGCCTATTGGATCCTTGTATGCTTTTACTTTTCTTGCTCATCAGGGAAAGCAGAGAACTGTATAAAAACCCTATGCAGTTCAAGCATCATCATACCAGACAGTTCACACCCACACCCAAATCCTGGAAATTGTCATTTCTTAAGGGCGCTGAGGGGGGTGCAGGTGGCACTGTGGGTTAAAGCACAGAGCCTAGGACTTGCTGATCAGAAGGTCAGCGGTTCAAATCCCCGCAACGGGGTGAGCTCCCATTGCTCAGTCCCTGCTCCTGCCAACCTAGCAGTTCAAAAGCACATCAAGGTGCAAGTAGATAAATAGGTACCGCTCTGGCGGGAAGGTAAACGGTGTTTCCGTGTACTGCTCTGGTTCACCAGAAGCAGCTTAGTCATGCTAGGCACATGACCCGGAAGCTGTACACTGGCTCCCTCGGCCAATAAAGCGAGATGAGCGCCACAACCCCAGAGTTGGTCATGACTGGACGTAACGGTCAGGGGTCCCTTTACCTTTGCCTTTAAAATAACCAGGACCCAAGTTGTTGGGGCTTTGTAAATATAAGGAACTTAAACCATGACTCAATAGTGCAGTGGTGTCTCATGTCAGGGGTCCCTTTACCTTTTAAGGGCGCTGAGAATCATTGGGAGATTCCTACTGCTCTCACAAAACTGCAGTTCCCAAAGTGGATTAATAACCAACCCCTCCTCCCAAGGAACCCTGAAAATTGCAGCTCTCTGAGGGTTATTTCAGTCATGGCTTTCTCCCAAAGAATGACGTGAACTGATAGCTGTGAGATGTCCCATATTCTCCTCATGGAGTTGCAATTCCCAGAGGAGGTGGGCAGCTGGGTACAGTTGCCCCAGACCTCAGAGGGTTAAGCCGATCAGGGCCCCCCACCAGATACCGGCTGCTTTTTTTAGTTTATAACTTTATTCTAACAAGATTCCTGCTCCGGACCTCAGATAAGCTCTGCGCGGGCAGTTGTCACCCTGGGAACTGTAGCACTGTGAGAGGAATGGAGAAGCCCTAACAATTCCCAGCACCCATAACAAACTACAGTTCCCGTGAATATTTAGGGGAAGCCATGTAAAACAGCATCATAGTGCTTTAAAAGTATAATGTGTTCAGCAACAGGACTAAATAAAATAAAATGCTTGGAGCTATAAGCTCTTGACTTCTTTCCAAGCAAGAACCAATTAGACTTGTCTAGTGATCTCTAAAACAAGTTGACTTCAGGGATGTCATCACAGTCAGGCCTAGTGTTGTGGAATTGGAAAATTCCCCTTTTCTCACAGGGAATTTCCTGCCCTCCAGGGTGAATTCCAACGAATCATAATAGTTACTTTTAAATATAAACCCTTTTCTCTCATGGAGACTGAGAGGTATTTGACATCTCCACCCCCTTTTCCTGTTTTGTTCAGCCCTGGCCATCTTGATGAGAACAATGCTGTCTGTTGCTACCCTGTTCACCTACAAGAGACCTTTCCCTGCTCTTCCCCTTAATAGTTTCAGGCTCTTTCCTGGGAACCTTCCCCTTGCTGATACATGAGAAGTCAGGGCAATGCATTACAGGTCAGATATTTTCCATCATCGATGGCTGAAGCCAAGGGATTAGCCTGATGATGGATGGGACTACTACAGAAGCTGACTGTGCGGCTGTGTTTTCGCGACTGGGATTTCATAGAGATTTCCCTCCCATCCACCCCCATGTGTCCTTTTCTTTCCCATCCATCAGCTCCCAATTCCCCCTCCCTCCCCCTCCATCCCTCTTTATAAGGTCTTGAGTATCCTTCTGTATAAGGGACGTGGGTGGCGCTGTGGGTTAAACCACAGAGCCTAGGGCTTGCCAATCAGAAGGTCGGCGGTTCGAAGCCCCATGATGGGGTGAGCTCCCATTGCTCGGTTCCTGCTCCTGCCAACCTAGCATTTTGAAAGCACATCAAAGTGCAAGTAGATAAATAAGTACCGCTCCGGCGGGAAGGTAAACGGCGTTTCTGTGCGCTGCTCTGGTTCACCAGAAGCGGCTTAGTCATGCTGGCCACATGACCCAGAAGCTGTACGCCAGCTCCCTCGGCCAATAAACGAGATGAGCGCCACAACCCCAGAGTTGGTCATGACTGGACCTAATGGTCAGGGGTCCCTTTACCTTTATCCTTTTGTATAATGAAGAGTACGACACAATAACAAACACATAGTACTTGCAGTTGGCTATCTGAATAGTGGCCTTAGGACCCACCCTACTCCCCTGACTGATTTTGTTTAAGCTGTTCTTAATACTGCCTTTTCTATTCCTGTGACTCACGCTGACACAGTGTGGGGCACAGGGTTGCTGCCCTGGGTGCAAACCTATTGGGGGCACAAATTTTCAACACCCAGTGCTGCCTCAATACAGCCGCATACTTCCATTGCTGGGTTCCGCTGAAAACAGCTTCTCCATACGAACCAGGAAGTGACCTCTCCAGACAACAGAGCAACTCTTAATTTCTTATCTCTGCAGCTGCAATTTCCTGGGTGACATGGATGCCGTTAGGCACTTGAATGCACATGCGTACTCCATCCATTTCCTGGCAATCCACGCTACGCCACTGACCTGGCACCTTGGGTGAAGGGCAAGTAATTAATTAAATTTATAATGCTAATAATGTGGAATATGGATATAAAATTTACAGCATGGTATGGACTAAGAGAAAATTATATGAAAATGTTGCATCGATGGTACATAACACCGATTAAATTGGCAAAAATGTTTAAATCCAAATCAAATAAGTGTTGGAAATGTTAATAATAATAATAATAATAATAATAATAATAATAATAATAATAAATTAATAATAATTTTTTTATTTATATCCCACCCTCCCCAGCCAAAGCTGGGCTCAGGGCGGCTAACAACAATCAAAATAATCCAGCATTCTAAAAACATTCATTATAAAATTAATTAAAATCAAATTGATGGCACCCATTAAGCAAAATTCTGTGCAGATTGCCAGAGGAGGGGGTCAGGCTGCGCCCTGACCAAAGGCCTGGTGGAACAGCTCTGTCTTGCAGGCCCTGCGGAAAGATGTCAGGTCCCGCAGGGCCCTAGTCTCTTGTGACAAGAGAAGAGAAAGAAGGTTCTTTTTATCACATGTGGCAGTCTTGTAGCAATGTTAAAGCTTAGTGGGAAATGATATATAATGAATTGAAAAAGATGTTTAAAATAATTTGTTTGTAAAGAAACAACAACAACCCAGAAGTTTGCCTTCTGAGGATTATAGGGACAGACTATAATCTGAGGATCATAGGGACAGACTAGACATTATTCATGTATGTGACTGCAGCAGCAATAAAGTTACTTGCCCAAAAATGGGAAGAAGAAGAAGTCCCAGCAAAACAAGAATGGATACAAGAACTTATGGAATATGCAGAAATGGCGAAACTTACTGAAAAATAAGAAATCAAGATAACAAACTTTTTATAAAAGAATGGAAATGATTTATTGAATATTTACAAATAAACTGTAAATTGATAAGAACATTGGTAGGGTTATTCTAAGAACCTGCAGTTTTATGAGAGTATATATTTAAAGTAGATGAATAAATGAGCAAACTAAATTTATTTGTATATGCAGAAAATATTAAAAAATACACTTAAGGAACTGTAGAAAAGTATTGTGCTTAAAAGAAGAAAATGGGTCAACAGCCAACATTTGCTCCATTTGGACTTTCTCCTCCCCATTACAGAGCCAATGGACCACTTGCATTCCTACCATGCCATGTTATAACAGTACAGAGGGAGTTGCACTGGCTGGGGATTATCTTCTGAGCCAAGATCTGGTCTACAAAGCCCTAAACAGCTATCTGAGAGATTGCATACACTGTCAAGGTCACCGCAGTCCACAGATGACGGCCTGCTGATTCTATAGCATTCTCAGAGGTACATCTGGTGGGAGGTGCAGGGGAGAGCTTTCCCCATTGTCCCACCTTAGCAAGTGTCCAATGATTGAGGAAGAGCCATATGGAGGATCCTGAGACCCTGAAAGGTGAACGTGTTGGTCACAGGTAGTACCAAGCTACAGAGGCTGTTGTCAACATAGGAATGAGGTGGGTGTGGCCTTAGGTTTGCAGTACCCAAGTGGCTGCTCTTTATGGCTGGCACCAGCTTGCTTTAGGATTGAAAGGCAGACTTCCCCTGGTAAGAATGGATCAAGAATGAACTACGTCCATGAAAACGCTGGCAGTATTAAGATAAATTCAACAGTGTAAACAAGTTTCGATGGATGTATTAATGGAATACTGAATGGTTTAGTTTATGTAAAATATGCAGGGATTTATGATATGCAAATTGAACCATTGAAAGAGAAGAAGGGAAGTCATTGACATTTTAAGGCTCTTTAATGAATATTTTAAATTGTAAAATAGAAAGCTTAATAAAAATCACACACACACACAATATGAGGATGTACTAGACTCTGAGTTCCAACAGTGGGACAGACAGGAGTGAGGGAGAAATTTGATTCAGTTTTCACTTACTCATTCATTTATTCATTATTATTTATTAAATTTGTTTACTATCCTATACCCGTGGGTCTCAGGGCGGTTCACAAGGTAAAATTACAATACAATACCTAATCCATACTTTCTGAAACAGTATGCAACCGTATGCTTAGACATTCGCACGTCTCCAAATTTTGCAATCTGAACTTTTGCAAGTGATGAGTGCAAAACTGCATATACTTGGGTAAAGTGTGCATAAAATTGCTTTGTAACAACGTGTATATGAGGAGAATGTTGCACTGAAATGCTAATGAATTTTCATGAGGACTTTGGAGGAGGGGGAACATCTAAAAGTGATATGCAAATGTGGACGACTGAACTTAAGATGGGGGGAAAGGGGGGAAACGAGAGAAACCAAAATTAACAGATTTCCCCCCTCTAGGACAGCCATGCCAGGACTCAGGGCATGGTCTGGCTATGTGAATTGTGATGAATTTTTCCCTCTGAATAATTGAACCAATGTGCTGGTTAGAGTGTTGGACTAGGTAAAGGTAAAGGTAAAGGGACCCCTGACCATTAGGTCCAGTCATGGCCGACTCTGGGGTTGTGACGCTCATCTTGCTTTATTGGCTGAGGGAGCTGGCGTACAGCTTCCGGGTCATGTGGCCAGCATGACTAAAGCACTTCTGGCGAACCAGAACAGCGCACAGAAACACCATTTACCTTCCTGCCGGAGTGGTACCTATTTATCTACTTGCACTTTGATGTGCTTTCAAACTGCTAGGTTGGCAGGAGCAGGGACCGAGCAATGGGAATTCACCCCGTCGCTGGGATTCGAAGCGCCAACCTTCTGATCGGCAAGTCCTAGGCTCTGTGGTTTAACCCACAGCGTCACCCGCGTCCCTGTTGGACTAGGACATGGGTTCATATCCGAAGGAAGCCAAGAAGCTCACTGGGGGACCTTGAGCCATTCACAGTCTCTCAGCCTCACCTACCTCACAGGGTTGCTGTGAGAATAAAACAGGAGGGGGGAGGGGACAAGCCTGCATGTCAGCTCAAGCTCCTTCCAGGTCAGTTATGAATATAAGTAAGAGCAGAATTTTGTCCTATTTAAATCTTCTTTTCTTTTAAGCTCTCCTCCTAAGTTTAGGGATGCCGTTCTCTTTCTTTTAAATGGTAAATCAACAATAGAGAGTGTTCCTGTGGGGAGAAGAGATGGCCTTTTTGAAATGGGCGAGACATACCCATCAAATCAATACCTTTTGTCCAATTCTAGTTTCTTCCAAGTTGTTTTTTTAAAAATAAAAAATAAATAATAATAGAAATCGCTTCTGCCAGGCAGACAATGCCCTGATTGTTCCGCAGATGCAACTTCCCAGGTAACTTCTTCCATTTCAGATCCGTGCCTGCATAATTAAAACCCAAAGCGGAGTCCCTCCTCCCTTTTCCCCATTCACCCTTTCTCTCCCTGATTTCTCATTATGCTGCTTGATGAGATTTTTAAGCTTCGCAGAACACCGTCTAGGCCGCTAATCCGAGGCAGATCACAGACCCTTCTCCGGCCATTCTTACTGGGTTAATCAAGGAAACCCAGTGAAGCAGGAGTCTTCTCAAAGCCTGCCAAATTCGAAACCATAGATCAAAGTTCAGGGCCCTCTGACCTTTGTGCCCTGCATTCGCCTCAGCACAGTTCCCATGAATGGCCTCTTTGTGAACATATCCTTGTCAGAGAAGGGTTGGTATATATATATATATATATATATATATATATATATGCGCATGCATGCAATTCTTTGGTCTTAGAATTGGGCAGGGGATGTGACGTGACTGATAAAATGCTTTTGCTTCTCTCTCTTCCTCAACCCCAGAAGTCTAAAAGGCTTGTGTGGTTCCCCCCTCCCTCTTGGTTGCCTATAGAAATGCCCCCTCCCCAATGGCCACAATGGAAGCAAGGTGATAATTGTTCCTGTCAAGACTCAGCTCTGGGTTTTGTGATGGAGTATAATTAAATGGTTCAGGAGGCAGGATTAGGAAAACGGCTGTGTGGGACACAGCAAAAGCTTGATTTCCATATGGTCAGCCCATAAAAGACAACATAGCACTGCGCTCTAGAACAGAATAGATTGAAGACCTATATGAGGATCCTTCCTCCTCTCTAAATTGTCTACCTAACCTGGGCTATTTTTCATTTGGTTTTCCTGATGACTGAATATTTTAACCTACCTGTTTTAACTAATAATAATAATAATAATAATAATAATAATAATAATAATAATAAATTTTTATTTATACCCCGCCCTCCTCGGCCAAAGCTGGGCTCGGGGCGGCTAACACCAGTAAAATTACAATAAAAACATAATAGGGAGAAAAAACACAATTTAAAATACAGGTTAAAATACAATTTAAAATGCAGCCTCATATTAATAATAGCCCATAGATCAAAACCATAAGGGGAGGGAAACATAAGGGTCAGACTGAGTCTAAACCAAAGGCCAGGCGGAACAGCTCTGTCTTGCAGGCCCTGCGGAAAGATGTAAAGTCCCGCAGGGCCCTAGTTGTGACAGAGGGTTCCACCAAGTCGGGGCCAGTACTGAAAAGGCCCTGGCCCTAGCTGAGACCAATCTAACCACTTTGCAGCTTGGGACCTCCAAAGTGTTGTCATTTGTGGACCTTAAGGTCCTCTGCGGGACATACCAGGAGTGGTGGTCCCGTAGGTACGTGGGTCCTAGACTGCATAGGGCTTTAAAGGTCAAAACCAGCACCTTTAAAGCTCTATGCAGCCCAAGACCCATCTACCTAGGGCTGGATGAATACCCTAAGCATTGAAAAATGATGGTGCCCTCCCTAAGTGATTCAAAATAAAAACACCAAACCATAAAAAAGAGAAATAAAATGAAACAGATTTATTATGTCATGGCCCAGATAGCTCAGTTGGATAAATCATGGTGCTAATAAGACCAAGGCTGCAGGTTCAATCCCCATATGAGACTGTTGCATATTCCTCCATTGCAGGGGGTTGGACTACAATAGATGATCCTTGTGGTCTCTCCCAACTGCAGTTCCACAAATCTTACAATTCTAACCCATAAACCGTTCTGCCCGGACACTGAGGTCCAGCGCTGAAGGCCTTCTGGCGGTTCCCTCGCTGCGAGAAGCCAAGTTACAGGGAACCAGGCAGAGGGCCTTCTTGGTAGTGGCACCTGCCCTGTGGGACACCCTCCCACCAGATGTTAGAGAAAAGTAACTACCAAACTTTTAGAAGACATCTAAAGGCAGCCCTGTTTAGGGAAGTTTTTAATGTTTAATAGGCTATTGTATTTTAGTGTTTTGTTGGAAGCCGCCCAGAGTGGCTGGGGAAACCCAGTCAGATGGGCGGGGTATAAATAATAAATTATTATTATTTATTATTATTATAACAAGATCTGATTTCCTCACATCATTTCCATCTACATTAGTAGGATGGTTCCTGGTTTAGGTGATAAGCAATAAAATAGGAATAGAAAGATGGGGGAAGTTTGTGTACAGGTGGTTAAGGTAGTCTGTTGGCATAAATGTCATAGAATAGAATCGTAGAATTGGAAAGGGACCACAAGGATCATCTAGTCCAACTCCCTGTAATGGAGGAATCTTTTGCCCAACATGGAGCTCAAACCTATGACCCTGGGGTTAAGTGTATCAGGCTCTACCAACTGAGCTTTGATCCTTTCTTTTTTTGTGAAATATCAAATGTTAAATTTAAATCTGTGGTGCCCTTGAATTACAGTGCCCTAAGAACACGCTTAGTTTGCCAGTTGGGTAATCCAGCCCCGAACCTATCCTCTTTTTGTTTCTTTCATCATCAACAGCAGCAGTGCAATAATGAACAAACTAACGATACGATACAATGATCTTTATTGTCATTGTCCTATACAGAAAAACAATTTTTTTTGGGGGGGGGGTGAAATCTACATAAGACATTCAAAACCAACAAGCCTGCTATCCCAGCTATCCCAACCTGGTTAGCTTCTAGAATGCATTCTAGAACACTCTTCAAGACCAAAGGTATTTAAATGTTAAGGTCCAAATAAATCGGTAAGAGATGTCCAAGCAGGAAATGACCTGTTGGCTCATAATGATAAACTACGGTTATGAGAATGAGCCTTAGATTTGTGCACTCCACTCTTCTTACCTTTTGTAGAAAGGTAGTGGGAAGATCAAAAGCATGTGCTTCCATTTTTCATCAGCCATAGCCTTCCCTGTTGACCAAACCCAGGCAAACTGTGACTAGTCTTGACCGTGGTTAGTTGAAACAAACCAAATACAAACCATAGTGTATAAAGCTAGCTGGTTAGTTTCAACAAACTCGGCCCTCCAGATGTTTTTGGCCTACAACTCCCATGATCCCTAGCTAGCAGGACCAGTGGTCAGGGATGATGGGAATTGTAGTCTCAAAACATCTGGAGGGCCGAGTTTGAGGAAGCCTGCTTTAGATTAACCAGAGATTAGGGTCAAGAGGACACAATCAACTGTGGTTTGTCTAAAGCAGAAGCATACATTTCCAATCTTACACTTCGAACTTAGCTGTCTGAGCCAAGTAGAATTTGTCAATTTGCTTACTGGTTATCTCCTCTTTCAGCTTTGGGGATATATGCCTTTGCCTTCTGCCTGCAGAATGCCCTGTCGATAAATCTGAGCAGAATTTCTTGAAGTGTCACGCTGATGGATGGTGCCATGGCAGAGGCTGCTCAGCCAGAGCAAGAGGGAGACTTGACCCATTCATCACTCTTCCTGTTGTCGAGGCTACCAGGCAGGTCCAGACTTGTCTAGGTCACTGTGCCACTAGGGGGGGAATTAGGTCTCACCACCACCACCACCAGGATATACATATTTCAGACATAGAATGTTTGGTACATACACTCCAGCCTCTGTATTCCGTTCATTAACTTGGAATCTTATTATGTGTGGTGGTGGGAGCAATTTTGAATAATAAGAAAAGAAAACATTGGGACTGGAATGCTATGTTTTGCCTCTATGGAATATTTCTGTGGCTGTCATGATCATGAGCAAAGAAAGACTTCTGTCATGATCACGAGCAAAGAATGATTTCTGATGATGCTTCTGATTTGAATTTTTAAGAGACAGCTATACGAAGAATGATTGATGGTAAATAGCAATTGATTTTATAATCAACCAGTGTTAGAATTTTAGACTAGGACCTTGGAGACCAAGGATAGGGACGGCTGAAGCTGTGCATTTCAATTTCTCTCTGCTCCTCATTTTTACAATCTTAAATTCCAGCTCTCCAAATTTTCACATCAGTTTGCGAATTTTGCAAAAGTCGTCATGAAAATTCACTAGCATCTTCTCCTAGTATACTCAAGTTTCCTATGCGGTTTCTCCTAATATGCACACTTTTGCAAAGCAATTTCTCCTAAGATAATACAGTTTTGTAAGTTATTTTCACTGACATTTGCATTCTGATGCATTTTTTTTAAAAAAAAAACCACACTACTTGGGTGGACAGCTCCACTGCAAAATTTGAAAAGAAGACTGTGTTTCAGTTCTCATATTGCTTTGAAAATTTTTACTCACCCATTACTCCTCACTTTACTGCAAGGCACGATCAAGCGACGATTAACTCACCATGGTTTCCAGAACAAGTCAGGAGAGTAAGCCATGGTTTGAAGTTAGTTTATGATTATTGCCTTCTCAAAAGTTAGTAATGGAAAACTAATGTTATTTACGGGATTCCCAATTTTATCATGTGAATATATATATATATATATATATATATATATATATATATATATATATGCAGGTTTTGGTGTCCTCGGGTGTCTTCCCGTGTAAAAGTTGGGGTGTCTAGGCGACGTTTCGACGAGGTCTCACTCGTCATCTTCAGGCTGGTGCTTTCGGCTTCTTGTTACTGGAACAGAGCAGGATCTCAGTGTTTGAGTTCCTATAAATACTGTTGAGGGGGTGTGGTGTATAGCCTCCAATGTTCTGGGCAGAGAGGAAGTTCCCAGGCTAGTGTGCCTTTTCTTCTTTTGTTCCTTATATATATATATATATATATATATATATATATATGCTTTCGTAGATTTTCACGGGTACAGGAATGCAGGTTTTGGTGTCCTCGGGTGTCTTCCCGTGTAAAAGTTGGGGTGTCTAGGCGACGTTTCGACGAGGTCTCACTCGTCATCTTCAGGCTGGTGCTTTCGGCTTCTTGTTACTGGAACAGAGCTCTGTTCCAGTAACAAGAAGCCGAAAGCACCAGCCTGAAGATGACGAGTGAGACCTCGTCGAAACGTCGCCTAGACACCCCAACTTTTACACGGGAAGACACCCGAGGACACCAAAACCTGCATATATATATATATATATATATATATATATATATATATATATATATATATATAAAATTAATCACAGCTCACTCCAATGGGTTCGGTGCATGAGCAAAAGTTTCATACATACTGTATTTCAGATTAATAAACTGTAGTACAATCATCCAAACTGGGCTGTTGTAAACGGCTGATAACAGCTTGCAGGACAATAGTGCTTTTTTCCAATGTAATGAACAAAGACCCACTTGGCTCTTAAAACTGTACAGAAGTTGGCTATTTCACAGTTAATGAATACAGGAAATGGCAGATGGAGCACTGCCTTATTGGGGTAGGGAGGGGGCAGGGAATGCTGGGCTGTAATTCTTGGCATGAGAATAGGGGTGTTATAACTAAGTCCTCTTTCTGTTTCCCTAAGTCAAATGACATGAGATGCAGCCAGATCAACAGTGTTAGGAAGCCCTATTGAGCAGGATTAGGAAGAAGGAGAGTCCTAAGTTTGGGGTGGTTACAATTCTATCCCCCCTTCATGGATCACTGCCTTGCCATGGCGAAGGGGCTTGAATAACTCAGAGAAGTTTTCTTGGGAGAAAAGAATTGACAAACCTAGACAGCATCTTAAACAGCAGAGACATCACCTTGCCAGCAAAGGTCAGTATAGTTAAAGCTATGGTTTTCCCAGTAGTGATGTATGGAAGAGAGAGCTGGACCATAAAGAAGGTTGATCGCCAAAGAATTGATGCTTTTGAATTCTGGTGCTGGAGGAGACTCTTGAGAGTCCCATGGACTGCAAGAAGATCAAACCTCTCCATTCTTAAGGAAATCAGCCCTGAGTGCTCACTGGAAGGACAGATCGTGAAGCTGAGGCTCCAATACTTTGGCCACCTCATGAGAAGAGAAGACTCCCTGGAAAAGACCCTGATGTTGGGAAAGATGGAGGGCACAAGGAGAAGGGGATGACAGAGGACGAGATGGTTGGATAGTGTCTTCAAAGCTACCAGCATGAGTTTGACCAAACTGCGGGAGGCAGTGGAAGATAGGAGTGCCTGGCATGCTCTGGTCCATGGGGTCATGAAGAGTCGGACCCGACTAAACAACTAAACAACAACAACACAATTCTATCCCACCACCATGTCCAGCAGGTCTCCTACAACTGTATAACAAATGAAAATCAGCCCGGTGAAGTTACATCTTCCAAACATCTACTCATCTGGTGGAAACAGAAAAACATTGATGACCTCAGCAAGGTTTGGTTTGCCATCCTTGTTACAAAGGAAGTTTATACAACTCCAAACAGCTTGCTCTGTATGAATCCATGGCATATGGAAAATGCTGAAGTGAGACAATAATGATCTGGAGTGCTCATGTTCTTATAGGTTTGGACCCTGAAGGGCAACTGCTGAGTTATCAGAGGCACAATAAATATAATCTAGGAGTGCAATTTGCTTAGATGGGGATGGAAAGAAACACATTATCCCAAAGTGATCTTTGCGTTAACATCTCTAATTTAAGAACAGAATGGTGTGTTTCCTGGTGCTAATTAAGCTGTTTCTGCACCCAAATAAGAGGTGAATTCTGGCACAGGTTGTAAGCCACAATACCTACAAATTAATTAAATTCAATTATCTGAACGGATTAGCAAAATGGCTCTGTTAGCACTCCTAAAAACGTTGCGCTTTCTCAAGGTATGTAATGCAAAGGACTCCTAACGCCACGGAGTCTGTTTTGTTGTTTTTGCCTCCACCTCCTTTGAGCAAAACAGCAATAAGACAAGAATCGCCTCAAAGGGACACTTTGTGTTTGAGGGAGAACTACTGATTGATAGCAGAGGAAATTTAATATGCTTTCGTTCTTTAGCTCTCTATCTTTGTAGTGTAGCCAAGCTCTTAGAAATAGTTAATTACGGGTTCAATGGAAAATATTTAGATGACAGCTATATGCCTTCATCCTCTCTGTGCCTAATAACACTACAAAATGCTCTTGTTCTTTCTAGTGTGTGTATTAAGTGGATAAGCAGAGCAAGTAAAAACAGATCCCAGATCCACTGGTCAAAGCATAAGGAAGGAAGACTTAGGCGGGAGAGGCCTTGTCATCTTCTGTTTTTCTCTGCACTGAATCAAAATGTAGGGCTGTTGTAAGATTCAAGACAAGACAGACCCAAAAAGAGTTAAATTATAGAATCCGTTCCTATCCAATGTGGCGGTGCCCAGCCACTTGAAGTCCCCAGGACTTCGAAAGGCAGAATTGATATCCAGAGGGAATTTCTGAAAGGTGCTGTTTTGACAATTGAAAATTCGTGGGAGTTTTGGCAGTTGTTTGTTTTTTTAAAAAAACTTTTAAGACAAATTTTTGGGTTTTCCTAAAGAAAGCTCAACAACTTGAAATATGACAACCCTACACTTGGCTAGCTTTAAAAGAGTATTGGAAATGGAAGATAAGGCTATCAGTGGCTTCAGTGGCTATGTTCTCCCTCCACTATTGGAGATGATGATGATAACAATGACAACAACAACAACAACAACAACAATTTATACCCCGCCCATCTTGGTGGGTCTCCCCAGCCACTCTGGGCAGCTTCCAACAAAAGACTAGAAATACATTAAAACATCAGTCATAAAAAACTTCCCTAAACAGGGCTGCCTTCAGATGTCTTCTAAACGTCAGTTAGTTGTTAATTTCTTTGACATCTGATGGGAGGTTATTCCACAGGGCGGGCACCACTACCGAGAATGCCCTCTTGCTGGTTCCCTGTAACTTTGCTTCTCGCAATGAGGGAACTGCCAGAAGGCCCTCAGAGCTGGACCTCAGTGCTGAACGATGGGGGTGAAGACGCTCCTTCCGGTATACTGGGTCGAGGCCATTTAGGGCTTTAAAGGTCAGCACCAACACTTTGAATTGTGCTCGGAAATGTACTGGGAGCCATTGTAGGTGTTTCAAGACTGGTGCTGTGTGGTCTCAGTGGCTGCTCCCAGTCACAAGTCTAGCTGCTGCATTCTGGATTATTTCTAGTTTCCGGGTCACCTTCAAAGGTAGCCCCACGTAGAGCATGTTGCAGTAGTCCAAGTGGGAGACACTATAACCTCTGAATTCCTGTTGTTGGGAACCCCAAGTAGAGAGAGTGCTGTTGCGCCCGGGTCCTGCTAAATTCCCTGTGGAGAGGGATTGAGTGCTAAATCATTTGTAGCATACGCTCCAAGATTTCTACAGTGAAAACAGGGACATCCTATTTCATAACAACAACGATAATTTTGTCATTTATACCCTGCCCATCTGACTCGGTTTCCCCAGCCACTCTGGACGGATTGCAATACATATGAAAATATAATAAAACATTAAACATTAAACCTTCCCTATACAAGGCTGTCTTCAGGTGTCTCCTAAAGGTTGTCTAGTTACTTATCTCCTCGGCTCGGGGACGTCCTAAGGAAACGCAGGACATTCTGGGATCAAATCAGAAACTGGGACGGCTTCTGTAAATCCGGGACTTTCCCTGGAAAATAGGGACACTTGGAGGGTCTGTTGTAGCTCTGTGAAGGGAATAGGGGGCCTCCTAACAGCCTTCAGCTCCCTTAACAAATTGCAGCTCCCAGAATTCTCTGGGAGAAGAAGCCATGGCTGTTTAAAAGGGCATCATAGTGCTTTAGATGGATGGGATGAATGTGGCCTTGGCCTCTGACTTCACCCATAGCCCCTCCCTTGTAACGTGTCTGCCTTAGAGGCGTCTGTCCAATATACCACGGGCCACATATATTCTGCTCTGCCTTCAGCACAGCACTGCATTGCCTGCTGCATGCTCCAGCTAGCTCTGCTCAGTGCGGCTGGCTCCAGGCAGAGGAACAGCTGGCGAGAATTACTTTCCTCCAGGCTTTCATGCAGGCTTTTAACAACGGCTTTCTGGCAAGGGAAAGGGGACCGGGTTCCACTCCGCAGGCAGAGAAGATGCTGACACGGCTAATTCTCTTCCTTTTGTGGCTTTGGGAGCCTCCTGCCAAATGGCCGGCGTGTTGCGAAACCCAGTGCTGCGTGCCGGGAGGAAATGACTCCTCTGCAGCCTTAGGGTTGATGTGGATTAATGGGAGGTTTTCTAGGGACAGCAGAGATTACTTTTGAAGTGATGGTGCAAGGCAGATTCTGCCCAGGTCAGGAAGTGGTTTCATATCTCTCTCTTTCTCTCTCTGTGTGTGTGTGTGTTTGACAGAAAATGTACCAACAGATATGGTTTGTATACCCTCCAACATTTCTCCAAAGAAAATAGGGATGTCCTATTTAATAATCATTTTCAATAAGAATACATATACCCCAGCTATCTGACTGTGTTGCCCCAGCCACTCCAGAAGGCTTCCATCATACATAGGTAAAGGGACCACTGACCATTAGGTCCAGTCGCGGATGACTCTGGTGTTGTGGTGCTCATCTCACTTTATTGGCCGAGGGAGCCGGCGTACAGCTTCCGGGTCATGTGGCCAGCATGACTAAGCTGCTTCTGGCAAACCTGAGCAGCGCACGGAAACACCGTTTACCTTCCCACTGGAGCGGGACCTATTTATCTACTTGCACTGGCGTGCTTTCAAACTGCTAGGTTGGCAGGAGCAGGGACTGAGCAATAGGAGCTCACCCCGTTGTGGGGATTCGAACCACCGACCTTCTGATCGGCAAGCCCTACGCTCAATGGTTTAGACCACAGCGCCACCCGCGTCCCGATACATCAGCTACAACATTATAAAAAAGAGGGGGGAGTATAGATTTGCATAAAATTTGCATGCTAAGATGCTAATTCAGGAAGCATGAGTATAATTTAAACAGAAATACAAGACATCTCACCTTGTGGGGAATTCTCGGGTGAGGGGACCTATGGGTCTGCTCAGTCTAAGAACATAAGAAGAGCGTGCTGGATCAGGCCAGTGTCCTATCTAGTCCAGCATCCTGTTGTCACATTGGCCAAGCTGTTACCTGTTTGCTAAACTTTGGGACACCCTGTGAGAAAAGTTACTAGCAAATACAACAAATAAACTGTGAACGGGCCCATCATCAGCTGATTGTAGTCACTAAAGGTTCAGGTTAGGACCAATCTGTTTATTTCGGTTTCTCTCAGTTTCTCATGGGGGAAAAAATCACTAGCATTTTACCAAATATACACAAGAAAGACTGGGCACCCTTGGCTGAAGATGAGCGCACATTTGAACCCAAAATTTTGAGCCCAGGTTTGTGATAACTGCCCCATATAGGTTTCACGTTTTGTTCTTTATTTTAGTTATGTATATCATTACTCTGAGGGACGCAGGTGGTGCTGTGGGTTAAACCACAGAGCCTAGGACTTGCCAATCAGAATTTCAGCGGTTCGAATCCCCGCAATGGGGTGACCGTTTCTCGGTCCCTGCTCCTGCCAACCTAGCAGTTCGAAAGCACGTCAAAGTGCAAGTAGATAAATAGGTACTGCTCCGGCGGGAAGGTAAACAGTGTTTCCGTGCGCTGCTATGGTTCGCCAGAAGCGGCTTAGTCATGCTGGCCACATGACCCGGAAGCTGTACGCCGGCTCCTTTGGCCAATAAAGCGAGATGAGCGCCACAACCCCACAGTCGGTCACGACTGGACCTAATGGTCAGGGGTCCCTTTACCTTTATCATTACTTTAAAAAACATTTTCCCCCTCCAAAGTGACTCGAAAATAAAAGAGAAACAGCCATAAAACACAATTAAAACCATATCAAAGAATTTAAAAATGCCTCAGCACAAAATGTTCCACAAACTTGTAAAAAAACCAAACCCTTGCAAAATAAGGTTTTGCACAGAGATTACTGTAAACCATCTCGTGAGTTTGTCAGACCAAAAGGCGGGCCTTAGATTTAGTAGATAAATTACACTGTATAATATATTCTGACATACCAGTTGGAAAGTTAGAAAACTCTGAAGGTTTCAAGTGAGTCTCCAACCCTCTCTCACTCCCCATTAAAGTACCAAACAATATTCGTTGCCAAGTTAGCCGGAAAGTCAAAGTTAGTAAGCCCAGGAGCTGCTGAAATAAAAAGCACAGCATTTGAACTTCATGATCTGATTCAAAACAGGACTTTGTTGCTCCTCCTGTCTATAGAAGAATATGTAAGGTGAGGGAAGCCTGAGGCTGGTTGAAACATTTGAGTGAAGGGGGACAACAGAAGGAAGAAAGGAAGGGGGGAAGGGGGAAGGGGAATTGGGGGACACATTGAACATCAAACAGCTGAAAACATCCCTTTGATCAGTAAGGGTAGGGAAAAAACACTTTGTGGGGTGGTTGGAAAAGAAAAGGTCTTGGTGGAGAGTGCTGTTCAACCACTACTGTACATTCACCGAGCTGTCTTGCCTTCTCTCTCTTAGGCAATGTTTTCAAAGTTTTTTTTTAAAAAAAGAAAAGAACATAATCAGCAAATATATCAGTTTGGGGTTTTTGGGCATCCTTTTCTCTCTGTTGCAAGACTATCTGCAACATGGGTGTCTTTAGTCTGTCTTTTTTGGTAGTTTCATTGAAATGAACGGATCCAAGTTAGTCATGCACATTCATTACAATGGGTCACACTTTGGCAGAATACAATTTTGTTGTATTTTGCATTAGTGGAAGGTTTTTACCGGGCAGTCCATACACAGGGCCGTAGCTAGTGGGTGGTGAGGTGGGCCACCGTCAGGGGTGAAGGCGACTGGGGGGCACAAAATCGGCTTAAAAATATGTCCATAAATATAAATATCGATTATTGCCTCATAAAAAATGGTTTTAAATAGAGGATGAATTGAATGGGTGGAGGGGGGGTTGGAAGAGAGGCAGAAAGATGAGATAATTTGTCTGTGGCTAGGGGGTGCAATCTGGACAGTTCTGCCAGGGGCGCAAGATCACCTAGCTACGGCTCTTTCCATACATCACTTTTTTATTCCTTAGTTGTTTGGCAATGCTTCTCCGATTGAGGAAGGGCCATCACACAGTGGCAGAGCATGCAGGAGGTCCCAAGTTGAATGCCTTGGCATCTCCAGGTAGATAGATGCTCACCTGAAACTCTTCATTGGCTCCCAGTACGTTTCCGAGCACAACCCAAAGTGTTGGTGCTGACCTTTAAAGCCCTAAACGGCCTTGGCCCAGTATACCTGATGCTCGGAGGGCCTTCTGGCGGTTCCCTTGCTGCGAGAAGTGAGGTTACAGGGAACCAGGCAGAGGGCCTTCTTGGTAGTGGCACCTGCCCTGTGGAACACTGTATTGTTTTTAATATTTGGTTGGAAGCTGCCCAGAGTGGCTGGGGAAACCCAGCCAGATGGGCGGGGTATAAACAATAATTTATTTATTTATTTATTTATTTATTTATTTATTTATTTATTTATATTATTGAGGACACTAACATAAATGGACCGCTGGTTAGTGGAATCTGTAACCCGTACAGATGTAACCTGAAGCGTATGTAACCCGAGGTACTACTGTAGTTGTATCTGCAACATGTCATTAATGCAAGAACATCTGTGGTGTAGAAAATTTCAGGATTTCAGTGAGAAGTCACAGGACATGCTCTGATTGGAAACAAAGCAACAGACCTCCCTCTACGATTTTGCAGATGTGACGGTATTGGAAGCCAGAATCTGTGAAACCAAGCCAATACTTCTGTAAGCCTAGGCCACCGTGAAACAATTGCAGCCATAGAACCAAACACAAAATGATCCATGGGACAGAGAGACCTCCCTTTAAAGTAAGATTGAAGCACTGAGGATTTTTTAGTTTAGAGAAAAGGGGGTGATGATGATGTATGCTCCACCCATCTGGCTGGATTTCCCCAGCCACTCTGGGCAGCTTCCAGCACATATAAAAACATAGTAAAATGCCAAAGATTAAAAAACTTCCCAATACAGGGGAGCCTTCAGTTGTCTTCTAAAAGCTGCGTTGTTCTTTATTTTGGTCGCCCAAAAATTCCTGCAGCATGAGCTGAGCTTCTCTTTAAAACCATTTTTTGAACACACAAAAATACACTTTCCTTAAACGAGACTTTCCTTAAGTTCACTGAAATCTGCCACCTCGTCCCACCCCTCGATCATTTTCAAAAGCTATTTCTTTTCTCATTAATTGATAGAGAATATGTGTGTGAATGTTATTTTTTTATTTAAAAAAAGTGGGAGAAATTTTTATCATTAGCTGTTAGGGACAGGCAGATCTGTTGATTTCAGTTTCTCATTTCTTCCAGTCCTAAATTCTATTCTCCACATTTCCACATCAGTTTGTGTTATTTTAATTAAAAAAATGCCTGTGGAAATCCGTCAGCATTTTCATGTGGATTTCTCAGAATATAAACAGATTGGTATGCAATTTTGCCTAAAACACATATTTTTGCAAAGCAATTTCCCTTAATAGAAAGCATTTCTGAATGTTACTTTCTTTCTACTTTCTTTCTCACTCTGGCATATGTATTTTTGTACACATTTCTTGGCTGGAGAATCAAACTGCAAAATCAGAATATGTGCGCATTTTGAAGGAGGGCTGTGTTTCCAGTGGATTTCTTTTTGTTTTGGAAAGGGAGAATTGGGTTGGTCCGCCTTTAAATGTGAACTAAATCAAATTGTCCTCCCATCCCTTCCCCCCCTCTCCTTTCCCCTCTTCCCCCAAATTCACCGCAAGCCCACAATATTTTTATAAAACTGCTGACTAATTCAAGGCGTTTTACAGATTTTTGTCTTTCGCTACGCAACTTATTGTAAAAACAAATTTTAAAGGAAGCTTAAGCGGGGGGCAGCGGGGGGCTTTTTGCATCGCAGCGAGGGGGACGAAGAAGGCCCGCTCCCCCCTGACAGAATTGTTCCAGTGTTGTTTGTCAGTAGGAGAGAGAGAAATGGAGAGGGAAGGGATGTAACAGCGGCTAGACAGACCATTAAATTGGTATTAAACACTTTTCCATGTGAGGGAAGTCTCCTTCTGCCAAAAGCCCGGAGTAGGCAGATCGCTTTCCATTCAAGCACTGCTGAGATGGGGCTAGATAAACTTTGAAAAATTAAAAGGCGACCAGGGGTCAAAGCACAGACTGGAGACCTCGTCTGGCTGGCTTCCTTATAAACTCACAGAGAACTGGCTTGCTCCACTTGCATGACGTCCTCCTGCATAAACATTCAATCTTCCTGACCAGTTTGTTCCAGTGCTTAACGTGGGAGGGGTGGGAGAGAGCGGGGGAATACATAAAACCAACCCAAGCTGTTTTATATCAGTTTTCACCATGCAGAACCCACAAAAGGATTCCTGTACTATATCCAAAAAAAGGGGGGAGGGGGGCAGGAATGGAAAGAGGTTTCGCTGCCAAACTGCATGCATGTTTTCACTTCTTTTGCAGCTCTTTCCAACAGGGGGATTCCTCTGAAATTATGCCCAGGCAAGACAATGCTACTCTGTACAACGGCTTCTATTCCACCCAAAGCAAAGCAAAGCCATAAAATCATAGAACTGCAGAGCTGGAAGGGACCCTGAGAATCATCTACAGTGGTACCTCAGGTTAAGAACTTAATTCGTTCTGGAGGTCTGTTCTCAACCTGAAACTGTTCTTAACCTGAGATACCACTTTAGCTAATGGGGCCTCCCACTGCCACTGCACCACCACAGCGCGATTTCTATTCTTATCCTGAAGCAAAGTTCTTAACCTGAGGTACTATGGCATGCTCTAGTTATCTCCCGCTTGGACTACTGCAATGCGCTCTACGTGGGGCTACCTTTGAAGGTGACCCGGAAACTGCAATTAATCCAGAATGCGGCAGCTAGACTGGTGACTGGGAGTAGCTGCCGGGACCACATAACACTGGTCCTGAGAGATCTTCATTGGCTCCCAGTACGTTTCCGAGCACAATTCAAAGTGTTAGTGCTGACCTTTAAAGCCCTAAACGGCCTTGGTCCTGTATACCTGAAGGAGCGTCTCCACCCCCATTGTTCAGCCCGGACATTGAGATCCAGCGCCGAGGGCCTTCTGGCGGTTCCCTTATTGTGAGAAGTGAGGTTACAGGGAACCAGACAGAGGGCCTTATCGGTAGTGGCACCCACCCTGTGGAACACCCTCCCTTCAGAAGTGAAGGAAATAAGCAGCTGTCCTATCTTTAAAAGATATCTGAAGGCAGCCCTGTTCAGGGAAGTTTTTAATATTTAATGCTGTACTGTTTTTAACATTTGATTGGGAGCCACCCAGAGTGGCTGGGGAAACTCAGCCAGATGGGTGGGGTATAAATAATAATAATAATAATAATAATAATAATTATTATTATTATTATTATTATTATTACTATTACTATTTCTGGGTTAGCGGAGTCTGTAACCTGAAGCGTCTGTAACCTGAGGTACCACTGTAGTCCAACCCGCTACAATGCGGGAATATGCAACTGTCCCTTACGGGGCTCGAACTTGCAATCTTGGTATTACAAGCACCACGGTTTAACTAACTGAGCTACCCAGGCAGACAAGGCTCCTTCTTGCCGGCTAGCACACAAAGCAATAATTGTTAAAAAACCCTCTTGGACCTTCGCCTGCAGGTTCTTCTGGACTTGGGCTTAATATGCAACTACACCACTGAGAAGCCATAACCAAGTTGTGTCGCAGCCCATGCTAGTCCTACTCAGAGTAGACCCATTGACATCAATGGACACAACTAACTTCGGTTTCCCATTGTTGACAGTGGGGTCGGATTTTCCCTGGAAAAGGTAAATTACTATTAATCTGGAGAAGGGGGAAACAGAGGCTGGCATTTTGATACCAACAATGTCATGTGGAGATTGTTAAATAAACTGCTGGGATAGTCCAGTTGGTACAGCACGAGACTCTTAGTCTCAGGTCACGAGTTCGAGTCCCATATTGGGCAAAAGACTACTGCAATGCGCTCTACCTTTGAAGGTGACCCGGAAACTGCAACTAATCCACAATGCGGCAGCAAGACTAGTGACTGGGAGCGGCCGCTGAGACCACATGACACCGGTCCTGAAAGACCTACATTGGCTCCCAGTACGTTTCCGAGCACAATTCAAAGTGTTGGTGCTGACCTTTAAAGCCCTAAATGTCCTCGACCCAGTATACCTGAAGGAGCATCTCCACCCCCATCGTTCTGCCCAGACACTGAGGTCCAGCGCCGAGGGCCTTCTGGTGGTTTCCTCATTGTGAGAAGCAAAGCTACAGGGAACCAGGCAGAGGGCCTTCTCGGTAGTGGTGCCCGCCCTGTGGAACGCCCTCCCTACCTGACATTTAGAAGACATCTGAAGGCAGCCCTGTTTAGGGAAGTTTTTAATGTGTGACATTTTAATGTATTTTTAATCTTTGTTGGAAGCCGCCCAAAGTGGCTGGGGAAGCCCAGCTGGATGGGC
Source organism: Podarcis melisellensis (assembly GCF_964234715.1). Lineage (NCBI taxonomy): Eukaryota > Metazoa > Chordata > Lepidosauria > Squamata > Lacertidae > Podarcis > Podarcis melisellensis. The sequence goes on along the minus strand of NC_138546.1, from coordinate 36,904,423 downwards.
GGGGTACAAATAAATTATTATTATTATTATTATTATTATTATTATTATTATTATTATTATTGCAATAGATGACCCCCAGTGGTCCCTTCCAACTTTACAGTTCTACAATTCTGTCCCACAATAAACTCCCACCTAGATGTACCCTCCTTCTCTGGCTTCATTCTAACTCCTTCACACAGCTGGTGGGGAAGTATTGACTAGCTAGTAGCCACCAGCCATAAGTGCTCAGTGAAGCAACTGTCAGCCCCAATTTAAAGACATGTCTTCCGGCGACCAGCTGTGTGAAAACGTCTAGAGATGCTTGCCTCTTTACTTGAGGTAATTTGCTGAGTTCCTCTTTGAGCCTAAATCCAATATAGAGGGGAGGGAGAGAGAGATTGTTAGAGGCCACATTTCAAACCCTAATTAAAATTAAATATTCAGCACCTGGTGAAATACCTCAGGGCAAGATAAGTAGAGTCTGCCTTCATTTTGCTGCCAAGATTTGAACGTAGGGCTGGATTGTTAGCAGCGAAAGCGGCTGCCTTGGTACAAGGTACAGCTACTGCCAATTTTGTCCCACCCCCCAGAATGTTAGCAGCCTGTGACTGTTTATAGGAACTATACATTATTGTTAAAGCACTCATGCGCGCGCGCACACATGCATGGAATTACCCATGAGAGGCTGCAGGAACATCACCCCTGTTGCTGCCTTTGTGGCAAGTCATCCACAGTGGACTATCTACATCATGGGTAGGCAAACTAAGGCCCAGGGCCCAGATCCGGCCCAATTGCCTTCTAAATCCAGCCCGTGGACGGTCCGGGAATCAGTGTGTTTTTACATGAGTAGAATGTGTCCTTTTATTTAAAAGGCATCTCTGGGTTATTTGTGGGGCATATGAATTCTTTTCTTATTTCCTTCAAAATATAGTCCAGCCCCCCGCAAGGTCTGAGGGGCAGTGGACCGGCCCCCTGCTGAAAAAGTTTGCTGACCCCTGGTCTACATTATATCCTCCCCTTGCTATGTGGGAGTAGAATCTTGCAAAACAAAAGCTCCAAAATGTTGGATATAAGCTACCTTGCATGCCTCCATTCAGGGCAGGATTTAGGTTTGACGAGGCCCTAAGCTACTGAAGGTAATGGGATCCTTTACATGTCCAGCTGTCCTTTGTCAACAACAAATTGTCACTGGGTTTTGAGTTGAATATATTCTATGTGATAATTTATGGACCTAATAGGTATCTAAAGCCATTTGCAGAATGCAGGCACCCTATACAGTGGTAAGGTAAAGGTAAAGGTACCCCTGCCCGTACGGGCCAGTCTTGACAGACTCTGGGGTTGTGCGCCCATCTCACTCAAGAGGCCAGGGGCCAGCGCTGTCCGAAGACACTTCCGGGTCACGTGGCCAGCGTGACATCGCTGCTCTGGCGAGCCAGAGCCGCACACGGAAACGCCGTTTACCTTCCCGCTGGTAAGCGGTCCCTATTTATCTACTTGCACCCGGAGGTGCTTTCGAACTGCTAGGTTGGCAGGCGCTGGGACCGAGCAGCGGGAGCGCACCCCGCCGCAGGGATTCGAACCGCCGACCTTTCGATCGGCAAGTCCTAGGCGCTGAGGCTTTAACCCACAGCGCCACCTGCGTCCCAGCCTATACAGTGGTACCTCGGGTTAAAAACTTAGTTCATTCTGGAGGTCCGTTCTTAACCTGAAACTGTTCTTAACCCGAGGTACCACTTTAGCTAATGGGGCCTCCCGCTGCCGCCATGTCGCCGCCACACAATTTCTGTTCTCATCCTAAAGTAAAGTTCTTAACCCGAGGTACTATTTCTGGGTTAGCGGAGTCTGTAACCTGAAGTGTCTGTAACCTGAAGCATCTGTAACCTGAGGTACCACTGTATATAGAAATGAGCAAACCAGTGATATTTTAGGGAGCAGGCTAGCAGGTGGGGCCCATTATTTACATCATAGGTGCAACACAAAACACTGTTGCTGTATGTGGGTTTTATTTTGTTTCTTCTCTTATATTTTGGAAATGTACATCCAGGTTTTTTTCCCTTTAATTTTTTGGGGGCCCCCAAGAAAGTGGGGCCCTAAGCTATAGCTTGTTTAGCTTATACATAAATCAGGCACTACCTCCATTCAGCAGAAGGCAGGAAGGTTGTGTAAAATTCTTCCTTGGAGGTTTTTAAGCAGGGGCTGGATGGCCACCTGTCATGGATGCTGTAGCTGAGATTCCTGCATTGAGGGGGTTGGACTAGATGATCCTTGAGGTCCCTTCCATCTCTATGATATGCCTGCAGCAGCTGCCCTTTTCATATCTGGCATTTAAAAGAGCCAATTCGTTGACGGAATTCTGGAGCACAGAGAAACTTTTCTTGCTTTAGGGTGTCTGGCTCCATCACAGGGCTCGGACGGAAAGCTAGCAATAAATGAAAGATTTTAAAAATAGAAGCCTAATATTTTAGCCGGGTGGGAGGAGGTGGAATGATGCACCAACCAAGGGCTGCCGTCCAGAGAAGCGACTGAAAACAAGACTTGACAAAGGCAAGATTTAAAAGTTTGTTCTAGGGTAGAAATGGCCCAGAGGAGATCAAGAGACTCTGTAGCGCAGCTCAGGAAGACCAAAGAGGGCAGCAGAGTTCAAAAGGAGAAGGTTGAAAGATTATAGCAGCTTGGCAGCGGTTCAGCCAGGGCCACAATCAAAAGGCCACGCTAAAAATTGGACGATGTATAATGGGAAGGTCAGGAGTCAACGTTTGCTCTGAAGTCCTTTCAGGCAATTCACGATAGAAGAGATGAGCTTCCTGGTGTATTTTGCAAGCATCTGACCTTGAAAAATCCAGCTGTAGACTTGAGCGGCGCATCTCGGTGACAGATGCATCCTGGAAATCCATGTTAGCTCTGAGCTAACTTCTGCCAAGCTGCAGCTCTTCACAGGTTCCTGCTGACCTTGGTTATGAAATCCCCATTCGGATTTCCCTTAGAATTGTGCCAACGGGTAGCACTCGGTTCTCCCAGTAAGACCCCAAGGGGACCTTTCATGAAGGCAGAAAGGAGACTCCAAATGTGGACCTCTAGGCCTCTCTCTCAAAGTGCACCCCTGTTAGCAAAGTCACTTAAATGACACAAATGGGGGGGGGGAGTAATCCTTATAACATTTTACTGAGGAAACTGAACAAAACTGTGTATTATTTGAGGAGCAAGGAACAGGAAGGTTTTGTCTTTTTTAGTTCGGGCCTTGTACATAGCAGGCATACGTTGAACGAAACATACAGAGAGAAAACTCCCTTGGAATGTCTGCAGGGAGGAAGCTATTGCTCCCTGACACCTGCACATATGCCAGGGGTCAAAGGCTTCCTGGTTGGGTGGGACTGCAGCATAAGGTTACCTGATTGCTAGGACTGATGGGAACATCAGCAACATCTGGCCCAAAGTTTCCCAATCCTGCAATATGGGAACACAGTAAGCCCATGATCCACCTAGCTCAGCACTGTTGACACTGACAGGCAAAAACTCTCCAGAGATTCAGACAGGTGTCTCTCACAGCCCTATCTAGATATTGAACCTGGTAACTTATGCAGGCCAGGCATACCCTCTATCACTAACCTACATAGAAACAATATTTCTCTCGGACAATATTTCTTAATTTTTGATGGTAAGGTTGTGTGGCAGGTGTGTATGTGTGTTTCCTTTCTGAGTTGCTTAAATCTTTTGAACTTATGTAATGTAACCTGAAGTAGACTTTCCGCAACCCCTCCTGAACCGAGCTGAACTTCATGTCCTTTCTTAATAAGCATGTTTTCCTTGCTTATTACAGCTTACTGAGTTCCTTTCTAATCTTTCAATTGCAGCTTTGAAAATAAGCATCTCGTGTAACAGTTAATAGCGCTTATAAGAAAATGAAATGGGTGTGTGTGTGTGTGTGTGCAAATTTCTCTACCATAGCTGTGTTGACAAAAATAGCCTTGACTGTTAAGCACTCTCAAATACAGCTTTGGAATAAGAATATTCAAGAAGTGGGTTATCTGAGTTTGTCATTTATAGAAAAGTTGTCACTGCAGTGGTTATACCATAAAAATGTTGGGAAGGACACAGAGGGGGCAGAATGCATTTCATGAAGTGGGGAGGTAGCTTTTTCCAGAAATCCTATCATGTAGGTAAAGGTAAAGGTAAAGGACCCCTGGATGGTTAAGCATGTCCAAAAGCATGTCAAAGTGCAAGTAGATAAATAGGTACCACTCCGGCAGGAAGGTAAACGGCGTTTCTGTGCACTGCTCCGGTTCGCCAGAGGCGGCTTAATCATGCTGGCCACATGACCCAGAGGCTGTATGCCGGCTCCCTCGGCCAATAAAGCGAGATGAGCGCCGCAATCCCAGAGTCGGTCACGACTGGACCTAATGGTCAGGGGTCCCTTCACCCTTTACCTTTAATGGCCCTCCTCAGGTGTCTTTGCCTGGCTGGAATGTGCCCTTGAGCTCTTGATCGCATCTGGGTGGAGCATAGAGAGAGGTGGGTGAAAGTGTATATAAACTAACATACTAGTTTCAACACTCGACTTCACACTCATTGCTGTGCTCACGTGTGCCTCTGACCACCCCTTTCACTGCCCCGTCGGCTCCTTGAAGGCAGTGCCCCATTTGCCCTACTGGGCCAGCTTCCACTGGGACCCAGAACTTTGCCGGCCACATGTATTTCTAGCTGTCAACCGGTGTAACGTGTGAAAATGTTTCATTTGCTTTGCGTTGCTCGCTTTGCTTGATCTTGCTGCATCCCCCTCTCTCCGCAGTGAAGCTGGAACAGCTTCCTCTCTATTTATTCCCTCCCCACAACCAATTTTGAAATTTAAAATCCTGCGCAGCTCCCAGCAAAACACATATTATCAGCCACCTATCACCTCTGTTTCTGGCTTCTCCCGTCTCTCTCTGACCCTCTATGCTTTTTCGAGCTATGATTATTGCTTCCAGGAATGAGCCAGGAGATGAATGTGTTAGCATTGCCAGCACGCTCATTTTCTGCATTAAGTGACAAGTTCCCTGCCACTGGTTTTTAAATGCCTGTAATTAAAGAGGCAGGAGTGCTTGTAATGTCAAAGGTCCAGTGAATGGAAATAGAACAGGGTAGAAACGACAGCCCCGTTAAGGGAGCGGAACGATCCATTTCAGTTAGTTAGATCGATTGCGCCAGCATAATCTGATCAACTCCTATTGATCTCAGTTTTGCGCCCGCCGTGCAAATGTTGCATTTCAGCACCCTGCAAGCCTGAAATGTTTGGAAACCGTTTTCACAGCTTGGGTGGGGAGGGACCACAGCTTAGCAACAGAACAAATACTTTGTCCGCCGAAGGTCCCTGCCGTCTCCAGTTAAAAGCAAATGGGGGGAAGGGAGATAGCTCAGTCGGTAGAGCATGAGACTCTTAATCTCTCTCTCTCTTTTTTTTAAAAAAAGTATTTATTGAAGTTTTAAGGTTACAAAAAGAAAATAGAAGAAACATCAAATTAAACAAAAGCAAAACAACACATCACAATAAAAAAAACAGAAAAATGGAAACAATTAAAAAAAACCAAATCGAACCTTTCCATAACTTGTCTTTCATTTGCTTGTTTCCCTGACCTCCTCACACCTCCCTTTTTTGTATTCTAAGTCAATTATCCATTTCAGCAAATCCTTTCCCTCTCTTCAAATTTTTATCCTGAAAATTTACCTTAATATTAATATAAGTTTACTTTCCCTCCTTTCACCAATTAACAATCTATTTTTCTTAAATCTTTGTTACATTTTTGCTAGAATCACATAAATTCATTCCAACACCATTCTAACATTCATTAATTTTACAATGTTTCTGTAAATAGTCCTTAAATTTCTTCCAATCTTCCTCCACCGACAATTCTCCCTGGTCTCGGATTCTGCCAGTCATCTCCGCCAGTTCCATATAGTCTATCACCTTCATCTGCCCAGAGACTCTTAATCTCAGGGTTCAAGCCCCATGTGGGGTAAAAGATTCCTACACCACAGTGGGTTGGACTAGATGATCTTTGTGGTCCCTTCCAACTCTACAATTATGCGATTCTGTGGTTATAGTTAATGCTAGTCCCACTCAGAGTGGATCCATTGAAATCAATAAAATCGTGGTAGTATCCTTCAATGAGTAGGATACAATCCAGTGTCAGGTGCTCCCCTAGTGGGGCATTTTGTAGTTTCAGCACATTATGCAGAATCTATCCTTTGGGGCCAAGGAACGGGTACACCAGCCAAATCTTAGGAATGTGGACTGGGTCCTAGGACTACTCCCTCACTCTCTATCTTGTTTTGGAAGTAAATCCAGCTACAATTTCAATAGGGCACACTTCTAAGTAAATGGCTTAAGGGGGAGAAAAAAACGACAACCCACTTATAGTCCCAGAATTAAACTTTTGACTAGGAGACAAAGCCTTTAGATCAGGGGTGCCCAAGCTTTTTTCAAAGAGGGCCAGATCTGATGAAGTGAACACGCGTGAGGGCGCCGACCAAAGTTGTTGAACTTTTTTTTTTACAATTTTACCCCAAAGTTGTTGAGCTTTTTAAAGGATTTTACCCCAGGACATATACTGCCATGGGGCTGGATTAAATCGACTGGTGGGCCGGATTAGGCCCCCAAAGCGGACTTTGGACATGCCTGCTTTAGATGATTATAAATCCATCCACTCATACATTTTCTCAACCAGCCAAAAACAATCACTCAAGCTACATACTCTTTAACCACCTTTGAGCAAATAGTTGACCCCATTAACCCACTACGAAAATGAATAATTTCCCAAATACATAAGATACTAGTTCAGTTGGCTTTGTCCCCACTTACGCTTTTAAAGAGGTACACCGATGGCGCAAACACACTGCAAAATTGCATAAAATCAGCCAAAATACCTCTCCTTTATGCTGGCGAGATTGTAAACTTCCTGAATCACTGTACCACACATATGGTGGTAGTGTCCAAAGTTTGTTCCCTTTGCGGAGAAAGGTTTTCAAGACCACAAACCAGATTAGGAAATACCTACTCCAAAATAGCACTCTTATCTTATTTTCTTTTAGATGCTCAAGGAATGCCTATAAAAGTTCTTTTTACCCATTTGCCAGAGTAACAATTGCCAGGTTTTGGAGGACTCTTAAAATAAATCCCATTGAAGCCTGGCTGTCACAGATATGGGACTCTATTCTTACTGTCAGGGTCTGGGCAGAGGAGGAATGGTGACTCAAAGTACATTTAAGCATGCAATTTTACTCACCTATATTCCGAAGTGGGAGGCCTGTACAACATGATTTTTAATTAACATTATAACATGCTGCTCAGGCTGTAATTGACGGTGTCTTAAATCAGCTTCTAGTGATTCTACTTGGAAATCTTGTCCATTGTAGTCTCCTAAGCAATTCTCCCCCTATCAATCTTATGCTTCCAAATCCTAATCCTATTTTACACCTTTCCTGGTGTTTCAAAAACTCCTTCAGCACATTTGTGCAGTTATCACTCATGCACAGAATGAGCAACTGAACATTCCTTAATAGTTTCTGACACTTATCTTCCTCATCAATCCTCATTGTTTATCATCAAACTCCTCACGGTGACAAAGGATGATTCAAGAGCACGGATCTTAAAGTGGAAGCTGGTGTCAGAAACTCTTCCTTGACACTGCCCTGCTGAGGTGTGTGTCAGTAATAGTGCCTTGAAAAAACACTGCTTGGAAAGAAAACCCACAGCATTTTGGGAAGAATGGTTCTGCTTAGCTGCAACAAAACCAGAAATTTGCTCCCTCCCTCTACAGTATGAAATGGTATAGTCCAGCAGGGATGGAGGAGAAATTGGATCCAGTTTGCATTTAAAGGTGATCCTACCCAACTTTCACCTTTTAAAACAATGCAGAAATTGAAACATAGCCAGTCTTCGAAATGTACACTTAACTGAATTTTTCAATGCATTTCTCCAGTCAGGTAATGTGCATAAAAGTACGTAGAGTTAAATCTGCATAAAGATGCATATATTAGTGAAAATAATATACAAACAATGAAATTATATGTGGGGAAATTGTATGGGGGAAATGTGTATGTTAGGCAAAATTGTATACAAGCATGCATATTAGGAAAAATCAGTATTTAAATACTGAAGCATTTTAAAGAGGACTTTTTTTTTAAAGACAGCAAACTGATGTGGAAATGTGTAGAAGTGGAAAACTGAGAAACGGAGAGAAACCAGAACTGACAAATTCACCCATCTCTACATTCCAACAAAAGCTTCGTTCCTATTGCCTCCACCCATAACCCGAACTGGTACACTCAAAGTACAGTAAACCTTTACCTGTCCACTAATGCTTATTGTATAGATTGACCCTCTAGAGTCAAAGAGCTGGTACAGACATAACATCATGTGGTCTCTTAGCCTTGGTCATATTCTCCAATTAATCCAGGCCAGGGATTGTCACAGGTCACACCCAAATGGTCTGTTTATGCAGCAGCCATCCTCATTGTTTGCATTGAGTTTATACAACATCCACTGTTTACTGAGTGTGCATTCTGATTTGTTTCCAGAGAGGTTATGCCCAAAAAAGTGTTTCCCCAGACTTTCTGGTGCATTTCCCACCAGTTTCCTAACTGTAAAATGCCAGAGTTTGGGGCTTGTTTTGGAAGGTGGTTTGTTGCACAAGAACACCAAATCCATTCAAACTGCACAACCTAAATTTCTTGACCTGATGCTGAATCCCAACTGAATATTTCCAAAATGACATATAGAACCGCATCATATTAGGGGAAACTGCTTGCAAAAAAAATGCTTGTATTAAGAGAAATGTGTACTAAAATGCTGGCAAATTTAAAAAATAATAATAATAAAATTGGAAACTGATGTGGAAAGAGGACTGAATTTGAAATCTGAAAGATAAGAAACTGAAATTGATAGATTTGTCCACTGCTACAAATACATGCATGTTATGCACACCTTCCCGTACAAATTTTGCCGTTTTTGTAGGACATGCATTGTTTGGGAATGTGCAAAATTAGATAGGTTCATAAGAAAAAGTGTATGGAACCAAATCTCTCCCTCATCTTTACTTCCTCTTATTTGTTGCTACTCAGTTATTGCAGACTTTCTTTTTCAAAAATAATAATCACAAACTGGAAATAAAGGCAAACTCAGCTTAAGCCTGGATAAAATGAGAAGCTGAAAGAAGCCAGAACAGATAGATTTTTCTCATCTTGCCTCTCTACAGTGCTTGTTCTGTTTCTTTTCCTTCACTGAAGCATCCCTGTGGATGTCTCCTCAAACCTCTGTTTTAAATATCAAACACCAGAGAAGTCACATTAGTGATTCAGCCACTTCAGATGCTGGAGACCTTGAAATCCAATTTAATCCGTTCACAAGTGCTTGAAATCTTCAGTGTAGAGCAGTTCTGTTAAATGGCCGCTTGGCAAATATCTTTTGGAAAGTTGTTATTAATTTAAGCTCATTCCATCACCTTTACAGTGGTACCTCAGGTTACATACGCTTCAGGTTACATACACTTCAGGTTACAGACTCCAGAAAGAGTGCTTCAGGTTAAGAACTTTGCTTCAGGATAAGAACAGAAATTGTGCTCCGGTGGCGTGGCGGCAGCAGGTGGCCCCATTAGCTAGAGTGGTGCTTCAGGTTAAGAACAGTTTCAGGTTAAGAACGGACCTCCGGAACGAATTAAGTACTTAACCCGAAGTACCACTGTACAGTGCCCCCAACCCTCCGCCCGTCCATATGTAATAGTGTCCATTGTCTTAAACATTTCTCCCATCTTGGTTAAGCTTATAATTACTCCTGTCAATTCACAGCGCTGGGTATATGGCTTTAGGGATCTTTCATTCACTCTTATCAGGCACAATGAATGCAGATGGTTCAGATTTCAAGTTCATCCTGCTGGCTCAAGAGGGAATTTGGGGGTGGGGGTGGAATGAGGGAAGAGGACTAGAAGGAAGAGACAGACAGAAGATGCAGATTCCATCCTACAGGAAAACATGATGGCCTTTCAGAGACCTTGACCCAGCAACAAATTGCTTGGGGAAGAGCCAAAGCTCAGTGGTAGAGCATCAACTTTGCATGAAGAAGGACTCGGGTTCAATTCCTGGCATCTGCAAGTAGGCCTGAGAAGGACTTCTGCATTAGACCCAGGAGAGCCACTGCAAGAGTTAGTGTTGTCAGTCGGCATGGGTGAATCTGTCATAATAATAATAATAATAATAATAATAATAATAATAATAATAATAATAATAATTTATTATTTATATCCCGCCCATCTGACTGGGTTTCCCCAGCCACTCTGGGCAGCTTCCAACAGAATATTAAAATATTTAAACAAAGCTTCCCTTAACAGGGCTGCCTTCAGATGTCTTCTAAAAGTCTGGTAGTTGTTTTTCTCTTTGACATCTGGTGGGAGGGTGTTCCACAGGACGGGTGCCACTGCCGAGAAGGCCCTCTGCCTGGTTCCCTGTAACTTGGCTTCTCACAGTTTCAGTCCCCCCCCCATCTTATGATCAGCTCTCAACATTTCCACAACAGATTCCATTAATTTAAAAATTAAAAAAAATAGTCCCCATGAAAATTCATCATTTTGGTGTGCTTTTCTCCTACCACGCACATTGATATGCACATTTATGGAATCATAGAATCTTAGAGTTGGAAGGGACCCCAAGGGGCATCTAGTCCAACCCCCTGCAATGCAGGAATTTCAGCTAAGGAATCCATGACAGACAGACACCCAACCTCTGCTTAAAAACCTCCAAAGAAGGAGAGTCCACCACCTTTCATGGGAGTCTGTTTCGCTGCCGAACTACTCATACTGTCAGAAAGTTTTTTCAAATGTTTAGTCATATTCTCTTCTCTTGTAACAGCCCTTGGTTCAAGTCCTGCCCTCCAGAGCAGGAGAAAACAAGCATGTTCCCTCACAAAGCAGTTTCCTCCAACATAAGGCATTTTTGTCTACAATTCCAATGCATTCATTTTGCGCACACTTAGTAAATGCCCTCTTGCACACACTACTTGTCTGGGGACTCTTGAGAGTCCCATGGACTGCAAGAAGATCAAACCTATCCATTCTGAAGGCAATCAACCCTGAGTGCTCACTGGAAGGACAGATCGTGAAGCTGAGGCTCCAATACTTTGGCCACCTCACGAGAAGAGAAGACTCCCTGGAAAAGACCCTGATGCTGGGAAAGATGGAGGGCACTAAGAGAAGGGGATGGTACAGGACGAGATGGTTGGACAGTGTTCTCAAAACTACCAGCATGAGTTTGACCAAACTGCGGGAGGCAGTGGAAGACAGGAGTGCCTGGTGTGCTCTGGTCCAGGGGGTCACGAAGAGGTGGACACAACTAAACGACTAAACAACAACAACAACACTTTTCTGGGGAAGTGCATTGCAAAATTCGCAGGAGTGTGAATTTCAAAGGATGGCTGAGTTTCAGTTCATGTCCCCTTTCAGAAAGTGTGGATTTAGGTTGCTCGAGTTTAAATGTGAACCAAATTTCATTCTGCCCTACTCCCATCTCCAGCTGTCAACGCTCAGCTAGACGGACCAATGAGCTGACTTGGGAGAAGGTACTTTCCTAGTTCTAACATTTATGCCATTTTTAAGGGTTAAAAGTGCTTCACATGTGAGACCAGGGTTTCCCAAACTTGGGTCCTCCAGCTGTTTTTGGACTACAGCTCCCATCACCCATAACTAGCAGGACCAGTGCTCAGGCATGATGGGAAATGTAGTTCAAAAACAGCCGGAGACCCAAGTTTGGGAAACCCTGTGTTAGACTTGTTCATACTGCTTCCATGAATACATTAAATATATGAAGAAAGGGGGGATTGGGACCCACCATGATTGCACATTTCTGGTCCTGCCTCCTTGATGCAGGCAGTGACTCTGGGATGTCAGAATGGAAAGGAAGTACCTTCTGGCTTCTGCCATCAAGTGGGAAGTGGGCAGGGCTGCCATGCCCACTACAATATATACATATCTGGCCCCCCAAACTGTACTCTAAAATTAAAATAGTATTGCTCCTGACATCAATACTATGCTAGAGTATTATATTCAATACACTTGCAAATATGGGAGCTTCTGAGGGAATCTTTTCCCCAGTATTTAAATCCACACATGATTATCTTTCTTCAAATTGCCAACTATTATGAATGTCCCATTAAACACAGAGGGGGAAGGAAGCTATTGATATGTTTCAATCTCACTTAATCCTTTTCATAGTGCCTTTTGTTGAAATACTCCGAACGGACTTGTCTTCACTTCACTGCGGGAATCAGGTCAGTGGACTAAATGGAAACACATGGATGTGACCCAGCCGGACTGATCTGATGTTCTTCTGTTCTTATGACCCACGATGGTGCAGAGAAGCCACCTAGTTGCATTGGAGCATCTAGTTCCACTTTCTGGTGTGTCTGTCCACCAGATCAGACAGAGTCGTGACCCAATCCTTCAGAAGAACCCTTTCAATATTTGGTTTTGCAGGTACCCTGAGCGTTCCTGGAAAATTACTTTTCAAGCTATTGATGGCTACTTGCCATGATGACTACACTCTGCACCCACAGTCAAAGGAGGTGTGTTTCTGGAAAATGGAGGAGGCGAGAGTGCTGTTGGGTTCAGGTCCTGTTTATGGGCTTCCCATGGGCATCTGATTGGCCACTGTGAGAGCAGGATGCTGGACTAGATGGGCCACTGGCCAGATGCAGCAAAGCTGTTCTGATGTTCTTTTGAATAACAGTGAGAGAGGAGCTGCTCTCTTTCTGCCCCATCTATGGGCTTCCTGGAAGAATCTGACTGGCCACTGTGAGACATAGCTGTCAACTTACAGATTTGAAAATAAGGGACTAGCAGCCTCGAAAATAAGGGACTAGCAGCCTCGAAAATAAGGGATCAGCAGCCAAAATAAGGGATTTTAGTCAACCAGCAGCCAAACGGAGCCTCAAGTGGTGGTTCCCATAGTGCAGCAACCCGGCAAAGGAGATGCAGCAAGGAAAACCACCGTCACCTCTCCGCTGGGAAGCGCTGAGCAAAGGCGAGTCCCCAGGCAACGCAGCCTATTTGATCGGCACTAGGCATGCAAGCTCCACCCCCTCAGTCATTCTTAGACTCCTTATTGGGTGAGCAACACAGCCAAGCAACACAGTTGGAGCCTCCTTCCTCCCTGGCCGGCAGGGAAGGAGGGAGAGGAGCTGCTTCCTTTGAAACCCGGGAAATTTAAGGGACATCATCAATAAGGGACAACAGCGGGGCATGGTGCTGGGATAAGGGACTGTCCCGCCAAATAAGGAACGCTTGACAGCTATGCTGTGAGAACAAGTTGCTGGATTAGATGGACCATTGGCTGGATCCAGCAGAGCTTTTCTGATGTTCTTATGTAAAGATAAGCAGTTCTGCTCTCCTGGCACTTAGCCCCTTTTCTCCCTTCCCATCCCCCCCGTTTTCATTTTCTTTATATTGTAAAATGAGTAAGAGGAGCCATAGTTTTCCAGATGCTGGTTGGGCTTCCCTAAGGAGGCATGTGAAGTGCTTTGAGACCATGCACATTCCACTTTGACCCCATCCAGGTTAATTCTTGTGTTTTGCCCTGATTAAGCTAGGAGTTAAGCTACCAACCTGCTCTCTTAATCCCCTTGCGGTAAGTCTAATGCAGTCACCCGCAAGGTCATTCTGCGTCTCTGCTTGTTGTGTTGATTGACACCCCACACACCTCAAGCCCCCTTTCCCTCTCTGATTTAGAAAAAAAGAGAGCACAAAACCTGTGCAGTCTGATGACTCAATCTTTCCTTGTCTAGCTGGAAATCGTCACGTTTAATGAATAGCTCATTTGAGGATATTGGATCCAGCTGCATATGTTCCTCCTATGTTCGCTTTTCTTCAGTCCGGTGCCTTGAGGATGTGCAGGTCATGCTCAAGCACACCCGCTCCGTCTTCCAAATGGAAAGAGTTAGGGTCAGCCCAAGAATTCTTTTCATGTGGATATCAACTTACTCAGGCTTTCAGAGGCCCAACAGAAACCCAGTTGGGAGTCAATTGTGGATTACCCAGCACTTAACATGACTTTCCCAGCAATCTATTGGATTTAAATTGGGTGGAGGGTTAGCAACAGTAATGGTGAGGAATCCCAATTTCCCCTTATCCATAATTTATACTAGCAGGATGTTTATTATTGCTGTGATATACAAGATGGCATTTGTGGGATGTTTGGGGCCTTGGTGGGTGGCAGGGTCTGGGTTGGAGCAGAAAATGAGTTAGGACAGGTGGTGAGCAGGAAATAAATTAGGACAGAACCAGCAAAAGTTAAAAACCATTGCGTCTCCCGGTTGCTCATAGAAGCATATAGTAGGGCTCTTACTGTAGCCTCATCAATTCACACTGTTGATCAAAACACATTTATTCAAACAATATATTGCTCTCGCATGCAACTATTTACCCTTAATGGGTTAGAATCTGACCCTGTGATGCAGTTATTAGAGACTGCAGTCTTAAATACACATACCTGGGAGTAAGTTCCATTGAATCCTGTTGGTTATAGCCAATGTTGGTCCTATTCAGAGTAGATCCATTATGACTCACTTGTGTCCATTAATTCCAATGGGATTGCTCTGAGGAGAACTTAGTTAGCTAGCACCCATGGAGCTTATTTCTCAGTAGGCATGTATAGAAGTGTTGTGGGACTATCAAATGTGGTCCTACATCAGAGTCACAGAGTGAGCTGTTCAGTAAATTACACAGCTCAAAGTTGGAGTTACCTCTTTATTAGCAAAAAACACTATCTTCACAGACTTGGCTGAGTTTCAGGCCTAATGAGCACAGCAGCTCATTTCCTGTAGTCTCAATTGCTGAGACTAAAGGTCTTCACCTCCCCAAGCCATTTATGTCTCCTCCTCTCCAGGGCTTTTTCTGAGCAATCAGAGATTGCGTCTGTGTAGAGTCTGCCATTGCTCTGCCCATTTCATACCTCTCCTGATTCTGGAAGTCTATTAAGAACAATATAGTACAACAAATCGATACAGATGCTGATCTGGAAAGCTAGTGGAAGTAATTCCATTCCGACTTTATTGTGCTACACAAACACAGACCCTCCATATGTCCCTCTTTTCCAGGGACGTCCCTGATTTAGAGAAGCCATCCTGGTTTCTGATTTGATTCTGGAATGTCCCGCTTTTCCTTAAAGGTAAAGGTAAAAGGACCACTGACCGTTAGATCCACTTGTGACCGACTCTGGGGTTGCGGCGCTCATCTCGATTTATTGGCTGAGGGAGCTGGTGTACAGCTTCCAGGTGATGTGGCCACTTCTGGTGAAAACAGAGCAGCGCACAGAAACGCCGTTTACCTTCCCGCCAAAGCGGTATCTATTTATCTACTTGCACTTTGACGTGCTTTCGAACTGCTAGGTTGGCAGGAGCAGGGACCGAGCAACGGGAGCTCACCCCGTCGCGGGGATTCGAACCGCCGACCTTCTGATTGGCAAGTCCTAGGCTCTGTGGTTTAACCCACAGCACCACCTGCGTCTCTCTCGCTTTTCCTTAGGATGTCTCTATTTTCATTGGAGAAATGTTGGAGGGTATGGAGTTATCCGACCCCTGAGCTGTCTAAAGGCAATCCTATATAGGAAAGTTAAAAAAAAAATGTTTTATTATGTTTTTATATGTGTTGGAAGCTGTGCAGAGTGGTTGGGGAAACCCAGTAAGATGTGTGTGGGTATAAATAGTAAAATTTATCATTATGGAATGGAATGTTCCTATTCTCATTGGAGAATTGTTGGAGGGTATGCAAACAGACAAACACCCACACAGCAGAAGCTTACCAATTTATGAAGAACATAAGAAGAGTCTGCTGGATCAGGCCAGCAACCCATTTCTACGGTGGCCAACAAGATGCTCGTGGGAAACCAGTGAGTAGCACCTGAGCTCAACAGCACTCTCCCTGCCTGTGAACCTCAGTGACTGAGATTCAGAGCCCTACTGCCTATGGCAGATGTGGTAGAACATCACAGTCATGGTTAGTAGCCATTGTTCTCAGGCAGCTAAGAGAAAAAACATACAGTGGTACCTTGGGTTAAGAACTTACTTAAGATGGAAGACTGAAGAAACCCCAACTAAAGACTCATGGCAAGAAAAATTGATGGACTATGCAGAACTGGCAAAACTGACATATAAGCTACGGGACAAGGATAACTGTGACTTTATAAAGATGAATGGGAACCGTTTACAAAGTATTTGAAGAGGCAACAAAGTGAACTGGACTCCTTGGCTGGCTTTGAATAAACACTCACAAACTTTTTATTGATAATAGTCAGCTAAATAGTTTGAGGATCTATACAACTTTGTGACATGCAGAAAACAGCATTCTCAGAAAAATCAAAGACTGGAACTGAGGGAAGCCGGGGGGTGGGGGTGGGTGGGTTTTGTGTGGGAGGGTGGGGGTAGGGAGGAAAAATGGGGGGGAATAAGGATGATATGTTTCTTGATAATATGTTTTGTTTTAATTTTGAATATTTTTTTTAAAAAAGAACTTAATTAGTTCTGGAGGTCCGTTCTTAACCTGAAATTGTTCTTAACCTGAGGTACCACTTTAGCTAATGAGGCTTCCTCCTCCTGCTGCTGCACCGCTGCCACACAATTTCTGTTCTCATCCTGAAGCAAAGTTCTTAACCCAAGGTACTATTTCTGGGTTAGCAGAGTCTGTATCCTGAAGTGTTTGTAACTCGAGGTACCACTGTAGTGTAGTGGGGTTTTTTTTAATCACATAAAACATTGCTATTCCCATTGTTCTGAAATGCCATAGGAAGAGGAGAGGGTGGGAGGTAATGAGGGATTTTAGAAAGTCAGGGGGAGGGGGGAATAAAGAGGAAATGAACAGGAAGGAAGGAACTCTGGTGGAATGGAAGAATGGGAGCAGCAACAATTGCTTGTACGTACTGATGCTTGTTCTTCGCCACACCATTCCCAAACCAGCATGGATATCTTCGGAAGGACTTACTTTCTGCATGCTTTTTGTATGCTTGTTAACCCCGTGAAGATCTTCTGCAATGAAGAAGAAGAAGAAGAAGAAGAAGAAGAAGAAGAAGAAGAAGAAGAGGAGGAGGAGGAGTTTGGCTTTGATATCCTGCCTTTCACTCCCTTTAAGGAGTCTCAAAGTGGCTAACATTCTCCTTTCCCTTCCTCCCCCACAACAAACACTCTGTGGGGTGAGTGGGGCTGAGAGACTTCAAAGAAGTGCGACTGGCCCAAGGTCACCCTGTAGCTGCATGTGGAGGAGCGGAGACGCGAACCCGGCTCCCCAGATTATGAGACTACCGCTCTTAACCACTCCACCACACTGGCTCTCAATTAAGACTTCTGTTTCAGTGTATCTGAAGAAGTGTGCATGCACAAGAAAGCTCATACCAATAACAAAATTAGTTGGTCTCTAAGGTGCTACTGGAAGGAATTTTTTGTTGTTGTTAAGAAAAATCCGTTTTTGATATGTGGGTTGTGTTTTATGCTGCTCGTTGGACCTACGTTTTCATTTTGTTTATGGAGAGTATTTACTGGGGGGAAATGATAAGGAAGTGCACAAAAAGAATACTTTAATCAACATGGAACCTTATTTCCATGAAAGAAGAACAAATGCATTTACAGGGAAGGGAAGAACTCTTATAGGTTTAGTTTAAAGGTGGGAGAGACTGGGGAAAGCAGCTTTCCTGTGGGAGAATAAAAGAGATGTCATTTGACAGTGGTACCTCCGGTTAAGTACTTAATTCATTCCAGAGGTCCATTCTTAACCTGAAACTGTTCTTAACCTGAAGCACCACTTTAGCTTTAGCCTCCTGCTGCTACCACACCACCAGAGTACGATTTCTGTTCTCATTCTGAAGCAAAGTTCTTAACCCGAGGTAGTATTTCTGGGTTAGCGGAGTCTGTAACCTGAAGCGTATGTAACCTGAAGCATATGTAACCTGAAGTGGGTGTAACCCGAGGTATCACTGTGTATTATGGCACTCAGTATACTAGTATCTGGGACGTGGGTGGTGCTGTGGGTTAAACCACAGAGCCTAGGACTTGCCGATCAGAAGGTCAGCAGTTCAAATCCCCGCGACAGGGCGAGCTCCCGTTGCTCGGTCCCTGCTCCTGCCAACCAAGCAGTGCGAAAGCACGCCAAAGTGCAAGTAGATAAATAGGTACCACTCTGGCGGGAAGGTAAACGGTGTTTCCGTGCGCTGCTCTGGTTTGCCAGAAGCGGCTTAGTCATGCTGGCCACATGACCCGGAAGCTGTATGCTGGCTCCCTCGGCCAATAAAGCGAGATGAGCACCACATCCCCAGAGTCGGTCATGACTGGACCTAATGGTCAGGGGTCCCTTTACCTTTACTAGTGGAGGGGAAAGTGTGGAAATTGTTCGTTCTCTGTTGATGTAACGAAACATCCTGGTTTTGCCAGTTGATCAAGTGCTGGTGATGCTCTGGCTGGTCTTTGTCAGAGAAGATACTCAAAAGGACTGCTGGTAACTGGGTGGCATTTTATGTCTCTCTGCCCACTGCTGTGTCTTGTATTGGTTCCTGCAGGGTGGGGCACCTCAGACCCTCAGGCCAAATGCAGCCCCACAAAGGCCTTTCTCCCTGACTGTCAGGGAACTGCTATCGGAGCTAGAGGCGGAGGGAAGGCTCCAGAGGGATGCCGGAGAGGGTCCCAGTAGGGAGAGACGCAGCCCATCTGCTGGGGAAGGAAATCAGCGTAACACCAGTGGAGAAGGGGGGCAGATGGGGGAATCGGAGAGGAGGCTCCAGGACTCTTCACCGGAGACCAGCGGGGAGAGCACGGGTACTCCGCTGCCCACACCCTCCCTGCGCAGAAGACTTCCGTGCAGGGAGAGTAGGAGGAGACTTGGCGTCAAAGAACTTCTTTGCTGGAAGAAGTTCAAGAAACGCCCACTGCCGGATTCTGCCAGCGACTGAGACAGCCACGAAGTGAAAGGCTGTCCAGACAGAAAGGGTTCAACCAGGTAACCTAGCCAGGAGTGGCGGCAACTTACGCACGAGTAACCCCTAGAACCATTACACTGACCCTCCAATGCTTCCCCAAACCACATCCCTCACTCGCCCTGCTCTGCACCTCAGACGTTTCTGCATGACTGGAATGAGTCCCTGATCATGCCTGGCTGGGGGACAGAGAGTGGAGTGTGAGTGTTCCAACTGCAGAAAAGTAAAATTTGCATCTGTTGCTCCTCCCACTCTTGTTCCTGGATCCGCCCACTGCTTTCACGCATCCATTTGTATACTTCTTTCGTGTTGCCTTTATCTGAACTGAAAAAGCGTTAGAGGCTGTGACCTTTCGTTGCTCCATCCCTTTGATCATGAGTTGAACATCAGTGTTGGACTTGAACCCAGAACTCCCCCGTTTAATTCCCTGCTCAGCTTTGGGAATGGACTTGGGAAAGTCATCCCATGCCCTCTCTCACACATCAGCTATTTAAAAGAAAAAGGAAAAAGGAAAAGATTTGGCGACTAGATTTGGGTTGCTCGTCTCATCGCATGAAGAGAAAATAAATAGAAAGTGGGGAGAGACATTGCTCTGCAAAATAAGCATTCTGTCGCACTGCCTAAATCTGGGTTTGAAAAATAAACTCCCGCCCCCAGCCTGCAACCTGCTTACAAGCTGTTGCTGACAGGTGCCAGCTAAAAGATTTAATAAAGAGATGATTACTTCATATACAGCTTGAGCCAGCCTCTTGCAAACACAGGCATGCTTTCCTGCTGAGATCAGAATGACTATTGTGAGCAACTGAGGCAGGAGGCAGCAGCAAAACCGTCCATGGTTGTTGTGCTGGGCTGGGGTCCATGGTTGTAATCGCTGCTGAGTGTCTGCTCAGCGGCTTCCTTCCAACCCCCTTCATACTGATTCAATTGCTTTAGCGAACCTTGGCTAGATCTGCAAAGGACCATATTTTTATACCTACTAAATTGCAAACATCTTGCACGGGGAAGGAGGGAAAAATCTGTCGTCCCTTTCTGTTGCAGCACATTTTCATGTATTTGTTTGTATGTTCATTGGGGGTGGGGGCTTTAGGCATAATTGGCAGTCAAACAGCCCCTTCATTTTTAATTTCCATCTTTGCAAGTATGTAAATAGCTTGCTTTTTTGTTGTTCTTAATTCCCTTCCAGGATGGATTGTTTTAAAAAAGAATCTGGACAATAAAACCGTACTTTATTTAGATCACGGGTTTGTTTCTTATTATGTCCCATTTGGTGGCTGGACGATGCATATCCTGTGGTTTGCCCCTTGGAGCCCAACTTCATTGCTTATTATGTTTATATCTCATATTTCCTTTGAGGAGCTCATGGTTCTCTGACTTTTGACCCTCACAACTATTCCACGACGGCAGCCTTTTCAACAACATCTGGGGACCCACAGGTTGAGAACCGCTGGCTTAGAGGGAAGGAGGGTGACTCGGTCTAAGATCACCTAGTGAGCTTCTTCACTGAGTGGCGATTAGAACCTGGGTCTTCTCCTGCCAAATCCAGTGCTATAACTGGTATTCAGAAGTATAACTCCCTCCAACAGTGGAGCCTGACCTTAACTATCATGACTAGTAGCCAATAATCTTCTCCACGAATTTGTCCAGTCTTATTTTAAAGCCATCCCAGTAGGTGGTCACCAGTCCCTCCTGGGGGAGCAAACTCCATAGTTTCACTATGAGCTGCATGAAGAAGTCCTCTCTTTTGTCTACAGGGTTACATACGCTTCAGGTTACATACACTTCAGGTAACCCAGAAATATTACCTCAGGTTAAGAACTTTGCTTCAGGATGAGAACAGAAATTGTGCTCCGGCGGCACGGCAGCAGCGGGAGGCCCCATTAGCTAAAGTGGTGCTTCAGGTTAAGAACAGTTTCAGGTTAAGAACGGACCTCCGGAACGAATTAAGTACTTAACCCGAGGTACCACTGTATTCTGAATCTTCCAACATTCAGCTCTGGAGGAAGTGTAGCCTGAGAACCAGGGAGACAACCCTGAAGGACAAGATTTGATCCTTGTGACTAAGGTTCTCCACCCCTGTGTGGCATCACAACCATAGCCCCATAGCTGTGGTTACCATCAGACCTCCCAGGTAGAATCTTCAGGATCTGATGGTAATTATCCTGAGCCGCAAGTGATCATTTGGCATGTGAGCATCGCTCTTGGGAATGCTGTGGGTTTGCCCTGGGAGTATTGCCAAGGTTTCTTCCTGTGGTGATTAGGTGTCTCTTGGCTAATGCTGTTAATGACATGGAGTCGGCATTCCTGAGAACTCTGAAGCAAGCATGATGGTGTAGCCGGTTGCTTGGCACACATTCTTCTGTGTGCCGGCATTCTCAGTGATAATTAATTGCACCATATTCGTTGTGACTGGAGGGGAGAGGGAGCATTTGGATCTTCCATCTTGGCTTCCGTGGGCCTGCCCTCTATTGAGCATTTATGTAGTGCTTTTGAGCAGACATGGGTAGATTTCAGGCTTGCACAGGATTTCCTTTGTTTTTCTACCACCTTCATCCAGATTCAAAATGGTGGCATGGGAAGCAGAGACTTATTAAAAGGTATGGTAAAGGACCCCTGGACAGTTAAGTCCAGTCAAAGGTGACTATGGGGCTCCTCATCTTGCTTTCAGGCCCGAGGGAGGCAGCATTTGTCCACAGACAGCTTTCCGGGTCCTGTGGACTAAACTGCTTCTTGCGCAACAGAACACCGTGACGTAAGCCAGGGTGCATGGAAACGTCATTTACCTTCCCGCCTCAGTGGTACCTATTTATCTACTTGCACTGGCGTGCTTTCAAACTGCTAGGTTGGCAGGAGCTGGGACAGAGCAACAGGAGCTCACCTCATAGAACCCCCAGAAAACCCCTTACATCTCATGGAACCCCAGAAAACATCAACACTGATAGTATTTTCTAGTAGTTTCTTTTCATCTTCTTCTGAAACTCATCTTTTTCACTTCTCAGAAAGATGCTTAACCTTTCATTATTGTATGGTACACAGGTAAGTGTGAGTTCAGTGTGTTAACATTTGGCTGTATGAATCTTGGGAAAAGTAGTTTATCCCTCATGTAGCTACAATCCCCAGCACCCTTCACAAACTACTGTTCCCAAGACTCATCTAGAGAGCTCATGTTCTTTACATGTATAATGTACTCAGCCCATATTGGATGGTTTGTAGCTGGTTCTTGGTGGTAATGGGGAAGCTTATTTTTAATGACCTGCTATGTGAATAGCTATGAATGTTGTTTTGGGGGCTAAGCCAGGTGGGTCTTTATTATCCCCCCCCCCTTTTTAATGAAGGCTCTTCATCTTTTCCACAGGAATGCTGGCAAATGATTGGCTGTCCATTAAATATCAAAGCAGGTGTCTGCCTACCGCCCACTCCCCTCAGGGAAGAAAAGTTCTTGGAATTTTGGCCAAAGCCTTAGTTGGGGTTGCTGCCTTTTGAGGGGAAGGGTGAAGGGAAATAAAAACTCCATGTAGATTCCAGTTGCTAGAAACTGTACTTCCATCTTGTGCTCGGATCCTGTTTTCAGTGTTTCCTCAGGCATCTGTGTGGCCAATGTAGAAACAGGACCAGGTGGGCCACCAGCCTGATCTAACAGGTTCTTCTAATGTTCCTAATCCTTTGTCACTGACATGTATTAAACAGCTACTTTTGTCCAATGCATAAAGCACCCTTAACAAACTACAATTCTCAGGATTATTTAGGGGAAGCCATAACTATTTATGGCATGATACTGCTTTAACTACATACCCTCTGACATTTCTCTGATGAAAATAGGGACGTCCTATTCAACAACAACAATTTTATTTCTACCCCACCCAACTGACTGGGTTGACCCAGCCACTCTGAGTGGCTTCTAACATCTATAAAAACCTAATAAAACATTAAACAACTTCCCTATGCAGATGTCTTCTAAAAGTTGTGTTGTTACATATCTTCTTGGTTCAGGAGTCACCTAACACCATACTCTCCAACATTTCTCTGATGAAAATAGGGACATCCTAAGGAAAAGCGGGGCATTCGGGGGTCAAATCAGGAAATGGGACAGCTTCTCTAAATCCGGGATTGTCCCTGGAAAGTAGGGACACTTGCAGGGTCTATAAATGTATCGTGAAGATGGAGCCATACTCAAGAAGACCTACCGAAATGTATGGCTGTGACTAACTTAGCTCAATTTTAGTTGAGCCTACTCTGAGTAGGATGCTCTTAGCTGGATACAGCCCACTATCTGATACTTTGTCTTACAGGGATCACATATACCCATTTTTAATACATTTTTACCCTTGGGGATAATTATGATCCGATCCCCAATTACAACAGAATGCGGTTGTATTCCTGATGTGTATCTTTATCAAACACCGCTTAGAGCATTTGTTTTCTTCCATCTAGAAACGTTAATCCATTCTCAGCCTCCAACAACACAATTAGTCGAAAGGATTAATGGAAATATTACATCATAATGATAGTCATAATAAATATGGCTGGTACACTGAAAACACAATGACCCTTGACGTATATAAGCTCTGATGGGACTTATTACTGTTTACACAAACGTAAAACGCCATTCAGGGTTTATAGCCATGTGGCTTGCGACAAATTACTCTTTTATTTACGCCACAGCACTGTCACACAAATTGTGAGCAGTGGCGGGGCTTCATGCTCCTGCACTGGGGGGGGGCGGAGAGCAGGTGAGGGCGTGTTTGGCGTGACCCCGGGGGTGTGGCACGCTGCCCGCAGGGGCATGGCACACATCCCGGGGGTGTGACGCGCATCCTGGGGGTGTGGCGCGCCACCTGTGCAGGCGGGGGGGCAGTCGCGATGACACCCTACCGGGATTGCGCTGCCGGGGGCGATGCGTTCCCCCTGCCCCCTCTTCCTCTGCCAGTGATTGTGAGCAGAACAGTGCTTTGATCATGCCTGGCTTATTTCCTAATGCCACCCATTTTTTTTATGAAAGCAAGGAAGATTTTGAAATGCTAAACCTGGCATATATGTTTGAGTTCTGTGTTTCCTCCTACCTTTTAGACTATGACCTGACTGGACCAGCTCAGAACGGTTTGTCTGAACTACAATTCTAGCTGATGTCAGATTGCCTTATCAAGGAGACCATGAGCTAATTCCAAGTCAGTAATGGAAGCTGGCATTACAAAGTGGTGTGGATCTAAGAGTCAAGCTACATGTGATGTTAAATGTGTGCATGAGGCCTCATGGTAGCGCTGTGGTCTAAACCGCTGAGCCTCTTGGGCTTGCTGATCAGAAGGTCAGCGGTTCGAATCCCCACGACAGTGTGAGCTTCCGTTGCTCTGTCCCAGCTCCTGCCAACCTAGCAGTTCAAAAGCACGCCAGTGCAAGGAGATAAATAGGTAGCGCTGTGGCGGGAAGTTAAATGGTGTTTCCATGCGCTCTGGTTTCTGTCACAGTATTCCACTGCGCCAGAAGCAGTTTAGTCCTGCTGGCCACATGTCCTGGAAAGCTGTCTGTGGACAAACACTGGCTCCTTCGGCCTGAAAACGAGATGAGGGCTGCAACCCCATAGTCGCCTTTGATGGGATTTAACTGTCCTGGGGTCCTTTACCTGTACCTTTTTAGCTACACTTAAAGCAGTTTCATGCTTCTCCTGGTTCTGAGAGACCAAGGAGGAAAGGGAGCTGGGTCACAACAGGAAGGGGAGACACCCGTGCCACTTCTCAAACCTGATCCATCACTGTCTCTTCGCCTCCCTCCTCTTCTGCTTCTGCCTCGGTGCCTGGACTGCTCTCTAACACAGATTCACCCCGCTCACTAAGCCCTGTTACCTCTTCAGCTTCCAACACCTTCTCTTCCCAGTCTTCCCCCTCTCCTCTCTCTGACTACTCATTGTTGTCCCACCACCACTCCTTGGGCTCTGAGCCTTCTTCCTTTGGTGGTTACCCAGCTGGTTCCTCTCACCATTCCTCATCATCCAACCAGTGCCTGGCACATGGAGCAAGCCCTAGCGGTAAGTTGCTGCTCCTGTTAACTTGTTCTTCACAGATATATGCTACTATCGAACCTTTCCTGACTCCTCACACACAGAGAGTACCCTTCCCACAGGATACAGTACCTTTGGCCCAATGGCCAGGGATGATGGTAGCTGTGATACAGGAACATCTGGGTGTCCAAAGACTCTCCACATCTGGTCTAAGGGTTCCAATATTCCCATGTGTTTTAATGTAGAGGCAGCTAAGTTGAATATCAGCAGTGGGAGGGGTAACATAATTGACCAGTGTTTATTATACTACAACCAGCTAGCATTGCTCCTTTAGCAGATAAGTCGGTATCAATAGATCTGCAATAGACCAGGCATTGTACTTAGTAAACAGATGCAGCTGGGCGGTTTGAGAGCACAGCATTAAGGGAACTGCGGAGATCTCTTCATAGGCGCTGGGGCTTATAATTCAAAAAATTCTAAATGCAGAAGACGGTAATAAAATTGAACATGAGTGGTTCCCTTCATTAGCATTAACGTCACATGCCCTTGATTTGAACTGCCTCATTGGTATGCACATTCAAAGACACAACCGCTGCTAACTATTCCTTCATAGACAATCTTAATAATGTTGCAATATTTCAGTTTTATTCTCATAAAAATTAGAAGCATCTTTTGAAGGGGGGAAATTAAAGCCATAAAACTTCTCCATGCTTCCTAGGAAACATTCTAATGTCCTCCATCAAAAACCTTTAATGTAAAAAAATAAAATAAAAATCAATCAATTGTATCCCCATCAACAATTTTAAAAAAAATAAAAATAAAAATAATGACTCACATATATATTTGTCCTATAAACTTTCTTATTCATTGTCTGTATGCAGGAAACAGAGTGCATTGGCAGAATGGACTGCTGGTAGGAAATCCTGTCTTTGAATGCTCATGTAGAAGAACTCCCTGCCAGTAGAAATCTCGGATATCAGGGACAAAGACTGTAACCCAGTTCTCTTTCTCCTGTGCTAGATTTCTACTTAGACATAGATGTATCTTCCCCCTTCTCTATCAACATCCTGATGTGCCACAATTGTCCCTCCACCAGAATTACACCATCTCATCCACTACTGCTAGAAGACATAGCCTCAGAAATCTAGCTTTCCATATATGCTACATTTCTGGCCAGTAGTGTAGTGGCAAATTCAGAAGATCAGTGTCCCTTTGTAATAATCACAGTCACTCCCCCTCATAGCCATGCCCCTTTTGAAGATTATAAAATAATCTTATACAACAACAACAACAATAATTAGATATTCATTTCAGTGATCAAGGCAGATCTTCATGTGTTGCTTTCATATAGCTCTACTATTTTCTGTGCACACGCATGGGCAAATTGATTGGAAGTGCTCCAATATCTTCTTTTGGAGTGATTTAAGTTGTGTTTTCCGGTGTGACAACCAGGTGAGTGTCCAGTTAATCACAGTTCAGACATACAGAACTTGATGACTCTGAAGGATTCCCGAGCCAAGGAAATGATGTCATTCAATCTCATTTTTAAAAGACTCTCCGAGGACTCAGCTAGACTGGTAAAGGAAAAGCAATTTATATGCGTTATATGTGCGATATAACATTGTGCCACCAGATGGTGTCGTGGAGTCCCATTTTTCTCTACCCATTTTCCCTGTTTAAATTTACAACACTTTAAACTGAAACGTGGACGCGGGTGGCGCTGTGGGTTAAACCACAGAGCCTAGGACTTGCTGATCAGAAGGTTGGCGGTTTGAATCCCCGCGACCTGTCAATCACAACCAGCTATCCTGCTCACTTTCCCTGCTCTCTGACCAAGGCTGTTTTCCATACAGTAAATTTGGTTTCATGTTTTGCCAAAGGGAAAGTCTGCTTTTTCCTCTGTTTTGCAGCAACCATGTAAACACAGCTGAACCAAACCTTTTGGAGAGACTTGATTGGGTGAGTCTTGTAAAGATCTCACCTTGCATTGGCCAAACACAAATACACACCGACTTGGGGTTCATGTGAATTCACTGCACACCCCGAATAATGGAAATCATGTGTCCTTTGCATGCCTGAGTGTATTCCAAAAAGTATGCTGTTGAGTTGCTTTGCCTCGTCTTATCTCATGGTTTTCCCTTGCGTTGTTTCATCAAAAGTGATGCACGTGTTCTGTTTATCATAAATAAACACACAGCTTCCTTGAAAGCACTTTTCTCTTTTTGCAAAGAGCTGCTGCCTTGCTACCTCCAGTAACTTGCCACCATGCAGCTTAAAGGAGGCTGTGCCATGTGTCAATTTTTACGCATGTGAGTTTCCTCTCCCTTTGTCTCCTTGCAGGAGACCGTAGTGATGGGGGTTCTGCCTCATTTTTCATGCTAGCTTTGCACTTCCATTTTCGCCAGTAATGAAGGTGACTGCCAGAATCTGGAGGACACCAGACGCAAAAATTCAGCTGGCAGGTAGTCTTGGCCTCTTTTAAGCAACGCAATCTCAGGTTAAGAAGATGGTAATTAGAAAGGCGGGTGGGGAATGAAATCGTCTCCATTTTTTGTGCCTCTTACATTTTCTATGCTTTCATGTTCAGTTCAGTGATCTTGATTCACTAAACAGGCTGTAGCCCAGTGGTAGAGCAACTGCTTTGCATGCAGAAGGTGAGAGCAGAGACCCCTTCCTGCCTGAAACCTGCAAGAGCCACTCGCATCCAGTGCACATATGGCTAGACTGAGACCTTTAGAGACCCTAAGTGCTGAAAAGTTTATGGTGCTCACCATAACAAAAATAATGCTAAACCCAAAACTGAATGTTATTCTTCAAATTTTTATTTTTCAGTCTATGTTAGCGAATTGTAAGTAAACCTAACAAAGTCCTGATTTTCCCCATCACAATCACTTTGATGATTTTAAATACAGTGGTACTTCTAGTTGCGTTCACCTCCGGTTACATATTCTTCGGGATATGTACGCAACAAACCCAGAAGTATTTTTCCGGGTATCGCCATGCGCGCATGCACAGAAGCGCAAAACCACACTGTGCACATGCGAAGTAGCAGCACCTCCAGTTGCGAATTCCTCGGGATGTGACTGGAGCTCTGGAACGGATCCTGTTTGCAACCAGAGGTACCACTGTATGTGTGTATACACACACACACACAATGTCTAATTTTTTATTTTTAAATTCTCATTTTTGTGTGTGCACTCCTGACTTGCTGCTGCCCTCAGCACAGGCTTGGTCTGCCTATTGCTTAAGACTGTACTGAGCTAGGTGGACCAATGGTCTGACTTCAGAAAAGGCAGCTTTCTGTGTTCCTCTCTTCCTAATTGATCTTGCACTTCAAAGATAGCACTGATAATTATTTATTTCACAAAGTCCTCCATGTCTCCCCCACATACGGGCAAACACAAAAAACCCCAAACCAATTTGTATTGAGTAAAATAACTCAGTCATTCATTCAACTTGTTAAATCTGGGCTTGTGTACACAATGGGAGATGGAGCACCAAATGATTTACCGTATTTTTTGCTCTATAAGACTCACGTTTTCCCTTCTAAAAAGTAAGGGAAAATGTGTGTGCGTCTTATGGAGTGAATATAGGCTGCGCAGCTATCCCAGAAGTCAGAACAGCAAGAGGGATTGCTGCTTTCACTGCGCAGCGATCCCTCTTGCTGTTCTGGCTTCTGAGATTCCGAATATTTTCTTGTTTTCCTCCTCCAAAAACTAGGTGCGTCTTGTGGTCTGGTGCATCTTATAGCACGAAAAATATGGTAACTGCTAAGATTCCTAGCTCAGTGTTATTACTTTGTTCCAGAAAATTGGAAGGACCCTTAGCCTTCATTCCTAGATGTATTTCTTTACCTTCTTGTTCAAAGTTGACTCTGCCTTTCTGTTTAAGGTTAAATCAGTACCATACATATAAAGCAATATTGGACGCCATCTGCACTGTCCATTTAAATCAGTATATACCACTTTAAACACTCTTGGCTTCCCTCAAGAATCCTTTGAACAATAGTTTGTTAAGAGTGCTGAGAGTTCTTAGGAGACCCCTATCCCCCTCACAGAGATCCCTGGGAAGAAGGATTGATTGGAGAGGGTTGGGTTGAGTGAGCCATTCTAGCCTTCCCCCTCCCCACACCCTGGCATTCACCTGATTTGGTGGTGTGATTAATAACTGCAACATTTTGGGGACATGCTGTCTGTCTTTCTGAGAGTGCTTTGAACTACAGATCAGCACAAATCTCCACAAATCAAGTTGTGGCAAGCCCGTCTGTCTCGTAGTGATTTATAGCTGCTTCAACCCAATCCATACAGGATACAAACCAGCCCAAATCAGTTCAGGATTCAGCCGAATCCAGTTCACTTAGCCTGTTCCCAGGTAAGTGGTTTCAGGATTGCCTCCTTAGTCATTGATATAGATACGTTGTATCAGGAGTGAAAGTGCTTTTCCTTCCTGGGTCAAATGAGTTGCACATGTTTTTGGTTTTTTGATTGAGGTATCACTACTAGGTGTGGGTTATAGTCACTCTTGTGGGGAGAGCTGTAAATCAGTGGTAGAGCAGCTGCTTTACATGCAGATATTCTAGGCATAGCTGTCAACTTTTCCCTTTTCTTGCGAGGAATCCTGTTAGGTTGTGGGTGAACATATCAGACAACACAGCAATTCTTCAAACAGCTCTTGTTTATTCACAGGCCAGAACAGAACTGAACTGAAGG
Source organism: Podarcis melisellensis (assembly GCF_964234715.1). Taxonomy (NCBI): domain Eukaryota; kingdom Metazoa; phylum Chordata; class Lepidosauria; order Squamata; family Lacertidae; genus Podarcis; species Podarcis melisellensis. The sequence goes on along the minus strand of NC_138546.1, from coordinate 36,874,777 downwards.
GTTCTGCCAGCTTGCTTATATAGAGCTCCAGAACAACGTAATTGCAACAACTTTCTGTAACTATCCAATCACTGAACGTCACTTTTGATCCCTTATTTGCATATGTGAACCTGAACTATCTACAGTATCCCCCTGATGGCCCAGGGTGAGAACTTCAGTACATAACAAATCCTACAGTGGTACCTCGCAAGACGAATGCCTCGTAAGACGAAAAACTTGCAAGACGAAAGAGTTTTTCGTTTTTTGAGTTGCTTCGCAAGACGAATTTCCCTATGGGCTTGCTTCGCAAGATGAAAACGTCTTAGAAAATGTATGTACAGTACATTTTCAATGCATTCCTATGGGAATCCGTGCTTCGCAAGACGAAAAATTCACAAGATAAAAAAACTCGCAGAACGAATTAATTTCGTCTTGCGAGGTACCACTGTATTCGGAATAAGGGAATTTCCCTTTAAAAAAGGAAAACATTGACAGCTGTGGTCCTAGGTTCAATTACCAGGTAAATCTGGAAGGAACCCATACCTAAAACTTTAAGGAGTGTCATTGGTAGCCAGTGGAGACAATAATGGACTACATGGTCTGACTCAGCTTCCTATGTTAGTGTAAGAGCTTTTCTTGAACAGTACAGTATTTTGCTCCATCAGAGGAGGTTTCTTTTGCTTTTTAAACCAATGGTGGATCTACAGTCGTCGTTTATAACGTTAAAAATGTATTATTAAAATGTGATACCAGAGGGCGCTGCAGAGCAGCAAACCACCAGCAAAAGGAAATTGCCATTAAATGTTATAAAAGGTTATTTTTAATAACGTTTAGAAGATCAATGTAGATCCAGCCCCAGTTACCATTATACATATTTAAACAAGGTTAGGAAAGCATTTTAAAAAGGAATTTCCCCCCCAAAACCAGAGTCCTTTTTGTTGGGGATAATTCAGACGGAAATTCCCAGGTGTCAAAAAAGGTTGTTTATGTATGCCACTACAGTGGCCCGTGTTTTGTTAGCCCCAAAATGGAAAATGAACGAGGTCCCAACTAAAGAAGAATGGCAACTTAAACTGATGGAATATGCACAGCTTGCAGTCTTAACATATAGAATCAGAGAACAAGAAGAAGATACGTTTAAAGAAGATTGGAAAATGTTTATTGAATGTATGGGGGGAAATTGTGTACACTTGAAAATGCTGGCAGCATAACGATAAATTCAACAGTGTAAATAAAGATGTAATAATGGAATACTGAATGGTTTCGTTTATGTGAAATATGCAGGGATTTAGAGTATGCAAAACGAACCATGGAAAGAGAAGAAGGGAAGTCATTGATGTTGTAAGGATGTTTAAATGAGTATTTGACATGGAAAAACAGAAAATCTAACTATATATATATATATATATATTTGAAAAAAGGAAAGTGTTTTGAGCCTTCTGGGAGCCATAAGCCAGTGGTAGGCGGGGCCAGTTGCAGAAGTGGGTGGAGCCATATGTGCAACTTTTACTTATGTACAGTAGGCTAGTTTCGACATGCACACTAATAGTCTCCTCTCTGTCACCCACCCAGACAAGCAAGAGACATTACTGGCATTCCGGGACACCTTCCAGGCAGGAGAAAACACTTGGGATGTGAGAAAGGGTCTTGGGAGAGTTCTCAGGGCAAGAAAGAGAGATCTCAAGGGAACCATATTTGGTTCCAGGCCTTGAATTCCCCCACCCCACAGACTTTTTTTAAAAGGAAGTCTGCAGACTGCGGAGTCCAAGTTTGCTCAGGGTGATTTGAAGCAGACAAGCAGGAGACTTGCTGCCAGTGACAAGCTGCTATCACCTGGCACCATATCAAATGCAAAAATGTTTGAGCATCAAATCTGTATGTCTCACCATGACTTGAAGGAGAGACGCATTAAGAAAGCGCTGTCAGTCGCACGGATCTTGATGGGCAACTACACCTTGGGATGTGGCTTGCCTGTCAGGTTACGAAATGTCCTCTCCGGTGCTGTTTCTGAAAGTCAAGAATCAAGTGGGTAAATTATAATTTGTGCTCCCAACTAAGATCGGCTGTCAGCAATTTGGGGTGGGGGAGAAGGTAGGTAAGTAATTTCTGTCTTCCAGCCGACCTGCACACTGCTACTTTTCCGTTTGCATGGAGATGGATTTGTCCCCTGGAGGCTAAATAAACAAACAAACAAATAAATAAATAAATAAATAAAACTAGGTCTGGAAACCTGATCTCTGCCCTAGCCTTGAGAGATCACTGCTATTTTAGAGAATTTGCATTTTTGATATTTCAGAGAATTTTTCAATCACCCTTGGGGGATGTAATAAGGCATCATTTTCTCTTCTGCCCTGTGTTTGTCAGATGCAGCGCTGTTTCCATGCTGCTGCAGTTCGCCTTTGACCAAAAACTACCTAACTTACATAATTTAATTACACAAATTCCGCTGTCATTCCGTTGTTTCGCCCCACTCATTTCAGGATAAAGGAAACACTAGGCAAATGGAAGGGGGAAAATGTATGTTGTGTTTCATTTGCAGATTGAAAGCAGCAGCAACAATGAATGCTAATAAAATATTTTTTCTGTACTATAGGTAACAATGCCTTCAGCTCTCAAAGCCATATACAAAATTACAACTCTGTTCTCTGTTTTCATTGAAAAGTTTTTTTATTTTATTTACTTTCATAGTATCCTCACAAAAGATTTTGAATTTTCATGCTTGCCTAGAAACCATTGCATGATCTCACTGCTTCCCCTGCTTCATCAGTTAACAATCTGATCCTATCCGAATTCACTCAGAGTTAAGCTCTGCTGTGTTCATTGGGGCCTACTCCCAACTATGCATGCAGAAGATCCCAACCTGAACAGAATTTCTTTGGAGAAGCCCATGGTTAAATGTGTGGTGATCACACAGGGTCCCCGGACGTTTCACCGTCTGTTGATCCCTGTGCCACCACTTTATTTCTCACTGCCACCACCCAGGCCCTACCTGGGACAATACTGAGTCCAGTCAGGGTTAAATTGGAACATAAACTTCTTTTTATTTATTGCAGTTTAACAAGCCTGTGGTTTCATAAATGGTATCGGTCAATTACAATCATAGGGTGCCTATCCAGACCTATAACTTCCGCTACCTGCTCTCACTCACTAAACCACCTCTCAGATATTGACTTGTCTTCCTAGCTCCTAACTGTTCCTGACTCAACATATTTCTCTACACTAACTCACCCTACCCACAGACTCTATCCCAATTCACTCCCACTCCAACCAACCACCCATCTCCCAACGAACTCCTCCCTTCACCCCTCGCAGAGCTGGTTTTATAGTGTCACTGACTCCACCCCCTGGGTTCTGATTGGGTAACCTGTTTAACTATTTCACCTCCAGCACTCTCATATGTTAACGTCACAATACGTTCAGTGGTTCTGCATGCAAAAGGTCCCAGTTTCAACCCCCAGAATCTTTAGGTTGAACTGATCAACCCTCTTGCTTTTAATCCCAGACAGCCAATGCTGCTCCATTGTGGACAGCTCTGGGCTTGACCCTGCATAAGTCAGCTTCGTGTATTTATTGGTGAATTTCCTGGCACAAACTTCGCACTCTGTGATGTACTCCACTTAGGGCAAAGTGGGGCATTCAAACTGAGAGAATGATGAATTTGGTTTGCTGGAATGTTAGGCTGCAGGATGGCGTCCGTCCCTCGCACATAGTAATTTCTCCACAGTCTGCAGTCTCCATGAAAATACTAATCAAAGACAGATGCTTCCCTTGTTATAAATAATCACTGCTCCTTGCACGGGCCAGGAAGAAGAAGGGGGACCACGTTGTTTAGACTGGTGTTACTTAACTTTCTTGGACCTCTGTATCCCTTGCCTGTCCTTTTTCATCTTCCCCCTGTCTTTCTAATTTTCGCTATTCACCTGAGGAAATAAAAGGAGCAGGGAAAATATTTCTTGGCACAATCTGAAGCCCCACCGGATTACCCTATACAGTGAAATTAAATGCACATGACATGAGAAAAGGGTGTGTGCGTGTGTGTCTTTCTATTTTGTTTTTTTAATAGGGGAAAGAATAACGATCAGGACTTATTCCCAGACCAAAATCCTCCCTGTACTTTCCCCAGGTCTTTATGAGAGGGGGACCTTTTCCTGCAAACAAACCAGCCCCACTAATGAGATTCTTTGGGCTAGATCCCAAAGTGCTACTTTAAGACATGTCCAAAGGCTTGTGCACACTCAGGAAGGTGCCCCCCCGAACGGAAAATAAAATAAAACAAATCGTATTTAAACTGTAGACCCCTCATGCTGCATAAAACTCCACTTTGGAAATTCCTCAGCTGTGTGTTTCTATGCTATGCATCAGAGCAAGAATAAGAAGTGGGCTGCTGTTAACCACCAAATATTTACGCTGAAAGGAGGGATATAAATTATTGCTACTATGTTTTTTTAACATCATCATCATTATTGATTTACTAACAGTGGCGTAGCGTGGGGGGTGCAGGGGGGCCGGCCGCACCAGGCGCAACATCTGGGGGTTAGGGTTAGGGGGCGCAAATCCACGGGTTAGGGGGCACAAATTACTTGCCTTGCCCCGGGTGCTGACAACCCACGCTACGCCACTGTTTACTAATCACCTTATGAACCACCATGATGTATTAGGGCTGCCATACATCTGGATTTTCCAAGGCAGAATTGACACCCAGAGGGAATTTCCAAAATGTGGTGCTTTGTCCTTGATCTTAGGCAAGTCAATCGGAAAATCATGTTTTTTGGCTTTTTTTTGGGGGGGGGGTGTCCTGAAATAAGGTGAAATATATTCAGAGTCGAGAGTGGATTTCATGCTCTTTATTCAGCTCATAGTGGTGAGGAGAAATGAATGTCCCCTCAAAGTATTTGCTTTATATACATTATTTACACAATGGGCTGCACGTGATTGGTTAATTCCGGAATTCTCCTGTAGGCCAATCAGGTTGTGGATTCACTTCCATCTGGAGCCGATTTGGGTGGCTCCTGCAGACCAATCATACTGCTGCATTGTTCTAGGACCAATCATACTGCTGCATTTTGGGTCCTATTGTTCTAGGACCAATCAGACTGCTGAATTTTGGATCCTATTCAACTCAGTACATAACAATAGGTGTATTCATAAGATAATTAAAAAGCCAAAGCAACAAATACATTTAATACAAGATCAGAACACTAACAAGTGGGTCTCGTGGTAAAGACCCTTTGAACCAGCAGGAAAAACACAATTTGTTGGTCTAGATATGCAACTAGGCTTTTCCAGGCTGCATATTCATTGGCGTTCTTTGGGGTCCAAAAGGTGAGGGAGTGCAATGTCACCCTTCCAGTGGGTCCATTAACCCGGGGTCTCCTGCTGAGTGACCTTAAGCTCTCTCAGGGTGCCTTGAAGATATGCGTGTGATTTTATGTTACGGAAATTAAGCGGGGCGGGCACATCTTTAAAGCTAAATGTTACAAATATTATGCCTGAATGTATCCTTTCAACTTGACAGCTCAGGGAAGTTACCTAGCTTTAAAAATAATATAAAATCAACTCCATTGCCAGTTTCCTCCATTCCAAAGCAATTTTCCCCTTGAAAAAGAACTCCAGGAAGTTCCCAGAGGTGACAATTGCTGGGCCCATTGCTAGCCAAGGGAAGCCAAATCTCATCACCTGACTTTCCAGACATGCAAAGGAGGTTCTATTGTACTTTTGGGTGGTGGGTACTTAAGACATATTTGTCTATGCTAATCTTATACCTGAGTCTTGCCCTGCCATGTCTGCTTATGCTAATCTTGTACCAAGGACTTGTCTGGACATGTTTGCCAGGGTTCACCCCTCCTCTTTTGTGACATGTCAGTGATGTAGCAATGATGCTGTACGAACTGTATTCTGGGATACGGTGGGGAAGTTTTAAAAGTCTTTGTCACCCCATCCTCAGGGTTCAAAATTCCTCTTTGAACCTATTGCGCAATAAACTGATCTATGGCTATTGGCTCCGGTTGGTGACTGGACTCCTTCCTTTATTCTGCAGGGACCTGCGGGCTCTGCCCGACGAGCTGGGTGACTGAGCAGCCTCACACCTAGATTTTTCTGTAACATTTTATAAAACCAACCAGTTGGGCAAGGGGACTGTTTTGCACCTACAAGTCTCCCCCCACTGTGGGCAAGGAAGGGGCAGTTTGAGTGGCAGATAAGGCTTTGGCTTGGATCCTTAGTCTAAGGAAGTGGGTTGCCCCTCCCACACCATGGTAACAGGATATCCCCTTAAAAGGAGCTTGGGGGAGGAGCTTCTTGTCCAGACTCCTGGCTTGGGGGCTGATGGGCAATAGCACCCCTAAATGGTGAGCTTGGAGGGTTGTCTGGAATTGATGCAATCCGTAAAAATGCTCAATCACCAACCAGTAGGCGGGTTTGTTGATTTGAAGCTACATACCCAATGCCCACACTGAAACCTGCCAACACAATAAAGTTGTGGCCTGCTTAAAGCCCAAGAGTGCTGTTGTATCTTCTTTCTTACTATGTCAGAATAAAGCGCCCTGCAGATAGCCACAGAGAACAGGTGAAAACAGGGATATTTCTCACTCCCCCACAACTGAACCTTCTTGACTCCCCCATTTTTTGTCCCCGTCGTCCCCCCAACATTTCCTATCAGAGGAAGGACAAGTGTCACCCACAGGACGCAGCATACACACCCTCCCTAAAAAAACACACCCACTACCAACCCTAATCCTGATTTTATTTTATTCTTTGGTAGATTTACAATAACTAAAACACTCACCAATCATGAAGTTTAGAAAGGGGCATGATTAGACATGGAAATGCAAAGCATTTTTTAAAAATAAAAAAATCAGAACTCTTTGAAATCCACTCTACAGAGGTACCTCGGGTTAAGAAATTAATTCGTTCTGGAGGTCCGTTCTTAACCTGAAGCACCACTTTAGCTAATGGGGCCTCCTGCTGCCACCGTGCTGCCGGAGCACAATTTTTGTTCTCATCCTGAAGCAAAGTTCTTCACCCGAGGTACTATTGCTGGGTTAGCGGAGTCTGTAACCTGAAGCGTCTGTAACCTGAAGCGTCTGTAACCCGAGGTACCACCGTACTCCCCCTTTCTTCCTGCTCAGGGTGGACTGCCCTTCAGAGCTGGTGCGTCACATGGGCTGGCCTTTGACGGCCACAGCCTCTCCCTCTCTCCAGTAGCCACTACAAGCAGTCCAAAAGAGGAGGCTGGTGGCGGCCAAGGAGAGGCAATGGATGCTCCAACTTGTTTACAGCAACCATTAATATTAGTATAACATTTCAGTAGCTCTCTGTTCTTCAGCAGCATCACTTTCTAGATTTAATATCCAATTCAAGCAAACAGATAGCTGATAAGCATCCAGTCAAAGCTGGGAGGCCCAGCTTATCAAAATCCATCTCCTTAAAAATTGCTTCAAATTCAGGAATGGTTGCTGCACACAGACAAACACAAGTCCCTCTCATATTTCAGCATGAAGCTCCCAGAAAAGCATCTGTTTTACTCATCAATAATTTTTCAGGGAGATAAGAGGAGACCGATGAATTGGTTGTTGGTTTTGGATAGGTTTCTTTCTCACTTCACACAAAATATTTTCCCCCACTTTCTTCTGCAGATAGTAGAATCTGTGCACCTGGAGCTATCTATATTTCCTTCTTAATTTCTAAGACAGTACAGTGGTACCTCGGGTTAAGTACTTAATTCGTTCCGGAGGTCCGTTCTTAACCTGAAACTGTTCTTAACCTGAAGCACCACTTTAGCTAATGGGGCCTCCTGCTGCTGCTGCACCGCCGGAGCACAATTTCTGTTCTCACCCTGAAGCAAAGTTCTTAACCCGAGGTACTATTTCTGGGTTAGCGGAGTCTGTAACCTGAAGCGTATGTAACCCGAGGTGCCACTGTAGTGGGAAAGCTGTAGTCCTGCGAATGTTGATGGAAGCTTGGACTCCAACTCCCATCATCCCCTATCATTGGCCATGATGGCGGAGACTGATGGGATTTGGAGTCCCACAACATCAGGGTAATGAATTTTCCCTGCCTCTTGTTTAAAAGATTAGCTCTGCAATCCAAGACTATGGTTATGAATGATGTTGTCAGGGGCACTTACAGACATATTTCAAGCATTTTTCAGTAAGGGAGCAAGGAACACAGACACATTGCTACATTTGGAATGTAGCAAGGGTCTTAAAAATAAACCTCTATTCCTCTAACAGAATGACAACACCCCGAGTTCTCTGGGGAAAGGGATTGATTTGGGGTCTCTTAACAACTCTTAGCACCCTTAACAAACCACAGTCCAAAGGATTATTAGGGGGAAGCCATAATTGTTACAGTAGTATCAAAGTGTTTTCAATGTACAGTCGTACCTTGGTTGTCAAACAGACTGCGTTCCGGGAATCCGTTCGACTTCTGGAACTGTACGAAAACCAAGACGCAGATTCCAATTGGCTGCAGGAGTGTCCTGCAGCCAATCAGAAGCCGCGGCAGCCGCACTGGGCGTTCAGCTTCCAATAATCATTCAAAAACTGAAACACTCACCTCCTGTTTCCAATCCTTCTGGAGCCGAAACGTACAAGTTCCAGGGCATTCGACAACCAAGGTATGACCATATGGTGTGAACACAGTCAGTCTTCCCCATTCTGGAGAGGTGTATTTCTATTTAAATTACAGCTGTTGTTTCTAACTGTGTGTTTCTACATATAAATAAGCATAGGCAGATATTATGTAAATCTCTGTCCTGTCCTGTTCTCCCTTTTGCAGTTCCATTTCCGCTTTTTGACAATGTGCAAATGACCGCACTAAATATACCCCTGATTCATCCGAAGCTAGCGGCAAGAAATAGACCTCATCTTTCTACCCCACAAACAACCTTCCAGAAACTATTTAGGGATACCAAATGGTTTTCATTCTCTGAATTATTTCCTCTTAAATTAAACCTGCAGTACGTCATTTTGTTTCTGATTTAAAGCTTGTGCAAACATTATCTCTCTGGAGACTGATGCATGGTTAATTCCTTCTCCAGAAGCAGGGGCGGGAGAGAACCTTTTTAGGCCAAGGGCCACATTTCCTCACCAGCAACCTTCTGGGGGCCACACCTCAGTGGTGGGAGGGGCCAGAGACAAAAGTGGGTGGAGCCATAGAAGCCACTTTCTTTTCTGTAGCAGGCTTAGGCTACATTTAGCCATTGAAGGCAGATGGTTCTAAACACACTCACTATCTAGCGAGCAAGGAACATTATCACAGGGCACCCTTTAGCGAGTTCAAAGAGGCCACTTAGGAGCAAAGCACTTGACAAGAGTGCAGAGCAGGCATTGTGGGAGCATTATTTGGGAAAGGGGCATGGCTACCACCACCAAATCCCAGGACTCAGCTACATCAGTACAGAAACGATTTCAATGCGCTATAAACATGCAACACCAGATGGTGCCAGAGAGCAGGAAATTTTTATATGCGTTTTTCCATAGGGTTTTTTGTTTTGTTTTGTTATAACTAATTTCTGACTTGACGGACACGGGTGGCGCTGTGGGTTAAACCACAGAGCCTAGGACTTGTTGATCAGAAGGTCGGTGGTTCAAATCCCCGCGACGGGGTGAGCTCCCGTTGCTCGGTCCCTGCTCCTGCCAACCTAGCAGTTTGAAAGCACGTCAAAGTGCAAGTAGATAAATAGATACCGCTTTGGCGGGAAGGTAAACGGTGTTTCCGTGCGCTGCTCTGGTTCACCAGAAGCGGCTTAGTCATGCTGGCCACGTGACCCGGAAGCTGTATGCTGGCTCCCTCGGCCAATAAAGCGAGATGAGCGCCGCATCCCCAGAGTCGGCTACGACTGGACCTAATGGTCAAGGGTCCCTTTATCTTTACTTAATTTCTGACATATTTATAGCATTCCCCCCCCCCCCGTGTATAGATCCTCCCCTCAGATTTCTACTTTTCCACACTCATTGAATGTGCTCAGTCTTCATGCCCAGTTCCCCTTCCCTCAGGATTTATTCCGAAGGATTTTTTTGGTACTTCTGCAACCCTTGGGCTTCCGGCAAGCAACACCCTCTTGTGTAGTAAGGTGCTGTGCTGACTAGATTCATACTCATGAGGGCACACCCGCAGCACCCATTTAAAGCATATGGCTCCCTCCCCAAAAATAAAAAATCTTGGGAACTGTAGTTTGTTAAGGGTGCTGGGAGTTGTAGCCCTGTGGTGGGTAAACGACAGTTCCCAGAATTCTTTGGGGGGAAACCCTGTACTTTAAATGTATAGTAGGTCTGACCAGAAGAATTTGCCATCAAATTTGCTGGGTGTCCTAGATGTTTCCTACTCCTCATTTTTGGGAACTGAGAAAATCTCCATCTTACCTTTTCAAGCATAAAAGTGATCTGCATCTGGAAGTTAAATCCAGAAGAAAACGAGGGAAACAATGAAGTGTGGTGAACTGTGGAACACTTTCCCTGCCTTCCTTTAACTTATTTCTTTATTTTGCAAACAGGCATGTATTTATTGAATGAGCAAGTGTTTCTGAGCTATATTACCTAATGGCTGGGATATTTTAAGTGAATAAACCTGGTGTTGCTCCATCAAACTTCCATCAGCGTCTCTCCCACCCACCCCTCCTTTCTCCCTTTTCAGTTTCTGTTTTATTCAGTGTTTCTTGTTAGTGCTGCTGCCAAGCTTGTCAAACTGCTGGCAAAAGCATTTGTTTGTGTAGTAAGATGGCTGTAATCTTTCTCATGTGCTATTTTTGGGGCTTTGGGAAGTGGGAAAAAGAAAAGGTCCCCATCTCCAAGTTCAGACCAGCTGAATTACTTGGAAGTCCAGCCCACTGGTGTGTGTGTGTGTGTGTGTGTGTGTGTGTGTGTGTGAGAGAGAGAGAGAGAGAGAGAGAGAGAGAGAGAGAGAGAGAGAGAGAGAGAGAGAGATGCACATTTATAATATATATGTAATTGGCTATACAGTGGTACCTCGGGTTAAATACTTAATTTGTTCCAGAGGTCTGTTCTTAACCTGAAACTGTTCTTAACCTGAAGCGTCACTTTAGCTAATGGGGCCTCCTGCTGCTGCCGCGCTGCTGGAGCACGATTTCTGTTCTCATCCTGAAGCAAAGTTCTTAACCTGAAGCACTATTTCTGGGTTAGCGGAATCTGTAACCTGAAGCGTATGTAACCTGAAGCGTATGTAACCCGAGGTACCACTGTAATGTGAATTGAACAAGGTTCTTACATTTGGATCTTCAAGGAAGGAAAATTCAGATTCCTTGTAGCTGAAATTACAAGATGAATCAGGACTTGGTGTATTTATGATTATACTGTGCAACAGTATAGCCAGAATTCAGTATCTGATTTTTTTAAATTTTTTAGAAAGTTTTTTTTTTAGCCCTTTAAGTTGATGATACTGTTATTTTCATCATCACCCATCAACTCATAAAAATAATAATCATAATAAAATCATTAACACATCAAAAAAAAATATAAACTCATACAATAAAGAACAAATGACCTACGCTGGCTGAGATGAATTTTTGAAAATTTCAAGATAAACTTGAATTTGTGCGCAATCCTTTTCAAATTGTGTAAGAGGGTGTGAGAGGATGTCATAATAAATAAATTAGGGAAATTATAACATTATTTCGTATTGCATGTCATCATTTTTATGCATTTATGTCAGGGAGGAGGGTTTCTTTTGGCCATAGGGCAACTGCTCCACAGTCATGTTGCTACAGTCATACAAGAAGCATCAAGTCCCGTGTGGTTTCTAAATAGCCCCTTTTGCTCTTCCACACCAAGGCTGCATCTGCACTATACATTTAAAGTGGTATTATGCCACTTTAAGCCATCATGGATTCCACCAAATAATCCTGGGAACTGCAAGTCACTAGGGGACCCCTATTCCCCTCAGAGCTACAATTCCCTCAAGTTCCCCAGGAAGAGGGTTTGATTTTTAAACCACTTGGACTGTAGGTCTGTGAGGCGAACAGGGGTCTCCAAGCAACTCTTTGTTGTTGTTTAGTTGTTTAGTCGTGTCCGACTCTTCGTGACCCCATGGACCACAGCACGCCAGGCACTCCTGCCTTCCACTGCCTCCCACAGTTTGGTCAAACTCATGCTGGTAGCTTTGAGAACACTGTCCAACCATCATGTCCTCTGTTGTCCCCTTTTCCTTGTGCCCTCCATCTTTCCCAACATCAGGGTCTTTTCCAGGGAGTCTGCTCTTCTCATGAGGTGGCCAAAGTATTGGAGCCTCAGCTTCAGGATCTGTCCTTCCAGGGAGCACTCAGGGCTGATTTCCTTAAGAATGGATAGGTTTGATCTTCTTGCAGTCCATGGGACTCTCAAGAGTCTCCTCCAGCACCATAATTCAAAAGCATCAATTCTTCGGCAACCAGCCTTCTTTATGGTCCAGCTCTCACTTCCATACATCACTACTTAGAACCTTTTAAAAAAACCCACAGTTCCCAGGATTGTTTGTAGGGAGGCTGCCTAAAGTGGTGTGATAGTGCTTTAAATGGGGCCTAAAATTCAGCACCCCAGTCTGAAGGATGGGCCAATATTGCTTTGAAGGATCCCTATTTCACCAAGGTCCAGAAGGACCAACATACATATGTGTGTGAGTGTGTGTAAAACCTTGCAATCATAAAACAGAAAGGAAAGCTGGACACCGGGATCTCTCTGCCAGATGAGCCTCATGAAACGAATGGGTGGAAATACCTGGGACGACGAGGGCTCACGGCAAAGTGATCCCTCTTAATGAGAAGCAGAGCTTGCCATGTGCTAATCAGAAGTTGCTGCCGATCTAACCCATCTTGTCACTTTTATAAAGGGAGCGCCCTTTAAGGGCAACTGGAAAGGGAAAAGGAAGGAGGCTAACGATCGCATATGAAAGCAGCTCGTTCCTTGCTGGGTCTCCGACTTCAAACAATGCGGCGCTTTTATGACTTAAAAAAAATAAATTGGGAGTGTGACTTGAGCTTGGATCCTTTTCATCTGGCAAGTGGTATGTGTGTGTGTGTGTGATTTATTATCATTCTGCTTCTTATTAGAATGGCAGGAGAGGTTCAGTTCCGAGGAAGAAACAGAAATACAACATGTAAGTGTATTGTTTGAGACACCATTGTTCCTTTTCTTCTTCTTTTTTTTTTAAAAAAAGTGTTTTGGGATGTTTTTACCTGTGTTCTCTCACTTTAAAGAAATAAATAAATCCAACCTGTCATGCTCATGTTCAACCATTCTGGAGATACTCGAAACAAAAGAAGTTGCCTTGCACTGAGACAGACTGTTCATCCATCTACCACAGTATTTTCCACATGGAGTGACAGGCACTCCCCTGGGTTTCAGATTTTCCCAGCCTTACCTTGAGATGTCAGAATCTGGGGTCTTCTGCATGACAAGGAAATGGATTGTTATGAATTGTAGGTGCCAGGTTTCCCTAAATTCCTGGATTTAGTAAGTGTTAGAATTTAAGGAAGTGGTAGAATGTAAGTCAGACACTTAATAGTTGGGCTCAGGTTCCCATGTTCAGGAAATTGCCTGGGAAAAGAGCCATTAGGAAGAACAAAAGGAAGGTAATGGGAGAGTAACAAAGCAAGTACTCTGTGCCAGCCAGCAGGTGGGTATGATCCCCTCCTTCAACAGAGATAGTTAGGGGAGATGAAGCAGGGTTGAGCAGATGGGGATGGCGTAGGCAGGAGGAAAATAGTGGCACTCTGTTAAAAGCAGCAAGCTGGAGCTTAGGGCTAGAGGCATGGAGGAGGATAGAACGACTGACAGCTATTAGTTATGGTGACCATATGAAACCTCCATTTTCAGAGGTAGTCTGCTTCTGAATACCAGCTTCTTGTATAGTCCACAGGGCTCATTTGGGCTTACTCCTCAGAAAGCATGTACAGAATTCAAGCCATTTAGTTTTATTCTTCCTGTTCTAAACTGTACCAAACAGTCATTTTGAATATGTTTTTTAAAAAGCTTACTCTTCTTCCTTGCCCTTTAATTTCCTTTTTTGTCTGGTTATCAATATGTTTTGTGTAAATAATAATAATAATAATAATAATAATAATAATAATAATAATAATAATATACAGATAAGGGATTATATTCAATATTAGTCATAGAGCAGACTCACTGAGATCAGTAAGTTGCTTACACCCAGTGATTCCCATGAGTCTATTCTGAGTATGAAGAACATTGTATACCACTCATTTTGTGTGTGTGTGTGTGTGTGTGTACACAAAAAAAGCAATACTGATCACCATGAGAAAAGGAAAAATTATTTCTAGACCCATTGAATTCAATGGACCTAAACTGGTGTGTGGCTTAGGCCTCAGCTACACCATACGTTTAAAGCAGAATCATATCACTTTATAAGCAGTCACATGGCTTCCCTAAAGAATTCTGGGAGACGTTGTTTGTTAAGGATGCTGAGAGTCGTTAGGAGACCCCTATTTGGCTCACAGAGGTACAATTCCCAGTGTGGTTAAACAGTCAACCTTCCTTCCTAGGGAACTCTGAGGGTTGTAGCTCTGTGAGGGGAATGGTGTGGCGGGTGTCTCCTAATAACTCTTAAGAAACTACAGTTCCCAGGATTCTTGGGGGGAAGCCATGACTGTTTGAAGCAGTATGATACTGCTTCAAATGTATAGTGCAGATGGGGACTCAGTTGGATACCAACCAGGGTTTTTTTGTAATCCTGTATTCCAGCATGGCAATCTATTTTTTTTGGGGGGGAAGGGGGGGAGACACCCTGTCCTTGATGGATCCAATAATGTTGCCATTATGGGAAAAGAGAATGACAGCAAACAATTTTTGCGGTTGCTTTGTGGTATCCATGCAGTGGTATAATAGCAGTCTTGATAGTTTGCCGCAGTGAACCCTTCCATTATTTATTTTGATCTAGCTGTGGGTCTAATGTACTAGTCAATCATATGCTAGTTCTTTGTTGTTAAACCATTATCCAGACTGTTATGTATCTTTGGATCTTTGTTGCCATACTGTCCCGCTTTCCCAGTCCTGATTTAAGGCTTGTTTTACTTGGCTGATAGTAACTGTGAGAAAATCAATAATCATTTATTTCCATTAAGTGGCGAGCAGCTTTTATTGCATTCCTGAAGTTTAAAAATAGCAAAGCGGAGTAGGGTTTCCTGAAAATTTCTGCAATTACACCAAAGCCCTCCAAAATAAGCAATATGTGAATTCTCAGACTTTGATGGCCGTATTTTAACAGTGGACGCGGCTGATCTCTGAATGCATCGCTGAAAGTGAGATTCTTAATCAACAGGGGCTTTATTAATATTATTATTCCAGAGAGGAGATGTGAAGGCTGTATTTTTCTGTGCTCTTACTCGGGATTACTTGACAACATGGAGAGCACAATGTGAGAAATGAACCACAGCCATCCTTTGAAATTCAGAGTTATTGGAATTTTGTGATTACAATTCTTCAACCAACCAATATTGACAAAAGCACATATATTAGGTACTTAACTATGGATACATCTGTGACAATAGCATACAAAAATGCACTATATTATGAGAAAATGCTCACAAAAAATATGTGAGTTATTACAAACTGCACACAAAATTGTACTTATTAGGAGAAATTTGCACAAAAATGCTGAAGAGTTCACGAGGATTTTTCCCCCAAAAAATGAAAATTGCTAAGGAAATGTGAGAACTGAACTGAAAATTGGAAGGAGGAGAAATGGGATGAACTAAAATCACCAGATTCTTCCATCCCTAGATATCACTCTCTACCAATAAATTAGCATATTCAGATTTTTTACAAATCTGTGTCCTCGTGTTGCGCTTTTGGTGATGGGAATCTCCATCCCAAACCACAGAAGACTTTCAAGGTAAGAACCAGCAACACCTTTAATCAAGCCCAGAAATGAATCACTAGCCAAGAAAACAGAAGTGATGACAGAGTTTGATGTTCCAGCAAACTGCCTCTGTGTTTCATCACCAGCCCTTGAAATGGCTGAAGTTTCCAACTGTGGCAAGTCCTTGGATGAATAAAATACCAGTTGCTGAGAATCACAGGTGGGGAAAGTGCTGTTGAACCCATGTCCACCTTGTGGGCTTCCCAGAAGAGGTATCTGGTTGGCTGCTGTGAGAACAGAATGCTGGACGAGATGAGTCTTTGAATGGTCCAGCATGGTCTTATGGTCTTATATAAAACCAATGAGCTAGCTAGATATAGATGCTCCTCAGCATCTTGGGTCTCCAGCTGTTTTTGGACTACAACTCCCATCATACCTAGCTAACAAGACCAGTGGTCAGAGATTATGGAAATTGTAGTCCAAAAACAGATTTAGACCCAAGTTTGGGAAACACTGCTTCTGAGGAACAAACACATACCCATCAACTGCCCAGTTTTAAGCGGGATATCCTGGAATCACAGAACCCAATCCCAGCTTCTGTTTGATTTCTAGGTGTCCCATTTTTTTGGTCCAGTGCTCTGATGCAAGTCCTTGCACCATGTAATCTGGCACTCATGAGGAGAGTCATTGCAGAGTGTCGAAGGTCCAGCACTCTGATACGACGCTATGATGAACCCAGAGTGCTAGCACTGTGCTCTTGCCCCACTCTTTCACCCTGCGATCCTCTCACCTCACTTTTTTTGGGTAAGAGTGTGGCGCGGGTCACATGACTCACCCGGGAGCATCATGCATCACAATTTCAGGTAAGAAAATGTTGGATGGTATGAGCCTCACATATTCCTAACCTTCCAAAATGTTGTCTTTCCCATGTTTCTCTGCTCTAAGAATAAGCCAGAGAGCATCAAGGATCAATTTGTTAAAGGATGATGACCCTCATGTTGCAGATTGTCTGCGTTTGGAATCTGTGGTTCACCAGAGAGGCTCTTTAATGAGAAAAACGGGCGACAGGATAAGCAGGAAGCCAAAATAAAGCATTAGGTGGGGTGTTGGGTCAGCAAGCTGACATCTGCTTGAGGTTTCAACTTCAAAGCTGCAAAGCTTAAACTTTTCTGTCTTTTTTTTTTTTTTTTTGCTTTGTGGCATAAATAGTTCACAGTGCTAATGGCAGGAAGAAGAAGGGCTCCCTTTTAAGCACCAGGTAGTGCCGTTCCCCAAGCAAATGTTTCTTCTGAGACATATGGAGGGCATACCTTAAGTAAGCATGATTCATGCGTGAGAACTCCAGCTTGACTTTCTGCTGAAGGAGAAAGATGAATACAGCCACAGATCACCATGCAACAATGAACCGTGGTAGTTTTATGTCTGGAAAAGTTATTCCATGCTCCATAATACTTGGCAGATTATGTTAATAGGGAGAAGGAAAGTTCATGATTGAAGGCAATGAGCAAGATCTAAATTAGGTCAACTTTCACCAACCTGGTAAGTGGGGGTAGAATGCTGCCCTCCAGATTCCATTATCTTACCCACAGAATTTTTCCCAGGCCACACCTCCTTTCCACAGGCCACACACTTCACTGGTCTTTGCGCTCCAAGTGTTCCTTCCTGGCTGAAATGTGTCCTTGGTCTCTGATAATGTCAGGAGCGGGTGTCAGGAGCAGGTCAGTAATAAATCACACATTGTCAGTGAAGTTAACTCTTCATTAAAGGAAGCAAGGTTTGCTCAGGAGGCCAGGACTAGTAAGCACACCAACCTGTTCTGGTAGATCTTGCCTTTATGTGGACTGAATTTACCCCCTTCCTACAGTTGCCTAAACCTCCTTCACCTATCCCCAGGTTCTTCCCAAGCGTTCTGAGACTCCATCGCCTTGCCTGTCTTTGCTCCTTCCTCTTCATACCTCTTCTGGTTCTCGGAGACCAGGGGTGAGAGGAGCTTGTCACTGCTGGAGGGGGAGGCACTCTGGCTTCATCTCAAGCCTGACTCATGTCTGCTTCTTGGCTTCTGCCTCTGCCTCTGATTCTGGATTTCTCTCCGTCACAGTCTCTCCCAGCTCACTAAGCCCTGTGACCTCTTCAGCTTCTGACCCATCCTCCTCCCAGTCTTCTCCCTCTGACGACTCACTGCCGTCTCACTACCAGTCCCTGGACTCTGAGCCTTCTTCCCTTGGGGGTTCCAAAGCTGGCTCCTCCCACCATTCCTCTGAGTCCAACCATGACAAATAATGCCCCTTGCTTGATCGAATGGATAATAATAATAATAATAATAATAATAATAATAATAATAATTTATTTATACCCTGCCCATCTGGCTGGCTTTCCCCAGCCACTCTGGGCAGCTCCCAACAGAATATTAAAAGCACAATAAAAGATCAAACATTAAAAACTTCCCTATACAGGGCTGCCTTCAGATGTCTTCTAAAAGTCAGATAGTAGTTTATTTCCTTGATGGGAGGGCATTCCACAGGGCAGGCGCCACTACTGAGAAGGCCCTCCGCCTGGTTCCCTGTAACCTCACTTTTCGCAATGAGGGAACTGCCAGAAGGCCCTTGGCTCTGGACCTCAGTGTCCAGGCTGAATGATGGGGGTGGAGACACTCCTTCAGGTATACTGGGCCAAGGAAGTGTATGCAGAAAGCCAAACTTTACCTTTCACCTTGTACAAAGGTATCATTTGCAGAGGTAAAATTTGCATTTCTTGCTCCACCTACTTTTGTCTCTGGTCCTGCTCACTGCTGACATGTGGCTCTTGGGAGACTGCCCAGAAGCGAATGTGGCCCACAGGCTGAAGAAAGATCCCCAGCCTCTATGTTATGCCTTATGCTCATTTAAAAAAAAGTCTCTTTTGTAACTCTGATGTGCAACTACAATCACTAATGTCTGCACACTCAATCCAGATATTGCCTACATGTTGTGTACCATGCCTTGACTTTCACCATGCCCAGTACTTGTGGAAGAATACCATCCTCAATTCCCCAAAGTGTGTGGGGTTTTTTTTTTAATACTTCTGCCTCTTACTTGTCAATGCAATTTCCACCTCAATTGTCTGCAAGCTATTGATGTCCTGGGGCAATGGAGTAGCTTATTAGGCACTCAAATTACAAGGTTTTACAAAGCTCCTTTTCTCTGCCACTCTATAAAACCCCTCACATTTATCTTGGCAATACATAGAGGCATACAGTGCACCTCCTTAGAGGAACATAACATATGGACTCTCTGCGATGGACATTTAAAACGTCTTGAAGAAAATTGTTATGGCAATAAAACCGCGGCTCTTTTCCCCCCATATACTTTGACACCAGCTGCTATACTTTTTATTCACTTTGCTGCTGGTGACAGGGAACGGATGGGCAGAGACCAGGGAAATATAACACAGGTGGGACTTGTGAAATATTGCTGATTTAGACCACTTATAAGACACAGATGTTTTCTGTGTGTGCCTTTTTAAAAAAAGTTTCTTAAAAAAAGGAGGACTGTTTCTTTAGCCTATGCTTTAGTCTCATGCTTCATTTTGCATTTACTTAATCTCCAATGTGTCTCTAACCTTATCTTGGGCTGTATAGAATAATTAATCAATGGTTGTTGGATTACACAGTCAAATAAGGTTAGCAGTTCGGGTGAGCTCCTGTTGCTCGGTCCCTGCTCCTGCCAACCTAGCAGTTCAAAATCACATCAAAGTGCAAGTAGATAAATAGGTACCACTCCGGCGGGAAGGTAAATGGCATTTCTGTGCGCTGCTCTGGTTCGCCAGAAGCGGCTTAGTCATGCTGGCCACATGACCCAGAAGCTGTGCGCTGGCTCCCTCGGCCAATAAAGTGAGATGAGCGCCGCAACCCCAGAGTCGTCCACAACTGGACCTAACGGTCAGGGGTCCCTTTACCTTTACCTTGGTCTCATGCTTAATTTTGCATTTACTTAATCTCCAATGTGTCTCTGACCTTATCTTGAATAGAACAGTATAGAATGTTGTTTAGTCATTTTGTTGTTGTTGTTGAGTCATTTAGTCGTGTCCGACTCTTTGTGACTCCCTGGACCAGAGCACACCAGGCACTCCTGTCTTCCACTGCCTCCCACAGTTGGGTCAAACTCATGTTAGTAGCTTCGAGAACACTGTCCAACCATCTCGTCCTCTGTCGTCCCCTTCTCCTTGTGCCCTCAATCTTTCCCATCAGGGTCTTTTCCAGGGAGTCTTCTCTTCTCATGAGGAGGCCAAAGTATTGGAGCCTCAGCTTCAGGATCTGTCCTTCCAGTGAGCAGTATAGAATAGTATAGAATAATTAATCAATGGTTGTTTGATTACACAGAAAGCACAGAGCGTACATACTCAGATTACAAGACATAGGAGTGACGTAGATTAATCGGGATTGAAAGGGGTGTGATCCTTAATTGGGAGCCCCGCCATTTCTAGGAGATGTGTTCTTTGTTCTCTCGCTGTGATTATTAAAGTTTCTAACTGGCAAGAAGACTCCTTTTCCTTTCTTCTGCTTATCTACTGCCACGGGGGGAAGGAAACTGATTCCCTGAAGCTTGACAGCCACGTTGCTGCTCAGTCTCTGCTGCTAACTGCAGACAGGCAACTTTGATGCATCCTCTTGTGGTTCTTTGCTTTTAATCTGAACATGGACCAAGCAGACCATTAACTAGAGAATACAGTGGGCGCTTGGGTTGCGAACGTGATCTGTGCAGGAGGCACGTTCGCAACCCACAGCATTCGCAAGCCACAGCCCAGTGTCTGCGCACACACGTGTTGCAATTTGATGCTTCTGCGCATGTGCAAAGTGCGATTTAGCATTTGTGCACATGCGCAAGCTCTGAAACCTGGAAGTTACCTGTTCCAGTACTTCCGGGTTTTGGTGCATCCGTAACCCGAAAACGCAGAACCTGAAGTGTCTGTAACCCGAGGTATGACTGTATCTCCAAACAGAGGAGTGTCTTCTGTGACACATGACTCTTGGGAATCCCGCTGTGATGTTCAGATCAGGGTGGCCCATTCATGTTGCCTTCAGTAAGCAAGGAACATACTTGTGTGTCAGTCAACCCCACTGAGGACTTGAGGGTGGATGTGTGAGCATCGGTGCACGTTGTGTGAAACGGCACAAAATCCAGGAAATTGTTTTGGTGGCCTCCTTCTCCAAAAGCCTCTTAAGAAATCCATGTCATAACCGTGATCCCGCTAACCCCACCGGATAAAGAAGGGATCTGATTTTCTGTCACCAGGGTTAAATATGTGGACAGCTGAGATGTAAGCCTCCAGGATACGCTGCTTTATCTGATTGGTCTTGGTCTCGATCTGGCACTTGAAAGGGAGATTTTTCAAACAGAGGTCACTGTCTGAGCCCAAAGATTAGGGTGAGGTCAAGTTCACTTATGCTATCACTGTATCTTGTTACAGACGTAAAACAAAGTGGCATCTTATGAGGGTTATTCCAGTGAAGTTGCAGCGTTTGGGAGGTTTTCACTGAAAGCATTTTCTCTTTATTTATTTTTGAAACAGGGAAAAGTTCTACCTCCAGGAAGAACCAGTTACAGGCCAAAAAAATAAAAATAAAAAAATCTCTGTGTGCTTTCTTGCTGAAGGAACAAAGGAAGACAGGACTTTTGTCCCTAAGCTCCAAGGTGCAATTTTTGTGCATATTTTCAAAGCGTAGGCTCAATCATAGTTTGTAAAACAATAACTCTGGCTTCTTCACATCAGCAAATTTGTTTGCAGGAGGAAAAAAAACCCAGCAGAATCCTCTTTTCGCATTGTACCGGTGGAGTGGAAACACATACAGTATTCTTTGTAAAAACTCCATGTTCCTCTTCTGAAGAAAAAGGTGCATTTTGGAGCACAAATAAAGCATTTGTTTCTTTGGGTTTCAGGGGGGTTTTCCCGATTTACTGCTTTGGTTTTAAGGTCTGTGGTTTAAGTAGTGAAGGCCACTTGGCAGCCTTCCCAAATTCTACTTAACTTGTTTAATTTTATTTAAACAGGACATTTATATCTTGTTGTTGTAGAGCACAGGGTGGTTAAGAGCAGAGATAAGTACAAAGAGCATAAAGCAAGTATAAAGCATCCTTTGAAAAAACGGAATCATAATCCAGCTACAATAAAATCAACAGCAATAGCATCTGTAAAATAACACCCCAAAATTAATAATAATAATAATAATAATAATAATAATAATAATAATAATAATAATAATATATCCCGCCTTCTCCAGCCGAAGCCGGGCTCAGGGCGGCTAACAACAATAAAATAATACAACATTCTAAAATCATTTCATTATAAAATTAATTCAAATCATTGGGGTAGAGTTCTGTGAAGATTGCCAAAGGAGGGAGTCAGGCTGTTTCCTGGCCAAAGGCTTGGTGGAACAGCTCTGTCTTGCAGGTCCTGCAGAAAGATGTCAAGTCCCGCAGGGCCCTAGTCTCTTGTGGCAGAGCGTTCCACCAGATTGGAGCCACAGCCGAGAAAGCCCTGGCTCTAGTTGAGGCCAGCCTAACCTCTCTGTGGCCTAGGACCTCCAAGATGTTTTTGTTTGAAGATCGTAAGTTCCTCTGTGGGACATACCAGGAGAGGCGGTCCCATATGTACGAGGGTCCTAGGCTGTATAGGGCTTTAAAGGTTAAACCAGCACCTTAAACCTGATCCTGTACTCCACCAGGAGCCAGTGCAGCTGGTATAGCACCGGGTGAATGTGATCTCGCAGCGAGGACCCCGTAAGGAGTCTCGCTGCAGCATTCTGCACCTTCTGGAGTTTCTGGGTCAGTCTCAATGGCAGCCCCACGTAGAGCGAGTTACAATAATCCAGTCTGGAAATGACCGTCACGTGGATCACAGAGGCTAGGTCAGGGCAAGAGAGGTAAGGAGCCAACTGCTTAGCTTGGCGGAGATGAAAAAAGTAATTCATCTGATAGACCAACACCTTAGCCAAATAAAAAGATATTTTGCCTCCTCTGAAATATTTCTACTGAAGATGGTGACAGAATGTCACTTGGAAGGTGCCACCACCGAGAATCCCCTGTCTGGTCTCACCACCTTTGTTGCCTCTGTTGCGGGTGGGACAACGAGCAAGACCTGTCCTGCTTATCAAAATGCACATAACACCAGTTACTTGAGTCCAACGTCATTTAGGGCAGTGTTACTCAAAATGGTGGCCTGCAAAGTGATGCCAGCTCACAAGCCATCATCTGCCAGTCCACAGCGAGTTTCTAGGAAAGAAAGAAACAACAGGATAATTGAAAAATCACACCGGAATTCCAGGAGCAGGAAGGGAAGTGACAGCCAAGAGGGGTGGAGAGACCCAGAGTTTCTGTCACTGCTGCAGGGACTTTGAACTCAGTGGTGGCAAGAATACTCATGTCTTAGACACACTGAGCTGGGGTGAGGGAGAAACATTTTTCTGAACAGATGTGCTTATGTGCCTGCATATATGAATACAACAATAATATGGCACAAGTATGGTCCTGGCCCCTGGCAGATTGGGGTAGTTGGACTTGCCTGTCCACCACATCAGATAGTTTGAGAAATACTGATTTAGGCCAGAAGTGGGAAATCTGTTTTTGGCTTAAGAGACCCAGACCTCTGGCATCATGCCACGCAGGCTGACATGCCAGTGGTGGGTGAAACCAGTGGCAAAAGAAGCAGAGCCCTGACTATGAATTTTGCCTTGTACAATAGCCTAGTGTAGAAACTAGGCAAGCAGGAAGTATTATCGGAGTTCAAGGGCACGTTCCAGTCAGGCAAAAACACTCAAGGAGGGTGCAAAGCAGGGATGGTGAGGAGTTTGGCCTGAGGCAAGAGCAGGTGTGGCTGGCAAGCAGGTGTGGCTTAGAGAGAGTTTCCAAGGGCCAGACAGAGAGTCTTAGAGGGCCACATTTGCCTGTCAGGCCTGAGCAGTGCTGGATTTATGTATAAGCTAAAGAAGCTATAGCTTAGGGCCCCACTTTTTTGGGGCCCCCAAAAAAAATTAAAGGGAAAAAACCTGGATGTACATTTCCAAAATATAAGATAAAAAACAAATACAGTGGTGCCTCGCAAGACGAAATTAATTCGTCCCACGAATTTTTTCGTCTAGCGAATTTTTCATCTTGCGAAGCACGAAATCCCATAGGAATGCATTGAAAATCAATTAATCAGTTCCTATGGTAAAAAAAAGTCCAAACAAAGCCAAATTTGGTACAACAAGAGTTTATTAAGTGCTCTTTAAAGTCACACATACTGTAAAGAGCATTTCAAAATTCAAACCCAGATTTTAAAAAAAACAACAGCAGAGTGGCCCAATGGTCACAGAAAATCATAAAAATGCAGAAAAAAAACACAAGCTTCCAGATTCTTGCAAACCCCTCCCCAACACCAAGTCCTTGAATTCCAAACACCCCAACCCAAAATCCAACCCCCCCCAAAAAAGTTTTAAAAGCTTAACTTACCAAATGGCTGCAAAAGAAGTTTTGGAAAAGCTTCAAAAATCACCAAAGTCTTTAAAAACCTGCGTTCTATGAGTTGCTCCTCAAAGTCAAGTCGCAACTGTATTAATGGTGTTAAGAAAAAGGAAACAAACTTGCAAGACGTTTTTGTCTTGCGAAGCAAGCCCATAGGGAAATTTGTCTTGCGAAGCAGCTCAAAAAATGGAAAACCCTTTCATCTAGCGAGTTTTCCGTCTTGCGAGGCATTCGTCTTGCGGGGCACCACTGTAAAATAAAAACTACATACAGCAACAATGTTTTGTGTTGTGTATGAACCTATTAGGTCCATAATTACCATATAGGATATATTCAACACAGAAAACAGCGACAATTTGTTGTTGACAAAGGACAGCTGGACATATAAACGGCCCCAAAACCTTCAGTAGCTTAGGGCCTCATCAAAGCTAAATCGGGCCCTGTGCCTGAGGTTCTCAATCCTTGGTTTAGGGTTCTGTATTCTAACAGCAAAACTTTGAATTGGGCTTGGTAGCTCACATCCTTATTGTGTAAGGATAATAATGCTTCTGCTGGGGCCAATTATCAACAAGAACTTTATTGGAGTTGGGTATCTTCTGAGGCTTATCTGAGGCTAACTTCCAACTATCAGTAACAGAAAGAAAAGTGAAAGGAAAGTTAATTGCTTTGTCCCTATAAGAGGCCATGTCAAAATGGCTCAACTGTACAGCCTACCAGGACAGACTTTGCTCGTGTGCTCAAGACATCGATTCCATAGAACATATTTTGTTGCACTGTGCAAAATATGAGCAAGCCAGGGCTGAACTGATACTACCCTTGCTGGTACCTTTCCTGGGAAAATCAGAGGCTCACTATGTCAGGTTCCTATTGGAAGACTGGACAAATGCTAGAACATTAGCAGTGGCAAAGTTTTTATCAGTGGTTGCAAGAACCAATGATTCCTATATTCTGAACAAAATGCTAGTTTAACCTGGAGGTAGGCTGTATGAATTGTGTATTGCTTTGTAACGATTTGTTGGGTCTCTGGATCGTAATAAAGATTGTTAATTTATATCATGAGATGAAACTTGTATAATTTGGTTACAGCTTCTCTTTTAGAAACCACCAGGCAAATTAATCCACCTGTAAATAGGTCCACTAAGCAAATAATAATAAACATCAGCATCTTTTAAAATCCTTCATCCCCCCCCATCTTTACACCAGCAGCTAATTAGGACGATGGAAAATTTAATTACAGATAGGTAGCCGTGTTGGTCTGCCATAGTCAAAACAAAAAAAATTTCCTTCCAGTAGCACCTTAAAGACCAACTAAGTCAGTTCTTGGTATGAGCTTTCGTATCTGAAGAAGTGTGCATGCACACGAAAGCTCATACCAAGAACTGACTTAGTTGGTCTTTAAGGTGCTACTGGAAGGAAAATGTAATGTTCAGTTTAAAAACAAATTGAAGCAAAGAACAAACTTGGGGGGCGGGGTGAGTGGAAAAGCTGAGAATTACACTCTGACTACCATGGCTTCCAGGTAGAGTAAGCTCCCTGCACCAGAGCTTTGCCCTTCCACTCATGGAAGGTGATGTAAGCGGTGACAGGGCAGAGCTTAGCATGCTTGAATTTGCCTCCCCCCCATTCCTTCGCTGGTTTTCCATGCAAGGAGGAATGGGGGCAATAAATTCAATTCAGTTCACATTTAAAGGTGAACCTACCTAATATGCACTTTTCTGAAATAATATGAGAAAGGAAACACAGCCATCCTTTTGACATTCACACTCCTCTGAATTTTGCAGCGCAGTTCCCCAGCCGAATAATTTGTACAAAAAAGGCATATGATGAGGTAAACTGTGCATAAAAAATATATATATGAGTTTTAAAAGAAACAGATGCATTCTTTTAGAGTAAATTACCTCCCAAAAATATGCTTATTGGACAAAATGGTATACAATCATGCATATGGGAGAAATTCACACTAAAATGCTGGTGAATATTCATGATGGCTTTTACAAGAATAGTGAACTGATGTGGAAATGTGGAGAACCAAACTTAATATTTGAAAAATGAGAAACTGAAATTGGCAGATCCTCCCTCCCACCACCTCTCCACACAAACAGGATGCCCAAAGAAGGCCGGCAAATGGGCCAGGGTGATGAGGAAGGGGGTCCTCTGAAGGACATCTTGCCCAAGGACCCCTAATATCTGAGGCTACCATTGCTTTCTATACATACTTTACTTCTGTGACTATATGTTGGAATGCATTTGTGGGTATTTTCCCCATTCTCAGTTATCACTGTTGTGTTAATGTTGTAGGGGGAAAGAACTGCTATATCTGTTGGTAGCAGAATTCCAGAAGAGTAAGTCTATTATAGTCAAAGCACAGATTCATGTGGTATTTTATAGATAGCTGGGCTTTGGCCCATGGTTTCGTTTTCAAGGTACTACAACTCATCTCTCTTTCTCTCTCTCTCTCTCTCTCTCTCTCTCTCTCTCTCTCTCTCTCTCTCTCTCTCTCTCTCGTGTGTTTGGGTGTGCTGTGTACTATCACTCAGTGATGTGGTGCAGAAAACTTTCTGGGAAACTTTCCAATGCCTTATTTTCCCATGGAAAAAACCTTCCATTTCATAAATTCATTCGTAACAATGAATTGATGGCAACTGCAAATACAATATTACACAACCTTGGCAGTTTCAAAGTTTTTAGCTTTGTTAGCTAAATACAAGTCAAATAAATGTGCTAAATGAGATCACTCTCTAGGGCAGGCTTCCTCAAACTCGGCCCTCCAGGTGTTTTTGGCCTACAACTCCCATGACCCCTGGCTAGCAGGACCAGTAGTCAGGGATGATGGGAATTGTAGTCTCAAAACATCTGGAGGGCCGAGTTTGAGGAAGCCTGCTCTAGGGCATCAGAAAATTGTCTGGGGGAAACTGACACCCCCCGAAGCAAAGTAACATAATTTGTAAGGGAAACATGCCCCCCCAACCCACCCCATATCCTTGCTGTCACTGCTAGTGGTAATAGATAGTTTTACAGAAAAATAGGAAACACCTTGAGAACAGAGAGAGGCCTACCTCATTTTGATAGTAGAGGAGACTACAGAGAGGGAGGATCAATAGTGTTTAATTATTGTATATTGCTATTATTATTCAGCATGAAACCAGTCACCAAAGATTTTCCTATGACATAAGGAAGTGTCCTTGGTTTCTCCCTGCAACATCACTACTTTGGATTTCGCGGGTGCAAATGTGTTAGAACAAGGTGTGAGCAAATTTTAGCAAGATAATCTCTCCTGATGAATTAACAGGGGTTATTTTTAGGAAGTTTGCCTAGCCTGCCAGGGAGATTTAATTGGCACGGCACACCTCGCCAGTATATTTTCTCAAGTGCTGCTCTTGGGGTGGCGCCCGCGAGCTTATTATGGTTGGCAGACCACTTGTGTTTAATAGGGAGGGTTTTTGTGTTTAAACGAAGGTTTTCTTTCCTCTTCCTGCTTTATGTTCTACGCACTAGAAATGTGACACATGTAGTAATTACATCTGCTGTGGGTTGAGAGGGAGTGGTTACTTTAAAGCCACCTGCAGCAGTGGTGGGAATTTGAATGAGGGACACATAACGCAGTGCAAAGCGGATTGTTCAGGTGTGTGTGGTGTAAGCCACCCACTGATGGTTGGAAGTTGTTGCCTTGAGTTATGCCTCAGGCACACCTGCAACTGGCTGGTGGCCCCCAGAACTGAGTGCATACCCTCCAACATTCCTCAGATGAAAATAGGGACAATTCTCAGTCTGCCCTCCAACTGACTCTATTCCCTGACCCCTAGCAAAGCATTTCCACTCACACTACACCAACAGAATACAGTGGAGCCTTCGTTCTCGAACGGCTTAGTTGGCGAACAAATTGGCTCCCGAACGCTGAAAACCTGGAAGTAAGTGTTGCAGTTTTTGAATGTTTTTCAGAAGCCAAACATCCGATGCGGGTTCCAATTGAGTGCAGGAAGTTCCTGCAGCCAATTGGAAGGCACACCTTGGTTTTCAAACGGTTTCAGGAATTGAATGAACTTTCAGAACGGATTGCTTTTGAGAACCAAGGTACAAACACCCTCCACTGTCCTAAGAAAACCCCTTAATTCCAGTTTTGTTTTATTTTATCCTTTGGTAGATTTACAACAAGAAAAACCCACACCAATATATAAATTTTAGAAAGGGGCAAGATTAGATGTGGACGGACAAAGTGGTTGTTTTTTTTAAAGCAGGAGTCCATGCACTCCCAGTACACTTTTCATGGTTGTGTTCCAAACAGTCCCAAGTCTTGCAGAACCAAGAGTTGTGCAACTGAAAGTGGACCATCTTGAATGGCAAAATTCTTTGCTAATTTTTAGATTGGATTTGCTGGGGGACAGATGGGCAGATGAGCACAGAAGATTCGCCACCGTACTGTGAGATTTCTCACCACATTTAAACCGCAAATTAGAGAGAGAGAGAGAGAGAGAGAGAGAGAGAGAGATATCACTTGAGTGTCCTGGGCACCTCTTTTCAGCTCACTGCTGCCATCACGAGGTTTGTTTCCTGCACTGCAGAAATGGTTGGCAGGGATTTGTCGAGAGCAGTACTCAGCTTCCGGAAGAGGCAATGTGAAGAGACAGAGAGCCTATTGTGGTGGCAAGGTTAAGAGAAACAGAATCATTGAGGTTAATCAACATCCTGCAGCAGACAATGAAGGGCTCCAGAAGGGCTTCGGGCTGTATTGCAGAGAAACATGTGAGAGATGAGATTAAATTCATTCATGATGCCTGAGACCAGGATGAAAGGCTGGCAGCTCCTTGTACATGTTAATGAAGCTGGATACAACTTTCCTCGGGCAAAGAACACACACGTGCCACTGGGAGCAGATCCCATTTCCCCCTCACACTGCCACAGGATGAATCACAAACCATTAAGAAAGGAGAGACAAGAGTCAACTATTCGTAAGAACTTGGTGTTGCATCTCACTATTGTTCTACTTATGCTACACTTATCTATTCATTTATTGTTTCACAATGTATGTACCACTAGGGATGAGAGAGAAGTTCAATTCAGTTTGCATTTAAAGGCGGATATACCTAATTCGCACTTTGCAAAACCATATGCAAACTGAAACGCAGGCATCCTTCAAAATTCACACATCTCTGAATTTTGCAATGCAGTTCTCCAGCCAAGTAATGTGTACAAAAATGTGTGTGTGAGAGAGAGAGTGTTGACACACATACATAAAATGTACATAAATGCATATATTGGTGAAAAAATGCTTTGCAAAATTGTATCTGCTAGGCAAAATTGCATTAGGAGAATTTTGCACTAAAATGCTGATGGTTTTTTAAAATTGGAAACCGATGTGGCAATGTGGAAAATGGAATTTAAGATTAGATAAATGAGAAACCAAAACGGATAGATTTGCCTATCCCTAATTTAACATGTAACACCGTAGTTTCTAAGCCATGTACACTGAGGTTACGAAGAGACACCATACAGATAAAATTGGTTGAAATTAGCCATACCACTGGAAACACGGAAATAAGAAAGCCTTCACCAAGTGCCAGACATTCAACAGGGGGCAGACCTGGCTGATCTCAACCAGGAAGAAGTTCCATAGAACTGGACCCACAGTACTGAATGTACAGCTCCTAGAGCAAGGGTCAGCAACCTTTTTCAGCCATGGGCTGGTCCACCGTCCCTCAGAACATGTGGTGGGCAAGACTATATTTGGAGGGGGGTGAACGAATTCCTATGCCCCACAAATAACCCAGAGATGCATTTTAAATAAAAATACATATTCAACTCATGTAAAAACACCAGGCAGGCCCTACAAATAACCCAGAGATGCATTTTAAATAAAAGGACACATTCTACTCATGTAAAAACACGTTGATTCCCAGACCGTCCGCGGGCCGGATTTAGAAGTCTATTGGGCCGCATCCGGCCCCCGGGCCTTAGGTTGCCTACCCATGCCCTAGAGGATATGAACCCTGCATTTATGCTGTGGTGGGCCACCAACAGCATCTCCCACAAGACATCAGTGATCAGGCAGGGATATAACAGTTCAGCCAGTCCTTACAATATGATACTCAACGCTTTCAGTCATTGGGTTGTATCCAGGATAGGGCTCAGTTAAAGTCACTTAGTGGTATATTTGCTCTGCGGGTGAAAATGTTTGGCACCAGGAGAGCATTGTTGTACTGGAGAATGCATAAGCAGGTTGGCAGTAACCCTGTTGTGCGGTAGATTTTGCAGTGTGTTGCCTGAGTTGCCACTAGCGCAGCTGTTCCATTAGATTTGTCTGCTGTGCCACATTAAAACCCATTTGCTAGTGCAACAGCCTCTGTAGCTATGGTGGCTTTGTGTTATCTACACTGTCAGAAGCAATATGTCTCTGAATGCCAGCTGCTGGGAATCACAAGGGTGCTGTGCCCTCAAGTCCCACTGTGGGGCATCAAACAAGCACCTGGTTGGCCACTGCAAGAACAAGATGGTCCTTTAGCCTGGTCGAGCAGGGCTCTTTTTATGCTCTTATGTTAACCCTAAATAAACAAACAAATAAAATAACTTGGAACCAGCTCAACTGACCTACCTTACAACAATGAAAAAGTTGTGTGTGTGTGTGTGTGTGTGTGTGTGCGTGTGTGTAGGGATCAAAAGCACTCATTGCTGAAGTACTTATTGCTGGACCTAATTGCTACCTGCCCATCAAAGCAGAGAAGAGCAGGTTTTCATTCTTTGCTCTGGATTTAGGTTTGTACTCCCAGAGCAATCACTTTTTGTCCCTTTCCAAGAAAGCACTCAGCAGTTGGGCTAAGGCGAAGGAGGGGTTCGGGGGTGGGGTGGGGGACATGCAGCAGTCCTACGGTATTAATTACGACTGAGGCTATTTGTTTTTCTTGGTTTACATTCCTCCCATAACTCTAAGCAGAAGTCCATATGGATACTATCATCAATCATATGTTTGCTGGGCAGGAGGATTTTGTGTAAATATGCATTAGCACAGCATATAGCCAAAAGTACCAATATAAAACAGACTTGCTGATTCACCCCATTTTGCCATTAAACACCAACACCTGGGGCAAATTCCAGAGAGAGTGCTCTTGCCCTACAGCCAACTTCTCTCTCTCTCTCTCTCTCTCTCTCTCTCTCTCTCTCCCCCATACAGCTGGCCAAACATCTGGGCAGTGAAAAGTTCACAGGCTCAGAACAGGCCCCGCCCAGCCAGGCTGGCCATTGGGCAATCCTGGACAGGAAGAGTTACAAAGGACTTCCTGTTTTGGTCAGGATGCTGTGCCAGCAATAAGGTATTTCAGGCCTTCTCCCTGATTCCCAGCTCCTTGCTCACTCAGGAAGTTGACTATGACAACTCAGTTTTGAAGTGTCAACCTGGGGTTAAGCCACCGTGGGGAAACTCTGGCCCATGGGTCTAATTCAGCCCCCTCCATTTGACACAGGAGACTGTTTTGGCAGAGTCATATTCACCCGCCCTACACCCAGGGATTTTTCCAGCCGGAACTCACCAGAACTCAGGTGGGCGCCATTGCCATTATAAGAGAACAAGGGAGGCATTCATAGTGAGTTTTGGCACCTTTTCCCCCAGGAAAAATAGCATTGCCCTCTCTGACATCATAGACCAGCATTTCCCAAGCAGTGGGTTGTGCTCCATATGTGGGTCAAAAAGCCTATGGGTTGTGGGCTTTGTGAGTAAACCCCAGATAATTAATCTTTAGCTGGCATGTGATCAAAACCTTTACAGTGGTACCTCGGGTTACATACACTTCAGGTTACATACCCTTCAAGTTACAGACTCCGCTAACCCAGAAATAGTAGCTCGGGTTAAGAACTTTGCTTCAGGATGAGAACAGAAATCGTGCTCCGGCAGCGCGGTGGTAGCGGGAGGCCCCATTAGCTAAAGTGGTGCTTCAGGTTAAGAACAGTTTCAGGTTAAGAACGGACCTCCGGAACGAATTAAGTACTTAACCTGAGGCACCACTGTATAACTTTGCTTTTGCAATACTGCAAAATATTGCAATACTGTGTTGACACTTGTAAGCAAACACTGAAAGGATCAGGTCTTGCATTTTGATTCATTAGAACCTCTCTTTGGGGGCTGGCAAAAGATTCAATGAAGGACCCAACAAGGTGCTCATAAGTGGTAAGTTAATTTTGGCTTGGATATCCCAAGTAACGCTTGTAGAATTGGTTAACTTGCAGTTAAAATGCACAAAGACAATGACTGCTGAAGACCCGAGGTCTAGCATTCCTGTGCTAATATATCAACAGGTCACCATACCAAGTGAATTCGGAATTGTGAGTCACCACGCCAAAAATGTTGGGAACCACTGTAATCTATGATTTCAGCTGCAGCTAGGGTTGCCAAGTCAGAAGCATCTTACACCATGAAATGTATGGGCTGAAAGCTGAGATCTAGAGGTGGCACTCTGATGATGTCACGCTGGGGGACTCCTGCTAGTATCATGGTGCTGATGTTGGAGATGGAGGTTAATTGGGAGAAGGGAGCAGAGGTGGGCAGACCGATCCCCAATAGTCTATAGTATACTATAACTTGAAGGATATGTGTTAAGCTTCAGGTTAGGGGCGGTTTGTCTCTACCCTAAGACAAAACAGAAACAGGTCACCATGCCATGCCACTGCCCCACCTCCCCATTGCCACTACCTCCCTTAGCTGGGTTGTGCTGTGGCACCCAGAAAGATCACAAGATCTTGCCAGAAGCTGGCACCACTGCCGGTGGCAGGATGGGCAGGACAGGGCACCAATGGAGACACCGCCTCTTGGGCTTCTACTGCCCAAGGCGACTGCCTCACCCTACCTTATGGACAGGCCAGTCCTGCTTTGGGTCTCTGTTACCAAAGGAAAGAAGATTCCTTTGGGAAAAGGTCAAAACTTCAAGCAGTTTCCTGGCCCAGCAGGCCGGCTTCTGCATCCTATAATGGTCTCATTTGTTAGCCTGATCAATATGTGCATCTGCATCATTTGGTTGATTGAACACTTGTCATTTGTATCTATTAGCACATTCTTGAAAGCCTATAATTTTGTTTTGTGCTTAGTGAACAATAATCATTCTTTCAGAGCCACATAGTGGATAGCTCAGTTGGTTAGAGAATGGTGCTGATAACGCCAAGGTTGCAGGTTCGATCCCTGTATGGGGAGGGTGCGTTATTCCTGCATTCCTGGGCGTCGGACCAGTGGCATAGCAAGGCCAGGTGGTACCTGGTGCAGAAAATTTCTCGTCACTCCTCTCCCCCACATTGAAATTATTAAAAGAAGGAAAAATAAAATACTTACAGTTGCAGGTGTTATTTTCTGGTTTATTTATTTAACACTGTGAGCATAAGCACTGAAAACCATTTTTTCCTAACTTTGTCCTCTGCCCTTGAGCAGGGCTGATTCATGCTCAGCTTATCATCTACTACAGTCCCGAGATCCTTTGCACATGTAGTAGTGCAAAGCCAAGTAAGGTAAAAGGTAAAGGACCTCTGCATTTTAAGTCTGTGATGACCTGGGATTCCGATTCAGAGGATGAACCAGAGGAATCCCAGCCTGCACAGGAGTCCCCGCCTCCAGGGCCGGCTGAACTGGGGCAAGGCCTAGATGCTGAAGAGCCTGCACCTGTGGCAGAGCACCAGGAGCTGGCCCCAGGTGAAACCCTTCTGGCCCCAGAGGGGCTTGACGACTCAGTGGCTACAGGTGAGCCTCCTCCAGGGCCCAGTAACCCTTCGGCCTCTCCTGATCTGCAGAGGCTTAGGGCAGAGAGGCGAAGGGAGCTGGTTGCCCCCAGGAGGAGTGCTCGCCTTAAGGCCAGAGGAGGCGGGGCTCCTGGGGGCCGGGACCGCCCCCGGCCTTAGAAGAGGATAAAAGCCCAGTCAGCCCGGCCCCAGGTTGCGGGAGCAATGTCGTTGTTGGCTTCGGACCTTCCTGTGTTCCTGATCCCTGCTCGGCCTCCTGTTCCTGACCATCCGGTGCTCCTGTTCCCTGCTTGGCCTCCTGTTCCTGTTCATCCGGTGTTCCTGTTCCAGCGTTCCTGTTCCCCGCCCGGTTCTCCGCCTCGGACCTCGCTTCTCTTCGTGTGGACTCTGCTTACACCCACGGTATCTTACCCCCGGGACCAGCACAAAGTCCAGTCAAAGGCGAATATGGTATTGCGGCACTCATCTTGCTTTCAGGCCAAGGGAGCTGGCATTTGTCCACAGACAGCTTTCCAGGTCGTGTGGCCAGCATGACTAAACTGCTTCTGGCACAACGGGACACTGTGACAAGTGCCAGAGAGCACAGAAACGCCGTTTACCTTCCCACCGGAGTGGTACCTATTTACCTACTTGCACTGGTGTGCTTTCAAACTGCTAGGTTGGCAGGAGCTGGGACAGAGCAACGGGAGCTCACCCCGTCATGGGGATTTGAACTGCCAACCTTTCGATCGGCAAGCCCAAGAGGCTCAGTAGTTTACACCACAGTGCCGAATATCTACCATCTCATTTCTTTTTGTGTGTGTGTCTAAACGCAGAACTTTGCCCTTGTCTCTGCCGAATTACATTTGGCTGAGATTTCCGCTCTGTAAGTAGTTGTACTTTTGCCGAGGAAACAGCTCAGGGTATACGTAGATGACATATAGTATTGACACATCAATCAGACTGAAAGGATCTGTTCAATCATTATTGTTGTCGCTGCACCCAAATGTAGCATTTCACTAAATAAAAGTATTCCGGCAGTTTAAATCCAGCACAGATGGGCAGGCTTCAATATCCTGAAATGAACCCTGTCAGCTGTGTGTCTCTTGCAGGCCACCCTTGGCACCCTCTGTGTTAACTTACAGAGGTCCTGTGCCAATTTCTCCCTCCCTTATTGTACATCTGAATTCTAAATACAATCTGCAAGGCCCACACAGCTTTCTTTGTTCCTCGCGTCCATCTGCATCGGCGGTCTCCAGTAGGCAATGTGCTCAAGCGCTCTTTGCTTTCAGATTGCGCGATCAAAGCGCATTGAAGTCAGTGGGGCCTTTTAATATGTGCTGTTTCTTTCCAAAGAAATGCGGTTTACCAGCTCACGACACAAGCCAAAACAACTCCAAGCAAATATTCAACACTAGTATTGCTATTTGCTTCTTTGGTTGTTGTTGTTTTGTCCCTTCCCCCACCCTCAATCTTAAAAGTGGCATTTTCGTTTAGAAAGTCACGTGTGCACCGTTCATGGGGCAATTTCATATTTAATCTCAATTGTTTGAAGGCAAGGGTGGAGAACCTCAGGCCTTAGGGGCACATGCGGCCCCTCCAGGACTCTCATTCTGGCCCTTGGAGCACCCCCCAGGCCACACCCTCTCTCTCCAAGCCACATCACCCAATGGTCCCGCTTTGCATACTGAATGTTTTTTGCCTGGCTGGAATATATCCTCAAACTCTGGCAATGCATCTTGCATCCCTGGATAAAGGCTAGCAAGATGTGTGTGAAGGTGTGTGGAAACTCACCTACTGTGCAAAGGTAACATTTACATTAATTGTGCTGCCCGCTTTTGATTCCGGCTGCACCCAGGACTCAGCTACATTAGTCAAAAAACAATGTTTTGAATGCATTATAAACATGGAACACCAGATGGCGCTGGAGAGCAAAAAAAATTCCATGCGATTTTTTATAGTGCTTTCCCCCCATTTGTTATAATGATTTAATTTCTGTCTTATTTATAGTGTTTTCTTCCTGTGTCTAGATCCACCCCCAGTGGCATGGGGGGGGGCAGGAACCCTCTCTTGACATCATTCAGAAATCTGAGCCTGTGCACTGGAAACCAGTCTGTGATGGTAGCTGTATACATGCTGATGCTAGCTGGGCACATCATCTTCCCCAGTTTGGCATCTGACTTCACTTTGCAAATGTCACGTCTGGAGCATTTGCTTTGGCTGGCAAAAATCAGCGTGAGCCAAATCCCTCATATGCTACCGCTGGCTTAAGTTTGCTTCTTTCAATTGTACATTATTTTATGGAGAAAATAAAACAGAAACACAACGAGAAACTCCTCTTAAATTCACAAAGTCACCTTCGTGTTTTAGGAAGGAATTAATAGGACCCCCTGCCACTGGAGAAGCAGCAGCAGTGGTGAAAGCTTGCACAGAGCTCTGCCAGGGCTTGTGAGATCTCACTGGAACCTTCCACTGCTGCTGCCACCACCTCTCCTTGTTTCTCCTGCAGTGGCACCAGTGGGTGGGAAAGCGTGGCCTCAGGCAGGTACAGTGGTGGCATCTGCCACCTCAGGAACCCAGTGGGATCCCACCGCCTGAGCCAATTACCTCAGTTTGCCTAATGGCGAGGCCAGCCCTATGTGCAGAGCCTAATTATCAGCATTTGCAAAGGCAGGAACAATCTGTGCTTATCAGCGACTTGCCTTCTCAGTTCCCAAGAGCCAAGTGTCTGAAACAGAATAAACCCAAATCCTCTTCCCTCCTGGGCAAATTTCCTGCTCTAAACTGCAGCATGTGACGAAGACTAAACGCTGGGGCTCTCCGTGAAGCATGAATATATACATAAGCAATAAAGCCGAAAGGAACTTTTGTAGCGAGCTTGTTTGCAAAGGACAATTTTCCAAATCAGTAGCCTTGCTCTTGATGAAGAGGGCGAGCTCTTGGCGCCTCCGACAAACCCGAGGCCATTCATTATGCACCGTGCGCTGAGCAAATGAATGCCGGGGAAATCAGAGGCACGCCTTGAGCATAACTGGAAAGCTGGTAGCGGCGAGCTGCTAAAGAGGTAACTTATGCCAACAAAGTCGATCCATGCAGCAGAAGGAGTGTTATTTATTTATCTAGAACAGGCATCCCCAAACTCGACCCGCCAGATATTTTGGGACTACAATTCCCATCATCCCTGACCACTGGTCCTGTTAGCTAGGGATGATGGGAGTTGTCATCCCGAAACATCTAGAGGGCCGAATTTGGGGAAGCCTGATCTAGAGCATTTGTACACCTTCAGTCAAAAAGGCTCTCAGAGCGGCTTAAGGTAAAGGTAAAGATGGATGACAGTGGTTGAAGGGAAGGGGCAGGCTGTGGGAAGTGGACCCTAGTGCCCATTTACAGAGTATGCGGAAGACAGCCCTGGGTCACTTAACTCTTTAATAAGTTTTCTTTTCCCTCCTAGAAAAACTACACAAGACACTCTCTTTTGAAGTTTAAAGAACACATTAACTTTTACTTAGTGTACTTACGGTTGCAGATTGAAGAGACAATGCAGGTAAGTGATTCTTAAGTTGCTAATACAGTCATGCCTCCGGTTAAATATGCTTCAGTTTGAGCGTTTTCAGGTCACGCTCCGCGGCGACCCAGAAGTAACGGAATCCGTTACTTCCAGGTTTTGCCACTCGCGTATGCACAGATGCTCAAAATGATGTCACGCGCATGTGCAGAAGCGGTGAGTCACAACCTGTGCACGCGCAGATGTGCAGACGCAGGTTGCGTTCTCTTCAGGATGCGAATGGGGCTACGGAACGGATCCTGTTCGCATCCAGAGTTACCACTGTCTGTCTTAAATAGGACTCAGCTACACTGGTCAATTATAACGTTAAAAATGTGTTATAAAATGTGACACCAGAGGGCGCTGTAGAGCAGCAATCCATTGCCCATGGTAAATTGTGTTGAGAGCTCTCTCTCTCTCTCTCTCTCTCTCTCTCTCTATATATATATATATATATATATATTATAGCGTTTTTTCATGTCAGTGTAGATCCAGCCATAGATTAAACTGTTACGGACAAACTAGCTCTGAGACAGACAGCACAACATGACATACTTGTTGCTCTGACTGTTCAGACTGTTCAGTTAACTGCCATAACGGAAATAATGGCCATAACGGCCACAGAGCATACGGCATCACAGAGTTCTACAGCTCTTGCAATTAACCCTTTACATAGGCATTCTGGATACTAACATCCCACCCAGGCTGGCTGCAAGAATCGCTTGAGATAGGAAGCAGGGCTCATTCAATCAGCTCTGCTGAAGGATTTCCTCTGTCAGGCAGGGGCGGAGGAAGGGAGGTGGGGGGATGCGGGCTGCCCTGGGTGTCACCACTGAGAGGGGTGACAAAATGCCGGGTGGCACTCACCGCGGGGCCTAGGAGTGACATGGTCCGCCCGCTGCCTCCCCCCCCCCAGCTGTAGGGCAACTGAGTGAGAGGAGGCAGGCAGACTTTGGAGGCCCTGCAGTACACCTTACCCCTATGGGTAGCTCGCCCCACCCCTATGGGCAGCTCGCCCCAGGCGCCCGAGCGGCTTCCTCCGCCACTCCTGCCAGGCCTCCTCTACCTCACTTGTTGTTTGGTAGCTGCCATTCTAGCCTGCTTCAGTGAGAGAGATGGGAAGAGTCCCTTCTGCCGCTGAAGTGTTTCCATTCCTGCTGGTCATTCCCTTCCGTTATTCTTTAACTTTAAGAACTGGTGCCTGTATTGTTATTTCATTTTTTCCTCCTCCCTCCCTGTTCCCTTTTCCTTTTGTGCCACGACTTTTAGATTGTAAGAACTGCAGACAGCGACTGTCTTGTTTGATTGTTAACCACCCAAGGAGCACTTTTGGCTGAAGAGCAGCATATGAGTGCTCTAAAGAAATAAACGTTAAAATGGCTAGTCTGGTTTTCTTGACTTCAAACAAAAAACCCACTTCCCCAGGCATGGTTGGAGGACAGGGCTCCTGCTCTGTAGTTAATAGTTGCACAGGAGAAGGAATTTCAGCAAGGGTGGCTTGTCATGTGCGGTTGCTTTAATGTAAAAGTAATAATATTTGATGTTTTATCGTGATTTTTATGTTCTGTTGGGAGCCACCCAGTGTGGCTGGGGAGACCCAGCCAGATGAGCGGGGTATAAATAATAAAATTATTATTATTGTTGTTGTTGTTATTATTATTATTATTATATCACTGGGGGATCTAGTCACAGATCTGCTGTGCAGGGTGTAGCGTAGCCTCAATATGAACAAAGGAGGAAGCCTTGGGGGGGTTTCCCCATGAATTTAATTTTTTTTTAAAAGTATGATTTTTTTTCATGTCTAGTGATAAAGTTAACAGTTTGACCCATTATGCTATCTTGCAGTCTCTGCTGCCATCTGGTGAGTGGTACCTATAAAGCTGGAATGTCCTGAAATGTCTTGGCTGTTAACTTGAAAAAATAAAAATGGTAACCAAATTCAGCCTTTGGCAGCCTGGCGTTCTCCAGGCATTTTGGACTTCATCAGGATAGGAGAAAATTACATATTCAGTCAACCCTAGCAGGGACATTGGTCCCCATTCCAGAATCCTTGGTCAACAATCTGATCTTGGTCTAAGGCAGCTTCCTAGGTAATTCATGCAATTTGCAGGAATTCCTTGTTCTCTTTTAACTTCTGCAGCAGGGTATTTAAAATAGATCATCTTTAAGATGCCATAAGACTCTTTGTTTCTTTTCCTGCAGCAAAACTTGATTTGATGCTACGTTTGTGATGTGGTTGCTGCTTCCACATTTTTGAGTCCCAAACCTAGGGATGGGCAAAATCTGTCAGTTTCCATTTCCCATTTTTTTCCACTCTTGAGTTCAATTTCTCCACATTTCCACAATAGTGTGCAATGTTTTAAAAAAGTACTCTGCTCATGAAAATTCATCAGCATTTTAATACACATTTCTCTCAATATACATATTTTGGTCTGCAATTTTGCCCAATGAACACTTTTGCAAACCAATTTCCTGCAATACAATGCATTTTTGTACATGTTACTTTGTTAGAATATAGCTGTGTTGAAATACTCAGAGGAATGTGAATTTCAAACCATAGGTGTGTTTGGGTAGAGATGTGCACCAGATTCGGTTCATATTGGGCATATTGGGAGGACATCAGTTGGGTTGGGCTGGGTTGGGTTGGGCAGGCCCCAGATCACTTCAGGTCAGTTTGGGTGGTCCCAGATTGACCTGGGGCTGTCAGGAGGCACAACAACAAAATGCACCACAACTGCATCTTCACAAGAGACTGTAGGGCAACCCCTACATCCTTTCCTACCAGACCTCTCCTTCTTTCCAGGCTCTAAAGCAGCACTATGCAGGATCGAATCCTGTTGCTAATTATTATTATTATTATTATTATTATTATTATTATTATTATTATCATTATTTGTACCCCGCCCATCTGGCTGGGTTTCCTCAGCCACTATGGGCAGCTTCCAGCAAAATATTAAAATACAACAATTCATCAAATATTAAAAGCTTCCCTAAACAGGGCTGCCTTCAGATGTCTTCTAAAAGTCAGATAGTTGTTTATTTATTTGACATCTGGTGAGGCGGCATTCCAAAGGGCAGGCACCACTATTGAGAAGGTTCCCTGCAACTTCACTCTTCGCAGTGAGGGAACCGCAAGAAGGTGCTTGGCATTGGACTTCAGTGTCTGGGCTGAACGATGGGGGTGGAGACGCTCCTTTGGGGATACTGGGCTGAGGCCGTTTAGGGCTTTAAAGGTCAGCACCAACACTTTGAAATGTGCTCAGAAACATACTGGGAGCCAATGCAGGTCTTTCAGGACTGGTGTTATATGGTCTTGGCGGCCACTCCCAGTCACCAGTCTAGCTGCCGCATTCTGGATTAGTTGTAGTTTCCAGGTCACCTTCAAAGGTAGCCCCAAGTAGAGCGCATTGCAGTAGTAGGAGATATAGTGTCTCCTCCTGCTCCTCCCCTTCCCAACCATATGTTAAAGCCCGACCCCCAAATCACGTTGGGAATAGATCTGGGGTGAGGCAGGTGGTCCGTGGGTTGACTCAAGGCAACATCACTCTGATTAGGGGCTCCTGGATCAGGGCAATGGGGGAAATCAGTGGGGGGCTGTGCACAGCCCCGCATTTCGGTTCATGTTCTGAAAGTGCAAATTAGGTCTAAAGGTAAAGGTAAAGGGACCCCTGACCATTAGGTCCAGTTGTAACTGACTCTGGGGTTGCGGCACTCATCTCGCTTTACTGGCCGAGGGAGCCGGCATACAGCTTCTGGGTCATGTGGCCAGCATGACTAAGCCACTTCTGGCGAACCAGAGCAGCGCGCGGAAACGCCATTTACCTTCCTGCCGGAGCTGTACCTATTTATCTACTTGCATTTTGACGTGCTTTCGAACTGCTAGGTTGGCAGGAGCAGGGACCGAGCAACAGGAGCTCACCCCGTGACGGGGATTCGAACTGCCGACCTTCTGATCGGCAAGTCCTAGGCTCTGTGGTTTAACCACAGCGCCACCTGCGTCCCTGCAAATTAGGTCTATTCACCTTTAAAGCTGAACCTGATCCGTTTCCCTCCCCTGATTCTTGAAATGCAGTGAAATGCACAAGTAGATGATATGGCATCTTCCCATGCCAGTGGCGCAGCTCCCCAGGGATGGCATAGACAGGGCAGATTTCCAGATCTTCTGTTCTGTAATAAAATGATGTCAATTTCAGTCCCCTTTGGAAATGCAGCAGCCGCGGCGTATCTTCGAGGTTTCCTGGATACCAGCTGTTGTGTCTGTTCCGCTGGGCCTGCTGCTTTTTCTGAGAGGTGAATGCTGCTTGTCTTATTGATATGGCAGCTTCACATTAGATCATGTTACAGATACCAAATATGATTATGCTGGAAATCAGATTAGCCTCTCGGCCTCCCAGCCCCAAAGCTGCTCTCCAGACAAAGTGGTAGAGGTGCTGAATATTTGATACTGGAAGACTTTGGCTTGATATCTGAGCAAAATCAAAAGATTTGCACAACCTGAAAAGAAACCAGTGCCTGGCCTGGCTGACCTGTGCTGACTAAGGCAAAGGTAAAGGTAAAGGACCCCTGGACAGTTAAGCATAAGCACTGAAAACCTTTTTTTCCTAACTTTGTCCTCTGCCCTTGAGCAGGGCTGATTCATGTTCAGCTTGTCATCTACTACAGTCCCGAGATCCTTTGCACATGTAGAAGTGCAAAGCCAAGTAAGGTAAAAGGTAAAGGACCTCTGGACTTTAAGTCCAGTCAAAGGCGAATATGGTATTGCGGCGCTCATCTCGCTTTCAGGTCAAGGAAATCTGCATTTGTCCACAGCTTTCTGGGTCCAGTGGCCAGCAGGACTAAACTGCTTATGGCTCAATAGAACACCGCGATGGAAACCAGAGCGTATGGAAACGCCATTTACCTTCCTGCCACAGTAGTACCTATTTATCTACTTGCACTGGCGTGCTTTCAAACTGCTAGATTGGCAGGAGCAGGGACCGAACAATGAGAGCTCATTCCATCGTGGGGATTCAAACCACCAACCTTCCAATCAGCAAGCCCAAGAGGCTCAGTGGTTTAGACCACAGTGCCACCCGTGTCCCTAACTATGTCCCTAGCCACCCGTGTCTGCTGACTATGCCATGCTCAAGTATCTGTTATACCCCATGAGCCTGTGATCCTGCATTGGGATTCTGCATTGTGAAGCAGAACTGGAGGAAGATATGTGTTGTTGGGATACTGCCAGGGAGACAAAGGCCATCATGCCCCCATGCTGTCTCCGGACGATCCATTGATCTCCCGTAGAAACACAGTATCAGTCAATTAGCGACAAAAGCCTCAGAAATAGCTGTCCTCATTCCAAGACTAGTGCAGGCCCTTTGCAGAGTTCACACAACGAAAGATCCACTCAGGAGAGCATTATTTACAACTTTATTCAGCGTTGGTCAGAACAAAGAAAAAAACATGACTGCCTGCTTCAGGCACACAGAGAGAACAAAAGCTATATACAAAACAGCAACATCCTGTGAACAGGAAATACGTAGGCTGTGACTCACAACAGCCTGTCCCCCTTTTAAGGTGGAATGGAAATATCCTAACATCGGCAACCACCCACCCACCTCTGCAGTGTTTTAAGGGCAGCCCAGCAGGTTGTAGAATACCACCCTATGTCAATCAAAATTTGTTTTTCAAAGGAAATAACAAAAGCAGCATAAATTTGAGGTCTCCCATCAGGATTTCGTTTCCCCTGATGGTCAGAAGCAGCCTTTGCCTTCCAAGTATTGAGGTCACATGATTGTCTGATGATATAATCTAGGACTGCTTTGGAAGCAGCGGGGCAGGTTTCACCATTTGTATCTGTTGCACTAAGTAAATGTAAAGGGACCCCTGACCATTAGGTCCAGTCGTGACCGACTCTGGGGTTGCAGTGCTCATCTCGCTTTATTGGCCGAGGGAGCCGGCGTACAGCTTCCGGGTCATGTGGCCAGCATGACTAAGCCGCTTCTGGCAAACCAGAGCAGTGCATGGAAACGCCATTTACCTTCCCGCTGGAGCAGTACCTATTTATCTACTTGCACTTTGATGTGCTTTTGAATTGCTAGGTGGGCAGGAGCAGGGACTGAGCAACGGGAGCTCACCCCGTCATGGGGATTCGAACCGCCGACCTTCTTATCGGCAAGTCCTAGGCTCTGTGGTTTAACCCACAGCGCCACCCGCGTCCCATATGTTGTACCAAGTGGAGTGACATTGATTTAAACCCTGCCCCTTTGCTTGCTCCCTTTTGTCTGGCGCTTTCTCTCTGCCATGGCAGCACTGGGTGCTGTGATTACATCTCTGCTCCATTTCCTTTATAATTTATGTGGAGATCCTTCCACGGCAGGGAAATACGAAGTGCATGAAGCATGGAGCAGCATGACAGTGTGTGAGATTTAGGGCAGGCATTAGAAACTGAAGGCGGAAAGTGGTCATGACTCAGGAAATTTCAAGGTCGTCCAACACAAAATGTGCCCGAGTCACAGAGCAATTTTATATCCTGGAGATATTACTGTATTTCATTGCTTCCGAAAACCCCAGCGATTGCCTGTCGCCGCTTTTTATGTATCTCAGTGTTTTATCTTGGAAGCAAAATGGATCAATAGTATTCATTTTGTAATGTTTATTACCAGAGGCTTAATCACTAGCTTGCTCGATATCGCACAGATATTTGGCTGAACTATAACTCCCGTCACACCTGGCCATTGGCTTTGCTTGCTGGCGCTGGTGGGAGTTGTAGTTCAGCCATGTCTATACAGCCAAAAGTTCCCTCCCCCTGCTTTCAACAGAAGCACAATCCGTCTCTCTATAGTGGGAAAGACTGTGACCAGGGAGCCTATGGGCCTGTTCTGTCTGTGGTCCAAGTACTGCTAACTGCTGATGGGGAACTTCAAGGCCTCTGCAGTCACTCTTCTGATTCTTGGTGTCTAAACCACACACTTTTACCAAACCACCCTTCAAACAGAGGGTTGTCCTCTGTAAAGTTGGACCCGTGGCCTCACTAACCGCCACAGGCAGCAGTAAAAAAAGAGAAGAGAGAACGAATGGTATTCAACATCAGTCCTACCAAGAAAAGACCCACTGAATTCAATAGTTTATGAACTAATTATTATGGCCAATGTTGGCTATTTCCCAGTGAATGCAGCAAAATGAGACTGAGAAGAAAGGTGGGATAGACATTTGATTAATAAAAGAATGAGTGTCACAGCGCTGTCAGGCAAGGAATGTCCAGAGCAAGAAATTAACTTGTTATTGTCAAAAGTAGACTTACATATTA
The DNA here is from genome assembly GCF_964234715.1 of Podarcis melisellensis. Lineage (NCBI taxonomy): Eukaryota > Metazoa > Chordata > Lepidosauria > Squamata > Lacertidae > Podarcis > Podarcis melisellensis. The sequence goes on along the minus strand of NC_138546.1, from coordinate 36,829,992 downwards.
TGGAAATGCATGCCCATCAGTCCTGCATCTCTTAGCTACTCCTAGGTGTGGGACTTAGGTGGTGCTGTGTTCCAGCAAAATACACCTCTGTTCCCACATCATTGCTTTCTCTTTGATGCCTGGGTTGCTTCTATGTGATAGGAAGAGATGTGGGTGGTTCTGTGATCTAAACCACTGTCCCTTATGGGCTTGCCGATCGGAAAGTTGGCAGTTCGAATCCCATGACAGAGTGAGCTCCTGTTGCTCTGTCCCAGCTCCTGCCAACCTAGCGGTTTGAAAGCACACCAGTGCAAGTAGATAAATAGGTACCACTGTGGTGGGAAGGTAAACAGTGTTTCCATGCACTCTGGTTTCTGTCACGGTGTCCCGTTGGGCCAGAAGCGGTGTGGTCATGCTGGCCACGACCTGGAAAGCTGTCTGTGGGCAAACGCCAGCTCCCTCGGCCTGAAAAGCAAAATGAGCACTGCAACCCCATATTTGCCTTTGACTGGACGTAACCGGCCAGGGGTCCTTTACCTTTTTTACCACTGAATTCAGCAGTTTATGAACTAATTATTATGCCCAGTGTTGGATATCCCCTAGTGAATGCAGCAAAATGAGATTGGGAGGAAAGGTGGGGTAGAAATTTCATTTAAAAAATAATAGGAATGCCCAGAGCGAGGAATTAAATCATTATTGCCAAAAGTAGACTTGCACATTAGGGGAAAGCATGACCATCAGTCCTGCGTCTCTCAGCTACCCCTAGGTGTGCACTCAATGAGGCGATTACCACAACAGAGGGGCCCCAGCCCCAACTGCAGCTTATGTATCTCCTTTATTTGAGCTGTGCGCAAGCAGGCAAAGACTACGCCTGTGTGCAGGGCCATCTTACCCATAGGTGCTAGGGGTGCGGGGCACCTGGGCACTGGGCTCTCAGGGGTGCCAGGCTGAGAGTTCGGAGCCCGAGAGTTGAGTCTGGGGAAGAGCCCGCCCATCAGTCGGAGCACCGCGACAGGCTCTTCTGCTGTGGGCGGCTCTGTGCCATGAGTTCAGGAGCGACCGAGCCAGCAAGACGCTGAGGCGGCCAGCCAGCTCCAACCTCCTGCATGCCTGGGACTGGGCAACCTGGGGGGAGCCCCCGCCGGGTGGATCTTTGCACCCCGGTGCCGCATATGCTTAGGACAACCCTGCCTGTGTGTAACCTGTTTCTGTTCCTCTCTGTGATGGCCTGGGAATCCGATTCAGAGGCTGAACCGGAGGAATCCCAGCCTGCACAAGAGTCCCCGCCTCCAGGGCCGGCTGAACTGGGGCAGGGCCTTGATTCTGAAGTGCCTGCACCTGTGCTGGATCCTCAGGAGCAGGCACCAGGTGAATCCACTCTGGCTCCGGAGGTGGTTGAGGACTCAGTGCCTACAGGTGAGTCTCCCCCTGGGTCCAGCCTCTCCTGAACTGCAGAGGCTCAGGGCAGAGAGGCGAAGGGAACTGGTTTCTCCCAGGAGGAGTGCTCGCCTTAAGGCCAGGAGAGGCGGGTCTCCTGGGGGCCGGGACCGCCCCTGGCCTCAGAGAAGATAAAGGCCAGTCAGCCCGGTCCCAGGTTGTGGGAGCAACGTCGTTGTTGAGTACCTGTTCCTACCCGGACCCAGACCTGACCCTCCAGTGTTCCTGTCCCCGCCCGGATTCCGGCTTCGGATCTCGCCCCGCTCCTTGTGAACTGTTTCCAGGCTAGTGACCCAGGACTGGACTTTGACTACGCCAACGAAGCCCTTAACTCTCCACCAGCCTGACCTCTTTCTCCCTGTTCCTGCACCTGTGCTTCACTCTCCAATCCAGCAGCTTCTCCTGCCTCCACCTCTTGTCTCCTGGCTGTTACAGGTTCTCCAGGATCACTGCTCCCTTCTTCCAACCCTGCTTATTCCAGTGCCCACTCATCATACTGGCAGGAGCTCTGCTGGACCACTGGTGTCAGCCACCCCCTTTCCTGTATCTCTGCCAATTGCCTCCGAATTTCTACCTTCTGCATTTCAGCTGCATCCTGTTCCTGGTTTCCAGCGATTCAGGTTCAGTGCCAAATAATCCAATTAAGACGCTTTCAGAAAAGTCCCTGGTGGGCTGAATATATTTGTGACATCCAGCCTACGTTCAAAAGGGCCTGAGAAAGACAGTCTGACTGGAGTCGCACATGGAAGGTTGTATATTATCTGATGCTCGTCTGAGTTCTTTAGTCTCATAGGGGCAGTGGCGTAGCGTGGGGGTGCGGGGGGGGGGCAGCTGCACCGGGTGCAACATCTGGGGTGGTGCGCTCGTACTCGCAGCTCTCTGCCCCCTGCTAAAATCCACAGGTTAGGGGGCGCAAATTACTTGCCTTGCTGACAACCCACGCTACGCCACTGCATAGGGGCAGCCAGCAAAGTTAGTTCAGAATCTGAAGCAGGCGGGGAGCTTGGAATCTGGTCCAGTAGACTTGGGCAGCTCCAAGAGGCCCTGCTAATGGAGCTGATGGATATGTTGTATCTGCAGGGAACTATATCATGTCTAAGTAGTCTTGGAAAATGGTCCCCACTTAAGCTGTTATGGCAGTGAGCATTGCAGGATGCTTCAAAGGAACAGTTTGAGGAAATTATTATTTATTGCAGAAAGGTATTCCTTTTAAGTAAAAGCTTCTGAACTCAACGTTTGCTGTTCTTGTTCAATGTTATCCATTTCTGATGCTGTTCACATACTCTTAAATCCACACACAGGAACTTGGGCTTGGTGATGAGGTCCTCAACCAGTGTTTCTCAAACGTGGGTCTCCAGCTGTTGTTGGACTACAACTCCCATCATCCCTAGCTAGTTGGACCAGTGGTCAGGGATGATGGGAACTGTATTCCCAAAAACAGCTGGAGACCCTGGGAAACCCTGTTCTAGACTAAAGAATGGAGTGCTGACACAGGACTGCACCTCCCATTACCCCTGACCATTGGCCATTCTGACTGTGGCTGATGGAGTCCAGTAACATCTGGAGGGCCACAGGTCCCTCACCCCTGTTCTAGATATTTCTGTTGGCTATGACAAAATAATTGGTTTCCCATTAATTAATTTAAAGATTATTTTTTAGATGAAAGCTGTATTTAAATACGATTATGTGTCAAAATACTCATTAAAAATTTACAAATTTAAATATGCATTTAATTTGCAGACTAATGCGGACAGGGAATGGGATGGAATTATGAGTGAAAACATGTTAAATTGGCACAGGTCAAAAATAGCCAGCTTCACCCATCTCTAAGTAGGTGCTCAAGACTATTAACTGATGCTGGAGACTAGACTGGTCAATCAGCCAATGACAATTTTATTGTCATTAAATCATTAGATGAGAGGTTTATCTAGCACCGGCATGAAAAGGGGCGATCCGGCAGCTTGACTCCAGTTTATGAGCAAAACAGAATTTCATGGGCTTCTGTGATGTTCCACACAGGTATCTTAACCCATTCCATCTGGGAACTTGAGATAAGCCTTGCAGCTGAAAGATTGGAGGAGGGTATTTTGGAGTTGATATATCTGTGACGTTTGGCTGCTTATTTGTGCTTGAATTTAATCTGTGGCCTGATTGGCAATTATGCCAGCCAGGCAATTTTGTAGAATTGTGACTCGGGGGAGGTGGCAGAGAGAGAGAGAAAGAAAAATGAATGAGGAAATGGTCTTGCTTAATTTATTATCATTACAGTACACTTTTTCTAACAATAAGGACAAAACATGTCCAGCACAGGAATGTGTGTGTGTGAGAGTGTGTTCATGAAACTTGTTTGCTATAGGTTTGGGCACCATATATTTTTGCACAATGGTTTCCTGGGATCAAGGAGCAAGTTCTCATTTGTTTGGATGCATTTGAACACCATTTTGAATCAAGATGGTGGGATGAATTTTCCAAAGCTGCACTGCTTTTAAAACAACACTTTTAAAAGCATTTGATGCTTCTTAATCATGAGAGAGAATATCACTTAAAAACTTAGTATGGCTACAAAAGAGCGACAAAACAGGTTGGGTAAGAGAAGAATAGTTCAGCCATTGCATTTTGGTTGCCTGAATGCATACAGGGTTTAACTATGGCCATTTAAAGAGGACATTTTCCAGCTAACAATGACACAGTAGATTAGCTGGGAGTGTGAAGAAAAGCCAGCTGCCCTCAGCTACAAATCTAGTGGAGAGAACTTAATGTTCCCTCTTGAGAGAGGAGACGTATAAAGTGTGCAGAGGCTATGGGTGCCTAATATAGACAGCTGAAGCCTCACATCCTTGCAAAATCTCAACCAGAGGACTCAATAAGAAATGAATGTGGCCCTCCAGGCATGTTTATCTGGCCCTCAGGCCTCTCCCCAGGACGCCTTACTGGCCCCGCCCTGAACTCTCAAGTGCTTTTGCCTGGTTGAAATGTGTCTCTGAGCTGTGATAATGCCTTCGTTGGATGGAAAGAGGTTTGTGTGTGTGTTTGTGAAATGTGGCATACTGTGGAACAGCAGTGTAGCGTGGGTTGCCGGTGCCCAGGGCAGGGCAAGTGTTTTGCCCCCTGGTGGACTGGGAAGCTGGGGTATGGATGGGTGAGCCAGGGGGGCATATGCAGAGCCCAAAAGGAGGGTGAACAGAGCCCACCTCTGACAGGCTCCTCACCTGCCCACACATGAGGTTCCCCCAGGGCACAGCTTTAGGAAGCACCAGTGTTACACACTTGAAATGCAAACTCTGCAAAATTACCCTTTTAAAATGGCGGCCACAATCATTTTTGACTCAGGGTTTTATTTATTTCTAGCGTCCGGAGCAGGCTGCATCGTTTGATGATGGTTTTTGCGCGCCTAATGCAGTAGGCTTTTCCGTGGGAAAGCTATGCCTTGATGAATGTGTGCTATGAGACATGTCGTCTTTTTCCTTTGCTGCAACAGACCAAGAGCGCCACAGCTGCTCTCTTCAATGTGAAGGAGGAGACCAAGCATCGCTGCTACTGTGCTACAAGCTCTGGTGCACTGTACCTTTAAGATTATGTCTGTGTTTCCAGCTTTCTGGTCTTTCCCAGACTCAGGAGTGCCAGATGCCACCAAGAGGGGAAATAAGGGAGTCCGCTTCAAGATCCATCAGCTTCTGGTTCTGCTTTGAGATACCTGGTGGTACCCAACGCTTTCCCCCCATGTTCTCAAGATCTGATTGTTGCTGCTGCCTTTCAACACCCTGAGTTTTGAAGCATCCAGAAACTCCTGAGATGTCGTCTGGAGGTGCTTCTTCAGCAAAGTCCTGCAAGAGGTCGAAAACAGTGAAGCGCCATGCCAGCATCTACACCTACCAGGAGCCACCCCACAGGTGAGAGATTGCCTTTGGATAGGATAGGCTAGACAAGAAAGGCTATGGGGAACCAGGTGCAAAGAGAGGCTGCTCCTGTTCAGGGTTGCTTGCACAAAGCTGCTGCTGAGGTAAGATTCTATTCGGTCCTTATTAAGCACTCTTGTTTATAGGGTGAATTTGTCCAGCATTCATCCCGATTTGTTTACAGGGTGTTGATACATCTTCATGTTATTCATTCATCCCACCCTTTTCAGTGCTTTTCCTTGTCACTTTCCAAACTGCAAAAAGTCAGATTCATCCCTTTTTAAAAGGGACTTTGCTACACCTGGGTGACAGCACACTTCAACCCACTTCAGTTGCACAAAGCTAAATTTCTGGTATGCGCCGCAAAATAGTGACAGTCTGGAGGAGCCCTAAGAGAGGGAATTTAATTAGGTGCTGATTCTCTCATCCTTGCCTGACAGGCTTCACCAGCCAAAAATGCCCCCTTTTATTCAGCTGCTCCAAGTACAAAAGCATAGTCCCTTTGGGGATTTTCTCATTCTCTCTCTCTCTCTCTCTCTCTCTCTCTCTCTCTCTCTCTCTCTCTCTCTCACACACACACACACACACACACCACATCTACTTCCTTGTTATTATTATTAGAAAATCATTGATGTCCCTCCTTCTGTCACTCAGACACCCAAGGAGTCTAACACATGGTTTAAAAATGAACACACTCAGAACACTATTCTGGGTATAGCACCCACACAGTCCAAATTAACAATCTAACCCAAGCACTGCTTTTGCAACTGGCTTTTTGTAATGCCCTGAAATGATGAATGCAGGAAGTTGCATTTTCAAATCTCCTTTGCCTGCAAGTTTTCAGATGCTGTTTCTCTGCACTTCCAGTGTTGAATCCCAACGCAGTGCATTTCTGTTTCTGAAAGATCCCAGCTTTATTGATAGATTTCAGCAGGGTGGCAAGCCGTTAAATCTCTTTGGTTGCTTATTTGTTTGGAGATTCGTTTTATGAATGTAGGAAAGTGTGGTCTTCTGCATCTCCTTCGCACACAGATCTTCACAACCAACATCGCAAAGAGGAATACTGTCCATGCAGTTTATGCCTCTAGATGCTGTCTGAATTCAGTAAATGTATATTAGTAGTAGTAGTAGTAGTAGTAGTAGTAGTAGTAGTTATATGTGTACCCCAGCTTTCCTCTAAGGAGTTCAAGGCAACTTGCATAGGTCCAGTGGCGTAGCGTGGGTTGTCAGCACCCGGGGCAAGGCAAGTAATTTGCACCCCCTAACCCGTGGATTTGCGCCCCCTAACCCATGGATTTGCGCCCCCTAACCCTACCCCCCAGATGTTGCGCCCGGTGCGGCCGCCCCCCCTGCACCCCCCCCCACGCTACGCCACTGTGCATAGGTCTCCTTCTTCCCGTTCCACCCTCACAACAAGCCTGTGAAGTAGGTTAGGATGAGAGATAATGACTCTGGCTCAAACTTCATGGCTGAGTGAGGATTTGAACCCTGGTTTCCCAGGTCCCAACCCAACCCTCTGACCAGTACACCACACTGCCCCTCTTATGTGCAACAGGAAATTGTTAGCAATGAGTCTTGGTTAAAAAATAAATCAGGCACATGCTACCTACTTCCCTCAGAGTGTGGTCCTGTGTGTATCAGCTCTAATGTAAGGGGAACCCAAATAAGCTCAGCGAAGCTTACTCCCAGGTAAGCATATATAGGATTGTTTTCCTCCCTGTCCCTTTTCCCTTGTGTGTTGTGGATTTTTTTAGATGGTAAACTCTCTTGATTGTATGTTTGCCTCTCTGGGAATCTTTTTGGATGAAGCGTGGGGTACAAATGCTCTTAAATAGATAAATATATAGGATGGCAGCCTCAGTGGCAGAGTAATAATATTGCTATTTTAAAACTAAGGTTGCTGTCATCATCATATGCATATTTACTTCAGAGCAAATCCAATTGGGAGACCTATATCTGGCTAAATATGCAGAGGATCTGGTTGCAGAACCCTTTATTTGCAGTCCCGGGGAATTGATGGCCTTGAGCCATTTATTCTGTTATTATTTACACACACACACACACTTCTAGAAAGGAGCACTGTGTTATCAGTGCAGCTCAGATGGAAGACGATGCAGAGCTGCAATTAAATGGGCAGCAAGCACTTGTAATGGAAAACGCAGACATGCCACTTCAGTCCTATGGAGCCATGTGTTTACAACAGGGCGGTCCAAAATGCAGCTGGTTCTCGAGGCCTTTTTTCCAGCCCTCGTCAACATTTGAACTCCCCCCTCCGAAACCCCCCTTGTGCTGCCTTCCCAAAGCCAGGTAAGAAAGTTGCTGGGCTTGGGGAAGGAAGCATGAGGGCTTTGGCAGCTTCCTAGTGTTATGTACTGAAGTTCTCACTCTGGGCCAGCAGGGGGATACTGTAGATAGTTATGCAAATAAGGGATCGAAAGTGACGTTCAGTGATTGGATAGTTTTAGAAAATTGTTACAGTTACGTTGTAAGGTAAAGGTAAAGGTACCCCTGCCCGTACGGGCCAGTCTTGACAGACTCTGGGGTTGTGCGCCCATCTCACTTAAGACAGCCCGTGGGTTCCATGTCTTTTTCCCCCCAATTTTTTTATTGATTTTCCTAATTTTTTAAACAAACAAACAAACATCTTAACTTTACTTGATCCAATCTTGGTAACATTGTTAAGTGACTTACTCAAATCCCTCTGGCTGAATTTCAGTGTATATCACTGTAACAGTTTTCCAAAACCAATTTTCTCATAAAATTAACTTAATCACTTAACATCTTTCTTTGTTTTGACTTTAAACATGTTATTCACTAACATCACATATTTAAATCCTAAGCCTATCTGGTATTTGCAAGTTTTTCCAATTAAGTTATCTTAGCATATTTAACTAAATAGTCTTTGAATTTCATCCATTCCTCCTGGTACTCCTCCTCCTTCTGGTCGCGGACTCTTCCAGTCAGGTCAGCCAGCTCCGAAAAGTCCATCATCTTCATCTGCCATTCCTCCACTGTTGGGACTTCTCGTGATTCCCAATTCTTAGCTAACAAAATTCTAGCTGCAGTTGTGGCATACAAAAACAATCTAACATCTTTTTTGGGCAATTCCAAACCTATTATTCCAAGAAGAAAGGCCTCTGGTTCCTTAATAAATGTATATTTCAACATTTTTTTCAATTCATTATAAATCTTCTCCCAGCAGTCTTTCACCTTGGGGCAGGTCCACCAAATATGATAAAAGGTACCCTCCTTTTCTTTACATTTCCAACATAGATTATCTCTATTATGATATATCTTTGCTAGTTTTACAGGGGTTAAGTACCATCTATACATCATTTTCATAATATTTTCCTTTAACACCGTACATGCAGTGAACTTGACCGTGGGTTCCATGTCAAAGTACTCTCGTGGCCACTTGGTATAAAAAGTTAACAGCCCTGGTCTACAAATAAAGTGCCTTGGTCAAGCCTTGAAGTCAGAAAGACAGGTAGCCCTGCTTATCTGGGACAATTTCGGTTCTCTCGGTTTCTTATTTTAACAATCTTAAATTCAGTTCTCCACATTTCTGCAGCAATTTGGGATTTTCTTAAGGAAAATAAAACTCCCCAGGAAATTTTCGTATCGTTTTATTGCAGGTTTCTCCCAGTAAGCACATTTTTAATACAGTTTTGACTAATGTGAACATTTTTGCAAGCAATATAATTCTACTACAATTTTGTAAGTTATTTTCACTCACATGACCATTGCTGTGCACACATTCTCCTAATGTATGGCATTTTTGTCAACACTGGTTAGAAAACTGCATCACAAAAAATCCAGGTAACTGTGAATAAAAGATGGCCGGTTCATTTATTCTCTTATTGTTTTGAATGCGAAAATGTGATAGATGTGTCTTTAAATGTGAACTGAGCTGAATTTCTTCCCTGGGTTAGATTTCCCTACTTGGGAGTAAGAAGAGTTTGGATTTGATATCCCGCTTTATCACTACCCGAAGGAGTCTCAAAGCGGCTAACATTCTCCTTTCCCTTCCTCCCCCACAACAAACACTCTGTGAGGTGAGTGAGGCTGAGAGACTTCAGAGAAGTGTGACTGGCCCAAGGTCACCCAGCAGCTGCATGTGGAGGAGCAGGGAAGTGAACCCAGTTCACCAGATTACAAGTCTACCACTCTTAACCACTACACCACACTGGCTCTCGAGTAAGCCCCATTAAACTGAGCGATGTCTGATTAGAGATGTGTTGAATTGTGATGTTGGGGGCTGCGTTTGTCCGACTGCTGTTTAAAGCGCAGAAGCATTCAGAAAAGGTAGACTAAATTAAGTACCAGAGTCACAAGGATTGAAATATCCAACCATCTGTTTGTATGATGGGGGTTTCTAGATTATCTGCACTGATGCAACCTTTTACTTTTGACTGAAAAATCATTGTGATGATAACTCACCTTGCGCGCTCTCTCTCTCTCTCTCTCTCTCTCTCTCTCTCTCTCTCTCTCTCTACATGCACCATGGGATATCGGCCATACCTAGCAACTCAGATGAAGATAATGGGGATGAGAAGGTTGACAGCAGTGACCCAGAACAGATCTTCCAGAATATACAGTTTCAGAAGGAGATCATGGCCAACATCCGTTGCAGACCCTGGCCCATGAGGCAGAAACTCAGGGCATTAAGGTAATGGAAATTCTCCAACAACATCAGTCATTTCTGAAACATACACCCTTGTGGGTTTTGTGGTCTCAAATCATTTACATTTTCCAAGAAACAAATCAATGGCTGCATCTGATTAGTGATAAGCAGTAGGTAATATTCTGTAAGTCAACAGTAGAACCATTAATCTGCAGGATTTCAGAGGGTGATCTTCTTAGGTCTACCTGGAAATAATACATACATACATACATACATACATACATACATACATACATACATCTGCCCCAGCCACTCTGGGCAGATTCCAGCAGGATATTAAAAACACAATAAAACATCAAACATTAAAAACTTCCCTAAACAAGGCTGCCTTCAGATGTCTTCTGAAAGTCAGATAGTTGTTTATCTCCTTGAAATCTGGTGGGAGGGCATTCCACAGGGCGGGCGCCACTGCCGAGAAGGCTATGTCAGGGCTCCTTCAGGCACTGTAGTGGTTAAACACCTTCTTCCTTAGTTTTTGTTTTCTTAAATTTCTTTGTTTAAGAGAAAACATTGAGTGGAATTACAGACCCTCCAAGTGTCCCAGTTTCCAGGGACAGCCCCAGATTTACAGAAGTCATCCCGGTTTCTGATTTGATCCCAGAATGTCTCACTTTTCCTTAGGACATCCCTAGTTTCATCGGAGAAATGCTAGAGGTTATGGAGTTATGCGACCCCCCCCGAACCAAGTAAACCTTTAGAAGACATCTGAAGGCAGCTCTGCATAGGGAAGGTTTTTTTTTAATGTTGAATGTTTTATTAAGGTTTTTATATGTATTGGAAGCCGCCTAGAGTGGCTGGGGCAAACTAGTCAGATTGGTGGGGTATAAATAATAAAATTATTATTATTATTGAATAGGACATCCCTATTTTCATCAGAGAAATGTTGGAGGGTATGGATTTAGCATTCTTGCAATGCTCCAATTTATTTCAAGTGTAGAGAGGGAGGGGAAGGTCCACAAGGCAGGTTGCATTTTGCAGCAGTAATTCGCGCTCCTTGGCAAGTTCGTTAGATGTTATTTATGAGAGGGGGACATCAGGAGCTGGGGATGTAATGAGATTTTGGCCACGCAGAATGAATCTCTCGTCTTCCTCGGCAGACAAGCCAAAGAGATTGTACTGAAGTACGAAGGTCGGCTGACTCGAACGAGAGGCTACCAGGCAGCCGGAGCGGAGGTTGGTCTGCTTTTCATTAAAAGCTCCTGAACTCGCTTTCCATGAAAGTGATTGAGGATTTCCATTTGCGGAGGGAAATCTTTCCAAGTCATCATTATTAACTAAATGGGGGAAAAAGAGGGCAGCAAGGTAGAGGTTGCCAGCATATCTGTCTGGCAGAAATTCTGAAGGGGAAGCTTTCACAGCCTTGCAATATATATACAGTGGTACCTCAGGTTACATACACTTCAGGTTACATACGCTTCAGGTTACAGACTCCACTAACCCAGAAATAGTCCTTCAGGTTAAGAACTTTGCTTCAGGATGAGAACAGAAATCGTGAGGCAGCAGCGGGAGGCCCCATTAGCTAAAGTGGTGCTTCAGGTTAAGAACAGTTTCAGGTTAAGAACAGACCTCCGGAACGAATTAAGTACTTAACCCGAGGTACCACTGTATAGGACTAAATATATATAAATATAAAGGACTAGTGGGGCGTGTCTGTCACCGCCCAGGAATTTTTAGAAGTGTGATTTCTGAGTTTGGACCTATCATGCCAAAAATTGCCCCAAGTCATGCCCAAGTCACATGCTGGTCTGCCATCTTGATTCAAAATGGCAGACAGCAACATGGACAAAAACTGCCTCCCCCACCTCAGGAGCCCTCATGACAAAGTTAGTGTCAAAATTTCAAGAGGCAGCCGAGCCTTTTGAGAACCATTTTCCCAAATATTGTTACAGATTTGGGAGGGATCCCTCAAACCCTATAAATTAATACAGTGGTACCTCGGGTTACATATGCTTCAGGTTACATACGCTTCAGATCATCCATGAATCTGCCCAACCCTATTTGAAAGCCACCGCTGCCTCTTGTGGCAGCGAGTTCCACAGATTTAACTGTGCTCTGGGTGAATTGCTCTCTCTTTATCTTCTAGCATTCAGCTCTGTCTTATGTCCAATACAGTGGTACCTTGGGTTACAGATGCTTTAGGTTACAGACCCTTCAGGTTACAGACTCTGCTAACCCAGAAATAGTGCTTCAGCTTAAGAACTTTGCTTCAGGATGAGAACAGAAATTGTGCTCCAGCGGCACGGCAGCAGTGGGAGGCCCCATTAGCTAAAGTGGTGCTTCAGGTTAAGAACAGTTTCAGGTTAAGTTCGGACCTCCGGAACAAATTAAGTACTTAACCCAAGGTACCACTGTAAATGGTAGTGTTTACCCCTTAGCCTTTTCTTCTCCTGAAGATATCCTGCTAGGCCGTGGAGGTTTAGATGGGCTACCTTCCCAGGTTGACAAGCCCACACTTCCCTCTCCGGAATGTGCAGAAACCGCCTTCTTGACTGTTGCACCCACTAATGGTCATGCTCACTCAATCCACCTGAGCTTGTTCTCACATACAGAGGGAGTCACTGATTCACCAAGGGTTTGAGACTCATCGGCTACCGCCACCTGGTTTAGCTAACCAATCAAAGCTGTTTCTGGAGTGTGGCTGCTGTCATATGCTGACAGCTTCTAGGAGCCAAAGATGGGAGCTGAGTGCAGGGTGGGGCCAAAGATGGACAAACCACCCTAGAAGGAGCATTTGTCCCTCACCGGAGGTACTTACTGAAGTGTAGGTGGGTTCCCACGAGGCAGGACACAGTGATAACAACAAGAAGCTTTATTGAACCACATAACTGGGAAATGGGGGCAAAGCAACTGCTTATATACATTCCTGAAAGCCTGGGCCTCTCCTACTCCCAACATGATTGGCTGTCTAAACTTCCAAGCTGCAAATCACGACTCAGAGTTCAAGGGCCAATGGCAGAGGCCCAAATCCTGAAATGTTCTGTGACTGGACATCATGTATCGAATCAGAACACAGGAGCTCGGAATCCTTAGTCCAGACTCAAGCTCAGGCAAACACAGACCACTGAATACATAACACTAACCCTCCCCTAACACCCCATAAACCCCATGGAAGTTGTAGGCTAGCCACATCTGGAGGCCAGCAGCTGCCCCTTTGCTGCTTTACAATATATTGCCTGTAAAGCTTTATCTGTGCCATTGGTGTGGTTTTCTGATTGATCGAGAAGGTCTGTGCCATCTGTTATTTTTTTCTTTAATTAAAATACTTCCACTTACAGCAATAAAGCCTTGGAAGACCCATGGAATTAATTAGCTTTGACCACTGCATTGATTATTCATGAGTTAACAAAAATCTGGCTCGAAAGAAATTGACTGTGCATGAGCAACTAGCGACCAGAGAAGGTGGCCTCTTGAGATTGACTAATGGGCTGAACCATCATAGGCACGGCAATGTTATTGCTTTCTCAATACCATGGAGCAAAAGGGTCAAATGAGAAATTTTGCCCAAAGCGCAGTTCAGCATGAAATAGAGAGTTACTCCATGAGCAAAAGGTCTGAGGAATTTTAAAAGAAATACATGTTATCAAATGTCAGAGAACTTTCTCCTCTGGGCCAGGTTTGAGGGGGACACTGGGAGTCCCCCCATCATTGTAGTGATATGTTTGTTTGTATTTTTGGTTAAGTCAAGATGGCGTCGTCGTTAGTAGTAGCATCGACTTGAACTCCGCATCAGTTGATGCCGTTTTTATTATTTTTATCAGTTTCTACTAGCTTTTTATCAGTTTTTATTAGCTTTTATTAGCCTCAGTTCTTTATTTTTGTTAGTTGGCAGCTATTAATTTACAAAGCTTAGGTCAAGGGCCTGAGTTACAGAAAGTCTAGAAAGCCCTAATTAGCTCCAGCCCAGCAGGAGTGGAGATTAGACACCCTATCATGGGTAGACGCCGAGCTTCCTGATTTACAGCAGAAGCTGCTCTGATTTACAGCGGCTCTATCCCTGGAAAATGCCTAGGAAAAAGAAACGAGCGGCCTCATCTCCAGAAGGGAGCCCACAGAAGAGAAAGCAGAGCAAAATGGATGATTTTGTAAAAGCACAGAACTCAGAACCTACCACACCAAACAGAACTCATTCCCAGGTAGGTGGGGATGCTTTATTGGGCGGAGATCACCCAGGGGAGAATGCTGAGATGAGCGCTCATGAATTATCCCATGAACTACCATCTGAGGGGGCACCGCTCTATGCAGAAATACTCGCGGACCACTGTTTGCTGACTGCAAGAACAGTGGAGGAAATTAACATCAAATTACAAAAGGTAACGTCTCTCCTGGCGGAGTTGGTGCTCCTGACAGCCAAAAATAGCCAACTCAGTACTAAAGAGACCGACCATAGCGTTGCCCTCCCTCTAGACCATCATGTACAGGGGTGCAACCGGCCTAGACTTGATAACCAAGAGACTACAAATACTAAAAACAACAAAAGCGAAAGTAGGGACCTGATCCTACAAAGTACTCAAGTAGCTCTGGACATATATCCTTTTAATGGTATCCTGCCTTACTGGAAATCAATCGACAGTGTGAAGAGAAACTTTAAGCTTTTACTAAATATCCATTGCAACACTCTGATCGCGATAAACTTGCTTTGCACGGACCCCCAGCACACTAGACTCACGCTGACATTTTCTGACTCAGCTACCCCTAAAATGCTACTGAAATATAGGGCCATTTTACAGGACTATAATATTGTTTTGAGGCGTGTTTTTAAAGACACAGAACGAAAACAACTACTGCCAAACTTGTCATATAGCCGGACCAACTCCAAGCAATCAGCACCCTCTCTGCCGAAGGGCTTTCGCCACAGGGCCATGATTCATTCGGAAGGGCCGTCAAAGATGAATATGTGCGGTGAACCCAGCTGCAACACTCACTTGGAGAGGAAAACATCAGACCAAAAAGGTCAAACACACAAAGAACGCCAGCCCAATCTAGATAATTCAAAGATAGGACTCTCCATTACGCCTTTGGCAGATCCAGAATTTCACCACCCTCTATCCCAACTGGAATCTGATCAGCCAATGCCAAGTGACGACCCTCCCAAGGGAAATGGGACACATAGAAAGCCAGAGACAGATTTAATTATCTTTGACGAAGACCCCCCGATGGCACCAGCAATCCAAATAACACCGTCGATGCCGGGAAATCGGGAAAATGCTGCAAATCAACCCCGAGAACAACAACACCGTGCATACCCTAAGAACGGATGCATCATTACCGAACCAGTGGGAGAGCTGATAACAATTTCCCCACCACAATGAAGCCAAGCCAGTTATGGAACGAGCAGCTTTAACATTATCTCATGGAACATAGCGGGTTGGGCTAACAAACTTGGGGACGAGCCATTTCGTGAATATATAATGGGTTTTGACATAATAATGCTGCAGGAAACTTGGGCAACTGATAACATAGCTCTTGACGGTTACGACGTCTATGAAATCAAGGCCTCTAAACCGCTTGGAAGGGGACGACCAAGGGGGGGCCTAGTAACTCTGGTTTCCACTCAATTGACGTCACAAGTTATTGAGTGCTCAGTTTTCGAGCAGCTGGCACTGGGGATCACCTTGCATATGGAATCCAAGAGTATTATTTTTGTTTCAGTGTATATTCCACCATATACAGTGCAAACACAGATAGAGAGCACGTGGCGTAAAATCCATAGTTTCCTTTATTCCCTACAAATTAGGTACCCTGGCTCGCCATTTTACCTAATGGGAGATATGAATGCCAGAATAGGCTCAAATGATGATAGCCTGGAAATAAAATTCCCAATATTAAGAGATCTAAAGGAAAATAGCGCCCTCTTGCTAAACCCACCCCCACGTAGACATTCGAAAGATTGCCAAATCAACTATGCTGGATTCTGCCTGGCTTTTTTACAAATAAGTCTGGATCTGATCATTGCTAATGGGGCATTCCCCGGGGACAGAGAAGGCGAGTACACATTCATAAATTCAAATGGGGCCAGCACAGTAGACTACTGTCTCACTAACAGACAGGCCTTCGAATCAATTAAAAAATTCACAATAGATAATAGGACTGAAAGTGACCACTTACCTCTTATCATCTCCATTACCGGCCAAAATTCAATTCAGCACTCTCACATAGAACATGAGGACATAGACAAAGCAAATGATCCAGCATTGCGTAGGAAAAAATGGACACCTGAGATAGCAATTGCAGTTGAGAATAGATTGAATTCACAAACTGCAATTAAGTTAAGATCAATTATAATAAACAATTTATCAATAGACTCCTCCCTGACAGCTTATGAAAATCTCATTGAGTCCTTGCAGGATGTGGTCTCGGTTAACATAAACTCAGCCGGCAAGCCACGCACTGCGAAAGGGCGCAGTTGGTTTGACCAAGAGTGCCACACAAAGAAGGAAGCCCTAAGGAACGCCTATTTGGCCTATAGAAACGCTGGATTAAGCTACTTACCTCAATCTTATTTCAAAATCAAAAAAGAGTACAAAGCCCTTTTGGCCTCAAAAAAAAGGCAGTCCGAACAAAATTCCTGGTCCCTACTATTGAATGCCTCACTAAACAATGAAACTAAACTCTTTTGGCAACTGGTCTCCGACTCAATGAGAAATAGCTCCTCAGCCCCCAGCTGTGTCATTCCAGCTCAGGTTTGGGAGAACCACTTCAGAAATATATTTATGGAAAGTCCTAACCTCCCTTCCAGTTCACAGGAGGATGACAGGGTACAATTGTCACTGCTCCCTAATTGGAGGCCGGTAACTGTGGAGGAAGTCCATACATTAATTGGGAAGCTGAAGAGCGGAAAGGCTCCGGGGAAAGACTTTATCCCAGCTGAGGTGATTACATCAAACCAGCACTGGTGGGCCCCGCTTCTGGCAGCACTCTTTACGGTAGTAAATAACTCTGGTAAGGTACCATATAGCTGGAAACATGCTATAGTAGTCCCAATCTTTAAGAGAGGCCACCCAAATGTACCTTCCAATTATAGGCCTATTAGCCTGCTCTCAATAATTGGGAAACTATATGCCCATTTCCTCAGTAGCAAATTGACAACTTTTCTAAATGAACATAATATACTATCTGAAGCCCAGGCAGCTTTCCGTGAGAATCATTCAACAACAGACCACTGTCTAATGCTGTCCTTCCTAGCTGAGAAGTATACCAGACACCTACAGGGTAAACTCTTCGTGGCCTTTATGGACCTGAAATCAGCATTTGACTCCATCCCCAGATCCCAGCTATGGTCCAAATTGAGTCTGATCTTGCAGGACAAACGACTTCTCTTTCTTATAAAAGCCCTGTACAATGGAACCAAACTGCAGGTCCGATGCGGTCGACAGGGACAGCTATCGAACAGCATCGAGATGACTAGGGGGGTGAGACAGGGTTGTATTTTGGCCCCCACATTGTTCTGCCTATTCCTAAATGACCTAGAAGAGAACTTAATGGACCCAGATGGACACATTCCAAAAATAGGAATGAGAAGGACCCCTTTGTTGTTGTATGCTGATGACGCAGCCATCATCTCGCGTTCCAGGCCGGGCTTGAATTATCTGCTGAAGAAATTTTCTGATTACTGTTCTGGAAATGGTTTATCCATTAATTATGAAAAATCTAAAATCTTAGTCTTCGAAAGAAGATTCTCCCAGTCTAAATGGGTGCTGGATGGCCATAACCTCGAACAGGTAAAATACTTCAGTTACCTAGGGCTCACATTCCATCATACAAGATCTTGGAAGCACCATTGGCAAACCTCCCTTCAAAAGGCGGAGATTACAAAGCTAGCCATACATAAATTCTTCTTCACAAAGGGCGGCAAATATGTTCCAGCAGCCTTAAGGGTTTTCAACGCAAAGCCCGTTTCCCAACTCCTGTATGCAGCAAATGTCTGGCATAATGGGGACCTGCCAAAGCTAGATGGCTTTCAGGCAAAATTTATACGATCTCTGCTGCAGGTACCTAACTGCGTCCCCAACTCCGTACTTCTGCTGGAAGCTGGTGAATGCCCAATTTCAGCTAGAGCATGGTGGGCTGCCCTAAGACATTGGCTCAGGATTTCAGTGTTTAATCTAGGGAAGGGTCTGTACCAACATATCACCAATGAGGAATTTGTCAGCAAATGGCAGAAAACCATGGCTAAAAAAGCCACCTCTATTGGTCTGTCTCCCCCCCAACTGTATTACCTGGGCTATGAAGGCGCCCAAAAGGCTTTAAAGCAAAGATTATGGGACAATGCACACAGTGACTTGCGATCTCGGTCACACGCAGTCTGTAGTCCACTGGCAGCAGGAGTTCAATATGGGTATGTCTTTGAGTTAACACCTTACATCAAAAACCTGACAGTACCTAACTATCGAAGCCTTTTCACCAAGGCCAGACTGAATGTCTTCCCCTCTGCAGTGCTGGATGGTAGGTTGAGAGGAGTTCCCTACCAGGACAGACTTTGCTCGTGTGCTCAAGACATCGAGTCCATAAATCATATTTTGTTACATTGTGCGAAGTATGAGCAGGCCAGGGCTGAACTGATACTACCCTTGCTGGTGCCTTTCCCGGGAAAGTCAGAAGCTCACTATGTCAGGTTCCTACTGGAAGACCGGACAAAAGCTAGAACTTTGGCAGTGGCAAAGTTTTTATCGGTGGTTGAAAGAACAAATGAGCCCTATATTCCAAACAAAGTGCTTGATTAACCTGGAGGTAGGCTGTATGAACTCTGTATTGATTTGTAATGTTTTGTTGGTCTCTGGACCGTAATAAAGATTGTTGTTGTTGTTTGTATTTTGTTTTGCCAAAAAGTGTGCCCAAAGTGGCTTGCAATATATGATAAGAAGACAAAAGTTGTTGTTGTTGTTGTTGTTGTTGTTGTTAATACCCCGCTCATCTGGCTGGGTTTCCCCAGCCACTCTGGGCAGCTCCTAGCAGAATAATAAGAATAAGAATAATGTGATAAAACATTGAACATTAAAAACTAATAGAGAAGATTTGGTTGTGGCTGGGGAAACCCAGCCAGATGGGTGGGGTATAAATACTACTACTACTACAACAACAACAATAACAAATTATTATTATTATTATTATTATTATTATTATTATTATTATTTTATTATATTTTTATTTTTATTAAACCACTATGGGAATTGTAGTTCTGTGAGAGGAATTGGAGGGGGGGTCTCCTAACAACTCTCCAAACCCTTAACAAACTATACTTCCCATGATTCCTTGGGGAAAGCCGTGACTGTTTGAGGTGGTATGATACTGCTTTGAATGTACAGTGCAGATGAGACCTAAATGTTGAGGATGATCCCTTGTGTGGGCAGAGTGTATTCCTTTCACGTAAACTAAAGCTGTTTCTAATATGTCTGTGTTTTTCCTAGCTGTGGCGAAAATTTATTCGGCTTGCATATAACTTTGTGGTCATCTTTATTCCCTGGGAAATGAGAATCAAGAAAATAGAAAGTAAGTATGGAAGGAGACTAATTAACTAAGATGTTGCCTGTCATGGGAAAGTGCTGGGAATAAGGCTTTCTCTTGGGCTTATTGAAAATATTATATAATATTATATTATAGATATATGATAGAGATAGATAGATAGATGATAGATAATAGATGCTTCCAACATTTGTCATATTGAGCCAATTAAAAAAATTTAAATCAACATTCCCTTATTCTTGAGCTGAGGTTCTAAAGCCCACTTTCCTCAGAGTAACACTGTAATCTTGCATGTTTCTACTTGGAAGAAGGGATGGAAGAATCTGCCAACTTCAGTCTGTCATTTTTCCTCCCAATCTAAAATTGTTGTTGTTTAGTCATTTAGTCATGTCCGACTCTTCTTGACCCCATGGACCAGGGCATGCCAGGCACTCCTGTCTTCCACTGCCTCCTTTGCCCATGGAGTTTTCTTGGCAGGGATACTGGAGTGGCTTGCCGGTTCCGAATCAGTTTGTGATTATCAGTGCTATTTTAGTGGGAAAAGAGGTGCTGGAACTCACCACGAATGCCTTCCATGTTCTTTTAGCATGGCAATTGCACCCATCTGAGAGGTTCTGGGTTCTGGTGAGTTCTGGCTGGGGAAAAACTCCCTGATGATGATGATGATGATGATGATGATTAAAATGTGGTGTGAAAATTCACCAGCACTTTTCTGTGAATTTCTCCTAATGCCTGGGAGAGGAAAATCTCTGTGGTAGCCTCTTAAGTTGCCCTCCTGTGGGGAGGGACCTTTGTTATGCAGCTACCATCAAATGCTGAAGACCCAGGCTTTTGACACTTCAGATGTATGTTTTTAGGGCCCACGTTATTTCTGTGGGGGCAAGTTGTTAGAAACTCTTTTTAATATTGTGTTTTAATTGTTGTAACCCATCCTGGGACCATGGGGGTGAAGGGAATAGAATAGAATAGAATAGAATAGAA
Source organism: Podarcis melisellensis (assembly GCF_964234715.1). Classification (NCBI taxonomy): domain Eukaryota; kingdom Metazoa; phylum Chordata; class Lepidosauria; order Squamata; family Lacertidae; genus Podarcis; species Podarcis melisellensis. The sequence continues at coordinate 36,809,556 of NC_138546.1, read as the reverse complement.
TAGAATAGAATAGAATAGAATAATAATGCTAATACCCCCCCCCCTTTTGTGGTTGAAGGTCACTTTGGCTCTGGAGTCGCCTCTTACTTTATTTTTTTGAGATGGCTATTTGGAATCAATATTGTTCTCACCATCATGACAGGAACATTTGTTGTTTTACCAGAGGTAAGTAATGCTCATTGTATGGTATTTCTTGGTGGGATGTGTGGAGAGTTATTTATTTATTCATTCAGAAGTTTATTATTGCCAGTATTTTTTTAAAAAAATCTCTAAGCGGTATACAAAAACACAACATCATACCAAAAACAAAACAAAACAAAAAAACCCAATGAAAAACAGAGATACAACATTTTTTTAAAAAAACAAAGAAAACCAAAGAAAGCCAGCTCCATAAACTCCATCATCTTCATTCCAGAGGACCTGTTTAAAGCTTTGCTTTGTTATTACAGATCCTGGCTGGAGAGCCCTTTGGAAGCACTCCTAGCAAGAGCATCCCTGCCGGGCAAGAAGAATCTGCACAAGATCTCGATACGATCTGGTCTTTGGGGGCAAGGCGAAAAATTATATTATCATATCAGCAATTGATTGGGCCTTTTTTTCTTTAGATGGACTGGGTGGCTACCCTACTAGATGCTGATTTATTTCATTGGTGTTTCCACAGGGCTACCTCCAGTACTCGGTTTTATTCTACGGCTACTACGGACAGGCGAGGAAGATTGGGACAGCAGGCTACCGGCTGCCCCTCGCTTACTTCCTCGTCGGAATGGCCGTGTTTGCTTACAGCTTCATCATCCTCTTAAAGAAGTAATGCAGCTCTTTTGCTTAAGGCAGGAGTCTCCAACCTTTGGGGCTTGGGGCAGACATTTTTGAGAAAGCGCTGTGGTCACAAAATGGTTGCTACGGGGCATGTGGGAGAGGATGGGCAAGTAGGGGCTGGGCATCAGGTTCAGCCAATGCCTGAATCCCAAATCCAGAGATGGGATAATTCAGGGTGGGGTCCAGGCTTTGTCCAAGTCAGGCCAGAGTTGTAAGGGGGCAGGGAGTTGGGCAGGAAAACAGAGGCAGACAGCCTCTGCGGGAAAAAAGCATGGGTTTGTTTCCAAGCAGGTTTTTCAAACAGCACCACACTGCAGGGGAACACACATGCTCAGTCTAACTGAGCAGGATCGATCCCTTTGTTCGTAACCTCCCCCCCCCCAAAAAAAAATCCACTGGACTAAAGTTATCCAACTGGAATTGCTCCCCCTGCCAAGCTTACATTACTTCATTTGCAAGCAAACAAACTGGCTAGGATTGAAAAATGTGTAAATAAGCAAAGGCATAAATAAGCAAAGATGTTTGGGTGGTGTTTTTATTGAACCATACCTGTATCCCTGGGGACACGGGTGGCACTGTGGGTTCAACCACAGAGCCTAGGACTTGCCAATCAGAAGGTCGGCAGTTCGAATCCCCGTGATAGGATGAGCTCCCGTTGTTCGGTCTCAGCTCCTGCCAACCTAGCAGTTCGAAAGCACGTCAAAGTGCAAGTAGATAAATAGGTACCGCTCCGGCAGGAAGGTAAACAGCGTTTCCGTGTGCTGCTCTGGTTTGCCAGAAGCGGCTTAGTCATGCTGGCCACATGACCCGGAAGCTGTACGCCGGCTCCCTTGCCAATAAAGCGAGATGAGCGCCGCAACCCCAGAGTCGGTCACGACTGGACCTAATGGTCAGGGGTCCCTTTACCCTTTACCTGTATCCCTACTGGTGCTAAAAAACAGTGTTTAGGAGCAGGACTAGTTAGAAGAGAGATTCCATGGTAGGGAATACCCATTTCAGCATGAACAGTCGTCTCTCAGGAGGAATCCTCTATTTATTTGAAGAACTGCCTGGTCCAAGTCCGGTTTCGAGATGAATCAAAATAGAATGAGGAACAGGGGGAGGAGCCATAAAGTTTCTCACCTGCAGGTAATATGTGGGCAGCAGACTGAACTGGCTCCCACACAACCTAGCCACAGTCTTCCCTATCGTGGCAAAATGCCTGGCATTTCCTTTTATAGTGATAATTTCTTAATTTGCAGCTACACATATAAATTTGCATGTGCAAATTTTGTGCAAACCCATTCCCTCTTTTGCCATCTTGGTTACCCTGTGCTGGACAGGTGTGCTGATTTATTGGGGGTAAGTCACATAACCATTTTTGCAAGCCATTTCCCATAGCATTTGCAATGAGGAGCATGATGTGCAGGTTGAACCATTGTTGAAGGCCATATTACACATGGTGTTTGCTGTGCAGTTTTCCCTTTCTAGTTGACTTAAAAAAACCAAAACCCTGATCGTGTGTGGTAGTGGGGTGGTTTGATATTGACAAAGAGATTGTGACCAGGCCTGGGAGCAGGGGCGTAGGAAGTTCCATCGTGCCCCAGGTTCCATCATGGAGGGGTGTGACAAATTATCACGGAACAATTACTGCCCTACTAGGGCAGTTCATAAAAAACTTTTTTTGAAAATGCCTGCTCCAAAGGTCTTATCTTACCACACTGGGTATTATATAGCTATATATGAAATTCCATGCATATCAGTTAATATCTTGACCCTCCTCCATGAAAATAGCTGTTTACTTGGCCTTTTTCCTATGTCGTGAAGGCTGAAATTTCAATTCAGTGGAGCACTTACTGTTCCCAACCCTAACCTTGCAGAAAGTCATCTAATTAGACTTTAATTTGATTTTGACATGTTTTTAGGAGGTAATTTAATTATTGTTTGATTTTATACCAATGTTATGTATCTGATGTTAGCCGCCCTGAGCCCAACTTCGGCCGGGGAGGCTGGGATATAAATAAAAGTTGTTTATTATTATTATTACTTGTTATTATTCCTTCATAAGAAAATAGGAAATAACGTAAAACCATTTTTGCAGGCATCAATGGGGGGGGGTGACAAGAAATTTTCTGCACCGGGTACCTCCTGACCTTCCTATGCCTCTGCATGGGAGATCTTTAACTCTTTTGCCTCCGGAATTCTTGTACCTGCAATGGGAGGATTCGTATTAACATTATTAACGTTTAGCCATTTGCAGTCGGGGCGTTACTATCATTCAGTGCCTGTTCAAACACTGTGCTTTGGAGTGGAGTCAGTTCGCACATTCAACAGAGGAATTTGGTGACTGGGGATCAGATGCATGTATGAACCAGCCTTTGAGCAACTCACATTTATGCGATGTCTCTGCTGCTCTTATCCAGGATGGCTAAAAATTCAAGAATGAGCCTAGCAAGCGCTTCTGATGAAAATTACACGTTTTGTTGGCGTGTCTTCTGTGCCTGGGATTATCTCATTGGCAACCCTGAGGCTGCAGAGAGCAAATCAGCTGCCATAGTTAACAGCATCAGGGTAAGCAACTGGTCTCTGTAGCCGGAAGAGATGCTTGCCTGTGATATTTGTGCATGAGGCAAATGTGTTATGGAGCGAATGCAAAAAGAAAATAAAAATGCAATACATTAATGCTCCAATTCTTGTTAGTGTTTGAAAGTAACACTGTTCGGTGGTAATTGTTTGTAGATGCATTTCTGCAAACAGCAGACAGAACCTCGAAGGGATCTGTGGAAAAAAACAAAGATTCTATTTTTCCCCAAGGAAATAGATGACTTTAGAAGAATTAAGAGCTCTTTTTTTAATGGATTGCTAGCTACAGGGCATTGTGACCTGCCAATAAATGATAAAGCCTTGCATTTCTAAAGAGAGAATAATAATCATCTAGTAGAATCTAACTGGACATGGAAATAGCAGCACATGGTCACTCCTAAAACCTATTATAAGAATTCAAATGGTCTGCCTCTCTTTTCTGACTGGGGGTAGTAGAAACAACAAAAAGGGGTTGTGGCGCCTAAAAAGCTTGACTTGCACCCTAACAGTTCTCTAACACCTTAGAGCAGGCATAGGCAAACTCAACCCTCCAGATGTTTTGGGACTACAATTCCCATCATCCCTGACCACTGGTCCTGTTAGCTAGGGATGATGGGAGTTGTAGTCCCAAAACATCTGGAGGGTTGAGTTTGCCTATGCCTGCCTTAGAGAGGGACAGGAGAGTCCAAAAGGGGGCTGACTCAACACTGCAATCCTATGCATGTCTCCTCAGAAGCAAGTCCCACAAAGCTCACCACATGCCATAGGAGCCAACTCTTAGGGGCCAAGGTCCCTTGGCCCCCCAATAAAATATTTGAGGGGGCTGCTCCCCAAAGTTGATGGGCATTGCCATTTAAATGGTAAGCGTGCACTGCTTCATGTGATCGATTATGTGGGGCGGGGCTTACGTGCCCCGCCCCCAATATTTTATTCAGGTTGGCATCCCTGCTACATGCTATTATTTTTGTGTTTCACAGGAAGCCATACTAGAAGAACAGGAAAAGAAGAAAAGCACAAACATGTATGTATGTATACGTATCATTTCCCAGCCTGTGTTCCACGACTGCAAAAGTGGAATTGTCTTCCTCCTGTCCTTTTGAAACAATATGAAAATGACTTGCTGAAGCAATATCCATACTTTGTCCTACCCTCGTGTAAAGGGCCGTGACCATAAGCTTAAGGATCATCGCCAACATCCTTGTTCTCCTCTCACTCGCCGGAAGCATTTACATCATTTACTTCGTAGTGGATCGATCCCAGAAATTAGAGCGCACGAAAAAGGAGCTAACACTCTGGGAAAAGAATGAGGTAATAAAAGCACATCCTCTTTGTCTCCGTCTGCAGTATGGGGGCGATTACCGTAGATTGACCTTTGTTACTGGGCTATCCACACTTAAATACAGGTTTTTAAAAACACATTTTCTCTCAAAATACACATTTTTAAACATTATTTTGAATACGGGTTTTGAGCCACAGTTTATGTAGAAGTGTGGAATCCAAGAGAGAGCAGCAGTTTGAGCTGAACATTAATCTGAGATGTGTGGATCAAGTTATTCTGCATCCCGCTTAGCAAATGGTTGGATTCCACAAGGACCCCTGGCAAAACTGATGTACAAACTGCGAGACAAGGACAACTGTGACTTTAAAGAAGAATGGGAACTTTTTACAATTTATTTAAAAAAACAAATGAATTGGACTCCTTGGCAGGTTTTGAATAAACATACTCAAATTTATTGATTGTTGTCATAATAGATAATTTAAAGATTTTTACAATATGCAGAGAACAACATGTGTTGAAAAATCAGAGAGAGGAGCTGAGGGAAGTCTTGTGGGGGAGGGAGGGAAGGTTCTTCTTGGGAAGGGGGGAAGGGAAAAATTAGGGGGGGAAGGAAGATGATATGTTTTAATAATTTGTTATGTTGAAATCCTTAATAAAAACTATTTTTTTAAAAAAAGAATTCCACAGGGACCCCTGTTATAAATCACACGTGTCCCTCTTCTTTCCAGGTAAGTGTCGTTGTCTCCCTCATCACAATGCTCGCTCCTTCTGCCTTCGAATTGGTTGCTGCACTAGAGATGTACCACCCTCGAACAACCCTACGCTTTCAGCTTGCCAGGTATAGAAAGGCGGGCTGGACTAATTGTATACAGTGGTACCTCATGTTACATTTGCTTCATGTTACGTTCTTTCAGGTTACATCCCACGGCGACCCGGAAGTACTGGAAAGGGTTACTTCCGGGTTTCACCACTCGCGCATGCGCAGAAGCGCTAAATCGCGCTTCATGCATGCGCACAAGCGCCCAATCGCGCTGCGCACCTGCGCAGATACGGCACTTCAGGTTGCACTCTTTTCATGTTGTGAATGGGCCTCCAGAACGGATCCCGTTCGCAACCGGAGGTACCACTGTACAGTGGTACCTCGGGTTACATACACTTCAGGTTATAGACGCTTCAGGTTACAGACTCCGCTAACCCAGAAATAGTACCTCGGGTTAAGAACTTTGCCTCAGGATGAGAACAGAAATCGCGTGGTGGCAGAGGCAGGCCCCATTAGCTAAAGTGGTACCTCAGGTTAAGAACAGACCTCCAGAACGAATTAAGTTCTTAACGCGAGGTACCACTGTATCATATTTTTGTCTGTATGGTAGGGCTGTGTATCACCAGCTAAACATCGCGATATAGTGACACATCACAATGCTGAAAAGGAAGGAGCATCAAGCCCCCTGGCCCCAAAAGATGCCAGGGTGAAACCGCTGCTGCTCCCTCTGTCGCCAGTGCCCGGCACATGGAGGGAGGAGCAAGGAGCACTGGCGCCGGCCCTGTGAGGCGCTGGGCTGAAATTGCCACTGCTCCCTCCGCCACCAGCGCCTGGTACAGGGAGGAAGGAGAAGAAAGGAAAGGCGCTGAGTGGCAGGCAAGCCCGACCCACGATATACTACCGGGTAAAGACGCCATCGCGATCTGGTCCTCAGACTGGTCCTGGTTGATGTATCAATACATTGCCCAGGCTTACTGTATGGTACAATGTGGAGGCAGTGGTTGGGTGGCAGAACATCTATTTTGCACGGAGAAGGTACCAGGTTTAATCCCTGGTATCTCCAGGTAAGGCTGGAAATATCTCATGTCTGATATCCTGGGAAGCCACTGCCACTCAGTGTACAGTGGTACCTCGGGTTACATACGCTTCAGTTACATACGCTTCAGGTTACAGACTCCGCTAACCCAGAAATAGTACCTCGTGTTAAGAACTTTGCTTCAGGATGAGAACAGAAATCATGCTCCAGCGGCGCGGCAGCAGCAGGAGGCCCCATTAGCCAAAGTAGTGCTTCAGGTTAAGAACTGTTTCAGGTTAAGGACAGACCTCCGGAACGAATTAAGTACTTAACCCGAGGTACCACTGTATAGGCAAGAAGAAGCTGGAACAGATCCAAGTGTCTAACTCAGTATAATTCAGTTTCCTATATAGCAATGTCAGATGTCAAAGAGATAAAGAATTACCTGACATTCAGAAAACATCTTAAGGCAGCCCTGTTCAGGGAAGTTTTTAACATGTAATGCTGTACTGTTTTTAACACTGATTGGGAGCCGCCCAGAGTGGCTGGGGAAACTCAGCCAGATGGGCGGGGTATAAATAATAAATTATTATTATTATTATTATTATTATTATTATTATTATTATTATTATTATTATTATTATTATTATTATATAGCACTGTGACTGATGGTAGCTTTCTGCACTTGACGTTTCTGTTTCTGTTTTGACAGAGTTCTTGTCTTATATCTGGGAAATCTATACAGTTTGATCATTGCACTTCTGGACAAAGTGGACAGCATGAGTATCGCTGTAAGTTGCAAATCTCGACCATCTTTGGGATGTAAGCTCTATGCTTTTTATTTATGTTTTTGGCCTTTAATGTTCCATCTGTTTTTCTGAGGAACTCAAGGTGGATAACAAGTCAAAATGCAAAAACAATATTTCAAAAGTATTAAGAGGGTCCAAGTGCATAAAGAAGAGATCGACAGACAGGGCAGCTTACTCTATGGCATTAATCCCTTCATGCATTAATTAGACTTAAGCATGCTGGCTCCCTCGGCCTATAGAGCAAGATGAGCGCCGCAACCCCAGAGTCGTCCGCGGCTGGACCTAACGGTCAGGGGTCCCTTTACCTTTTATGCTGGCTATATGAGGCTGGTTATCTCACACTTTGTTGCTCTCCTCTGAACTGCTCCCAGCTGGTAAGATGCTGTGCCCACTGATTTACCTTATAGGGCTGTTACAAGGGCTGGAAGAGAACCTGTCACCCGCCAAATGTGGTGTACTCCATATTCCCATTGTCCCTGACCATTGGCTGTTGACTGATGAGAGTCGGAGAGATGGCCACAGGTTCCCTAGCTCTGTCCTAAAAGATCTAGATCTCCAAACTGGCTGGAACCAGGATATTTTAAGCACCATCTTCTTACAGCTTAAGTTTATGAGTTTGACTTTTGCTCCATGATTTCAGGAATCTGAAGTTCACAACAACGGAAGCACCACAGTGATTGCCACAACCACCTCAGCTACTAAACTTATTAGAGAAGACAACTTTTCAACAATCATTCCCAGTATGCACATTATGAGGACCAGCACCTTTCTTCTGGTTGACAACCACACTCAAAGCTACGCTCTACCCATCAGCATGGTGACCAACAAGACAACATCTTATGAATCCAACACTCAAAGCCACCAAGATCAATGCTGGGAGACCTATGTTGGGCAAGTAGGTTTGACCTTTATGTGAGATTAGACAGGCAGGTACCCATGACAAAGTCTCTGCTGTGATGGCAGCAGGATTGATGAATGGTTCCACTGTGGAGATCTGTTGAGCCCTTTTATATGTCAGCTTTTGGATCGGGGATGGGGATTCTGTTTCCCTCAAAATGCTGCTGGGCCAATTGTATTTACTGGATTGATTTCCATTCCAAACATGGGACAGACAAACTTTGTTAGGCAATTTCTACTCCCGTGTCTGCATTTGTTGGAATTCTCTGACATTCCTACCCATGACTAAAGCGTGTGTGACATCAGCACAGAATAGAAATAGTTTGATCCATCTATCCCTGTTCCTGGCAGCAATGGAAGTGACAGAAGAGCATTCCTTGCCTTGGAATGTGACATTTTTTCATCCTTCCTGTTTCAGGAAATGCTGAAGCTGTCGATTATTGACATGCTCTTCACCGTGGCAAGCATCCTGTTGATTGACTTCTTCCGTGGGCTTTTTGTCCGATACTTAAGTGACTGTTGGTGCTGGGATTTGGAAAGCAAATTTGTGAGTATATCTTTCCTATTAGTAAAGAAGGAGAAGGGGAGGTAAAAACGGGGGGCACATTACACAGACATGGAGGTAGCTGCTGACTACTACATCCCTATATTGCATCGCCCAGCCCTTTTGCTGTAACACAATGGCGGGGGATCTGAGGACCCTGCAGATGTTGTTGGACCATTAGTCACTCTGGTGGAGCTGATGTGAGTTGCAGTCCAACAACATCTGGAGGGCCATAGTTTCCCTACCACTACTGACGATTGTATCTGTGATTATTATAACACCTCCAGTCAATAGGTGGTGCTGTTCCACATCCTTTGTTGTTGTTGTTTAGTTGTGTCCGACTCTTCATGACTCCACCCAACCTAATGTTCTATACCTTGTCCATCTTGTTCTTCTTTCTTTGGGGGTTCCTAAATTGGGCAGATCTAAACTGGGGGGCAAAGCAGCGTTGTTTTAACTTGCTAATTGGTTATAAAGTCTGCTCTTCTAAGTGAGTGGTAACAATAGTTTCATTTAGCCACCATGCAACATTCCCCATCTTTACAGTAAGCATCACCTGGTGTTCCACCCAGATCTGCTCTCTTTAGGGCAAAGAATTATATTGACAACAGGCTGTGGGGTATTATTACATTAAGAGTGCCAAAGATGAATATTTACTCTGAAAAAAGAGTGGCTTTCTAGTCTTGTACTTTTGTTTACTTTGCAGCCAGAATATGGAGAATTCAAAATAGCAGAAAATGTCCTGCATTTGGTCTACAATCAAGGGATGATATGGTAAGTGAGAACACATATGGAATTTTGTGAGAGTTGTGTTGTTTTTTTTAAAGTTGTAATTGCAATTGATTTGATTTTAATTTTATTCAATATTTGCATTCTGACAATAATACTGAGCTCAAAGTGGCTCAGAATGGCATTAAAAATTAAACAAAGATTGCAGTCACTATTAATCATATCAAAAGTGCAACAGCATATAAAGAAGGCAGAAAACAAACAAATTCACCAAACAGTTAACACATTTCAATACAATCTCATAGCGATTCAAAATAACTTTTTATGCGATAGATCTAGATTGTGTGTGAACTACATAGGAAAAAACAAGTAGTCTGTCTCCACTGATTCTGGAATAAAAGGTCATGGCTTGAGAGAGCTCGCAGTTACCCCACCTGCTCTGAGATGACCAATGGCAAGCTTGCTTACCTGTATCTCCCCTCTCCTCCGTGCCTTCCTCCCCCAAATTCATCACTGCTTGGGGGGACGATGCTTGTTTTCTCTCCTAGGATGGGAGCCTTCTTTTCGCCCTGCCTCCCAGCGTTCAACGTTCTCAAGCTGATAGGGCTCATGTACCTGCGGAGCTGGGCTGTGCTAACTTGCAATGTCCCCCATCAGCAAGTCTTCAGAGCATCAAGGTAGGTTAGTCAGTGTGTAAGTAAGATGGCCATAGTGTTGTATCCAGTGCTACTCCTATTCAGTGTAGACCCACTAAACTTGATGTGCACATAATCAACTTAGTTCCAATAATTTTGATTGGTCTCCTCTAAGTAGGGCTTCATTGGCTTCACACCAGTTTAGGGAGGTGGAAAACAGTAACTTCTGCTTGTATATATTAAACAAATGGGTGTGTCTTGCTTTTAATTTTTTTAAAAAAAATGACAACCGCTGGGGGCTGAAGCTGGTGGAAACACATGTCCGGGATTTTCAATTGCTCACCTTTAATTAGTTTGTTTATTTATGTATGTAAGAAAACATATAGACTGCTTAATTAAGCAGTTTATATGAAATAGTATAAAATATTTATAACAAAACACCGTTCAATAAACTTTTTTTTAAGTAGACATTTTAAAACCATCAAAATATAGGTAAGATCAACAGTGGCCTCTTCACTGTGAATATTCCCTCTTTCCTAAAGGACATTAGTGGGTCTGACCTGATGCCAGAAACACAGCTGGGGAGGCTGTGCGTGTGGTTTTTACAGGGACCAAGGAGCTGGGGGTGAGGGGAGAGAGTTAACCTCCCTCTCGGTGTACTGCAGTCTCAATTCTCATTGCCAGTAGCAACATTAGGTGCAGACTTCATGGCTGAAGTCTGGGGCAGCTTGGGGTGGGGGTGGCAGTGATGCAAATAAGGCCAGCCAGTGAGGGGCAGCTAATGGGGTGAGTGTGTCATGCCTGCCTCTCAGATGCCGAAGGGTGAAAATGCAGCAAAGCAGCATGGGCATTCCATGGCAGTGGAGGGGCGAGCGGGGAAGAGGCATCTGGGAGAAAGGACAAACGGCCTTGGCCCAGTATACCGGAAGGAGCATCTCCACCCCATCATTCAGCCCGGACACTGAGGTCCAGCTCCAAGGGCCTTCTGGCAGTTCCCTCCCTGCAAAAAGTGAGGTTACAGGGAACCAGGCAGAGGGCCTTTTTGGTGGTGGCGCCCGCCCTCTGGAACACTCTCCCATCAGATGTCAAGGAAATAAACAACTAACTGACTTTTAGAAGACATCTGAAGGCAGCCCTGTTAAGGGCAGCTTTTAATGACTGATGTTTTAATGTATTTTTAATCTTTTGTTGGAAGCCGCCGAGAGTGGCTGGGGAAACCCAGCCAGATGGACGGGGCACAAATAAATTATTATTATTATTATTATTATTATTATTATTATTATTATTATTATTATTATTATTATTACTACTACTACTATTACCAGCATGGCACAGGGGATCCCGAGTGGGTGCTTCAATCCTCATCCCGGGTCATTCCCCTGCATGTAATTGCTACCTTAGCAGGATGCCTCAAAGACAAGCATCCATTTAATATATCCTTCAGTTTCCTCTGGAAGCAGAGTTTTGCAGGGCACTGTAGATCCCAAGAACATTCCAAATGCCTTAAAGGAAGGTGTGTGTTTATTAGAACCAATGGTGCCACGAGGGGTGGGGACCTGTTGCAGCCCTCCAGAGGGTCTGGGACCCCCATCAATGGTTGAAGGAAGCTGGAGCTCACTGACATCTGGAGGCTCACAACAGTGGTGTAGCGTGGGGGGTGCAGGGGGGCCGGCCGCACCGGGCGCAACATCTGGGGGGGCGCGCTCGCCGCCTCCGGAGTCGCCGAAGAGCCTCGGGCGCAGGCTGTAGCAGAGCCCCATGTCTCGCGGAACTGACAAGCTATGCGCACGTCCGGGCTGAAGGCGTCCGGCAGGTATCGGCTCTCAGCGCTCGCCACAGTCCCTGCGCGTCAGGGCCGTGGAGGGCATGCCAGGCAGCCCCTCCTCACAGCCCCGCTGCTGCAGCAGCTGGGCCATGTTGCATTTTCCTCGCCTCTCTGCCCTCCTCCTCCTCCGGGCAAGCGGCGTCGTTTGGACGGCAGCCCCAGCGGCAACTCTCCTCAGATCACCTGACACGGACCTGCCGCCGCCGCCGTGGCTACCTTACCGTAAATACCCCAGCCCAGGCAGCAGCAAGAAGAAGCTGGCAGTGGCGGCAGGTATGGGGTTAGGGGGCGCAAATTACTTGCCTTGCCCCGGGTGCTGACAACCCATGCTACGCCGCTGGCTCACAAGTTTCCCCCCTCCCAGCTCTCATAGATCACAAAGCAGCTTCTTCGCCTCCAGGTCATTGATTCGAAGCCAGCAAGGGGGAGAGAAAGGCTATAGCTTGATGGCACTTTGTTAATTGAATTGTTTGAAGTTCATTTTCTAAGTGACTGTATTGCACTGGGATCACATGGGACCTCGGTGAGAGATGGAGCCGTGGGCCAAAGATTGGAGCTGGGCAGCTCAGGGTGAATGCCAAAAGCCAAGCTGGACCAAGAAGTATAGAATAGGTCAGAGGGATGACAATTGGTCGGTGAGGGCAGACCAAAGGCACAGATAACAACTGGGCAGTGAGGGCACAACAGCACAACACCACCAACTGTGCGGTTAACCACCAGAAATGGCAGCCATCCTGCTCCTATCTCGGCCAGTAGTATTTAATAAAGCAAAACCTGTGATGTCATATACTGTGAACACCTTCCTTCTTCTCTTCCTTGGATTCTGCCACCATGTGACTTGCTATGCTTTATTAAATATTACGGGGAGGGGTGTAAAGAAGAGATAAAAGGTAAAGGGACCCCTGACCATTAGGTCCAGTCGTGACCGACTCTGGGGTTGCGGTGCTCATCTCGCTTTATTGGCCAAGGGAGCTTCTGGGTCATGTGGCCAGCAGGATTAAGCCGCTTCTGGCAAACCAGAGCAGCACACGGAAACACCGTTTACCTTCCCGCCGGAGCAGTACCTATTTATCTACTTGCACTTTGAGGTGCTTTCGAACTGCTAGGTTGGCAGGAGCAGGGACCAAGCAATGGGAGCTCACCCCGTTGCGGGGATTCGAACCGCCAACCTTCTAATCGGCAAGTCTTAGGCTCTGTGGTTTAACCCACAGCACCACCCATGTCCCTCAAAAGAAGAGATAGCAGGCTGCTGATTTTGGTGACAGCCACGCAATGGCTGTAAGGGACACCTTGGAATGTTTGTGTGTATAACAGGACAAGAAAGGAACGAAGGAGGAACTGCCCTTCCAACCTTAGTCTGCCCTCAGCCAGCTCCAAACTAACTACCTACCTACCTTCTTACTCCCGGAGGTGGCACTGCCTGCCAGCTTCTACTCCCTTGCGCTTTGATTTTATAGGACCCAGCAACGTTCAGGATAACAAGAGTAGTACAAATCAAATGTAAGCATCCAACAGCTGTTAAAAATGACAGGCATTGTGGAACTTCAGAAGGAAGGCCGCAGAAATCTCGCTTGCAACCTTCAGTGTGGGCATCAAGAGGCATTCTGGTGCAACCCAATAAATGACTTTTTTGCAGGTTAGACCTTGGTTAAGGTAAAGGTAAAGGGACCCCTGACCATTAGGTCCAGTTGTGACCGACTTTGGGGTTGCAGTGCTCATCTCGCTTTATTGGCCGAGGGAGCTGGCATACAGCTTCTGGGTCATGTGGCCAGCATGAACAAGCCGCTTCTGGCGAACCAGAGCAGTGCACGGAAACGCCGTTTACCTTCCCGCCAGAGTGGTACCTATTTATCTACTTGCACTTTGACGTGCTTTCGAACTGCTAGGTTGGCAGGAGTAGGGACCAAGCAACGGGAGCTCACCCCATCACGGGGATCCGAACCGCCAATCTTCTGATCGGCAAGCCCTAGGCTCTGTGGTTTAACCCACAGCGCCACCCACATCCCTCTAGACCTTGGTTATATCCCCCCAATAACCAAAACAGGAACTTCCAAGGTGGGGTAATGCCATATATCTTCCTTCCTAGCTATGGGATACAGTGGAAGGAAGACTTTGGGGTCAAGGATTCAAGTTTGATGCGTAAGATGCCCAGGGAGGTGGGAAATCCTACTCTAGGAAGGATTCCCCTAGCAAAAGTCTTAGGGTGTTGCTAGAACCCATTATGCTGTGGAACTGGGTATTAACTATTTCTTTCCTTGTAGATCTAATAACTTCTACCTGGCTATGCTGCTCTTCATGCTGTTTTTGTGTATGCTTCCAACCATATTTGCTATTGCCCGCTACAAGCCATCCCTCACCTGTGGGCCGTTTAGGTGAGTTGATGCTAGTGAGGCTTTATTTGGGGTTTGTTGTGTTGTGTGAGAATCCTACAGTGAGACAATCATTTAGACGTCATCTAGCCCATGCACCCTTGCTCAGCACAGGAATCTGACGTAGTTCGGAAAGACAAAACTCAGATATGCTCGTCTCCATCCTTTTCTCCCAGTCCTTTCCCCACTTCCCCAACAAACGCAGGCCTAGATGCCCACACAAAATTTCCAGTTATGGCTGTGAAGCTTACTGGGTGGCCTAGGGCTAGTCACTGCTTCTCTGCCTACCCTACCTCACAGGATTGTTGCAGGGATTAAATGTGGAAGGGCAGGACCATGTACAGTGGTACCTTGGGTTACAGACACTTCAGGTTACAGACTCCGCTAACCCAGAAATAGTACCTCAGGTTAAGAACAGTTTCAGGTTAAGAACGGACCTCCAGAACGAATTAAGTTCTTAACCCGAGGTAACACTGTACATCACTTCGAGCTCCTTGGAGAAAAAGGTGGGATAAGAATGCAATCAATAATATGCCTGTTGCCAGAAGACAACTATGAAGTGTCTTAAGATGTTGGGGATTATTATTTTTTTTCTCCCGAGAGAGCAACTGAATGTTTTTCACCCTAGCGGACAAGAAAAAATATATGACATTGTGTCCGAAACCATTCAAGCTGACTTTCCTGTCTGGTTCCACAAGATGATGATTTATGTGAGCAGCCCTGTAGTTGTCCTCCCGGCTTTATTGCTTCTCTTGTAAGTCTATAAACCTCTTTATCGATTTCACTGCCAACATTACAGCTGCTGTTGACCTACATGTTCAGAACATCCTTTGACCCTTCTGCGGACTGTATCATTTTAGAATGATGACTGACACCATGGTGGAATATGCTCTCCCATGACAAAATCTCCCCAGGCATAGAAAAAGTAGCATATAAAGAAACACTTTAGACCTGAAGCTTTCTTTCTGACATGCTGTCTTTCCAGATTTTATTTTTATGTTTAATGGGGAGGAGTTTCCAGGCTTCCTATTTATAAACACACACACACAAACATGCACACAACATGTCTGGATTTGGGTCTACGTCCCACTGAGCTCAGTAGGACAAGTGAGCTCTGACTTATTTTCATTCTGCTAATTTCAATGGGGTTTTTAGCGTGACAAGCTGTTTCTGGTTTGAAGCCATACATGTGTGCATGTATGTTGTCCTCAGGTGTCTGGGAGGTCCACGGGGTAACACATACAATAAGGCCACCCTGTCCACTTCAGCTGAACACTTCAATTGAAGGTGGCTTGGAAAGGAAACTGTACACAAAGTTCTCCATTGAAATGAATGGGAAGAATGAATCGTGTGCATCATAGTTCACACAGGGGTCTGGATCAGGAGTTTAATGTGTATTTAAGTCTTATTGATAAGATAATGGAAGGTTGTGCATTTTGGATTGGAGTATATGGTATACTTCTAACCTGCTCTTATGTAAGTGGTCTCCCATTTCAGTGTATTGATCAGCTTATTGATCAGGTCCACACCTGCTTAGTTTCAGCAACTCTGCCAGGTTAGACCTTTACACAACATTCACTGATCTTCATGGAAATGAATGGTTTGCAGTTATAATCCAATTCCTGTCCCTGCACCAGAGCAATGTGGTTCAGTGATGACCCTATGTTTCTCTTTTCCAGCATGCTAATTTATTATCTGCAGAGTATTGCTAGGTCACTAAAATTCACTAACAATCAACTGAGGATGCAGATCCAGAATGTAAGTACTTATATCTTTTAATTTTTAAAAGCTCTTATTTCACATGTTTAGGGGCATTTCATAAAGGACTCAGCACCAAAATATTGGGTGGGCGAGGACTGGAAGAGGAACTGTAATATTTATTGTGCATTAGCAATTTGCACTGGGTGCTTCTGTTATTGACAGATCCTGTTAAGTCATCCCAAGTGTTTTGTGTGCATTCTAGGAAAGAACTGAAGACAAGAAAAAAGTGGTCCAAATGGCAGCAGGTGAGAAGAAATGCTAAATCCACAAACAGGAACCTAAGAAACACTTAGCTGTATTTGAATGAATGCTCTTTGGGAGCAAAGACCATCTATTACAGCAACTACTTCCACCAAAACCATTAGGAAATCATGTCACATCTATGTCAGTGTTTGTTTCATGAGCTTGTGACTAACAATGAATGGATGGCAACTGCAAATACAATATTAGACGGGCTTGACAGTTTCAAAGTTTTTAGCTTTGTTTGCTAAATTAGAGCACGCTGGGAAGCTTCCGACATATATAAAAGCATAATAAAACATTAAACAACTTCCCTATACAGGGCTACCTTCAGATGTCTTCTAAAGATTATATAGTTAGTTAGTTAGTTATCTCCTTGGCTCAGGGCTCCAACATTGTTTCAATAAAAATAGGAACGTCCTAAGGAAAAGCAGGGGGACGCGGGTGGCGCTGTGGGTTAAACCACTGAGCCTAGGGCTTGCTGATCAGAGGGTTGGCGGTTCGAATCCCCGCGACGGGGTGAGCTCCCATTGCTTGGTCCCTGCTCCTGCCAACCTAGCAGTTCGAAAGCACGGCAAAGTGCAAGTAGATAAATAGGTACTGCTCTGGCGGGAAGGTAAACGGTGTTTCCGTGCGCTGCTCTGGTTCGCCAGAAGCGGCTTAGTTATGCTGGCCACATAACCCGGAAGCTGTACACAGGCTCCCTTGGCCAATAAAGTGAGATGAGCACCGCAACCCCATAGTCGGTCACGACTGGACCTAATGCTCAGGGGTCCCTTTACCTTTAAGGAAAAGCAGGACATTCTGGGACCAAACCAGAAACTAGGACAGCTTCTGTAAATCTGCAACTGTCCCTGGAAAATAGGGACACTTGGAGGGTCTGCAGTTGTGAAAACAAATGTCTTAGTTGATGAATAAAGAGGCTATAACCGTGTTCTTGATTTAATCCGCATCTTTAGCCAGAATACAGACTACAGAAGGAAACGACATAAGGCCAGAGCAGGAGAGTGACATCATCAGCCAGGAGTCCTCAGCCCGGTGCTCAACGCCGAGGAAGAACGGCAGTGTGGTGAACTTTGAGTCGCCCAAAGGCAGGAGAATACAAACCATCTCCCAGTCTGTAGCACAGCCTGAAGTAGCCAAGCCAGTCAGCCCACCGCCGGCAAATGCTCCTCCTGTGGCCCCAGCGCCTATAGCGGCTCCTTTGCCCATAGCATCCCCAGTGCCTATAGCTCCGACACCTGTCACTCCAACGCCATCGCTGCCCAGTGTACCAAAGCCGAGAGCTGAACCCATTGCCAACAGGTAAAACCCTCCTCTTGAGCTCTGTAAGTAAATGGAGGCCCACAAGAAGCAGCTTCAGTTGTTTTGTTCATGTTACGTTATTGCAGACCATAAGAAGAGCCCTGCTGGGCGACTAGGTAGTCCAGCATCCTGTTCTCACAGTGGCCACCAAATGCCTGTGGGAGACCCACATGGATGCAACAGCATTCTTCCCACTAGTAAATCTCAAAAACTGAAACCCAGAGGCAAGCTGCCTGTGGCAGAGGAGGTGGATTAATAATAATAATAATAATAATAATAATAATAATAATAACAATAATAATAATAATTTATTTATACCCTGCCCATCTGGCCGGATTTCCCCAGCCACTCTGGGCGGCTTCCAAAAAAATATTAAAATACCATAATACATCAAACATTAAAAGCTTCCCTAAACAGGGCTGCCTTCAGATGTCTTTTAAAAGTCTGGTAGTTGTTGTTTTTCTTTGCCATTTGGTGGGAGGGCATTCCACAGGGCGGGTGCCACTACCGAGAAGGCCCTCTGCCTGGTTCCCTGTAGCTTTGCTTCTCACAATGAGGGAACTGCCAGAAGGCCCTCAGTGCTGGACCTCAGTGTCCGGGTAGAACGATGGGGGTGGAGACGCTCCTTCAGGTATACTGGGCCAAGGCTGTTTAGGGCTTTAAAGGTCAGCACCAACACTTTGAATTGTGCTCAGAAACGTACTGGAAGCCAATGTAGGTCTTTTAAGACTGGTGTTATGTGGTCTTGGCGGCCACTCCCAGTCACCAGTCTAGCTGCTGCATTCTGGATTAGTTGTAGTTTCTGGGTCACCTTCAAAGGTAGCCCCACATAGAGCGCATTGCAGTAGTCCAAGCGGGAGATAACCAACAGAGATAGGAAGAATTATTTGAAGCTCGCCTTGGATTGTTTTGGAGGCTTAACTTGCAAACCAAACAACAATGAGTAGACCTAAGTCTTTTTCCTCTCTAAACCAATATGAGGCCTATTCCTCAGAGTATGAGGAGCCAGCTAGAACTGGCCTAGTTGCTGAGATTGGAAACCAAACCATAAGACTGCATGCCAAGGCACCCAAGCCCCAAAGTTCCCAGGAGAACAATAAATCACAATGACACGGAATATTTGGTTTATGGGTTCAAATAGGCCACAACTTTATTGGTTACAGATGTGAGCAGTTTGGTAGTGTAGCCAGGCTATATCTTGACTCCTGCCCATCTACAGGGAGTCCACGGAAGGGTAAACTACTGATAGGGGGGTGACTTATAATTACGTCAGATAGTGGCACCCCATGGGGTCCCCATAGGAGCTGTGACATGGCCCTAGCCCATTCCCAGGCTTTGGATAATATTCACACCCCAGATCCCCTTAGCAGGATATCTTTACTGAGGAGGGGCAGGCGAAGGCAACAACCTCCCCTCCAACCAAACAAAGGCTTACCCAATGCCTAACCTCACAAAAGTTGTGATGATTGCTACTAGGTAGGCAAAAACCCTCAAAGCTGGTAGCATTTGGCAATGTCTCTTTCAGGAAGATAGTTGGCCATTACTGACGATCATGCGGAAGGCCACCCATTTGATAACAAACTGGTGTAGACGAAGGACGAGAACTAACATGAGAACAGGCCTTCTCTGATGTGGCCCCCCATCTGTGGAATGCTCTCCCCAGGGAAGTTCGCCGGGCGCCTTCATTATACACCTTTAGGCGCCAGGCAAAAACATTCCTTTTTAACCAGGCCTTTGGTTGAGCTGTTTGACATCCTATGCCCTTTTAAAATGTGGTTGGGAGGGGGGGCGTTATTGGGTTGTTGTTTTTATTTTGATTATATATTTTGTGGTTTTATATTTTGATTTTGTTCTGTGAACCGGTCAGTATATAAATTCAATAAATAATCATAATCCACACTTCCGCTTGTGCTATGCCTAGAAAGCATGGTTCTGAGCAGTTATCGCTCATTTCCTTTTTTTAATATATATATATAATTTTATTAGTTTTTTTAACATATCATTTTCAACAGTAATTAAACATGTTTTTACATCTTATTCAAATCTTTGACCCCCATCAATCCTGTCTGACAGGAGTTATTGCTCATTTCCAAGGGAAAATCTGTTTTTTAGATAGACCGAACAAATGGCAATCCAGGCAAAACCCAAATAGTTGGCCCCAATTGAGCGCTAAAGAGCTGTTTTCCCCAGGGAGGAAAGCAGGAGGAGAAGTGGAAGTGTGGATAAGCCCTAAATTAATCTGCCTTCTTTCACACACACTTTCTCTCTTTCTCTGTAGATACCCAAGTGCTGCCCATGGCAGTGCAAGCGACCTCTGCAAAGCCAAGGCTTACACCCCTGTGAAGTACAAGAAGCGCCTAGAAGATGTTCACTCAGAACCTCTGTTCAGGAAGAGCCTCCGACAAGCCAACCCCGAGGCTCGCGGCGCTGGCGGCACCCCTGCTTTTGTGGGCCGCAGGTCTCACACGGCCAGGTACTTCCTTGTCAACGAGCACGAACCCCGGAAAAAGCTCCTCCGCTCCACCACGCGGCTGCCGAGGAATTTCCGAATGGACGAGTCGGGGGACATCGTGGAGCTGTATCCGAGAAACATCCGGAGGTACATGGTTCGGACGCCACACAGGGCCTACTCCCCTCATTTCAGCGAAGAGGAGGAAGAAGAGGAGTTGAGGAGAGCTCTGGCCAATAGATCCCACCGCCCACGGTCGCTCTCCGATCTCCGAGCAGCCCCCCGCTTCTACATTGGGGAGTGTGCTGACAGCCAGATCCTTAGTAGCAAGGCGCTGGCGAAGATGCACTACAAATCTTGGGAGGATGGCTTTGGGCTCACGTTTGGCAGGCCCCCTCACGCCCACCGGAAGATTCACCTGAAGAACATTGAGCTGGACCCGCGCTACCCGGAGCAGCACCCGAAGCCGAAATCCAAACACAAGCCCGAGGCGTCCCCGACGGAGTCTGACTCCATCTCTGTCGAGTCGAGCAGTGACCAGCCAACTAGCAGCAACGACCAATACATCCAAGTCATCCACAGCAAAGACAAGTACCTGAAACCTGGAGCAACGTTAACCAGGAAGAAATCCAAGACTGGTGCCGACTTGAACATGGCCGAGGCTAACGAACTGATCTGCTCAAATGTTTAGTGGGGAAGGACGAGGCTGCTGCATTCGAGAGCAGAGGTTCCTAAACTTATTTGGCCTACAACCTTTCAGAAAAGAAAATGCAGTGGTCCCTCGGTTTTCGAAAGTAATCCGTTCCGGAAGACCGTTCGACTTCTGTAACCTTCGAAAACCGAGGCACAAAGGGCGGTCTCCCAGTTCAATAGAGAAAATTGTGAAAAACAACAGAGACATACAGCGGAAGCCGTTCGACTTCTGAGGTGCATTAGAAAATGGAAGCATTTACTTCCGGGTATTTGGCTTTCGAAAACCAAAACATTTGGCAATGGAGATGTCCGGAAACTGAGGTACCACTGTACTCTGTGTCTCCCCCCTGCAGGAAAGGTTTTTCAAAACTGGACAAAGGGTAGGGTAGGCCACGGGATTAAAAATCCATGGGGTGGACCAGAGTCTGATCTGCCCCAGGGTGGTGCCGCAGCCCACCTGCCATTGGCCAAATAGGCAGGCAAGCTGAGATCCACTTTCCAGGCTTGGTGAATTACAGCTCCTATCAACCCAACTGGCCGTGCTGGTTGGGGCTGATAGCAGCTGGGGTCCAGCCATACCCAGAGTGCCACATGGTACACATCCCTGCTTTAAAAAAATTTTTGAAGCAAAGAGGCAATTGCATTGTGCTTGGAGCAGATACCAATCAGTCCTTATACTGAGCAAGATTCTCTATATTCAATCATTCGTGGCTGAACTGTTACTGTGAAATGATATTGCAGCGGTAGAGAAAGGCATTTAAAAGCACTCAAAAGAAATGTACAGAAACCATTGTGTGAAGCTTATTCCACCCTCTCATGAATCTTAGTGTAGTATACTCACAAGTAAGCCACAATGCATTCAAAAGGACATATTACTAGGTTAAGTGTGTATAAGAACACATGAAGTATTGTATTCTGCATCATTGCCAGAAGGTGGCGCTGCTGTGTTGCTCTCTGTTATGCTTGGGTACCACCTATGGCTGGAGGATGGTACTACATCTTCCAGTTCAGCAGTTGCCACATGACACGGGTAGCCCAATAGGGTTCCACCTGGCTGTATAAAATCACTCGGATTGGCTCCTCCTTGCTCCGAGTTTGTATGACAACCACTTTCAGATTGCAAACCTACTTAGCACCTCATTGTCTGTTCTGCCTCCAGATCAACAGTGCACTTTGTACAATACAGTGCTCATCACTGGCATTAAATAAAATATTAAAAGCAGTAGTTGAACATAGTTGAAAACTCACGTCTGGTCAACTCCCTTCTTAACATCAGTGTTTAGTATCTGCTTTGCTTCAGTTTTGCATGGTGCCCGTTTCCAATATAATGACTAAGGCTGCAATATTATAAATCAGTTTAAAGTTTAATTGTTCTAAGAGGTGAGGACAAATCTCACTGACACAGCAAAATATATTGGGCTGACCCTAACACAGAGGAGGTGAGAGGCTGGACTCATATGTTTACACACAGTAGCAGCAAAACTGGTTCTTCCACATTTTATGGAAGGTGGAGGCAAAAACGGATTGCAAGATTGGTCTGTAAACCCTGCCTCCTTATTTTATTAGTGACGTACTCCGCAAGGGTAACTTTGTAGTGAAGCAAAAAGTCTGATGGCACCTTGGAAACTACAGTGGTACCTTGTTCTCAGACTTAATCTGTTCCGGAAGTCTCTTCCAAAACCAAAGCGTTCCAAAACCAAGGTGCGCTTTACCATAGAAAGTAATGCCAAACAGATTAATCTGTTCCAGACTTTTAAAAACAACCCATAAAAAAGCAATTTAACATGAATTTTACTATCTAACAAGACCATTGATCCATAAAATGAAAGCAATAAATAATGTACTGCAGTCACACACACAATCAATCAACCAGTAGCTGAACTGGGTCCCACACAGTCAGAAAAACAAAAAAAGAGCCACAAAAAGAAAAATGCAAAATAAAGAGCAAAAACAGACAAGTGGAAGTGTGGCATTAAAAACGGAAGTGTAGCACTCAAAACGGTGTACATTCAGCTTCTGAAAAAAGTTACTTCCGGGTTTGCAGTGTTTGGGTTCCAAGTCGTTTGAGTACCAAGGCATTTGAGAACCAAGGTACCACTGTGCAAATTATTATAGTCCATCTTTCCTCCCAATAGCTTTAGAACTCTGACCCTTCCCCATTTTGCATTCGCAATCTGCTTAAACCAAACCAAACCTTCAGTTCATCTGCCTCACTGGTCTTCAGCTGGAGACCAGGAGAATGCAGTACCGGGCCACAACCTCGTCTAAGCTGGGCCACCATGGCAGCACTACCAACATACAGATATATCATGGAAATGATGGGCCTTGAGTCTGAAAAGGCTGAAGATTAGTGATTTAGCTTGGTATTGTCAAGAGCAGGGTTTCCCAAACTTGTGTCTCCAGCTGCTTTTGGACTGCAACTCCCATCATCCCTAGGTAGCAGGACCAGTGGTCAGGGATGATGGGAACTGTAGTCCCAAGGCAGCTGGAGACCCAGGTTTGGGAAACCCTGGTCTACAGCAACTGGCAGTGGCTCTTTGGGGTTTCAGACAGTTGCCTTCCCCAGCCATATCTGCAGATGCCAGGAAGTGGGGAGGGCGAGGCTTCTTGCTATATGAGAAGACTGGCAATGAAAGAGAGAGGCGTGTTAAATAGGGCATAAGTGAAAACAAGATCCAGTCGAAAGTGTAAAAGGTTCAACCGGAGTGGGCGTAACCCTCTCCCAGCTGGTAATGAGCTGGCAAAGCAAGATTTGTAGCAGGCACGAACAGAGGGCACATTTACTTTCTACAGTGAGCTAGCCACACCCAGTCTCTGTTGAGCCCAAATCTGATAGTGTCAAATTACACATGAATTCCAGCTCCACAGATTGGAAGCGTCCCTTTGCAACAGGCAAGATATGCCATTGCGTGCTAGCAATGACCGCTCCCCACATCAAATGGGGGGGGGTGCCTTTTGCATGGTCGTGTGCAGACCCCCAAATCCCAGTGCGCCCCTGCTAGTTCAGCCTGGCTTCATCCTCCCCAGGCTGGATACCTGGAGGTCTCCGCCTACCTCAGCCAATCGCCCATTCCTACCTGGAGAGGCATTGCCAGGGGATCGGCCAGGTAAGGGGAGGGACTGCCCTGCCCACACAACAGAAGGTGAATCTTACCTGCGAAGTTGGCTCCAGAGCTTCTCCCACCCTGCCCTCCCTCAGTTAAGTCTTCTTTTGCAGAGTAACCTCTTCTCCACAGGTACACAGGCGCTGCTACGTCAGAGTCGCTGTTGAAGGGCCAGAAAGGAATTTTCCTGCTTTGGCAGGTTTTGCCTTTCCCGTAGCAAAACGTCACAACTTTGGCAGTTTCAGTCCTTGAGTGGAATCCTTTAGTCTATCTTCCCTAAATGGGGTGGTGGTGAAGCGGTGACCCACGCCCCCCTTGCGGTGGTGACACCAGGGTTCCCGTTAAAGGGGTCTTGAGGGGTGGCATTGGCCATACACCGAGAGGTTGTCATTGCTCTCCCCTCCAACAGTGGCAAAATGGGGGGTGGGCTCTCTGCTTGAACATATGTTCTCCAGAGCCAGCCCGATCCCCACACATTCTGGATAACCCTGATGTCTCCCAGATCCCCGTCTGGGGACTGGGAAGGATAAACGCCCAATGCCTGAGCCAAGCTCTCCCTACATCTGAAACTTAATAAAGTTGTGGCCAATTTTAACCCCATAGCACGTTGTCTTGAGTCATTGTTCCGCTCGGGGGTCGCCTGGGGTTGGGGGGACTCCGCCTGTCCACACAATTGCCATTCTGTTACAGCTGATGAAACTGGACTCTCAGGAGGATTAGTGGAAACAAATTGGACATGGCTGTGGCACATCTCTCTCCTGCAGTTGGGTCTTCGGGTCTTATTTTTCAGTAATACTTTCACACCCTTTCCTGTCCCATCTGCAGCTCAGTTGTCATGATCATCATGCAGAAGGCCCTGGGTTCAGTCCCTGGCTTCTCCAGGATCAAGTGATGGCAAAGCCTAAACATTTGGAGAGGCCACTGCCAGTCCCAGTAGACAGTACTGAACCAGATGGGACAAACTGTGGGCAGCTTCCTATCTATAGAGCACAGGGATTGCTGGACTGCAACACCCAGCAGACTTAGTCAGCATGACCAATGGTCAGGGAAGATGCAGAATTTATGTTGTGGGGGGGAGGCCTTTTGTTGGGGGGGCAGAAATGAGCTATCTGTGACTCAATTGGTCAGTTAGCTAAGTTCTTTTATTTACTTGATTGGGGGGGCAGCTGCCCCCTGAACCCACCCATGGGATAATGGGAGTTGTGGTCCACCATCAAAAATAGGATACCACATTGGCTACTTCAGTATAACTTTTTTTAAAAATGGAGAACACACTACTAGCAGAGGTAGAAAGAGGAAAAACATCAGGTGCTTGAAATAAGATTTATTCCAGGCCTGGCTTATTTTGGAATAAATCCTTCACGTTTTTAGCCCAAGGAAGGATTTGTTTCAAAAAAACACATGGGGGCTGAAATATATCTTATTTCAAACACGTGGAGCACCCTCCCCTTTTTTCTTTTCTTTTCTTACCTGCATAAGTGCCAGCTGAGAATAAACGCTTCATGCATTTTGCAGAGTTGCCTGTATCCTACAAAAGCTCATACATACTACAGTAATGTCTTGCTTACCCTTTAAGTTGCTACCCGATGCTTTGCTGATTGTTCTTGTTACTGGAACTCTGCCAGTAATGCGACTGGAAATTGAATTGTGAAAGGTTCCTGGGCGCACGGCCTCTAATTTTATAGTACCAACTTTTATTCCCGCTTCAATTAAAGTGTACTGGGTGTTCCCATATATAGGACACTCCCTTGGCGAAGTGCCCCTTATATCTGAAATTTTACCTCGGCAACCCATTGACGGAGGGGAGCTAAGGTTGTTGCGTGCTGCTTTAATTTCCTCATGGATAGATGAAAGGTATGCGCCGCCTTCTCCTTTAAAAGGGGGCAGCGGGAGACCGGCAGCCAGCCACCCTCCCTCTCCCACCCGATTCAGCAAGCGATGGCACGCAACAAACCTCTTCCCTCCTCCTCCGGTTACACGGGAAACACCGCTCCGCTCCGGGCCATTGATCCGCCCACGTGCGCAAGCGGCGCTCTCTGGGACAAGCCGGGGAGAGCGGGGGCGCTTCCACGCGGAGGCTCGGCCCCTTTTCTGGGCCGGCCTGGGCAGCTCCGTTCCCCCGCTTCCGAGCTTCTGGGCCAGCAGCCGGCAGCGCCAGAGCCATTTTGCCCTCCTGCTCGGCGACATGGACTACCGGGAGGCCGCCAGCTGGGCTGCGGAGCGCATGCAGAGCTATCGCAAAGACTGCAGCGGATGGCGCAGCTGCAAGCGCACGGTGAGGCCCGCGCGGCGCGCTTGGAGAGGTTGCCCACCCTTCTCACCGCTGCAGCCTGGCTGAGAGGGGGGTAAAATCCTGGTGACTCCCCCTTTGAAGCAGAGGTTGGATGGCCATCTGTCATGGGTGCCTTAGTTGAGATTCCTGCATTGCGCACGCAGGGGAAGGGGGGTTAGACTAGATGACTCTCGGGGTCCCTTCCACTCTACAGTTCTAGGATTGTACCGCTTATGGACGGGGCGATGCGCCTAGCTTGTTCGTCCTGAGTGAGCCGCTGCCGGTCCGGGCTGGCAGGTGGAAAAAGAAGCTGGCCCGGCATGTGGTGGGTGGCTTCCCTCGTGCATGCATTTAATGCGCAGCACAGGGACGCAAAATGCCACCAAGCTGCTTCCTCTAATCTATCCCGGTTTGTCTGCTTTGGCAGCAGCAGAAGGAATTGGAGAGAAAAGGTTCTTTCCGGGGCCACGAGACGCTTTGCTGTAGCTGCTGAATGTGTGTTGAGAAGGCATCTGTTCTGGCTTGAGTCCCCCGGGACCTTACAGCGTGGGGTGGGCGCACGGGTTATTGGAAAGGAGGAACAGTAGTAACTCAGCGTATAAAACTGTGTCTGGCATTGGAGAAAGTGGAGAGGGGAAACAGTGGCGTAGCATAGGGGGGTGCAGGGGGGGCCGGCCGCACTGGGTGCAACATCTGGGGGTTAGGGGGCGCAAATCCACGGGTTAGGGGGTGCAAATTACTTGCCTTGCCCCGGGTGCTGACAATCCACGCTACGCCACTGAGGGGAAAGTCCCCTCTCTCGTAACGCTAGAAGTACAGTGGTACCTCGGGTTAAGAACTTAATTCGCTCCGGAGGTCCGTTCTTAACCTGAAACTGTTCTTAACCTGAAGCACCACTTTAGCTAATGGGGCCTCCTGCTGCTGCCGTGCGATTTCTGTTCTCATCCTGAAGCAAAGTTCTTAACCCGAGGTACTATTTCTGGGTTAGCGGAGTCTGTAACCTAAAGTGTCTGTAACCTAAAACGTCTGTAACCCGAGGTACCACTGTATTGGACATAAGACAGAGCTGAATGCTAGAAGATAAAGAGAGAGCAATTCACCCAGAGCACAGTTAAATCTGTGGAACTCGCTGCCACAAGAGGCAGTGGTGGCTTTCAAATAGGGTTGGGCAGATTCATGGATGATCTGAAAAGGAAACCTTGGACAGAAAATGGGGGACAATGCGTTATTCGGAAGGGGCGAGAGAGGGCATGAACCTCTTCCAAGTGCGTGAAGAGGGGCTTGTAATCTCCCCCACACACACACACGCCGCGGCCCCTGCATCTCTGAAATGTTGGAGGGAATTCATTCAGTTCCCTCTCCCCTTGAATGCTCTTTGCTGTCTGTTCCTGCCGCGAACAAGCAAGCAATGTGACACAAGCAAGCAATGTGACACTCATTGTTTAGCCTGGAGGAGGCGGGGGAAGGGGGAGGCGTCAGCAGGTCTCATTGGTGCATCTGAGGACATGCTACAGTGTGATGTTGCCAGCTGGGAGGAGACAATGTGGTTTCAAGGAAGCTGCAGCCGCCAAACTTGTTTTCAGTAGTGCGGTGGTACCTCGGGTTACAGACACTTCAGGTTACAGACGCTTCAGGTTACAGACTCCGCTGACCCAGAAATAGTACCTCGGGTTAAGAACTTTGCTTCAGGATAAGAACAGAAATCGTGCTCCGGCGGCGCAGTGGGAGGCCCCATTAGCTAAAGTGGTGCTTCAGGTTAAGAACAGTTTCAGGTTACAAACAGACCTCCGGAGCGAATTAAGTTCTTAACCCAAGGTACCACTGTAGTTTAAATTGTAAAACAGACAATTCAATAAAAATTATATACAAACGTTCTCCAAAATCCACAAGAGACAGTGGAAGAAGACTGGAAGAAGTTTAAGGAATATTTGAAAAAATATGTTAATGTTTAAACTTTAGAATAGCTTTGGAAGTGGATATCGGCTGTAGGGTTAGAAGTAGAAGATAGGGTATTTTAAAATAGTATTTTTTGTAAGTGATAAAATTTGAAGTTATTTTAAGTATGATAAAAAAGATGGTTAGAAATTATGATATATGTACGGTAAACTGCTAAAGATGAAATAAAATGAAAATCAGATAGGTGGGACTTGGGGAAGCCCACTTAACAATGTTTAGAAAAATAAGGATATGACAAGAATTTGTTCGTATTGTTTGTCTTTTCTGTCTTTGTTTTTTATTTGTGTTATAAAACGAATAACAAAAATTTGCGGGGAAAACCAAAATGCACATGTATCCTGTGTTTTGTTTTAAGATATCACTGTTGGTGTGTATTTCTCAAACCAGCTTCTTCCTGATCGGGCTCCTTAAGGCGTTCCTCATTGGGTTAAGAACTTAATTCGCCTAGGACCCTCGTACCTACGGGACCACCTCTCCTGGTATGCCCCACGGAGAGCCTCAAGGTCCATAAATAACAACACCCTAGTGGTCCTGGGCCCTAAGGAAGTTAGATTGGCTCCAACCAGAGCCAGGGCCTTTTCAACTCTGGCTCCGGCCTGGTGGAACGCTCTGCCTCATGAGACCAGGGCCCTGCAGGATCTGATTTCTTTCCGCAGGGCCTGTAAGACAGAGTTGTTCCGCCTGGCCTTTGGCTTGGAGCCAATTTGATTCCCTCCTTCTCTTTTTTTTCTTCTTTCTTTTCCTTCTCCTGCGATGAGGCTACATTTTAATATTTTAATGTTCCATTATTTTAATGTTGTATTTTATTTTTGTTTTTAAGTTGTAATCATTCATCTTGTTTTTATTATTGCTTGTAAGCCGCTCTGAGCCTGGCCTTGGCTGGGGAGGGCGGGGTATAAATAAAAAAAATTATTATTATTATTATTATTTGTCTCTGTTCCTGATGATGCTCTGTAGAACATCCGCTTTAGAAAGCCCCAGGTTCCATTTGCAGTATTGCCAGTCAGTGTAGACAAGATTGAGAAAGATGGACCCAATGGTCTGACTTCGAATAAGGCAGTTTCGTATGTTTATAGACAGGCTGGTCTAGTCTATGAACATTGATGCCACACTAAATGTGTTAGCCTTTGAAGTGCTGCAGACCTCTTTTTTCTGAAAGGTACCCTATTTGAATAGGGACGTGGGTAGCTCTGTGGGTTAAACCACAGAGCCTAGGGCTTGCCAATCAGAAGGTCAGCTGTTCGAATCCTCGAATCGATGGGGTGAGCTCCCGTTGCTTGGTTCCTGCTCCTGCCAACCTAGCAGTTCAAAAGCACATCAAAGAGCAAGTAGATAAATAGGTACCACTCTGGCGGGAAGGTAAACGGTGTTTCCGTGCGCTGCTCTGGTTCACCAGAAGCGGCTTAGTCATGCTGGCCACATAACCCGGAAGCTGTGCGCCGGCTCCCTTGGCCAATAAAGCGAGATGAGCCCCACAACCCCAGAGTCAGTCACGACTGGACCTAATGGTCAGGGGTCCCTTTACCTTTACCTTTACCTTACCCTATTTGAATGCTGGTCCTTGGCATTATTCTGCTGAAACAAATAAACAAGACTTCCAAATATGAGTGGTGCATTTACTGGTGCATTTGTATCCTACATTGCCGTCAAGGAGAAGAAGGCAACTTGGATCGTATCCTAATCATTTGTCTTCACAACAAACCTGACAGAGAGTTGGTGACTGTCACAAGATAACCCAGTGAATTTCAGACCTGCATTTCCTTGAATTTAATCCAGCGTTCTAACTAATTCAGCACACTGGTTTAAGCCACACACTCTGTCTCAACCATGTTTCCCCGCCTGCAGTATAAGAGGATATTTATTCTAACTATCTTACAGGACCGTTGTGGAAAATACTGAGATAATAGATGGGTAGAGAGCTTGAAACACTTCTAAAGTGCTATATAAGTGCTGAGGTTTTTAAAAGTTTTTTAAAAATAATCTCACTCGACACAGTTATAGTGTAGGAGTGGATTTTGATTGATTTAATTTAATTTTTCTAGAATGAAATTTCCATATCTTGGAGACCATCAACTGAGTTTCATGGAAACATGTAAGTAAAGTTATACACACACACATACACCCAAAATGAGCATATTTATTAAGGAGGTAAATTACTTGGGGAATAAGGTACATCCCACCACTTTGGTCACATCTGCAGTACAATCCTATATATCCTGTGATCTTTTGATGAAGGGCACTATCTATATTTAATAAATCATAAATAAAAAAATATATATGCCTGTTCAGAAATAAGTTCCATTGGGGCCTATTGCCAAATAACTTGAGTATAGGATTGAATGGGCAGTTTCCATTCAGTTTTTATACATCTGAGTTCTCAAATGTACCGGTACATTCCGAGCACAATTAAAAATGTTAGTGCTGACCTTTAAAGCCCTAAACGGCCTCAGCACAGTAAACCTGAAGGAGCGTCTCCACCGCCATTGTTCTGCCCGGACACTGAGGTCCAGATCCAAGGGCCTTCTGGCGGTTCCCTCCCTGCGAGAAGTGAGGTTACAGGGAACTGGGCAGAGGAGGGCCTCCTCGGTAGTGGCACCCACTGTGTGGAGTGCCCTCCCACCAGATGTCAAGGAAATAAACAACTACCTGACTTTTAGAAGACATCTGAAGGCAGCCCTGTTTAGGGAAGTTTTTAATGACTGATTTCATCGTGTTTTTAATATTCTGTTGGGAGCCGCCCAGAGTGGCTGGGGAAACCCAGCCAGATTTTGGAGGGGGGTGGGTTAAATACTATTATTATTTCCAGATTTTGAGTTTGTGATAAATTTTTGTTGCAGCTTTCTCTTTCCACCTGCAAGAGAGTTAAGTTGAGAGGTTGCAGTTTTCCACCAAGCAGAGCAGGCTTGCAAATAAGCCACACAAGTTATTCGCCTGCAGATTTTCTCCCCAACCTCCCCACACAGCCTCCAACAACGAGCAGACCAATTTTTAAAAATGCCTTCTACCAGGTGGACTATGGGAAGAAGAACAGGGTGACCTGTCTCTCCCCATCCTACGTCAACCCACTATCTGTCCACCCTGGTTGTGGGGAGAAGCCCCTTTCTCCTCAACTAGCACAGAAACCGAGCGAGCTGGAGGAAAGAGGGATGGAGCAATCCGTCTTTCCTCCACCAGCCCATGCCTGTATGAAATTTGTAGTCACCTGTAGGAGCAGGTGGGTTGTTAAGTACAAGACCAAAGCAAAGCCATTGGCATGAATAATGCATTTCCAATACACATGGCATTTGATTTGAGTTTATCATGTGGATGGGACATTGAAAAATCTTTAGTCTGGAGTGGGATCCTATCATCTCTAGCATCAGAGGTCAGCCTACAGAGACCGAAATAAAATGAGGTCAATTTTTTAATTGTTTATGTCTGTATGTCCCTTTTGTTCTTCCTTCTCCTGAAAGATACAAAGCGGAAGGGATTATGCCTGCAAAACCGGAGGATGTCTTTAAATGTTTGAAACCAGAGACGGGTGGACTTCGAGAAAAATGGGATCCAAATGTGAAGGAGATTGAAGTCGTTGAAGAGATTAGCGAAGTAAGTATAACACAGTTGGACTGTGGCAACTGGTAAAGTGCAGCTGCTACATTTTGGCTCCATCTGCGCTTAACATTTAAAGTAGTCTCATTTCACTTTTAAACAGTCCCCCAAATCATGAGAAATGTACCTTGTTAAGGGTGCTGAAAGGTGTTAGAGAACCTTATTCCCTTCACTGAGCTACATTTCCTATAGTGGTTTAACGATAAGTCCCTCTTCCCAGGGAACTCTGGGAACCGCAACTTCCGTAGGGGAATCAGAGTCTCCTAACAACTCTTGGTGCCCTTAACAAACTACAACTCCCAGGATTCTCTGGGGGAAGCTATAACTGTTTAAAGGAGTATGATACTTCTTTAAATGTATGGTGCAGATGAAGGCTGGGATGGGGTACCTGCAGTAGATCAACAAATACGCCCAAATAATACACCATAACCCTGGTTTGTGCTTTGTAGGATGTTTCCATAGTCAGAACTATCACACCGTCGGCTTTTATGAAGATCATCTCTCCGAGGGAGTTCATAGACGTCGTCCTGATTAAGCGGGATGAGGATGGAACCATCACATCTAATGGTAAGATGGCCAAAGCCTAAATATATTGGCCCCGATAGGCTGGTGCCCATGTTAGTATGAGTACTCAGTACCAGTGGCTGTGGGTATGGACTGGCAGTGACTTGAGGCAACCAGGAAATTCTCTTTCTGTGGTGCTTGACCTGTCATGTGCCAACACACACACACACACACACACCATAGCTGTCAACCGTCCCTTATTTGGCGGGAAACTCCCTTATCCCAGTGCTGTGTCCCGCTGCTGTCCCTTATTGATGATGTCCCTTAAATTTCCCGTGTTTCAAAGGAGGCAGCTCCTCTCCCTCCCTCCCTGCCGGCCAGGGAGGAGGGAGGCTCCAACTGTGTTGCTTGGCTGTGTTGCTCACCCAATAAGGAGTCTAAGAATGACTGGGGGGGTGGAACATGCATGCCTTGTGCTGATCAAATCGGCCGTGTTGCCTGGGGACTCGCCTTTGCTCAGCACTTCCCAGTGGAGAGGTGACGGTGGTTTTCCTTGCTGCATCCCCTTTGCCGGGTTGCTGCGCTGTGGGAACCACCGCTTGAGGCTTTGTTTGGCTGGTGGCTGGGCTTTCTGCCTATAGCTCGGAGGGGCTCAGAAGTTGAACATACCTGTGCCCAGAAAATCCCCTTTTTTGCTTGCTGATCCCTTATTTTCGAGGCTGCTGGTCCCTTATTTTTAAATCCGTAAGTTGACAGCTATGACACATACACACACCACTTCTTAGATGTTGCTGCCATCAAGCAATGGTCTCACATGTGTGAACTGATGCTCTGAAAGCCAGTAGCCATTCAGTAACAGCACAGGTGAGAGACCCAACAGTCTCATACGTAGCACAGAATGCAACAACCTGAAAATTTCAGTTTTGATCCCCACCAGTAAAAAACCAAAAAATCCTAGATGCTGGCAACTAAGCAATTAACTGGCTATTTCAAATCAATATGATGCACGTGCGCGCGCGCACACACACACACACACAAACTGGCCTACTCCCTGCTGCAAACTTTGTGCTTCTTGCCACCTAGAAAGCTACTTGGTCCATTCTAGGGTG
This sequence comes from Podarcis melisellensis, assembly GCF_964234715.1. Classification (NCBI taxonomy): domain Eukaryota; kingdom Metazoa; phylum Chordata; class Lepidosauria; order Squamata; family Lacertidae; genus Podarcis; species Podarcis melisellensis. The sequence goes on along the minus strand of NC_138546.1, from coordinate 36,776,335 downwards.
TGTACTTTTCTACACTGACTGACAGTGGGAAATTATGGTCCTTGGGATGCATGCCAAGCAGATGCTCTACCAATGAGTGGACTTTCCCCTAAGAATAAAGTAAGACTCTAGTCCTCATGGATAAAGAAACATAAGGACACTGACAAACTGGAACATGTCCAGAGGAGGGCAACCAAAATGGTCAAAGGCCTGGAAACGATGCCTTATGAGGAACGGCTAAGGGAGCTGGGCATGTTTAGCCTGGAGAAGAGGAGGTTAAGGGGTGATATGATAGCCATGTTCAAATATATAAAAGGACGCCACATAGAGGAGGGAGAAAGGTTGTTTTCTGCTGCTCCAGAGAAGCGGACATGGAGCAATGGATCCAAACTACAAGAAAGAAGATTCCACCTAAGCATTAGGAAGAACTTCCTGACAGTAAGAGCTGTTCGACAGTGGAATTTGCTGCCAAGGAGTGTGGTGGAGTCTCCTTCCTTGGAGGTCTTTAAGCAGAGGCTTGACAATCATATGTCAGGAGTGCTCTGATGGTGTTTCCTGCTTGGCAGGGGGTTGGACTCAATGGCCCTTGTGGTCTCTTCCAACTCTATGATTCTAAGAAGCTGCCTCATTCTGAGCGAGATATTGCATTATAATGTTGCACCTCACCCTGACCTTAAAAGTGTTCCACTCTGTTAGGTTTACAAGGGGTTGCTCGTGCGCAAGCAGGGCAAACCACTCCCTGGCTGGCTGCTAATGTAAACTTTATTTGTCCGGAGAGCCACTCACCTGTGGCTGACTCAATCGCTGGCAGAATCCGTGAGTTGGCATTTCTTAAACTTCTTCCAGCAAAGAAGCTTCTTGACACCCAGTCTCTGCCTTCCCTCTCTATGCGAAAGCCTTCTGCGCAGAGAGGGCATGGGCAGCGGAGGATCCCTTCCTTCCCCGCTTGTCCCAGGCAAGGAGTCGTGGGACCACCTCGCCACATCCGACTCCTGCACGCCCTCTCCACTGGAGCTGCGTTTATTCTCTTCCCCAGAAGAGGAGCTGCTTCTCCCGATCCCTGGAGGCTCTCTATAATCCCTCTGGCTTTTGCTCTCTCCCTCCGGCACTGATGGCAGTTCCCTGACACACTCCTCTTGCTGTTTTATTACAGTTGTACCTTGGAAGTCGAACGGAATCCGTTTTGGAAGTCCGTTCTACTTCCAAAATGTTTGAAAACCAAATCGTGGCTTCTGCAGCCAATCAGAGCTCCTGCAGCCAATCAGAAGCCACAGACGACCCATCAGATGTTCAGGTTCCGAAAGAACGTTTGCAAACCGGAACAATCACTTCCGGGTTTGCGGCGTTTGGGAGCCAAAACGTTTGAGTTCCAGGGCGTTGGGGATTCAAGGTACAACTGTATTTCTACTATTATTATAAAATTGAAAAGGCTTTCTTTTCCCCAAAGCACTAAACGGACTTTATCGTGTGCATTATTTTCATATCTCTTCCTTGCAGCAACCAATGTGGAACACCCGCTCTGCCAACTTCAACCAAGTTACGTGAGAGGCCTTAATTATCCCTGCGGCTGTTTCTGCATCCCAGCCCCAGGGTAAGATGGGTGGAAATGTTGTAGTACCACAAGCATGTACAGCGGTACCTTGGTTCTCAAACGTAATCCGTTTGGGAAGTCCGTTCCAAAACCAAAGCATTCCAAAACCAAGGCACGCTTTCCCATAGAAAGTAATGCAAAACGGATTAATCCGTTCCAGACTTTTAAAAACAACCCCTAAAAGGGCAATTTAACATGAATTTTACTATCTAATGAAACCATTGATCTACAAAATCAAAGCAATAAACAATGTACTTCAGTCACACAATCAATCAATCAATCAATAGCTGAACTGGGTTCCACACAGTCACAAAAACAAAACAATAAAGCCACAAAAACGCAAAATAAATAGCAAAAACAGACAGACCGCAGTATAACAGTCAAAACAGAAGTGTGGCACTCAAACTGGAAGCGTAACACTCAAAATGGAGCACGTTCGGCTTCCAAAAAAAGTTCACAAACCGGAATACTTCCGGGTTTGCAATGTTTGGGTTCTAAGTTGTTTGAGAACCAAGGTACCACTGTATATATATGATGGATGTTGTTGGGTTCTTGCTTTCATTGAGTGGGAGGAGTTGTTGCAAAGTTTAGGGAAAGTTTTGCCCACCATCCAACTAGATGCTAAAGCCTCTAAAGGCCGATTTGATACAAGGAGACTGAATTTGCTGAGAGATGCAGTCAGCTTGCTGCAGGTAAAATGGCTGATTGCTCTGTGAGCAGCTTCTTCCTGGTTCATTTTTGCAAAGGCTTCTGGGAGGTTGGGGCCTTTGAAGCCAGAGTATCATAATGCCCTCTTATTTCCAATATATGCAGGCTTTGAGCACTGTTGCCGTATGGGGCTCAAACAGCACACACATTCCCAAAGTGGTTTAGCAATCAATCTCTCTTCCTAAGGAATTCTGGGAATTTCAAGCAATTCTCTGTACCCTCAACAGGCCACAATCCCCAGGATTCTCTGAGGGAAGCCATTCTAGTTAAAATGGTATCATAATTAAAATGGTACCATAATTAAATTTAGAATGCATTGCCACATGTCCTGCTATTCTGATAATGGCCACATTAACATCATACAAAAGCACTGTGGTACCAATTTAAACAGGCGTGGTTTCCCCCCAAAGCATTCTGGGAGCTGTAGTTTTCAAAGGGTGCTGAGAGTTGTCAGGAGACTTCTGTTCCTCCCACAGAGCTACATTTTACAGAGTGATTTAACAACCAATCTCTCTTCACAGGGAACTCAGGGAATTTCAACTATGTGAGAGGAATAGGGGCCTCCTAACAACTCTGAGCACCCTTAACAAACTACATCTCCCAGAATTCTTTGGGGAAACCATGACTTCTTGAAGTGGTATCCTAGTGTTTCAAATATCAGAAACCTTGGGCCACATGGGTGGGACTACAGGAATGGGCTCTCCTGCATCTTTGGCTAAAACTGGTGATTTCTGCTGACTTATTTGGGGCTTTTTGGTTTGTTTCTCTCCCTACAGAGAGCCATGTAAGACGCAACTCCTCACTTTCTTTCAGACAGACCTAGGCGGCAACCTTCCTCAAACAGTTGTGGAGTCCTTCTTCCCAAGCAGCATGACCGGTTTTTACAGCAATCTGACCAAAGCAGTGTTGAAACTAGCGGCTTAAGCAATTAAAAACAAACAAACTCCAATTGCACATGTGTGCGCACAGAATTCTGTGATTGCCCTCTGCAAGTAATGTGGGGATGTGGGATTCAAAACTGTGGCAGCTTTGGGGCATGATTGAAACAAAGTTAAGCAATTGCAAATCCCATTGGTTTTTAGCTGGGGAAGATTTTTAGCAGATGCCTTGACATCAACTGGGCTTGCCTTACAGTACTTTGGTATAACCCTGGGCTGGTGGGTATTGAGAGTCCCAACAGCATTTGGGGTGGCGTGAGGGGGGGGGAGACCACATTGGCTACCCCTGTCCTAGTTCTTTTGCCATTCTATAATAATTATGAACTGTGGTTTTCCAGTACAGCGAGGGACCCCCTTTTGATTCCAGTTTTTTTAATCCTGGGCTGTCATGAGTCCCATCCCACTTTTAAACACCTCTAAAATCCCTGAACATTTTTTGTGTGTGTGTTCTGGAGCCGCTACCACCTCTGCAGTGATGTCTTTGCTTGTCCAGATGTCTATACATTGGTACCTCGGGTTACAGACGCTTCAGATTACAGACTCTGCTAACCCAGAAATAGTACCTCGGGTTAAGAACTTTGCTTCATGATGAGAACAGAAATCGTGCTCCGGCGGCACGGCAGCAGCGGGAGGCCCCATTAGCTAAAGTGGTACCGCAGGTTAAGAACAGTTTCAGGTTAAGAACGGATCTCCGGAACGAATTAAGTTCTTAACCCGAGGTACCACTGTATAGACTCAATGTTGTTCATTCTAATGATGCGTTTCCAATCCAAGCACCAAGGAGTCAGGTGCCGCTTGCATGACAAGCAAAACATGCTAGCAGGGAAAACAGTGGGTGGCGGTGGCTCTTCAAAGGAAACTATCTGCACACTTCTGCCCTAGGGTGGGAAGCACGTAACTGTGATCACCTGCCTATAAAGTCAGCTGCAATCCAGGTCGATAAGATCTGGGTAGCCTAGCAGCCTGAAGCAGAATCCCATGTGTGCTGCAATGCACACATGGAACTGTGGGAAAATATCCCTGCCCTCGTTTGCTTGACCAATGAAGGCAGCTCCACCCCATTGAGCTGAATGGAGAAGACCTTCGTACCCCTGTGCCTTCTTCCCTTCCTCCTTGTGTTTTGCGTTGTTGGTTTTTTTTAGATTGTAAGCCTTCAGGCAGTAACTGCCTTGTTTTTTATGGCTACGTGTAAGCAACTCTGGGAACCTTTGTACAAATGCTCTAGGTCAATAAAAACACACACACACTTGGATCTGGCGTTAGGTCTACAAGGCCTTACAGTGTGGGCATCCTCAGCCATGCCACTGTAATCTTAGCACAAATTCTCCTTGCTGTGGATTTGCTCTTATTCCCATTTACCAAACAACATTCAGATAACAGTGTCTGTGGTGGTGGTGAGAGCATCACACAAAAACCCACCTCTGCTGATAGAAAGCCAATGTATCAGGGAGAAAAGTTCTGGCTTAGCCTTCTCTCTAACATGCTAGTCTTCTGTGTGCAGGGATATTTTTTGAGAGAGGGGGAGAGAAAGAGAAGCATTTAAGCATGTGACCTACTACCTTCACCATTTCACAGCCCCACCATGTGCGATTTGGTTCTTCACATAGCTCAGGCAATAAAACTCTTCTAACCTTTACGTTTTTTATGGACCATAAGATGGTTAAAGGTAAAGGGACTCCTGACCATTAGGTCCAGTTGTGGCCAACTCTGGGGTTGCGGCGCTCATCTCGCTTTATTGGCTGAGAGAGCTGGTGTACAGCTTCAGGGTCCTGTGGCCAGCATGACTAAGCCACTTCTGGCGAACCAGAGCAGCGCACGGAAGCGCCATTTACCTTCCCACTGGAGTGGTACCTATTTATCTACTTGCACTTTGATGTGCTTTCGAACTGCTAGGTTGTCAGGAGCAGGGACCGAGCAACGGGAGCTCACCCCGTCGCAGGGATTCGAACCGCCGACCTTCTGATCAGCAAGCCCTAGGCTCTGTGGTTTAACCCACAGCGCCACCCGCATCCCATAAGATGGATAGTACCTTGTAAATTAATCATAATCATAGTCATAATAGATGGTGCTTTTGAACTGTTGCTGGTGTGTTTCTGCTGCGGCTGGAAAGCCATGGTACTTAGAGTGATCAGGCAAGTTCATTAAAGCGGGGTGGGTGGTAATTACAAGTAAACTTACAGTGATTACAACAGTGATGATTTATTTGGACAACATAGAACAGAGTTGAAAGATGTTGCTAAATCAAGTGTCCCTGAGCCAGATACGCCCACAATCCATGCACGGCGCTTAAGTGATGAGGCCATGTGTTCCCGTCAGTGTTGCACCATGAGCCCACTTTCTACATCTTGCAGCAATAGAGGGTGGCTCATGACAAAACGTGCCGCCTAGACTACACATGTGGTTCCCATCCATCAAAGGGATCCATATGTCCAGAACCACTTCCATGCGCCACTCTTCCCTGCCAGATGTGGGTGCATGAGCAATGTGCTTCATCCACTCATTATGCAATCAAGACATGTTAATTCATCAGCATCTGTTTCACCCCCAAGCTGATCTACAGGTTTTGGCTCTTGAGTTGCTTGTTAACAAAGCCTCCTTTTAATTAGTGTACCCCTCGCGGCAGCTGCTTTATTAATACTGGGACCACAACCAAACAAGCTTTTGACATACACCTCTTCTCAGTCCTGGCCAACTTTCTCTTCGCTCGCAACGAACATCTGGTGCTGGGCACCTGGGTCTTTTGTGGCTTTTGAGTGATAAATGAAAGCTTTTTTGGTCATTGTTTAACACGGGCAGCAGTTCAGGCTCTGTTCTTCCCTTTTTTAAAAATCGCTGTCATTCCTCTCCATGGAGAGATGCCGTAGTTTTGCTGATGGAGTTTTTTCTCTTGATGACAGCATTAATCGGTCCATCAGGCAACGTCTTGATGATGTTCCAGGCTTCGAAACGAGTGAGTCCTTGCATCAGAGTTGTGTGCACCTGTAACAACTCGTCCCCAGGCTGAACTGTGGGGCTGTGTTCCAATGCCGCCCCTAAAAGAAGCAAAAGGAGTACAATAGACGGCTTATGAGAATATGGTATATGGGAAACAGCACAAACACATGGAGAATCAACCCCAAACACCACCTCTTCCAATGAAGCCTTTGGCACAACCAGTAGTTCCCATTCCTAACTGCAGGGATTGCCAACATAGTGACCTATACATCTCATTGTACCACAATTCCCATTGGGCTTGAACATTGGGCCAGAGGCAAAAATACACATAAGAGACATTCTGCAAATGTTATCAGTGTAAAGGTGTGGTGTTTGCCCGCCAAGGTGTGTGGCATCATACTGGGTTTATAAGGAAAGTTAACTTATTGTAAAATGACTAACCAATGGGAATCCCAGGGGGCAGAGTTAACAGCGTATAAGGTTTAAGCAAAGAGGGTATTTGGAGGAGTTAGAGTGGTTGAGAAGACAGTCTGGAGTTAGAAGAGACAGAGAGGATATGTCTGTGGGTTGGACTAGTCTGATGTGAGAGAGTGAGAGAATTTGTTAAGAGGAATCAGTCAAACAGCTGAGATAATCAGTCAGAAGGTATTAGGAAGGTATAGGCCGGTAAAGAAACTAAAGTTAAGATACTGACAGGAATATAATCTGAGAAACCATAAACTTGTTAATGTTTGTAAAATAAACTTGTTTTTTTTTGTTCACTTTTAACAACTGACTGGACTCAGTGTTTTACTCGAGAGTAACTGGTTGGTGGCAGCGGGGAAGGGAGCACAGTGGTGGCACAGGGATCAACAGACCGCTAAATGTCCGGGGACCCTGTGTGATCGCCACAAAAGGTTGCAAACTCCGGCTTTTATTGGGTCAGAAATTCAGTGCAAAGTTATATTTTTTTATATGGAGTGCAGGACATCTTTGGGAAAAGAAAAGGCTGAGGAGTAAACTCTACACAAATCCGGAGTGGAGTCCCTAAGTGGTTGGATGGTGCTGTCAGGGAACTGCCATCGGAAAGAGAGATGGTGCAGAGGCTCCAGCAGACTCGGAGAGATTCTGCAGCGGAGGAGGGAACCAGCAGGGGGAGAGCAGAAGCTCCGGCAGAAGGGGAGTCGGAGGAGGGAGGGCTCTGGGATACTTCTAGTGAGAATAGTGCAGAGGTAACAAGACCCCCGTTGGCAACTCCCACCCTTCGCCGGAAGCTGTCGCGCAGAGAGTCACGAAGGCGCATGTCCGTGAAACAACTTTTATGCTGGCGTAAATTTCGTAGACACCCACTGTCAGATTCTACCAGCGACTAACGGAGTCACGCCTTGGGAGGCTCCGTTAGTGCCTCGGTTTGGTTGACCAGCCAAACACCAGAGGGATCAAGCTTTTACGCACAAGCAGCTCATTATCCCATCACAGCAATCTGACAGTCTTTGAAAGCAGCTTGTGCAAGCAGAGGGCATCATGAGCGAACCAGCCGGAACCGCAGGAGCTGGAGCTGGAGCAGGTCCAAGCCTGGAGGAAAGGTACAGGGCGATGGAGGTCCAGCTCGCGCTGCAAACTGCGAGGCTTGAGGAGAGGAGAGCTCAAGATGCGGATAAGGGGAAAACCGCCCCACTTGCCAGAAAGGTGCCTGGATTGGTGCAGAGATTTGGGGGGGATCCCAGGAACTATCAAGCCTTTAGAACGGAGATGCAATATGCTCTCAATCTACTGTTTGATGACTTCACCGATGAGAACTCTAGAGTGGCGTACGTAATTAGCCATCTAGAGGGAGGGGCGAGGGACTGGGTTCGACCCCTGATGGCAGCCAATAATGATATCTTAAAGGACACGAGGAAGTTTTTTCGCGCCATGGACTTGATGTTTTCCAGCGAGATTGAGCAGGGGGTGGTGCGGAGGCAGTTGATGGGGTGCAAACAGGGGAGCCGATCTGTACGTGAGTACTGGACTGAGTTCACTATGCTTATTCATAGACTGGGGTGGGATCTAGCAAGTGAACCTATTCAAATGTTATTTGAAGAAGGGCTCTCTCCGACCGTGAAAGATGAACTTTCCCGGGCGCCCAGGGCGGAGTCTATGGATCAGCTGACTAAATCTGCACTGTCCATAGGAGCGCGCCAAGAAGCAAGAGCTTTGGAAAAGCGGGAAGGAAAGGGGGAACGTTGGAAGGACTTCCGCATTCCAGAGATTCCGGAGCAGTCTTTCCCGCCCGCAGAGCCGATGGAACTGGGAACAGCGCGCGCGCGCGCAGTTTCAAACACCAGTGAAGGGCGGAAGAAGGAGGGAAAGAGTGCCAAGAGATGTTATCTCTGCCAACAGCCAGGGCACTTTGCCAGAGTTTGTCCGCAAAGGAAGGAATGGCAGGGCATGGCGGGAACTGTTGGGGGAAAGGAGGAAGGAGAAATAGAGGAGCAAGTAAAAGCCAACGCCTGGTTGCCAACATCAGGGCACAGCAGCCAGGCCAGGGAGTAGTGAATGTGCCCACGCCGGAACCTCCAAGACCAGCGCTTGTGATAGAGGTGTTGCTGGAACTGTCAAACGGACACCCACTAAAGATAAAAGCGCTATTGGATTCAGGCAGCTCCTGTAATTTCATGAGTAAGGAGTTTGCTGCTGAACACCAGATACAAACTCTCCCATTAAGTAAGCCTTTGCAAGTAACCACGATTGATGGGAGGGAACTGTTGGGGGGAGAAGTGAGCCAACAGACTGTACCAATGATTATGAGGGTGGCAAGACACACAGAACTGATAGCGTTTAATGTAGCCACCTTGGGAGGAGCTCCCATCATTCTGGGAATGAGCTGGCTGGCACTACACGATCCGCTAGTAGGCTGGCATCAGAGGGTGGTTTCCTTTGGTTCAGCACATTGCCTAGAACACTGCAAGGAGGGAGAGGGTCAGGCAGGGGCCAGAGCCACTCTAGCAGGGATGGAAGTGACTGACAAGGGGAAGGTGCCACCACAATACGCTGATTTGATTGACGTCTTCAGTGAAAAGGAAGCAGATAAACTGCCCCCGCACAGACCCTTTGACTGTCAAATCACCTTACTCCCAGGAGCACAATTGCCAGTGGGCAAGCTGTATGCCATGTCAGACCGTGAGATGCAGGAGTTAAGGGAGTTCATTGACAAGAACCTCAAGCGAGGTTTCATCAGAGAGTCACGAGCGGTGGGGGGCAGCCCAGTGTTCTTTGTGGACAAAAAAAAACACGGGCAAACCCAGGCTTGTGTGTGATTTCAGGGCCCTAAATGCTGTGTCAGAACCAGTGACTTTCCCTATGCCCAGAATTGATGACATTCTGACACGGGTGAGAAAAGGGAAGATTTTTACCAAGCTGGACCTTAGGGGGGCATATAACTTGATACGTGTGAGGAAGGGGGATGAGTGGAAAACCACTATGTTCACCCCCTTGGGGGCGTTTGAGTACCTAGTTATGCCTTTTGGATTACAAGGGGGCTCCGCCTGCTTTCAATCATTCATGAATCACGTCCTGGGGCCATTGCTTTACAAGAACTGCGTGGCGTTCTTAGATGACGTCCTGGTGTACTCAGAGAATGAGGAGCAGCATGTGCGAGATGTCAGAGAAGTACTGAGCAAACTGCGAGAAAATCGGCTGTGGGTGAAACTGGAGAAATGCCAGTTTCATAGCAGGGAGGTGGAATTCCTGGGGTACCGGTTGTCTGACAAGGGGTTGGCTATGGATCCCAGCAAGGTTCAAGCGGTACTGGAATGGAAAACACCAAAGACCAAGAAGGACGTGCAAAGGTTCCTGGGCTTCGGAAACTTCTATAGGAAGTTCATCAAGAACTTTGCCCATTTAACAGCGCCCATCACGGATTGTCTTAGCAGCAAGAAAAAATTTGCTTGGACGGAAGAAGCGCAAGGGGCATTCGAACGCTTAAAGGCAGCGTTTGCGTCGGAGGAGCAACTTTTGCACGTGGATCTACGGCAACCAATGCGAGTGGAGACTGACGCGTCAGACCGAGCGGTAGGGGCCGTGCTTCTCCAGCCGGGGAAAGATGCGTCTGAATGGAGACCGTGTGCATTCTTCTCGCGGAAGTTGAACAAATCCGAGAGGAACTACACAGTATACGACCGAGAACTGCTCGCCATTCATGAAGCATTCCGGAGATGGCGGCACTTGCTGATTGGGGCGCAGCACAAGGTTCAAGTCCGGACTGACCACAAAAATCTGGAGTACTGGAGAACAGCCCGAGTGCTGAACCAGAGACAAGTGAGATGGGCCCAGGAGTTCTCCAAATTCAATTTTGAGATTCGTTACGTGCCAGGGTCCGAGAACGTAAGGGCGGACGCTCTTTCCAGAAAGCCTGAGTACTTAGAGGGGGAGGGCGCACCGGAAGCAAGGCACGTAATCCCTGAAGACCGCTGGGTGTGTGGGGCGGCTTTGGTGGGGCAGAAAGAACTGTTAGAGGGTACGGAGAACGACGAATACGCCCAAGAGAAACTCAGAGAACTCAGGAGGACAGAGGAGAACACAGGGGGGTTTGAAGAAAAGAGTGGGGCGTTGTATTACAAAGGGGCACTGTACATACCCGATGGGGAACTGAGGGGCAGAGTACTCAAGCAGTTGCATGATAGCCCCACAGCGGGGCATTTTGGACAGCACAAAACCATGTGGTTGGTTACCAGGGAGTTTTGGTGGCCCAAGGTGAGGGAGGATGTACGGGAATATGTCAGGGGTTGCGACAGGTGCCAGCGAGCGAAAGGGGAGAGGGTGGCGCCAGCGGGGCTCTTACAACCCTTACCCACACCAGAAAGGCCATGGGAGGCAGTCTCCATAGATTTTATGACGGACCTGCCAAAATCCAAGGGCAAAACGGCGGTCATGGTAGTGGTAGATCTATTAACTAAGATGTGTCATTTTATAGCCTGTTCACATGCGGTCACAGCGGAGGAAACCGCCAAGTTGTTCGTAGAGCATATTTTCCGGTTGCATGGCGCCCCCTTGAGGGTGGTCAGCGACAGAGGGAAACAGTTTACTTCCAGGTTCTGGAGGAAACTTATGAGCTTACTGCACGTGGAAATCAATTTCTCCACTGCCCGGCACCCGGAAACAAATGGGCAAGCGGAAAGGGCAAACGGGATTTTACAACAATACCTGAGGTGTTATGTAAAGGACCGAGAAAATGATTGGGTAGATAAGTTACCTCTGGCAGAATTTGCCTACAACAACGCTGAGAACGTGTCCACAGGGCTGAGTCCCTTTCTGGCAAATTATGGGTGTCATCCCAGGGCATTTCCAGGAGAAGGAGGGGAGAGGTGGAGTGTGCCGGCGGCGGAACATTTTGTTGAAGAGATGGAAGCCATCCACCGTCAGCTACAACTTAACTTAGAGAGAGCCAAGGAAGAATATAAAAAGCAAGCAGACAAAAATAGGAGGGAAGGTGAAACTATAAGGGTGGGAGACCGGGTGTGGCTATCCACCCAGGGACTACCTTTCAAGGGGGGTTGTAAGAAACTGAAACCCAAAAGATTGGGACCCTTTGAGGTCATACAGCAGGTGAACCCAGTAGCATTCAAACTCAGACTGCCCAGTCACATGAAATTGCACCCAGTATTTCACAGGTCATTACTGTCGCCGTACCGAGAGGGACGTGAATGGGGGGGAGAGCGTGAGAGAGAGGTCTCCCGAACGCCCGTGATAGAAGAGAGAGAACGCGACATGAACGTGGCAGGAATCATTGATTCCAGGTGGAAGGGGGATCAGGTGGAATATCTGGTAGAATGGGAGGGGGAAGTAGAGTCGGAAAACACTTGGGTACCCGCTGAGGTAGTCAATGACGAGGTTTTAATAGAAACATTTCATCGGCGTTTCCCAAAAAAACCGCAACCCGTGGCACGATTTAGAAGGGAACACTTTGGGACCACCGATGAGGAAGGAGAGTTTGGAGGGTTCCCAGAGTCAGGGGTGGGTGAGGAAGCCGACTCCGACGAAGAAGAGGAAGACGGGGAGAGAGACGGTACGCCATGGTTAGAAGTGTTTGAATCCTCGGACGACGAGGAGAGTTCCTTTAGGGGCTTTCCGCCTTCACCGCCAGTGGGAGAGGAAGCGGGGGGTGAAGGGGGCCCTGAGGGGGAGGTGGATGTCAGGGAACTGCCATCGGAAAGAGAGATGGTGCAGAGGCTCCAGCAGACTCGGAGAGATTCTGCAGCGGAGGAGGGAACCAGCAGGGGGAGAGCAGAAGCTCCGGCAGAAGGGGAGTCGGAGGAGGGAGGGCTCTGGGATACTTCTAGTGAGAATAGTGCAGAGGTAACAAGACCCCCGTTGGCAACTCCCACCCTTCGCCGGAAGCTGTCGCGCAGAGAGTCACGAAGGCGCATGTCCGTGAAACAACTTTTATGCTGGCGTAAATTTCGTAGACGCCCACTGTCAGATTCTACCAGCGACTAACGGAGTCACGCCTTGGGAGGCTCCGTTAGTGCCTCGGTTTGGTTGACCAGCCAAACACCAGAGGGATCAAGCTTTTACGCACAAGCAGCTCATTATCCCATCACAGGTGCCTTCTATACCTCCTTCCAGCAACTTCGGCAGCCAAGCTGGGGCCAAATGTATTACTCTGCTTTCAGTGAGGCTGAGAGGGGGATCTTGTCCAGGCAGCCCAAGACCTCCATACACACTGCCTAGGCTTTTGCCCTGGAGAGGTCACTTTGGTGCTGCAACTGCAGCAAACCAGTGCAAGACCAGTTACGAGTTACTGGTCTCTGCAGCCACAGCAGGCGCTGTGATTCTCTCAAGACAGACGGTCCAAAATGCGTCATGTTTGGAAATAAACCTTTCTGCTCTCTAGGTAAAGAGTTTGATAGGGCACATTACCTTGCATGTTAGGTCCTGCACAGTTCACTGAACTCCTTGGGGAAAGTACATGCTGTGCGTTTCCAAGTTAAATGAGTACATCTGTGCTGTTTGCTAGGGTCAGGGGGTTTAATACATCCCTAGGTTGAGCCTCTATGCCAAGGATGGGTAACCTGTGGCCCTGCAGATGTTGGACTACAACTCCCATCATCCCCTACTGTTTGCCATCCTAGCTGAGACTGAAAAACCAACAATATCTAGAGGGCCACAGGTTTGCCGGCCCTCCTCTGCAAACCAAAGATCCCCTTTGTGAGCATCACAGTGTCTACAGTTTGAAAAAGCATAACGCTCAACTATTTTGCTGCCATTACATACCTTTAAAAAGTCTGTTGACAATGATTGGCTTATCTCCGTTGATGGAGCCTTTCCCTCCTTCTAAACTGAAACCCAAACCGGCAGATGTCTTCTCCAGTATAACTGTGAAGATCAGGTCTTCAGATGCTATGTGGAGAAGACAGAATATCGTCAGAGGGGTGTGTTTTGTTTTGGATGAGCTGAAGCTCAGTGGTAGAGAGCGTGTGTCTCCAAGTACACCTGGGAAGGATCTGGTCCCAGCAGTAGTATGTGGCCCCTGGAAGGTTACCCAGAACGGAATGTGGCCCTCAAGCTGAAGTTCACCATCTCTGACCCCAGGGCTTTTTTTCAGCCAGAACTCACCAGAACTCAGTACTGGCACCATTCCCATTAGAGTGGTACGTCGGGTTACATATGCTTCAGGTTACATACGCTTCAGGTTACATACTCCACTAACCCAGAAATAGTGCTTCAGGTTAAGAACTTTGCTTCAGGATGAGAACAGAAATCGTGCTCTGGTGGCGCGGCGGCAGCAGGAGGCCCCATTAGCTAAAGTGTTGCTTCAGGTTAAGAACAGTTTCAGGTTAAGTACGGACCTCCAGAACGAATTAAGTACTTAACCCGAGGTACCACTGTATATGAGAACAAGGGAAGGCTTCATGGTGGGTTCTGGCACCTCTTTTTCTAGAAAAATAGCACTGCCTACTGCTTATTTAAGCCTTGTTACCAAATAACTCACTAGACTCCATCGAAGTTTCACTTCCTATGGATACAGAGGATGTAATGGATACACTGGGGCTCCTTTCAGCCTCTTTGGGTTTTCTCGTGACGATGACTGCCAGCTTCGGATGCCGGGCATTTCGCAAGATCTCCAGCGCTTCGTTGTGAGTGGTGCCTTTGAGCGACTTCCCATTTATCGACAAGACCTCGTCGCCTTTCTGAATAGTTCCTTCCTGGCACGCAAGCCCACTGGGGAAAACTCTGTGGACCTGTTAGACAACACAAACGCAAGCATAAAAGAAAAAGGTGTGGCATTTTCAATTTGACATATTAAACAGACATGCATCCTCCATGAATTTGCCAGATCCTCTTTGAAAGCCATCCAGGTCTTGGGACCTGAAAACCTCCCAGCCCAAATTTGCATATCTGTTCCGTCTCCATACATTAAAAAAACTGGAGGGTGTAGAAAGTCATTTAACTTGCAATGTCCCTGCCAGTGCTGGCCCAATACATTTTGCTGCCTGAAGCTCAGGATCTTGCTACAGCCAGCAGTCAGATGCAATCATAGACTTAGAAATCTATGCTCAGAAACGCTATAATTTGCTAATGAGCGAACTGTGTTTTTCATGCCCATAGCTCTTCAAATGCCTTGGGATGAAAAACCAAACAGAACAAAATTGCTTCTGGCAGAGGTGGAAAACTTCAGACCTTGGAGCCAAATGTGGCCCCCAGACTTCTCTATCCGGCTCTCAGGAATCTCCACAGGGCCACACCCCTCATCAGTCGTGCACCATGCCCTCTGCAGATGCTTCTGTCTGGCTAGACTGTGTCCTTGAACTGAGCCTGTTGAAATCTCTGAGTTCTGTATAGCCGGAATATTGCCTATCGCATGCACAAAAGTAAGAGCTCCACCCACTTTCGTCACTGGCCACACCCCTTTTCCTTTGGCCCTCCCCACCACTGGAATGTAGCTCCCCGGGAAGGTCGTCCATGAGAGAATATGACCTTTAGGTTGGGGGAGGTGGAAATTAACCCTCCGCTAACTTACGGTAATGGCTTTGTTTTCTAGGTCTACTCCGCCTGCCAAGCTGAAACCAAGACCAGCGCCTTCTTCTTTGTGCAGAATTGTGACATGAATGTCGCTGAGTTGCTGTGCAAAGGGAGAACAAAGTGGACCTCAGTCAATGCAGTGGCAGGATGCACACACAATGGGAAGAGGAGGGATAACAGCCAGATTGCCTATGCTCTTAATAGCTGACTGCAGGAGGTGATTCCATAGCATCTCCCCAATGTAACAAGCTTCTTTTGGCTGAAATCTCCTCTTTGGCACATTAATAGAGAAGGAACCTTCCTTTGCAAGAAGATCGCTCTGTGTGTGGGCACCCTTGTGGTGCCAGTGAAGCAGACTTCATAGAAGCTTTAGCTTTGCCACATTTGCCAATATGGAAGGTCAAGGGTAAGGAAACCTGTGGTTCTCTTGGGGACGGTGGACTCCAGCTCCCATCATCCCTGACTCTACTGCCCGTGCTGGCTGCGGCTGATGGGAACTGGAGTCTGGATGACACCAGGTTCCCATCATAACTGCAACCTATCTCCCAGGGGCGTCTTTGCTGCAGAAACAAGCAGTACTACACTGCTGGAAATAGAGCCACAACCTTTTGTTGTGGAGGTTTGGCTGGGCAGATGGAACTTCGTGGAATGTTTCTGGAGGTGTTCCCCGCCCCCCACTCTTCCTCCCATCACCTCCTTCCTTTTCCTGTTTTGGGCACCCACACAGATATTCCTTTATCTGTGCAAGTGCACCTTAAAAATAAAATTAAAAGTCCCATGTCTACTCATATGTAAGTCCTACTGGATTGAGTAGAGCTAACCCCCAGGTAAGTGGGGTTGTTAGGACTGCATCCTTAGCATGTTTCACAAAGGGCAAAATGGAGCCTTATGGGATTTTATTTTCATTTACTTTGTAATGCTGAGGTCTTGCACAAGAATGATATTGATCTGACTGTTTGCCTATGGAGATCTTGTGCAAGACTCTTTATCTGGGCTTATCAGAGAAGGGGTGGGTGAAGTACCTCGGGTTACATATGCTTCAGGTTACAGACTCCGCTAACCCAGAAATCATGCTTCAGGTAAAGAAATTTGCTTCAGGATGAGAACAGAAATCGTGCTTTAGCGGTGCAGCAGCAGCAGGAGGCCCCATTAGCTAAAGTGGTATCTCAGGTTAAGAACAGTTTCAGGTTAAGAACGGACCTCTGGAACCCAAGGTACCACTGTAGAAGATAATTTGGCCTAGGCATCAAGTTCAAAGCAGATCTCCAATTTAAACACTGGTTAGTTAATTTGTTTTTTGGTATTTGATCAGCATTGCAACTTGTGCGTCAGTCCAAAAGGTGACAGACTCTATCAGCTTAGAGCTGCAAATCTGAGCAAACAAGCTTTTGTAAAATACATTTTTGTTGTTGATTATTGTATAGATTATTTTGTTTTTCTGTGTCATTATTATTATTTATTTGCCTGAACAGTTGAAAGTGGCCCTCTGGTTCTCCAAGAGGGCCTGCTCTTTATGCCTTTAGAGGGCAGGAGCTGGTGGAAATAGGCACACTCATGCATTTTAAGCTGTTAGAAATAAAATGGCTAGGCTATGCTCAGGTGAGGAGCAAACAGAAGTACTGGTGCTGTGTTAGAGACCAAGGATGATTCAATTAGGGTGACTAGGGCCCTTCTGTGCCACCCATAGCCTGCCCCCACCTGCCTTTTCACTCCCAAGCAGTTCAGGGAGTGGCATTGTGCATCAGCTTGAAGTCAATGAGGAGAAGGATGAGGACAAAACTAGATCACACTGGCTCCTCCTGTCATTGGCTGTGGCTGCACCTGTTGGGCTCCCTACCTTCCAATGGTCACCAGCCTCCGCTGCCAAAACGTCACCCCACATGTGACAAACCGTCCACCTTTTTAAAGCACTCTAACAACCTTCCACACCAGTGGTGGCTTGCAAGGCATATAATAGGTCATGTCTATGTATCAATGGGACACGGGTGGCACTGTGGGTTAAACCACAGAGCCTAGGACTTGCCGATCAGAAGGTCGGTGGTTCGAATCCCCATGACGGGGTGAGCTCCCGTTGCTCGGTCCCTGCTCCTGCCAACCTAGCACTTTGAAAGCATGTCAAAGTACAAGTAGATAAATAGGTATCGCTCCGGCGGAAAGGTAAACGGCGTTTCCATGCGCTGCTCTGGTTCACCAGAAGCAGCTTAGTCATGCTGGCCACATGACCCGGAAGCTGTACGCTGGCTCCCTCAGCCAATAAAGCGAGATGAGCGCTGCAACCCCAGAGTTGTCTGTGACTGGACCTAATGTTAAGGGGTCCCTTTACCTTTACCTTTATGTATCAATACTTAGATGCTCCAATGCTTTGGCCACCTCATGAGAAGAGAAGACTCCCTGGAAAAGACCCTGATCTTGGAAAAGATGGAGTGCACAAGGAGAAGGGGACAACAGAGGATGAGATGGTTGGACAGTGGTCTCGAAGCTACCAGCATGAGTTTGACCAAACTGTGGGAGGCAGTAGAAGACAGGAGTGCCTGGCGTGCTCTGGTCCATGGGGTCACGAAGAGTCGGACATGACTAAACAACAACATGTATCAAATGCTCCACAGTAAGGGGAAAATCCAACCCTGGTCCTAACCCAACAGTTGAAAACCACTGAACATGGACGGGTTGGGGAAACCAGAAGTGTCCATAGCAAGAGACTTACCTTTAACGTTGCCTCGTCTAAGGACTTCACCTCCTCCATGAGTTTTTCCAGTTCTTCAGGGGTGAGCAGCGATATGACGGCCTGTCCTGAGGAGGCACCTAAAGGTTGAGGAGAAGAGCGCTCCCTCATGTTTCCCTCCTTTTCACTGCCTGACCGACTTGCACTGTAGTCTCTCAGCTCGGAGAGGCTGTCCGATTGTGGAATAGGAAACAAGAAACACCAAATTATCATAGTAAACTTTCCCTGTGACCCATCACACACCAGAGGCTGTTGGGTCTACTGCAGTGGGTTTATGTTCTTTTCATTCCCAGAATGACTTTGATGTCCAAATTCCTTTAGCAAATACGTACTTTTTAAATCTATCAAAGAAAGCACAAAGGACCTGACCCAATTTGGAACTTGGGGTGGGAAGGCTTTACCCCTCCATCGTCCTCCTGGCGCCTGATCCAAATTAAATCCCCTTTACCTGTTCTTTGCATTGGGAGAGATGTTCTCTCGTATGTCCATGTGGCACTTTTCTACCAACGCAAGCTGCAGGTGGGGAGTGGGTTCTGATCTGGATTGGGGGTCCTGTGCCTGTTATTTACTATTTTAAAAATCCATTCTCACACTTTTTCAATGATTCTTCCCCCAAAGAATCCTGGGAATTGTAGTTTGTTAAGGGCTACAATTCACATAGCGGTTTAACAATCAGTCTGTCTTCCCAGGGCACTCTGGGAACTGTAGTTCTGTGAAGGAGACAGGGATCTTCTAACGATGCTCAGGACCCATAACAAACTACAATTCTCAGGATTCCTTGAAGGAAACCATGACTGTTTAAGGTGGTACGGTACACTTTTAAATATATAGTGCCAATGAGGCCTTAGAGCCATTCATTTAAATGGATCTACTCTGAGTAGGGCTAACATTGGATGCAAAATGACAAAATCCCCAAAGAGATGTGGCAATGAAGTGTGGGCCACTCCCCTCCCCAAACCTGAAAACATTCAGTTTTTTCCAAACTTGGGTCTCCAGCTGTCCCCCCCTCCCTATTTTGCAGGTTAGGCAATGACCTTGCTATGGACTTTGGTTGGTCGCCTTGGTTGTCCGAGGGGCCTGGTAGGAATTTTCCCACTTGGCAAATTGGCACTGGCCACTTGGTTTTCGCCTACCTTGTAGCAATCGTCACAGCTTTGTTAGGGTTGCGGTTAGGCATTGTTTGACCTTGTGTGGGGGAGGGGAGGTGTGGCCATCACCTGCCCCTCTATGCTTAAGGGTATTCTGTTAAAGGAATCTGGGGGTGTTGTTCTAGTCTGAAGCCCGGCTGGGGGGCTAAGGCCTGGACACGACCCTGACAGGAACACCAGGGGGAGCTTGAGTTGGTTCGCATCAACAGGTCTTACTGGGACTTCCTGCACAATGGGCAGGAGTCAGATATAGTCAGGTCCAATCAATGCCTAAGCCAATACCACTCACATTCTGTAATTTCAATGAAGTTGCGGCCAAAATTTGCCCAATAACATAAACCTGATATCCGTGTCCTTGTGTGAGTTTTATTTCCAACGAGGGGGTGGCTGCGGGGTCTCGACACACAATTCCCATCATTCGTGACCAGTGGTCTTGCTAGCTAGGCATGATGGGAGTTGTAGTCCAAAAACAGCTGGAGACCCAAGTTTGGGAAACATTGTTATGAATGAAACTCAGAGTAAATACTGATTAAAATGTGATAGGGAGATCAAGCCAGGATATGGGACCCAGAGATGGCTTGTGAGGGGCTGTCATCTGCCCATCTCTGGCCTAAACTGTAAAGTAGGGATAAGGTACCTGTAACCCTCCATATGTTGTGAGACTACAGCTTCCCTCATTCCTACCCATTGGCCATGTTGGCTGGGACTGGTGGAAGATATTTGTCCACCACATCTGGTGGAAGATGTTTGTCCACCAGACATCTGAAGGGCCCTAGATCCCCAATCCCTGTAGAGCAACTGATGGCACACAGGAAATTGCTCACTGATCAGAAACACACATTTAAAAATACCAAGTAGGAAGGTCTTACTTCAGAGAAAAGCTGGTATCCGAAGAATGAGCTTCATGCGTCTGCACGAGAGTTGTCCCATTTTCTTCTGTTTGGGGGGTTGGCGACCCATTGTGTGGCCTCCGTGGGTTTTTCCCAGAACACAGCGGGGACTGAGGGAGGGAATGCAACGATTTCATTAGAGCTGACGAGAAGTGGTTGCTGATGGAATAGATCTTGCTGCATTTCTCCCCGTCCATTTTCTGCATCTCGCAAGATTGGGCCGAGGTAAGTGGGAAACTCCGGGCTCTTTTGCTGGGTGCTTTGGCGACTTGTGAGATGGGCTCCGCGCCTTCTAATGGCGTTGATGTCAAGGAAGATTCAGTGGGGAGAATGCTACATGCTTTTGGACTCGGGGCACAGTCTCCTTTTGAACAAGACAACGAATCTAGGCCAGTGGCATCCGGATAGGGCTGAAAGTGGCTGTGTTCAGGACCTTGAAAGTCAACACTCTCACTGGGAACTTGTTTAGGATGAACTGCAGCCGAGTTTGGCTCCCTTTTACAGGAAGATCTTTCATTCTGCATTGATAGAAGTTTTCTGTTTCCTCTTTCTGGAGACTGAGGAGTGCCCAGACTCTCAAATGAGCTTATTCTTTGCTTTATTGACGAGCCTCTAGGCGAGGCCCGGATTATCTTCGAAGTAGAACCCACTTCGTTGTCAGAGACGCTCTGGTGCTCAGCGGTGCTTCTGATGGCTGCTGCCTCCGAATTTCCTTTCTTCAACCCTTTCAGGCTCTGACGAAACCAGGCTGGCTTAGGGGCTACTGGCGGCCCTTTCTTAGCAAAGTCGCCTTCATCGGATGACCTGGGTGCCTTTGAGTCACCCTCTTCCGTTTCTGATCTCTGCAGGGCTGCTTCTGAGCAGCTAGAGGTTTGGTTCCCTTCATTTGCATCAATGGTCGGGTGCAAGTTTAAGGGGCAGCTGCCTTCTGACATGCTGGGGTTAAACAAGCTTTTGATGCAGTCCGAAATTCGAACCCAAGGGTCTTCAGTCGTAGCCTCAAGGCTATAATCTACCCGTGCCTGCCTTCTGAGCACAGGCCGTTGAGCTGGTGAAAGAGTCTTCCCTGTATTGGGGGGAAAATGTGATTTAACAGGAACATCGTGCATTCCTGTAAATGTACCATAATGGTTAACAGTGAAGAAGGGATGTTCATTTCATTCTAAGATTTCGCACAGATAGGAATCAACAAGTCAATTTTATTCTCTTTCAGTTTCTCATTGTTCTAGTCTCATTTCCACATCACTTTGCAATTTCTTTTTAAAAAGTCCTTCTGAAAATTCATTAGCATTTTACTGTAAATTTCTCCTAATGCACACATTTTTGTATGCAATTTGGCCCCATGTACGCATTTTTGCAAAGCACTTTCCCCGAATGTGATGCATTTCTGTCTGTTACTTTCATTAATCTGTGTGTTTTTATGCAAATTTTGCCCCCCAGAATATGCACTTTTGCACACATTACCCGGCTGAAAACTGCATTGCAAAACTGGGAGAAGTACAAATTTCAAAGGATTCAGTATTGTTTTGGAAAGTGTGAAATAAATAGGTTTGCCTTTAAACACAAACTGAATCAAATTCCCCTGTCCCCCTGCTGCATAAACCTGTAGCCATGATCACATAATATTTCTATGCAAGCCATGACTTCCTCATAGCGTGGCTGCCGCTGGTGACAGATGCAAGAGGTGCTGGAGGAACAACGATGTTGCAAGCCTCTCTTCTGGTTCTCAGACCTAAATCTGCTAGCTTGAAATTTTCGCCCTTTGCATTTTCCAGAGGGAAGAGCTAGAATCAAAGGCTATTGGTCCGATTCTATCTGAGCAACCCTTGAAATTGCATCACAATTTTTTATTATTATTATTATTATTATTATTATTATTATTATTATTATTATTACTACTACTATTACAAAATTGCTTCACAAACTCACATGTCCACCACAAGGGGGCGGTGAGGTGAGCTCTCCCCCAGCCCTGCTTCTTCTGTGGGAAAAGCAGATTTCAGTTTACAACAGGGTAAGTTTTCTGAAGCTGTGTCTGAGCTACTGTCCTCCCTCTAGTCTAATGCAACAGGAAATGAATGGAAGTGCCATGCCTGAACGCTACATATATTTTCATTTGGGGGCCATTTCATTTTACTGAATGAGCAATGCCCTCTAGCATCTAAGTTAAGGCTATTTCATTTGAATAAATATTCGTTATAATATCAACTCAGCTGCTTATGTCTCCTCTAGGTAAAGGGAAAGGGACCCCTGACCGTTAGGTTCAGTCACGGACAACTCTGGGTTTATGGTGCTCATATCGCTTTACTGGCTGACGGAGCCGGCCTAAAGCTTCCGGGTCATGTGGCCAGCATGACTAAGCCGCTTCTGGAGAACCAGAGCAGAACACGGAAACACCGTTTACCTTCCTGCCAGAGCGGTACCTATTTATCTACTTGCACTTTGATGTGCTTTCGAACTGCTAGGTTGGCAGGAGCAGGGACCGAGCAACGGGAGTTCACCCTGTCCTGGGGATTTGAACCACCGACCTTCTGATCGGCAAGCCCTAGGCTCAGTGGTTTAGACCACAGCACCACCAGCGTCCCTCCTTTAAGTTTGTTTTAAATTTTTTTTTTAAGATCCAAGTTTTATTTATTTTTAAAAGAAACATAATATAGCTCTAGTATCTTTGGGGAAAGAGAGAGTGGTCTAGATTCTTCTAATTGCATTTAGATTTTTCTATGCCACTTCTACTCCAACAGCCCTCCAAGGACCTCGGAACAGTGAGCATGAGAACAACGTAGTGAGCTAGGATAAAGAGAACATTATGATTCATATATCATGGTAAGCCAGAGTATGGCATACCATGGCTGCACAGATGTCTTGGCTCCCATTTTGCTCCTCCCTGGGTGTTTTGGGTTAAGGCAGGATGAGAAATAAACCAAGGTTTATGCATTCATACGCCACTTCCTAGTAAATGTTGATGAAGTAGAGTAGAAAATAAATATCAAAATAGCAGCAGGTATATTAAAAATTATGTATGCGGAACAATCTCCGAAACAGATCTTAAAAGCGCCATATCACAAAAGTCTGCACAAAACACGTCATAAAATAAATGAGCCGTCCATTCCTCAAGATCATGTTCCACATTTGCTGCCATTTATCTTTCTACATCAAAAGTTAGCTGTGATTAAGGCTGCATCCCTAACAGTTCCAGATTTACGTATAAGCTAAACAAGCTATAGCTTAGGGCCCCACTCTCTTGGGGACTTCAAAAAAATTAAAGGGAAAAAAACTGGATGTACATTTCCAAAATGTAAGATAAAAAAACAAATTTAAAAAGCCTACATACAGCAACAGTGTTTTGTGTTGTGTAGGCTCCTATGATGTAGGTTATGGGCTCCGCCTGCTAGCCTGCTCCCTAAAATATCACTGGTTTGCTCATTTTTATATATAGGGTGCCTGCATTCTGCATGGACTGGTTGCACGGCAACATGTGCAAATGGCTTTAGATACCTATTAGGTCCATAAATTACCATATCGCATATATTCAACACAAAAAAACAGCGACACTTTGTTGTTGGCAAAGGACAGCTGGACATATAAAGGGCCCCATTACCTTCAATAGCTTAGGGCCTCATCAAACCTAAATCCCGCCCTGATTTCTAAGGCTTGTGACTACAACTTAGCTTGGAGTCCATCCCATTGAACTCAATGGGGCTTGCTTCTCAGGGGAGATGCGCAGGATCGCACAGCAAGGTTACAGTCCTGTGCACAGGTAAGTCCCGCAAGACACAGTTCCTTCCATGCATTGGATTCTCCTGCATGTCTCATTGAAAGCAATGCAGTTTTGATTCCCTACACACTTACCTGGGAGTAATCACCACTGAATACAGTGAGACTTCCTTTGGAAGTGTGACTGCTTCAGAGCAGATGTGTATAGGAAGGACTGCACTGGCTAGCTCACCAAAATTCATTTCTTCCACAGTGATGTACAGGGCAATCCTATACACACCTAGTCTGCATAAGTGTGCAGTCTTGTTCATAATTTAACGTTTGCATAAATTCACAATTTAAAACGGAGCAGAAATTTCCTTCCAAAATAAATTCGGTTTCTTTGCTGCAGTGAGTACAAGTGATGTTTGTCATCATACAAGGAAACATACCTTTGCTGGTTTTTCTGTCTTGGGCTGAGGTTCCTACACAGGCATCTGGCAGCTCTGAAGCTCTGGGAACTAAAGAGCTTGCAAAAGCACCGTGAGTGACAACTGTCTTAGTTCTCTGCCGCAGCAGATCTTCTGCTTCCTGTGGAATAAACAGGAAGCTCAAATGTAATGAGGCCCAGTTGCACAAAAACTACATTCTCTGCACCCACAAGCTGGCCCCTGCTCTCTAGAATGGCGGCGAAACATTTACGCTGGGACTCCTAAGGAAGAATGAACCGATAATTAAGGATGCCCCCAGATTGTCAATATTTTTTGACAAGGATTCAAGTGCATTCTGGGAAATTTAGGGTTGTGCAATTAAAGTGGATTACAGCTCAGAATAGGCAGATACGTCCTTTTTTGTTTTGTTTTTCCCAGCTTCTCATTCCTTCAGTCATCAATTCTCCACATTTCTACATCAGTTTAGATTTGTTTTTAAAGTCCTCGTGAAAATTTGTCAGCGTAATTTGTCAGGATTTCTCTTAATATGCACCTTTGCAAGCAATTTCCCCCAATGCAGTGCATTTTAATTTCACTAACGTACGTATTTTTATCTACACTTCTCCCAATATACACAAATTTTGTAGACATTTGGTTAGAGAACTGCATCACAAAATTCAGCTTCAAAGGACGGGTGTGGTTCCTGTTTGCATATTGTGTAGGAACGTGCAAATTACATACGTGCACATTAAAATCTCAATCACACCAAATTTCTCCCCATGCCTAATTTAAACTGTTCTACTGTCCTAACACAACAAATTCTCTTTTTTAAAAATGACTTTCTGCAGTTAGGAAAGTGACAGGGATATGCATATAAAAGTATGGAATGAACAAATTATTGAGTGGGAAGATTTAGAAACACTCCACAAGCAAATCAAGATGAATACAAGATGACTACTCACAGTCATATAACAGCCCTGCAAACAAATCAAAATGAATTACCCATGAATATGATTGAACATTTACATAAACATTTTAGGATGAATGACCAGTGATAAGGATGTTGCAATTCAACATCTGCAGGGCACCAGTTTGGGGAAGAAGGATCTAAAGCAGGGTTTCCCAAACTTGGGTCTCCTCTCCAGCTAGTTTTGGACTATAACTCCCATCATCCGTAACTAGCACGAACAGTAATCAGGATGATGGGAATTGTAGTCCAAAAACAGCTGGAGACTCAAGTTTGGGAAACCCTGATCTAAGGGGTAACCCTTCCTCAGTGACTTATAGGGTTAAATATCTGTGGATGCTACTGATGCATATTTGAAGGGTGGAAGACCAAAAATCATACCTACAATTTTTTACCAGAATTGGTGTTTGTTTGTTTTTAAATCATTCTGCAGCGTTTCATAAGTTCTTGCAAAACTTTGTACCAGTGATATATTTGTTTTGCTTGCTTTGCATATATGCTACCTGGTACTTTCCATTGTTAAGCTCCTGCTATCTAAAAACTACCGCAGTTCCTTTTTCACTGAAGCTTTGTATACTTGTGCAAATGTACCAGAAGAAGCGTGCACTCACAGTTCTCTTAGGTAAATTTGCTTTTAAATGTGAGCAGAATTGAATTTCTCCCCAGCTTACCCATTGACATCACTTCTGCCCAGTGAAAGTGGACCTTCTTCCTAGTCCGAGAGTCACTGCTCTTAGAAGGTGTGGATTTTACCAGGGAGGTATAATCCGCACCTTTAAGACTCCTATTTCTGTTGGCTCCATTACCTGGGAAGTTGTCTTACCTGAGCGTTGGAAGGAGGTGGGCTCCCGTCCCCTTGCAGCTTGGTCTTCTCTTTCGCTTCCCTGCTCGCCTGCTTGCTGCTGGTGCAATCCTGCTTGAAATATTTCCTCGGCGGAGGTTTGGGCTTTGAGGACCTGGGTTTCCTAACAAGGATCTCTGCCGACCTTTTTGTATTTTGCAAGAGGTGACCGGCTTCTTTCAGCGTTGGTGGAGAGGAATCCTTCTCCAGGCTTGTTCTAGAGGAAGAATACAAGGAGCCAGGCTGTCTTGTAATCGGCGCATCAATGCTGTGTCCTTTTTCTTTCATATCAGCCAGCTGGTAGGGAAGGCCGTTGCCACATGATGGCCTGGGGTTGTAACTGCTGTCGCTGCTGGAACGGATCATAAGCTTTTGGGAGCGGTGGCTGGAATGAGCATTATTCCTCTCTGAGTATTTTTCACATGGAGGTCTCTTGTGCCAGCTGTTCTCCAGGCTTTTAACACCTGCATTCAAAAAAATAACCAGAATCTAAACACCCACACAACTAATTCTGTGCACCTGAAGCAGCTCTGGAGTTATTGCAAAACCACAACACCTTCCCTGCATGAGCTGCACTTTAAATAAAAGAAATAAAAAAACAACCCCAAACCCTCTGGATGACTGCAAATTTCAAACCTACATGGCAAACCCAGTGCTTTTTTTCTGGAAAAAGGATGGGGAAACTCACTACAAAGTTTGTTTGTTTGTTTGTTTTGTTGCAGGCCCAGTCACAGTGCCCCCCCCCTTACAAAGCAGAGGAAAAACCTGTACAGCTGCAAACTATAAACATTTCCAAACCATATTTTCAAAGGATCTGCTTACTCGGTGTCTCTGGTGACAAATACGTGACAAAAAGACACCACTCTGCTGCAAAGTCCAGCAGGTCTCAGTGGCTCTTCAAAGAACTCCCAGCTGATGAGCCTTACGGAGCCAGTTCATCATGGGATATGATTAATAATAATAATAAATGTTATTTATACCCCGTCCTCCCCAGCCAAGACTGGGCTCATGGCGACTGACACCAGGTATAAAAACAATTTATTGAAATACAAGTTAAAAACAAGATTAAAATACGACATTAAAACATTAAAATGCAGCCTCATTTCAGTAGAAACTCAAATCAAAAACTTGGGGGGGGGGGGTGAAAACGTCAAGTCTTTACCAAGGCCAACTATCCAGACTGGTCCTACGTGGGCCAGAAAAAAGCCAGGGAAGTCCCCAAATAGGAGTTCCATCACAGAAAGAGAAAGGAAACAGGAAAGAGGGGGAGGGGATCAAGTTGATTCCAAGCCAAAGGCTAGGCGGAACAACTCTGTCTTACAGGCCCTGCAGAAAGAAATCAGATCTTGCAGGACCCTGGTCTCATGAGACAGAGCGTTCCACCAGGCTGGAGCCAGAGTTGAAAAGGCCCTGGCTCTAGTTGAGGCTAATCTGACCTCCTTAGGGCCTGGGACCTCTAGGGTGTTACTATTTATGGACCTTAAGGTCCTCCGTGGGGCATACTGGGAGAGGCGGTCCCATAGGTACGAGGGTCCTAGGCGTGATTAAGGCTCCTTCCACCCTTTCGCTGTGATTAAGCAGGCAGCCCCCAGCAGGTGGATGATTAAAGATTTTCTAACGGCGGTCCAAATTCTCTCCCACAAACATGTTTCGTTAGGAAAGCCTGGGATGTAGAGTGATGCTCCTCTGTCCAGCAGTGGTCCTGATATCTGATATTGCCAAACTCTAGAACTTTCAGGGGTGAAGGCCCACCACATATGATAGCAGGACCGTCTGGAGTGACATCGCCTCCAAAAAATGGGGGAGATGGACTTCGAGATACGATTCAAGTGGGCCAGCGTCAGAAAGTGCATTCAATTTTTAATAAATTCTAAACCAATTGGGATTTCCTTACCTTCTGTCCGCCACTGGTACCTCTCCCTTTCAAACTTGTTGCTCTCCACCGCTTGTGAAATAGCCTCCTTTAGCTGCTGTTCAGAAACCTACAAAATGTCACAGATCACAGAGCTACTTGTGGAAGCTGGAAAGTTTGGCTAAAGACTGAATTTGGTTCCCTTTTCCTGAATACTTTTCTTACACAAAGGAGCCCCTTTTCACTCTAGTTTCTGTTGGCCG
This sequence comes from Podarcis melisellensis, assembly GCF_964234715.1. Classification (NCBI taxonomy): domain Eukaryota; kingdom Metazoa; phylum Chordata; class Lepidosauria; order Squamata; family Lacertidae; genus Podarcis; species Podarcis melisellensis. The sequence continues at coordinate 36,748,396 of NC_138546.1, read as the reverse complement.
TTTTATCAATTTTCTTTTTGTGATTTCTGAAGCACGGCTTCCCCCCCCTTCATTTTTTTGCCCACAGTGTATTGACTTATTTTTTGCTTCGGAAATCATGGAATCATAGAATTCTAGCACTGGAAAAGACAGTGAGGATCTTTTAGTCTAACCCCCTGCAATGCAGGAATCTTCTGCCTAACGTGGAACTCAAACCCAGAACCCTGAGGTTAAGAGTCTCATGTTCTACAAATGGAACTAAGCTGAAATAGCACAGTAGAGCAACAGAGATATCACATGAGGTCACTGACTACATAGCTTGGCTCAAAGAATATGTAGGAGGTTTGGGGTTTTCTAATGCTGTATTTGACCTGAAACTTGCAGCATACATAAAACCCAGAGAGTTGTATCTAGCTCAGTTCTACTCAGAGTAAACCCACTAAAATTTATAAGACTAAAATGTTGTTGTTTAGTTGTGTCCGACTCTTTGTGACCCCCATGGACCAGAGCACGCCAGGCACTCCTGTCTTCCACTGCCTCCCACAGTTTGGTCAAACTCATATTAGTAGCTTTGAGACTAAAATAGCCATGTCTATTACTTTCAACGGGTCTACTCTGAATAGGACTAACACCAGATAAATATCTGTCTTGATAAGAGGGTGTCTTTTGGTGACATACAGCATTTCCTTTTCCTGCCACCTACATTTTGGGGACCCTGAAACTTGAATTGTTATGGGGCCCCCTTCACAACCAGCAACAAGGTCTGGGTAGCCACCATTATGTTCTTCAGTTGGGTTGTTCCACAACAGATCACAATTTTAAAAAAGAAAAGAGCTACCACATCTCTGATTAAAACTGCTGTACTGGATTATCTTGCAAGTCAAAGTCACTGTTGTGAATAAAAATTACCTAGGTGAAATATACTCGGAGTCAAGAGTGGATTTCATGCTCTTTATTCAGCTCATAGAGGTGAGGAGGAATGGAAGTTCCCCCACAATATCTGCTTTATCTACATTATTTACACAATGGGCTGCACGTGATTGGCTAATTCCAGGATTCTCCTGTAGGCCAATCAGGTTGTGGATTCACTCCCACCTGGAGCTGGATTGGGTGGCTCCTGCGGACCAATCAGATTGCTGTATTTTGGATCCTATTGTTCTAGGACCAATCAGACTGCTGCATTTTGGATCCTATTCAACTCAGTACATAACACTAGGCCTTATAGTTTTTGTGTTACTGCGACATTCTGCCTTTACAACATCTGCACTACTGACTCTCAGACTTTGTTGTTGTTGATATATATGTACCATAAAAAGTTAATCAGTTTGAGATGTGAGACTCAAACTGGGTTTACTAGACCAAAAATTGTTAAGCAATGTGGACTCAAGTTGCTTCTAGAGCCCCGCCAGGATTGGGGCCCCCCTAAGCTTAAACTTCATTAGTTTCAAAGTAGATCCATTCCTGGCCACCTGCTATCAAGACTCAAAATGTCTTATATATATATAGATTGCTAGGAAACAATTCTAAAGTGAAATCATTTGAATAACTGCTTTCTTTTTTTACATCCAGGAAGCTAAAAGCCACCAGATAACGACATGTAAAGCATTTGAGCTGCCTCTTAATGGCACTTCGCTCACGAGGATTAAAGACAAACAGTAAATGCAAATGACTGTACATAAACCCTGAGCACTTACATTTTAAAGGAAAAAAAGACGCTGCGAAGAACACCCAATTTGCAGTAGAAGAGAAGCTTCACCTTTTCCACATCCACCACATAGACTTGTAGAGTTGGAAGGGATCCCAAAGATCATCTAGTCCAAACCCCCTGCATGCAGGAATTTCAATGAAAGCATCCATGACAGATGGCCACCCAACCTCTGCTTAAAAACCTCCAATCTTAGCTCCTTTGCTTCTTCTCCATCATGGGGGTTCCCAATGCATGTTGTTAGCAACCCTATGAGGGTAAAAGCATCTGGAGAGCGACTCCTTTGGAAGGTAGTGCGACCTCCTCCTTTGGAGGATTGTAAGCAGAGGTTGGATGGCCGTTCTGCCTTGTATGATCTAGTTGAGAGTCTTGCATTGCAGGGAAACACTGGTCTGCAAGCGGTCCAACTGGAGAACATCCTTGACCAAAGGTGTCATGGGCTCTGAAGATGCTCGAACTCAGGACGCAAGGGAGAAACATGCTAAGAGGAAGGCACACTTGGCAAATCCACACTGTGATCAACTCCTGCCCAGAAACCTGTGTCCCCACTGTGGAAGGATGTGTGGGTCCAGAATTGGCCTCTACAGTGACTTGCGGACTCATTGTTGAAACCGTGTTTATGGAAGACAATCTTACTCGGCTACAAGTGATCGCCAAAGAAGAAAGAAGAAGAAGGACTAGATTACCCTTGGCGGTCCATTCCAACTCTACAATTCTACAATTTTATGACTATAACCACCACCTCCAATGGTTGGCTAAGTTGGCTGGGGGATCTGATGGGAGTTGTCGGTCTAACAAGGTTGATGATCTCTGGGCTCTGTGTGAGCCTGCCCCATATGGCATCCCACCAGGGCCAGATTTAGGTTTGATGAGGCCCTAAGTTACTGAAGGTAATGGGGCCCTGTCTATGTCCAGCTGCCCTTTGTAAACAACAAATTGTCACTTTTTTGTGTTGAATATATACAATATGGTAATTTATGGACCTAATAGGTATCTAAAGCCATTTGCACCTAACAAAATACAGTGGTACCTTGGGTTAAAGATGCTTCAGGTTACAGACACTTCAGGTTACAGACTTCGCTAACCCAGAAATAGTACCTCAGGTTAAGAACTTTGCTTCAGGATGAGAACAGAAATTGTGCGGTGGCAGTGAAGCAGCAGCGGGAGGCCCCATTACTGGTACCTCAGGTTAAGAACAGTTTCAGGTTAAGAACGGACCTCCAGAACGAAATAAGTTCTTAACCCGAGGTACCACTGTATGTATTTTATCAAAGTACATCCAGTTTTTCCCCCTTTAAATTTTTTTGGGGCCCCCAAGAGAGTGGGGCCCTAAGCTATAGCTTGTTTAGCTTATACATAAATCCGGCACTGTATCCCACCAGAACTGCAGTTGGGATATCTTCCTGGGCAATAAAGAGTTAAAAACCAGGCCTGGACTATCAATGCCACACCAAACCCAGGCTGTCCATTGGGGCCTCTTAGACAGGAAGAGCTATAAAAGGTAACAAGGTCTTCACTGTTGTGACTCCATGGCTCAGTCCTGACACTCAAGCATCATCAGAATATGGAAGCTTCAAGCTTACCTGAGGATCAGGGTGTCTGCTGATGATAATCTGCACAGCGCCAGGATTGCAATGACTTAAAACTGCATGGACCTCATTAAGCGACATGTTCTGAACCGATGCCTCATTGATTTCCACTATTTCATCTCCGCACCTTCCAAAATGGATGGGGGGGGGGGGATTTACATATTTCAATCCAGAAGCCAAGATGTGATTACCGGTATTTATTTTAGTAGACATTTACAAACCCTCCAAATGTCCCTGTTTTCAAAGAACAGGCCCGGATTTACAGAAGCCATGGATTTAAGCTTGTCAGTGCAACTTCCCCACTGCTTTGCCAAACGTAAGAGTTCTTTGGTCAATAGCAACACAAGTGGAGGGCAGTTCAGTTGTTTTATTAAATAGCAGACTTGAATACATGCACAAAAGGCAGCCTTTTAAGAAAAAATAGCATAGCATGAACAAGATAAACTACTTCCCTATTCTCCTATTGGGAACACCAGCAACTAATAACGCAGACCCTCCAAGTGTCCCTATTTTCCAGGGACTGTCCCGGATTTACAGAAGCCATCCCAGTTTCTGATTTGATCCCGGAATGTCCCCCTTTCCTTAGGACACCCCTGTTTTCATCGGAGAAATGTAGGAGGATATGGAGTTATGTGACCCCACCGAGCCAAGGAGTTTACTAACTATATAACCTTTAGAAGACATCTTTTAAATGTTTTATGTTTTGTTATGTTTTTATATATGTTGGAAGGTGCCCAAAGTGGCTGGGGCAACCCAGTCAGATAGGCAGGGTATAAAGATTATTATTATTATTATTATTATTATTATTATTATTATGGAATAGGACGTCCCTATTTTCTTCAGGGGCATGCTAGAAGGTATGCATTTACTATTGATGGCCTAAATCAAGGCGGTCCAACTTTTCATACCAAGTGAGCCACAATAGTATTTTAACCCAGAACCTAGGGGTTCTGTTGTAGTGTTGTGTGTGGAGGTGAAGAGCAGGGCCAAAATTTGTTTTTGCTTTTTTTTAAAAAAAGATTTTTAGTTATACTTTTCAAATTTATACATTTCATTAGTTTTTCATTAATTTTTAGTTATACTTTTCAAATTTATACACTTCATTAGTTTTGCAATCAATTTCGCATTTCAAAATTTGACTTCCTTCCCTCTCTTTCTGCAGTTCCTTAAATTAATTTTTTTAATCTCTTCTGCATATCCAAATTCATTTGGCTTGCTCATTAAATTATCTGCTGTAAATATATACTCTTATAAGACTGCAGGTTGTGACAGTAATCCTGCTAATGTTTTTATCTGTTTACAATTCATCTGTAAATATTCAATAAACTATTTCTATTCTTTTATAAAAAGTTTGTTATCTTGATTTCTCATTCTTCTGGTAAGTTTTGCCATTTCTGCATATTCCATAAGTTTTTTTTTTATCCATTCTTCCTTTACTGGGACTTCTGCTTCTTTCCACCTTGGGGCAAGTAAAGTCTTGCTGCTGTAGTAGCATACGTAAATAAATTTCTGTACAATTTAGGTACCGTATTTTTTGCTCCATAAGACTCACTTTTTCCCTCCTAAAAAGTAAGGGGAAATGTGTGTGTGTCTTATGGAGTGAATGCAGGCTGCGCAGCTATCCCAGAAGCCAGAACAGCAAGAGGGATCGCTGCTTTCGCTGCACAGCGATCCCTCTTGTTGTTCTGGCTTCTGAGATTCAGAATATTTTTTTTCTTGTTTTCCTCCTCCCAAAACTCTGGTCTGGTGCGTCTTATAGAGAAAAAAATACGGTAGTTCTGTCCCTCAAGGCTAAAATTTGAAGCTCCAGTTTGTTAAGGGTGCTGAGGGATGGTACGAGACTACTGTTCATCTCACAGAGCTACAATTCGCTTTGTATCAGCCCCTCTTTCCAGGGAACTCTGCGAATTGTAGCCTCTTAAGAACTCTCAGTGCCCTTAAGAAACTACAGCTCCCAGAATTCTTTGGGGGGAGCCATGCTGGGTTAAACTGGTATTATCGTGCTTTAAATGTATGGTGTAAATGTGGCCTAGGTGGCCTACAATATACCGTATTTTTCTGTGTATAAGTCAATGCTTTTTGCTTGAAAAAATAGGGGAAATTGGGTGTCATCTTATACGTGGATAGTGAATGCAGGGGGGGACATGCGATTAATGGCAGCAGCAAGCAAGAGATTGGCAGTGGCAACTGGGTGGGTGATTGGTGGCTGCAGCAAGGCTTGCTGGCGATTGGCTGTGGCTGAGGCAATTGGGCAGGAAATTGGCAGCTGTGGCGAGGCAGGCGGGCAATTGGTGGCTATGGCAAGTGGGCGGGTGGGTTGTTGGTGGCAGTAAGCAAGCAGACAATTGGCGGCTGCGGCGAGGTGTGCGATCGGCAGTGGCTGTGACAAGCAATCAGCAGTGGCGGGCAGGCGGGTGAGCGATTGATGGAAGTGACCTCCCCCACCCCACCCCCCAAAAAAGCTAAATAATTTCTTAATTTCAGGTTTTAAAAAAATATTGTTGGAGTGGCATACAAAGGATGAACAAGTTAAATCCATGATGATAGACTGGGCAAGAGATGTGGGACATAACATAATGTTTGAAGATTGGGAGAGGTTATGGAGGAAAGGGGTCAAGTTCACTGCATGTACGGTGTTAAAGGAAAATATTATGAAAATGATGTATAGATGGTACTTAACCCCTGTAAGATTGGCAAAGATATCTCATAACAGTGATAATTTATATTGGAAATGTAAAGAAAAAGAAGGTACCTTTTATCATATGTGGTGGACCTGCCCCAAAATGAAAGACTTCTGGGAGAAGATTTATAATGAATTGAAAAAAATGTTGAAATATACGTTTATTAAGAAACCAGAGGCCTTTCTTCTTGGAGTAACAGGTTTGGAATTGCCCAAGGAAGATGTTAGACTGTTTTTGTATGCCACAACTGCAGCTAGAATTTTGTTAGCTAAGAATTGGAAAACACAAGAAGTTCCAACAGTGGAGGGATGGCAGATGAAGATGATGGACTTTTCGGAGCTAGCCGACCTGACTGGAAAAGTCCGCAACCAGAAGGACGAGGAGTACCCGGAGGAATGGAGGAAATTTAAAGACTATTTAGTTAAATATGTTAAGATAACTTAATTGGGAAAACTTGCAAATACCAGATAGGCTTAGGATTTAAATATGCAATGTTAGAGAATAACATGTTTAAAGTCAAAATGAAAAGAAAGAAAGATGTTAACTGATTAAGTTAATTTTATGAGAAAATTAGTTTTGGAAAACTGTTACAATGATATACACTGAAATTTAGCTAGGGGGATTTGAGGAAGTCAAGTAACAATGTTACTAAGATTGGATTAAGTATAACTAAGATCTATGTTTGTTTGTTTCAAAATTTTGGAAAATCAATAAAAAATAGGGGGAAAAATAGGGGTCATCTTATACATGGGGGCATATTATACACGGGAAAAAACGGTAATTCTATTTTCCTCCCTTTTAGTCTCTCAGTCTGTAATGGGGCAGAGGGAGATAGAATTAGGCTGCAAATGACTAAGTCCCAGAGGAGAATATCCCCGAAATACACAGCGTGTGGAAGTCGTGGAGGTCTGAAGCACCTGTTCATCCTTCACACTTTGGTGACTTTTACAAACTTTCTTCTGATGCGCCTTTAGCTGCAACCAGACCTGCGGTGTGTGATTTGTCAAGTGTGTTGCACCCACAGTTTCCTTCCTGCTTGCTTGCTTAGCCTGGCCTTTCACTTTGGGGGTGGGGGGGTGAGTGTTGCTTAAGCACTTCCAGCTTAAGCACAGAAGGCTGAAAGAGCAATGTGGTCCAAGCCCTTCATGGTATATGCAGCACAATTTGCTTGCTAATGTGCAGCTTCTCATACCATTCTAGGAAGTGTGCACATGGTTTATAAGAGCACCAGCAGTTGCAGCAGTTTGAGAGTGGTTGCTCTGTTGTCCCTAGAAAATGTGTGTTTATTACGTACAGAGGCTGTTTGGGAGTCAGTCCGGTGCAAGTTTGTTGTGTAGACATGCCCTTATCGCTGTCTTGTGTGTGGAAGGGAAGTGGGGCTGACACCATCAGTTTTGAGGTTCTCGTATTAATTTACAGTGGTACCTTGGTTCTCATATGCCTTGGTACTCAAGACGACTCAATGGTCTCGTTAGATCAGGTATCCCCAAACTCAGCCCTCCAGATGTTTTGGGACTACAGTTCTCATCATCCCTGACCACTGGTCCCGTTAGCTAGGGATGATGGGAGTTGTAGTCCCAAAACATTTGGAGGGCCGAGTTTGGGGATGCCTGAATTAGATTGTAAAATTCATATTAAATCGCTGTTTTAGGGGTTGTTTTTAAAAATCTGGAACGGATTAGTCCGTTTTGCATTACTTTCTATGGGAAAACATGCCTTGGTTTTGGAACGCTTTGGTTTTGGAACGGACTTCCAGATTGGATTAAGTTTGAGAACCAAGGTACCACTGTAGAAGGCCCTTTAACAGCTTGGGCCCAAGACTATCTAATCACTGAGGTCTTGGGGAGGGGGTCTCTGTCCTCCATGGCTCAGGTGCATGATTCATAAGTGTGCATTCCGTGTTGTGGACCAGGCCTGTGCAGCCCCCTTCCGACTGAGATTGTACAGGCCTTCTCCTTACTGAACTTAAGTGCAAATCAAATACTTTCTGATTCCAGTAGATATTTTATGTTCAGTTTTATGCTGACTTTTTGATATTTTATTCTGTGTAGTGTATTGTTTACGTATGTCACTTAGAAATGCTAACGGTTAAGCAGTATGTCAATGCCTAAAACGAATAAATGAAAATTGACTGCAAATATAGGGCCATCTTTTCACTACATCTTTTCTGTAATTAGATTTCCTCATGTATTTTTTTTCAACTGCAGCCCAACAGTTAGTGACTGCCTTCTAAAGAGATGTGAATATTCTCTCTCTCTCTCTCTCTCTCTCTCTCTCTCTCTCTCTCTCTCTCTCTCTCTCTCTCTCTCTCTTCTCTCTCTCTCTCTCACACACACACACACACACACACAAATATATATCTGCTGTTGAAGCTATTTGGTCTCAACATACCTGAGCCTTCCATCCATGTGAGCTACAGAGCCTGGAGAGAGGGCATGGATGAATATTCCTGATATACACTGAAAATAAGGGGTGCTGCATAATCCGATGCCCAAACCCACGCCAGCCTCTGAGGAAAATATATCAGAAAGATGCAAAACAAAGACAATCTGTTATGTTTTTTGAATTATATAAACTGTCATTAGATGAAAACTTTGAAAATTAGATTGGTTTCTTCCCTTTCTGTCTAAATCGGGTGTGGGAAACATCAGGATTGGTGGCCAACTGTAACCATCTGGGTCTCTCTATCCCTTCCTGCCTCTGGGACTATCCCCACTCTTGAGGCCACACCCCTCCTTCCCAGATCCCCCCCTCAGTGGCCCTCCTCCTTGCTGGCTTGGAATGTTTTTGCCCGGCTGGAAGTGCCTTTAAAATGTGAGGTTGGTGCTTATCTAGCTGGAGAGTTAGTTAGTTAGTTAGTTTGATTTATTACGGCCATTGGCCCATATCTAAAACAATACATCAAAATTTATCCATAAACAATACAATTTAAACAGTTCCAAGTTAAAACACCCATATAAAACCAATTTTACTTCAATTAACTAAACACTATACACAATAAGCTCCCTCTATGTCAACCGCAATTCAAATCCCTCAGATTTTGGGGGATATGCATCTTAGTTCTGGCACTTATTGATGGTTCTTAAGTTTGGCTAAGCTGTCAGAGTCATACAGTGATCCATTTCTCCTCTTATGAAATAAGACATTAATCAGGTATCTAGCGACTGCAAGGGATCTACTTGAGTCTTCGTCGTTTAATAAGTATATTATTTGGGCTTCTTGAGGTCTGTCAGCAATTCTCGATAAATATGGGGCCAGAAACTTGGACCGTGAAGCCGAATGTAAAGGACAACAGAAGATTATATGATATAACGATTCTGTAGATCCACTTTTACAGTCACAGAGGAGTGAGATCTGTCCGTTGGAGAGTCTGTTACCCAACACATTTGATGGGAAAACATTGAATCTAGCCTTTATAAAGGTATACCTGTGCATCACCACAGATAAGGTACTTAAATAAGATGGAAGTTTCGTTGGTGGTCCTAGCTGGAGAGATTTGTGCATGTAGGGACATCCATCATTTGCATGGCCAGAATGTCTACTGTATAAAGCAGGCATAGGCAAACTCGGCCCTCCAGATGTTTTGAGACTACAATTCCCATCATCCCTGACCACTGGTCCTGTTAGCTAGGGGTGATGGGAGTTGTAGTCCCAAAACATCTGGAGGGCTGAGTTTGCCTATGCCTGGTATAAAGGAAGGAGTCACATCTGTTGCTCGGCCCACTTTTGGAAACTGACAATTAGGCTTAAGATTTCCTCACCCCTTTATAAACACTGGCAATTTCCCCCTCACCTTGCCCTACTCCTCTTAGTAGACGATGACTTATTAAATCTGTTTTGGGGCAAATACTTGGCACCCCCCCCCCGCACACACCCAAAGGGGGAGTTGTATCCAACTACTCAGAGCAGATCCCACTGAAATCAATAGACTTATGTTAGCCAAGACCATTCATTTCGATGGACTTAAAAATTATGGAAGTAGTATTCTAAAAGATCTGGAGGGCACAATCTTGGTTACGTGGAATTAAATCATACTTGAATTCAGGGGTAGCCAACATTGTGCCCTCCAGGTCTTTTAGGATACTACTTCCATAATTTTTGACCACTGGCCATGCTGGCTGGGCCTGATGAGAGCTATAGTCCACAACATGTGGAGGACACCTCCCTGGCTATCCCAATTCAGTTGAATTCAATGCCCAGGAAAGATCACCGATTTGGGGAAAGCCTTCCAAGGGAACGCAGAGCTGCTGTTTCTGTTCCCTTGTGCTCTGTTACTTCTAACACTCACCTTTCTTGAGGGAAACTTCCATAATGATCCTGTCGTTGGGGTTGGCAGAGTTCAAGGGGAAAGTGGTGCCTTCCGAGCCAAAGGAGCTGTTCTCCTTGGTGATAGACATGCTGGTGCTCAGGGAACGGCAGAGATGGGAGGATAAGTAGCTTGCGGCAGAATGTGGGGTGCTGAGGCTCGTCCGGACTGTGAGTGTGAGGAGACCTTTCTTGGCCTGCTAGAAACAAGGAAGCAACATGAGTTGTGTGTGTATTGTGTATAAAGAGAGAGGCAATGGGGCAGGCCCAAACATTGGGCAGAGTGAGGCAGCTGCCCCAGAGAGCAGATTGGGGGGAATGAAAGAACAGCGAATTGTTGGGTTACTTGATTTAGTATTCTTGTGTTTTTTGCTGCCTGGAAAGCGGGAGAAAGTGCTTGTGCCATTTTCTGTCTCCACTGCAAACAAATATGTTCTTTTATATTTTTCTGTTTCTCAATTCTCCCATCTTATGTTCCAGTGTCCACATTTTCAGGTCAGTTGGTGATTTTTATTTTTTTTTAAGTCCTCCTGAAAATTCAGCAGCATTTTAGTGTGCATTTGGTCTAATAAACACATTTTTTGCAAAGCAATTCCCCCTAATGTGATGCATTTTTGTATGCTGCTTTCACTAATATTTTCATTTTTATGCACGCTTCCCTCTCCCCCCAGTATACAGGTTTTGGTACTCATTACTTGGCTGGCAAAATGCACTGCAAAATTCAGAGATGCGCAACTTTTGAAGAACAGCTGTGTTTCAGTTTGCATATTTTTTTTCAGAAAGTGTGAATAAGATCACATTTCTGTTTCAACCCTAGTCCTGAGTGCCAAACTAACTTGGATGACCTTCTGTACTCTGCACCATGACCTGAGTTTGTGTGTTGGGCAAGGAGAGGGGCAGGACTTCAGAGATGGACGTAACCTTGAATTTCTGCAGAGCTTCGTGATGTGTGAGTCCGTGCATTGATTCTCCATTCAGTTCCAGGATTTCATCCCCTGTTAATTGAAATAAATATTCCTGTTAGAGAGCCTTAGCTTTGTTTATATGTAATACCATCGCTCCAATAGACGTCACAAACGAAGTTTCAGAGCCATTGTGCATTTTCAGTTTCCACTCAGTATAAATGAGTGTGCGCGCACACAAACACATTTATTTATTCTATTTCACAGTTACCCACTTGTTGCGTGTCAAAGCTCCAAGCCACCCCCATGAGAATAAAGGACACAGAATTTTAGGTTGGTGTTAATGGACAAAATTTAGGCTACAACTTTATTGGTTACAGAATGTGAGTGGTATTGGCTTAGGCATTGGCATCAACAGACTATCTCTGACTCTTGCCCGCCTAGCAGGGAGTCTGGTAAGGGTAAACCACCAGTAGGGGGAGCCCTGCCAATGTGGATTAACTCAAGCACCCCCTGGGTTCCTGCTGGGGTCGTGGCATGGCCCTAGCCCCTCCCTGGGCTTCGGACAAGATCCACACCCCCGGATTCCTTTAACGGAATACCCCTGAGCACAGAGGGGCAGGTAATGGCCACACCTCCCCTCCCCCAAACTTCGCTATGCCTAACCGCCAAACCTTACAAAGTTGTGACGATTGCTACGAGGTAGGTGAAAACCAAGTGGATGGTGCCAATTTGCCAAGTGGAAAAAGTCCTACCAGGCCCCTCAAAGGCGACCAACTGAAGTCCATAGCAAGGCCGACGACGCAACCTGAACAAAGGTTGTGAGTCACAAACGAAGATTCAAAACCATTGTGTATTTTCAGTTTCCACTCAGTATAAATGAGTGTGTGTGCACACAAACACATTTATTTATTCTATTTCACAGTTACCCACTTGTTATAAAAAGAAAAGGCCGGTCTACATATACAGAAGGAAAGTTCTCCCACCTTCTTGCAGTCTTCCATCTGCAGCGGCAGCTCCTCCAGGAAAGATAGTCTTCACATATATGCCAATGGGGCCATAAATACTGTCTTTGCCACCCACAATGCTGAAACCAAGGCCCTAAGGGGAGGATGGATGGGGAACGTGTTTAGTTGATGAAGCAGTTTTAAAAAGGCTTTCCCAATTAAATGTAAATGCTGCACATTACAAAGGTCTTGCCATTATTTTATTTTATATTTTGGCCAAAGTTGTGCTTTCTTTAGCTTTGACCAAAATTGTTTTTGAGCTAAAAAATCGAAGTTTTCCAGCTATTTTTATGGAAATACGGGTGTCTGCACATATGTGTGTTGTTGTATGCAATGTTTGGGAGGAAATAAGACGGTAAATAACAAATAACAAAGTAAATATTGATGTATGTAATTTTTATTTCTTAATTATATTTAGTGGTAGTATGGCTGTATTGTTTTTTGTAACATAAAATCATCGAATAAAAATTATTTTTTAAAAAAATATATTTTTATGGAAATCCGCCAAAATCTGCACTTCCAACATGGGTTACCATACATCCAGATTTTACCAAATCCCGGATATGTCTGGGAAATTCCGTATGGCAATGCTATCCCACCCAACCCTCAAAAATACAGTTGGGAGAGAACTTATGAACTGATAGACAAAACCTACAATTTCACAGATATGCCATGAGTTCCACTGAGTTCAGTGTAATTACTCTGAGATAACTGAGAATACAATTCCAGTCCTACTGAACAATGTGCTGGATGGGACTGATGGGAATTTGAGAATGGTTAATGATGTCTTCCTACATCCCCCCTAAGTCTAAGCAGTATTGCTTAGCAGCCACTTGGAAACCATTCCTGCCCAAACAGAGGAGACACATGATTAAAATTAGCATCTCACCTTCCCTTGGCCTTTCATTAAAACAATATTGGAGATTACAGAGGCTTGAAGACCACACGTCACATGCATCAGCTGGGCTGTACTCAGCGACCGCGAAGACCTGGAAAGGGGCTGCATGTTCAACGGAAAGCAACAAGGTCAATGCCACTTGAAAGGATAGGAGACCATGGATGTTATGACTAGGGGTAGGACACAAATAGGGTTTAGTTTGAATTTTAATGTGAACCTACTCAATTCACACTTTCTGAAACAGTATGAACACTGAGGTCCAGCTCTGAGAGCCTTCTGGCAGTTCCCTCACTGTGAGAAGTGAGGTTACAGGGAACGAGGCAGAGGGCCTTCTCGGTGGTGGCGCCCGCTCCACACAATCGGAACAAATTTCACAAGCCAAAAATGCATGTTGGAAAATGCCATTTTTGAGCCGCCTGGCCCCGAAATGGCCATTAGGCATTCCGTTTTGGCAACTGTAACCCTGGTTTAAGGGGGTCATTTGGTGCCTAGCTTAGTTATTTGAGTTTCTAACCCTGTTTGCATCATTACTGACAATTAGTCACTCAGGCTGGAGCTAATGGGAGTTATAATTCGAGAACATCTGGAGGCCACCACATTAAATTGCCCTGCTCCTACCAAGAGAGTCTTTCCTCATGCTACCTAATGTGGCTTGAACTGGAAATCTTATGAACCACAATGCATACGCTCTACCGAGTTACAGCCAGACTGAGAAGATAATGCCTGGATGCTTAGAGATGCTGTGGGCAGCCACCTCCATGCATGGATGGCTTTGGGTTCATTGGAGACATTAATTAGTTAATAAAGGTAAAGTAAAGGACTCCTGGACGGTTAAGTCCAGACAAAGTCAACTGTGGGGTTGTGGCACTCATCTCGCTTTCAGGCTGAGGGAGCTGGCATTTGTCCACAGACAGCTTTCTGGGTCATGTGGCCAGCAGAACTAAACTGCTTCTGCCGCAACAGGACACCGTGACAGAAGCCAGAGTGCATGGAAACGCCGTTTACCTTCCCGCCAGAGCGGTACCTATTTATCTACTTGCACTGGCGTGTTTTTGAACTGCTAGGTTGGCAGGAGCTGGGACAGAGAAACAGGAGCTCACTCCATCGCTGGGATTCTAACTGCCGACCTTCTGACCAGCAAGTTCAAGAGGCTCAGTGGTTTAGACCACAGTGCCACCCAAATCCCTTTTATTAGTTAATAAACTAATGCCCTGGCACACACAGTTTGGGAACAACAGCCCTAAGCTCTTGTAGCCGCAATGGAAAATAGGTGACTGTTCCCTTGACAGGAGGGAAATTGGTAGCCATAAAGCTGTACACCAGCTGTTCCCTGCTAAGCAGCCTTGCTGCTGCTGCCATCTGATGGATTTCCACTTACGTTTACAGAGGCTCTTCCTGCTGAGGTGTCCAGCTGCTGAGAGAGAGACTTCCTGTTGCTGTAAAGAGAATGGGACTGTCTGTATCGGGAGGCTGATTTCTTTGCCATGGGGCTGTCAATTTCCCCTATCCAGTATGGACTCACACCTGTTAATAATAACACACAAGAGAAGGGAGAAGGTATGAAACAATCAGGAGTGTTTTACAAGGACCAGAAGATAAGAGAGAAACTGCAGCGCTGGAAGAATTTCCAGATCGACATTTTCAAGTCAGATATGGAGGATGGAGAGGTGTGCAGCTCCCTCAATATTACTTAGTGGGGGGCTCAGGCCCCCCGAATATTGAGTGGGCAGAGGAGGCCGAACTGCCGAGCTGAGCACGGTGCAGCATCAATAGAAGGTTGTGCCGGCCTGTGCAATGTTGGGAGATGCCTCAGTCCTGTATACCTGAAGGAGCATCTCCACCCCCATCGTTCAGCCCGGGCACTGAGATCCAGCGCTGAGGACCTTCTGGCGGTTCCCTCATTGCCTCAAGTGAGGTTACAGGGAACCAGACAGAGGGCCTTCTCGGTAGTGGCGCCCACCCTGTGGAACGCCCTCCCATCAGATGTGAAGGAAATAAGCAGTTATCCTATCTTTAAAAGACATCTGAAGGCAGCCCTGTTTAGGGAAGTTTTTAATATTTAATGCTGTACTGTTTTTAACATTTGATTGGGAGCCGCCCAGAGTGGCTGGGGAAACTCAGCCAGATGGGCGGGGTATAAATAATAAATTATTATTATTATGCTGTGAGGACTGGCATGGCCTGCTGCAAAGTCACACTGGCCTGCGCACCAGCTACTCCTGACACCAAGCTGGCTGGTGCAGCCCTCCGCTAGGCCTCATGCCAGGCTGTGACAGTCTCCACAGCATCTCCTGACACCATGGAGACCAGTGCGGCCTAGCAAAAGGCTGCCCAGCCTACACAGCATTGGAAGGTGTGTGTGTGACATCACACATGCAATGTGCACCACCATCCCAATCTTGGGTGCCACCCAGCACCTGTGGAGGTGTGTGTGTGTGTGTGTGTGTGTGTGTAGAAGCTAGCCTACTGTACAAACTTAAAATTTCCCTTAATTGCTCCACCCACTATGGACTCTGGCCTTGCCCACCATGGGCATCTTCAGCCTAAGTCCTTCGTCCCCGCACACCCATCTGCAATATCACCATGGCAACGTCTATTATTATTATTATCGTTATTATTTTTCAGGTTACTTGTTGCCTCATAAAATACATCTCCGGCTGATGTACTTATGCAGTTTTAAAAACAACCACCCAGTTCAACAAGGCAACAATTATTCTGTCCTGCCTTAGGGTGTTGTTTGCCAGGATTACCAAGATAACATACGTGGATTGCTTTCAATATCCTAAAGTGCTATATAGTTCTTTAAATTCAGATAGATTTTAAAATGCTGATCTTCAGCTAAAGAAGGCTCCCAGAGAGGTTTGTCAATCACTTAAAAAAGAGAGCCTATAATCTAAGAAGGCACGACACGAAAGGAAAATGGATGTGGGGAGGAGGAGGAAATAACAACATTAAGTGTTAAAATATAAATTGCCGCTAGAACTTACTGGCTGAATTGCTGCGAGTCCTCTGACATTTTGCTTTTGTCTGTAGAATGGAGCCGTTGTGTATGTCCTGTTTAACAGGCTGTTCTTTGCGAGAACAAACTGAGGATTCCTGGAGTGGGGAGAAAAAGACTAGCTTAATCTTTTAAGGGGGCAATGTTTACTCTGAGCTTGCCTGAATACGCTGGAGCTCTCTCCTGTCTTGGCGTGCAATACCAATAATACCCCTCACCAAAATGGCAGAGCCATTTGTCATACCCATGCAAGAGATTCTTGAAAACTTCAGCAGACTTGGATGATGAGTCCCCTATATGTTACATAATTTTTAATTAGGGTTAATGAATCTTTGACTAACAGCTCAGAGCAAGCTTAGTTTTAACAGCTGTGTGGCAGGCCAGAAACAGGAGAAGGGTGGCACTTTTCAGTATGAAGATAGGAAGGTAGGAAGCTGCCTTATACCATTAAGTCTATATAGCCAAGCATTATGTACACTGACTGGCAGTGCTGAATGCCTGCCTGGATTCCACAAACCCCACATTGATAGACATTGCTGTTAGGGCAGCCATGTATCCCACCCACCCATCCCCTGCCAAAAATGCCCTTGGGAATACTTGC
Source organism: Podarcis melisellensis (assembly GCF_964234715.1). Taxonomy (NCBI): domain Eukaryota; kingdom Metazoa; phylum Chordata; class Lepidosauria; order Squamata; family Lacertidae; genus Podarcis; species Podarcis melisellensis. Next base: position 36,731,731 of record NC_138546.1, on the reverse strand, counting down.
TCCTGTTTTCAACATCTGGGTTTTCAGAAAATCCCATCTCAACCTGCCAACAAGATTTAATGTTGAATGGCGACTTCCCTTTTCCCCACAACAGAGGGCGCTTTTGTTAAGTTACTCAAACGCTGTTGCTGGGTATCTTACCCTTATTGAACACTTTGGGGGGATGAGATTAATGTAGAAAAGCACAGAATCCTAGAACTGTAGAGGTGAAAGGAACCCTGAGGATCATGCCACGGAGAGGAAAAGCGCACCTCTTTAATTTCTATCTGCCATGCAGGTATTAAAGGCACAGGGCTGGAAGTTGAATGTGTGTAAAGGTAAAGGTAAAGGGACGCCTGACTGTTAGCTCCAGTCGCGGATGACTCTGGGGTTGTAGCACTCATCTCGCTTTACTGGCCGAGGGAGCTGGCGTACAGCTTCCAGGGTCATGTGGCCAGCATGACTAAGCTGCTTCTGATGAAACAAAACAGCGCACGGAAACGCCGTTTACCTTCCCGCCAGAGCGGTACCTATTTATCTATTTGCACTTTTATGTGCTTTCAAACTGCTAGGTTGGCAGGAGCAGGGACCGAGCAACAGGAGCTCACCCCGTCATGGGGATTCAAACTGCCGACCTTCTGATCGGCAAGCCCTAGGCTCTGTGGTTTAACCCAGAGGCCACACCTTCCCTAATACCAACCACCTTGGGTCCTGTTTGTGGTGCTGCCCAGTTGTTCCCTGCCACGCATAGCTCTGCCTTGTGGTTGATGCTGCCATCTGATGAATTTCCTCTTACATTTACAGCAGAGACTTGCAACAGGGCCTTGTAAGTGGTGGCTCCCCTCTTTGGGGAATGGCCTACCTGGTGAAGTGTGTCTGTCTCCATCATAACTGACTTCCAGGAGGAATTTTTTTTTAAAAAAAACCAAAACATTCTGGTTTACACCCAGACCTTTGAAGACTGAAAGCTACTGTTCCTGGAAACCTTGAAATTATTTGTTATGAGAATGTGTGGCTTTATGTTCATGCCATCAGAATCCTTCCAGGAGGACATATCAGGACCTCTTCTTAGGAAATGGCTCCACACCAGTAATCACTGGAGATCACTCGGTGCTCCTATGGCTATTGCTAGGCACTGGCCTGCTTTTTCCCCTCTGGAAAAAAATAAGGAATAACAAGGGCTACTTGCCTCACCTTTGGCTGAAGGAGCAAGTGGGCAGAGACAAAAAAAGAAAAGAGGAAGAAGGAGTCATGTAGGGCATCTTGCCAAAGTCTCCCCCCTCCCCCAGACCTGCAGACCTGTGGTCCTCCTACCAGGAGGTCTCTCCCACGTACCTTGTTAGCAATGACTAAGTTTACCAAGCCTTTCGCCGACCGGATGAGCGATTCTGCTTCTTTGCTGGAGAGCTCCTTAAGAGATTGTCCGTTGACAGTGAGAAGTTCGTCACCAGGGCTTAGACGGCCATCCCTTTAAAAACAGCATTGGATACACACTGTAACTGACATTAGAAAATACAGAGGTACCTTTGGTTCTCGAACTTAATCCATTCCTGGAATCCATCCGACTCCCGAAACCGTTCAGAAACCAAGGCGCGGCGTCCGATTGGCTGCAGGAGCTTCCTGCACTCAAGCGGAAGCCGTGTCGGACGTCTGGCTTCCAGGAAAAACGTTCGCAAACCGGAACACTCGCTTCTGTGTTTACGGCGTTCGGGAGCCGATTTGTTCGACAACTAAGCCATCCGAGAACCAAGGTAAAGGGACCCCTGACCATTGGGTCCAGTTGTGGCCGACTCTGGGGTTGCAGCACTCATCTCGCTTTACTGGCCGAGAGAGCCAGTAAAGCTTCCGGGTCATGTGGCCAGCATGAATAAGCCACTTCTGGCAAACCAGAGCAGCGCACGGAAACGCCGTTTACCTTCCCGCTGGAGCGGTACCTATTTATCTATTTGCACTTTGACGTGCTTTCGAACTGCTAGGTTGGCAGAAGCAGGGACCGAGCAACGGGAGCTCACCCCGTCGTGGGGATTCAAACCGCCAACCTTCTGATTGGCAAGTCCTAGGCTCTGTGGTTTAACCCACAGCACTGTATTTATTTGGAACTGGAATCACTTCCCTGTGGCTGCTTCTTTCCCTGAAGCTCAGGGAACCTAGATATTTGGAGACTGCACAGAGGTTCATTTGCCCCTTACCAAACAACGCCCTTCACCCCCCCACCCCAACCAGGTGATGCTGGAATGGGGCATAACAAGACATCCTGTAAGTGAGAGCACTTAATGTGTTGTGTTATTAAAATACTGCTCTGGCTGAGCTGCTGTGATGTCATGCAATGTTCACCAATGTTCCAATTTCTGAGTATCAGTGTTTGCAAATCTCAACACAGCCTGTGCACTGTGATGAATATTGCAAATAGATTCATACATACATGCATAATTAATTCCAATAATAGAATTTATTCAGTCCAGAATTGTGGGTTGTGATATTATGCTAATGTCCGTTGCCTATTTTGAGCCTTGGTTCGAAGAGGTAAATTAGAAATATGAGTAATCAAATACATTCATATTCATCATCTTTAAGCGAAGATGTGAAGTACCTCTGGGCAGCTCCTCCGTCAATCACGTGGCTGACTGTGAATTCTTTTCCAAAAGCAGAGCAGTTGGGAGTCCTGGAGACTTGAATTCCCAGCCCATCGGTACCCGTGGCTATACAGAGCTTCCAAATGCAGCTGTCCTGGTTTGGAAGATTTGGAATGGTATTTAAGGTAAGAACATTTGGATAACCTAAAAATAGATGTGCTGGTGTATTCATACAAATCAGAAGACATTCCCCATCCCATGCAATCTTTGAATCTGCATCTTAGCAGATACATCCCCTCCAACATTCCTCCATTGAAAATAGGGACGTCCTAAACAGACAAACGGGACATTCTGGGATCAAGCCAAAAACTGAGATGACTTCTGTAATTCTGGGACTGTTCCGGGAAAATTGGGACATTTGGAGGGTATGCAGATAGTGTGGGGTGTTTGTGCTGTGGTCCTTGATAAAGTTGAGCTTTTTTGTTAGTACTTTGTCTTTCAAACGAGGTCTACTTGATTTGGAGAAAAAGCCAAGATGGTTTTTGTGGTATTGTGACATACATTCTTTATGGGCCTTTAGGGATGTTACTTAACTGCACGTTTCAGTATTTTTGACGTGCCCTTTGGCAGCAAAGCTGTTCGTTTCATTTTAGTTCCCTTTCTGTTGGTAGTTGGGCCCAGGAAAGTCTCTGAAGGAGCCTGGCCTTGTTCTAAAAACGTTATTGCTGATATGTAGAAGAATTTCAGCCTCTGATATAATAAAGTTTTTACACATTACTGCTCCTTTTTAAAAACCCGCAGTTTATTTATTTCTGCTTAGTTGCACTTTTTTGTGATGATGGCTTTATTGGTGTTTCTCTTTAAATAAAAATCTGCAGTGTTAAATGGATCAGTTTAGTTGCTTAGAGCAGTGTTTCCCAACCTTTTTTGGGCAAAGGCACACTTGTTTCATGAAAAAAATCTCGAGGCACACCACCATTAGAAAATGTTAAAAAATTTAACTCTGTGCCTATATTGACTACCATATTTTTCGCCCCATAGGACGCACCGCCCCATAAGACGCACCTAATTTTTTGGGGGGAGAATAAAGAAAAAAAAAAATTTCCCCTCCCCAGGCACGGGGCAGGCGCGGGGGAAGCCCAAGCTTCCCCCGACCCCAGCCCCCAGAACAGCCTGATATCCGCAAGCCTAGGGAGCCACACTGGTCTCCCCAGGCTTGCGGAGAGGTGCGTGAAGCCCGGGGGCGCTCTTCAGCGCGCACCAGGCTTCGGGATGCAGGCAGCTCTGCGCTACCCTCCAGAGCCCCATGCGGCTTCGCGCTGGGATCCGGGGGGTGGCGCGGAGCTGCAAGAAGCCCTGGAGCGCAGGCAGCTTCGCACCACCCTCCGGAGCCCCGCGCGGCTTCGCGCCAGGATCCAGAGGGTGGTGCAGAGCTGCAGGAAGCCCTGGAGCCCAGGTAGCTCCGCGCCACCCTCCGGAGCCCCGCGCGGCTTCGCGCCGGGATCCGGGGGGTGGCGCGGAGCTGCAAGAAGCCCTGGAGCGCAGGCAGCTCCGCACCACCCTCCGCAGCCCCGCGCGGCTTCGCGCCGGGATCCGGGGGGTGGCGTGGAGCTGCAAGAAGCCCTGGAGCGCAGGCAGCTTCGCACCACCCTCCGGAGCCCCGCGCGGCTTCGCGCCAGGATCCAGAGGGTGGTGCAGAGCTGCAGGAAGCCCTGGAGCCCAGGTAGCTCCGCGCCACCCTCCGGAGCCCCGCGCGGCTTCGCGCCGGGATCCGGGGGGTGGCGCGGAGCTGCAAGAAGCCCTGGAGCCCAGGTAGCTCCGCGCCACCCTCCGGAGCCCCGCGCGGCTTTGCGCCGGGATCCGGGGGGTGGCGCGGAGCTGCAAGAAGCCCTGGAGCGCAGGCAGCTCCGCACCACCCTCCGCAGCCCCGCGCGGCTTCGCGCCGGGATCCGGGGGGTGGCGCGGAGCTGCAAGAAGCCCTGGAGCACAGGCAGCTCCGCACCACCCTCCGCAGCCCCGCGCGGCTTCGCGCCGGGATCCGGGGGGTGGCGCGGAGCTGCAAGAAGCCCTGGAGCGCAGGCAGCTCCGTGCCACCCTCCGCAGCCTCCTCCAAAGGGCGCCCCGCGCTCCGCGCTGCAGGCTGCCGCCCGCAAGCCTTGCGCGCGGGGGGGGAGTTCCCCCAGGCGCCCAAGGCTTGCGGACAGCTGCGCGAAGCACGGGGCGTCTTCCAAAGGGCGCCCCGCGCTCCGCGCTGCAGGCTGCCGCCCGCAAGCCTTGCGCGCGGGGGGGGGAGTTCCCTCTCCCGCCTCCCTCCCGCGGCACACCAGGCAAGGTCTCACGGCACACTGGTGTGCCGCGGAACACCGGTTGGGAAACACTGGCTTAGAGAGTGGTGCTGATAATGCCAAGGTTGTAAGTTTGATCCCTGGATGAGACAGCCGCATATTCCTGCTTTGCAGGAATCTTCCAACTCAACAGTTCTATTATTTCTTTTATGGACAAGTCATATTTCTAACGTATGAATTCTCACAAGCTTTCCAGCATCAAACACTAAATAGCACTACACACCAACTTTTCTTCCTTCATAGTCATTCCTATATCATCTCTTATCAAAACATTTTTATACAGTTTTGTACTGCAAACAGGTGATGTTAGATGCCATTATCTCTGCCTGCCTATCGTCTTGTTGAATGGTTCTGCTAACATGAGTTTGACCCGAAGAGTATTGTTTTCTTTCACCCTTTTTGCAGACGGGTAGATATTTTTGGTCCCTGCTGCTTGCTTGAAAATGTAAAGCCCACAATCTTTTATTTGTTACTTCTGGCCAAGGAGGGCAGAGAATTTTGAAACGGCTTGCATTTTAATGCAAACCTGCCTTATTTGTACTTCCCAAAACAATATGTAAACTGAAATGCAGCTATTCTTCAAAATTTGCATTGCTCCATATTTTACTATGTACTTAATTATTCATATATATTTTAGAAGTTTATATCCCGCTTCTCAATATATACCCTCAAAGCGGTTTACAGGAGAATATAGTTCTCCAGCCAAAACATACGTACAAAATTGCGTATATTAAGGGAGAGCATAAAGATGCATAAGTTTGTGAATATAATGAACAATATGCATGATCTTAGCCAACTAGGTTTTGCAAAAATGCATATAGATGCACACTAAAACGCTGTCTAATTTTCATGAAGACCTTAAAAAAAAAAAACACCACCCACTAACTGATGTGGAATTGTGCCAATCTGTACTTAAGTGAAACTGTAATTGACAGAATTGCCCATTTTGAGTTCTACAGCTCACTTTTATGCTGTTGCATCTTGATGGTGGGGGGTACTGGTTTTGAAATCTGGGAGCTAGCTTATGGACCTTTCTTTATGCAGCATTAACATGACAATATTTAAAGTGTGAAATCTCATACTTTTAAAAAAATACTAGGCAATATTGCATGTCAGCCGTTGTGTACTAGTATCATAGAATTTCATAGTTGGAAAGGACCACAAGGTTCATCTAGTCTGACCCCCTGCGATACAGGAATCTTTTGTCCGACGTGGGACTCAAACCCACAGCCCTGAGATTAAGAGTCTCATGCTCTACCAACTGAGCTGTCCCTAACTATGCAGTTATTCCTATATCCACTCCACTCCAAGCCGTGCACTGCTCCAAAATCATGCAAAGCCCCTTTGCCAGTGGATGACAGTAGGCAAGAGAAACAGATATGAGCAGTGATACCTTTCTCATATCGCCTTCCACTGCATTAGGATTATTGCCTGTCTCTCCAGCCTATGGCCTGGGGCTCTCTCTGTATACAGTGGTACCTCGGGTTAAGAACTTTCCGATGTCCGGAGGTCCGTACTTAACCTGAAACTGTTCTTAACCTGAAGCACCACTTTAGCTAATGGGGCCTCCCGCTGCTGCCGTGCCACCGGAGCATGATTTCTGTTCTCATCCTGAAGCAAAGTTCTTAACCCGAGGTACTATTTCTAGGTTAGTGGAGTCTGTAACCTGAAGCATCTGTAACCTGAAGCATCTGTAACCGGAGGTACCACTGTATATGTGACTGCACCATCCCTAAGGGGCACCCGTAACGTTTGCAACACAAGTCGGAAGACCTGTCTCCGAGCATTTCCCTCCAACTAACAGCTTTTAAGCCACATTTTGCTGATGAGAGGTACCTTTTAAGACCCCAGCTTACCCCTGCTGTGTGCGCTGTAATGACAGCTTTGTATCATAGCAATGCTCTCTGTATTCCTGGTAGGATGAGCCTGCTGTGCTGCAGAACGGAGAGCACATTGGATGAGCAAGCCACACAGTAGGGGGGGTAATACCCTTGGCACGGAAATTCATGCTGCCTTGGGAAAAGGACACGGTTCTGGGGTTTGTCTCCTGAACCTCTGATCACGAGAAAACCCATATTCAACAAGGGGGGGGAGGTGACTCTTACCCAGATCTTAGGGAACACCAAACATCCAGTGGTCAGGTGTGACCCTCTTCCTACCTTGATGAAGAACTTTCTCTTCATATTCTTGCAGCCATCGCTGGCCGCAGCCCTCAGTTGCATCATGCTGGTGATCATAAAAGGATCAGGAGGGCTGTCCTCGCTTGACGATGCACATGTTAATTGAAGCCGAGGGCAGTAGTCGCTTTCCTCCTGACCCCAGTTGGCCTGCGTTTCGAAGGGATTGGGGTACTTCTCCTCCGGGCTCGATCCGTCGTCGCTGTTCTTGCCATTGCAGAGGATGAGGGAGCGCGAAATGGAGCGCAGGGTTTTCGACTTCCGACTCTTTGCGCTGTTCTGTCGCTCCATCTTCGCCCACCCAGTAATCTGCTGCTTCCCGTCAATTTGCCATGGCTATTACAGGGGCTTGTCCCAATTATTGCAGCTGAACATCCTGCTGGAGGAGAGAGATAGAGAGAAGAGAAAGCTGGCTTGTAGATATTGCTGTTTCATCTCTTCTTCCCCACCCCACCCCAAAATAACACACCGTTTCAAATTTGCGATTTTTATTTTTTTTTAAGACACAGGCCTTCAGTTCAGGCACAGCAACGTGATGCCTCATGACTTGCTAATTCTGTATTTTTCAGAGAAGTGCTAGGCATGTCTCCCCTCACCCCCCCCCCATCGCCGCCTTCATCTCTTGGCTTTATATTCTTTCTATTTCTGTCTCTAAGCACCATGGAAGACTCAAAACAAATATTTTGCATCGGTCCTCTTCAGTTTTGGCAATCCTCCTGTGTCCCTTCCTCCTCAAAAATACACCCCAAAATCAAAGTGGGCATGTGGCAAGCACATGTTTCCAAACATCTGTCATACAGGTATGCCGGATAGAAGATCCCTGTATCTTTTTTACCTTTGCGGAAGGAAAGTAGCTTGATTATCTGTCCAGCCTGAAGCCACCTGTAGCTGCTTAAGGAAAGGAAGCTCTGGGCTGGCGGCTGGCCAGGTGGGGACAGAGGGAGTCAAGAAACCGTATCGAAATAAATGCATTGATGTGCAGAAGTCTAGGATTGGCTGTGGTTGTAGCCCTGCTGCCTATCGAGAGGAATGGAACTGCACACACAGTCTCTTTTCCCAGCCACCCCAGTAACGCCGTCTTACTTGCCTTTTCTCTAAACTACTCCCCACCCCCTTCTATGTTGTAGCCTTTCCTCATTGGGGAATTTGGGCGTGCTTAGGAAATTGATTGATCCCTACTCAGACTGTTTTTGCCCATCTAGCCCAGTGCTGTCCACTCTGGCTGGCAGTGCAATATTTAGAGGGTGCAATACTTGCCATGTCCCGGGCACTGGCAATCCACGCTATACCACTGCTGGTAGCTCCACAAAGACCAGGATGCTTGCTATCATCGGCCACCTGGTTTCACTTCACCCCTTTTTAAGAGTGTTTTGAGAGTAGGAATTACCTACCTTCAAAGAAGTCTGCCCACTGCGTTCTGTATGAACCAATGTTTCAGGAGGAAAAGGGTAACTCATGCAAAAAAGCAGGGGGTGAACTCCTCTTAAGTTAGGTCTATGTCTCTCTATGAGGAATAATGGGATAAGTCCATTGCACCAAACTCATGTGAGGCAGAACTGGCCAACCTCAGCAGATTGAAAGGAAGCAAGAGGACAGCATGGAGTTACAAAAAGAGCTAACGGGCAGCTTCCACTTGTGGGTAGTACTTCAGAGTTATGGTAGCTTGTAATAGTTTGATTTAAATTTTATTTCTCATGGCACACTAGCTGTTATCTATATTGGCACATAGTTAACTATTGTAGTAACATATCTCTACAAAGATGATTTCCTCTTCTAACATCTTAAGGGTAGTGCTTAAAAAAAAGAGATCTCATTGAATAACATATACATTTACGCCTTGTGGAATTAAATTATGCAAAGGAAACATGTTTAAACTAAAAGCCAAAAATATGCATCGTACAGATGCTTTTGAGGATTTTGTTAGGTCTGGGGTTTTGTACGTAGACCAACCAAGAATTAGTTTCCCCAGAAGGCAGTTTCCTTTCACTTTTGTGTTGCTCCAGATTTTAGAATATAATTTTTGGCTCAGCAAACTACATATTTTGGGATAAATATTTCAAGTTAAAATGTGTACCAAAAATGCAGGCGCAAAATGATGTGAAAACGAAACCAAATTTATGAATGAATGCTCATGAAACTGACACAGACCAGAAAAAGATTGATCTGATTATCCTTACCAGGGATGGATGAATCTTTCCTTTTCTATATCTCTGAGAATCTCATTTTCCCAATCTTAGAATTCCTTGTGAAAAGTCATCAGCATTTTAGTGTGCATTTCTCATAATATACACATTTACGAATGTCATTTTCAGTAACACTGAAAGCACTCAAAACCATTTAAAAGCACCCACACACTACAACACCCACTCTCAGAAGACCTGCCACAACAGCCAGTTAGTAGCCAAAGGACTGTTGGAACAAAAAAGGAGGCCAGCCTCCCATGGAAGGGAGTGTGGGATAACCAGCCTCACATAATCAACATACTTCAGTCTAATTAATACATGAAGGGGTTAATACCATAGAGTCAGCTGTCCTACCCGGCTTAGCTGTGTCACTTACTATGTCACTTCCCTTACTTTAGGAGGAAATAGGCAAACAAGACTATTGTTTCCCTCTGAGTCTACCTGAGAAGTTCAGCATGTTAAGAGGTTTGAGCTGGTTTCTGCAGCTCAACAGCATGGCTCTCACCACACACTTTTGAGTTCCTATATCAATAATCTAGGAACTTTCCCCACTTTATAACCAAGCTAAGTTTTACTGCCTGTGCAACTTTTCAGACAGATATATGGAAAAGCACATGAAGCAGGCCTTTGAAGAGTTTGTAAGTAAACCAAATTTTAACTTATCAAACGTGTTGTCTTCTATGTTATGGGAAGTGGGACTCACTTACTTGGAAGGGCATATTTTAAAGGTCTAGCAGCTTATATTTCTACACTTTAATTTGTTACACATTTTGTGACTTTAAATCTCTGCTGCGGTGCTCTCACCAAAGAGCACTTGTCCCAAACTTGGATCTTGGCATCCAGGAATTCTCATTTCTATATATGTTTTGCACCAACAAGGAATCTGGGAGCAGCCACCAAGAAGGCCCTTTTTATGTACCCTCTCTCTAATATACACATTTTTGTACACATTTCTTTAATCGGAAAGCTCCATCACAACATTCAGAGAACTGTGAATTTTAAAGGATAGCTGTGTTTTGGTCTGCATATAATTTTGGGAAGTGCACCAAACAGAATCTCCTCAGTATCCTCTTCTTTTCATTCCTTTTCTGCTAATGTACTGATGAATCATGATGTGTGACCAGACCAGCTCTGGCTGTTTTTCCTTTAAAACCTCAAGTCGTCTGCACATATTGTGACCCTAGAAAGGAGGATATGGATGTTGGCTCTGCATATGGGATTTCCATAGCACGGAATGATTGGTGCTGAGGCCTAACAAGGAAGAGGTGAATAAGGTCTTCCTTGCTACATGTATTCTGTATTAAACGATTTCATTTCTGAACCAAAGAAAACTAAGCTGTACAGTCGTACCTTGGTTTTCAAACAGGCTAGTTCTCAAAAGTTTTGGCTTCTGAATGATCAAAACCTGGAACTGACTGTTCCAGTTTTCAAACGTTCTTTTGGAAGCTGAAAGTCCGACGGGGCTTCCACGGCTTCCAATTCCTGTGGCCAATCAGAAGCCACGCTTTGGTTTTTGAACGCTTTGGAAGTCAAACGGACTTCCAGAATGGATTCCCTTCAACTTCCAAGGTATGACTATATACAGTGGTACCTCGGGTTATGTACTTAATTCGTTCCGGAGGTCCGTTCTTAACCTGAAACTGCTCTTAACCTGAAGCACCACTTTAGCTAATGGGGCCTGCTGCTGCCACCATGCCACCGGAGCACAATTTCTGTTCTCATCCTGAAGCAAAGTTCTTAACCCGAGGTACTATTTCTGGGTTAGCAAAGTCTGTAACCTGAAGCATATGTAACCCGAGGTACAACTGTATAACATTCAGATAATAATGCACATTGAGTCAATGGTGCGTAATGTCATATTAGTTTTTGCATAATTTAGTTTAGCTTTGCTAGATGTAGGAATGGTGCGAGGCATTTTGAAAAGCACTGCTGCTCCACACCCAACCACTCAGAGGTGTCTTCAGGAAACTCTTATAACAGTTGGAAGGCCACCTGTCAGAGATGTTGTATTGCATTCTGCATTTTAGATCCTGCATGGAGAAGGTATAGATTACATGGCCCCCAGGTCCTTCTGTTCTATCAGAGATAGGAGTTTGCTCTTCTTTTGAAATCCTCAAGCAACCAAATTATGGTGCCAATGCCATCTTCTGAGGCTTTTATGTCTCTAAGAGAATTGAAGCACACACCCACAATTTTGGCTATTGGGGTTTTCCCTCCTGGGCTTTGCTTGCTTCTTTCTTTTTTCTTGAGAAAGATAACAGAGGAGAACCAAATTTGCGGAGCAGTGTCTAGCCCCTCTTTGCCTCATCTGTGAACCCCAGGTAATCAAGGACCTGCTCATCCTTGGCTAAAAGGGTTCGTGCTGTACATGGAAATGGACTAACCCTGTCATAAATCAGAGCCACAACAGCAACCACAACAGAAGCAATTACAGCAGAAACCAGCCTGGCGTTGAAACCAGCCCAGCTGCTTCCCTTAAGCATGATCTATCGCCTTGGAAAGGAAAATCTCAATAAGTGAAGAAAGGAATTTGAGACCACCTTCTGATAAATGTTCGTTTTCCTGGAAGGAATGCATTCAGGGAAAGGATTAATAAGGTGCAGGTCGAAGCTGCACAAGCAGGGATCAAAAGAGCTCAAGGGGGATAGATAAGATGGATTTCCTAGGCCAACGCTGAATAAGTGTTTTTATGGTAGACCGAAGTGCTTTAAATTTTGACCCATGAGCACTGACCCAGAGTTCAACATAATACATCTGCCTACATATCCACACTGGTGTGTGCTAAGCTTAAAACTAAGGTGGTCATGTGACCAAGTTACCATTTGAGGTGCTGGAGGGGACTCTTGAGAGTCCCATGGACTGCAAGAAGATCAAACCTATCCATTCTGAAGGAAATCAGCCCAGAGTGCTCACTGGAAGGAGAGATCCTGAAGCTGTGGCTCCAATACTTTGGCCACCTCATGAGAAGAGAAGACTCCCTGGAAAAGACCCTGATGTTGGGAAAGATGGAGGACACAAGGAGAAGGGACGACAGAGGATGAGATGGTTGGACAGTGTTCTCGAAGCTACCAGCATGAGTTTGACCAAACTGCGGGAGGCAGTGGAAGACAGAAGTGCCTGGCGTGCTCTGGTTCATAGGGTCACGAAGAGTCGGACACGACTAAACGACTAAACAACAACAACAACCAATCCAAGTCTGGTTTAAAGATAAAGAAACAAAAGCATTGGGAGCAATAGAATTGCCTATCCCCAGTTAGCACCAGGATAGCAGCCTGAGCAAAGGCCCAGGTCATCTGGTCATAGTCTTTCTCACTGTGGTGACATGTACTATATTTAGGGATGGGGGGGGGACTTCAATTCAGTTTGCATTTAAAGGCAAACTTACCCCCATTAGCCCTTTCTGGAATATTGCATGAACCAAATACACCCATCTTTGAAAATTCACACTTTTCTGAATTTTGCAATTCAGGTCTCCAGCCAAGCAATGTGTGAAAGAATTGCACATATTTGGATACAGTGTACATAGAAATGCGTGCATTGGTGAAAATGACATACAAAAATGCATTGCATAAATGAAATGCTTTGTCAAACTGTATATATTTTGCCAAACTGCATACAAAAAAATTGTCTGTTGGGAGAAATTCGCACTAAGATGTTGTTGCATTTTCGTGAGGACTTATTTAAAAAGCAATTTCCAAACTGGTGTGGAAATGTGGAGAATTGAATTTAAGACTGGAAAAATCCCGAACTAACAGTATATCTATCTAAATTACAGTATTTCTAAATGTGCCTTTATACATTTAAATATAACACATGAAAAATTGTGTCCTCCTTCCTCCCTCTTTTTCTTCTTTTTGATGATGCTTAAGTGGCTCTCCTACCTGAAAGAAGGTTTTCCTGATCTGGCTGAGTGGATCTGAAACTTTCTTAAGTTTTCCCTCCTCCTTTTTTAGCTGCTAAGTGAAGGAGTAAGATTCACTGTCACGATCGACCATGCAGAAAAGAATAATACAAACGTTGTGAACTAACGTATGGAGAATTATTTTGTAGACACTTGCCCACCTGCCAACTCCAATGCAGTCATAAGTCGATGTAGCCAACATGCTCTGACGAAGCACACCCTCCTCCTTAAGGATTTTTCTTCTGTTTCCTGTATGCGCTCCAGATACAAAGTTGTCTTGCGTTGTTTTTATAATCCAAATCAAATGTTTAACAGCTTGGCTGGCTGGTCTCACTTCTACGCACGCACACACACACACACACACCCCGCTTCCAACCTCCCTTCCTCTGTTTTGTGCTAAATTATCCTAACCTTTTTTTTTGGTTCTTTATGTAAACAAATGTGCTTGCAAGGAACAGCGCCCATTCTGTTTACACTTCATTTGGGATGACCAAACAGAGCATTTACGAATATAATAAAAACTGTTTGGCGCAATTGCAAAACCGAACTGGGGAGTATTGCTCTTAATGAAAAGGCAGGAAATGCCAGATTTATTCCTTGCTGTAGAGATCACGAGGGTTTCTGTGCCGTTTGGCGCGAGCAACGTACTTCGACTTCTTTCATCCAACTCTGATGAGAAGCCGAGAAGGTTCAGCACTCTCTTCTTCCTCCTCCTCCTCCTCCTCTTCTACTTCTTCTTCTTCTTCTTCTTCTTCTTCTTCTTCTTCTTCTTCTTCTTCTTCTTCCTCCTCCTCCTCCTCCTCCTCTTTTGAGCTTTTCCCATAAATAAAAGGAGAAGGATCCGATGTGTCTTGGGCTATCCCATTGGTACGTTCCACCTTTCTTATAACTTCATCTAGCAGAGCCTGGGGTTATTGCAGCGGGAGCAGAAGAGAAGCATATAGAACCATTCTAAGAAATGAAATGTTAAAAGGGACTTACAACAAAGCAGCAGCAGACTCCCTCAGAAGGCTGTTTGTCTTTGCGGCCCCGGCAGAAAGCTTCAAGTGCAATAATTGAAAACACACCCTCCGACTGTCACATGACTTTCTTTCAGTAATTCTGTACAGGGCTATGGGACACAGCTATTGTTTCCTAACCGCAAAAAGGGGCAGGGGGAAGAAAAATGATAAATGAACCCAGTGATTTTTTTTGTGTCCAGGGCATCCCACCAGATGTCTTAGTGCACCCCACCCCCCACAAGCAGGCTCTTGCCATTTTGGTTTACCTTATAAAGGGTTAACTCTTCTGACAAAGGCTTGCAGTTTCATAGGATGGAGGCAGGGAAGAGGGGAAAGGTTGTCGCTCATTGGCATGGCATCTGCCCTGTGTGCAAAAGGTATTGGCTTCCACCCCAGCATCTCTAGGTAGGGCTAGGAGAGAACCCTTCTGAAACCCCAGGGAACCACAGCCAGTCAGTGTAGACCAGGGCTTTTCAAACTTGGGTCTCCAGCTGTTTTTGGACTACAGTTCCCATCATCCCTAGCTAATGGGGCCAGTGGTCAGGGATGATGGGAGTTGTAGTCCAAAAACAGCTGGAGACGCGATACCGAGCTTGATGGATCAACAGGTCTGACATTGTATGAGGCAGCTTCCTTGGTTCCTAGGCCTTATAGTTTCCATTACATCTACAGGGCTGAAGGGCACTACACAGCAGGGTGGACACAGTTTGCATGATGAGCTGGAGGGGCATATTCTCCCTCATCACATTTTATCTAGCATGAAGAGGGATAAGCTCAAAGGGCAAGAAGGCAGCATACTGCCCAGACATCTTCATTGTCTATTGAGAGGGTCAGGGTTAAACTGAAGTGCCAGTCATTCAGAGCCAGTTCACATGTAATGTGGAAGATCGAGGAGGCAATTTGCCAGTGCAAATCCCTAAAAGTTGCAGATACGGGGTCTCAGTTGGATCAGAACTGTGAGATTCATGGCCAGTGTAGACCATGCATGAGGACTGTATGACCCTCCAGAACTTGCTGCCCCAGTAGGCGTGTCAATGGGCAGGGATTATGGGAATTGTTGTACAGCAATATCTGGAAGGCCTAACCCCAACCCTATAACCCTAGCCTGTCATATTTTTGTATGTTATTTTCACTAGTATCTACCTTTTTAGGCACAATTTATCATTTTGGTATGCATTGCTTGGCTGGAGAACTGCACTGGAGAATTGTGAATTTCCCTGGGTGGCTGTATTTTGCTTCATGTGTTGTTTTGGAATGGGCCTATTTGTTCTTTAAATGCAACCTGACTTGAATTCCTCCCCCATTATCACCATGGGAATGTGACTCTCAACAGGAAGGCAAAAGGTATTATGGGGTATGCTACAAGTCCGAATGGTTGCCAAGTGTGTAGCCATTATTCTTTTTAACACGTGAAACAATTATTCATTCTCCAACTTAGGAAGCTGCCTTACATTGAGTCAAGCTATTTTTGCCCATCCAGCTCAGTCCTTGCTCTGACTGGCAGCAGCTCTCCGGGGCCTCAGACTTGGGTTTCCCCACCACCTTTTGTCAGACATGAAGGATTGAAACTAGGACTTCTTACGTGGAAAGCAAGCGCTCTGCTACTGAGCTATAGGATTACGCCTCTCTATACAGTGGTGGCGCTGTGGGTTAAACCACAGAGCCTAGGACTTGCCGATCAGAAGGTCGGCGATTCGAATCCCCGCAACAGGGTGAGCTCCCGTCGCTCGGTCCCTGCTCCTGCCAACCTAGCAGTTTGAAAGCACACCAGTGCAAGTAGATAAATAGGAACCGCTCCGGCGGGAAAGTAAACGGTGTTTCCGTGCGCTGCTCTGGTTCGCCAGAAGCGGCTTGGTCATGCTGGCCACATGACCCAGAAGCTGTACGCTGGCTCCCTCGGCCAATAAAGCAAGATTAGAACCACAACCCCAAAGTCTGTCACAACTGGACCTAATGGTTAGGGGTCCCTTTACCTTTACCTTTATACACTGATAGCTTTGGTTGCAGACGGGATCTATTCCGGAGCTCCAGTCGGATCCTGAGGTTTCCACAACCGGAGGTGCCTGTTCTGTGCATGCACATGGCACGATAGAGTGCTTCTGCGCATGTGGACGGTGCGTAGAGTGCTCCTGTGCATGCGTGAGCAGCGAAACCCGGAAAAATACTTCCGGGTTTTCCGCTTTCGCAACCCGAAGTTTACTTTACCCGAGGGTAACATAAGCCGAGGTTCTACTGTACATGGAACCTTCCTAAGATGCTGAAGAGACCCGGCGCTAATGAAGGAGACATATTTGTTAAGCTACAGTTTGCCCAGCAAAAGGGTTTGTAGGAAAGGAAATGTTGACAGCTGTGACTTGCTACTGAAAGAGCTCGCCTGATGATTTGTGCTCCTCGTGCCTCCTAGCCGCCCCCAGCTAGATTCCTCAGAAGCCTGTCAAGGATCTGTGATTCAGTTTGTGTGTAGGTGAAATGCCCTGGCCTTTTTGTGGCATTTCTTGTGACGAGCAAGGACCGTGAATTCAGAATTTGCAGTGTGTAAAAAGCAGGGACCATCAAGCAGCAGGGGCTCCCGAAAGGCAACTGCTGTGAAACCATTACTGTTTTGCTAAGATGTGTGGGCCCTGATAGGAATGTTACACTTTAACAAAACTTTTGAGTGAGTATGTATTCAGGGATGGAGAGCATCTGTGGGTGGGTGGTAGAGGAGGATGAAAGAATGTCTTTAAGGATTGCTTTGCTTGATCAGACCGAAGGTCCGCCTGGGCCACAATCCTCTGCTGCTTATAGCAGCCTGTCAGATGCTCCCAGGAAATTCCCAAGCAGGGCATGGAGTCTGCCCCTGTTGTTTGTCACTGAGCTCTGGTAAACTGTACCTGAACATGGAAGCTCAATTTAGCTGTCGTGTTTAATTGCCATTAGTAAAACGTAGGCTCCATAAATTTTCCTAAGCTTTTTATTTAACAGAATTTTAATCAAAAGCCTCTAAGTGGATCACTTGAAACAATATAAAATACTCATTTTAAAATACAAATGAAATGGTATATTAGAACAAGCTGAGCTTTAAAGAAAGGATCAGAATGTAAGTAAAGTTGGCAGTATTAAAAATATACATAATAAAATAAAAATTCAGGTCAAAAGTATACGCCTGGGTAAAGGTGCCCCTGATTGTCAGGTCCAGTCATGGACGACTCTGGGTTGCACGCTCATGTCGCTCTAAAGGCCGAGGGAGCTGGCGTTTGTCCGCAGACAGCTTCTGGGTCATGTGGCCAGCATGACTAAGCTGCTTCTGGTGAACCAGAGCAGCACACGGAAACGCTGTTTACCTTCCCGCCAGAGCGATACCTATTTATCTACTTGCACTTGACATGCTTTCGAACTGCTAGGTGGGCAGGAGCTGGGACAGAGCAATGGGAGCTCACCCCATCGCGGGGATTCGAACTGCTGACCTCCTGATTGGCAAGCCCTAGGCTCAGTGGTTTAGACCACAGCATGACCTGCGTCCTTTACCCCTGGGTAGGCTTACCTAAACAAATAAAAGTTTTTAAGCTAATGCCAGAAGAAATATAGCCAAGGTGCCTGCCTGGCAGTGGCATAGCATGGGAGGGGCATGGATGGTTGTGGCAAAATTGCCAGTGGCACAAAATCTCAATACCTGGTGCCGCCACAATACAGCTACATGCTTCTATTGCTGGGCTCTGTTGAAAAAAGTTTCTGCATGCGAACCAGGAAGTGACCTCTCCAGGCAACCGAACAACTCTTCTTTTCTTATCTCTGCAGCTGCGATCTCCTAAGTGATGCAGATGCTGTAAGGCAGCTGAATGTGCATGCGTGTTCCTTCTGTTTTCCTCCCTCTGCATGGCCCCGGGCACTGGCAACCCACGCTATGCTAGTGCTACCTAATGTCAATGTGCAGAGAGTTCTAGAGTGTAAGCGTTTCTACAGTGAAGGCTAGTTACCTTGCAAGTGCAGGATGAACACTAGGAAGCATTCGTAGGAATGCCAGTTGCGTGTCTAGACCCCGCAGCCACCCCCTTGTAAAGAAGACACCAGGACACAGATAATATGTTGATGTTAATTGGGCAAATTTTGGCCACAACTTTATTGATTACAGACTGTGAGCGGTATTGGCTTAGGCATTGAATGAACCCGACTATATCTGACTCCTGCCCGTTGCGCAGGAAGTCCAGTAAGGGTAAACCACCAGAAAGGGGAGCCCAGTCGATGCAGACCAACTTGAGGTCCCCCAGATGTTTCTGTTGGAGTCGTGTCATGGCCCTAGCCCTGCCCCAGGCTTCGGACAAGATCCACATCCCCAGATTCCTTTAATGGAATACCCTTCAGCTTGGAGGGGCAGGTGATGGCCGCACCTCCCCTCCCCCATCATAAGGTCAAACAATGCCCAACCGCAAAACCTTACAAAGTTGTGGTAATTGCTGTGAGATAGGCGCAAACCACAAGGCCCCATGCCAATTTTGCCACGTGGAAAAATTCCTACCAGGCCCCTCAACGGCAACCAACCGAGGTCCATTGCAAAACAGAAACCCATAAAATAGGGAGGGAGGATGGGAGTTTAAAGAAGCGAGCCAAGAGGAAGCCCTCCGGCTCGCGCCTAAGCTTAAATCACCCCGGCCACGCCCCCCCAGCCACCGGACTGGCCAGCTGGATGATGACATGGCCGGGATCCCCCGGGCAACACAGGACTTTGTCCCCCGCCCCCAGAGGAGAGTGGGTGGAATGAAGTGTAGCGGACCTCTGCAAACAGAAGCAGTCGAGAGGGCATATGTGAGATAAGGTGACCCTTCAAGTCAGGGTTTGTGAAGGGAGGTTGGGGGGACATCCTCTCCAATGCATCAAAGTATTGACAGTCCAATTGGCAGGTGAGCCAATCAGACTAGAAGTGAGGTTGCAAGGGAGAGATCAGTGATGAAGCAGCGCTGCTTAGCCTGACGGAGGATAAGAAATGCATTGGGGCAAGAAATGCATTGGGTGTGGATCCCGGTGACCAACACAGAGAAGGGAAAGCAGGAGCTGATAGACATATGGGAAAGGAAGCAGCAGTAAAAGAGGCAGCAGCAGATCAAGGATGAATCGGAGCGTGTGAGAGACAGAGGTGGAATGAAAGAAGAGCGTGGGAGGGAAGGTAGGATGGCAGCCTGGCATGAAGATGAGAGAGTGAGAGTGGGCGGACTGGAATGGAGGACAGAACGGGAGCATGCCTGTGGGAGTGAGCATGAAACAGAGGAGGAGGAGAAACAAGCCGAGGGCCGGGTAATAAGCAGGCAAAAACCAGGGGAAGAAATGAGAGGCAGGCGTAAGACCCTGACTAAAGCGAGAATAAGGGAACAGAGCATCGCCTGTGGTGCATTAGGAGAGGAGAGATTACAGCCATATGAAAGGGAGTGGGGAGCTTTAGCAGAGAGGCAGGAAACAGATAAGCGAGGAAAGGGATTTGGGAAGTCTGGGGCAGCAGACCCCCAGTGGCAGGCCAGCAGGCAGGAGCATAAATAAACAAATTATAAATTTGCCTGCTGATGAGGAGAGCCCTGACCTTGAAAGGAAGAGGGCCTCACTAGGTGGCTTTGAACACAGAAGGCAGGTCTCCTCAGACCTGGAGGAGGATGAAGGGGATAGGAAGGACTTTTCCATGTCATGTTGAAGATCACAATGGGGATGTTGCTTTTGAATGTTCCCAAATGAGTGTACTCCCTGCAGATAATCATGCAAAGAAACCCTGGCTTGTCTGGAGGAATAAGGACGCTCCTCGATATGTTGGTTTTCATAACTGATAGAATAATGGAGAGAGTAATCTCAACGAGGGATGGGCAAATCCGTCAGTTTTGGGTTCTCTTGATTTTTCATTTTTCCAAGCTTAAGCTCAGTTCGCAAACTGATGTGATGGCTTTTCCAAAATATATATATAATGAAAATTTTAATTTTTTTTCTAATAGACACCTATCTGAAATGCAGTTTTCCCTAAAGTACACATTTTTTCAAAAAAGAGTTTCCCCTAATATAATGCATTTTCGTATGATGCTTTCATTGATATATGCATTTTATGCACACTTTACCCCAGTATGTGCATTTTTGTGTCCATCTTACTTGGCTGGAGAGCTCCCCAGCAAAATTCAGAGAACTGCAAATTTCGAAGGATGGTTGTGCCGCAGTTCTTCTATTGTTTTGGAAAGTGTGGATTGGGTAGATTTACATTTCAATTTGAACTGAATTAAATTCTCCCCAGCCCCAAGTCTCAAAACAGAGAACCTGCTAGATGGGCAGCCCAGCTTTGCATATAACTTGAATTCAAGCCCCAATGTCAGCATGCAAACACCTCGGGCAGCTTTTGGGAGTGGAGTATTCCACCAGGGCTTTTTGGAGCTGATGTTTGTCCTGGGCCAAGTGGCTGCATGTGATTCTACATTTCCCACAATGCTCCAAAACAGTGGAACCATCAGGCACTGTGAGGGCACTGTCCAAAATCTTAAATGATGGCTTGATACCATCAATTGTTCTAGCCAGGAATAGCCATAGGCGGGAGAAGGGAGCTCTGGGGAAGAATGAGAG
Organism: Podarcis melisellensis; assembly: GCF_964234715.1. NCBI lineage: Eukaryota > Metazoa > Chordata > Lepidosauria > Squamata > Lacertidae > Podarcis > Podarcis melisellensis. The sequence goes on along the minus strand of NC_138546.1, from coordinate 36,711,011 downwards.
CCCACTGAGGACTCATTCAGACCTGGAACCAGCCTCACAGGAGTCCTGCCTTCATCTCTCTCCTACCCCCCTTATGCTCAAAAGGGGTTATTGGGTTGTTGCTTTTACTTTGATTACATATTTTGTGGTTTTATAGTTTGATTTTATTCTGTGGACCGCCCTGAGACCTCCGGGGATAGGGCAGTATATAGATTAAATAAATAAATAAAAGCCCCAGTCACTTTTGCCTGTATTAATGGGACCATATGTTACAACACTTCTGACCATTATAGTTACTCTTTTCCATATTCTTCTCAGTTCTGCAATATGTCTTCATGCAGAGTGCCTTTAAATCGCGCAGTTTTGATCCTAGGATCTTATGACCAACTATTTCCCCCCCTAATAACTGGTTGCTGTGCAGCATATAAATTATTTTGGCTTTGGAGCCGTAGTGATTTATATGAAATTGCCAATTTGGCATTGCCATGATTGGTTTTTTTTAAAAAAAATCTTTTTTGTGGACTTTCATCTACATTTTGAATACTAGTTTCTTTAAAAAAAATAAATCTGGCTTCTTTTTAAAGTGGTTACTCCTAAAGTAGAGGCTGAAATAAAGACCCCTTTAATGCCTGAATTAAAAGAGGTATTATAAAATACCATTTGACACACAGCCCAACCCCCCACCCCCAGTTTTCAGGAAAAGTTGTCTGGTAATATGAAAAATACAGTAGTATCTAGGGTTAAGAACTTAATTTGTTCCAGAGGTCCGTTCTTAACCTGAAACTGTTCTTAACCTGAGGTACCACTTTAGCTAATGGGGCCTCCTGCTGCCGCTGCACGATTTCTGTTCTCATCCTGAAGCAAAGTTCTTAACCCGAGGTACTATTTCTGGGTTAGCAGAGTCTGTAACCTGAAGCGTCTGTAACCTGAAGCGTCTGTAACTTGAGGTACCGCTGTACTTGAATTTGAAACTGAATGAATATTTGGAGATGGAAGTTTCTGACTAAATAGAAGTTATTTTAACCACAACCAAAGCTCTTATCTTTATTTTCACAGGTTTATCACCCCTTCCCCTTTATACTATAGAAACAGCGGTCAGATAGGCTGTAACAGGAGTGGGGAATATGTGGCTCTCCAGATGTTTTTGAACTCTATCTCCAATCATCCATGACCATTGGCCAAGCTGGCTGCAGCTGATGGAAGTTGGAGCATAACAATTGGAGCCGAACAGTGTCCAGGTTTCTTTAGTGTAGATTAAACTCAGTTCCATCACTGACTAGTTTCTAGGCTGGTCTTATGTCCTACTTGACAGAGTCTTATGTCCTACTTGACTTCTGTCTGAAGGAAACCTATATTTGGAAAGCTGTGCAGTTCAAGTCTGGTTTAAATATTTGTAAAACCCTAAGAAGGGAGGCGGGTGGCGCTGTGGGTTAAACCACAGAGCCTAGGGCTTGCCGATCAGAAGGTCAGTGGTTCGAATCCCCGCGACGGGGTGAGCTTCCGTTGCTCGGTCTCTGCTCCTGCCAACCTAGCAGTTTGAAAGCACGTCTAAGTGCAAGTAGATAAATAGGTACTGCTCCAGCGGGAAGGTAAACGGCGTTTCCATGTGCTGCTCTGGTTTGCCAGAAGCGGCTTAGTCATGCTGGCCACATGACCTGGAAGCTGTACGCCGGCTCCCTCAGCCAATAAAGCGAGATGAGCACCGCAACCCCAGAGTCAGCCACGACTGGACCTAATGGTCAGGGGTCCCTTTACCTTTACCTTTTAAGAAGGGACAAGGGGCCATGGAGGTTGCGCATCAACAATTAGCACATGGACAGCAGACTTGGCAAGCACACAGGCCAGTTGATCCCACAATCTTCCCCACTTTGGCTATTCCCCCACCATTGCACCCAGCCATATTTTAAAAATAAGATGGCAGTTGGCCCTCCCAGGTTCAGTTCCAGACTATCTGTGGATCATGGTCCAGCGAGATTTCAATGCTCAACTCTTCTTCTTTGGCGATCACTCACAGCCAAGTAAGATTGTCTTCCATGAACATGGTTTTAACAGTGGGTCTGTATGTGACTGTGGAGGCCAATTCTGGATCCACACATCCTTCCACAGTGGGGACATAGGTTTCCGGACAGGAGTTGATCACAGTGAGGGTTTGCCATGCGTGCCTTCCTCTTAGTGCGTTTCTCCCTTTTGTCCTGAGTTCGAGCGTCTTCAAAGCCCATAGCACCTTTAGTAAAAGCTGTTCTCTAACTGGAGCGCTTGCAGGCCAATGCACAACTAACTTAGTCTGGGCCCAATCCGTACTGTCCATGCAGCTCTGCGTTTGTGATGCACAGAAATGATACTACTAGGAAGTAGGGTTTGGAGTCAATGCAAACTCCTTCTTCTTTGAAAGCCAGTGCACCAAGAGGCCCACATAAAGAAGCGGCAAGGACTAAATATAGCTCTTTTCAGGTTTTCCAAGAGTTTAATATTGCTGTTGTGGGGGGGGGGGGCAAGCTTCCCTCTATTGCTTAGAGAAGCATGTTGCCACCGGCCCCCTTTAGCCCCTTAAAATGTCTGGGGCCGAGTCGGAAGAATTCACAACATCTTTGGGAGCTGTTGTTATTTCAGCTGCAAGGATTTAGCCGTAAGTATTCTGTAAGTCTTTTGTCGTATGTTTCATGTGCCCGGCAAAAGGCAGAACTGCTCGGTTCAAAAATTTCCTTCCTTTCTTTTTTGGTCTCGGATGAATTCTGAACTCTCCGTTCCTTCGCTTACGTTCCTTTCCTTGATCCCCCAACATTCTGACAACTCCTCCAAGTTGTCGGCAGAGTTTCATTTTTAACGTGAGGTTTTGCTGCCAAAGATTATCACTGTTAAGCTCTTGCGGCCAGCCACCTGGCTCCTTACCCAGGTAACCGGCATGATGTGAAAGCCTATTATTGCCCCCTCCCCCGTATAATATCTCAGCATTAATAGTAGGCACGGCTAGTTATTTCAGCATAAAGCCCTTATGTAACCCAGCAGGTTTACATTTGGGAAGACAGGGCTGCATATACCAGCTTAAGCAGTTATTCAAATCTAGCTCCAAGGAGAGATGTCCCTGCTATGTTTTCTCTCACAGAGAAAACAGCACCTCTGGGGAGCAGGTTGCGGGGGAACCCAAAACAATTTTTGATGGGGAAACAACATAGGAGAAGGTGTTCATTCCCTTTTCCCCAGCACTGAAGTTCCAATCTGAACTAGGCCCCGCCACATCTGATTTGCACAACCATTTATCTGTATGCTTTTCATTTTTAAGATTCAGAAATAATATTTTCAGAGAAGCTTAAGATGAATATATAAATAAATGAATATATAAGTAAATATGAGTGAACGAAGATGTGAATAAACTTATAAATGCTTCTTGCACCTGCTTATTTACGTTAATCTGTTCGTTTTAAAGAATCCTTGCGATGTGACAATAGCATTTTCATACAAATGACACAATGAATGATGGCTTCCATTTTCCTAAGAGGCACGTAAAAACAGCGTAAATCGGCTCAGATAAAACAGATAAAAGACAGCAGAGAAGGCTGCTCTCCCAGGGGGGAGCATTCCACATGCAGGGTCCCAACACCAGGAAAGCCCTTTCCCTTGTCATCACCTGCCTCACCTTAGATGGTTCCATCCAAGCCCATTGTCAATAGCTGACATCCCTGGGTACCTGCCTGGGTACCAGTACCCCAGCAGGGCTCACTGCTGCTCATGCCCTGGCCCTCCCTTGCTTTATTTTCAAGCAGTGACTAGTGACTGAATCTACTCACCCATCTAATTTTCCCACAGTCTCTCTGACTTTGTGATGTTTGTGGGCATTGGGGGCAATTGATGCTGCTGCCCAGTGCTACAATCTCAAGTATTCCCTTATTCAGCTGAATGCTTTTGTTTTTGTTTTTATTTCAGCTTGCATATTTAAATTCTGGAATTTGCTGTTGTGGGTTTATATATCACTATGCCTCTTGAATGAAGTCCTTTCATTTTGACGACCAAAAGATGTGTGGGCGCCTGTTAAACCTCTTTGAACATAGCCATCTAGAAGTAGCGCCCTCTGGATTCTATTGTACCTACTCTCAAGTAAACGTTATGTGGCCCTAGCCTAAACGACATCATATAGGAAACTTAAATGGCTTGGTTAAAAATAATCACTCACCATTATCAAGAGATCAGATCCATCCTTTGCATTTCATTGTCGTGGCTTGATCAAGGTGAAATACACAATGCAATAACTTTCTGCAGTGGTTAAAAGTTGTGTTCTGTTGCCAAAAACCAGTCTGTAAATCCATAAAAGCTTTCAGATACCTTTGTGTAAGTTCAGGGCACACAAAGTAACATTTCAGTTTAAAACTTCCTTCAGCAGCAAGCTTCCAATCTCCTGCCCGCCTTGTTCGAGATGGAGCCGGCCGTGTGGGTAAAGGAGATGTTATTTCACTGAATCGGCCACCAAGATTTGTCGTCGCCAGTTTCCTGTACCACAAACAGAAATTGAAAACCTGAGTCTATTGTTTTGGACATTTACCGACTCCCTTCTACTACTAGAGAGGTGGTGAGGGGGGCGGACAGCACAGCCCAAACATCCCAAGCTTTTTTGACACACACATGGAAAATGTGTTCAACTGTTTAGATAATCTTCCTGAATCCATGTCCTTCCCCTCATTGGTTAACTGGCTGCTCCTATGTAATTGCATGGTTCATTTCAAATGTAACACCTAAAAACCCGTTGCCCAAGGTTGAAATGAAACGATTCATTTATTACTATTTTTTCCCCAAAGAAGAAGAGGGGGGTGAGGAGACCCAATGTACTTCGTTCATTTCAGCCTTGGTGAAAAACGGCTTTCATAGATGCTTGTGTTGAAGGCATGGTGTGTGTGTGTGTGTGTGGAGGATGAAAACCATGTAGTGATCAGCAGGGCTCAGTTGCAGAGGGAGGGGTGGACTGAGATCTTTTCATGAATAATGTGGCAATAATACAAAGATTTTGGAGCCACCGATGTCCTTGGTTGTTGGTTCCTTTCCTTCCCTCCCTCCCCCCCCCCCTCTCTCTCTCTCACTGCTGGCTTAAGAGTTTATTCAGCTGTTTTAAATCATGCGCTTTCAGTTCCTCCTCTAGCAAGGGCTCTTACCTTTTGAGTATTTCCAGATGGAGGCTTTTGTGAGTGACAAATGTCCCATGAGCCCTTCACCTGCACCCCTCCCCACCCCAGCCTCAGCTGCCACCTCCACCAGCCACAATTGGCCTGTCACAGGCTGCAGCAAACATGACGGCATTACAGCCTCATATGCTGGGAGTTTTCACAGTGACCCTGTGTGATGAGGTCATGGTTAATCCCATTTTACAGATGGAAAACCGAGGTTGAGAACCTGTAATTTGCATCAGGCCATCCCTCAAGCAAACATATGGGGTGGGGGATCGGTGAACCTCCAGATATGTCTGGACTCATATATATATATATATATATATATATATATATATATATATATATGCAGGTTTTGGTGTCCTCGGGTGTCTTCCCGTGTAAACACCCGAGGACACCAAAACCTGCATTCCTGTACCCGTGAAAATCTACGAAAGCAAATATATATATATATATATATATATATATATATATATATATTGGGGGCTAAGTTTCTCATAGTCAGGGCACAGCTTTTTTCTGAAATAATAATAATAATAATAATAATAATAATAATAATAATAATAATAAAGGAATGGTACTCTTAGATAAAATGGTCTTTCACAGCCCCACCTCTAGATTTAACAGTTTTATCAGCCTGGGCGGGGGCTCATTAGATGATAATGTTATTGCTTCATTTACTTCAAAATGTGGTAAGCCAGGCATAAGTAAACTCCGGCCCTCCAGATGTTTGGGACTACAATTCCCACCATCCCTAGCTGTCAGGGAACTGCCATCGGAGCCAGAGGCTGAGGGAAGGCTCCAGAGGGATGCCGGAGAGGGTCCCAGTAGGGAGAGAGGCAGCCCATCTGCTGGGGAAGGAAATCAGCGTAACACCAGTGCAGAAGGGGGGCAGTTGGAGACTTGCCTTGCTGTGCAGCAGGGCAGGACAAGAACCTTCTAGTATCCTAGCACACGTCCCTCATAGAATTGTAGAGTTGGACGGGACCCCAAGGGTCATGTAGTCCAATGCCCTGCAATGCAGGAATCTCAGCTGAAGCATCCATGACAGATGACAGATGGCCACCCAGCCTCTGCTTTAAAATCTCCAAGGAAGGAGAGTCCACAGCCTCCTGAGGGGGAAGAAGCATCGGTGTTGTTATGTGCGCTTTGACCTTCGGCAAGGAAGGTGCTCAGGATCGCAATACCTCTAGGACCTCCTCTCCCCCTATGAACTGACCCAGACCCTGCAACCATCGCCTGAGGTCCTTCTTCGTGTGTCTCCTTCATGAGAGGTCCGGAAGGTGGCAACAGGAGAACGGGGCCTTCTCTGCAGTGGCTCCCCATCTGTGGAATTCTCTCTCCAGAGAAGCTCGCCTGGCACCTTCATCATACATCTTTAGGTGCTGGGTGAAAACGCTCCTCTTCAACCAGATCTTGGGCTGATTAACATCCTCTATTCCAGGGGTTGGCAAGGCTTACCTTGCCTGGGCCGGTTCACTGCGTGGGTTGGATTGTGGGTGCGCATGAGTATGCGCGCCTGTGATTTCCGGCGTCGGCATCTCTGCAGATGCGATTTCTGGCATCTGCGCATGCGCAGACTTGATTTCTGGCGCTGCAAAAGTGAGTCCCTGTGCCACGCTGTGGCGGTTTAGAGCAGCACACAAGGACTCGCCTAGCGGGTAGCTCGGTTCGGGGGTGGCTCGTGGGCCAGTAAAATGACCCCCGTGGGCCGCTTGTGGCCCATGGACCTTAGGTTGCTGACCCCTGCACTCAGTGGCGTAGCGTGGGGGGTGCAGGGGGACCGGCCGCACCGGGCGCAACATCTGGGGGTTAGGGTTAGAGGGCGCAAATCCATGGGTTAGGGGGCGCAAATCCACGGCTTAGGGGGAGCAAATCCACGGGTTAGGAGGCGCAAATTACTTGCCTTGCCCCGGGTGCTGACAACCCACGCTACGCCACTGCCTGCACTATCCTTTTAAATGTGTTTGTGGGAGGGCAGGTATTGGTTTGTTTCTTGTTCTTGTTTTTATTATGTATACAAATTAGCTAGGTAACTGGATCTAGAGCTTTGCTGGTTTCTCTCCTCTGGCAGTTGGCCTGAATATGGATCTATCTATCTATCTATCTATCTATCTATCTATCTATGCAAATTTGCATGGTGAGTTTGTTCCCTGGGGTCTTTTACCTACCCAGGAATGCCCCTGCTTCAGGATAAAACTGGTTCACCTAGGAAACAGTTAAATCTCTTGGCCAGCTTTCGCCTCTCTGCAGAGAATACTAAGCACACTTTGTTCATTCTATAAAACTCAGTCTTGGTTCACTTTTTCCTCTCCTGCTTTCGTAGCTGGGCATAGCAAGAGGACCTTGTGACATCCTCCAGATCCTGAAGGAGCTGGTTATAAAAGCACAGGCTCTCCAAGAGAAAACAACTCTTGCTTCCAACCACACCCTCTCCAGGCCGTGGCTGTGCAGATGGGATTCCCATTTGCTTCGCTTTAGGCTGAGACTAAACAACGTAAGGCTGGCAGTTCCAGTCCCTATTTATAGAGAGAATGTATCTGTCGCTTGTAACTAAGGAGGTGGGTGGCAGCTGTCCAAAGGGGTGGGCTAGTGACTAACCACAGCATGATATTTCCACCTGGAATGTGCCATTATTGGGAGTTAGCCACTTCCCAGAAAATTGGGTAGCAATTGTGCTAGGTTTGTAGCTCTCTTTAGCTACTCCATGGTGATAAATGCAACAGAGCTACAGACCAATCCGTTTTCAAATAAAACAGGAATGTAGTGTGTTGCCTCTTCTGTATGCGATGAAAACCTCAGAGAATCATCGAAAAGAATAATAGAATTAAAGAGTTGGAAGGGACCTTTGATGATCATGTAGTCCAACCCCATGCAGTGCAGGAATACACAGCTAGCCAATACAGGGATCGAACTTGCAGCCTCGGCATTATCAGTACCATGCTCTAACCAACTGAGCTATCCCAGCTGACCCAAAGCTCCTGCTCTTCAAGAGCATTTTTGCCTATTGTTTTTATTGTACGGGGAAAGGCCATTGTTCAATGGTAGAATTCAGGAGACTGCTCTGATACTGAGTCAAGCCATTGGTCCATTTAGCTCAGTATCGTCTACAAACTTGGCCCTCCAGCTGTTTTGGGACTACAACTCCCATCATTCCTAGCTAACAGGACCAGTGGTCAGGATTGATGGGAACTGTAGTCCCAAAGCAGCTGGAGGGCCAGGTTTGGCCTGGTCTACACTGACTGGTCGTGACTCTCTAGGGTTCTCTCCCAGCCCTACTGGCCAATGGCAGGGATTGAACCTGGGACCTTCTGCATACTGAGCAGATACTTTGTGACTGAGCTAGGGCACCTGCTTGGCATGCAGAAGGCTCCAGGTTGAATTCTTGGCAATGTGTGGGATGGAAGAGACCCTTACCTGAGACCCTGGGTGGTCAGTGTAAGACAACATTGAGCCAAATGAGCAATGATCTGTCTTGGAATAAGGCAGCTTTGAATGTTCCTGCTGCAGTTGTAGGGGGGTTGTAGGGGGTTTTACTGGGGAGGGGGTAGTACCTCGGGTAGGAGACACGTCATGGGGTTGTATCCAGAGTAGACCCATTGAAAATAATGTACTTAAGGTAGTCCTGTTCATCAATGGGTCTACTTTGAGTAGGACTAGCATTGACTACAACCCTCAAACTGCTAAGTCCACTCTTCTTATTCATCCCCCCCATTTCCTCACCTCACATTTGTTGTCTATGTTTTTAAAACTTAAAATACCCAGCATTCAATATACGCCGTTAAACTAAATGCTTACCATGCAGCTAGTCTTATAATGTACCCTATTCTTCCTGGTCTGGTTTCTAATACAGTCCCAATGTTTTGTTTTGCTTGCGCTTTTTTTTTAACCACTGCTGTGAGCTGAGCAGAAATTTCCACTGAGCCGTGCAGAGTAACGCCTAAGACTATTTTTCTTTTTCTTCTAGAGTGGTTAACTTAGAAATACAGCCTGTGAGTGGATAGATGAAGTTCAGACGCCCGTCTGACTTGCATCGCCTCACACTTACCTATGGCACAGGATGTCATCTGCTATCTCTTTGTGCCAAACAGCTCCCCCTGTTTTGGGGCGTATGTCAGTGGGGCTCCCAGCTTCCTCCTTTCCCTTCTGCCATCACGGAAGTCACTGAAATACCCAGATGAGTCTCAAATACAGTCATACCTCGGGTTAAATATGCTTCAGGTTGAGCGTTTTCAGGTTACGCTCTGCAGCAACCCAGAAGTAACAGAATGCATTACTTCCGGGTTTCACCACTTGCACATGCACAGATGCTCAAAATTACACCATGCGCATGCGTAGACGTGGCAAATTGCGACCCGTGCATGAGCAAACACGGGTTGCGTTCGCTTCAGGATGCGAACGGGGCTCTGGAATGGATCCCATTCGCATCCAGAGGTACCACTGTAATGTTCGCTATTGTTGGGTGCAATCTATCCAAAGGGAAAGTCCTTGGGTGATGTTTAGCTTATCAGATTTAGCTGGGAGGGATGCACTGGATGGGTTCAGGATGGGGGGTCAACATGTTGTTACAAGAGGGTGTGATACGGGCTGCCTTGAAAGAGTCGGAGGTGCGGCCATTCCTAAAAGACCCTCCCCGGTGTGTTTAGCCTAGATAAGAGGAGACTCAGAGGAGTTATGATGGCCATCTTCAAATATCTAAAGGACAATGGATGATGGAGCTGGCTTGTTTTCTGCTGTTCCAGAGGCTAGGACCCAAACAGTAACTTGGCTTCAAGTTATAAGAAAGGAGATTCCAACTAGACGCCAGGAAGAACTTTATGGCAGTAAGAGCTGTTCGACAGTGGTCTCCCTTAGAAGGTGGTGGACTCGCCTTTCTTGGAGGTGTGTAAGCAGCGGTTGGATGACCATCTGTCATAGATGCTTTAGTTGAGAGTCCTGCATTGCAGGGGGGTGGACTAGACGACCCTAAGCATCTCTTCGAACTCTACAATTCTGTGATTCTAGGACATTAATGTCTCTTTCCTGGGCAAAGTGACTAACAGAGTGATGGCTGAGTAGCTGAAGATATGGCTGTAGGGAGCAGATGATCTAGGGTTATTTCAGCCTGGTGTTAGACCTCATTCTGACACTGAAACTGTCTAGGTCACCAAGGTTAAAGACCTATACCAAGAGAGAGGCAACCCTGTTGGGTCTCTTCTCAGTGGCTTTTGATACCATTAACCATGGTTTCCTGGAGCAACTCTGTAAACTTGGGTGTGGGGGCACTACTATAGTAGTTCTGCTCCTGCTGCCAGGACCACTACTGGAGAGTGACATTAGGGGAACTTCTGCTCAGCCCCTTGGTATTTGTGCTGTGGGGTCCCATGGGGTTCCATCCTGTCCCTTCCATGCTTTTCATCCTCTTTAGGGAGTTGCTGGGAGGCATCATTCAGAGATTTGAAGCCTGGTGCCACCAACATGCAGTTGCCCTCAATATGGCTCCATTCATCTGATCGCTTTTCAGGTGCTACTAATTTCCTAACACTGAAGTTGGTCCAAAACAGACTGCTTAGATGGCAGAGTCCAGCAAGTTAGAGAAGAGGAACTCCAGCTATTTTGAGTTGTCCGGGCAGCAACCTGATTGTGAGAACTTGCAACTTTGCTCTCCAACCAGAAAATTTCCTTCAGTTCACACTGAGAGGCTAACGTACCACACTTTCCAAATCATTACATTAACCAACACAGCCATCTTTGGAAATTCACACGTCTCTAAATTTTGCAGAGCCATGTAATGTGCACAAACAAATAACATATATTGGGTTATAAAGTGTGCATAAAAATATGCCTGTATTGGTGACAATAGCATACATTATTATATTATGTTACATTACATCATATTATGGGGAAATGGCTTTGCAAAAATGTGTATATTAGGGAAAACGGCATGCAAACAGAAATTAGGAGAAATTCACATTTAGAGTTTGATGAATTTTCATCTGCTTAAGAAAAACCTGATGTGAAAATGTAGAGAACCAGATTTAACATTGGAAAAAGGAGCAATTGAGAGAACATTGAGAGATTCACTCATCTCTACTTTAGAGGCATTTGCAAACAAACTCTGGTCACTTCCAGGTATCTGTTTATTGAACATTCATTGTGTTTTGTTGGCGGCAGGGGGTGGTGGTTATATGATGTTGCCCCAAGCAATTCTTCCCCACCCTTTCCAGTAGATTTTCCTGTCACTTTCCTTATGCACAAAATGGTTTGAGGTTTTGGTTTGAAGGCAGGTTTCTTATGCAAGACTGCCAAGTCCACTTTAGTTGCACAACCTGAATTTGCCAGTGTGTGATGAACACCGCCCCCCCCAAAAAAAAAACAAAAAACACCAGCAAGAGTCTGGAAGCGTCCTCCATACCCATACACACACAAAAGAGAAAAATTAGGAGACTCCAAAAGGGTGGCTAGGCAGCCTTAGCAAAACATACCAAGTCTCCCGAGTCAGTGTAAAAACTAACACATTCATCATGGCAAACACAATTCGCCAACATGCCATTGTTGCAATGAACTCCTTTGCCCCTTCAAGCCTTCTCATCAGCTCTTCCTCCCTCTTTCTCGTTTGCTAAATTCAAATTAAAAGCAGGCTGTCCCTATGCCGAGTAGCGGTTCATTTGACCAAACTTTGCAGGCGAAATGATTGCAAGCCGAGCCAAACAGGAAACAAGTCACTTACCTGTGAGACGACGACCCCCGTCTTCAGATTTCCAGAATTCTGCTCCCTAAAAGTTTGCGTTAACAAGAGTTGAGTGCCAGTGATGCAGCCGAGGTGCCTTTTTGATTCGGTGAGACTGGCTCCTCCCGCTCATTCCTTGACTGGTCGCTGCTTAGTGGAGATCTCCTCTATCCCAACCTCAGAGTCTCCATACCAGCCAGTTGGGATCCTGTTTGTGTACATGAGATGGAGAACTACAGGCCCATCACACCCACACATCCATGTCCTGAAGGTTGCACGCAGGAACACAACCCCTGTTCACAATTCACGAAAAGAAAAACCCGGTCGTACCCAAGGTGTCAGACATTTCATAAGTGTCCCTAGGCTGAGACAGCGTGTGTTGTTTTTGCTGGTTTTTTTTTTTTAATTGTTATGTTTCTTGGGGGAAATGGCCTTTAATCACCTCTCTTCTTCTAAATTAGCAGCCTGGCCATACAATGGACCTTACTTCATTGCAAAATAAAGGCAACAAGACCTTGATTCATGTCCGGCCCACACATGCTACGAACAAAAAGAGCTTTCAGTCTGGCTCGAGGTCTTTATATAATGTGTAGCTCTTGAAACTAAACAGCTTACAGTAGGGTTGTGTAAGAGGTCTAATGTGTGGCATAAATCAACTTTGCCCTGCTGGAGTTGGACTGGGGGCTGTGAGGGGGGAGAGTCTGTGTGCATGTGTGATGAATGAGTGCTTTGTTCAGGGGGGGGGAATAATTGCTTGCAAGGGAAGGTTGACGACGTTTGTGCACACGCTAGTATACAGTGCAAATGGCAAGTCCCCGTCTCCTCCTAATTTAATTTCATAGAAAGCAGGCACAAAGGCGGGGGGGGGGAGAGCGTCTTTCTTTTACTGTGTTTATGCAAAGCATGCGAAAGAGCCTTTCGCTCTTCCAGTGACACCTGGAGACAAAATTCCGCCACTGCCTGTAATAGCCTTTTAAAAATGAATTCAGGCAACAAGAGGTTTGGCTCTCTGAACTCACAAGTCGGTCGAGGGAGGGGGCTGATGGGACTGCTTCTAAAAGTAGGAAACACAAAATGTACAGAGGTGTCGATTCCTCTTTTGAGAAGCACAAGTGTTCTTCTGGGGGCTCCACACTCAGTGGAAGTGTGAACTTGAATAAAATATTGGGGGAGCCGGGTAACACACACACAAACACACACCAACGCACACACCGCATAATTGATCACAAGACACGGCACACACACACCATTTGAATGGCGATGACCATCAACGTGGGGAGGGCTGGCCCTCTCAAATATTTTATTGGGGGGCTGGAGGGATCTCAGCTGCTGCGATGATGCTCAGAAAAAATGAATGTGTTTGCATGCTCCTTTTGAAGTGCAGCTAAAATCTAACCACCGCCACCACCACCCCACACACACTTGTGGCTTAGTTCACACAAACAAAAGATGAAATAGTAAAACTGTTATTGGACTGTACTGGTTCCATACAGCTGAATGCCTGCCCATGGAGTGACAGGGAGAATCACTCAGGCGTTTTAAAGTAAACCATCAAGGAAGAAAGTTGGACTAGAAAATGAATACAGTGGTGCCTCGCAAGACAAAATTAATCCGTTCCGCGAGTCTCTTCGTCTTGCTGTTTTTTCGTCTTGCGAAGCATGGCTATTAGCGGCTTAGCGGCTTTAAGAAAAAGGAAACAAACTCGCAAGAACTCGCAAGACGTTTCATCTTGCGAAGCAAGCCCATAGGGAAATTCGTCTTGCGGAACGACTCAAAAAATGGAAAACTCTTTCGTCTTGCGCGTTTTTCGTCTTGCGAGGCATTCGTCTTGCGAGGTACCACTGTATTTGTGTGCATTGGGGTTATACACTTGATGAGAGAAGATTCTGTCATGTGATCCTCCCCCTTTTAGGAATGAAACAGTCCAGGAACATTCCCCCTCCCCCCATCTGCAGTCTGTGGGCTTTTTACCAGTGCCAGTCCTACTCACAAGCAGACCCACTGTAGCTGCTGGAAATGTCCACCGTGGTTTCATTCACGTCAACAGGTCTACCCTGAGTAAGTAGCACATTTTAGATGCCAGTGATGGTGTGCAGTGATACAACATCAACCTGCAACCTGTTTGTCCACCTGGTCCGACATTGTCTTCCCTTGACTCACAGCAGCTCTCCAGCAGAAAGAAAGAGGTTTTTCACATCACCAACTAGTGCCTAGCTGATATTTTAACTGTGAAATGTGCCTGAAGCCTTCTGCATGCACAGTGCACATACCGCCCCACCCCGTGCGGCCCCACCTCAAGGCCCCACTTTGAGTGTGTTCAGCAATTCATCCGGAAGATGCATGGAAGTGTTTTGGGGGAAATACTCTGGTTTCATGCTGGGTGTTGCCTTAGGCATTGTGTCACACCGTGTTATGCTTAAGAAGAGAATAGTTTCTGCCCAGGACGCTCTCTCAGCTAGAGTTGACTGGACTGCTAGCCCTGCTGAAAGCCAGATAACAGTCATAGATTCCTGTTCTGGGTGGTCTGACCGCTTAGCTTTGCTCCGATATTCCACGTGTGACTGGGCTTGACATAAGTCAGAAGGCAAGCCCCAACCAGTTTGTATGCAAACATATACCAGGAACTCCTCTGCATAAATTATCCTGCAGCAGCATAGCTGGAAAACAAATGCATTCCAGGTCCTTGACTGCTAATGCATCACATACCGTAGACTCCTAAAGCTGGCAAAATGGCTTAGAAAGTCGGGGGGGTTGCTGGGGAGAGCCATGGTCTTGTTTGAGGTGCATTTTCCTGGTGCAAGGAACCTTGCTACTCGTTTTTAGGAATGGACAGATCCATCAATGTCTTGTCCGTTCCAGTTATTTATGGGGATGGGGCTAAGTCTGTCCTGTCTCATTTCCATGTGAATTTTACAGGAAATCCTTTGAACTCTGTGCAGAAAAACTTAGGATAGAAATACATACAGTAGTACCTCGGGTTAAGTACTTAATTCGTTCCGGAGGTCCATACTTAACCTGAAACTGTTCTTAACCTGAAGCATCACTTTAGCTAATGGGTCGTCCTCCTGCTGCCGTGCCGCCGGAGCACGATTTCTGTTCTCATCCTGAAGCAAAGTTCTTAACCTGAAGCACTATTTCTGGGTTAGCTGAGTCTGTAGCCTGAAGCGTATGTAACCCGAGGTACCACTGTACAAGCATATATGCACTTATGAGGAGATCTGATGGCTGCAGCAATAACTCTGTCCAACCCTGTAATAGAATCTACAGGATTCCAGATTCTAAAGAGGACCAAAGGGAACTCATACTCTGATCTGGGTCGTAACCCTAACCCTAATCGAATCAGAGGAGTTGGCTTAGGAATCTGACTTCTGCAGATGCCTCCTCCATCCCTACACATGGTCAACTGGGGGAGTCCTCATCAGAGGAGGACCAGGAGGAGCCACCAGGATAGTTCTGTTGGCTAGAGCGTGGTGCTGTTAACACCAAGATCGCAGGTTCGATCCCCGTAAGGGATAGCTTCATATTCCTGCATTGCAGGGGGTTTCACCAGATGATCCACAGGGTCCCTTCCAAATCTATAATTTTATTACCCTGCCTTACGCCAAGCCTTGGGTCAGGCTCCATCTGGGTCAAGGAGCTGGAGTTCTGCAATGAGACTGAGGTGGGGTGGTCTGCTGCCAGGGTGGCTCCAGCCTCTGACATCAAGGCTGAACAGGTCTGAAGCCTGGGAAAAAGTGGCAGCTTAAACCTGACCTATCCACAGAGGTGCCTGACTATGGACAAGGATTCCTCAGGAGTAAAGGTCTTCTTCTTCTTCTTTGGTGATCACTCATAGTTGAGTAAGAATGTCTTTGATGAACACATTCTTAACAGTGAGTCCGTGACTGTGGAGGCCAATTCTGGATCCACACGTCCTTCCACAATGTGGACATGGGTTTCTGGACGGGAGTTGATCATGGGAGGGTTTGCAAAGCGTTTCTTCCTCTTAGCACGTTTCTCCCTTTCGTCCTGAGTTTGAGCATCTTCAAAGCCCACGACACCTTTGGTAAAGGCTGTTTTCTAATTGCAGCACTCGCAGGCCAGTGTTTCTCAGTTGTCAGTGTTTATACTACATTTTTAAATATTTGCCTTGAGAGAGTCTTTAAACCTCTTTTGTTGACCACCAGCATTACGCTTTCCATTTTTAAGTTCAAAATAGAGTAGTTGCTTTGGAAGACAATAATCAGGCATCTACACAACATGACCAGTCCAACAAAGCTGATGTTGAAGAATCATCGCTTTGACACTGGTGATCTTTGCTTCTTCCAGTACACTGGAATTAGTTTGCCTGTCCTCCCAAGTGATGTGCAATTCTTTTCAGAGACACCGTTGATGGAATTTTTCAAGGAGTTGGAGATGGTGTTTGTAAGTGGTCCATGTTTCACAAGCATACAGTAAGGTTGGTAGTACAATAGCTTTGTAAACAAGCATTTTGGTTTCCCTGGGAATATCCCAGTTCTCAAACACTCTGCACTTCAATCGGGAGAAAGCTGCACTTGCAGAGCTTGACTGACTCCAGCTACAACAGCAGAGGTTGCTGAACCTATGCTTAGGTTGCGGGGTTGTTTGAGGGCATGGTTGCTGTTATTATTTTTGCACCTTTAGATCTTCTTATGATTTATGTACAAATGGTTTGATTTGGCTGTGGGCTTTTTGCTGTGTTTTATTTATTGTTCATGGCTATATTTGTTTATGTTTGTAATTATATAATTCATTTCATGTTGTAAGCCACTTTAAACCAGTGTTGCCCAACCTCAGGTCTTGAGCTGTTTTTGGACTAGAACTCCCATCATTCCTAGCTAGCAAGACCAGTGGTCACAAATGGTGGGAATTGTAGTCCGAAAAAATGATGGAGACCCAAGGTTAAAAAACACTGGTTTGAACTATGAAAAGGTGGGTATACAAACAAAATGATGATGTTGATAATCCTCAGGGATGATGGGAATTGTAGTCCAGCAACATCTGAAGGACACCAGGTGGCCCACATTGGTGTAGTTTCACCCTTAGATCCCTAAACGAGCGGGGAGAAAGTTTTCTTTATGTTTTGCTTTCTTTTTAAAAGATGCTGCCACCTAGTGATCAGGATAGGAAAGGACACAATGTGGGTCAAGGTACATAAAAAACTAAGGCGATTCTAAGTTTCTTGTACTGGTACTGTATTCTGGATTTTTTATTTATTTTTTACAGGATAGAAATGTTATACAGATACAGATGTTATATTTCCATTGCTGTTTGAATACATCCTTACCTATCTGTTCAGCTCGAATGAAGAAACAGCAAAGCATCCTTTGTGCTCTGCTGCCAGTTTACATCTTCAGCTCTCGCGCTCTCTCTCTCGCTTTCTGTTTACATGAGCACAAAAAAGGACGTTTTTGTATTTCCTTTTTAAAGCATGGGCTTTAGCAGGGGCATATTACTTTGGGGATTTCGCTGTTTTGCGCTCTGTCCGCGTCTGACGGAGGCTTCGGCCTATCAAACATCGTGGTTGATTTGTCACTCGGATTCCCGGTAACTACGACCCAGTAATTCTTGTCTTCTTCAGCTCTGTGTGTATCCAGGTATGTGTGGCAGTTCACCTCAAATTCTTTTCCAAAGTACGTCCTTCAAAAGAAGAGAGTAGATATTCAACAATAACGGCTAGACATTTCGTAGCCTCAGCCTGAATGTCAGCTGACCCCGCACACATACAATTTTAAATTTTTCAGTTGATTGCAGTGTGGCTTGTTTGTATGTGTGTTGGGGATAGGTTGTTGGGTCAGGTTAGCCATATTGATTCATACGCTATGAGGGGGGGATAGCTTGTTGTCCCGTTGTGCTATGTACGTGATAAAGGGAGAGTCAGAGTTATATTTAAATGATTTATACTAAAAGAAAAGAAAAGCAAACACAAACCACCACACACATTGCATTTGAAGTGGGGGTGGGAAACTCACTTTGTGGTGTTGACTGATGTTAATAATAATAAATAATTTTTTAAAAAATTTATATCCCATCCATCTTGCTGGGTTTCTCCAGCCATATAAAAACACAACAAAGCATCAAACATTTAAAAAGATCAAAATATCCTATACGAGCAACAAACCAACCAATAAATCAACAGAAACCAATAGCAACTGCAACAATAGCAATAATAGTAATAGCAATAATAAACAGTTTACAGTTACAAATTAAAATAACCACCAACCCCAACTAAACATTTAACCAACATCAACCTGACAAAAAACAGAGGAACCAAAATTAGATCTTTGTAAAACATTTTAGCCAGTTGCCTTGCTACAGTCCTCAAATGTTGGCCCTGTTTTCCCATTACTTTTTTATATAAGGTTTGGCCAATAGTCCTTCCCCAGTTACTCAAAGTATCCCCCACACACACACACAAAAGAAACAAGGGCCAATTTTCTTTCTTGGGGAAGTGGAGGCATTTATTTTGATTTTGGGGGAGGAGGTGGTTGCTACTTATGAGGAAATCCAGCCTTTGTAAATACAGTCTTACACTACTTCCAACTGTCCCCAGAATTCCCTGGGGAAGATGTGACATTGCATTTTTATTGGGCAGTTTTGACCAATGTACACTTTCTTTCTGCAAGCAGCTCCCCTGATATCTGTCTTCTTGTAATCATTGTTTAGTTGGAGAGTGGCATTGCAAAATTCAGATAAGTGTGAATTTTGAAAGGTGGCTGTGTTTTGGTTCACATGTTGTTTTACAAAGTGCAGATTTGATGGATCGCCTTTAAATGTTGAACTGAAATGAATTTATCCCCTGTCCCTGGTACCCAGGATTGTTTGGGTAAGGTTTTAACCAGGGGGTTCAAAACTGGTGTAAAGCCAATGCATATTTGGAGTGTAGTGTAGATGTGCCCTTTCTACAAAAGTTGCTCACCTTATCCAGAAGATCCGAGGAACTGCCAAGGCCTGATTTGTATGACTGTGAACAATGAGGATCTTTGTATTTGCCTAGAAATGGGGGCGGGGAGAGAGAGAGAGAAAGAGAAATACTTGAAGGAAAGAAGGGCTTAAATTCTGTTTACACATGAATTTGTTTAAAATTTCCTTGGGAATCAAAAGTAAAGCAGAGAGAGGTGTGGCAAGGAAGAATTATTGTTCAAATTGTGCAGAAAAGGCGGAAAGTGAAGAGGAAGGAAATTGGAGGAAGACGTGAGGCCCAGCGTAGCCATGGGTAGGCCCAGTGAGGCCCTCTGCAGGCCATGGAATATTGAGGGGGCCTAGGCCCCTCCTTGAAAACTTTGGGGGTGCTCTCAGCCCCTCAGCCTCCTTAGATGGTGCCCCTATCTGGGAATTATAGTTTAACCACTTAGAGAGCTATTCCCAGCACCCTTTCGCAGAGCAACAATTTCCACCTTTCTTAACAAACTACAGTTTCAAGGATTCTTTTGGGGGGAAGCCGTGTGCTTCAAATGTATGGTAAGGATGCGTCTGAAGATGGCTTGATGGGTAAAGGATGCAAAGCCGTTCCCACAATATGGGCTGGCATAAAGGTAAAGGTACCCCTGACCGTTAGGTCCAGTCGCAGACGACTCTGGGGTTGCTGCGCACATCTCGCTCTATAGGCCGAGGGAACCGGCGTTTGTCCGCAGACAGCTTCCGGGTCATGTGGCCAGCATGACTAAGCCGCTTCTGGCGAACCAGAACAGCTCATGGAAACGCCGTTTACCTTCCCACCGGAGTGGTGCCTATTTTATCTACTTGCACTTTGACGTGCATTTGAACTGCTAGGTGGGCAGGAGCTGGGACCAAGCAATGGGAGCTCACCCAATTGCGGGGATTCGAACCGCCAACCTTCCGATCAGCAAGCCCTAGGTTCTGTGGTTTAGACCACAGCGCCACCTGTGTCCCTATGGGCTGGCATAACAGAGGCCAAAGAGGTAAGAATCACGGGAGGTAGCTAAAGGCTCCTAGAGCACAGGAGCGTTTGTGGAGCTGGTTTAGGAAAGGAGGGAGAGGTGGTTGGATAACATGAGAGAACAGTCTGAAAGGCAAGGTACTCTTAAGAGGCTCGGTGTCATTCCTTACAGGAACTGGGAACCCTTCGTATTCCATGCGTAACTGTGGGTCCAGATACGTAGCTTGCCAAGAACACAGGTAGGTAAGTTCATCGGTCAAGAACACAGGCTGGAGGGAGGATTTCTTTGTCATGTTCTGAAAACTTCTGTGGTCACTCGCAATAAATAGCTGGAAATGGAAACATGTGGGAATGATTTGTCTGCGAATTAGATAAACATTGTTATAGATTGACAGAGGCCAAAGAACAAGCAAAACAAATATTAGCGCGGTTACGAATCTGGGTCCAATATTGCGCTTACATCATACTGTAATCACATGTTGTGTTCTTAAGTTTGCTGTATGGACTAGTCTGGCATGAATGGTTGGGTGTGAAGGACTTTGCATTTGCAAAACTTCAGGAAATGAGGGAGAGGGTGGACACAGAGCTGCAAATCCCAGCGCTTGCCAAAAGCAGAAATACTACCTGAAGTTACATTGATCGAAGCTGCACAGAAAGCAAAGGCAACTTTGAGCATCCGGCCTTGTTATGTACTGAAGTTCTCATCCTGGGCCAGCAGGGGATACTGTAGATAGTTTTCACTCAGGTCCACATATGCAAATAAGGGATTGAAAGTGACGTTCAGTGATTGGATAGTTACAGAAAATGGGTACTGTTGCGTTCTAGTGGAGCTCTATATAAGCAGGCTGGCTGAACCCTTCGGTTCAGTTCTGTTCTGGCCTGTGAATAAACAAGAGCTGTTTGAAGAATCGCTGTGTCGTCTGATATGTTCACCCACAACTTAACAGGCCTGATGATGTCTCTTCATTGGGCACCTCTTAAGATATTGCAAATTTTGTGCAATGGTTCCTGAGATCAAGGAGCAGGTTTTCATCTATGTTGGATAGAATTGGACAGCGTTCAAAATTGGCCAGGTGTCAAGCGCATTTTGCACCTGGCTATTGGCCGCTTGCAACCAAGTGAAGATGCCCAAGGTGCCAAGATGGCACCTGACATCTCCACCATCTGGAGATGCGTTCCTGGGCATCCTTGGATTGTGACTGTTTTCACACACTAGCAACACAAAGAGGAAGCTTTTAACGAATGTTGGAAGAAGTCTTTGCTCAACTGAACTTACTTCTGAATTTTCAATACTTGTTTACTATTTAGAAGATTTTCAGTCCACCTTTTGGCTACAAGAACTTCCACATATATGCAACTCATCGAAATAAAATACAAAAGAACAAAGAGTTAAGAACCAGAGCATTGTGGAAGCAAATTGGCCATCTAGAAGGACATTACTGAATAATGCAGAACAATATTAAGTCATGTGTGGGAAATCAGCTTTGAGTGGAGAAAAGCAATACATCCTCAGGGCTTAAAAAATAAATTAATCCTAGTGCAGGACCAACCATTGTTCAGGTAAGGGGTCCAAGCTTAGTGAGATCCTGCATGGGAGGCTGGTTCAGGGTCCCAAGTATGTTGGTGTGAGCTCTTCAAAGGAGAAGCAGGTTAAAATTATGAAGTAGTTGATCATCATAATCACAGAGCTTTCCAAATTGTGTGTCACAACTTGTTGGTGTGTCGGCTGTAGTGTGTAGGTGTGTTGCATGATATGTGTCCTTATCTCTTATAAAGGGTTAGTTTAATCTCTGATTTACTAGTGAAACTCAATCACCATGTCGCAAAATGATGCATTTCTAAAAAGTGTCACTAACATGAAAAGTTTGGAAAGCATGGTGAACAGTTAGCAAATAGTTGTTGCATCCTTAATCCTGCATAGGTTTATGGTAACATAACATTATAGTCATTAACATAGTATGGGCCGTTCTGTTTCATATATTCACTTACCATCTTCTCTGGAAACCCTCCAGATGCTCCAAGACCAAAATTCTGCCCAAATCTAAGTGGCTCTCCCATGCATTCACCTTCAATGCTTTAATAAACAGACAAAGGTCATTATTTCAACAGAAGACATGTTACAGGTCGTTTACGAGGGGTGTGCGGCAGATTCAAATTGATCCCAGGTCCTGAGCCCAAAGCAAGGTTCTCCTGAAGGATTCTGGGTTTGTGCAAAGCAAGGTGGGATCTTTACAAGGTGCACACAACTGAAGTAGGCACCTTGGCAATATAGGGTAAAAAAAAGGTAAAGGACCCCTGGACAGTTAAGTCCAGTCAAAGGCGACTATGGGGTTGTGGCGCTTATCTCACTTTCAGGCCGAGGGAGCCGGTGTTTGTCCACAGACAGCTTTCTGGGTCATGTGGCCAGCAGGACTAAACCGCTTCTGGTGCATTGGGACACAGAAGCCAGAGCGCACAGAAACGCCTTCCTTTACCTTCCCACCACAGTGGTATCTATTTATCTACTTGCACTGGCTTGCTTTCGAACTGCTAGGTTGGCAGGAGCTGGGACAGAGCAACGGGAGCTCACTCTGTCACAGGGATTCGAACCACCGACCTTCTGATCAGCAAGTCCAAAGGGCTCAGTGGTTTAGACCGCAGCGCCACCTTGGCAATATGGATGCAAAGGAAAACATGCAGCAGGCGACTTACCTGCTAACAGCAGAACTAGTCTTGGCGTATTAAATAAGGAGGGAGAAAGAAGGAAAGAAAGAATGAAAAAGAAAGAAAGATACAATTCTAGGAAATTACAAAGTGATTCAACCAGTCTCCCACCTTAAAATCCGGAATGCATTCCGGCCAATTGGGGTCACGCTGCTGATTGCGCTCATATCACAGGGTGCTGTCAGTTCATTCTCTGAGAGTATGTCTGTTTCCTTGGGATTAACAGCCAGAGATAGATTCCCACTCATGGTAGGTTCCTTGTCAGGTGAATTGTTGTTATCTGGGCTCACCAGCATAACCGTATCTCCAAAGTGAATAAATCCATCTGTTGAAATAGAGAGCTGCTCCTTTTTTTAAAAAAAGAATAAGAAGAAGGGGTGGGATCTCAGATGATTATAGCATGATTTGGATTTTCACTTTGGTTGTCTCCAAAGATCATTTTTTATTATCAAGCCAGATGGGCATTATTATTATTATTATTATTATTATTATTATTTGCTTGCTGCACTGGAAAAGATGGGCTTCCCACGCATCCTTACAAACACAACCTTGAAGCTGAAACTGCCCATCTGGCAAAAGCAGCCTCAAGTCAGGGAAGGGTCTGTTGGTCTGTGATATGGCACATCCTTTTCTTGCAGAGTCCAAGTTCAGCCCCTGGTATTTTACAGGTAAGCCTTAAAAAGGAGCCCTGCCTGAAACCCCAAGGAGCTGCCCATTGGTATATACAGTGGTACCTGGGGTTAAGTACGGTACTGTACTTAATTCATTCCGGAGGTCTGTTCTTAACCTGAAACTGTTCTTAACCTGAGGCACCACTTTAGCTAATGGGGCCTCCTGCTGCCACCATGCCACAGGAGCATGATTTCTGTTCTCATCCTGAAGCAAAGTTCTTAACCCGAGGTACTATTTCTGGGTTAGCAGAGTCTGTAACCTGAAGTGTATGTAACCCAGGGTACCACTGTACTAGCGTTTCCCAACCTGGTGCCCTGTAGATGTTTGGAGCTGCAGCTCCCATCAGCCAGAGCCAGCATGGCTAAAGATCTGGTATGATGGCAGCTGTCATCCAAAAATCCGCTCAACTTCCCAGTGGGGAGGAGTTGCGTGGCCACCCACTCCCCTTCGGGGGCAGGGGACGAAGTCCCACCTCCCCCGGAGGTTCCCAACATGCCATTCGCCTGCCAGCCAATCCGCTGGCTGAGGGGGCGTGGCCAGGCCCCATTTAAACCGAGGTGCGAGCCAGAGAGCTTCCTCTTGGCTCTCTTTCTCAATCGGCATTGAGAGGCCTGGTAGGACTTTTTCCACTTGGCAAATTGGCATGGGCCATTTGGTTTTTGCCTACCTCGTAGCAATCGTCACAACTTTGTAAAGTTTGGCGGTTTGGCATTGGTTGATCTTACGGTCGGGGAGGTGAGGTGTGGCCATCACTTGCCTCTCCAAGCTTAAGGGTATTCTGTTAAAGGAATTCGGGGGTATGGATCTTGTCCGAAGTCCGGGGCTGGGCTGGGGCCATGCCACGATCCCGTCGGGAACCCAGGGGGAGCGCAAGTTGGTTTGCATCGACGGGGCTCCCCCCTACCGGTGGTTGACCCTTACTGAACTCCCTGCATGACGGGCAGGAGTCAGATATGGTAAAGGTAAAGGGACCCCTGACCATTAGGTCCAGTCGTGGCCGACTCTGGGGTTGCGGCGCTCATCTCGCTTTATTGGCCGAGGGAGCCGGCGTACAGCTTCCGGCTCATGTGGCCAGCATGACTAAGCTGCTTCTGGCAAACCAGAGCAGTGCACGGAAATGTTGTTTACCTTCCCGATGGAGTGGTACCTATTTATCTACTTGCACTTTGACGGGCTTTCGAACTGCTAGGTTGGCAGGAGCTGGGACCGAGGAATGGGAGCTCACCCCGTCGCGGGGATTCAAACCGCCGACCTTCTGATTGGCAAGTCCTAGGCTCTGTGGTTTAACCCATATAGTCATGTCAATCCCAATGCCTAAGTCAATACCGCTCACATTCTGTAACCAATAAAGTTGTGGCCTAAATTTGCCCAATAACATTAATATCTGTGTCCTTGTGTCTTATTCATCAATGAGGGGGTGGTCTTGGGGTCTCGACACACAACATCGGGAAGGCATCAGGTTGGGGAAGACAGGATGTTCAATTGGACTGGTCAATGGTTTTTGACTTGGTTCAAAACCAGTTCCCATTAGGGCCTATTGTCTTATGGGCTAAATCAGTACAGAATGGTGGGGAAGAAAGGGATGGATATGCTAGCTTAGCGGTAGAGCGTCTGCTTTGCATGCAGAAGGTCCCAGGTTCAATCCCCAGCATCTCCAGGTAGGCCTGGGAGAGAATCCTGTCTGAAATCCTGGAGAATAGCTGCCAGTCAGTATAGACAATATGGAGCTAGATGGACCAAATTCAAGAGCAGAACATGCTCTCAGTCACAGATAGTTTCTAACACTTCATTATGGAGCGTGATGAGAATGGCAGTGAAGGGAGGGATCTGAGTAAGGGTGCTTGTCACCTCAACCTGAATATGCCTCTGGACTAGTGGTTTCCAAACTCTACCTTCAGGTAACACTTTCTACCTTGATTTGTCTCACTGAATTGTAGAGTTGGAAGGAACCTCAAGGGTCATCTAGTCCAATCCTGAGGAAACGCTGCACACGGCAGAGGAAATTCTTATTTTGACTCTTATTCCACTCTTGTTCTGCCTCCCCACTCCCCATCAACAGTATTTGCCATTCCTCCTCATCTTGATTCATCCAGAGATCTGATATGCATAGTAATATGTGAATCAGTTATTCAGGATTAAGGAAAACAACAGCAGTTCATAATATCACAAGTTTTCTGTACAGGCATAGGTTAAAGTCACTTATTATTGCACTTTTTCTAAAGCTAAGCAAGTGCTGGTAGAAATGTAGAAATGCAATGGGTGATCACATACCTTCTTGTAAAGGTTCTCTTTCAGTTTTTTTGATTTCTGGATTAGAAGCTCCCCTCTTTCTCTTTTACATAAGAAGTCTTTCAGGAGTTCCTGTTTTGGGAAAGAATTTTTTTAATGTGAGCTTGGCATTTTAACGTGCATGTATACCTGCATGTGCATGTATAACGTCCTTTATACCCTAAGGATCGTCTCCACCCCCATCGTTCAGCCCGGACACTGAGATCCAGCGCCGAGGGCCTTCTGGTGGTTCCCTCATTGTGAGAAGTGAAGTTACAGGGAACCAGACAGAGGGACTTCTCGGTAGTGGCGCCCACCCTGTGGAACACCCCCCCTTCAGAAGTGAAGGAAATAAGCAGCTGTCCTATCTTTAAAAGACATCTGAAGGCAGCCCTGTTCAGGGAAGTTTTTAATATTTAATGCTGTACTGTTTTTAACACTTGATTGGGAGCCGCCCAGAGTGGCTGGGGAAACTCAGCCAGATGGGCGTGGTATAAATAAATTATTATTATTATTATTATTATTATTATTATTATTATTATTATCCGTTGTCTCATCACGGCTCGGTCTGAATAGTGCAACCTTCAGCCACCGCAAACCGTGCCAAATGCAAATAAAAAACAACAGCAATAAAAGTCTGCTAAATTTCATCATTAAGAGGTGTGCAAAACTAAGGCAGACTCCCACAAATTGAGTCAGGGGCCACGAATAGAGTTTGAAAAACACAAAGCCGATTACAAAATCCAGAAAGGGGTGTAGAAAAGGAAGCAGAATCAGGAAAAAGCTGGGTCGGTTGGCATCAGTAAGAAGCACTTTTTCTTAATATCCCAAATACAGGAAAAGAAATATCCTTTGTTTTGGACAAAGCATTTACCTAATTATTTGCCATAATTAAAGTCAATAAAATATAAAGAATAAAAGTACAAAAATCTATCCATAGATTTAAGGGGATTTTCCTTAAAACATCCATAGTAATTGATATCAATAACATGCTGCAGAATTTGTTGACAAAACACATTTCCTTATGTACAGTGCTTTTTTCTGGGGAGACGCAGGAGTACGCATACCCCTAAACATTTTGTGAATCTAAGTTTGGCCTCATTGAGGGGCTGTCTTTCAATATAAGTAGGAAAATGAGAGTACCCCAAACATTTATTTTAAGGGGAAAAAGCACCAACCATGCATCATATAGCAGAAATTAGCCAATGCGCACTTAACTGAGAGTAATCTCACTCGACACAGTGGAGTTTGTTTCCAAGTACATATAGAAAGAACTGAACAGAAAATGGAATAAAGACACAAAGTAAACGAAATAAGTCAAGTGGGGTGGGGAGCTTTTAATTACCTCTTCCAGACACACATCTTCGTTCCAGTTGCCAATCAGCACCCCAGGGCTGTATTGTCTGCCACTCATACTAGTCCTTAGGTTGAACATTTTGGATGACTTTGAAGTGGGCCACTTCGCTAGCCTTAAAGTCGAGGAGGTAGGTGCCACAAAACACGCTGCTGTGAGAAAGATGACCTGTGTTGACAGGTTGCCATGGGGACCTTGTGTGTGCCCCTGGGATTGGCCCTGCTGGAGGAGAGCTGCTAGCCAATCAGAATAGGGAAGAATGGCTGAGAAAGGAGCTGGGGGCTCTTGCCATCCCTTTAGCCACGGGACAGAACTGGGACCGTCCATAGATGGGACGTATATTTTATAAGCAAGAGAAGGGCAGAGAATGGAATTTATTGTGCTGTGATTTGTGTACACACACAAAAACTGTAAACAATAAATATCCAGGGAGGAAATTTGATATTATATACTCTTATTTCCTTGTTTTATTGTAAATCGTGTTATACTGTGAACCACCATGTACAAAGGGTACAAATAAATAAACTAGATTCAAATAATTTAGATTCAGATAGATAGACACACAGAGAGTACACCTTCCCTATATGTTTTAGATCCTTCCTGAAAACTTTTCTGTTTCAGCCGGCCTATCCAGACACATGGTTTAGTTACATTTGTATCAAATGCTTTTACTGATTTTGTCCTGTTTTTCAGTGATGTATATACAGTGGTACCTCAAGTTACATACACCAGGTTACATACGCTTCAGGTTACAGACCCCGCTAACCCAGAAATAGTACCTCAGGTTAAGAACTTTGCTTTAGGATGAGAACAGAAATTGTGCTCCAGTGGCGCGGCAGCCCCATTAGCTAAAGTGGTGCTTCAGGTTAAGAACAGTTTCAGGTTAAGTACGGACCTCCAGAATGAATTAAGTACTTAACCCGAGGTACCACTGTATGTATATTTGTTTTTGATTGATTTGTGGATTTAAGTCATTTTTAAAATATATAACTGGACTTTTTTTCTTTTTGGAAGTGGGATTTGCACAAACCTAAATGAAAATCCTCATTACGGTTTGCAGGGTGTAGTTTTAAGTACATGCTTTGAAAATTACTTAGCAGATCATGGCTTGAATCGCCAATAAAAATGTCTCGTCCTCTTTGCTTGCTTACATACTACAGCCTCCTATAATTTCCTAATATGAAACTTGAAATATGAATCCCTGTCAATCACATGCTGGAAGTCATACACTGAGGGCTCATCCACAATGACCGCTCCTCACATCAAATGGGGGGGGCGCCTTTTGCTTGGTCGGGTGCAGCCCCCCCCCCCGGATCCCAGTGCGACTCCTGGTAGTTCAGGCTGGCTTCATCCTCCCCACGCTGGATACCTGGAGGTCTCCATCTACCTCAGCCAATCGCCCAATCCCACCTGGAGAGGCGTTGCCAGGGCATCGGCCAGGTAAGGGGAGGGAACGTTCTGCCCACACAACAGAAGGTGAATCTTACCTGCGAAGCGTCAGTTGGCTCCAGAGCTTCCCCCACCCTGCCCTCCCTCAGTTAAGTCTTCTTTTGCAGGTTAACCTCTTCTCCACAGGTTCGCAGGCGCTGCTACATCAAGGTCGCTGTTGAAGGGCCGGAAAGGAATTTCCCTGCATTGGCAGGTTTTGCCTTTCCTGTAGCAAAACGTCACAACTTTGGCGGTTTCAGGCCTTGGGTGGAATACTTTAGTCTATCTTCCTAAATTGGTGGGGGGCTGAAGCGGTGATCCACACCCCCCTTGCAGCAGTGATCCCAGGGTTCCCTGTTAAAGGGGTCTTGAGGGGAGGCATTGGCCATACACCAAGAGGTTGTCATTGCACTCCCCTCCAACGGTGGCAAAACGGGGGGCGGGCTCTCTGTTTGAACAGATGTTCTCCAGAGCCAGCCCAATCCCCACACACTCTGGATAACCCTGATGTCTCCCAGATCCCTGTCAGGGGACTGGGAAGGATAAACGCCCAATGCCTGAGCCAAGGTCTCCCTACATCTGAAACTTAATAAAGTTGTGGCCAATTTTAATCCCATAGCATGTTGCCTTGAGTTATTATTCCGCTCAGGGGTCGCCTGGGGTTGGGGGGACTCTGCCTGTTCATGCAATTACTTTTTGCCCTATACTTTCTAGGCAGAGATCTGCACTGTATTGAAACAACTGGCATTTCAGGTTTTCTGCGGAATTGCTTTCAGGGGTTAAGAGTGGGGTTTTGCAAGGAAAGCACTGGGGCTGAAGAAAAAAAATAGCATTCCAACTCGGAGCTTTATGTGGGACCTGTGCCTAAAAAGGTGGCATGAAAGGATGAGCCCTTAGTTCAACTTACACATCTTGAATAATGTACCGGTAATTCTAGGTGGTGTACATTAGTACAACAGCTCCATCTTGTGGTTTATTTAGGTCAACTCATTTTCCGGCTAAATTCATTTTTAAAGTTGGTTTGTAAAACTCCTCCTCTGTGCGGCTTATATAAGAGGATGAATAAGCGTTAGTTTTTGGTTGAGGTTATTGATAACTGCCAAATCAGGATTTTGGAAGTAACACGAATGGTGGTGATTTAGGAACATCTTAGAATAATCACATGAAACTGCGCGGCATCATAAAGAGATTGCGTTTTAGAATGTGAACTTCTTGTCGTTGTTTTTGCAAAATCGAAGGTTTTAATTAAATTAGGATGTCTGGTTTATCTCAAGCATGTTTGAGATGATGTTTTAGCTATATATGCACATGACTTAACTACATGAAAGGCAAATTGCTTCTGATTAAATCATTTCCCAGCTATATGCAACTGGATCTCTGGGTTTTCATTTCCCCTTTCCCTTCACAATTAAACCAATGTTTAATTAACTTCCTATGTTCGTCAACATGGTTCTGCAACAATTGTTGTTTTTAACAAAACACACAAAAAATGCTTATATCCTGCTGTTAAACTTATTTGCAAAATTATGGAAGGCTCGTGAGTGGTTTCATATTTGTGATAAAGGTTAGAAATGTGGAAAATGTTGATATTAACTGATGATTTTTAAGATTTTTAGGAGGTGGGGAAGTCTGGAAATGTTTGTGTTCTAAGCTTTGCTTTGGATACTTGCAATCATGTGCTTTATTGATAAGCAATGGAACTGTAATGTTCTTTATATATAACTGTGCATAGAACATGAGTATTAACTGAAAAACTGGAGTGCAAAAATCCATTGCCCAACCAGACAACAACTAGAGACATTCAATTGGCATTGACATTTAGAGGTAAATCTTATAATGGTTGCGACTATTTTACTGATGCTGTTCTCTGAATTTTCTAACATTTCCGTTTGGATCTCTTAAAATATTGAAAACATTTTCTATAATATTGAAAACATTTTCTATAAAACATTCACCAAGTTCCTATAAAATAATTTTTATTCTAGAATAAAACACTCTGCAAAATCCATCGCTCTCATAATTCACGAGCCCATGAATTTCTTACCCCAGTTGTGTTTATTGCCCATCTTTGAAGGCCATAGAAAGACATAGTTGATATAACCCATTGTCTGTATATGTGCAGATAGCATTTTGCAATTTTTTTGGGGGGGGGAGGGAGGGAGAATGTATTGTTTTCAAACCTATTTCTGCTGTGGATTCTAAGAAGGGATATTTTCATGCCATATTTTCATCCAAGGGATTTTTTTCCTTCTCCTGTTGGACACGTGAGTAGCATGTCGGCCTTTCATTAACTGTGGAAAAGGAAGACAACTCAACTCTTTAGCATCTGCTCACCAGAGCAATCTGAGTGGGTCTTCTTTTTAATATGATGCTCTGACAAGTACCATATTTTCTGAAAAGCTGCTTTCTTGTCTTTGGACTTTGAAGATGGCACATCTGTTTTCTAATTGCGCTTCTCTCTGTATGATAGGTAATATACTAATGCCAAAAAAAGAGAGAGATGACTCCTCGCTTTCCAAACTGTGAATGATGTGGCTTTATATACATAGCTAAGTGGCGTATCCACTCGTTAAAGGAGGCACTGGGAATCTTGGCGGAAGCAAAAATTATTGGAGAAAAGTACCAGGCTGTTGGGAACCTGCCCCCAAAACAGTCCAGTGAACTCTCAGCAAGCTCAGTGACCATGGAATCCTGACAGTTGAGAGAGGAGGACCCAGAAAACTGTTCAGCATGTGCTCACCAAAGCAACATGTCTGTGTTTGTTTTAATATGCCAATCTCACTGTTCCAACAAACTGTCAGAATGGTGCTATATGGGCAAAGGCTGTAGAATGTCTGCTTTCCATGTACAGTGGTACCTCGGGTTACAGACGCTTCAGCTTACAGACTCCGCTAACCCAGAAATAGTACCTCAGGTTAAGAACTTTGCTTCAGGATGAGAACAGAAATCGTGCAGCGGCAGCGGGAGGTCCCATTAGTTAAAGTGGTACCTCAGGTTAAGAACAGTTTCAGGTTAAGAACGGACCTCCAGAACGAATTAAGTTCTTAACCTGAGGTACCAGTGTACAGGGTCCGAGTCAAGAAACTGTCAGAGTTTGAGGACACATTCCAGCCAGGCAAAAACCCTTAAGCAGGGCGCAAAGCAAGACCAGTAAGAGAGGTGGCTGAGCCAACAGCCAGAGAGACCCAGAGGGCCACATTTGGCCCCCAGAGCTGAGGTTCCCCCTTCCTAGTTTAGAAAAAAAGATTAGAGGTGAAGATACCCATACCCTCCAAACTTTATCTGATGGAATAGGGATGTTAATAATAATAATAATAATAATACCCTACCCATCTGACTGGGTTGTCCAGCAGCTCTGGGTGGCTTCCAACACATATAAAAACATAGTAAACCTATACAGTGGTACCTCGGTTTAAGAACTTAATTCATTCTGGAGGTCCGTTCTTAACCTGAAACTGTTCCTAACCTGAGGTACCACTTTAGCTAATGGGGCCTCCCGCTGCAGTTGCACCGCTGCCATGCGATTTCTGTTCTCATCCTGAAGCAAAGTTCTTGACCTGAGGTACTATTTCTGGGTTAGCGGAGTCTGTAACCTGAAGCGTCTGTAACTTGAGGTACCACTGTACAGGGCTGCCATTAGATGTCTTTCTAAAGGTTGTAGAGTTACTTATCTCTTTGGCTCAGGGGTCACATAACTCCATACCCTCCAACATTCTGGGATCAAATCAAAAACTGGGGTGGCTTCTGTAAATCTAGGAGGTCCCTGGAAAATAGGGACACTTAAGAGGGTCGGATTCCCACCCTTAGGTAAATGTAGAAGCATTTCAGCTCCCTGGTTGGGCTGGCTGAGGGGGGTGAAATACAAAGGTTCTCAGCAAGCAATGCCTATTTTAAGTACACAGCATTGTTCCCTGGGGGATCTTGAACAGATCTGTTTTGCGAAGGTGGTTAGGGCTGCGGAAGAGGGGAAGATCCCAGCATTTCCTACTGTTGCTTTTTGATTCAGCTCCTCAGATGGTAATAAACGGTGGGGAATCTTGGTGTTGCAGACAAGGGCCCTTGCAGCTGCCAACAGCATTGTAAACATTGTGGTGTTCCGAACTTCAGCTGGCAGCTGTTCTCTCCTCCGTCTGCCGATATTAGCTCAGCACCGGGGGGCGGGGGACTGTGGGAAGACATTGGCCACTGTGGTTACTTCCCTTCTTGAAGAAGCATCTCATTAGAGAGAATTTGCGTGCCAGAGTATAACGAAGGTCAGGATCAAATCTCTACACGGCCATGCCGCATGAACAGAGTTCAAGGACACCTCCCAACCAGGAAGAAAACTCAGGGAGGAGGGTACAAAGTGGGACTAGTGATGAGTGTGGCTTAAAAGGGTGTGTAGCCTATATTATTCATTTACCACATTTAGACCCATTGCTCTTTAACCACACAAAAAAGTCGCAGAGTGGCTTACAAAAATAAGACAAGTAAGATGAAACCTGCCCTCTGGTTTACCATCTAAAAATATTTGGCACCCAAGGAAAACGCGAGGAGGAGGGAGGAGGAAAAGGCAGTCTCAGGCACAAGTTCTTAACATTGCAGTCCTCATAAAACAGTTTAAAGCAGCGACTACAGTGGTACCTTGGGTTACAGACGCTTCAGGTTACAGATGCTTCAGGTTACAGACTCCACCAACCCAGAAATAGTACCTCGGGTTCAGAACTTTGCTTCAGGATGAGAACAGAAATTGCGCAGTGGCAGCGGGAGGCCCTATTAGCTAATGTGGTGCCTCAGGTTAAGAACAGTTTCAGGCTAAGAATGAACCCCCAGAACGAATTAAGTTCTTAACCCGAGGTACCACTGTACTTGCAGGTGTCAGTGGTGGTTCTTGGGTGTTTTGCTGTTTGGTAAACAGTGCCCCCTCATATCAGATCCAGGAGTACAAGAGGTGGCAATGTCCAGGCCAGGAGGACAGAGCAGCTCCTGCCAAAATGACTGAGCCTCATGCTGCCAAAGTTGCAATAATACAATACCAATTTATTGTCATTATCACTATATAAAGATAAAGATAGATAAAGCTAAAGATAGATAAAGAGCCACCATTTTGTCATCTATACAATAGACAACTGAATCTTTTATTTGGGGCTGGGGGATCCATCAGGGTCTCTTCCCCACAGTCTGTTTTGTTTTGCTTTTAAGAAAAGAGAGAGAAAATGCTGAAAGATCTACTATTAGCTTATATGTATTATTTATTTGTGTGGATTTTTTTCTAGAAACTCCTATACACAGAGCTGGCATCTGACCAATTCTATTTTTAATCCGAATGACTGCAGAAGCTCATGTTTATTGCCCTTCAGCAGAGGAGTGTCAGCTAAATTCATCTTTGCACACCCATTTTGGCCGTCCACTTCCTCTTGAGCAGGAAGTCCCCCATCAGGGGGATTTTTTTTGAGCCTTCCACCTATTCATAGTGTTGGGAAAGGACACACCCAGGCCTGCCAAAAACACCTCCTAGATGCAAAATCATTCTCTGAAGTTCCCAGTTGGGAACATAAACTCCATAAAACTACCACAGGAATCAGAGGAACTGTCTCTGACTCTTCTCACTGTGCCTCCCACCCTGCTACCTTCCATTTCCATTGCCATTTCCATTACTCATTCTTGTTTTCCTTCCTTCTTCTTTTTTTATGGGACAGATGAGCAAGGGGAGAAAAAGGGCAGAAGAACACATGGTCCTCAACTATGGTATGTGGCCAAACTAGGCCAGTCTGGGGATAAGAGGCCCTTGGGAAAGTTGCCTCAGGTGCGCCTCTTCCTGCATCAATGGACCCTGGTGGCCTCACATGGCATCAGCACCAGACAGTGGCCATGCTCTTAGTTGGACCTGGATGGCTAAGAGCCAGAGGCGCTGCCATGCGCCCAAAATTGAGGGGGCCCTGTGTGAACAGTGCGCACAATGTCGCTTCTTCGGGAGGAGCCCAGATTGGCATGGCGTGACTTCAATGGCTGGCTCCTCCTCCTCTCTTGCACTCAGGAGGAGCCAGACACTGAACCTCTCCATGCTCAGCTCCGCATTCAATCTTCTCTGCCCCCTCAACTTTGAAGAAGCCCATCCCCCTGTCAGCGGATATTGAGGGGTCTGAAGGCACCTTGGCCCCATAGAGTTGGCATGCCTGCTAAGAACTGGCTATTCACTTAAGCGCTGTCGCCCTGAGGCATTATGGGAAAGAAAAATGGCAGCTGCTGGGCCTAGTCGTCCAGCGCTGATTGGAGTACAGTGATACCTCCGGTTGCGGACAGGATCTATTCCTTGGACCCCAAGGTTTTCGCTACCAGAGGTGCCTGTTCTGCGCATGCGTGCGGTGCAGTAGAGGACTTCTGCGCATGTGCGTGTGGTGAAACCTGGAAAAATACTTCCGAGTTTGCCGCATTCACACCCTGAAGTTTATGTAACCAGAGGGTTATGTAATGCGAGGTACTACTGTAATGCAATTGGGGATGGATATAGCAACGAAAACCAAGTGGTGCTCCCCGCCAATTTGTGAGGAACCTGTCATGTCTCGCCCTGACCCGGTGGCATCCACAGAGCCCTCAGAGGACAAAATGGACCCTCTGTTAGTTGAAGACCTTGAGGACCAGGCAGGGTCACTTGGAAACATTGCTGAGGAGATCTCTGGTGCAGTGGCGTAGTGTGGAGGTGCAGGGGGGCCGGCTGCACCGGGCGCAACATCTGGGGGGGCGCTCGCCGCCTCCGGAGTCGCCGAAGAGCCTCGGGCGCAGGCTGCAGCAGAGCCCCATGTCTCGCGGAACCGACGAACTGTGCGCGCATCCGGGCTGAAGGCGTCCGGCAGGCAGCGGCTCTCAGCGCTCGCTGCGGTCCCCGCACGTCAGGGCCATGGAGGGTGCACCAGGCAGCCCCTCCTCACAGCCCCGCCGCCACCGCTGCTGCAGCTGCTGGGCCATGTTGCATTTTCCTCGCCTCTCTGCCCTCCTCCTCCTCCGGGCAAGCGGCGTCGTTTGGGCGGCAGCGCCAGCGCCAACTCGCCTCAGATCACCTGACACGGACCCACCGCCGCCGCCATGGCTACCTTACCGTAAATACCCCAGCCCAGGCAGCAGCAAGAAGAAGCTGGCAGCGGCGGCAGGTTTGGGGTTAGGGGGCGCAAATTACTTGCCTTGCCCCGGGTTAGGGGGTGCAAATTACTTGCCTTGCCCCGGGTTAGGGGGCGCAAATTACTTGCCTTGCCCCGGGTTAGGGGGTGCAAATTACTTGCCTTGCCCCGGGTGCTGACAACCCACACTACACCGCTCCTCTGGTGGGAGCCCGTGTTAAGTATAGTGATTTAATTTACTGAAATTGGGAATGCTTAGATGCATCACTGTGTTTAATTCTGGAATGTTCCCCAGTAACTCTTGTGCGATTGGTTGACTCTGTTCACACAGGGAGGTATCTCATGGCATTTTCCATTTTGTTTTGTGTGCAAGCGACTCAGCTGTCATGGCTGCATCTCTGTGAACACTGAAGAAGAGACAAGTGTTAGATAAGTCTCTCTCTAAAGGCAGTAGAGGAGGGCTAGTGTTTCTGTGTGAATCTACGTACAGGAGTTGATGTCCTCCCAAAGAAGCAGTAAGGAGAAGTCTTCTGGAAGGAGAAAGTGGAAACCTCCCAGAAGCAACTGCAAATGCCGTCGCTGGGTAATGGACAGAAAGTTGAGTACAAGTACTGGAAAGAGAAAAACACAGTTTATTTGAATGTTTAAAGAAGACGCTGTAATCTTCAACTAAGATAAACTTAAACCCATGCTTGGATCAGCATGTGAATGTAAATACCTTGCACATATTCTCTTTTAGCTATACGTTCTGCACTCTTGAATATTTTAACAAGTGTTTGAACATTGTTTTAATTTCAAGAAAAGAGTCGGTACAGTGGTACCTCGGGTTACATATGCTTCAGGTTACATACGCTTCAGGTTACAGACTCCGCTAACCCAGAAATAGTACCTCGGGTTAAGAACTTTGCTTCAGGATGAGAACAGAAATCGTGCTCCCGCGGCGCAGCGGCAGCAGCAGGAAGCCCCATTAGCTAAAGTGGTGCTTCAGGTTAAGAACAGTTTCAGGTTAAGAATGGAGCTCCGGAACGAATTAAGTACTTAACCCGAGGTACCACTGTATTGCACATGATGTTGGCTTCCTAGCGGCAGTTTCAGCAGTCAGTGCTTTGTATAATTATTTGCACTTCCTATGACTATCGAAAGCAGAATGAATTATGCCGCTCTGCAGAATTTGCATAATAAATATAATTCATAATGAATTCTTACCTTGGCACTGGCTTTTGCATCTTTCAAAGTTCAAAGGGCATGTCTTGATTTAAATCATGTCTGCACACTGTGATTTCTATGCAGGCTCCAGAACGACATCAAAGTATGAGTGCAGATCTGGAGTTCTGCTTTTCCTTTTTATCGGCCAACTTGGCCCTCTGTTCCAGTTCCCACCCGTGTGATATAATTCCTGGAAAAATTGCCCTTGCATCAAATACTTGACACAAAATCAGCAAACCACTGAGAAAGCCAGCATTCTGTGCTTCTGGGACACTTGCTGAGGTTTGGCATTGCAGCGATATGACTAAAATGTAGCTAACTGGGTTCCCCTCTGGAGTCTGGCCTGAGAAGTTTGCAGAGAGAGAGAGAGGCAGTTGTGAGTCATCTTTGGACAAGTGGCAAGGAAACTCACAAGCCTGACTTAGCACGAGATCTTGGTGAAATTACTAATATTCAAATTATTAGCATCAATATCATAATATTAGTAACTTCATATAGCCACTGTTCAGACTGTTTGCAACAGGAGGTTCTCAGAGCCCCAGGGTTCACCTGATGGGTCTCTAATACCCAAAAGGGAGTAGCGATCCATCATTGCTGAGAGTAAAGGTAAAGGTAAAGGGACCCCTGACTATTACGTCCAGCCGTGGCTGACCCTGAGTTGCGGCACTCATCTCGCTTTATTGGCCAAGGGAGCCGGCGTACAGCTTCTGGGTCATGTGGCCAGCATGACTAAGCTGCTTCTGGCGAACCAGAGCAGTGCACGGAAACGCCGTTTACCTTCCCGCTGGAGTGGTACCTATTTATCTACTTGCACTTCATGCTTTCGGACTGCTAGGTTGGCAGGAGCAGGGACCGAGCAACGGGAGCTCACCCCGTCACGGGGATTCGAACCGCCGACCTTCTGATTGGCAAGTCCTAGGCTCTGTGGTTTAACCCACAGCGCCACCCTCCTCTTACAGAGCTACAATTTCAAGAGCTGCCTGTGAAGAGTGATTGACGGTTAAGTCACTCTGAG
Source organism: Podarcis melisellensis (assembly GCF_964234715.1). Taxonomy (NCBI): domain Eukaryota; kingdom Metazoa; phylum Chordata; class Lepidosauria; order Squamata; family Lacertidae; genus Podarcis; species Podarcis melisellensis. Next base: position 36,673,533 of record NC_138546.1, on the reverse strand, counting down.
AATTGTAGCTCTGGGAGGGGAATAGGAGTCTTCTAACATCTCTCAGCACCATCAACAAACTACAGCTCCCAGAATTCACTGGGGGAAGCTGTGACTGTTCAAAGTGAAATCATAGTGCTTTAAATGTGTGGTGTGAACTGGGCTTCGATCTCTCCCACTCTCTTTTACACACACGCTTCACCTTCTGTCCCAAGAGCATTCTGTTGCATCTGTGTCTAGGAGCATGCATGTATATGCAATTCACACATGACCCTTAAACATGCATGTGTGAGAAGCGAACCTTTTGCATGGGTCAGTCACACACTGCCCTGAGGGTGTGTCTAAAACATTCTGAACCCAGAAATTCACATCAAAGACACAATTTCGAGAAGAAGTTTATTACAGCAGCCTGGAGAAAATAAGATTTCAGCTCCAAACTAATAAATGAGATATTCTAGCACATTCCTTTAAGCTTAAGCTAATAATAATAATAATAAGAGGTCACTCATCTAATGAAATAAGAGGAAAAGGAATAGAAGCATGAAAAGTTGGCTTGAAAAATAGGACAAAATTCAAAGTTACTTATCCAAAGGCCGGGAGGACATTTCTGCAGCTGTGTGTATGCCTGTTTGCTGAAGTTAAAAAACAACAAGAAGTACAAATATCTGCTGGGAATGTAAAGAAAAAGAAGGTACCTTTTATCATATATGATGGTCATGTAAAGTAATATAATACAGTGGTACCTCAGGTTACATACGCTTCAGGTTACATACGCTTCAGGTTACAGACTCCGCTAACCCAGAGATATTACCTCAGGTTAAGAACTTTGCTTCAGGATGAGAACAGAAATCATGCTCCGGCGGCGCAGCAGCAGCAAAAGGCCCCATTAGCTAAAGTGGTACTTCAGGTTAAGTCCAGTTTCAGGTTAAGAACGAACCTCTGGGACGAATTAACTACTTAACCTGAGGTACCACTGTAAAGGCTTTCTGGGAAATGATATATAATGAACTGAAAGAAATGTTTAAAACAACTTCTGTAAAAACAAACAAACCCAGAAGTCTTCTTATTAGGAATTGTAGGTACTGACATCCCAAAGGAGCTGAAAAGACTTTTTATGTATGCGACAACAGCCGCACAGATGCTGTTAGCCCAGAGATGGAAAGAAGAAACAGTCCCTATCAGAGAGGAATGGCAAACCAAGCTGTCAGACTATGCCAAAATTGCAAAGCTGACTGGAAAGCTCAGGGACCAAGACAAAAACTTCAAGAAAGAATGGGGAAAATGTATAATTGACTTAGGAGACCTCTGCAAGCAGATGAAAACAGCAGGGTTTTAATCTTACATGTAATGTAACAAATACTAAGGACAATATGGATAGATATAAAATACAGATTATGAAACAATATGCAGTTGAAACCGTTGACAATAGGCCCCATGGAGGAGATGGGGGGGGAGTCTTGGGATTCAGAGAAATCTCTTTATATGGATATGTATTTGGTTTTGTTATAAATTTATAGCTGTAAAATGAAATAAAAACAATTTTAAAAAACAAAACTCCAGAAGTTAGGACCAGGAATTCTAAGCCTTTTGGTGCTGGTAATCGCAAGCCTGCCCTCACAGTTGATTTAAAGCTCCATGGGAGCACTCAGACGTGGAGAATATTGTGCCAGGATTTATACACACTTACCTTTCCTCTGCTCCTTCCAGGTACAGTCCTTTTATTTATTTTTCTCCAGAGCTTTTCTCACAAAGGTGGTTAGGGCTGCAGAAGAGGGGAAGGTGCCAGCAGTTCCTACTTTTGTAGAGGTTTTAATTAATTGAGGAGGGCTTTAATGAATTGGGATGTGGGTGGTGCTATGGGTTAAACCACAGAGCCTAGGACTTGCTGATCAGAAGGTCAGCGGTTCGAATCCCCACAACGGGGTGAGCTCCTGTTGCTCGGTCCCTGCTCCTGTCAACCAGCAATCCGAAAGCATGAAGTGCAAGTAGATAAATAGGTACCACTCCAGCGGGAAGGTAAACGGCGTTTCCGTGCGCTGTTCTGGTTTTCCAGAAGCGGCTCAGTCATGCTGGCCACATGACCCGGAAGCTGTACGCCGGCTCCCTCGGCCAATAAAGCGAGATGAGCGCCGCAACCCCAGAGTCGTCCGTGACTAGACCTAATAGTCAGGGGTCCCTTTACCTTTACCTTTAATGAATTGAGGGCAAGGGACAGGAGAGAGAGTGTGGGAGAGAGAAAAAATGGAGGAAGAGGATCGTGGTGAGCACTGACACCTTTTATTCCCAGAAAAAAGCACTTCCATCACCCATAGAACCCCCTGAAGGGCATTCTGCCTGCAGCCCCTTCAAACCCAGAGCCACGATTGAACTGGGAACTTCTGGCTCCCAACTCAGCCTCTTAGGCCCTGCTTCCTAGCTACCTGAATCCACAGCGGGCGTGTTTTAACCCTCAGTTAAACTGACCTTGCTGCCCTGAATTTAGCCCAAACCTTGCAATAATAATAATAATATCCCACCTGTCCGCTTTGGACTTTTGCTTTCTAAACTCTTTTAAAGTCTATGTGGTGAACAGCGAGGAATGCTTAAATTCCTGCTCCTCTGCTGCCTGTTTCTAATATTAGAATGGAGGGAGCTGTTCACTTCCTGGAAGCTTCAGCTCGCTTTTGTTCTGCAAATTTTCTTTACTTTTTCTTTCTCCGCCCTCCCCGTCGCCCCCACCGCACCCCAGCAGTTGTCAATGAGCATGTGGAAACAATTATGATAAACAGCTTACGATTAAATGCAAAGTACCTCCAAGATTTGTAGCAGTTAAGCTTTCTATTTTAGTGGGTGGTGGAGGGGGCGACGGCAGCGACAGGGGGGGCTACAAAAGGAAAGGGAACGGCTACATCCTTAGCTTTCATTGTTATTTATGGGATTTCTTACCCACCCTACGCCATAAGGTCTCAGGGCGGGTTGCAACCATATCAAGTTACAAGATTAAAATCAGCTAAAGCACTCTAGAGTCAGAAGAATTAATCTCTACTAATATCTCAAAAGTATTGTTTTATTGTTATTATATTAATCCGCCCTTGACCAGAAGGTCCCAGGGTGGGTTACAGCAATATAAATACAGCCTTAAAAACAGTTTAAAACAAACTACAGTAATAGCTAGAGTGAGTCCAGGGCTTCCCCCCCCCCCAGCCAAAACTCACTCAAGTGGGTGCCGTTGCCATTCTAAGAGAACAAGGAAGGGGTTCATGGTGAGTTCCAGGACTTCTTTTTATAGAAAAATAGCACTGAGTCCCAGTAGTAGTAGTAGTCGTTGTCGTAGTAGTAGTATCAGTATCCTGCTCCTCTGACTGGGTTGCTCCTGCTGCTCTGGGCAGCTTCCACCATACAGTCATACCTCATGTTACGTCCGCTTCATGTTACGTTCTTTCAGGTTACGTCCCGCGGCGACCTGGAAGTACCAGAAAGGGTTACTTCCGGGTTTAGCCGCTCGCGCATGCGCAGAAGCGCAAAATGACGTCACACGCATGCGCAGAAGCGGCAAATCACAATCTGCGCCTGTGCAGACGTGCCGCTGTGGGTTGCGCTCTTTTCATGTTGTGAACAGGCCTCCGGAACGGATCCCGTTAGCAACCAGAGGTACCACAGTATATAAAAACATAATAAAACATTACACATTCAGATGTCTTCTAAAGGTTATAAATACAGTCGTAATCGTACCTCGGAAGTCGAACGCCTTGTGAGACAAACATTTGGGCTGCCTAAGGCCGCAAACTCGGAAGTGACTGTTCCGGTTTGTGAATGTTCTTTGGAACCTGAACGTCCAACACGGCTTCCTGCAGCCAATCGGAAGCTGTGCCTTGGGTCCTGAGCCGTTTTGGAAGTTGAACGGACTTCCAGAATGGATTCCATTCGACTTCTGAGGTACAACTGTACATAGATAGGTGTGTGTCAAAGGCCAAGGTATTGAGCATAAGCTGTAAGCTGTACAGTTAAGATGCCAGAGCACACATCTGTGGAGAGCGAATTCCAGAGCTTTAGGGGGTGCAAAAGAGAATCATGCCCTTTCTAGGGTCAACCCGCCCCCCGCCCCAATCTCTGAGGCTGGTGCAATTGCTAAGAGGGCGTCTTCTACTGCTCTAAACACCTGAGCAGGTGTATAGCGAACGAGGCAGTCTTTCAGATATTTGGGGCCAAAGTTGTTCAGAGCTTTAAACACTCATTTGAGCACCTTGAATTGGGTGCTCACGTTGATACAAATACTTCCAACAAGGCTTCTACGGGGACTTTTTTATCTCAATGGGGATCTGAATTTATTTGAAATGATTTTTGGTGTGCACAGTTGTTTTGCCAATGATTTTTTTAAATTAGTATTCTATTTTGAAATCGTGTTGAGGTGCTTCATCGGAAGCAAAGCATAGATGAAATAAAGAAACAATAAAATCACAGTAACCCGGGAGGTGGTCCATATTCTATCAAAGTAACTGGCAAGGTTCCAAATTGATTTGGACAGCCCATTTTCTGGGGAGCTGCTCAGCTCTGGGTTTCCTGGATCCAGATGGGAGTTGGACCACGTTTCCTAAAAGACCTTCACTTATTGATTCTGTGCACTATTGAGTTCAGCAGAAGTTGCTCTCTGCCACCCCATTTCGGTTTAATCGCATATGCAAACCAGGTCAGAGAGACGAGACGTGCAAGTTCAGAGATGTTAAAACTTCCGTACCTTCAACATGTTGAAATTTGTGTGAGAGAGAGATTAATACTTAAGCATTACTCTCTGTTACAGAATGCAGGAGGAAAACTAAGGGGGCAGCCCCCCCCCCAAGAAAAGCATCCCAGTGAGAACAGGACATGTTCAATGGCCACAGAATGTGGAGAGTCTGTGATGGGCACATAGAACAGTTCCAGCAGATCTCACTTTTACATCTCTCAACATTCCTTCTTAGCTGGCTTTGTTCACTCAAAATCTGCGAGAAATTGAGGGGACTCTCTTATAAACTATTATTGCTCTTGAATGAAGAATGAGTGAAATGTTTTTTAAAACAAAAAAATGTTTTAGCTGCTCTTTTCCAGTTCTGATTCCTTCTCCCAAAACATCCAAACTGGGCTTTGTTCTTCTATCCTTAAACTTTGAAAATACAAATATTTCCAGGACTCATTGTCTACCAAGACAATCCTAACTGAACAAAGTTTTCTTGCAGTTCCTTACATTTGCTCCCTAAATTCTTTGATGAAAGAAAAAGCTGGGCTTTTCTTATAGTAAAGGTGGATAGGATTGCACAGATCTTATTAATCAGTTTCCTGGTTTTTGCCCAGCCCTTATTAATGGGTTTCCTGGTTTTTCCATTTGCACTGTCCAGGATGTGTGTCCGGTTGATTTCAGCAAAATGTGCTAATAGAAGAATGATGACATCAGTATCAGGGTGATTTACATCACCAGATTCTGACTGTAATACCACTAGGCCATCTTTCTGCAGCAATGCAGGCAGAGCTTGCAAACTAATATTTGAATCAACTTCCTCCAGATTTGAGCAAAGCAGTTCAAACCAAGGTTTTCCCCTCTTCCATAATTTGGTAACTACCACCCTCCTTTCGATTCCCTCCCTTCCAGAATAGTTGAACAGGGCCAGCCCACTCATGAGACCAGGTGAGGCGACTGCCTCAGGCAACAGAATCCACAGCAGCAGGCAGCAGATCCCACTGACAATCTTTCTCCCCCACTATGTTCCTGATGTAGATTTTCTTTCACCCCTTCTTCCCTGGTGGGGAGTGGGGTCCACACCTGTAGTTGAATGTTGGTCTTGCTGGACACGCATTACGACAGTCATTCATTTCTTGTCCCTAAATTCAGCAAACCACGTAGGACATCTACTCATAAGAACGTCAACACTATAGACAGCTGACTGTCCTCTGCGTGGAATTTCAGGGATGCGGGTGGGCATGCACACCACAAGTTCTGAGAAAGTTGCAGGCAATTTCACAATGCCTCTAGTTATAACTATTAAGTCTACAATATAGGAACTTCCAGAGAAATATCTTTTACTGCTATTTCTGAAAGGCTCTCTGTGGTGCAATGAATGAAGTTAGGTTCTGGGGGTTGAACAGTTCTTGACGTCACCTAGTTCCTTAAGTTGCCTAGTGTTCCTTAAATGGAGAAGACATTCCATTCAAAAGTTTATGTCAAAGCTCAATTATGTTTATTTGATTCTGCCAGCAGCAGTGGAGTGTCTCTTTCCTTCTTCATTTCCTTGGCGTTTCCTGAAATCTTCGACTTAACATTCACATTTGCAGTTGTTTCATAAAGCGAAGACGCTACTGGCCCAGCACCACCCCTGATCATTGACCAAGGTGGCAGGACATGATGGGAGTTGAATTCAGAGGACCATAGGTTCCCAACCCCTTCTCTAAAGGTAATATAAAGCTAACCTGACAACCTGCAATTTGTGTTGTCCCATAGCTCACCTGCCTTTTTCTCACACCAAATAATAGAAATGGGTTGTTTCAGATAACAAGCAGATGTAGCTGCAACAAGATGACACATCAGCACTGGGATTCAGCAAATGAAAATCTACAAAATAAGAGGCATCCGTTCAGATTTTCACCCATCGTTGGAACAGTGCTGTCTAATCACAGTTTAAGTTGGACTGGTGTCAGAACCCAACACCCTCAGATCCCACTTGCGGGCTTTCAATCAACACCCATGTAGTTGACCACTGTGAGAACAGGATACTAATGCAACGGGCCTCTGGCCTGATTCAGCAAGGCTCTTGTGTTCTTATGACTTAATGGGACTTGCTTTTAAATGGAAATGTATATGATTGCACTTGTATAATTAAGATTGGGGGGTTTGTTTGTGTATGAGCACGAAGTTTGTCTCTGTGTGTGGAGAGAACTTTTGCACAACAGAATAGTCAGGCGGTGCAATCCTATTTGTGTTTACTCAGAAGTCAGCCCCCTGCTCCTAGTAAGTGTGCTTAGCAGGGACAGGAGTGAAATTTGGTTTCATTTGTATTTTACTGAGAGCCTACCTAATCCACACCTCCTTAAAAAATAATCAACTTGCCTCATTCACAAATAATCAACTTGCATCAGTTACCAATATATAATCAATTGCATCAGCCATCAATCACCATTCCTAGGAATCATGAAAGGTAAAAAAATAAGGAAGTAGAACAAGTTCCAAACCTTTTTTAAAAGCTCTTTGAAATTTTCAAAAGGCAGCTTGCTTTTATATCTTTGCATCTTTCAGGGTAGGAAGGAGGGGTGTTAGAATAATTCTCTTGACACAAAAATAAAAGAGTGAAACTCTGCATCTGTGTACAATAAAGAAGAAAGCATGGTCTGAGAATACTGTTGCATTGTGGAACCACAATATTAAATACAGGATATGGGCATGAACAGAGTGTATTTCCCTTGCCAGTGAGGAAATATTGAAATATATATATTCCAATTAATTTTTTGCACTGTATCTCCTAAACTTCTTTTATACCCCCAAGCCCTTTCTGATGCTCTTGGAAGCCCCGGGTCTCTGTTCACCCCCCGCCAGCAACTCCAGCAGATCAGTAATGACCACTTGGGAAAACTTGAGCTGACCCATGCAGTTGTTTGAAGGCTGGTCGTCTGAGAGCCCTTCAGATAAAAGAACTGTGTTCTGTAAATGGCTCTCTAAAGGTCTTACACAGGTGGAACAGGACCCACTTCCTGGTCATGTCTGGATCTAAGATGAGTTGCCACAGACACCATAAAGGTAAACGGGCCCCCGACCATTAGGTCCAGTTGTGACCGACTCTGGGGTTGCGGTGTTCATCTCGCTTTATTGGCTGAGGGAGCTGGTGTACAGCTTCCGGGTCATGTGGCCAGCATGACTAAACCACTTCTGGTGAACCAGAGCAGCGCATGGAAATGCCATTTACCTTCCCGCCATAGCGGTACTTATTTATCTACTTGTACTTCATGCTTTCAAACTGCTAGGTTGGCAGGAGCAGGGACCGAGCAACGGGAGCTCACCCCATCGCGGGGATTCGAACCGCTGACCTTCTGATCGGCAAGTCCTAGGCTCTGTGGTTTAACCACAGCACCACTTGCACCCCACAGACACCATACCACCATACAAATAACTGGTAAAAATAAAGAAAGAAACCAAATGGGTTCCCAAATGCATGTTTCGGGTTAGAAGTGGATTCCAGCTCTGAAAACCTTGAAGACTGTGCTCAATGTTCAGTTCCCAGTATGGGTTAGTGGCAGTGAAGAGGGGTTTTTTCTCTCTCTCTCTCTCTCTCTCCCCTTCCCCCACTCTCTTTTTTTCATTTAATAGTGAAGTTATTTATAGTAAGCTTCTTCATGCAAGGTTCTTGCCAGAGAAACAGATGTCACATGAATATGTTGTCATAAAAATAAGGGCGAAAGGCTAAGGGAAAATATAGAAAGCACCCACCTTTTAAACATTTGAACTCGGCAATAACAAGCTGGGTGTGTCAACTTTAAAACTGCAACTTGTCCAAAGTTTAGAAGAAGGGAAGGGTGGGAAACTTCTCTGCTTATTAGTTCATAATCTGTTTTGGTTAAAGCATATCTGACGCTGTTTGTGGTTTCATAGAACGAAAGTCACTTCTGGTGTTTTGAAATACAGCTTTTTTTAAAAAAGGGGGGTTCTTATGGCTTAATTCATTGTGAATGAATTCTGCAAAATACATTAATCTGGTCAGGGAGAGGGATATATATATATATATATATATATATATATATATATATATATACACTGTACTGTTTTCAAGCAAAGTTTCTCAGCCGAGAACCTAATGAAAGATGATCCCGATAGCACAGGCTTCGTGCTGACATTTGTTGTTATGAAATCGAATGCTATTTCAGTCTTTATGAATGAGACGTTCAAGCTGTTTACCGAGGACGCCTCTCCTCCAATCCCATTTGGCAGGGTTTGGTGAATGAAAGTCTCTGCCATCGGAATAGAGCAGCAGTAGAAAGAATATAGTTCACCCAGGGGGGGGGGAGGAGCCTTGAATACCTTAAAATTAGCTTTAGCAGCCTAAAGCCATCTTGAAAATAAGTCAACAAGTATTACCAACTCACATCAGTATTTAATCAGCTGATTCACCCACACAGTGACCTACCGTATTTTTCGCACCATAGGACGCACCGGACAATAGGACGCACCTTGTTTTAGAGGGGGGAGAACAAGGGAAAAAAATTCTTCTGCTCTCTGCCCAGCGCCCCTTCAGCGAAGCGGCAGGAGGCTCTGCGCAGAGAGTGGGAGAATTTTCCCCCTTTTGTTTTCCCGTTCTAAAACAAGGTGCCGTTTAAGGTGCGTTCAGGCGGCTACCTTGGAAGCCTGGAGAGCGAGAGGGGTCAGTGTGCACCGACCCCTCTCGCTCTCCAGGCTTCAGGTTCCTTTCGACCTGCTCTTTGGGGCTGGCGGGGGAAGCCCACCACCAGCCCCAAAGAGCAGGTCAGGGAGCAGCGGCCATAGGCGCGCGTCACCTCTCCAGCCGGGAGAGGGTCGCGGGGGGCTGCGCGCGTCACCTCTCCAGCCAGGAGAGGGTCGCGGGGGGCTGCTTTAGCCCCGTGCGTGCTCTCCCGGCTGGAGAGGTGACGCGCGCCTATGGAGGCTCCTGCCATAGGCGCGCGTCACCTCTCAGGCCAGGAGAGGGTCGCGGGGGGCTGCTTTAGCCCCGTGCGTGCTCTCCTGGCTGGAGAGGTGACGCGCGCCTATGGAGGCTCCTGCCATAGGCGCGGGTCACTTCTCCAGCTGGGAGAGGGTCGCGGGGGGCTGCTTTAGCCCCGTGCGTGCTCTCCCGGCTGGAGAGGTGACGCGCGCCTATGGAGGCTCCTGCCATAGGCGTGCGTCACCTCTCCAGCCAGGAGAGGGTCGCGGGGGGCTGCTTTAGCCCCGTGCGTGCTCTCCCGGCTGGAGAGGTGACGCGCGCCTATGGCAGGAGCCTCCATAGCCGAGCGTCACCTCCCCAGCCGGGAGAGCACGCGCGGGGCTAAAGCAGCCCCCCGCAACCGTCTCCCGGCTGGAGACGCGGGGCTGGGGCGGGGGAAGCCCGAGCTTCCCCCTCCCCCAGAACGGGACCCAGAGCCATGCCGAAGCTGCGCGCAGCTTTGGCATCGCTCTGGGAGCTTTCGGGGCTGGGGGAGGAGGAAGCCCTCCGCCAGCCTCCAAACCAGGTCGGGAGACAGCGGGAGGGCGCGCTGCGCCTCTCCCGCTGTCTCCCGAGTTTGCGGGGCTGGCGACGGGGAGGAGCAGGCTTCTCCCCCCCGCCAGCCTTCTAGCCAAGTCAGGGGGCAGCGGGAAGGGCTCTTCTCCCCGTCTCCCGCCTGCAGATCAGGTCCGGGGACAGAGGGAGGACGCGCTGCGCCTCCCAGCTGTCCCCGGAGCTTGCGGGGCAGGCAGCGGGGAGAAGCGCTCTTCTCCCCGCGGCCCGCCTGCAGATCAGGTCCGGGGATAGAGGGAGGACGTGCTGCGCCTCCCAGCTGTCCCCGGAGCTTGCGGGGCAGGCAGCGGGGAGAAGCGCTCTTCTCCCCGTCGCCCGCCTGCAGATCAGGTCCGGGGACAGAGGGAGGACGCACTGCGCCTCCCAGCTGTCCCCGGAGCTTGCGGGGCAGGCAGCGGGGAGAAGCGCTCTTCTCCCCGCGGTCCGCCTGCAGATCAGGTCCGGGGACAGAGGGAGGACGCGCTGCGCCTCCCAGCTGTCCCCGGAGCTTGCGGGGCAGGCGGCGGGGAGAAGTGCTCTTCTCCCCGCCGCCCGCCTGCAGATCAGGTCCGGGAACAGAGGGAGGACGCGCTGCGCCTCCCAGCTGTCCCCGGAGCTTGCGGGGCAGGCGGCGGGGAGAATTGCTCTTCTCCCCGTCGCCCGCCTGCAGATCAGGTCCAGGGACAGAGGGAGGACGCGCTGTGCCTCCCAGCTGTCCCCGGAGCTTGCGGGGCAGGCAGCGGGGCGAAGCGCTCTTCTCCCCGTCGCCCGCCTGCAGATCAGGTCCGGGGACTGAGGGAGGACGCGCGGCGCCTCCCAGCTGTCCCCGGAGCTTGCGGGGCTGGCGGCCGGGAGAAGCACGCGTCTCCCTGCCGTCAGCCTCCAAACCACATCGGAAGACAGCGGGATGGTGGTGTTCCGCCTCCCCGCTGTCCCCCGACCTTGTGGGACTGGCGCTGCGGCTCTCCTGAAGCCTGGAGAGTGAGAGTGGTCCGTGCGCACCGACCCCTCTCGCTCTCCAGCTTCAGCGAAAGCCTGTATTCGCACCATAGGACGCACACACATTTCCCCTTCATTTTTGGAGGGGAAAAAGTGCGTCCTATGGTGCGAAAAATACGGTATATTAGTCATTTGCAGCTTAAAATAATAATAAAAAAGGAATCACCTAGAGGCTGTTCTTACTCACCCCCAGAAATCAAGCGAGAGGTTATTTGCAAGTCTGGCTTAAAGATGGGAAAAGGAAATGTGTCACGATAAGGGCAGAAGAGAAGTCGAACCAGACCAGAACTGCTCTGCTGAATCCAACCAATGGGTTATCTTGTCCAGCATTCCTCTTTCCCTCAGTGGCCAATCAGATGCTCCCAGGAAGCCTACATACAAGGCACAAATGAGCTCAGGATCTGGTGCTCACAGAGATGCCCCTGTATGCACAGTACACCCAGATGTGGGACCAGGGCTGGAATTAGGTTTGATGAGGCCCTAAGCTACTGAAGGAAATTGGGCTCTTTGTATGTCCAGCTGTCCTTTGTCAACAACAAATTGGTGCTGTTTTTTGTGTTGAATATATGCTATATGGTGATTTATGGACCTAATAGGTATCTAAAGCCATTTGCACATAACAAATAGGAGCCTATGCAACACAAAACAATGTTGCTGTATGTAGGTTTTATTTGTTTTTTATCTTATATTTTGGAAATGTACATACAGGGTTTTTTTTCTTTAATTTTTTTGGCCCCCCCAAGAGAGTGGGGCCCTAAGCTATAGCTTGTTTAGCTTATATGTAAATCCGGCACCGAGCTGAGTGCCCCCAGGTTATTACGATACATCATTAACCGAGAGGTTATCTTTGAAACGTGACAACAAAAAATGAATTGTCATTCATGAATTCTAATATTTTAGGGGGGGTTGTATTATATTGCTTCTCTTCTCTTTGGACATGGCTGTATTTATGTGAACGAATAGGTGCCAGCCTCCCCCCCCTCACCCACCCGACCACATGCAGACCCCACATTAGATATAACTCTATTACACACTTTTACTGGTTCCATATTTTCAGTTCTTCCTGTAACTAGAGAGAGCCAGTGTGGTGTAGCGGTTAAGAGCTCGTAATCTGGGGAACCGGGTTCGTGTCTCCGCTCCTCCACATGCAGCTGCTGGGTGACCTTGGGCTAGTCACACTTCTCTGAAGTCTCTCAGCCCCACTCACCTCACAGAGTGTTTGTTGTGGGGGGAAAAGGGAAAGGAGATTGTTAGCCGCTTTGAGACTCCTTCGGGTAGTGATAAAGCGGGATATCAAATCCATACTCCTCTTCTCTTTGGACATGGCCGTATTCATGTGAATGAATAGGTACCAGCTCCACCCCCTGCCACATGCAGATCCCACAGGCCATAAATCTACCGCTACAGAGATGCACTGGTGAACCCTTCTGCTTCTGTCCTACTATCACAGATAATACCCATTTTGATCTTTGCAACAACCCTCTTGGGGTGGTTAGGCCAAGAGATCCAAGGTCATCCAGTGAACTTTGCAACTCGAGTGGAGACTTGACTCTGGGTCTCCACAGCCTTGTTCCAACTCTCTAAATCACCATTCCACACTGCTGTCAAAAGCAGATGACAAACAAGCCTCTACTGTTAAGTTGTGGGTAGACATAGCAGACGACACAGCGATTTCTCCAAAGCAGCTCTTTATTTGTAAGCTGGAACTGAACTGAACTGAAGGCCTCAGTCAGCCTGCTTATATAGAGCTCCAGTACCTTGTTACTGTAACAACTTTCTAAAACTATCCAATCACTGAACGTCACTTTCGATCCTTCATTTGCATACAAACTATCCAATCACTGAACATCACTTTCGATCCTTCATTTGCATAACTATCTACAGTATCCCCCTGCTAGCCCAGGGTGAGAACTTCAGTACATAACATCTACCACTTTGAATTATAAACTACAAAACCATTTGTGTTCTCGTTTTATATTTTTATGTTATAAACCGCCCAGTGATCTTTGGATGAAGGGCAGTATACAAATAATAATGATGATTATAATAATGCAAAACAGCCTCATATTACTTTAATTAAATAAATGAGGTAGAACAACCTTGCTACTTTTTGCTTCAGTTCATTTGCCCCCAACACATATTTTTGAAAGGCAGGACTGATTGGAATGGCTTGGATACACAATTGTCTTCACAGAACAAAACTATGCTTAATTATTTTTCACCCTACTAAAGACTGATGTTTCAGAATGAAAAGCACTGTAGGCTTGTTCACACATTACACTAAACACAGGTGAAAGGTCTGCACAAATACAAGTGAAAAAGTATACACTTATTGACTAGTACAGCTCAGTTATGTGCACAGATAGATGAATTGGTGTGAACACCCTTGCTGTAAAAATTATGAAACCCTCATCCAACTTAACTTTCTTTCTGCATGTAGGATTAAATCATGTTTCCATAATACCCATTTTCAGTGACTTGCTGGTATTTAAAATGTCAGCCCTTCCTTATCTGGGACTGAAAAATGGCTCCCTGAAAATCCGTGGGGGGTTTTGAGTGGCAGAGAGCCTTTGTTAGTTTCTCAAAGGGATCCTGAGGTCTGAGAATATCCTCAGGGTGATGTATGGTAAAGCTTTTGGCTCTGCTCCAATGTTTATCCATAACCCCTTTTCTACTTGGGTTATTTAAAAATTTCCATTTGCATTTGAAAAGGGGTATTAGCATGTTGATGGAGAGCTATAGATTCCCTGCCCACCCCCGTCTAATTATGGGTGTGCGAGGGTGGATTCATAGAGTGGAGAAGGTGTGGGCTCTGCGGTCTTCTACTTACAGTACTTGGAAATATGATTTAGACTGCTTCTTCGCCATACAGTTAAAGCACATTACTTCCCCTAAAGAATGCTGGGAACTGTAGTTTGTTAAGGAGCTGGGAATTGTAGCTCTCTGAGGGATAAACTACAGGCTTTGGGTGGAGGGCCATGGGATTTAAATGTAATTTGGATGTTTGGTGTGTACACAGCCTATAGTATGGATGCGGGTGGCGCTGTGGTCTAAACCACTGAGCCTCTTGGGCTTGCTGATCGAAAGGTCAACGGTTCGAATCCCCACAACACGGTGAGCTCCCGTTGCTCTGCCCCAGCTCCTGCCAACCTAGCAGTTTGAAAGCACGCCAGTCCAAGTAGATAAATAGATACCGCTGTGGTGGGAAGGTAAATGGCGTTTCCATGCGCTCTGGTTTCCGTCACGGTGTTCCATTGCACCAGAAGTGGTTTAGTCCTGCTGGCCACATGACCTGGAAAGTTGTCTGTGGACAAACGCTGGCTCCCTCGGTCTGAAAGCATGATGAGCACCACAACCCCATAGTCGCCTTTGACTGGACTGAACCATCCAGGGGTCCTTTTCCTTTACCTTAACAGCTGTTTGCAAAAATCCATGCAATGTGTGTATAGATGCGAATCTAGAAATAATGTCTGTAATTTAACGAGGAATTCCGTATCTCTCAACTGGTGACTCCCCATTATTATTATTATTAATATATTTTATTAAGGGTTTTCTTGTTTTACAGTGTAAGTGTAATGCCTCGTATTTTTTTCCATGTAACATTTTTACAAATCCGTTTCATTTGCTGAGGCATTAGGGGGAGAAGAAAAAAAAGGAAAAAAAAGGGGGGGTTGGAGGGAGGGGAGATGGATGGGGGTGGGGTCAGGTAGCAGTATTTCTATTATGCTTAATGTATGTAGAGTTTGGTGTCAGCGTGCTTGTGTTGTTCACTTGTGTTCCTTTGGTGGTGAGAGAGGTTGGGGTTCGCCTAGGGTGTGATTGTTTGTTTGTGATTGGCTGTGGTGATCTTTGTTTTCATGTGTGAGGTGGGTGGGTGTTTTGGATCAGGTTAGCCATATTGATTTGTACGCTGTTGGTGGATTATTGTCATTGTCCTGTTGGGCTGTGTATGTGATAAAGGGGAGCCATACCGGGGTGAAGGCGTCTCCTTCTGTTTGTCCCCATGTCAGTTTCAGTTTATTAGTTAATTTTTCTAGTAGGGCTGTTTCCCATACTATTTGGTACCATTGGTCCATGCTTACTCCTGACAGGTCTCTCCAGTGTCTGGTTATGGTGTTTCTGGCTGCTGAAAGTAGGTGGGTTATGAGTTCTTTGTGGTGTAAATGACTTCACTGATGCGTGAGGAGGTTTGGAACGGAACCCCCATGTAAATGAGGAGCTGTCGGACTAGCACCTATATCACCCTGAGGAGAAACTTGTGTAGACCACCTTTAGAATCAATCCATGTTATTTGCTACAGGAGTCCCCACGCCCCGCTCCATTTTGCTCCATTATCTCCATTTACATAAATAAGTTTTCAAAAAAAGCATTGAAAGGGAATTTAAGAAGCTTCCTTTTGTCCTCCTCTCAAACAGGTTCTGCAGATAACAGTACAAATAACTGCAAAACTTACTTAGTACAGGCGTAAGTGGAATAAGCAGGCCCACTGGGAGCAGAAATCCCAAAATGCTTGTGGGGGGGGGGGAGAGAATACCATCTTCTATGACTTATTCAGGTGACTGCCCAAGAGAATGAATTTAAAGTCAATGCATTTAATTGGACCTTCAGAGCTTAGCAGCTGCATAAATAGCATCTTACTGCAATCTGCCTTGCTAATTATTTCTAGCCGTATCATATCAGGGGACGGTGGGGAACTTTTTCAGTTAAGCACTGACCTTGGCTCCGTTTCAGGGCAACCCTGCCCTAGTTACGTGTGTGCTCTTCTCAAGGACTCTGAACGAGGCCTTTCGGAGGAGGGTTACTCTGACCTAAATCAGCTTAAAAGTGCTTAAGAGGCTTCGCTGACTGTCCTGATCAAGCTCAGGCTGTGTTCTTTGCTTGGCAAAGCAGGTGTGAAGGTAACACACGATCTGGCAGATAACCGTCAGTTGAAGTGTAGCCTCTTAGGGGGCCGAAGCTTTGAAACCATTTTCAGACTTTTCGAGCATAAATGATAGGCAAAGGCAGATGATGATGGTGGTGGTGATGATGATAATATTTATTTATTTATTTATTTATTTATACATACCACGCCCATCTGGCTGGGTTTCCCCAGCTACTCTGGGCAGCTCCCAACAGGATATTAAAAGCACAATAAAACATGAGTCATTAAAAACTTCCCTAAACAGGGCTGCCTTCACATGTCTTCTAAAAGTCAGATAGTTGTTTATTTCCTTGACATCGGGAGGGAGGGTGCTCCACAGGGTGGGTGCTACTACCGAGAAGGCCCTCTGCCTGGTTCCCTGTAACCTCACTTCTCACAGCGAGGGAACCGCCAGAAGGCCCTCGGCGCTGGACCTCGGTGTACAGGCTGAATGATGAGGGTGGAGATGCTCCTTCAGGTTTACTGGGCTGACGCCCTTTAGGGCTTTAAAGATCAGCACCAACACTTTGAATTGTGCTCGGAAATGTACTGGGAGCCAATGTAGGTCTTTCAGGACCAGTGTTACATGGTAAGATTCTTACAAGTGGTTATGGCAGATCCTTCACCTAGGTGTGAAGCTGCACCCCACGTTGAGCACCTTGAAGGAAAGGTGGGAGATAGGTAAGTAAATAAATAAGAAGCTGTAATTCTTGAGAAAATGTGTAAGTTTCTGGTTCCTTCTCTGTAATCAAATATGGGTTTAGGAGAATATTGTATCTCTCCAGCAGCGTAATAAAAACTAGCAAGGGAGATGTGACAGTTTTATGAAGGCAGAAGAAAGATAGGTGTAATGAAAATCAGAACGGAAGATTTACCATAGCTTCCATCCGCTAGTGGAAACTGGAAAAATCAGGAACCATTACAACTTTCATCTTTGCATACGCCAGCTTTCTGTCAAAATCTCTTTCGGAGATGAAATTTTCCATAGCATATCTCTCCAAAAGATAATGTTTTGAAGAAACCTTTGAATGTAATTTTTTTTCTGTTCCCTGCATCTGGCTTTGAGTTAGTTTTTTCCCTTTGTTGTGTGTAAAAAAAAGTGTTAAACTGTTTACCATGTAGATAACTCCAAAGGTGGCATTTGTGAGTAATGATCTGGGCAACAGCTGCAACCCTCATTGTTTACTTCCAAATATTCTTACAAATTTAATAAATAATAATTCAGCCTCCCTGGATGGCCCTGGCTTGTAGTACTGTATTTTGCTTGGTTTGCATCTTAAAGTGAACGCAATTTGCAGTTTCCAGACATATACATGGATGCAGTTAACAATCGGACAGCAGACTTCTCTGAATTCTGTAACACAGTTTGAGTTTTTAAATATATGTGTGTGTGTGTACAAGTGGGAGCGCGGGTGGCGTTGTGGTCTAAACGACTGAGCCTCTTGGGCTTGCTGATCAGAAGGTTGGCGGTTCTAATTCCCGCAACAGGGTGAGCTCCCATTGCTTGGTCCCAGCTCCTGTCAACCTAGCAGTTTGAAAGCACGCCAAAAAAGTGCAAGTAGATAAATAGGTACCACTCCAGCATGAAGGTAAATGGCGTTTCTGTGCGCTGCTCTGGTTCACCAGAAGCAGCTTAGTCATGCTGGCCACATGACCCGGAAAAACTGTCTGTGGACAACCGCCGGCTCCCTCGGCCTATAAAGCGAGATGAGCGCGCAACCCCAGAGTCGTCTGCGACTAGACTTAACTGTCAGGGGTCCTTTACCTTTTCTTTCTTTCTTTTTTTACAAGTGGGAACACATAGAGAAGCATGCAAAAGTGTGTATCTTAAGTTGCAAAGGCAAACAAAATACAGTGGTACCTCGGGTTACATACGCTTCAGGTTACAGACTCCACTAACCCAGAAATATTACCTCGGGTTAAAAACTTTGCTTCAGGATGAGAACAGAAATCATGCTCCGGCGGCGCGGCAGCAGCAGGAGGCCCCATTAGCTAAAGTTGTGCTTCAGGTTAAGAACAGTTTCAGGTTAAGAACGGACCTCCAGAACGAATTAAGTACTTAACCCAAGGTACCACTGTACATATTTTAGGGGAAAGCTCTTTAAAAAATGTGTATCGATGAAATGCATTTTTCATGCAGTTGTCTTTTTAAAAAAATCTGCAGAAAACAGGACAGAACTATGATTCTGCACATTGAACAGCACTGGGCACACTTGAACCCAGAACCCTTTTCTTTGTGTGTGTATGTTAAGAGTGGCACTGCTCTGAGCTTATGGGCCCTTCCTATTACATGGAACTGCCATATACGTATCTTGCTCTTGATTCAAATCACACTTTTTAAACACAGGATATCAAACTAGAAAAGGTGTGTGAGAGATGAGGAGGAGGGAAAGGTTGCTTTTTTACATATGCAAGGAGGCATTACGTCACTAGTGGGATGGAAGTGGAGAAGTCGAAGGGAGTGGGGCAGGCATTCTTTCCTTCTTTTACAGGAAATGGGTGAAGCCTTGCTTGAAATCATTACTCAGACTTATTTCTCTCTCTCTCGGTGAAGGAAATGTCTCCCGATAGTGCAGGCTATTGGTTTCCTGTTGCTAACTAACAGGGTTTTTTGGCACGGCCAAGAATGGAAAGGAAGGACAAATATTTGTCACCAGGAGACCCTGGGATTAGAAGTAGAATGCCAGCTTGCCTTTGGACTGAAAAGCATATTACATTGCACAGAAGCTTTTAATGAAAAAGCAGGCTGCTTGATAATTAATCGGACATTTTATCCCTGTGGGACATAGAATGGGTGGTGGTAGAGGGGAACGGCACATGTGCAAATGAGTCTTGAGAGCAAATGCTCCCAAGCTTAAAGGACTACAGAAGATTTAAGTGTTATACTGCTATATTAGAGCTGAAGTGGGGAACCTCAGGCCCAGCTCCTACTACCTGCTCTGTCTCACCAGAGTGGTGCATTCTCTGGTAATCTTCTGCTTGGACTACTGCAATGCGCTCTATGTGGGGTTACCTTTGAAGGTGACCTGGAAACTGCAACTAATCCAGAATGTGGCAGTTAGACTGGTGACTGTCTGCCGAGACCATATAACACCTGTCCGGAACAACCTAAATTGGCTCCCAGTACGTTTCCAAGCACAATTCAAAGTGTTGGTGTTGACCTTTAAAGCCCTAAAGGGCCTCAGCCCAGTATACCTAAAGGAGCGTCTCCACCCCCATCGTTCAGCCCGGACACTGAGGTCCAGCTCCGAGGGCCTTCTGGCGGTTCCCTCCCTGCGAGAAGTGAAGCTACAGGGAACCAAGCAGAGGGGCTTCTCGGTAGTGGCACCCACCTTATCAGATGTCAAGGAAATAAAAACAACTACAGTGGTACCTCTGGATGTGAACAGGATCCATTCCGGAGCCCCGTTCGCATCCAGAGCAGAACGCAACCCACGTCTGCAGGTCACGATTCACCACTTCTGCGCACGACGACATTTTGAGTGCCTGCGCTTGCGTGTGCAGCAAAACCCAAAGTAACGCATTCCGTTACTTCCGGGTAGCCACGGAACACAGCCCGAAAATGCTCAACCTGAAGCAACTTCAACCTGAGGTATGACTGTATCTGACTTTTAGAAGCCCTGTTTAGGGAAGATTTTAATGTTTGATGTTTTACCGTGTTTTTAATATCCTGTTGGGAGCCGCCCAGAGTGGCTGGGGAAACCCAGCCAAATGGGCAGGAAAGGAAAAAAGAATAATTATTTATACCTAGTGTCTCTGTCTGGCCCTTCAGACTTGCCCCAGGCCACACCTCTTCTCTCCAGGCCACACACATCCTGCCAGCCCTAATTCCTACCCTCCCTAAGTGTTTTGCCTGGATGGACTATGTCCTTGTGTGTGTGGAAAGTAGCCTACGGTACAAAGGTTAAAATAGATATGCATTGCTCCACCCACTTTGACCTCTGGCATGTGGCCACTTCCAAAGATTGCCCGGATGAGAATATGCCCTCCAGTTTGAAAGAGGTCCCTCAGCCATATTTTAGAGGAAGCAATGAAAGTGGGCAAATTACAGTGGTACCTCGCAAGACGAAAAATTCGCAAGACGAAAAACTCACAAGACGAAAGAGTTTTTCGTTTTTTGAGTTGCTTTGCAAGTCGAATTTCCCTATGGGCTTGCTTCGCAAGACAAAAACGTCTTCAATGCATTCCTATGGGAATCCGTGCTTCGCAAGACGAAAAATTCACAAGACGAAAAAACTCGCAGAACGAATTAATTTCGTCTTGCGAGGTACCACTGTACTTCGTAATCAATGAAGGGCAGAGGCAACCAGGCCTTTTCTTTTCTTTCTCTGCTGGGGCTTGTTTTACTGTATTTTTAAAAAACTATTTGCTGTTTCCATCCCATATACTGAAAGCAAACCCATTCTCTGGATGTGGATCCTTGTCCAGTGAAAACGGAACCACCCACACACAAGAGGGAGGTATCAGCAGACTTGGGAAACTCCCGAGCTTTGCAGAAGCAGAGAAAGAGAAACTTCAGATTTTTAAGTGCAAAGGGAATTCCCTTAATGAGGGCCTCTAAAATGAAAATAAAGGCACAGAAAAATTCCTCTCAGCATTTCAGATCATTGAAAATACATTTATCTGCATCAAGGTCAGCCTGGATAGCGCAGTTGGTTAGAGCATGGTGCTGATAATGTCAAGGTTGCAGATTTGATCCCTATACAGTGGTACCTCGGGTTAAGAACGTAATTTGTTCTGGAGGTCTGTTCTTAACCTGAAACTGTTCTTAACCTGAAGCACCACTTTAGCTAATGGGGCCTCCTGCTGCCGCTGCGCTGCTGGAGCACGATTTCTGTTCTAATCCTGAAGCAAAGTTCTTAACCCGAGGTACTATTTCTGGGTTAGCAGCATCTGTAACCTGAAGCATATGTAACCTGAAGCATATGTAACCCGAGGTACCACTGTATAGGGCACCTGCTTCATATTCCTGCAACCAACTCTATGATTCTGTGATTCTAAGGTGCCAGCTTGTTCTTTATAAAAAGTACTTCTATGCCACTATATAATAAAATATCAGGGCAGCGTTCAACATCATATACCATTTTAAAAATACATAGATGATCACTATAGTGCAAGAATAAAATCGTATTTGACACCTGAAAGTCAACAGTGAGGAAGCCTGCAGCACCTCTGCAAAAAGCAAAGTGTTCCACAGCAACAGTAAATGACTGACTTCTAGCTGGAGGCCTGTGGCGCTCACACAGGGTCCCCAGACGTTTCACTATCTATTGATCCCTGTGCCACCACTAGATTTCTCGCTTCCATCATCCAGGCCCTACCTGGTCAATACTGAGTCCAGTCAGGGTTAAATTGGAACATAAACTTCTGTTTATTTATTGCAGTTTAACAAGCGTGTGGTTTCCTAAACGGTATCGGTCAATTACAATCATGGGGTGCCTATCCAGACCTATAACTTCCGCTACCTGCTCTCACTCCCTAAACCACCTCTCCAATATTTACTTGTCTTCCTAGCTCCTAACTGTTCCTGACTCAGCTAATTTCTCTACACTAACTCACCCTACTCACAGACTCTATTCCAATTCACTCCCACTCCACCCAACTCCCAATGAACTCCTCCCTTTGCCCCTCGCAGAGCTGGTTTTATAGTCCCTCTGACTCCACCCCCTGGGTTCTGATTGGCTAACCTGTTTAACTATTTCACCTCCAGCACTCTCATATGTTAACATCACAAGGCCTATCAGGTCTCTGTAGCACAGGAGACAATCTGAGCTGGGCTATAAGGGATCAGGCTTAAGGCCTCTTTAGCAAGCATGCACCTGTCATTCTTTTGGATTTCATAGAATTGAATTTACAAAAGCGGGGGGGGGGTGAAGCACAGCAAGTTGCCTCTCTGCCTAAAAATAAGAGCTGCTTTCAGTTAACTTTGACTCTAGGGCTTTGGGGGAAGCAAAGGGGGTGGGATGAGAGAAAACCTTCTAAGCTAATTCAGTTTACAGCCAGGTCTGCCAACATTCCCACGGAAAAAATCTCCAAATCAGAAGATTATTTTTTTCAGCACAGGGTGGGGGGGAAGCTGCACCTCCCAAGGCCCCTGCCATCACATGCAGCTGACAGTATGGTTAAAGTGAAACTATCTTTGGTTGCAGAGTCATCTAAGGACATGGCAACTCAGTGTATTTATTGTTTCTGCCATTCGTGGACGGCATCCGCCCTCTTGATCTTTCTACCAGTTGAAATTTTGCCACAGAATTAGGCAAACTCGCTCTTTTAACAGTTGCCTCTCTTCATTTTCTCCATTTTCTTTCTTCAGTTCAAAAGCAAGTTTTGGCACGATGAGTGGGTGAGTAAATGGGAGAGGGAGAGAGTGCTATAGGTCCATCACTGGGGGGCTTGAGATAAAACTGTAGAGGGCTTAAACTACAGGTGGTTCCCCCCCCCCCTGCAAAAAAAAAAGGCTGCTAAAATGAAGAAAACAGGAGCAGAGTGGTTTTGGACTATGACTCTAGCTCAGGTCTTTGTGACAGCCGAGAGCCAATTTCTCATTTTTCAGATCTTCGGTTTTCCAATTTTGCATTAGTTTTATTTTATTTTATTTTATTTTGTGAAGTCCTCATGAAAATTCACCTGCATTTGAATGTGAAATTCTCCCATTTTTGCAAGCAATTTTAGTGTAGAGAAATTCTCCCTATTTTTGCAAGCAATTTTAACAACAATGCATTTTTGTTATGTTGATTTCACTAATATATGAATGTGTGTGCACATTCCTCCCTAATGCCCCTAACATATGCATGTGCACATGTAATTCTTTGGTTGGAGACCAGCATTGCAAAATTCAGAGAAGCGTGACTGGCAAATGACAGCTGAGTTTTGGCTCGTGTGTTGCTTTGAAAAGCACACTGAATCAAATTTCTCTCCCATCTAGAGTGTGAGATAATGGTTAAGATGACAGGAAGGGCTGTCTTGTGGCCTTCCAGCATCAGCTGCATCACTCAAAATGGCCATTGGTCAGGGCTGATGGGACTTGTAGTCTGGCAACATGTTGAGGGGCCTTAAGAGCTACAATTCCCAGGGAATCAATCCTTCTTCCCAGGGAACTCTGGGAACTGTAGCTTTGTGAGTGGAACAGGGGTCTCCTAACAATTCTCAGCACCATTCACAAACCACAGTTTCCAGAATTATTTGAGGGTAGCCTTAACAGTTTAATTTGGTGCTAAATGTCACAGCAGGAGGCAAAGAAAAGGCAGATGGCCTTCTTGGTAGTGGCACCCGCCCTGTGGAACGCCCTCCCACCAGATGTCAAGGAAATAAACAACATTATGACTTTTAGAAGACATCTGAAGGCAGCCCTGTTTAGGGAAGTTTTTAAAGTTTTATATTTTATTGTGTTTTTAATATCCTGTTGGAAACCGCCCAGTGTGGCTGGGGAGGCCCGGCCAAATAGGTGGGGTATGAGTACTATTATTATTAAGCAGGAAATTGATTCCCTCCCCATTCAAAAAACCACTGGAAAGCTTCTATTTATCCATCTTTCTAGCTTCTGAAGGCACTGTTCCCACACTTCTTGACAGCCTAGAACAGGCACCCCCAGCCTTCAGCCATCCAGATGTTTTGGGACTACAATTCCCATCATCCCTGACCACTGGTCCTGTTAGCTAGGGATCATGGGAGTTGTAGGCCAAAACATCTGGAGGGCCGCAGGTTGGGGATGCCTGGCCTAGAAGCTTGCTTTTAAAAAGTATGCATATTTGAACGACGAGATTTTCATTCAGGAAGTTGAATTTTGTAGTTGAAATATTTCTGGCACACATACATAGCCCTGACTGCAACAGTTTGGTGATTAACTGCTAACACACCTGTAATAAAAATAAAAATATGCAAGGTAGTCCTCTAGCCTTAATATGGATTGCTTCACACGTTCATAACTCACTTTGGGGAAACAATTGTATACAATTGTATTCAATTTTAACAGTTCCTATCTTTCTGTGAAGTAGATCAGGTTAACCCCCACCCACAAATAATTTCTGAAGAAATAGTAGCATCTGGATTCAGTACAGTCTCATTCTCTCCCACCCACCCCACAACAAACAGAGGGGCATACACTTGTAGCAATTAAGACAGGAAGAAAAAAAGTCAGCGTGCAGATCTGCTTGCAATAATGAGAATATTCTAAAATCTTTCTTTAAGTCACCAGCAGCTACATTCCTGCAGACTTCTAAATTTTGAGTTCATTAACCATTTTTTCATCATTATTATTTTTTAAGCATTTGCTGCTTAGAACTTCTTGAACCAACGACAGCAGCCCAGAGCTGGCTCCTCGACGCCCACAGAGATTCCCCAAACCCGCTTGCCAGCTCTTTAAGCGAAGAGATTTGTTGCAGCCAGCAGCCTCAGGGCCTAAAGCGGCAAACTGTGCCTTTTCCCCTTTTGCTGAGTTCTCCTCCAGGCCGGAGTGCACAGAAAATGGAATTCAAAAGCTGTTCCAAGCCACCCTGTGCAGACAGCACTCCAAGGAACAGCTTATCCCCGCGCGACATTTGCTGGAGTGTGTTTGTGCACACACGCACAATTTTAGCAGTAGCTGGGCAAGGGGAACACCTCTGTGTACTGAAGTGCAGCAGATGGTTTTTTTTTAAAAAAAAGCACTGGGAAAAAGGGGTAGGAGTGTCGAAACCTGCATAGACGCTTCCCCATGGCCCAGTGGATTTCCTTCATTAATAAGTAGGGACCGAAATCTTGCTTTTATGCCATGAAAGCAAATCTTGGCTCCAAAGATTTCAGTGCGCGTACACACACACACACACACTCACGGTGGGGGGAGCTGAACGCTTGAGAAGCCTTCAAACCATGACTTCAGCAGGAAATTAGTGGGAAGGGGAAGGGTGTGGTCTGACAGGCCCACAAACACACTTACTTCTAGGAAAACCTTCGAGCTTGGGCAAGAAGCATTTTTTCCCCTCCAAAACTGCTTCTTCTAAAAGCATTTCTTTCTTTCTTTAAAAAAATGCTTTAAGCACCAACTCTTTAAATACAGCCGGCCCTATCATTAGGTAGAAGCCTAAGGCAGCTAAATTTTGGATGCACAAAAGAGGAAGATATAGTAGTTTAATGTATTGTTGTGTTTTTACAGCCAGGGAAAAAGGAATAGGTGCACTGAGGATTTTATGCCAAAATAACTTGTCCAATTCCTAGGTAACCTTGATAGGGGGGTGGGGGGTGGAAGGCTTTGCTAGCTAGTCAGGCTGCAAAATGTCTTAGGCCCTGGTTATAACAAAGCCATGTTAAGTAGCATTAACTCATGCGACAATTTCAAAGCAGTGATCGGGAAGGAGGACATTTAGTTTCTTTAAATCAAGGGGTTGCCTTTGATGTTGGTCCTACTCTAAAGTAGACCTATGGAAAATACTGGAACATGACTAACTGGACACAATTTTAATAATGGGCCCAAACTGAGAAGAATGAAGCTGGATGCAACCCAAGATTTATACACCTGTTTTTCTCCTCCAAATAAGAGATTGCCTAATCTAGGCTTCAACCTCGGCCCTCCAGATGTTTTTGGCCTACAACTCCCATGATCCCTAGCTAGCAGGACCAGTGGTCAGGGATGATGGGAATTGTAGTCTCAAAACATCTGGAGGGCCAAAATTGAGGAAGCCTGGTCTAGTCAGCAGTAGCTAACATCAGTTCAAACGGCCTAAAAACAACAATAAAAGAACCAATTAATAGTCACATCAAAAACAGGGGGAGGTGGGAAATCGACAGCAATTATAAAACACCAAGGAAGGAAGGAACATACAATTAAAATAAAAATCTAAACAACAGAAAAATCAAGAGTTTTCAAGCAGTAACAGCTATGCCCTCAATTCACAGTTGGGGGCAGTAGTGTTTCTGAATACGAGTTGCAGGGGACCACAGGAGGGGGTGAGTGCTTTGGTGCTTGAATCCTGCTTAATGGTTTCCCACAGGCACCTGGATGCTGGATGCCATTGGCCTGATCCAGCAAGCGCCTTTTTTTGCATTTATTACAACTTCATGATGTTTTATGCTCATGATGGTTTTGGGGCTGTCCTACGCGATCCCGCTTTCAATGCAAAGGTTTGGGGGCAGACATAATGCTTGGTTTTCCAGCCTGTCCCTCATCTCCCTTCTGAAATCCTGACGCTGTTTATACCACAGATGCTGTTCAACCCCTCAGACCCCCACCTCACCCCAATGGTGCCTCTGTTATGGTGGAAGGGTGCCCTTGCAGACATCAACAATTCAGCAATGTTTGAGAAGCGTCACGGAACAGATGGCAAAGCAGAATGTTGTGGGGGTGGTCTAGTATAAACCCACATGGGACGCAGGAGGCGCTGTGGTCTAAAGCAGAGCCTCTTGGGCTTGCCGATCAGAAGGTCGGCGGTTCGAATCCCCATGACGGAGTGAGAGCCCATTGCTCTGTCCCAGCTCCTGCCAACCGAGCAGTTTGAAAGCACGCCGGTGCAAGTAGATAAATAGGTACCGCTGTGGCGGGAAGGTAAACGGCATTTCCGTGCACAGTGTCCCATTGCGCCAGAAGTGGTTTAGTCCTGCTGGCCACATTACCCAGAAAGCTGTCTGTGGACAAACGCCGGCTCCCTCGGCCTGAAAGTGAGATGAACGCCACAACCCGATAGTTGCCTTTAACTGGACTTAACCATCCAGGGGTCCTTTAACTTTTTTTTTACCTTTATAAACCCGCCATATTGGCATCATTAGCATGTTACAGAACACCTGCAAAAAAAAACACTTGGCTGGAAGGGCCCCATCGCATAGCAGTAGGGAAAGAAAGAAATGGCAGCAAGGGCAAGAGTGGCAATGAGGGCAAGCCTGCTAAGGATATACCAACTGCTGCCCAAGGTGGGCTTGCAGTGAGCTCTGATCCGCTGACTGGCACTAGCTTCCTGTGTGTCGCAGTTCTTGATGGGAAACTACCTAAAGCATGCTTTCAGCAACCCCCTAGGAAGGCATATGTACATGCAAGTATTCCTTTGCATGGAGGTGGCCAACTCCCAAAAGACTGCAATCTACTTACAGAATTAAAAACTGGCTGTTAAGTTGTGGGTGAACGTATCAGACGACACAGCAATTCTTCAAACAGCTCTTGTTTATTCACAGGCCCAGAACAGAACTGGACTGAAGGGTTCAGCCAACCTGCTTATATAGAGCTCCAGTACAAAGCAACAGTAACAACTTTCTGTAACTATCCAATCACTGAACGTCACTTTCAATTTCTTATTTGCGTATGTGGACCTGAGTGAAAACTACCTACAGTATCCCCCTGCTGGCCCAGGCTGAGAACTTCAGTACATAACACCGGTAGTGAGCTTTTTTTTAGAGAGGAGGAAAGCCCCGTTTTTAAGGGTTTTTTAGGGGGAAAGGGGATCAGAAACTCACCAACAGATCGCTGGGGAAACAAACACCCTCACTGAGTAAACTCTGTCTTCCATTCTGCAGATCGACAATGGAGGGTGGGGAGAGAGGGTGGGGCCGGATTCTATTTTTAAAACGCTAAGGAAAGGGACCCAGCGATCGACCGCGATCTACCAAAACCTCATGGAGATCTACCAGTAGATTGCAATTGACTTGTTGGACATCCCTGCTTTGCATGAATTCAAGCCTGCAACACAATAGGCTCTTTGTGTCTGCAGATACTGTGCACCCACAAAGGATTTAAAAACCAAACAAGACCTCTGGGTCATCTAACGTCGTGTCAGGTGATTGACAGGCAGGTGTCAGATTGACAGGCCGACCTGTCAGAATGGCCCATGAGGGGCATGGGATGGGGGAGCAGTCAAAATGGCTCACCAGTTGGAAAAGGTTTTAGGCAACATTGGCATTGATCATAGTGAATGTCTTTAAACCAATTTGATTAGAAGTTGCCATATGGGCTTTGGCATATGGCGATTAATGAATTCAAGAAATACAGTGGTACCTCGGGTTACAGACGCTTCAGGTTACAGACTCCACTAACCCAGAAATAGTACCTCGGGTTACGAACTTTGCTTCAGGATAAGAACAGAAATTGTGCAGTGGTGGCATTGGGAGGCCCCATTAGCTAAAGTGGTGCTACAGGTTAAGAACAGTTTCAGGTTAAGAACAGACCTCCAGAACGAATTAAGTTCTTAACCCGAGGTACCACTGTAATAAACTGTGTAAAGAGAAGCAGCTAATACTTCTGGGATTGCCATCAGCCCGGGAGTCCCATTCCAGACCACTCTTCACATGCCTGCCTGCTCACCCTCTCGCCATGGGGAAATCTTACGGCACAACTAATGTATAGTTAGCCATAGCAATTTGTTCTTCTCCAAGGCTGCTGGAATCCACTGCTCCCTGAGGGCAAAGCAGTGGCAGAAAGGCTTGCAACAGGGTCCTCTGGCTGACTGCAGAATAACTGGTTCCTACAGTGGTGAAATAAGGGACGCAGGTGGCTCTGTGGGTTAAACCACAGAGCCTAGGACTTGCTGATCAGAAGGTCGGTGGTTCGAATCCCTACGACGGGGTGAGCTCCTGTTGCTCGGTCCCTGCTCCTGCCACCCTAGCAGTTCGAAAGCACAAAGTGCAAGTAGATAAATAGGTACCGCTCCGGCGGGACGGTAAACGGCGTTTCCATGCACTGCTCTGGTTCACCAGGAGCGGCTTAGTCATGCTGGCCACATGATCCGGAAGCTGTATGCCGGCTCCCTCGGCCAATAAAGCGAGATGAGCGCCGCAACCCCAGAGTTGGCCATGACTGGACCTAATGGTCAGGGGTCACTTTACAGTGGTGAACTGGACGCATCACACCAAACAGAAGCTCTTTTGCGGGCATTCTGCAAACTTTCTCAAATCTTCCGTTTTGGGCAAGGGACACAGCTGAGTGGTACATCATCTGCTTTAAATGGAGAAGGTCCCATGTTCAAACCCTGGCACCTCCAGTTAGGGCTGGGAGAGATCCCCATGTGAAACCCTGGACAGTCACTGCCAGTCAGTGCAGACAATACCAATGGTGTGACTCAGTGTAAGGCAGTTTCCTATGCTCCTGAATCTGCAAAATAGGGCAGGATGTAAATCTCAATTAATGAATATTACACAGGAAGAGACAGACGTGCTGCTCTTTTCCTGCATTTGAATACGTTTCTGGGCCAAAATGCATATGTAAAGATTAACCATAAGCTTGCTGATGACACAGTCAGCCTACTATAATAAATGTTATGATTTTGGATTCTAAAATAGTTACAGACCTGTCAAAACAACGTATAATGGTCAATACTTAATGCAATTACTTTGGCAAGCTAATGGCAAGGATATACTATCCTCCACAAAGTCCTGTGGTTATGGGATGCATATTTCCAGGGCTACATATTAAGCATATTTGCATAATTTAACTCTTGCTTTTCATGGGGAAAGGAAAATACTGCACAGTACTAAAGCTCTCTTTGTACTCAGCTGTCGAGTCCACTTGCTGTACTCAGCCGTTGAGCTCACCAGTGTCAGAGCTCACCAATATGGTGCCCGTTGGTACCACGGTGCCCTTGAGATCTTCTCCCAGTGCCCACAAAGCCTGTGAGCCCCCCCCCAACCCCACTTTTGTGATGTGGGTGGTTACCTGCCTTGAAAAATGCATGGAGCTGAAGGAGGAAATTGGAAGAGACACTCTTCCCCACTTCCTCTTTTTAGCCCTATGTACTTTTCAAAAGTTCATAGACATGGGTGGCGCTGTGGGTTAAACCACAGAGCCTAGGACTTGCCAATCAGAAGGTCGACAGTTCGAATCCCCGCGATGGGGTGAGCTCCCATTGCTCGGTCTCTGCTGCAAGTAGATAAATAGGTACCGCTCCGGCGGGAAGGTAAATGGCGTTTCTGTGCGCTGCTCTGGTTTGCCAAAAGCGGCTTGGTCATGCTGGCCACATGACCCGGAAGCTGTACGCCAGCTCCCTCAGCCAGTAAAGCTACACTCCTGCATCTAGTTACTTATTCCGAAAATGTTTGTGTCTCCCCTTGCCTAAATGTTCAAGGCAGCTAACGAAGTAGAAACATGCATGTTTCCCTTGGAGTCTGCCCAAGTGAATGAAGTGCAACTTACTTCTGAGTAAACACGCGCAGGATTGTGCTGTTAGCCTTGCAGAGGTTGACTCAGTTTGTTGCGCATACCTCCAAGCTGACTCACAAGGCCATTGGTTACAATATACCTGTATATGTAAAGGTAAAGGTACCCCTGACTGTTAGGTCCAGTCGCGGACGACTCTGGGATCACGGTGCTCATCTCGCTCTATAGTCCAAGGGACCCGGCGTTTGTCCACAGACAGCTTCCAGGTCATGTGGCCAGCAGGACTAAGTCGCTTCTGGCGAACCAGAGCAGTGCACGGAAATGTCGTTTACCTTCCCGCCAGAGTGGTATCTATTTATCTACTTGCACTTTGACGTGCTTTCGAACTGCTAGGTGGGCAGGAGCTGGAACTGAACAATGCGAGCTCACCCCGTCATGGGGATTCGAACCACCGACCTTCTGATCAGCAAGCCCAAGGCTCAGTGGTTTAGACCACAGCGCCACCTGCGTCCTTACCTGTATATGTAAACTCTCTCAAATTGCCTACTGTGCTCCATTAAATCAGAGCTCAAAAATCTTTTGTCTCATACTAAGCTCCTCACAAATTAGGCCAGTTAGCAGTGGAGGCTGGTCCATATGGGCAGATGGGGGCACTGCCCCACTGACCTCAATCTGTCTCCATCCAGTACTTGCCAGGCTGCTTTCTTACATTCAGTCCAGTTTACCAGCCTCCTCCTCAAGTCTGAATTTTGCGCTTGTAGAATGTGGCAGGAAGCAGAATGAGGATAAACCTAGAAGAAGTTGGCTCCACCTGTTGGTGGCTCTGGCTCCACCTACTGTTGGCCTCCAGCCCCGTCTTCTGCCCTACCAGGCCCAAAGTTTCCTTGCTATAATAAAGCATATAAATCACACATCTACACACTAACAATGCAATCCTATACTCCCCACCCCCCTACTCAGAATCAGGTGTCACTGATGTAAATGGGACTTTCCACCTAAGTAAATGGGGCTTTTCCGCCTAAGCGTCCAGCATTGCATCTTAAGTTCAGCTACTGGAGTTGCACTTAGAACAGCTGCTGGATCAAAAGCTGAGGAACTATCAGGAACACAGTCTTGAAAGTTTGTTTAGTTCAAAGCAGAAATTAAAAGCTTAACATTGAGCTACTTTTTTTCCATAGCTGAACAAAGAAATAAGAGTGTTTCACTTTCTGTTTGAGGTAGCCCGGGCATCAGTGAGTAAGTTCAGGGTCTCCCTTTCATTTTATTTAAGGGATCACATTGTTGCAAAAAAAACAAGCCAACCCCGATTTCTCGATTGCGAAAGACACTTGCAGTCTGTTTCACTGGTACAGTGGTACCTTGGGTTACAGACACTTCAGGTTACAGACTCCACTAACCCAGAAATAGTATCTTGGGTTAAGAACTTTGCTTCAGGATGAGAACAGAAATCGTGCAGTGGCAGCGTGGCACAGCAGGAGGCCCCATTAGCTAAAGTGGTGCTTCAGGTTAAGAACAGTTTCAGGTTAAGAACGAATTAAGTACGTAACCAGAGATACCACTGTAGTTTTAAAAAGTTCCCCTTTCCCCCATTCCAGTTTAATACTGGGGAGAGAGGGGAGCAAGTACAAACCTGTGCTGGGTGTGGTCCAGCAAACATACCTAGATATGGAACGAGCTGAACTTTTGAAGGATGAACCAGCAGAAACAGCTTGGTATGTCCAAGAGTTACGGAGTAGTACTGAAAGCCTACACACAAGTCTCAAAAACAAAATCTAATTTGTAGCTAGCTCCAATCCCCTGAAATTCCAAAGTGCATAAAACATCTAAATCAAAGCCAGGAATCCCCAAACTGTGTACCATGCTCGTCTGCCAGACAAATTTGCAGTGCCACTCTATACTTGGAAACAAGCCCTATTGAGTTCAATGGGATTTACTCCCAAGTAACAGAGTACAAGATTGCAGCCTAAGCCTCACTTACTAAGTAGGACTTAATTCTGAGTAAGCATGCATAGCACTGTGCTGCTCAAGTTGCTATCCTGTGCAGAATTAGGCTGTGATCCTACAGGTAAGGTAAAAGGTAAAGGCCCCCTGGACAGGAAAGTCCAGTCAAAGGCGACTATGGGGTTGCGGCACTCATCTCGCTTTTCAGGCCAAGGGAGCTGGCGTTTGTCCACAGACAGCTTTATGGGTCATGTGGCCTACATGACTAAACCACTTCTGGTGCAACGGGACACAGTGACAGAAACCAAAGCGCACGGAAATGCGTTTACCTTCCCACCACAGTGGTACCTATTTATCTACTTGCACTTGTGTGCTTTTCAACTGTTAGGTTGGCAGGAGCTGGGACAGAGCAATGGAAGCCCACTCTGTCATGGGGATTCGAACTGACGACCTGCTGATCGGCAAACCCAAGAAGCTCAGTGGTTTAGACTACAGCGCCACCCGCATCCTTTTTACATGATCCTACATCACTTACTTGCAAGCACAAGCACATCTAGGATTACAGTGAAGCACACACAAGTCCGTTGTTTTAAACAGTCTTTTGCTTATCTAACACTACAAACAATCGTGCTGTTGGACTTGAATATTAAGCAACATACTAGTAATCCCTTGGTATGTGGATACACACACAAACAGACAACAGTGTCCAAATATTTAACAGCAAACCTCCAATAAATGTAAAGGTCTCATCAGGCAACAAGCAGAATTGTTAAATAAGTAGCTTTTGCATAAGAAGCCAAAGAGCTGGAAAGAGAAAAAGACGGCAGATCCTACAACCAACGCTAACATAAAAAGGAAATTGCAGGGAGTTCGGAGAGTTCCAAGACCTGGCAGGAAACCAAGAAATTCAAAGCAAAAGCCTGAAACTTCAGAGCTCACTCCCATGCCTAAATATAGCCTCTCCCATAGCATATGGCATGGCAAAAAATCATTTACAGTACATAGGGCTGCAGAGCCAGCTAATATTATTAGTGGTTCAGTCTGTGTCAGCGTGAATAAATTAACAGGCCAACCAAACCCGGAGTCCAAGCAGTATTTGGGGAGTTTCAGCGGAATGACAATGTCAGAAAGATGGCAAAAAATATACATGAAAGGCTTATGACTCTCTCAAACACCCTCCCAATAACATATAGATCAGTCTTTAGTCTTCCCTCAACAATACCCTCCTTTTCTTACATCCTGCCCTGCGGATGGCACAGCCTGTCGATTTCCTGTCCCCTCAAAGTCACATTTGAACCATGCATTAATAAGCACTATGATACCACTTTAAACCAGGGGCAGCAACTATAGGAGCAGAAGGAGCTTTGCCCCCCTGTATTGGTCAGTGGCGTAGCGTGGGGGGTGCAGGGGGGGCCGGCCGCACCGGGTGCAACATCTGGGGTTTAGGGTTAGGGGGCGCAAATCCACGGGTTAGGGGGCACAAATTACTTGCCTTGCCCCGGGTGCTGACAACCCACGCTATGCCACTGGTATTGGTGGGGAGGAGGCTGAGCTCCTCCCCCAGTACTGAGGGGGCCACTATCCCGTTGCCACCAGGCAAACGCTCTTGCGCCAGACAGGGGCGGGGCACACGAAGGGTGAAGCTCGCCCCCGCTGCCATGCAAGCGCTCGTGTGCACAGGTGGGACGAGCCACGAGACGCTGCTCCCCCCCCCCAGGATTCTGAGAGATGTTGTTTGTTAAGGGTGCTGAGAACTGTTATCCACCTTGGATCAAATCTATGCTTCCAGGGGTCATAAGAAAGCTGCAGAGATAGTGCAGGATAGTGTGCACCCCGGAATTGATCTCTTTCAGCTTCTGCCTTCTGGAAGAAGGTACAGGGTTATAAAGAGTAGGACTAGCCGCCTGCAGTGGTGTAGCGTGGGGGGGTGCAGGGGGGGCCGGCCGCACCGGGCGCAACATCTGGGGGTTAGGGTTAGGGGGCGCAAATCCACGGGTTAGGGGGCGCAAATTACTTGCCTTGCCCCGGGTGCTGACAACCCACGCTATGCCACTGGTATTGGTGGGGAGGAGGCTGAGCTCCTCCCCCAGTACTGAGGGGGCCACTATCCCGTTGCCACCAGGCAAACGCTCTTGCACTAGGCAGGAGCGAGGCACACGAAGGGTGAAGCTCGCCCCCGCTGCCATGCAAGCGCTCGTGTGCACAGGTGGGACGAGCCACGAGACGCTGCTCCCCCCCCAATGTGGGGGGCAAGTTGGCACCCCTGCTTTAAACAGTCATGGCTCCCCCCCCCCCAGGATTCTGAGAGATGTTGTTTGTTAAGGGTGCTGAGAATTGTTATCCACCTTGGATCAAATCTATGCTTCCAGGGGTCATAAGAAAGCTGCAGAGATAGTGCAGGATAGTGCACACCCCGGAATTGATCTCTTTCAGCTTCTGCCTTCTGGAAGAAGGTACAGGGTTATAAAGAGTAGGACTAGCCGCCTGCAGTGGTGTAGCGTGGGGGGGGTGCAGGGGGGGGCCGGCCGCACCGGGCGCAACATCTGGGGGTTAGGGTTAGGGGGCACAAATCCACGGGTTAGGGGGCGCAAATTACTTGCCTTGCCCCGGGTGCTGACAACCCACGCTACGCCACTGGCCGCCTGAGAAACAGTTTTTATCCAAATGCAATTCTGGTTTTAAACGCAGTGTAAGGTAGTCTCTGTGGGAGTATATTGTATTTAATTATGGGGTATCAGAGTTTTTAGGGGGCTAACCAGGCTGGGATAGCAGGCTTGTTGGTTTTTGAATGTCAGGTGTAGATTTTTTCAATTTCGTTGTTCTGTATGGGACAATGACAATAAAGATTATCGTATCGAATTGTTAACAAACGAGAGGCAATGGAGCGTGCCTCCAGGAGTGAAGTCAAACCGCTGCGCTAACAGCAGCAAAATGACCTCCCTGGGTGCAAGCCTGTGCAGTGTGCATGGAGGTCGTGGGCTGCCCAGACAACAAGACCCCCCCCACACACACACCTCACTGATGTGGTCCAAAGGAAAGCATAGCAAGACGCTTGTCACCCACTTGACTGCAGGACCTGTATGATACTGCTTTAGGCCACAGCTGCAGTACCATACCACTTTAAACAGTCATGGGTTGGCCCAAAAAATCCTGGGAGGTGCTGAAAATTGTAGAGGACCCTTATCCCCGCCCCCCAGTGGCATAGCGTCAGTTGTCAGCACCCGGGGCAAGGCAAGTAATTTGCGCCCCCTAACCCCTAACCTGCCGCTGCTGCCAGCTTCTTCTTGCTGCTGCCTGGTCTGGTCTGGTGTGGTTCTCTCCTGCGCTCAGCGCTGCGCTGGGCGGCCGCTGCACTGTCCCTCCCCCAGATAGTCCCTCGCTCTCT
Source organism: Podarcis melisellensis (assembly GCF_964234715.1). Classification (NCBI taxonomy): domain Eukaryota; kingdom Metazoa; phylum Chordata; class Lepidosauria; order Squamata; family Lacertidae; genus Podarcis; species Podarcis melisellensis. Next base: position 36,638,077 of record NC_138546.1, on the reverse strand, counting down.
CTCTGCACCGCATGCCAGGCACCCACTCCCTCCACAGTGGGCAGCGACCCGGCGGATCGGATTCGCACAGCCAGCACTGCAGTGAGAGAGAGTGAGTGAGCCAGGTAGGGGCAGAGAGCTGCGAGTGTGAGCGCGCCCCCCCCAGATGTTGCGCCGGGTGCGTCCGGCCCCCCCTGCACCCCCACGCTACGCCACTGCCGCCCCCTCACAATCTCTAGAGTTCCCTGTGGAGAGGGATTGCTCTTTGAACTACTCAGAACCATGTTTGATGTATTAGAGGATTTTAATATTTTTTTGGAAGCCGCCCAGAGTGGCTGGGGAAGCCCAGCCAGGTGGGCGGGGTACAAATAATAAGTTATTATTATTATTATAGCTGTCAACTTTTCCCTTTTCTTGCGAGGAATCCTATTTGGAATAACGGAATTTCCCTTTAAAAAAAAAGGAAAACGTTGACAGCTATGCCGAGAACTGAACTGTACCTCTCTGAGGGGGAATTGTACCTAACAAATCTCCGCACCCTTGAGAAACTACATGTCCCAGACTTCCTTGAGTGAAGCCATGGCTGTTTAAACTGGCATATTTTTAATGTGTAGTGCGGACAACAATGTACAGTGCAGTGCAAATGGAGCCTGTGTCGCCACCTTATAAAACACAGCAGGGAGGACAGGCACAAAACTATAATTTTGTGCCTGTCATTGGCTCTGACTCTACCTGCCCTTGGCCTGCATTTCCAGTCCCAATGGATCCCAGTCACTAAATAATAATAATAATTTTAAAAAATTATTTATACCCCGCCCTTCCCGGTTCAAAAACTGGGCTCAGGGCAGCTAACAACAAATTTTAAACACTTTAAAACGCTTAATTATAAAAGCAGCATAAAATACAGTATAAAAGCATGAATAACAATAAAACTCAAAAATCAATTTAGGGGAAATAAGCAATTGGATAATCCCCAGGGCTAGCTGGCTGAATTGGTCCTACTTGGGCTGGCGAGGAGGCCAGGGGAGAATTAGCTGTGGGGTCTCAGAGTGGGTGATCTTCATAAAAGGGGAGGGGGAGGGAAGAGAAGAGAAGGGAAATAAAAGACCAGGCTGAATTCAAATTAAAGGCCAGGCGGAATAGCTCTGTCTTACAGGCCCGACAGAAGGAGGTTAAATCCTGAAGGACCCTAGTCTCCTGGGACAGAGCATTCCACTAAGTCAGAGCCATCACTGAAAAGGCCCTGGCCCTGGTGGAGGATAGTCTGACTTCCTTAGGGCCTGGGACCTCTAAACTATGGTTATTCATGGACCTTAAGGTCCTCTGTGGGGCATACCAGGAGAGGCGGTTCCATAGATATAAGGGCCCTAAGCCACTGTGTGAAGAACCCTGAGAAAGCAACAGAACACACGTAGAACTCCCTTTGGACGTTGCCCCAAGCTTTCTTTTCATTGAACACTTTGCCATCCATTCACTACCATAGATCCCTAACCCTGCGTGCACTTTCCTCGGGATACTGTGTACAAATGTAGCAAACAGGAAACCCACTTTCACAAACTACAACTGAGCTGCAGGATCGAATACAACTAGAACTTGGCCGAATTGCCACAACACCACCACCATTTTCTTTTTCTAGCAAAAATGAAGGGCAGGCTACATACAGGATAAGGGCTAGTACAGTGGTACCTCGGGTTACATACGCTTCAGGTTACATACGCTTCAGGTTACAGACTCCGCTAATCCAGAAATAGTGCTTCAGGTTAAGAACTTTGCTTCAGGATAAGAACAGAAATTGTGCTCCGGCAGCGGGAGGCCCCATTAGCTAAAGTGGCGCTTCAGGTTAAGAACAGTTTCAGGCTAAGAACAGATCTCCGGAACGAATTAAGTACTTAACCTGAGGTACCATTGTACATCCTAGATTGAAGATCAGTGAAGCAAGAGCTGGATTAAATGAAGTCAGGTAAACCCGATATAATCTCAGCTCAAACCTGAGCTATCTAAACTGCATTTTTAAATACACAGTACTTACGAGAAGGGCTGTAGCTCAGTGTTAGAACATCTGCTTTAAACGCAGAAGGTGCCAGGACTGGGACGGACCCTTGCCTGAAACCCTGGAGGGCTGCTGCCAGACAGTGCAGACATTACTGAGCTTTATAGACCAATGGCCTCATTCGGTGTGAGGCAGCTTTCTATGTTCCTAAAAGGAAACAGCTATATAGACAGCCCTGTTCTCTTCCAATGTAGGGTAGACACTTTTTTTCTAATTGGCAGAGACCCTAGGACTTTTTACACAGCTACCCCAGGCAGAAATTATATAGGCACAGCATTGATTTGCAGTGGTAAGAAATGGTTCCCCTGTTGGGGTTTTGCCTGTTCACCCATCTGTTATACAAACACTAAAACAAATTCTCTTGCATTTAACAATTGCTTTTTTTAAAAGGGACACTTATAGCTCTCCTCTTCTTTAGCCACCCCAGGCTCCTTTGGAAGGGCAGGATATGTAGTCGATGAAACAAATATACAAGAAACAAGCCAACAAGCTTGTTGTGGGTATTTACTGGTTTGGTAACGTAGCATAGGAATAAGCCACATGCTTCCAAACGGAAAAATAAGATCAACAAACTATTTTGATCCCCCAGCAAGTTTCAGAATCTGTACACAAACCACAAAGATAAGATGAAACCCACAAATATGGTGCATCTTGGTTACTTTTTTTAAAAAGGCACCTAAAAGTTTTACTTCCAAAGCAGACAAATACTGCCTTTTCCAGAATTGCACATAGCTACTTGATTGTATGGCACATCCAAAGTCTACAGCTGAGCAGCTATGGATGGATGATTTAGGCAGACTCCCTCCCCCTGCCCTGCTCACCAAGTTACCCAATAGCTTTACTTCAGCAGGTGAAGTAGAAAATTAGTTTATGGAGTGTAACGTTTACCCTTTTTCAGCCGGTGTGCTATATTGGCCCATTGCAACCCCTCCAGGGGCTGCATGCAAGCAATGGGTGCAGTCACCACTAGGGATCAGCAAATATGCAGATTTTAGCTTCTAATTTCTGAAATTCAGTTTCCCACATCAGTTTGCTGATGCTATGGGAAAGCACACCTTGGTTTAAGAACGCTTTGGTTTAAGAACGGACTTCCGGAACGGATTAATTTGGTAAACCAAGGTACCACAGTACAGTGGTACCTCAGGTTACATACGCTTCAGGTTACAGACTCCGCTAACCCAGAAATAGTGCTTCAGGTTAAGAACTTTGCTTCAGGATGAGAACAGAAATCATGCTCCAGCGGCGCAGCGGCAGGCCCCATTAGCTATAGTGGTGCTTCAGGTTAAGTACAGTTTCAGGTTAAGAACGGACCTCCGGAACGAATTAAGTACTTAACCCGAGGTACCACTGTATATATATTGTTAGGAAAGTGTGGATATATGTAGATAAATTAATAATAACACCCCTCCCCAATTTCCCAGAGAAGAGGGATTGGCTGTTAAAGCACGCTTAGAATTATAGCCCTGTGAGGGGAATATCAGCTCTCAGCAACCTCCACGAAAACTACAGATCCCAGGATTCTTTGTGGGGGGAGACATGAACGTTTAAAGTGGAATGGTGCAGCACTAATTGTACAGTGCAGATGGAGCCTCCGTTGCTCTAAACTAGTGGCTTTTAAAAAAAACCAGCACACATTTTGCCTCTAAGAAAAACTTTCAACATAAATGCACCTGCCACAGAACCCCTGTAGAGACAGGTCAGACAAGGAACTGTCCAGTTCCATAAGACCACTAAGAACATGTCCTATAAATGCACCCAAAGCTCCTCTGAGGGGAGACCAACAATGTGGAGTGGGCAGTTTCCTAGGGATTTATTTTTCTGCAGGGAAAAAATAATATCCAAAATGTAAGCACATTAGTTAGAACAGAAGAAGAGATCTAGTGGATTAGGCAAATGGCTCATCTAGTCCAGCATCGTGTTCTTACAGCGGAAAACCGGACACCTATGGGAAGTTTGTAAGCATCACCTCAGGACAACAGTCTCTCCATTTATGACTCCCAGGGACTCCCAGAGGCATACTGCCCGCAACAATGGAGGGAATATAATGAACAGAGGCCAACTGCAAATAAATATTAGGCAAGCTTGGCCGTTCAAGGGTTTTTAAGCTTTGTACACTAAATGAAAGTAAAACAAACATGCTAAGGTCATTCCCTAGGGTATCAGAAAACTTCCCAATGCAAACCAATATTGTCCCAGTGCAAATTACACTCATTTTCAAAAGAAAATCTTCCAACTCAAAATTTTCCAGAAAACCCACATTCCACAATGGGAAGGCTCTTTCAGAGAAACTTTTCCATCATTGCCGATACTCTCACATAGGAACCCCTGATAAGTGCCCAAGGAACACCTTAATAAATCTCCATGCAAAATTCAAGCCACTACCCTAGATGGCTCCAGCAGGAATGGATCAATGTGTTTTAAAAATGGCTCCAGCAGGAATGGATCAATGTGCTTTAAATAATAATTATTATTATTTATTTATTTATTTATTTATTTATTTATTTATTTATACCCCGCCCATCTGGCTGGGTTTCCCCAGCCACTCTGGGCGGCTTCCAACTGAATATTAAAAACAATACAGCATCAGACATTAAAAACTTCCCTAAAGAGGGCTGCCTTCAGTTGTCTTTTAAAAGTAAAATAGTTGTTTATTGCTTTGACATCTGCTGGGAGGGCGTTCCACAGGGCAGGCACCACTACCAAGAAGGCCCTCTGCCTGGTTCCCTGTAACCTCACTTCTCGCAATGAGGGAACCGCCAGAAGGCCCTCTGCGCTGGATCTCAGTGACCGGGCTGAACGATGGGGGTGGAGACGCTCCTTCAGGTATACAGGAAAAGAAAAGAAAAGGAAAAGAAAAGAAAAGAGAGGTACTGATGGAAAGAGGAGAGAGATAGAAATGAAGCTTTGAGCAAAACATTAATCAGTACCAAACTAGCCAAAAAGGCAAGTCAACGTTCAGGACAGAGGGGGCCAAAAAGACTAGCATTTCAAAAGCAATATACAGTGGTATCTCTGGTTAAGAACTTAATTCGCTCCAGAAGTCCATTCTTAACCTGAAACTGTTCTTAACCTGAGGTACCACTTTAGCTAATGGGGCCTCCCACTGCTGCCGTGCCGCCGGAGCACGATTTCTTTTCTCATCCTGAAGCAAAGTTCTTAACCCGAGGTACTATTTCTGGGTTATCGGAGTCTGTAACCTGAAGGTCTGTAACCCGAGGTATCACTGTAGACCCAATGTCAGCACCATTAAGCAAAGCACACCTTCTGAAGAAATCAAATCACAAAATGTATTACTAACTATGATACTAAAGCCTGGGAGTTTTAGTTTCGGAGCCTGTCCCTATATATGTTGACTCAAGAGTAAGTTCCATTATTATTGATTTCATTTATATTCTATCCTTTCCTCAAGATCAAGCCATCCTATTTGGTTGTCTCTTCATTTTAGCTGAAGAACCCTGTGTGATACATCGAGAGTTGGTAACCAGACCATAATCACTTAATGAGCTTCATGGCCAAGTGTAGATTCAAACACAGATCTCCCCAACCTAAGTTCAAAACCCTGTCCACTACTCCATGCCAACTCAATGGCTCTTCCTCCCTATATGTGCACACAGGATCTCGCATTTACAATGCAATCCTATACAATTCTGCTCAAAAGCACGTCCGTCTGAATTCAATGTGGATCACTCCTCTGTCAGTGGGTATGGGATTGCAGCCTTAACAAGTAGTCCTTCAAAGTTGCAATCCCCAACATACTTTAAGCACCAAAGTCCCACTGAACACAGTCAGACCTATTTCTCAGTAAATCTGGAAAGGATTGTAGAGCGTGTTCTCAACAGCACAACCACACATGCCAACCTTGAAGTGAGCTCCACTGAGTTCAGTGAAATGAAGAACACAAGAGCTCTGCTGGATCAGACCAAAGACCCACCAGCATCCTGTTTTCACAACAGCCAGTCAGATACCAATGGGAAGCCCACAGGCGGGATCCAAACACAACAGTACTAGCCCTATTCATGTCCCCCGGAAACTGTGGCTCAAATGTACCACTGTCTTCATCCCTTGAGGTAGTAAACAGTCACCATGGCTGGTAAACGCAGCTAACCTTATCAACCATGTACTGTACTTTTCCGTGTATAAGACAAGATCCCCCCCCCCAAAACAATGTTAAAAATGTGGGGTTATCTTGGTGGGAGATTGTGGCTGTGGCAAGGGCTGCTGTCAATCGGCTGCCGCTGTGGTAATTGCGTGGGCAATTGGTGGCCGCTGGCGGTGAGCGGGCAAACAATTGTTGGCTTTGGTGATGCGTGTTATTGGCAGCATCGTTCAGGCGGGTGAGCGGTTTTCAACAACCCTGGGCAATCAACAACTCTGGGCAACCCACCAAAATAAGCAATCTGCCCCCATTTTCTTAATGAGGAGTCCCAAAAATAGGGGGCGTCTTATACACAGAAAAATACGGTATTTGTCTAATTCCCCCTTTAAAGCCATCCAACACGGTGGTAATCACTACGTCTTGCACAAGCAATTTCCATAGTGACTGAAAGCCTTAGACCAATTTTCAATTAAGCGCAACCTCACCCTTCAGTGCCACCAATACCCCACTTTGAAATATTCTATTAAAACCTCCCAGTTCTCCGATTCAACTTTTAAAAAACAAAATCCACCTAAGGAAGGCAGGTGGGGAGGGAGGAGAGAAGCGCAAAAAACCCGAAGAAAGTGCTGTGCTAGATGCTGTATGATTTTTAACTGTATTGTCATTGCTTCGATTATAACTTATGTTATATTTTTATAGTACAGGTATTGCAATTCGAACCCCAATTCGAACCCCATTGAATTCAAACGGTAAGGGTTCATTGCAAACCACCTAAATCAAACTTACACACCACCGTTTGGATCAAGGCCTACAGCACAAAACAAGGAAACTGTTATTTCAAGTATTAAGAGTCATAGAAAGACATCTGAGAAACAACATTTTAATAGATGAAATAAATACTCCAGTACATGCAAGATTTTTTTTTAAAAAAGACACTGAAAAATAATAATTAAAAAACCCAAATCACTTTCTTGTTAAGAGTGTAATATTCCCCCACCCCCTGTTTTAAAACACTCACAGTAGCTTCCCCCCAGCTTGGAAATCACATCCAATCTCCACTCTTTTCCCACTCGACACAGCCAATGCACTTCTAACCTAACACTTGATTCAAAAGTAACCATACAGAAACCAACATAAAAACAAAACAAAAAGGTAGCTACATCCATCATTTAAAGTTCTGCTTCTTTCAGACTGTATGAAAACTGAGGTAACTTTTTTTTCCTTCCTGCACAACTGAACAGTAAAATTTAGAAGGGAAATTTTGGAAGACCAAAGAAAAAGAAAAAAGTTTTAAAAGCACACCCAGCGCAATTAAGGCCCTTTCTCTATCCCATCCAACCTCAATAAAACCTTAAAACTGTTATTACCACTCGCTTGTTTGTAGACCTTGTATTCTATAAAAGATGCGAAATTGAATCAACTTGGATGGTTTCTCTCTTCTTTTTTCACAATCCCTCGCCCCAAATGATCAGCCACTCAATGCTGATTTGTTTCTACATAGGGTAAAAGGTAAATCTTTTTGCTGCCTCCCCCATTCAAAAAAATAATTTTTTTAAAAAATCAAAAGACTGGGCTGATCTACACAAATTCTTTGGTATACATAAAACAAAGGGCCAGTTGAGGGGAGCCTAAGTACATTTGTGTTAGCAGTGACCAAGGTATACCTAAACTGAAAAGATTAATTCACAGAAATTGAGTTCGCTGGCGGTAGAGTCCGAGGCGAAGATCTTTCCCTCAGTGCCTGAGATAACAGATTGCAACCATCCGAGACGGCGCAAGCCGAGTTCCGCAACCGTTCCCTGTATTCAGTTGTTTTGGAGCTACTTTCGGGGTGTTGGGCTATATCCCTGAGGCATTGGGTAAGGAGCACACAAGCCGAGACGACACTCATTGCGCCCCCTAAAATGGCGGTCTGCACGGCTTTACCTTCTGGATTGATGGCGGCCGCTCTGCCCAAAAACTGAGGCTCAGTGGCAAAGCCCACCAGTGCGCAGACAGACTGCACCAAGGGCCCGCTGAACAAGACGCAGCGGTTCCGCGTCAGCTCGCTGGGCGAAGTCTTGACCTCCTTGACGCAGGCCAATAGGGCCGAGCCGCTGGTGCTCATGCACTTGACGCTCAGCTTGAACTGCTCCTTGGCAAACTTATCCTTGGATTTCTCACTGGCCAGGACACAGGCGTCCGTCAGGAATTTCAGATTCTTGGACATGTTCTGGGAAACCTCCAGCAGGAGCTGAGGGCTCATGTCAGCCAAAGGGGTGGTCTTCAAGATCCCACAGCCGTGCTCCACCTCATGTTTGCACCGGGTCACCTTGTAGCGATCCACCAGGCCGGGCAATGCTGGCTGAGCTCCTGGGGTCTCCACCGCCGCCAGGTAAGCGGCGTGGGCAGAGCACTCCGTCAAGGAGACCACCAGGTCTCCCATCTCCACCAGGATGTCCCCCACCTCTGCGAAGCGTCCCATGTTGAGCTGGCTTTGGACGTCGTGAGTCAAGATGGAGAGGCCTTTTGTCCTGGCGATGATGGTGTCCCGGCACTTCTCGAAGGACTCCCCAAAGACGGACAGGCTATCCGTATTGACCGGCCGGCTCTCGCTGGACAGCAACAGCAAATCCGCCACCAGCTGCATCTTGCTCTTGCAGTGGTCGCAAATGGAGATGAGCTTCTTCCGCTGCAACGCACCGCTGCTCGGGGTGGACGCCTCGCTAGCGGACTTGCCAGAGCCGCCGCTAGCCATAGCGCCTGGGGGGCACACGCATGCCTCTCGGGACCCCACAGCTGCCGCCACCCCTCCCGCTCCTGATGCCTCCGGAGGAGTCCCCACTCAGCCTGGCAGGATCTCTCTGCCTTTTCCGCACCATCATTCCATTAATCTCCGCAAGTAAAAGTAAAGTCTTTGCGGGCCAGAGGGAGAGGCGGGAGCCGGCCGGAGAGCAGCCCAATCCAAAGGGAGACTGAAGCTACTCCACTTTCACAGTGAACTAATAGGCTTGGAAACAGGCGACAGGTTCCCCGACTCTTGGGAAGACTGGATCCTCAATTCCGCAACGGCATGATCAATTATTGTTCCCTTTCCTGCAGATGGACCGTTCTTTGGAGAGAAGCGTTATTAGCAAATAATCCAAATGGAGCTGCTGCAAAAATAATAATAGGAGCAATCATTTAAAATCTTTAAAAGTTTCCAGCTGAATAAATTACAGTGGCACGTTTAAATTCATGAGGAAAAGAGTTTGGGTGGGATGGTGTTGTTGTTTTTTAAAAAAGAAAATAAATGGGAAGAGGGGCTGAAATAGGCGACGATCCTGTTACCGTTTGACTCCTTTCCAATCCAAGCTGTCCCCGTGGCCCGGAAAGAGGCCAGCCAACGCCATAGGCTCCTTTAACAGCTCCCGAGCAGGCAGGCACGCATCTCTTCCTCTCCCCGTTGCTATCAGGAAGAACAGCAGAGGGTGTGGCCCGGCGGAGCTGTGGCCGGGGGAACTGGCCGCGCGCAGGAGGAGGAGGAGGGTTGCCGCTTTGATTTGCTAGGCTGGCCCCGAAGTGTTTCGTGCGCACCTCACCTCCGGTGCAAAAGAGGACACGGCAGATCGTGGAAGGCGAGGCGAGGAGGGCGGGCGGAAAGCAACGATTTCCTCTCCCCCAACACCACCCGGATCCAGCCCGCTGGTGCAGAAGGAAGGCAGGAAGGAAGGAGGGAGGGAAGGAGGGAGGAACCCTCAAGCTTAGCTTGCCGCTTTTGCTTTTCTTTTTCGCCACCTCTCTCCTGCTTGTCGCTCCGATCACGACGCCCAGCGTCCCCGGGAAAAGCAGCGGCGGCGGCGCCGGCCCTCCAGGGGCGTGGGCGCACCCGATCTCCGCTCGACGGGGAACTTCAGGCTCTGCCCTCGAACAAGGGCGGCGGCGGCGGCGCTGGGTGGCCTTTGCAACAGCTGCTGCGGGAACCCAGCCGGCCTCCCTTCGCCTCCTCTCTCACCATATTTCCTCGCTGGGCTTTTTCTCCTCCTCCTCTTCTCCAACCCTCCCCGGCTGAATCACCAACTTCTGCGCGGTGGAGGGAGGGATCACGAAAGGAGGGCTCCCCGCCCGCTCGCCAGCTTTCCACTTCCCAAAGTCTCTTTTCAGCCTCGGCCGTGGGGCTCTTATCAGCTGCCTCGGCGCGGCTGCTCCTGCATGGCTGGGGAAAGGGCGGGCGCCGGAGCCAACGCGCCTGCTGCTGCTGCTGCCTTTTCCCCCTTCCTCTCTTTCTTTTTTAATGCTTTCTCCCGGTTGCCTCCGCTGTAACCTCCCTGTAAGCCTATAGCAATCTTTTGTGCGGCCTGTCGCCGCCCTTCGTTTTAAACGCTGCGGTCTTCTCCACGCCCGCTGCTGCCTTGAAGGCTCCACCCCAGCAGGAGATGGGGCGGGTGGGAGAAGGGAAAGAGGCGGTGTCACCGCCCGGTATAACAGGCGGTGGCGGCGGCGCCCTTGCTGTGGCCGTCGGCTCGATTGCGCTTTTACGCACGCAGATGCGCTTGGAGCAGGAGAGCCGTGGCTGTTGGTTTACACGTGGGAAGGTTCTGGCCTGTGTTTTCAGCCCAGCCTGCCCGTTGATTTCACCCCACCCCCGATTTTATTTTATTTTTAATTAAAGGAGCATAATCTATCCCCGCCCCCTTTTGCAACCTTAGCTTCCCAGCTGTCAGCAAACATTACTTGGAAGTCCTGTTGAAATCTGGGATAGCTTTCTAAAGAACCAGCATAGAACGAGGTCTTTGCCTCTTTCCCACCGGTGTTGGAAACATCAGGAGCGTCTTTTGAGCTATGAGATGGGCGCTGCCAGTGGTTTATTGGAGGGTTTTGAATACAGAAGCATTTCTTTTGGTTTCTCCTTATGGAGGAGAAAATGACAAGCGTGCAAACCTAATGGAGTTAGCCTGTGGGCACTGCCGCCTGATTGGATTGTGGTTTTCTTGTTGGCCAACTAGGCTAGAGAACACTTTACTGCTACTACTTTTTAAAGCGGCGTGCTATGGTCCATGGAGTTATGAAGAGTCAGACATCACTAAACAACAACAACCACCACTTTTAAAAGAATATACAGTGGTACCTTGGGTTAAGAACTTATTTCTTTCTGGAGGTCCATTCTTAACCTGAAACAGTTCTTAACCTGAGGTAAAGGTAAAGGGACCCCTGACCATTAGGTCCAGTCGTGACCGACTGTGGGATTGTGGCGCTCATCTCGCTTTATTGGCCGAGGGAGCCGGCATACAGCTTCCGGGTCATGTGGCCAGCATGACTAAGCCACTTCTGGTGAACCAGAGCCGCGCACGGAAACGCTGTTTACCTTCCCACAGGAGTGGTACCTATTTATCTACTTGTACTTTGACATGCTTTTGAACTGCTACCACTTAGCTAATGGGGCCTCCCGCTGTTCTCATCCTGAAGCAAAGTTCTTAACCTGAGGTACTATTTTGGGGTTAGTGGAGTCTGTAACCTGAAGCGTCTGTAACCCGAGGTACCACTGTATCAGCATCCTGCCATTAGTTGTTGGAAGCTGCCCAGGCTTTACAGAGATGTTAACAGTCCACATAAAATGACCAAAACAATGTGTGATAAAAGATAATTAGCAGACCACAATTTAACAAGCTGTGAGTGCATAAAGGCCTGTGGGAGATGGAAAGCATGGTTCAAGAAAAGTGTTTTAATGTATCCCTGAGAGTCAAGCAAGAATGAGCGGAGGTGAGCTTGATAAGGAGAGAACGGGGTCCCCACCGTGGTCTAGGCCCTGCTCCATGTATCTTTCCCACTTCCCTCACAAACTAGGATGTGATAACTTATTTACTTAATTCTAGTTATTTATTTAGCAAGGTTTAATGAAGAAAATCTCAGTGGTTTACATAAAATAGTATAAGCTGACTCTCCTTCACTGGAGAGGTCGGATGGTCATTGTCAGGGATTTTTAGATGCGATTCCTGCGTTGCAGGAGGTTGGACTAGATGACCCATGGGGTCCCTTCAAACTCCACTGTTCTATGATCCATTAAAAACAGCAATTAAAAGCAAACTTTTAAAAGCAAGTAGATGTAATAAAATTGTGAAAATACAGATAAAACCAACAGCTTGGGAAACAAATGTGCCTAATATTGCATATCAAGGTAGGCTCATTTAAACAGAAAAGTTTTAAAACTGTAAAAGTTTTTTTAAAAAAATCAAAAACATTACTGTATATTTCGCCCTATTGGACGCACTTTTCCCCCTCCAAAAATGAAGGGGAAATGTGTGTGCGTCCTATGGGGCGTATGCAGGCTTTCGCTGAAGCCTGGAGAACAAGAGGGGTCGGTGCACATCGCTCCCGGACCCGTTCTGGGGGCTTCCCCCGCCCCAGCCCAGCAAGCTCCAGGAGCGATGGCGAGGTTGAGTGCAACCTTGCCTTCGCTCCCGGACCCCCAGCCCCCAGGCTAAAAACGAAGGCAAGACAGCTAGTGGGATCCATCCCGTTTGCTGTCATGGCTTCTTTGCTCTTTGGGGCTCGGGGGGCGGGGGAATAATATTTTCCCCCTTTATTCCCCCCCCCCAAAAAAATAAGTGCGCCCTATGGGCCGGTGCGCCCTATAGGGCGAAAAATACGGTACATCATCTCATCATCCCAGGCCATTGGCTAGGGCTGATGGGAGTTGGAGTCCACTGGCATCTGGTGGGGCACTGGTTCTCCACCTAGGACCTTCAGCGTGCAAGTGCCTTGTCTTGTCGTTGAGCTACACCTTCTCCCACGGCATGTTTATGTATATTTCGGCAACTAAATTAAGCTCTACTTGCCATTTCAAGGCATGATTTGGTGTGAATGGGGATGGTACTATCGACAGCAAAGAGGCTACTTTAAAAATTATAGCTAATCTATGGGTCTGGCGAATACAAACAATGCTTCTGTGAAAAGTCAATCTAAAGCATTTTAATATACTCCGGAAGGCACCCAGAGTCACTGCAGGACATAACACTTCAATTATATAAGTCCAGCTCAGGAAGGGTGGGGGTCCGCTTATTTTGTGCTCGTGCACTGTAGTCTCCTTTGATGTGTTTTTTATTTTAAAAAAGGCCTTAAGGGTGCGCCTGCAAATTCCTGTTCATGGTGGTGACTCGTTTTTTTTTAATCAGTCATGTTACCCATGCAGACTGCCCTGAAAAGTGCTTATGTTTTTCAGCCTAATAAGACGTTGTGACTAAAGGCATCCAGACATTGTCTGCTGTGTTCCTGTATTTGGTGCGTAAAATGATATTTGTCTGTACACCAAACTGGTGACTTTTCTGTGCACAAAGCACTAATAAAGTTACATACTTTTATTTTCTTCTTCAGAAGTAAATATCTATCTGCTACTTTTGGGAAAGTAACTTAACAGAGCAATCCTAACCATAGCAAGCCAATGTAATTTTGGGATCCTTACAGTAGAGAGGATGATGGGCATAGCTGTCAACTTTTCCCTTTTCTTGTGAGGAATCCTATTCGGAATAAGGGAATTTCCCTTAAAAAAAGGGAAACGTTGACAGCTATGATGGGAGTTGCTGTCCTTTCTCAATGATGTCTGTTGTGGTCTTGGCTGTCTTGGCCTCAGCAAAGAACCATCTCTCCCTGGGGGGGAAAAACACACACACACACACCACCTAGATCAGAAAACAGAAAAGATACTTAATTATTTTATTCATATACTATACCATCTTTCTGCCAAGCTGCTGCTTGTTAGTGTAGACCAGGGTTTCCCAAACTTGAGTCTCCAGCTGTTTTTGGACTACAACTCCCATCATCCCTAGCTAGTGGGACCAGCGGTCAGGGATGGTAGGAATAGACAATGCTGGGCTTAGATAAAAGGTAAAGGTACCCCTGCCCGTACGGGCCAGTCTTGACAGACTCTGGGGTTGTGCGCCCATCTCACTCAAGAGGCCAGGGGCCAGCGCTGTCCGGAGACACTTCCGGGTCACGTGGCCAGCGTGACATCGCTGCTCTGGCGAGCCAGAGCTGCACACGGAAACGCCGTTTACCTTCCCGCTGGTAAGCGGTCCCTATTTATCTACTTGCACCCGGAGGTGCTTTCGAACTGCTAGGTTGGCAGGCGCTGGGACCGAGCAGCGGGAGCGCACCCCGCCACAGGGATTCGAACCGCCGACCTTTCGATCGGCAAGTCCTAGGCGCTGAGGCTTTAACCCACAGCGCCACCTGCGTCCCTGCTGGGCTTAGATAGACCAACATTAAAATAAAATAAAAACACAGAATTTAGATAATTGCTAGGCTTTGTTAAGTATAAAATGTTTTGTTCCTATTATTTTGCTGCCGGCCTTCATGTGTTTGATAGCCACCATAGTATTTCTTCTGGAAATGGAAAGGCAGGATATAAATTTAAAATAATAATAGGCATTAAGGAGATTGCATGGTTGGCTGGATTCTGCACCTACAGTTATCAGGTTCTCTGAGGGTCTTGGGAGCACGGAATACGATATTACTGTAATATTATCACCATCACCATCATTATATTTTATTTGTTATTATTGTTATTATTATTTTTATTAAATTTGTATTCCGCCCTTCATCCAAAGATCCTAGGGCGTTTCACAACAGAGAAATATGGTTTCCTCTTTCCCTTCAGAAACAAATGTAAACGGAAAGGAGTTTTGCTCTATTCAATTTCGAAAACATGGTTCGTCCCGCTCCCCCCCCCCCCGCAGCCTGAAGTGGTACAGCCCTCTGCCCCTCGTTCCTTCCGGCACCTTCCCACTCACCCACCCTCCTCCGCCTGTAGCTTTCAAATCTGGCTGCCCCGCCCACTTCCTTTCCCGGCGCACGCGCAGAACTGGCAAGAGGGGCGGGATCGGGGCGGAAGAACCTTCTCTAGCCAGTGCCGGCGGCGTCGCGCGTCGGGACAAGATGGCGGCGGCCTACAGATGGCTGGGCCTGGTCT
This sequence comes from Podarcis melisellensis, assembly GCF_964234715.1. Lineage (NCBI taxonomy): Eukaryota > Metazoa > Chordata > Lepidosauria > Squamata > Lacertidae > Podarcis > Podarcis melisellensis. Next base: position 36,623,029 of record NC_138546.1, on the reverse strand, counting down.
TGGCGCTGTGTGCCTTGGCGGCCGCGGCCTCCGGGGCCGAAGAGCCGAAGGAAAAGTCCCCTGAGCAGGCGAAGAAGGAGAAGAAGAAGAAAAAGGACATTCGGGACTACAACGACGCCGACATGGCGCGGCTGCTGGAGCAGTGGGAGGTATGTCCGTGAGGGAAAAAGGGGGCGCAGCGAGGACCCCAAAATGGGGGGGGGAGGGTCACGGGGGGAGGGGTCCCCACCGTCTTCCTCGTCTAGTTCCTTGGCAAGGATTTGGGGCTGGAGTGCGGGTTTGTTGCGCTCGCAAAGGGTTGTATCCAACCCCAGTCCAAAAAAACCCCCAGAAAACTGACAGAAATTAGAATTAGAAGGGACCCTGAGGATCATCTAGTCCGACCCCTGCAATGCAGGAATAGGCAGGTATCCCATTCAGGGATCGAACCTGCAACCTTAGCGTTATCAGCATTGTTATTGTTATTTATTTATTTATTTGTGCCCCGCCTATTTGACAGGGTTTCCCCAGCCATTCTGGGCTGCTTTCAACGTGTGTGTGTGTATGTATATATGTAACTCTATATGTATATACACACACAAATATTGTATAACATTACACATGAAGAAGCTTCCCTATACATGCTCTAACCAACTGAGCTATCCAGGCTTAAGTTATTTTTATTCATTTAGCAGGATACAGTATAAATATTCTCAACTGCTTTTTTTTAATGTAAAACAAAAACATCTTCCGTTGTTTTTAAAAAGGACAGATTAAAGCAAGACATTTAAAAGCATTCGGGAGATGATTAAAATCAGCAGTAGCTAACGGAGCGACTTCTGTGTGCCCAGTCCATTAATTTCAGTGGGTGTGCTCCAAGTAGGGCATGGGCACAGGCCGAGGGGGAATAGGGGGAGATTGGTTTGAAGGGGATGAGCTCGTTTAATTGAATGTGGGGGTGGTGAGGAAATAGTCCTGAAGGAGAGGCTGCCCCTGAGCATGTGTGGAGTGTATTGGTCTTCATTGGGGAAGAGTAGGGTTGGCAACTGCAGTGTGAGACTATAAGAAAACCAGGTACAGTATTACGGAAGTCAAAACATTTCCAGTACTTTTACTGGGGTGTGCTGTCCTTGAAATGTGTGAAACCTAAGTTGGGGTTTTCAGGTTCATAAACATATTAAGTTCAGTAGCTGGAACTGTTTCAGTTTTGTTTTATGTTATACATATTTGTTTGTTTGTTTTATGATATATGTATATGTGTGTGTGTGTTATAGAGAGAACAAGAGTGTGCCTGGATAGTTGGAGTATGGTGCTGATAACGCCAAGGTTTCAGGTTTGATCCCCGCATGGGACAGCTGCCTATTCCTGCATTGCAGGGGGTTCGACTAGATGATCCTTAGGGTCCCCTTCCAACTCTGCAATTCTTTGATTCGTATATGCATGCTGCTTTGAGCAGAGTATGGGTTTTAAAGTTTAAATTAAGAGCTGTTCTCTGAAATAAGGAATAGGAAGAGTTTAAAGGACTATAAGCAGAACTCAATAGTAATTAGCACCCCTCTTTGCTTTTGTAGTAACAACCACCAGTGCATTTTGCATAGCAGAATAAAGCAGCAGTTTCATATGATTTGGCTCTGCATTTTGCACTAATAGGCTTTTAGATACTCTTCAGGGGTAGCCCAACATAGGCTGCATTGCATCAGCCCAATTTCTTTAGTATCCAGCGCACACGTGATTAGCAGGTTAACCTTTTCCCAGGTTAACTGCCCCCACCTGTCTAAATGCAAAGCTGGATCTAGGAGTAGTCTGAAACTGCTTATGAATTTCATGTAGGTAGAATACCTATTTTTAAATCAGTTTTTTTCATTAGTGCTCCGTTATCTGAATTAATATTTCATTTTGCTTCCCACATCCAGACCCTCCGTGATCTCTGGTGTTGTTAACTAGCTTGTTGAGTGAGCCGCTTGGCACATAAAGTAATGCCATGCACTCATCCAGAGTGCTAAATTGAAAACCAGATTTCTGTTTCTGAAGCAGAAAAAAAGTTGTGTTCTATTATTTTAGCAAGTAGAAAGCTGCATTAGACAAACAGTTTCTACATATGCATGCAAAGTGTGCATGGTCTTCTAAACTTGAGATCTTTCAATAAGCCTAATTTTTCTAAGACATACCTTGTTGTATCAGGATAGGACAGCCCGTTCCAGTGCATTCTTAAGTGTTCCTGTATTTTGTTTCCAACACAGAAAGATGATGATATAGAAGAAGGAGATCTTCCTGAGCACAAGCGTCCATCTGCACCAATAGACTTCTCCCAACTTGACCCAGGCAAGCCTGAGAGTATATTGAAGATGACCAAGAAAGGGAAGACTCTTATGATGTTTGTCACTGTGTCAGGAGAACCTACAGAAAAAGAGACAGAGCAAATTACTAATCTGTGGCAGGGAAGTCTTTTCAATGCCAACTATGACGTACAAAGGTAAGATTTTTGTCTTGGAGTTGCACGCCTGCCCTCACGTGCCTGGTTTAATTATCCTTTTGTATGGGCTGTGTTTATATGTATGGCCACCTAAATTACTGCATGTTTTAAATTAATACCTTCTTTCCTGTATTTTAATCTGTATTAATGAGGATATGAAAAATTGTTTGAAAGTTTTCAAAAGAATGGCATGCTCAGTTAGGAAGATGAATAAAGTTATCATAATTAATAGCTTTATTTTGTCTTTTTCCTTTGATGTAACCTTCCCCCTCCTGAGACAGAGGCACAGTGCTTATTCTTGCTGAGTGCAGTCTAAAGCCGTGTGGAATTTTATTAAAAATTAGTAAAAAAAAATTCTAGCAATTTTCATTTGGTAAAAATAAACTGTTGAAATAGTCTCATATTTTCCTATATGAGGAAGGAAATAATCTAGACCCCATTATGGCTGCAATCTAATATAAACCTACCTTATAAGTCCCATTGGACATAGTAGGACTTAACTGTCGTAGAAACACACTTGGATTAGTTTGGAAAAGTGTAGTCGACTTTAAAACCTGTTACAATTTGCCAGTGGGCTGTGAAAATGGATGTTTGTGGCTATTTATAGGTAGTATTCTTCTCCCACTGTTTGTCCCTTTGGATACAAATATGTCTGTGTCGTCCCCGTCCCGTCCCCCGTCCCCCGATTGGAATTGGAAGAAATGATGTAAGAAAAGCCACCCTGCTCACAGCTCTATCTAGTCCAGATACCAATTTCCCACAGTGGCCAACCATATGCCTGTATGAAGCCAGCAAGCAGGACACGAACCCAACCATACTCTGCTGCTGTTCCCCAGCAGCTGATATTCAGAGATACTACTTCCAGTATAAGAGGGAGAAATGTATCCATTGTGACTGGTTGCTGTCTATAGTCTTAGCTGCCATGAATTTTGTCTAATCCCCTTTTAAAACTGTCCAAATTGGCAGCCCCTGCCACATCTGGTAGCCGTGATTTCTGCTGTTCAGTTATTCACTGTGTGAAGAAGTGCTCCCTTTTGCCTGTCCTGAATTTTCCACCATTCTATGGGAGAAATTGTTGTGGAACTGAGCAGCCCTTTATTGTGTTGTTTTCAGCTCCTTCCAAGAAACCCATGGAACGAAATATCTGCACCTGATAGGTGTAACTCATAAAAAATATGCTTGAGAGAAGTAGGAGGGATTACTGTACATGACTTCACTTGTATCCTACCCAGTTATCCAGCTTTGACAACATGGAGCTATTTAAGTGTACTACAAGGATAAATTCCGATGAAATCTTGATATATAAGCCAACATTTTAACATTAGCATACGTAGAGGCTTTTTTTTTTTAACCCCATTACATCTAAAATAAAGCTGAGACCCATCTCTTCTAGCCGGGATGGGAGATCCTTTTTCAATCCAGTGACTGCATTCCCTTTTGGGCAACATCAGGAGTGCGCACGCTGATCATGGGCTGGGTCAGAGGCAAAAAGAGGTAGAGAAACAAATGCAAATTTTACCTTTCTACAGTAAGATAGTTTCTGCACATACCCTACTCTGTCCTCCATCAAAGCAAAGGGCCATATCACAGTTCAGGGACAGATTCTCTTGCTAGGCAATAACATTCAGCGGGCAAAGCAGGGCCAGTGTGGGATGAAAAGGGTTCCAAGGGCCAGATAGGGAGGCTTGGAGGGCCACATTCACCCTTGTGCCTGAGGTTCCCCATCCTTTGCTGCATCTGTGTCTCTCCCCTCTACCATAAAATTGAATAAGAAATGCAATAGGCTGTATTTTCACAAGGTAGTTAATTATAATATTCTTACTTATGAAGGTAATAAATCCTGCAGTGCAAGTTTTGTCCCCCCCCCCCATTCTGAGACAAACACCTCTTGCTTTTAAGAAATGCAACATGCCACTTAATCCTTGGGGTTATTTATCGTTCCTTTTTTGCAAAGGGTGGGGCAGAGGCTCTTCCCTACCTGAAACATAAATATTCAATACTTCAAAGGCCGGCCACTAATTGAATCCCTTTTAAAACCTAGGTTTATCGTCGGTTCAAATCGTGCCATCTTTATGCTGCGGGACGGAGGCTATGCGTGGGAGATCAAAGACTTTCTGATAAAACAGGAGAGGTGTGCGGACGTAACACTGGAAGGTCAGGTGTACCCTGGTAAAGGAGCCAAGGACAGCGAAAAAGGGAAAAATGAGACCAAGCCCGAAAAATCCAAAAAGAAAAAAGATACTGAAAAGAAACATGGACCCCTCAAAGACGACAACCGTGCAACCAAACCAAAGGAAGAGCTCTGATAAGTTAATTTGACTGTAGAGGAGAATTGGTGGGAAATTTTAGGAAGGAGAAAATAGGGTGGCCTTTCTGGGTTTCAAATCAAGGGACCAGTTTACTTATTAATGAGAGGCATTTGTTCAGTAACAGCAACGTTAATGCTTAACATCAGTGGATTGCTTCTTTTAGATCTGGAGTTGGTATATTGTGCCTTGTCTACTTTCAAGCAGTTGGGTTTTTTCAAACAGTTCTCTGTTTAAAGTTTAAAACAAGCACCTGTGTGTTTACCTTCAGTATTGCGAACATTCCTCAAAGGATGAGAGGGGAAGAGCTGTTGCAGTTGGAATTCTGCCGTCAGCTATTTTGGAGGAGTCAACAAGGTGAACGTTTCGTTGGCGATAAGAAACAAGACTTAACTTTCTAGGAGTTTCTACCTTTGCAATATTTTCATTAATGAAAATAAATGATACCCCTTCTTGAAAGTGGCAATCTCAGAGTGTCAGCTGTGGTGCCAAAGTAGATTCTGGAAAGCACAGGTTTGATGCATGCAATGAGTGTTTTTATGTAAGTTGGTTTCACTGCTGGTGGTCGAATGCCCAGCTGAAGTGGGAATAAACTCGTCTATTGAATTAACAGATTTAGGGTTTCCATAGACTAATGGTGGGCCAGTTCACTTACTCCAGCCTCTCTCAACCTGGTGCCCACCAGATGTTTTGGGCCACAACTCTCATCACTTTCAGAACATTGGGCGTGCTGGCTGTGGCTGTTGGAAGTTGTAGTTTAGAACATCTGGCAGTAGGCTGAGCCATGTGATAAAAAAGGTTCAGCCAATCCAGTAAGAGGAATGTAATAAGAATAGCAAATGTATCAAGATGCAATTAACCCTGACACTAATTGAAGAGCTTAATTCCAAAAGGTACTTAAGTCAATTTTGACCAGTATTCCATTTGGAAGAAAATTATTTCTGACTACAGTGGTACCTTGGTTGTCAAACTTAATCTGTTGCAGGAGTCTGTTTGACTCCCAAAATGGTTCGAAAGCCAAGGTGCAGCTTCCGATTGGTTGCAGGAGCTTCCTGCACTCAATCGGAAGCCGCATCAGACGTTCGGCTTCCGAAAAATGTTTACAAACTGGAACATTCACAATTTCTTCGGGAGCCAAACCGTTCGAGTATAAAGGTACCACTGTATAGTCTTTTTGAATGCCAACACGATTTTCAAGGCTTTTATACAATTTTATACAAGTTCTTCCACCCGTCCCGCCCCTTATTTGTAGCACTCATGGCAAACATCTACAGGCCAAAATTGGATTGGAGTTAAGCTATTCAGTTGCAATTGGGCTCAAGGCATTCCAGAATTGCAGTGACTATAAACTGGGGGCTTACTCTCTTTAAACACAGAGGTGCTGGTTTCCTTCTTAATGTTAATTTGAAAGAATACTGCCTTGGTGCATAAGTTTATTTTAGATTTGTGGACACCGCACCATATTAGATCATGCCACGTTTGATCTTTTTGAATATAGCTTGTATTTCTCTGGTGCCAAAAATACTTCCAATACTTTGGGTGCTCTAATTTGTTCATTCATATATAAAGTTGGTAGATAATTGGGAAAATATCACCATGCTGTCACCATGAACACTCCCTCCGGAATGTCAATAAATTTGTACCTTTTTCAGAACAAATTTCTTTTTGATACGTGGAGTCCTGTGTCTGGACACAGCTGTTTTGTGATGTCTGTATCTGCTCAGAGTGGCCACCAGGTGGCACCATTAAGTGTCAAATTCAGATGTTGAGAAGCCTTCAGTGGCTTCTATCCTCTTTTGATTCTTGGACCTTTGATAAAAGCTCTCTCCTGGCCTAATTCAAGGTTCTGAAGGAGATGAGAGGTTAAGTGTTAATGAATAGCTGAGTACTGTGTTTGTCCTGAGACTTCTGTTTATTCCCCGCTCCCCCCCAGATTTTATTTTCATTTTTACTTGATTTTTAGGGATTTTGCTTTGAAAGGGCTCTCCTGCGTTCCATTCTGCTATTACAAAAGAACAGGGAAATGTTGAGAAATAGAATCACAGTGGTGGAAGGGACCACAAGGGTCATCTAGTCCAGCCCCCTGCAATGCAGGAATCTTTTGCCCAATGACCCTGAAATTAAGAGTCTCATGCTCTACCAACTGAGCTAAACGTAGATGTGTTTTTTGTTGTTCAGAGGTGCTTAAAACACATGCAAGATGTGCTTTTAAAAAGATGCCAGTTTTCGAATATGCTGCCTGCTAAATTTGTCTGGTGTGTGCCTGATGAAAAGCTGGCTGGTCACCTGTGCTAAGTAAAAATTTCTTCCAGGTAACTAGGTAGCAGCTTTTTTTAGGACACAAACAAAAGGCATAAGCATAGGTGGCAGGTTAGAAGGCTACAAAATGCCCTGCAGGGCAGTAAGAAAATGCAAGGTATGAAACAACCAAATTCACATACTTTATATCCCTCTGATTTTAGTGGAGGGGAACACTTTTGTGTTGGAGTCACTGGGCCTTGAAGATCACTAATCACCTGGTTGCCTTTGGCTGGGAAGTGTTTGAGCTGAGAGGCAGTTGCTTTTGTTTGTGCCTCTTTCAAGCCATCAGTGTGTCCGAAATGACTAACCAGGTTAGATGTGGGCATTCAGGCTAGCAATTCTTGATGACTTTTTTCTTTCTTTCTTGCAAGGTTTAATCATTAGCTGTATCGTGCTTTGGTCTTCTGGTTCTGCTAAGGTCGTGTGACTACTCTGCACACAACTTCCAACTGCAATTGTGGCAATTGATTTTTATGTAGATTTCAGTTCCGTGAAGCTAGCATCCCGATTCTCCGGTTTGAAAGTTATAGAAGAGTGGCTCTGCAAGATGAATTACTCAGAAATGATTTTGTCAGTTTCTTTGACTATTTAAGGGCAATCAGGTGTGTTTTAATTTGTTAGACATTTTCTAATTATGGGGCCTATAACTCCAACATCATCTTTGCATGTGCAGACTCCCCAATTCAAGTGGAGGGAGGCAGGGGAAAGAGAGCGGAGTTAACACAACTGAGAAGACATCTGCCTGAAACTTTAGAGACCCATTAGTAGTTGGAATAGAGAAAACTATTACTTTGACCAACTAGTGGCCTGACTTGGTATAAGGCAGCTTTCATACACAGGTAAGTAGATGAGCAGCCAGAGCGAAAATATTTTTCTCATCTTGATTAATGCCATTGTTGTGAAACCTACAGCCATTTCAAGGACAAAGCATCCTTTGACAGAGAATCTGATCTTGCTTTCATCTCTTCGGTTGGCATATGGCCAGTGACATCCACTCTTGTCAGCACTGCGGCGAAGAGGCAGAGGTAATTCTGTTCTTTGTAGCAGATTTGGTGAGTGACAGGTGGGACTTAAAGGGCAACTCATTCAAGTAACGGTGAAATTGTAGGAACAGGAAAAACAAAATGAGTACCATAAATCAGAACAGTTTCTGTACACAGAACACTATTAATGTAGGAGTTTACATAAATACAGGGAAAAAATGTACCTTTTTTCTAATTAGCTGCTATGTATCTCCCGAATGCTTTTGTAAATCCCATGTCATGTGGCAAACATATTTTTAATCTGAATATTTAGAAGAAGCTGGATTTTTTTGTTGGGTTTTTTCAATTTTTTTATTGATTTTCCAAAAAAAATTTTTTTATTGATTTTCCAAAATTTTGAAACAAACAAACATAGATCTTAGTTATACTTAATCCAATCTTAGTAACATTGTTACTTGACTTCCTCAAATCCCCCTAGCTGAGTTTCAGTGTATATCATTGTAACAGTTTTCCAAAACTAATTTTCTCATAAAATTAACTTAATCAGTTAACATCTTTCTTTCTTTTCTCAGTTTCTCACTCTGGAAAGTCTTCCTTTCACTGCCTCTTACATAGGGTTCTTCCACCAGCTTCGTGTGTGTGTAATCCTTGGATAATGGCCCAGAACAGAGGACCCCAAATAAAAAGAAAGAGATGGAAGAAGGGAAGGGAGAAGGGGGAAAAGAACTTCCAACTTTCTGACGGTCAGTTACATAAATGAAATTACTCAAAACGTTCACTAGGGTGACAGCCAACTAACAGTTCCACTTTAACCCAATCTTCAGATCCAAATGTCTCAAATAAGCCTCCTCAAAGGGGGGATGGGGGCAGGAGGGAGAGAGGCAATATTGGGTTGTTCGTACTATGTTTATGTAAATACAGAAGAAATAAGAAATTAGCTGCATTTTTAAAGTATCACCAGCTAGCTTGACTATTTGAGGCGTTAAAACCCCTTGGAAGTGGCCTGTTTTATTTAGGTGTGCCCTTCTCTTCATGTATGCAAGTCAGGTGGATCCCATGAGAGCTTTTCTTTGCTTAAGCAAACTTCCTCTTGCCTTATGAGTGCCTGGAGCGTTGGCAAGATGTTTCTGCAGCTGCTGCTTGCATCTTTGAGAGATCATGTGTTCATTTTTCAAGTTTACCTTTGTCTTTGGGTTTCCCAAGTTTCTGCTTGCCATTTAAAATAATTTCCTTGCATTTACAGCAGCAAGGATTCTGTCTGGAGTTAAATCTTTTAAGTCTATGAGACATAGGTGGTGGATATGCTCTGTTATCAGCAGTGAACCACTAGAGGGTGGTCGAGCATTAGGAAATGTCACAGTAAATTTCTGCTGTTAAAGTCCAAATCTGATTGTATTTGCTTGCTTTCCCTTCCAGAATGGCCACCCAGCAGGTTTTCAAGTGCCTTGGCCAGGTTTTCAAAATGTTTGATTTCTTTAGACCTGCAAGCTGTGAGTTTTGTGTGCTTCATCTCTGTTCTAGACTTAAAATATCAGTGGTGATTTTAAGTGTGTGAATTAGAGTTGTACAAAGGAGCAGTAACTGAGTAAAAACCCCAGGCAGGGCTGTCATTTTAAATAGAGCAACAGTTTGGACAGGTTTTCTGCCCTTAGTATTTCAGTGACTTGGGACCAAACTGCAGGATTGTTTACATTTCTGCTCTATAAGGGCACATTGGTGAATATGCACCAATTTGTTGTAAGGAACCAATTACCCTTCCCTTTGTCTGAAATTGGTGCCTTCACTATCCAGACATGAAAAAACCAGAGTTGGCTTACAACACCTCTGTGCATGGGAATCTTGTGGCCGTGAACAATATAAAATAATTCAAACGGTACAGGTTAGGGATGGGCGAATCTTGTCACCTTCAGTTTCTCATTTTTATTTTTAGTATTCTTTCTTGTATTCCACATTTTCTTAACAGTTTGAGGTTATTTTTTAAAACAAATTCTCATGAAAACTCATCAGTGTTTTAATGTGAGTTTCTCCTAATGCAGTTTTGCCTAGTACATTCGTTTTTTTTGCAAAGCGATTTCCCCTAATACAATGCCTTTTTGTATGTTAGTGAAAATATGCAAAAGAAAATGCACACTTTACCTCACTGTGTACATTTGTGTACACGTTATGTGGCTAGAGAACTGTATTGCAAAACTTGGAAGTGTGAATTTTAATGGATGGTTATCTCATTTGGGAAAGTGAAGATTACTTGAGTTCACTTTTGATTTAAGAGAGCTTGTCAGCTTCTGTGTATGGAAGGGGTGTGTGCTTTTGTTTTATTTTGTGCTGTGCCTCAAGTGGCAAAGTACCTTGGGCTGGCCATGCTCATTTAAGAGGGACAGAATTACCATGTTCAAAGTCAGACTTTTTAGCCTGTAAGGCAGGTGATGATGGAGCCTTCTGCCCAAGAAGCTGGAGAGCAAGAATTGGCCAGTTTACATGGTACCTACCCAAGGAGCCATGGTCTTCATTGCAAATGTCAGCACAGTTTCTCCTCGCTCTGTCCTGGCCTCTCCATTGTGGAGAGGAGAGGGAGCTTAACCAACAAGCAGTTACACCTGGATGAGTCAAGGTTCTGGATCTGAAGGGTTAACAAGGAAGGGCCTCCTGCCACAGACGGTTGTGGCAGTAAAGGGAAATAGTCTTAGGGTGGGATTACTGATGCTACGCACCTTTGCAGTAGGGTCTAAGTGACATGACACCATCCTTAGACTGACAATATGCATTTTGCTGGCAGGTTTAGATCAATTGTTTTTGGGTGATGATGGTCTATGGTATCAGTTCATTGTGATAAAATAATCCAACACAAGTAAACGGTACACACACATGTAAGAGTTGCATTGAAATTTTATTCCAATAAATGTGTATTCCAAACAACTAAATGTTAATTAAGTTGTAAGTGAAAACATTTGGAAGTAACATTCCAAGAGTTTTTGTCCTCATACAAAACTGGCTGCCAAGGGAAGTACCACATTCTGCAGCCCTTTGAAGTTTTCAAGTGCAAAGCAGATTAGCTGAAGAAACATTTCCATGACCTTACCCTATTGTACAAAAAAAAATTAATTCCCATAACAGCATTTATCTCTTCAGCTTTAATCTTCTTTGTGCCTTTTGCAATAAATTAATAGAAAATTAAATCTTTTTCAGCAGGAGCTTTAAGAAAATATACAAAACACTATACATCTAGTTCCGAAAAAGGACCAGCTATTTCGGGTAGAATACTTGGAGTGACGAACACACACACAACACACAACCCTCCCCAAGGCTCTCAGAAAGCAGTATTTCTACAATGCAACCTTTGAAAAGCAATTTTACAGATTGCGAATGGTCAGTTACTAGTAGAGACCAATCAGTCACTCAGTTAAAAAAGAGCACACATTGAAGGCAGTTTGTTGATGACCCATAAATATTTTCTCCTCCCTTTTTAATTCTTTTTTTAAAAAACCTTTCTGGGTGACAGCCTCACTTCTGAAGCAGTTACACAGGGTGAGGGGACATACTTTGATGTGCTTTTTTATTAATAAAAGTAGCTGGTAACAGGAAGCCCAAGCACATTTTTTTTTTTTTTTTTGAGAAACTGATAACATTTGTCCTTCATAAGCTGATCCTTGGCCACAGTGATTTGGTCCTTTGTCACAAGGGACTCTTTGTGAAGATCCAGCAACCTCTGCAATACCCTGAACAACTGCGGCATTCAGGTATTCAGTGGATCACTGATGCGCAGGCAGAAATAGGATATCAGTCGGTGCTTATGAAGTGTCCTGCTGACATTGAATGCCAGCACACCAGAAAGTTTGTGAGGAGATCAACAAAGCATTTTCAGTTTTTGCCGTTGTGTCTGATACTGACTTCTGCTTACATTTTCATATATACATAGCCAGGAGCTCAACTTAGAAGTGCATGTTTTTTCCTGAGTAGGTGTCTGAAAGTTGAGACTGGAAAGTTGAGACCGGAGAAGGAACACTTTGTACATTTTTCTACTGATTCAAAACCTGAGACTCCTACGGACAGACATGAAGGAGACCATTGCAGTACACCAAGGCAACATGACGTGAAATCAAACCTTTCTTATCACAAATACGCTTGTGAGAGGAACAGAGCTATTACTAACTGTATCCTGGACTGCCTACGGAATGTTGGTTGTCTGATGTGGCCATTTAACCCATTCACAATAAGGTTTCTTCTATGTACATCATCAAAAGATACTACATCTTGAGCACGCCATGTACCTCAATGCATTTTCCACTGAGGGCGTGCTAATGAGCAGGAACACACAATGCAGGTCACTTTCTCACAGTTTCATTTTCTTTACCACTGGAACTGGCAGAGCTTGGAATATCCTCACTGCTTCGTCATCTGTCTTCAGCGTAACCCAGAAGGGCCGGAAGGTGCCCTTGTATCCAACAAAACCCATTTTATCTGAACGAAAGGAAAAAAGAATAGTTGAAAACCTCCAAATGACTGGAACCAGCAAGAAAGGAGGCAACCATGGACATAATTTTTAATGGAGAACCTGGTGTATGATTGGGAACTGTGATCATGGTTCTATCAAATACAACATGTCTGTAGGTGGACAGCTGCCAAGAAAGTCCAACATAGTCACCTTTAACTTCAAAATGGGAGCCTTCTCAAAAATGAAGGTACTGGTTTAAAAAAAAAGGAAGTTGAATGATGAAGTCAGGGGGTCACTAATCTCCATAATGTTTGGAGAATGCTTAAAACCACAATAATGGAAGCTCGGCTAGAATGTATAACGCAGATCAGGAAAGATCCCACCAAGGGCAAGAGGATGCAGGCATGGCTAAGGAACAGAGGCAAAGAAGCTATTCAAAGCATGAAAGCCTCTCTCTGAAAACTGAAGTCTTGCCCAAATGAGAAGAACCCAAACTTTGGCAACAAAAATGCAAGCACGCTTGGGGATGCCAAAAATAATTCCGAGGGTGATTAAATAAAAAACAACCACCACCTGATTTCAGTATCTTATTTCAGAGTGCCATTCGAACACAAAAGCCCAAAGGTGTGCTGCCTGTTTCGTTAAAGAGGTATTCTCCCTGCCTAAAAATTATTTTGCTTTTGAGGTACTGTTCTCCCCATGAATTCTCTAAGCCTTCGCATCTTTAAACTCAATGGAGATCCAGCAGCTCAGTTCTGCTGAGCCTGAAATCTGAAGTGGTACAACACTTCCTCTAGCCCTCTGTCCTGTGGTCCCCAGCTGTTGGACTACAGCTCCCCTCATTCCTAGCCATCGGCGAAGGATGATCACCTGGGGGCCAAAGATTGAAGAACACAGTAAACTGAAACGATCAACAATTTTAACAAAGGATCTTTTATAAAAATAGCTACTTACCTTTCAATTTAAAGCCCCTCTGTGCTCCAAGTTTCTCCAGGACGGTAGTCCACGGACCTCTTGAGATGAACCTTCCTTTAGATGTCATCACCACTATAGAACTACAGGAGACAAAGGCATCCATAAACCATTTATTCTTCCACTGAGTGATTTAATTTGGTAAAAGCTACCAGTTGTGCAACTCTGGGGTGCTGGTCCCTGTATCAATTCAATCATGTCTCGCCAGGCATGCATAATTTATTCTGAAGTTTAACAAGCACATCCAATTAGGTTACCTTACATCTGTTATCAGAAATGGTTGGTATGTATAATGTTTGCAGGAGCAATGAGAAAATCACATGGCTGCTATACGACAGCATATGGCTTGTTACGCTACATCTACAACCACTAGGTTTTCCACTTTTCCAGAACTTGAATGCCCTCATTTCTCATTAACTTACTTTTCCCGAATGTTATTGACATAGTTGATCATCTGTGCTGGGATTCCTTGTAGAACGGAGTTTTTGAAACTCATCCGGTCAACAAATCTCCCATCATGCCCATTGATCACAACTACTTGGATACCATCTTCAGAGAGATAAAACTTCCTGCCGTCAACCTGGGAAACAAATCAGTTCTTGCTGTTATCAGGGAGACCAGAGCAGTAACAGTTGATAGTTTTGGATTTTCAGAAGTAGAGGCTGATTTGAAATATTGTATATGAAAGAAAAGAAAAGAAAAAGAGGCAGACCTCGAAATACGAAAATTTTCAAACTTTTACGTTTAACTTTGTGTTGTTGATTTAAGGTGCAACACTGGAAATTAGTCAAAATTTATGTATTTCACACAGCTCATTTTCATATGCATTAAGCATCTGAAAACACTGGTGGAAAGGGGGCAGGGAAATGAAATATAAAGTATCTAGCAACCCCATAAAACTTATTTTTGAACAAGTAATGCTCAAAAGTATTGCTAGAAAATGATGTGGCAAAACAGGCTGGCGAGATGTCCCAACAGACCAAAGCACTGAGTAATAATGGCATATTAAAAACTTACAGGATATTCCTCCCCTCCCCCCCCCCTTGATTCTAAGGCAGTCTTGTTGGGCATTAGGACAAGAAAGCCACAATTAATTATGATTTGGTAGAAAATTAAGCCCAATTCTAAATATCAACTTGCCTTGCTAGTAATACGAAATCCATTCAGATTCCATTCAACAGTACTTTAAAAGAATTCAGGAAGAAATATAGATTCTTCCAGATAAGCCTTTGTTAGATCTGTTAGTTTTCTCAATTATTTCGAGTTTCTTTCCTCAACTGCATATTTTATATATATTCTGTTACAAATTGTGTCCCATAGAAGACGACTTTTGGCTATGTTAAAATATAATGAAAAGTTTCTAAAACATAGTGTGTGTCAAAAATACCGCACATTACTCAAGAGCAAAGAAAGACTTACTGAGATATACGCAAAATCATCCCTGAGATGGAAGTATTTGGTCTTGTAGCTGTCCAGCTTCAGTTCTACAAAATGGTCCTTGTTCTGGTTTCAGACAGAAAATAAAGTTGGTATATCTATTGACTTTCAAAACCATTCTTCTAGACATGCTTTTTTTCAAACATACATTTATTCTGGCAGTTTCACTCACACATTTTGTGGTTCATTATTTCAAATGAGGGGTCCCCAGTTTATGTCTTGCCAGAAATTTAACTTGGCAATTTTGGGGGAGTCTTACGTGGAGTGATCTACAAATCTGACAAGGGACATTCAGAACGTTTGGAGGCAAATAGAGCGCATTCTGGACTCCCTCTTGCAATAGTTTCTGACAGCCAGTGGAGGAGAGCTGTTGTACACTGCTCCCCCTACCCTAAAGGTATAATCCCAGGTATCTCCCCCCCCCCCGACCGTTGGAAAGGTAGCACACAGAAAAGATGAAACCCTGGAGAGCTGCTTCCAGCCAGTGTAGCCAATATTACACTAGGTGGACTAATGGTCTAATTCAGTACGTAGCAGCTTCCTAGTTTCTCAACAGCAATGTTGATTTTCCACTTTGGGCAAACTAAGACTTTGCCCATAAAATGGGACTGAAGTACTGTCACACCTCATGTTACATTTGCTTCATGTTACGTTTTTTTTTCTGGTTGTGTCCTGCGGCGACCCAGAAGTAGCGGAAAGGGTTACTTCCGGGGTTCGCCACTCGCAGATGCGCAAAATGACATCATGCACAGAAGCGGCGAATTGCAACCCGGGTTGCGTTCCTTTCATGTTGTGAATGGGCCTCTGGAACAGATCCCATTCACAACCAGAGGTACCCCTGTATGTTTGATGAGCTTCCAGAAGGAAAATTATCCACTGATTTAATCGGAAACAAAGACCCAGGAAAATGGCAACAGTAAATCAGCTACTTTACCAGGTGTGTGCTTGGCAACTTTTTGGGCATTGGCACATCCACCGAAGGTTGTTCCTCATATTTTGGGTAGGCTCTCGCTTGGCAGTCGCTGGACCCTGCTTTCCTGGGGATGTTGGCCTTGATCCTGATTCGCTCGCAACCTCTGACGGAGCAGAAGGCAAATGGCTCCTTTTCGTGCTGAGCCTTTAACTTGAGAAACAGCAACCTTTGGAAAAGATGGAAGAGCCGTGAGCGTCCCTGACTCTGATGCTGCCATAGCCAGAACAGGATGATGCTCATCCTGGAAATGGCACATATTGAACCCTTCCACTGCACCATTAAAGCGCATTGCTCTTGCCAAAGAATCCTGGGAACCGGTTTGTTAAGGATGTTGAAACTGTATCTCTGGAAGGGGAAAACATCATTTTTTTTGGGGGGGGGAGGTTTATATGTGCATTGAGCATGCTTTAAATGAATTACGTGGCCCATTGATAAAAGCATTTCTATTCATCCATCCCAGGCAGGTGCTCTCCTATGCATCATTCTTACTTCCAGGTGCAACTACTACATCTCATACTATTAGAGGCTGCTCAAGAAATTTGACATTTACGCTGTGGGTTAAACCACAGAGCTAGGACTTGCCGATCAGAAGGTCGGCGGTTCAAATCCCTGTGACGTGGTGAGCTCCCGTTGCTCAGTCCCTGCTCCTGCCAACCTAGCAGTTCGAAAGCACATCAAAGTGCAAGTAGATAAATAGGTACTGCTCTGGCAGGAAGGTAAACGGCGTTTCTGTGCACTGCTCTGGTTCGCCAGAAGCGGCTTAGTCATGCTGGCCACATGACCTGGAAGCTGTACGCCGGCTCCCTCGGCCAATAAAGTGAGATGAGCACCGCAACCCCAGAGTCGGTCACGACTGGACCTAATGTTCAGGGGCCCCTTTACCTTTTTATGTAAGACAGTCAGTACCAGCTAGGCACCCTCCAGCTGTTTTGGACAAAATCTCCCAGCCGGCCCCCAGTCCCTTCACTGCCACTGATGGCCAGCTTTTTCCTTTCAAAATTTTTGGGTATCGGGGCTGATCTTATTTATCTAATCCTTATTGCTACAGTCAATGACCTCCACTTTTCCATGTTATCACTGCAGCCTGCTTGTTTTAAACAAAACAAGACTTTATGGGCAGCTTGGCATGCAGCAAAGTTCTCCGGCAGCCAAAGCTCCCGCTATCTGCCATTTTCATTTCCTCCAAGTGGCCCCAGGCCCCACGTAGGCACGAAGGCATTTTTGAGGAAATGAAGATAGCAGGTGGCTGAAGACCAGCAGGCACAGTGATCTGCCACGCACACTGCAGCTCACTGCTAGTGCCAGCACCCCATTAACTGGCTGCCCAGCTACCGCTGGTTCCCTGCTGCCAACCCGATGGTCCAGACGTAACAAAGCGACTGTCACTTCTCTTTTGCGGTGGGACCATAGTTCAGTAGTGGAGCATTGCACTGCACACAGAAGGTCCCAGGTTAAATCCCTGGCAGTATCTCCAGGTCAGCCCCAGAGCGATTCCCTGCCCAAAGCCATGGAGAGCTGCTGCCAGTCAGTGTAGACAGTACTGAACTAGAGGGGCCAATGGCAAACCCTCCAAGTGTCCCTATTTTCCAGTGACAGTTCTGTATTTACAGAAGCCATTCTGGTTTCTGATTTGATCCTGGAATGTCCTGCTTTTCCATAGGACGTCCCTATTTTCATCAGAGAAATGTTGGAGGGTGTGGAGCTATGTGACCCCCCCTAAGCCAAGGAGATTAGTACTATACAACCTTTAGAAGTCATCTGAAGGTAGCCCTGTTTAGGGCAGTTTTTTAAATGTTTTATTGTTTTTTTATATATGTTGGAAGCCACCCAGAGTGGCTGGGGCAACCTAGCGCAAATGGGCAGGGATTAATAAAAATGGAATAGGAAGTCCCTGTTTCCATAGGAGAAATTTGGATGGTATGCAATGGTCTGATTCTGTATAAGTGTCCTATGCACAGTGCTTGAGGATACCATTAAAGGTAAAGGGTAAAGGAACCCTTGACAATTAGGTCCAGTCGTGGCCGACTCTGGAGATGTGGCGCTCATCTCGCTTTATTTGCCGAGGGAGCCGGCGTACAGCTTCCGGGTCATGTGGCCAGCATGACTAAGCTGCTTCTGGCGATCCAGAGCAGCGCACAGAAACACTGTTTACCTTCCCGCCGGAGCAGTATCTATTTATCTACTTGCACTGTGATGTGCTTTCGAACTGCTAGGTTGGCAGCGCCACCCGCGTCCCAATGATGATACCATTAGGCCCCCATTATTTTAAAAATGGAGAGGGTACAAAGGAAATCGTGACTACAGTGGTTACTAGCCATAATGGTTATGCTCCACCTCCATTTGTCAGAAGTAGTGTGTCTCTGAATTTCTGGGAATCACAAGCAGCGATAGCACTGTTGTGCTCAAATTCTCTTCATGGGCTTCCCATTGGGTCATCTGGATGCTGGACTCAGCCGTTGGGCTGATCCCCAATATACGTTCTTATGCAAATCGATCATTCCATATGACAAGGTGGTCAAAACTCTGCAACAAGTTAAGAGGGACCCAAAATGGCATGGCTTTACTTGTTGAAGAGGAATGATCACCAAAGACAGGGAAATTGCCACCGGAGCTGAATCTGAAAGATGGCATATAGACTAGACACGAGGATGTCATTTGTGCATCCATTAAAAACAACCTTGTACCCAACACATCTCTACAATCCTCCAAAGCAATTCTGTGCTTCAGAGAGCTTTAGGACACGGGGGGCATGCTTGCTGTTTCCTTACCCAGTGTCCTCATCCCAATAGTAGTATCCCTTGGAAGCATATCGATACTCAAGCTTCTCCATCTCATGAGCCTGGTAGAATGTCCCTGTTTTGCTGGTTTTCTTCAAAAGGCGATCGTGGATGTCGGAGAGAATGGAAAACGTCGTCCCTTTAGGATAGCAAAGCCCAACTTGGATCCAATCATTCCTAAAATGATAATGACGACAATAATGATGATTGCAACAATAACAACCCCAAGCTCTGAGACTATGATTTTTCTGGAACATGTCGCAAGTCAAATCCCACTCCAAAGTTAAAATACATTTACTTCCAAACTGGCTAAAAAAATTTCAAAGAGGGCCAGATTTGATGAAGTGAACGTGCGTGAGGGCTGACCAAAGTTTTTTTAGGATTGAAGTTGTTGAGCTTTTTTTACAATTTTATCCCAAAGTTGTTGAGTTTTTTAGGATTGAAACTTACCTTACTCAAACTCAAGAGAGCCTCTTTAGTGCTGGTTAATGTCTATTCCCCCCCCCATAAAAAAAACCCGGCAATTGCAGGGTAGAAATGACGAAGCGGTATTACGGAGGGACGGGGGCCTAGCCTAAAGCTGCTATCCTGGAATATCGCAGGTTGGCGTGCAAAGAAAAATTATCAACATCTAATGCCCTATTTTAACCAATTTGATACTATTTTTCTTCAGGAGACAGGGCATAGTGTGATTCCATATTGCTCAATGGCTATAGCAGCCATTCTTTACCCGCCACCCCATCCTTGAGAGAAGGCAGGCCCTGTGGAGGCTTAGCCTGCTTTATCTCCACAAAGCTAGAGCACTCCACAATACCTTTACCCAGCTGCAACTCCCTAGCAATGGCCGCCTTACTAAAAAAATTGAAACTTTTAGGATTGAAGTTGCTTTTTTTAGGATTTTGCCCCAAAACATTTACTGCCACGGGGGCCGGATTAAATTGACTGGCAGGCCAGATTAGGCCCCCCAAAACGGACTTTGGACATGGCTGGGCTAAATGTTTACATGTTGGGCAGAGTCAATTCCAAAGAACCTAAAGATCCCTTATAGCAATACAGAGCAATTTCTCTGTAGCGAGCCACCACCTTCTATGAGTCAGGGATTAACTTGGCCCACGCAGTGCCTCAAATATTTATCTCATGACTTCTTTACATCCATTCTAATGGGACTTGGATGTTTAGGTGAGAAGATGGTAAAACTTGCAGAGGGTTTCCTGGAACAATGATGTCAGGCCTGGAAGAATGCAGTGGCTATTATAACATCATCATCACACACCCCGGCTTTCTTTAGCAACTTGAAGCTATATTCCTCAATCGAAATGCTGTTTTTTACGGGCCACACACTCACTTGTTGAAGTTAATGAGCCAGATTGCCAGTTCCTCGGGAGCCGTCTTGTCCCAATGGATGGTGTAGCCCTTTTGTAGAGTGATCACAGGCTGATATTGCTGGTAGTGGGCACTCTTACTCAGAGCCCCCTCCAAGTACAGAGGATGTCCGTAATGGTCGTTTTTTATTATTTTCATTCTCAGGTTGGCTGATTTGTAGGCTTGGATGTACACCTGAAGTCAAAGCAAAGCAAAACTTACTTCCTTTTAAAGAGCTTTAAGAAAGAAGAACATGCATAGGGAAGAGGCCAGTAACCCCACAGCAATGATCTGCTGTGGAAATCAGAAATGCGAAAGAACTGTGATCCAAATTCTGAACATGCCCATCAGTCTTACCTGTGCATATCGACCACTACAGATAGAACCCCTCCAGTCAGGGACATCAATACAGTCCGGGTGCCTAATCAGCCAATTATCTTCCTTTATTAGATAGGACCCAGGATATTCAGATACAGAGCCGTCAACATCATGGAAAACAGATGTTTTATCCCCATCCATATCCAGCCCATTGAACCAAGGTCCTGGTTCTCCGAAAAACACTCGAGAGGTTATCTGAACAGAAGGGAAAAATATGACACATTAACCAATTAATTCTGAACAGATAGCTTAGTAACTGCTTGGAGCTATTCCCCCCCCCCCAAAAAAAGTTCAGAGCTTAACACAGAAGCTTCCTATTTTTCTGCAGTCCATTTGTGCCCTGAAAAGAACACGGCAGCCCTGTGTGAGTTGTCCTGGAATCTTGGCCATGGCCTCTGGGACTGATCGTGGAGTTCAAAACAGCTTGCGGGCTAAAGGTAAAGGGACCCCTGACCATTAGGTCCAGTCGTGACCGACTCTGGGGTTGCGGCGCTCATCTCGCTTTATTGGCCGAGGGAGCCGGCGTACAGCTTCCGGGTCATATGGCCAGCATGACTAAGCCACTTCTGGAGAACCAGAGCAGCGCACGGAAATGCCGTTTACCTTCCCGCTGGAGCGGTACCTATTTATCTACTTGCACTTTGACGTCCTTCCGAACTGCTAGGTTGGCAGGAGCAGGGACCGAGCAAAGGGAGCTCACCCCATCACGGGGATTCGAACCACCAACCTTCTGATCAGCAAGTCCTGGGCTCTGTGGTTTAAACCACAGCGCCACCCGCATCCCTAAAGCTTGAGGGCTACCTACCCTGAAATCCTACCAGTTAGTTTCCAGGCCCAATTTGAAGCTCTGGCTTGGACCTATGAAGTCTTACATGGTGCAAGACCTCAAAGGAAGCCTCTCTCTGCATGAACTCAGCCGGACCCTGAAATTGTCATCTGAGATCCTTGTTTGTGTGCCCCCTCCATGCGAGGTCAGGCGAGCAGCAACATGAGAACTGCCCTTCTCAATGGTGGCATCCGCCTGTCAAATGCTCTCCCCAGGGAAGTTTACCTGACGCCAATGTTACATATCTTTAGAAGCCAAGCAAAAAGAATTCTTTTTAATAAGGCCGTTGGCTTTTTACGATCTATGACTTTTTGCATGGGCGGGAAGTTCAATGTAGCGGTTTTTAAAAAATGCTAGTTTTAATGTATGTATGTATGTATGTATTGCTTAAAATATTATAAGTCATTTTGCTGTGGCAAAAAAAAGACTAATGTAATAAATAATAGAAATAGCAATAGCTTGGATCCCAAATGCCTTGGTACTCAAACATTTTGGCTACTGAACACTGCAAACCCAGAAGTGAGTGTTCCGGTTTGCAAATGTTCTTTGGAACCCGAACATCCAATGGGGCTTCCGCGGCTTCCGATTGGCTGCAGGAGCTTCCTGCAGCCAATCAGAAGCCACGCTTTGGTTTTTGAACGTTTTGGAAGTCAAACGGACTTCCAGAACGGATTCTGTTTGACTTCCAAGGTACGACTAATACTAAATTCACTAATAATAATAATTTTGCTAAGCCAAGGGAGGAGAACCTCAGGCCCAGGAGCAAACGGCTTCTGGTCCTCAGGACTCTCCTTATGCCCCACCTTCTTACAGGCCTCATCTTTCTCACAGACCACCCCCCTCTCCAGTCCTTGCATTTCTCCAGTTCCTTAGTCTGGCTGGACTGTGTCCTTAAACTGTAATAAGGCCTCTTGCTTTCCTGGAGAGATGTACATCTAGGAACCTCTGACTTTTGTATGACTAGATTACAGCCCACTGTACAGAAATATGAGGTGCACCTGTTGCCCCGCCCACCACTACCATGTGACCCTCAGAAGGTGGCCAATGATGGAATGCGATTCTCCTGTTGCAAAATGTCCTCCCCCTGCAATGGTGAGCCCGCGTTGAAAGCCAACTCACCGGGACGTCCTCAAAGAATACGTTTGTGACATTGTTGTTGGGGCAGCTCTGCCAAACATTGTTGAGGCGGAACGCCAAAGCGCTGGTGTGACGGCCTTCCAACGCAGCAAACTTTCGGAAGGTGCAGTTCTGGACATTGATGGGCCCATCGTAAAACTGAATGCCTCTAATTGGGAAATTCCTAAAGCACATTTTTTAAAAGAAAAGAAAAAAGAGGGGACGTTATTAATCTCCTTGCAGTGAGTTGCCACTGTAAACATATATTGCATTGTAGCTATACATGAGCATCAGCTGACAATTCCACACTCCACTGGAAAAACTAGCTTCTATAATCTGCTAGGTCTTTTTATATACAATGAGGAAAACCTTGTGATTCTTAACAAGTTCAACTCAGGGTCTCTCATGCCTTGGCAGATCATACATATTTGCTTGGCATTCTTAGAAGGAGCTTTGCGGGAAAGTTAGGCCACTGACCTAAAAAAAAAGGAATAATATCCGAAAGCCAATCAAAAGCAAAATTTGAGCTTGGTCTCCGGTCTCTTAAGTGGTCAGCTGCTTTTATTACTCATTCATTCAGTCATTGCAGGGATAACATCCCAAAACAGAGACTTAATGAGCTCCGAAATACAACATTAAACACAGAGCCATTAAAAGACGTGAAATAAAAATGCGGCTCTTTGTCGGAGGTGGTTTTAAATTGGCCAGGACCCTCCAGAGCCTCCTGGGCATGAAGCCAAACCCTAAATACCAACTCTGGAATAGGGGGAGGGGGTGGAGAAGATGGGTTGCATCCAACATAACGCAAAGTTAAGAGTCCCTCAGCAGAATGCTTGTTCCACTGGTGACATGTTTGGGCCTGTGGGACATGGTTGCACAAGAGAATGCACAAGGAGTTTGCTGGTAACTATTGTGAAATAGGGACGCGGGTGGCGCTGTGGGTTAAACCACAGAGCCTAGGACTTGCCGGTCAGAAGGTTGGCAGTTCGAATCCCCGCAACGGGGTGAGCTCCTGTTGCTTGGTCCCTGCTCCTGCCAACCTAGCAGTTCGGAAGCACGTCAAAGTGCAAGTAGATAAATAGGTACCACTCTGGCGAGAAGGTAAACGGCATTTCCGTGCGCCACTCTGGTTTGCCAGAAGCGGCTTAGTCATGCTGGCCACATGACTCAGAAGCTGTACACCGGCTCCCTCGGCCAATAAAGCGAGATGAGCGCCGCAACCCCAGAGTCGGTCACGACTGGACCTAATGGTCAGGGGTCCCTTTACCTTTACCTATTGTGAAATAGTGCACTCTACGCCACAAGATTCCCTCTGTTGCACAACATAAAATGCGTCTGTCCACTGGCTTAAGAACCCTTGCGCTATTAGAAAGAGAATATTGGCCAAAGCCTACATACTTTGTGAAAAGGTACTTTCTTTTGTCCATCCTCAATCTACCAAGATTCAGTTTGGCTGAATATCTCACTTCTAGTGTTATGAGAGAGGGAGGAAAACACTTTTCCGGTTTTCTCCATCCACAGTGATTTGGGGTGGGGTGGGGGGGAAGCAAAGCCCTATACTCTTCTGGAAAGGGAAAATACAGAAACTGAAGACGCACTGGCCAATGGGAAGAGTCCGTCCGCTGTGGTCCAGCCCTCCAGGTCCCCAGACATTGTTGTCCATTGTTTCTGTCCCCGGGTTTCCACTTTCACCTACAAAGAGGCTGTTCTTTATCTCTTGCTTTGATCCGTCGTCGTGTGGGAACGTTCCGCCACTAGAAGGGATGGAATTGCACGTTAGAAGTGCTTTGGTCAAATCCTGCTTTCAATATCTTATGCAAGTGAAAATACAAGGAAACGTAGAAGCGCCAGGAGCACTTACCTGGCCAAAGTGAGCCCGATGCCATTGTCAGCAAACCTGCAAGGAAAAGAGAACTTTAGTGGGTCTTGGGTTCAAGACTAGGCTGTGACACATGACAAACTGGGTCACCTCCTTTCAATGCAGGTATTCCCCCCCCATCTATTATGTAGAAATAGAGACATTTGCTTTTCTTATGGTAGATAAAGTGTGCTTGAAAATGCACATATCAGTGAAAGTAACATGAAAAAATATTAGGTAAATGGGCTTTGCAAAAATTGTATACAGTGGTACCTCGGGTTACATATGCTTCAGGTTACATACGCTTCAGGTTACACACTCCGCTAACCCAGAAATAGTGCTTCAGGTTAAGAACTTTGCTTCAGGATAAGAACAGAAATCGGGCTCCAGTGGCACGGTGGCAGCAGGAGGCCCCATTAGCTAAAGTGGTGCCTCAGGTTAAGAACAGACCTCCGGAACGAATTAAGTACTTAACCCGAGGTACCACTGTATTAGGGACAAATTCATACTAAAACACTAATGAATTTTCATGAGGATATAAAATCTAAAACTGATGTGGAAATTTAGACAACTGAAGACAGGAAAAACAGGAAACTGAGAGAAACAAATGGAAACATTTGTCTATCCCTGCTCTGGAGTAATTCCACAGACTGCAGAAATGTCTCTGAACAGAGGGCAATTATAAATGTGACTTATCGAAAGCACAGCAGAGGGGCGAAAAAGATTTGCTTTCCCTGGTGCTATTATGCCACAAGAGGGCAGAGACGTCACATGACTACAGTTTGCACAGAATTCCTGCAGCTTCCGTGGCCGTCTAGTCAGTGTTGAAAGATGCCGAGTGTTGCAATTCACATTAGCAGATATTGTTCTGGTGTAATATATTACAGTAACAAATATTAAAATGGCTAGACCCCCACGTCTATAAAACGCTAGGTTACGAGAGCTGGAGGCTGATTTGAACTTTGCCGAAATAAACGCTGCCAAAAACTTAACAACATGGAAAATACTTCTGGGCTCTGCTGAAGGGTTTGAGATATTAGCTTGGCTATGAGGAGGTTTGGAGGCATCAGGGAGAAGCAGCTAAACAGGGAAGAAGTTGGAAGCAAGCACATGTGACTGCAGTGTTAGATAACCCTTCTCAAATTTTACTTATTTGTATGGTACTCTGGCTTTGTTCAGTCGTCACAATACCAGGACCACTCAAACATGCTGGCCCCCAGAGAGGAGCTTGAACTCACTTTATTCCTCCCGCAAGTCTTTTTAGGTTAGATTTGGCCTGGCATATTGTCTGAACCCAGGATATTGGTTCAGCTGCCTCTTCCTCTACCACAATCTGTAGCTAAGAACAACCTTGGCTAGAGATTGTGGTTGGGCTAAGGGTTACCTTCAAACACAGGTGATAGTCAAGGATCATTAATTCAGCACCATCAACATGCATCAAAAATTTTGCAGCTATCGGTATTGAGTCTGGAGCAAGGAAATGCCCAGGTATGGTTCTCACCTGCAAACAGTGGCGTGAAATCAAAGCTGCATAGAGAGACAACTTTTAAGCATCTTTCTCTTGAGTAACGTGCGCCATTGCTCTGTCAGAATTAGCTGGCACTGCCCACTCCCTGCAACAATGGCGGATGTTGCCCCTGCCTTCCGCGCTACCAGTCCCTGTGGGCACTGGCCGCCATTGGTGCAGCCCCCCCAAATTTGGGGTTCTACCATATAAATTGAATTTGTTGGAGAGCAGTGTCTCAGTGGCTCCCTTTCCCACAAAACCTGCCTTCCCCTGCACATTATTGCAGGGGAAATGAATGAAAGCCTTCAGACATGTGACTGGTCGTCTCTCCGAGTTGGCAGGTTGCAACCAGGAGAGCTTCCTCATCTCTTTTAACACTGAGAACCTGCAGCCCTTTGCCCCCCCCCCCACCTCCACATCAGCCTCAACCAGCGTTGCCAATGGTCGGGGACGATGGGATTTGTAGTCTGCCAACATCTGAGAGTTCCACAGGTTCCCTGCCCCTGCTTTAGGTTCCCTTCCATTTCCACAATGGCAGAAGTCGTGGAAAGTTGCAGCTTCCTGCCTCTTAGAATAAGTATGGCTTTGATATGACTCTGCAGCAGGTAGCAAAGGAACAAGGGGCATAAGGGACGGAGGCAGAGGAAGGGAGGGAGGTTAACTGAAGAAGGGCCATAGCAGAAGGCCCTGGGTTCACGTCCTGCCATCTCCAACTACGGCTGGGGTGGTCCTTTGCAGGAAACCCTGAACTGCTGCTTGCTGCCAGCGGAAACAGTGCTGAACTAGATGGATCAATGGTCTGATCCAGTATAAGGAAGGATCCTAAGCTCTTAAAGGTTTTCTTTTCTTTGCTGGATTTGGGGGGGGCACTTTGCAGCCATGCAAGTGACAGGTAAGATTTGCAGGGCACAACCTGACAATCTTGTCTCGGAGAAGGAGAAGACAGGAAGCGTCTGCTCCCATTTCCAGACTCTCTAACCACTTGTTATTTACACAACCCTTCTCCATGCTGCACTGTCTTATGTCTTACCTCCCTGGCACTGGAATTTTTGGCAATAACAGGCTACCACATAAAACAAAGCCATTGGCGCAGCTGCTTATATTTTATTTCAGGCTCAAGCAGAAAAGGTTTATTTAAAATCCCTTTTCTGCCGCAGCTCATTGTAACGGGTCTCGATCACACACGTATGCACACAAGCAACTCGACAACCCTCGCGCTTAGGGGTTTGTTTCTGCAAAACAGCAAGGTTGGTTTGCTTTCTTCCTGGTTCCCTTTCTTTGCATTCGTCTCCGCCGGATGAAAGATGCGGAGCGTTATAAACAAGAAACACAGCCCTAGCCACACAGCCCTCTGCTCGCCATAAACACCCAGCTGAACTCTGGAGGGTTGAACTGAGGCCACACTCACTGGCAGTCGTCCAGCCACACATCTCCTCCCCTCAGCCAGGCGCCGTGGTCCTGGTTCTTGTAAGCAATGAAGTGTCGGATGAGAGCAGGTTCTCTGGGCTTCAGAGGGTCAGCGTCCTTATGCGGGCTGTATCTGGAATTGCAACAAGTGGAAGGAAACGCCGTCAGCAACATGGAGAGCACCGGCCCTCGAGAGATTTCAGAGCTGGTAACATGGGGTGCTTCTATGGGCCATGCTGCATATTTATTTCCAATATTTACAGACCAATGTTCACCCCTGTGACATTCCCAGACCCTCCAAGCGTCCCTGTTTTCCAGGGACAGTTCCAGATTTATAGACGCTGTCCAGGTTCTGATTTAATCCTGGAATGTCCCACTTTTCCTTAGGACACCCCTGTTTTCATCAGAGAAATGTTGGAGGGTATGGAGTCATACAACCTCCCCAAGCCAAGGAGATCAGTAACTAGACAACCTTTAGGAGAAATCTGAAGGCAGTCCTGTGTAAGAAAGTTTTTTTAAAAACGTTTAATGTTTTGTTATGTTTTTAAATATATTTGGAAGCTGCCCAGAGTGGCTGGGGCAAGCCAGTCAGATGAGCAAGGTATAAATATTAGAATTATTATGTAAGACGTTCCTGTTTTCATTGGAGAAATGTTGGAGGGTATGCATTGCTTGTCCACTCAGAGGCGGCAAGGACCAGATAGGGACCCACAGAAAGATGCAGCCCACCAAGTTAGGCTACTTTCAGGTGCAGTCAAATTCTACAACTGAACATCAGAGGAAAAGAAAAGCCTGTCTGCTCCAAACAAACGAGGCTTCCAACAAAATATTAAAATACATTTGTCAAACATTAAAAGCTTTCCTAAACAGGGCTGCTTTCAGATGTCTTCTAAAAGTCTGGTAGTTGTTTTTCTCTTTGACATCTGGTGGGAGGGCGTTCTACAAGGCAAGTGCCACTACCGAGAAGGCCCTCTGCCTGGTTCCCTGTAACTTGGCTTCTCACAGGGAGGGAATCGCCAGAAGGCCCTCGGCGCTGGACCTCAGTGTCCCGGCTGAACGATGGGGGTGGAGACGCTCCTTCAGGTATACTGGACTGAGGCCGTTTAGGGCTTTAAAGGTCAGCACCAACACTTTGAATTGTGCTCGGAAACGTACTGGGAGCCAGTGTAGGTCTTTCAAGACCGGTGTTATGTGGTTTCGGCGGCCGCTCCCAGTCACCAGTCCAGCTGCCACATTCTGGATTAGTTGCAGTTTCCAGGTCACCTTCAAAGGTAGCCCCACATAGAGTGCATTGCAGTAGTCCAAGCAAGAGATAACTAGAGCATGCATCACTCTGGCAAGACAGTCCACGGGGCAGGTAGGGTCTCAGCCTGCGTACCAGATGGAGCTGGTAGACAGCTGCCCTGGACACAGAATTGACCTGCGCCTCCAAGGACAGCTGCGAGTCCAAAATGACTCCTGGGCTGCGCACCTGGTCCAATACATTTGCTGTTGCAGTTTCCCATCCAAGCTACAAAAACGTGTTCATGTCACAGTTGCTTAGCCATAGCAACACGAAACACTTTCTTCGCGTTTTGAGGAGCTGTCTGAGGGGGAAGCAGCGAAAGGAAGTTGTAAGAAGAGCTTCCACACAGCTGCTGCCTATCAGCTGCCACTCTGGTGAAAGAAAACTGAGGTAGCCCTGGAGGGAAAAAGCTGGGATGCCGTCTATTCCTTTCTGTTCCCAGAGTGTCAGCTGCCTTGGGCTGTAGTGAAAGAAGAAGAAGAAGAAGAAGAAGAAGAAGAAGAAGAAGAAGAAGAAGAAGAAGAAGAAGAAGAAGAAGAAGAAGAAGGGGAGTAGTTTGGATTTGATATCCCGCTTTATCACTACCCAAAGGAGTCTCAAAGCGGCTAAATTCTTCTTTCCCTTCCTCCCCCACAGCAAGCACTCTGTGAGGTGAGTGAGGCTGAGAGACTTCAAAGAAGTGTTGACTAGCCCAAGGTCACCCAGCAGCTGCATGTGGAGGAGCGGGGAAGTGAACCCAGTTCCCCAGATTACGAGTCTACCGCTCTTAACCACTACACCACACTGGCTCAGAAAGGGGTTGTCCTCTGTGGATCACAATGCAGCTAGGACAAACACGATGGATTAATAGTGTTAAGTACAGATAACGCTAAAGAGTAAAGAATTCATGACTCAGCAAGGCAGGCAGAAGAGATTTGCTCCGTTTGCTGACAGATATCCAGAAAGCCCCTTTGCTTCACTTAATAAACCAACCTCTTGAGCTAAACTGGGAAAGGGGAACCTGCAGAGTTCCAGAGAATTAACCTTATTTTGGCAGGCTTACTGCAATCAGATTGCGGCCTTTGCAGCTGGGGAGAGCAATTCCCTGATTAATAGGCTTTTCTTGCCTAAGTTGAAGCTACACGCTGATGCAAATATGGAGCTGGTCCCAAATAACCTTCCCTGCTAGAAATGAGTCAGGGTAAGCGAGATGATTATCCAAATTAAGGTGAGGTGTTTCAATTTATGGACCTCAAAAGCTTAAGCTAAACAGCCTCAATTCTGTATACCTGAAGGAGCGTCTCCACCCCCATCGTTCTGCCCAGACACTGAGATTCAGTGCCGAGGGCCTTCTGGTGGTTCCCTCATTGCGAGAAGTGAGGTTACAGGGAACCAGGCAGAGGGCCTTCTCAGTAGTGGCCCCCACCCTGTGGAACACCCTCCCTTCAGATGTGAAGGAAATAAGCAGCTATCCTATCTTTAAAAGACATCTGAAGGCAGCCCTGTTCAGGGAAGTTTTTAATATTTAACGCTGTACTGTTTTTAACACTTGATTGGGAGCCGCCCAGAGTGGCTGGGGAAACTCAACCAGATGGGCGGGGTATAAATAATAAATTATTATTATTATTATTATTATTATTATTATTATTATTATTATTATTAAGCTACTGATGCTAAAGGAATCATGACGACTAGCTCAGTTGGTTAGAACGGGGTGCTGATAAGGCCAAGGTTGCAGGTTCGATCCCCATATGGGACAGTTGCATATTCCTGCATTGCAGAGGGTTGGACTAGATGCTCCTCAGGGTCCCTTCCGACTCTATGATTCTGCGAATACTCTGAACCCATGATACAAAAGGGTGGAGTAGAAAAGCCAGATCTCAGGCGCAGAGCATCCTCTGCATCCCGAAGGTGCCAGCTTCAATTCCCAGCATCTCTAGGTAGGGCTGTGAATGTGCCCCGCTTGAAACCCCAGAGAGCTGCTGCCAGCCAGTGTGGGAAGCAATAATAATAATAATAATAATAATAACAACAACAACAATAACAATAATAATAATAATTTATTATTTATACCCCACCCATCTGGCTGGGCCTCCCCAGCCACCCTGGGCGGCTTCCATAAAAACCAAAAATACAGTAAAATATCACACGTTAAAAACTTCCCTGAACAGGGCTGCCTTAAGATGACTTCTGAATGTCAGGTAGTTGTTTATCGCTTTGACATCTGCTGGAAGGGCGTTCCACAGGGCGGGCGCCACTACCGAGAAGGCCCTCTGCCTGGTTCCCTGTAGCTTTGCTTCTCGCAATGAGGGAACCGCCAGAAGGCCCTCGGCGCTGGACCTCAGCGTCCGGGCAGAATGATGGGGGTGGAGACGCTCCTTCAGGTATACTGGACGGAGGCCGTTTAGGGCTTTAAAGGTCAGCACCAACACTTTGAATTGTGCTCGGAAACATACTGGGAGCCAATGTAGGTCTTTCAAGACTGGTGTTATATGGTCTCGGCGGCCGCTCCCAGTCACCGAAACAGACCAAAGGTCTGACTCAGAAAACAGATATGAAATATTTAGGGGGTGGGGCAGAGATATCAGCAATACATTCCAGACTTATAATACAAATCATTAAATAAAAACACCATCGGCATGGATATCTTCCAGGGGGATGAGCTGCATTTCCAGGAAACCTTAGTTTGTAAAGCTGCTTTATTGTATTGTCATTTATAGGCTGGCAGGGGGAGAGATTGACTTAACTTCTGCTTTAATAACTTAAGCAATAAAATAATACCGAGCAGAAATAACTTTTATTTTATTGATATTTTTATGGCTCTTTTGTTGATTTTATCCTTATATGTTGCACTCCGCCTTGCTGTATTTAAAAAAAAATGAAAGTGCAGAGTGTAAATTCAAAAGTAAATCAGCAGGGAGAGGTTTAACACTGAGGACTAGAAGAGAATATGATGCAGGTACGGCAGGGGAACAAGGTAAGGACTTAAAAAGACTGGTGTTAAATCCTGCTGGGAGAAGGGAGTTGGCTGAAGGAAAGTTAACAGCAGGTCCCTACCATGCATTTAAAGGACACAACTTTCCCCCAAAGAATCCTGGGAACTAATAAAGTACCCAGAATTCCTTGGGGAAAATCACATGCTTAAGATGTGGCTGAATGTATGTGGATCTGTTGAAAATCTCCCCCTTCCACACAGAAACATACATATCCCCCCAAACAATTAAAAGGTTATGATGGTTATGATCAGCATTCATTCCCCAGCCTGAGCTGCAAAAAGAGGACTCTACTTTCCAAATAAAACCAATCAAAATCAGATTACCTCCCCGCGATCAGAGTCAGGATGGGCCTTTTGTCCTTGGCAGATGCTGGCGTCGTTTTAACTCCATTGTCAATGATCATTCCAGCCTGGAAAAGAAGGGAAGGAAGGAGGGATTCTGTCAGCCAAATCCTTAGGAGGGAAATATATAAGCATGCAAACTTACATACATAGATGCACGTACTTTCAATGCATTCACTTTACACCAGCAAAAGAATTTGGAACATTGCCTGGCACAACCAGATTGTACCATCATTTTGTTTTAATGCACCTGAGGGTTTGAATGTTTACCAGCTCTCCATAATAGCAAGCTATGTTAGAGAGCAGAGGTGAGGAGCTTCTTGCTCAGGGTCCAAATGTGGTCTTTCCAGGCTCTCTATTTGCCCATTGAGACTATTCCCCAGGCCATGCCCCCTACAAGACCTACTATGTGCTTTTTTTAAGAAGACTGAATAATTGTTTCAGCACCTACTCGTTCCCTGCTCACCCCAAAGGCCAAACAACACAACACATTAAATGAATATTTTTTTCTTGACACGTCTAGTTTCACCCCCCTCCCCTCCTCCTAAACAGCCCTGGGGACATCCAGCTACTGGACACATGAAATACATTAATGCATTTAACACCTTGTCTAGTTTGGGTCCTGAGTGCAGTACTCATTATGTGTCACAAACGTTGGTTGCTGCTTCAACAGATCTTGGCATTTGAGAAACAGCGCATGTTTGTGTGTGCATGCCTATTTAGTGAAACTTACAGACAACAACATGCAACAATCAGCTGGGAATTAAAAGAGAAAAAGGCCTCTTTATCCATCACTCTCCTCCATCTAGAGCCAAAAGTTGGAGCTAACTAAAAACAGCATTTGTAGATAAAAATGCTTGGAGTAGGGCAGGGAGACAACGTATGCTGTTGATATTATGGAAGCAGAATGGTGGCCAATAATGCCTTGACACTGAGATTGGAAAAGGGTGGGGGGGAGGACAGCATTTGGAAAAAGAAGATAGGAACTTAATTTCCAATTGCATGTGTACTCACTCGATAGTTTGAATGTGCCCGATTGTTATAGAACGTCCCCATTGGAATGTGCTCAGAGTAGCCAGGGGGATACATTCCTGCAGAGAGTCCCGTCGGTACGTGATGCAAAACAAACCAAAACCCGGTTTCCTGCAAGAGAGAACACAACAGATTCAGCCTATGCCAGACTTGGGGTACGTGAGATATTCAAAACAGCGAAAAGCAGAAGCCTGCACGTTGGTGGGGCGGGGCGTGTGGAGGGAACTAAGTACAACCATTCGTTTTGGGAAACACTCGTTCTGCCAGCACAAGGATTGTTACGTCTGCCAGGGAACTTGCCCCCTCCTTTCCCTGTGTGTGTCCCACGGCCTCCCCAATCTGCACTTAAAGGTTGGGGGGATGACCCAGAACAGTGATGGGAAAGGTAAAGGGTAAAGGGACCCCTGACCATTAGGTCCAGTCGTGGCCAACTCTGGGGTTGCGGTGCTCATCTCGCTTTATTGGCCGAGAGAGACGGTGTACAGCTTCCGGGTCGTGGCCAGCATGACTAGGCCGCTTCTGGCGAACCAGAACAGCACATGGAAACGTTGTTTACCTTCTCGCCGGAGAGGTACCTATTGAGCTACTTGCACTTTGACGTGCTTTCGAACTGCTAGGTTGGCAGGAGCAGGGACCGAGCAACGGGAGCTCACCCCGTCGCGGGGATTCGAACCGCCAACCTTCTGATTGGCAAGTCCTAGGCTCTGTGGTTTAACCCACAGTGCCACCTGCATCCCCGATGGGAGAGGTAGGGTTGCCATTATTTCAAAAAGTAAAAACGAGGACAGCCCGGATGTATCACCAACGAGAGGTGGGTGGGGAGTTCCATTACACAGCCAAAAGTCCTCGCACTAATGGAACGGGTCATTGAATGCTGCCAACTGTGCTCTGAGATCTCGCACAAGGCAGGTGGAATAATAATAATAATAAATTTTATTTATATCCCGCCCTCCCCAGCCGAAGCCGGGCTCAGAAATGAGTCAGGATTTTGTTTCCACCCCAAACTGTATTAAGGCATTGTGCCTGGTTTTCAGAACAGACACAAACAGCTTTTGTTTCATCAGGAACCTGAAAGGTTGTAGTGGGGTGGGGGATTAGAATCCCAAGGTTATTCCAGCTGGAATCCTAGAACTGTAAAGTTGGAAGGGACCCCAGGGGTCATCTAGCCACCCAACCCCCTGCAATGCAGGAATCTCAAAATGTGGTCTCCCATCCAATTTGAAACCAGACCAGACCCTGCTCAGCTGTGCAAATGTACTAGCAGTTTTATTGCTGCACCACTAGGCAATTGTTTCCCTTTGCACTCACTTCGGATCCTGCAGCTGCACAGTTTATAAGGTTGTTGTGTGGGTTGGCCAGCCAGAAGGTAGAGACTGCACTGTTGGTTAGATGGGAAAAGACAAGCGTAAACAAACAAAAACACACAATTCCCAAATGGAGTGTGCAGAGGGAAGGGCATTACAGTCGTGCCTTGGAAGTCGAACGGAATCCATTCCGGAAGTCTGTTTGACTTCCAAAACATTCGGAAACCAAGGCGCGGCTTCTGATTGGCTGCAGGAAGCTCCTGCAGCCAATCGGAAGCCCAGGAAGCCCCGTCCAACATTCGGGTTCCAAAGAACATTCTCAAAGCAGAACAGTCACTTCCAAGTTTGCGGCATTCGGGAGCCAAAACGTCCAAATACCAAGGCGTTTGGGATCCAAGGTACAACTGTATATTTAATCAGGTTATATAACTGAGCAGGTTATATAACTGAGCAGAGAAGTTTTCCTTTACAGAACAGAGTAACTTTGATCTCTCTCTCTCTCTTACCACCACCATGGAAAAGAGCCTTAGTAAAATGGCAGGACACCTGCTTTGCCTGCAGAAGGTCCGGGATTCAATCCCTGGCATCTCCAGGAGAGCTGCTGCCAGTCAGTGCAGACAGCACTGAGGCAGATGGACCCATGTTCTGACTCAGCACAAGGCACCTTCCTGTGTCGCTGTCACAGCATCCTTACAGCTGTCATACTTGCGACACAGCCCAGCCTTGAAAGCCTTTCGGAATCCCAGAAGGAATTTCTATGGCTATGAAACTATCCTATATCAATTATGTTATATGCCGCGATGAATGTTTCCGCATTTGAGTCAGCAAAAAAGGAAGCAAAGGAAAACCTCTAGGAAGCCCCGAGTTTGCTAGGGATTGGCTTAAGTAAGAACCTGATTGACTTTTCATGCTTTCATGGTATCTGAAATCCCTGAAGGATTTAAAGGTACTTGTTTGGCAAACAGCTTGACTTTCATGGTCACTTGCTTGGCCAAGTCCTGGCTGGCACTGAAATTATCTCGCATATTGCCTATTTCCCAGGGTTCACATGGCTATTAAAACATAATGCTATAAAATGTGTCTGTTTCCAGCCAAACTCCCTTTTTGAAAAGAATATATCGTTTTGCTCAAATCTCATACACATTCCTGCCTTGAAATTGAGATATAGTTTGCACGTAACACTAAGCCAAAGCACAGCTAGAAGTGAATGTGTGAGCATGTGTACTTGCAAGGAAAAAACACACACACCTGCTTTGCTCCTCCATGATTTGGCTTGGTGTTCTATCCAAATCTGGGCTCATGGATTATCTTGATCCAGATAAGTTACAAGCTGTAACTAAGGTTTGCTCTTGACTCATGATTTGTCTAGAGCATGACAAACCACTAAAACCAGCCATATTAACACATGGCTTAGCTCACAGCAGCAGGACTGGAGGATTTTTCCTGCAGAGTGGCAGAGATTTTCCTGCAAATATCTGGATGCTTGCACAGTTATACTTAGCCATACTTAGGCTTAACGTTACTTGCAAAACTGTCCCAATAGTTTGTTAGTCTTTGTGGCTGCCAGTATAGATCACAAAACATTTTACGTTGCAGCCCAGGGGTGGATCTACACACAGAAATAAAACGCTATAAATAAGTCAGAAATTAAATTGTTATAACAAAAGGAGAAAAACCGCTATGGAAAATTGCTTAGATTTTTTTTCTTGCTCTCTGGGGCCATCTGGTGTTACATGTTTATAATGCATTCAAAATGCTGTTTCTTGACTAATGTAGCCTAATGTACTAATGTAATGGAATCCCAGGTATGCAAGACTTTTTTCTTGCCACAGTTTACTGTGACATACGCTGTGGACATCCTCAACATTGAAACTCTGGTATACCTGGGTTGCCATGCACTAAATAATAACAGACAGCACCCTACCTTTAAGTACTAATCTTTGATTTGAATATGAGAGATTAATTACAGCTGTGTTGTATACAACAGTATATTCCGTTTCCCTCGTGTCTATTTTCCTATTATATTCAAGCTTTCATACAATGTAAAAACCACTTCCAGGGATCTAGCGGAATTTGGTGGAAGATTCGCATTCTTTTCCATGTTTAATTGCTTCCAGAAAAAAATCCATGGAAGTAAAGTGATGAAAGTCGGGGAGCTATCCCAGCATACATTTCTTGTCATTTTCTTAGAAGAGCAGAAGCACATATTTGTGGAAAGAGTGGGGGAGCAGCGACATCTAATGTCGTTTGTTGTTGTGTCACAGGTGTGAATGAAATTTAGCACAACATGCTTGTATATCGGTCAAAAAGCCACAGTTCCCTAACACAACAGGTATTGCTGTGTGAAACGAACATTAGAAAACACGAGTAGTGCCAGCATTATAACCAGGAAAACTAATGCAATATTCCTCTCGCTTGAGTGTGTACCCAAGTCTCTCCCCACTGAGACTTGAAAGACTAAAAATGCTTCATTTTGGCTGTGATTTTCAAGGGGTGGGAGAGAGAGAGAGAAATGCACAGTGGAAATTTAGGTGATTTCTCTTTTCAAGCAAGGTTTAGGCAGGACAGATCCTGAAGCTGAGGCTCCAATACTTTGGCCACCTCATGAGAAGAGAAGACTCCCTGGAAAAGACCCTGACGTTGGGAAAGATGGAGGGCACAAGGAGAAGGGGACGGCAGAGGACGAGATGGTTGGACAGTGTTCTTGAAGCTACGAACATGAGTTTGACCAAACTGCGGGAGGCAGTGGAAGACAGAAGTGCCTGGCGTGCTCTGGTCCATGGGGTCACGAAGAGTTGGACATGACTAAACGACTAAGCAACAATAATAGGAATAAGAAGCTTCCCAATGGGATGTAATGGTACACTAAGATACACCAGGCAAATCAGTTCTATAAGCCAAAGGAAATTAGAAGTTTGTTTTTTGACTCACTTGCAGTCCTGTCTAGGTTTGGGGATGTATCCTGGGTAAGCTCCTTCTGTGATCGTCTTGCACATCTTTGTGTCTCGGTCAGAGGGCAGCAACGTGCTGGGTTTCACCAAGAGTCCAAGGCAGTGATCAAAAGTATTGCGTACCTCAGGGCCGTCTTCGGTAAAAAAGCAGTGTCCAAGCGTGTCATACCCAACAACACCCTTGACCTGTGGATATAAAAAAGGGAGAGGGCATGGATACGAGGCTGGTCTTCCTTGATGCTCAGAACATCACCTTGCCTAGATGTAATTGTGAGGCTCATGGCATTAATGATGTTCAACTTAAAAACAACCTGTGAAACAATGCTGAGAGTATCTAATGCAGGGGCCCATGGGCAGGATGCGGCCCAATCACCTTCTCAACAGAGCCAGTGTGGTGTAGTGGTTAAGAGCGGTGGACTCGTAATCTGGTGAACTGGGTTCGCTTCCCCGCTCCTCCACATGCAGCTGCTGGGTGACCTTGGGCCAGTCACACTTCTCTGGAGTCTCTCAGCCCCACTCACCTCACAGAGTGTTTGTTGTGGGGGAGGAAGGGAAAGGAGAATGTTAGCCGCTTTGAGACTCCTTCGGGTAGTGATAAAGCGGGATATCAAATCCAAACTCTTCTTCCTCTTCTTCAATCTGGCCCACGGATGGTCTGGAAATCAGCATGTTTTTACATGGGTAAATGAGGGTTATTGTATTTTAATATTCTGTTGGAAGCCGCCCAGAGTGGCTGGGGAAACCCAGCCAAATGGATGGGGTATAAATAATAAATTCTTATTAATATTATTATGAGTAGAATGTGCCCTTTTATTTAAAATGCATCCCTGGGTTATTTATGGGGCATAGGAGTTCATTCATTTCCTGCCCCACCAAAAAGAAGAAAAAAAATAGTCTGGCCCACCACATGATCTGAGGGATGGTGGACCGGCCCACAGCTGAAAGAGGTTGCTGACCCCTGATCTAATGGGACAGGATCGCGGGAAGTTGCCTTATACTGGGTCACTTCCAAACTTTGCATTAACAACACTTTTAACAGTCCTGGCTTCTCTTCCCAAGAATCCTGGGAACTGTAGCTTGCCTGACCCACAATTCTCAACACCTTAACAAACTACACTTCCCATGAGTCTTTGGGAGGAAAGCATGTTGTGGATGCAACCTTTGTAGATCCAGCCTTTGAGTATCTACTCTGGCTTGCAGCGGCTTGGGCAAAGTCTCTCTTATCACCTGCAAGCTGATCCTTTTTAACTCAATGTCCCAGGGATGGAGCCTGAGGACTTTCTGCATGCAATGGACGTCCCTGAGATAAAAGGAACCTTGAAAAAGGAAATGAGGTACCATCTATAGCTCATCTACATTACGGTTTGGACACATTTCTTCTTAAACCAGTTTAAAGCTAAAAAACAGAGGCAAGTCATTACGTCTTATTTCCATCAGAGATGAAGGCAGCATGATTCAGATCAGCTGATGATGATTCAGATCAGTGTACCATTCCATTGTAGGAGTGCATCACACTCATTTTGAAGGGGTTGACATGCACAAGGGTTTTCTTGCATCTGCATGTTGTTGGCTGGTGCCAAGTGTGTCCCTGAGCATGTACTAAGAGCCCTTCATTGACTTCATTGCCACTGTAATCAGGAATCCACATTGCAACATGTGAAAACCACGTCTGAGAAGAGCATCAGTGTTATGTACTGAGTTGAATAGGATCCGAAAAGGCAACAGTCTGATTGGTCCTAGAACAATAGGATTCAGAATGCAGCAGTCTGATTGGTCCACAGGAGCCACCCAATCCAGCTCCAGGTGGATGGGAATCCACAACCTGATTGGCCTACAGGAGAATCCCGGAATTAGCCAATCTCATGGGGCCCATTGTGTAAGTAATGTATATAAGGCAGACATTCTGGGGGAACTTCCGTTCCTCCTCACCACTATGAGCTGAATAAAGAGCATGAAATCCACTCTCGACTCCGAGTAAATTTCAATCAGGATGCCCCTAGATTTGCTGGGAATATATATATATTTAAATCACTTTCTGTGCATGCACATATAAGATGGCATGGCTTTAAATCAGAGGGCTTATAAATGCTGGACTCCTAAATTCAGGGGCGGACTTCATATGGCATTTGTCCTTTCCAGCAAAGGAGCATCGTCAATCTCAAACTGAATTAATGACACCAGATGCAAGCATTGCCGCAGCTAGTGGGCCCTCATGCGTATTCCTCAGAGTATTATCCACCATAAATCTATAGAGTATGCCAATAGTTTCTGGCATGACATACTCCCTGCGTTCATCCAGCCCTCTCCACAACAAGCCTTGGTATAAATCAGGCCAGAATTTAATGTTGTGGCTCAGCAGATTGTAACACACACATTTGCAAAGTAATGAGGAAAGCAGGATGTGGTGGGCTTTTAATGCACTGCTGCTGGCGAGAGTAATATTTCAGACGTTTTTACATGCAAAAGGTGGCATGAGCCCAAGCCTATCTAGATTTGCTCCACTAGCAGAGGATGCAATTATGTAAGATCATTTAAATACAAGATTAGCCAGCCCCTTACAGTCTCTGCAATCCAGATAGTCACAGACAAACTAAGGGGTGGGCAGAGATCCACATCTTTTCAATGCATCTTATGGCTGAAATGCTGACTATATATTTATTATATCGTTTCTGCTGCAATAATTTTGTCAGCGCTTTCGCATCCAAATCCCTAAACTGTTTTACTTGGAGAACAGCCCTGCTATTTTGGTGGAACTGGTTCCCCAAGTACGAGCGGTGGTTGTATATGCATTTGCACAAGATCCCCAGGAAAGTACTGTTTTACTCAGGAGTAATCCCTACCGAGTCCAATGAGGCTTACTCCCACAAATGTAGTGTTACCCTCTGCCGGCAGTTAGATACACACAGGTGTAAGAAGAGAGAGAAAGTGGTATGCAAGGAGGTCAAATGGCAACGAAATGCAAAAAGAACAGGCTGTGCACATCCGATTACATCTCAAAATGGATGTAAAATCAGAGCAGCGACCAGAAAATCCCTTGAGGTAGCTGCTTTCTTCATTCCTATCAACTTGACCATGTTTCCTTCCCCATTGCTTGCTTTTTGGCTGTGGAAGTGCCGAGGAAGGAACGTGGCTCCTGACCAGAATTTCTTTGAACTAAATATAATTTTGCTCCTTGGAAAAGGGCAAAAATGAGAAGCTGGACGCTTCCAAATCCTCTAAAACCGACCCGCCCATTTGAGCCACTGCAATGTCACACTCTGAATATTTGAGTTGGCGGTGGCAGCAGCACCCTGAAAAAAATATCGATCAGTGCAAGATCAGGGCTTAAAATTAGAATCAGTTAATCAGCAGCTGTGTGGCCACTGCAGAAGAAGTATTTACGGTACCATAACCAGGATGTGTGGGACGTGGGTGGCGCTGTGGGTTAAACCACAGAGCCTAGGACTTATTGATCAGAAGGTCGGCAGTTTGAATCCCCGCAACAGGGTGAGCTCCTGTTGCTCGGTCCCTGCTCCTGCCAACCTAGCAGTTTGAAAGCATGTCAAAGTGCAAGTAGATAAATAGGTCTGGCGGGAAGGTAAACGGCGTTTCTGTGCGCTGCTCTGGATTGCCAGAAGCGGCCTAGTCATGCTGGCCACATGACCTGGAAGTTGTACGCCGGCTCCCTCGGCCAATAAAGCAAGATGAGTGCCGCAACCTCAGAGTCGGCCACGACTGGACCTAATGGTCAGGGGTCCCTTTACCTTTACCTTTAACCAGGATGCTTTCTACCACTTAACAGGCCTCTGGCCATCCTTGCTTTGGAGTTAATATGTCCATTAGGTTCCTTGCTCATCTGACATGCTACTCTCCCCATGTGGCTACAAATCGGAAAGCAGTTGTAGTAACAGGAACAGGAACATAGACTCTGATCTATGGTAAATTAATAAATGCTAATCTAAGAAGGACCCTTTCTCGTAACACTAGAATCTGTAGACATGCAAGGTTGGAAGTTTCAGGACAGACAAAGGGAAAGACTTCTGAATTCAGCACACAGTTAAACTTTGGAACTCCTTGCCACAAGAGGCAGCAGTAGGCACCAACGTGGATGGCTTTAAAAGAGGATTAGACAAATCCATAGAGGAGAAGCCTGTCCCATCATTGTTATCCTCTGCCTCCATGGTTTAAGCAAGCCTATCCAGAAATGTAGAATATTTATGTTTGATTTTAGTGTATTGTTGATTTTAATTTTTTTTAACTGATAATTTCATTGTTTCAGTCCCTTTGTAAACTGCTTTGTGGTGTGTGTTTTTCACAGGCACGCAATATTTAATTTTTATGAAGTAAATAATAAAAATGTAGAAGGAAACGCAGCTAAAATCCTTGAAGCCTTGTTTTAAAAAAACCTGAATATGAATCAAGCCATCACCATTAAAAAACACAGATAAAAATCAATAAAACTTTTAAAATAATTATAGCTGCCCACTCTACATGTCTGGGTAGGCTTGCAAAAACAAGAAAGTTCCCAGCTGCGTCTAAAGTATTATTGCTATTTTTATTTCTTACCCTACAGGTCTGAGGGTTGATCACAAGAATTAAAAGAATCAAATATTAAAAACAATTAAAACAGATTTCAATCAAGAGAAGAGGGTGAGTTCTAAACAAAAACCAGCGTAAAGAGAATATGGTAAAGAGGAAGTGTCTCCCACATGTTATGAAAACTATGAGGAAAATTCCAGAAACACCTCTTGGAGGGAGGAATTCCACAGTTCAGGGACTGCTACTCTCCAGGGCAATGCAATCATCTGGGCTGCCGCCACCCCAAACTTCAGAGGGCAATGGGGCTACAAGGAACCAAGA
Source organism: Podarcis melisellensis (assembly GCF_964234715.1). Lineage (NCBI taxonomy): Eukaryota > Metazoa > Chordata > Lepidosauria > Squamata > Lacertidae > Podarcis > Podarcis melisellensis. The sequence continues at coordinate 36,581,218 of NC_138546.1, read as the reverse complement.
GGGCAAGGGTTTCCTGCCTAATTTCAAGAGGCAGGGAGTTCCAAAGCATGGCTCCTGCCACACTACAGGATTGATGCCTTACAAATAATAATAATAATAATTTATTATTTATACCCTGCCCACCTGGCTGGATTTCCCCAGCCACTCTGGGCGGCTCCCAACAGAATATTAAAACATGATAAACCACCAAACATTAAAAACTTCCCTAAACTGGGCTGCCTTCAGATGTTTTCTAAAAGTCAGATAGTTGTTTATTTCCTTGACATCTGATGGGAGGGCGTTCCACAGGGCGGGCGCCACCACTGAGAAGGCCCTTTGCCTGGTTCCCTGTAACCTCACTTCTCACAGTCAGGGAACTGCCAGAAGGCCCTCGGAGCTGGACCTCAGTGTCCGGGCTGAACGATGGGGGTGGAGAAGCTCTTTCAGGTATACTGGGCTGAGGTAGTTTAGGGCTTTAAAAGTCAGCACCAGCACTTTGAATTGTGCTGAGAAACATACTGGGAGCCAATGTAGGTCTTTCAGGACCGGTGTTATATGGTCTCGGCGGTCACTCCCTTTGCAAATTCAGTTGCAAAGGCCAGCCTAAAAAATACGGCTTTCAAAAGATGTCTGAAAAAACTGGTAGGGAGTTTTGCAGGGCACGGCCTGCCAAAAAGAAAGCTTAGCTCAGGGGCCAGCAACCTTTTTCAGCTGTGGGCCGGTCCACTGTCCCTCAGACCATGTGGTGGGCTGGACATTTTGGGGGGGGTGAACGAATTCTTATGGCCCACAAATAACCCAGAGATACATTTTAAATAAAAGGACACATTCTGCACATGTAAAAACACGCTGATTCCTGGACTGTCCGTGGGCTGGATTGAGAAGGCGATTGGGCTGGATCTGGCCCCGGGCCTTAGTTGGCCTACCCCTGGGCTTAGCCCCTAGTGAAGGCCAGCCATACCTCAGGGACACATCGCAGCACCTGAAGTGCCCCATCAGAGCATCTCAGTGATTGTTTTGATGCATTAGGAATCAGCCCTTCTGGTACTTTGGCCCCACGTTTTTGAAGTTATTAGCACCTAGGTAGACCTGCAGACCAGCAGCACCAACACTTTGAATTGTGCTGGAAGAGATGGTGAACGAATCTCAAGTTTCTTACCAGCAGACCATTGGAGCCATGGATGGTGACACAGCGAGAAAAGGCATGGTGGATGGAGATGTCTTTCACGTAGGTAGGAGGGTGGTAGCCGCCCTTCTCATCCACATCTCCGGACATGTGGAAGTGGATTGGGTAGTGTCCCAGTGACTGCTGGCCCATGTGCTTCAGTTCAATCCCTTCCATGTGGACAGACTTAAATCCAAGGCCAAGCTAGAGAACAACACACACACACACACACACACACACACATCATCATCATCATCATCATCATCAACCGGCGGGCTTGAAACTTGTGCAAGACGCTTTCAAGGTTGTTGTTTTCGTTTGTCAAACAAGTGTGATCCAGTGCTTTTAAAGCCACATCTGCACTATACATTTAAAGTGGTATCAAACCACTTCAAGAACTTATCACTTCCTCCAAAGAATTCTGGGAGGTGTAGTTGTTAAAGCTACTGACAGTTGTTAGGAGACCCATTGAAACTAATGGATCTTGAGTAGAACAATGGATGCAATCCAATAAGGACATAGGAAACTGCCTTATACTGAACCAGACCATCTAGCTGTCAGCCTACACTCGAGTAGGACCCTGGCAGACACACATGCCCGACTGGCATGTTCTCTCCCTCCTGGTCGATTGTTCGGGAGCTTCAAAAGCTTTCTTCTGCCCGAACATCACAGCGATCAATGCCAACAGACATCGGCACACTTAGGGATCCACAGAGTTTGCGCATTTCACATGACAGACCTCAGCAACTCAGCATTTTGGCTAATCTACTTTATTTACATATAAACACACATGGAGCACTGCAACATGGCTCCCTCTCTCTCTAGCATCAGAGAGCACAGAGAATGAACAAAGGACAATAGTCCCACTTCACGGAACACAGTGACACAAACATCCTGTCTCCATCACTTCCCACTTTGTGGAGTCAAAACATACACTGTCATGTGATAGACAACAATCCTATGACTGCAATCACGGAACAGGAATTCTAACACTAGCTCAGTACTGGGTCCATCTAGCTGATGTACTGTCTACATTGACAGGCAGGAGCCCTTGGGGATTTCAGACCAGGAATTTAACCTACAACCTTCTGCATGCAAAGCAGATGCTCTACCACTGAACTTCCCCCCCAAACTTTACCGTATATTTTTTTGCTTTTTAGAATTGTTTGCTATCATTTTGTACACAGCTTAGGAGACTGTTGTTTGGTACAAAAGGGCACATGAGTATAGGAGCTGCATAAATAAATTCTCATCTTGAAAAGTATTGCACATAGATCAATTGGCACGATTGTACCCACACTACATAAAATTTCTGCCACCAACATAAAGTCTGTGATTGGATATGTTAGATACAAGTGCTCAATGTAATGTCAGACTCCCCCAGCCACATGGAAGAAATGTCCCAGCACAGGGGTGAAAAAACCCAGCAATACATGAACACCAAGCGATACCTTGATATGGCCTCCAAAGGTGTCAAAATCAAAGAAGGAACATAGATCACTGTTGTAATTGTAGCATTCCTTGGCCATCTCTCCCATCACGAGAATGTTGCGACTTAGCAAGCCTACTTCTGCTCTCATGTCCACTCCATCGATCACCTCTCCCGTGTGAAGGTAGTTTGCTTTTCCTAAAGGAGCAGGAAACGAAAATTCGCCATTAACAAATCCATTCTCTAACGTCTATTTATTTCAATTTCAATTTCAATTTGAATTTCAATTTCTTTTATTCCACAGGATTTATATACTGTTTAATTGCCATACGACCACAAAGCAGTCAGCAAACATAACAAAGCAATGAAATTATCAGCAAAATAGGCACCTGCCAGATCAATAGCCCTTTGATTTGTTGGCATCTTGATTCCATACTTCCAAGTTTGACTGTTCCAGCTATTCCAGTGTGATGCCACAGAACAGGGGCCAGCAAACTTTTTCAGCAGGGGGCCAGTCCACTGTCCTTCAGACCTTGTGGGGGGCTGGACTATATTTTGAGGGGGGGGTGAACGAATTCCTATGCCCCACAAATAACCCAGAGTTGCATTTTAAAAAAAGCACACATTCTACTCATGTAAAAACATGCTGATCCATCCATGGGCTGGATTTAGAAGGTGATTGGGCCAGATCCGGCCCCTGGGCCTTAGTTTACCTACCCATGCCACAGAACTTCAGGGGTTTTTACAGCTTAAGTGTACTGCTAGGGGCCTTACGTCATTTCAAAAGTCGGCCCAGCTGCTGATAGGAGGCTGCTTTGTACAGAGTCAGACAACTGGTCCCTCTCATTCAGCATCCTCTGCATCAGGGGTGAGCCACCCTATGGCCCTCCAGGTGTTCCTGAACACCTATCAGCCCCAGAGAAGCATAGCCAAAGTTCAGAGATAATGGGAGTTGTAGTCCAGGAACAGATGGAGGACACCACAGGGACTACCCACTAGTCTACTGTTCACAGCAGCAGCTCTTCGGGGTTTTCTGGAAGAGGTCTCTTCCAGCCCTACCTGGAGATGCCAGCGATGGAAGCCTTCTGCATACAGAGCAAGTGTCCTACCGCTGGGCTATTATTGTTTTATAAAGGTAAATAAATAAATAAATTGCCCACCACACCTTAAAGGTAAAGGGACCCCTGACCATTAGGTCCAGTCGTGACCGACTCTGTGGTTGCGGCGCTCATCTCGCTTTATTGGCCAAGGGAGCCAGTGTACAGCTTCCGGGTCATGTGGCCTGCATGACTAAGCCGCTTCTGGTGAACCAGAGCAGCGCACGGAAACACTGTTTACCTTCCTGCCGGAGTGGTACCTATTTATCTACTTGCACTGGTGTGCTTTTCAACTGCTAGGTTGGCAGGAGCAGGGACCGAGCAACGGGAGCTCACCCTGTGTTGCAAATTGCCCAGAATGGGTGGAGCAACCAAGTCAGATGGGCAGCATATACAGAAATCATCATCACCACCACTATGAATGTTCACTGCAAAGTAAGTGAATTAATTTACAAGCGTACACACATAGGATTGCAGCTTACATATTGCAGTTCATACACAAACGCAAACACACACATAGATGAATGATTCTTTCTTGCGTCTTCCCCTCACCCTCTACAAACCAGAGAAGACTTTTTAAACTTCTCCCTCCTCCATATGTCACTGCGTCTTTTACACACAGACACACCATGTCTTCCCTGATTCAGCTGTTTTGCAATGGGGGTGGGGGAGGAAGGACGCAGGAAGAGATTATCTTACTGCCCACATTCTGAACTGGTCCAGTAAAAACAAGCAATACACTCATTAAATAAATGCTGCACTCAAGGAGCATATATGTTTTACACTTGCAGATATTTTCTTTCGGGAGAGGCGTGCATATATAACTGGAAACAAATGCCCAAAGCTCAGAAATAGCCAAGTCAGAATTGTTCCTTGCAAAGAAGATATAGGAGAAGGGTTATCTGCTTTAAAACAAGAAAACAGGCAGAATGCCCATCATTTTTATGAGGAGGAATGAATATTTCAATGTGCCTGGAAGCTGCTATGCAACTCTCTGGGCCTGCCATTCAGTGGCAGGGACGCGGGTGGCGCTGTGGTCTAAACCACTGAGCCTCTTGGGCTTGCTGATCGTAAGGCCGACAGTTCAAATCCGTGTGACAGGGGTGGGCTCCCGTTGCTTTGTCCCAGCTCCTGCCAACCGAGCAGTTCGAAAGCATACCAGATAAATAGGTACCACTGTGGCGGGAAGGTAAGCGTCGTTTTCATACGCTCTGGCTTCCGTTACGGTGTTCCGTTAACCAGAAGCTGTTTAGTCATGCTGGACAGATGAAAAGAAATGCTGTCGGTGGACAAATGCTGGCTCCCTTGGCCTGAAAGTGGAGATGAGCTCTGCACCCCATAGTCAAATTTGACTGGAATGAACTGCCCAGGAATCCTTTATCTTTACCTTTTCACCATTCAGTGGCAACTCACTGCAGAATCGCCATCAGTGAGAGGTGATGAGCTTCAGCACATGGTTTTGCCCTAACTGCAACCATGTCCATGGGTTCAGTGTTTTTAGTCCTCCGTCACAGAACAAGGGTGGGTGTTGTAGCCCTGTCTGAGTTCTGTTGCCAAGCAAGCAGGGTCTCTGAGGAACTCTTGCCTGAGAGCAGAATCGACACACAAAGTCTCACAGTCCAGAGGTCAGGGAGTCCAGATGATCACAGACTCAAGGGTCCAGATAGGAAGCAGGAAGTAGCAAGGTAGGACCAGGAACTACAGGGTTGTTTGCAGCATCTGACTGCTGCTGAGAGCTCTGTTTAAGAAGGCTGAAGCCAGCTGGTTCTCATCAGTGCCTTCTCCTCTTGTGTCCTTGAAGGCTGATCAGCTGCAGGTGGAGTCACTCCCCCTTCAGGCTGCTGTTCAGTGAATCCTGGCCCATGACAGTGGGGAAACTGTGTCCAGTGAGCCAATTTTTGCGTACCAGCCATTTTCCCCAAACCATGCCCATCTGTCATCAGTTGACATGATTGCCAAACAGTTCCCTTCAGGGAAAGAGCTGGAAAAGCAGACATCGTCCTGCCCCTGCAGAGAGCAGGACTAAACTGTCCGCTTATCCTGCCTGATTTTGCTTTGCCAGGGCATTTCTTGTGAGGAACACGCTGGTGAAGCAGACCCCACAACCACCACCACCTCGCAGGTCAACTTTGAAAGGAGGACAGGACTTGCCACCTATTGGTCAGTGGATACCACCAGATGATTGACATGTAGGTGGCCCCACCCACCTGCCAAGTTTGCCCACCACACTCCCGGGGCCAAAACGATTCTTCACTCCTGCCTCAGAGGACAATATTCACTTATAGAGGAAACCTAACGATGGCTGCGCTCGAAGGACACTACCGAGTGAGGACAAAACCTGTTCCATCTCCCAGGTGGCTCCAACTTGAGACTCAAGCCTGCCATTTAAGCTGTGCTTCCGAATTCTCAAGCCACAGTAGGATGGAACAAAGCGGGTGCCCAGAAGACTCTCTCTCAATGTGCACAAAGACACTGCAAATTGCCGACATAGCAGAACAGATGGCGGCTCCACATCCTGGCTACAACATGCCTTCGTGGGCAGAGGGAGCTATCCCACCCGCTTTGCGATGCAGTTTTCAATGAATGGAGAAGGTAGTATCATTTGATCCTACTGCGGCCGTTGTTTGCTGAAGCAGATCTGAGCACAAGGTGTTATCAGATGGAGACCTGGTGGAGCCAGAAAGGGGAGATCCCTGCAAAACTTCATACGGAACTTTGATAAGGAGTGCAAAAGAATTCATCTGTGTCCAGTGGTGCAGATAGTAAATAAAAGCGAGCTTTTCTCCTCTGTAGCTGTTGCTGCTGTCCGTCCATTTTCGGCTGCGGCACCTAGAAGAGGGCCTCCCTCGATCCCCAATATCTGCAAGGCCTCATCACTCTCCCCTTTCAACCCCCCCCATTCTTTAAAACATACCATTCCCTCCAGCCAGCTCAAGTTTTATTATGTGCATACGGTCCACAGACAAAAAGCCTACAAAATTAACTGGAGGGACATACGTGCTTCAAATAATTGGCTATTTGCTCAGGGCGATTATACAGAAATACGTTTTCTGCTGTCAGTTTGCTATGTGTTTTAATCGCAGCAGCGAACAGATTTAGCTATTTTTCACCCTCTGACATAAAGGCCTGGAATCTGCAAATAGAACTGGCATAAAAACCAGAAGACATTCCTGGGTAAGGTTCAAGCAGTGGACAAACAATCACTTAACGTAACCCGTTGCAGAAGTTGCATTCTTCAATTCAAATGGTCTCCCCCCCTCCTCTAACATTTTTTAAATCTCCCACAAGCTCTGACTTATTCTCGATCTTGTCTTGCTGGACAGATGATTTTTATATGGCAGGCCTTCAGATTTAGAATGCTTTCCATGTTTATGCGCCCTGGGATTCTTTGCAACTGTTTTGCATTTTAAGTGCTTTGGAGTGGTGCAAATGCATTGAAGCATTGTGGTTGCAGATGGGGGAGAAATTCGAGTCTGTTCATCTTTGAAGGCAATTCTACCTTAATTCACACTTTTCCAAAAAGCAATATGCAAAGTGAAACACATCCATCCATCAAAATTCACACTCCTCTAAATTTTCCAGTGCAGTTCTGAAGCCAGGTAACGTGTGCAGAAATGGATACACTAGGTTAAATTGTGCATAGAAATGCATATATTACTGCAAAACATACAAAAATGCATTATATAAGGGGGAACTGCTTTGCAAAAAATGTTCATACAATGGTACCTCGGGTAAAGTACTTAATTCGTTCTGGAGGTCTGTTCTTAACCTGAAACTGTTCTTAACCTGAAGCACCACTTTAGCTAATGGGGCCTCCTGCTGCCGCCATGCTGCCGGAGCCCGATTTCTGTTCTTATCCTGAAGCAAAGTTCTTAACCTGAAGCACTATTTCTGGGTTAGCGGAGTCTGAAACCTGAAGCATCTGTAACCTGAAGCGTATGTAACCCAAAGTACCACTGTATTAGGCAAAATTGCATACAAACATGGTGGATTGGGAGAAATTTGTGCTGAAATGCATGTTTCAAAATAATATGGAAATATGGAGCACTGAAAACTGTGGAGATTGGAAAAGTGAGGAACGGAGTGAAACCAGAATTGGTAAGATTCAGTTATCCCTAGGCATAGGGCAAGCTTCCCAAAATAAATGTCTTGGTGATGCTACAAAACTCTTTTTATGAAAGGTACACGTGCCTGGGCTTTAGAATAATAAGATCTCAGGCTTGCACGGGCTTGGGTTTTATTTAACACCTGCAGAGACATGCTAAGAATGCTAAATGCCAACAAGAATGTTGAATATGCACTAAGAGAGTTCTATATATAACTAACACGCTGAGTGTTTGTTTGCATGTTGTGCTTTTGCTGACTTGGGGGAGATTCAAGATACGGAAATGGGTCTCAGGTGGTTGCTGGCCTCCACTGGCCTCTCCTTATGGAGTATTGATACCACATTCACCCTAGACAATAGCTATAAATTGGGTTCCTGGAATGCTTGATGGTAAAACAAACACACCAAGCATGTCTATTTCTGCAGGAGGTTAATTTGGCAATTTATACCACCAGCAGAGAAACTAGAAATTTGTTTTGGGGGTTTTTTTCAAGACCAAAAAACAAATTACAAACATAAAATTCAAAATCCATATTCATTTTCTAACATAAGCCTATTACATAGATTACCTAAATTAAAATACTGTGGTACCTCAGGTTAAGTACTTAATTCGTTCCGGAGGTCTGTTCTTAACCTGAAACTGTTCTTAACCTGAAGCACCACTTTAGCTGATGTGGCCTCCTGCTGCCGCTGCACGATTTCTGTTCTCATCCTGAAGCAAAGTTCTTAACCTGAGGCACTATTTCTGGGTTAGCGGAGTCTGTAACCTGAAGTGTCTGTAACCCGAGGTACCACTGTATATCTAATTGCTCTAGGCAGTTGCTCTAGAGCCTAGAGAAACTAGAAATTTGTGTGACACACACACAATAATAATCAAGAACCAGGCTGGGATGTTCAATAGGACTGTCCAGACAGAACCCAAAAATGACTTGTGTTTACTTCTCCTTCCTCTTCTGGGTCTAGCATTCAGCTTTCTTCATTTCCCTGCTCCTAAAACACCTATTGCCTCCTGCTTCAATCCTATACATCCCCCTTCCTCCTCCTCCTCCTCTTTTGCCCTTACTCAATATTCGCCACGAAAACCCCAGGATTTTTCCATCAGAATAAACGACGCAGAATCAAATGAAATTCTTACTCAGGAAAAGCCAATGCAATTCTGGGCTGCATCAATAGGAGTATAGCATCTAGATCAAGGGAAGTAATAGTGCCACTGTATTCTGCTCTGGTCAGACCTCACCTGGAGTACTGTGTCCAGTTCTGGGCACCACAGTTCAGGAAGGACACTGACAAACTGGAACGTGTCCAGAGGAGGGCAACCAAAATGGTCAAAGGCCTGGAAACGATGCCTTATGAGGAATGGCTAAGGGAGCTGGGCATGTTTAGCCTGGAGAAGAGGAGGTTAAGGGGTGATATGATAGCCATGTTCAAATATATAAAAGGAGGGAGAAAGGTTGTTTTCTGCTGCTCCAGAGAAGCGGACAGGGAGCAATGGTTCCAAACTACAAGAAAGAAGATTCCACCTAAACATTAGGAAGAACTTCCTGACAGTAAGAGCTGTTCGACAGTGGAATTTGCTGCCAAGGAGTGTGGTGGAGTCTCCTTCTTTGGAGGTCTTTAAGCAGAGGCTTGACAACCATATGTCAGGAGTGCTCTGATGGTGTTTCCTGCTTGGCAGGGGGTTGGACTCGATGGCCCTTGTGGTCTCTTCCAACTCTATGATTCTATGATTCTATCCGGTTCTTGCAAAATCTCTGCATTCTGTCAAATTTACAGCGTTTGCATTACTCACAGCTGAGCAAATTTGCTCCCACACATTGTCAGGATGTCCCCTTGACTCGGCCAGTTTTAAAAGAGGATTAGTCAAATTCACAGAGGGCAACGCTATCATTCATTGCTAGACATGACGGCTGTTTGTACTACCTCTGTTGTCACAGGCAGGTTGCCACTGAATATCAGTTTGCTTTCACACTCAGACCTCGCTTGTGGGCTTCTCAGACGTATGGCAGCCCATGTCGGCAGTGCTGCTTTTGCCGATTTCCCTTAAAAATAGTTCAAAAATGGCCTTTTTTTTGCGATGTTGCCAAAAAGGCTCCACAACTTTTCTGCCCGGATTTTCGCCATTTGAAATATGGCAACTCTACCATAGGCACCTGACCACTGTGAGAACAGGGTGCTCAATGAGATGGTCCTTTGGTTTGATCCAGCAGCGCTCTTCTTATTTTTGTACAATACAGTGTCCCTGATGAGATTTCTTTATGTAGCTCATTTCTGGCTTTTAGAAAACAGCAGAGTGCGATCTTAGAAACCTCAAGATCATTGGATGGAAGAATGTTTTTGATTAAAACTGCTTTTAGATTTTATTTTATAATTGTTTTTAGAACGTTTCTGCTTTGTTTGCCACCCTGCTTCCTTATGGAGGAAGGGTTGGATATAATAATAATAATAATAATAATAATAATAATAATAATAATAATAATAATTTATTTATACCCCGCCCATCTGGCTGGGTTTCCCCAGCCACTCTGGGTGGCTTCCAACAGAATATTAAAATACAGTAACCTATTAAACATTAAAAGCTGCCCTAAACAGGGCTGCCTTCAGATGTCTTCTAAAGTTAATAAATAACAGCTATCATCTTCATCATCCTGTTCCACCGCTGGGATATAGAATCCTAGAATTGTAGAATTGGATGGGAACCAGAGCTTCATAGTTTAACGCTCTGCAATGCAGGAATAGGCAACCATCTTATATGGGAATCGAACCTGCAACCTTGGCGTTATCATCACCATGCTCTGACCAGCTGAGCTATATGTGTACTTTCTTATGCTGCTATTGTTTTGTACTGTATACCTTTTTTAATTTTTATCCCTTTTAGCTTTCTTTTTTTGGAAGGGGGAGGTTTTATTTTCTTTAATGTGATATCCATAGACACCGAGAGAGGCAGCATAGGGTTTTGCGTTTGTTTTCAACGCACAAGAGACCTGTTGCGGCAAGAACTCTTTGTTTTTGCTCTGTTTGGGGCAACAAGAATGCAGGGCCGGCTGCCAATTTACATTAGGCGCTTGGTGCGCAACCAGCCCCATGGGGCACATCAGAGAGACAGATGTGAAAGAAAGCTCTACATATCCGAGGCAAGAACATCTCACCCCAAAGAACTGTAAATGAGATCTGCGGTTAGAGTGACGCTTAAGGCGAGTGTTCCATCAAGCCTTTCGCTTGGTGGATGAAGACAAACAGTTATTGTGACACCAGCCACACTGTTTAGTTTTGCACACTCTTCCACACATGGCCTGCTGTATAAATTAGGGGAGGGGAGGAGTGCGTGGGTAGCAAGCAGAGCACATGTAATGCTTGCAGAAAATTTCTCCTGGATTTAAGCCCCAGGTTGTCTGGCAATAAAGGTCCTAAGGTGGCAGTTCCCATGGCAGTCAATTCTGTTTCCTGATGTTTCCATAACTGTTCATTTCCTCACTATATTTTAGCTTCTCTGCCAAAAATATAGCCAAATATAGCACAAGTTTAGTGCTTATTTCCATGTGATTTGCAAACATATTTTTTTCCCTGAAAGCAAATAATGTGGAAACTAGCAATCAACTTGAGCTATCTTCTGCCGTATTTCTGCAAGTGGCTTTTATGTTGTGCAAAAGCTCAAATATTAACAGTCAGGGAAACATGACTACAAATGCAGCCCAAGACACATGAAACTACCTTATTATCGAGTTAATTTAGTGGATTTAGTGCGTTGGTTTGACAGGGAACAGCTTTGCAAAGATTTCGACACAGGGTTGTTGTTGTTTTTTCTGAAAGCTGTGCTATCAAATATTATGATGACCTTCCTCTTGGAGAATTTAATTTGGGGGGTTTTTTTTACGTGCAAAGCAAATGACTTAACACTGAGCTGCAGGCCTTGGAATGCAGTCAAGATATACTGTGCTAGAAAGAACAATCTGCGTCCATTTGTAGAAAGTAGCAGTCAGTCCATGTGCTGGCTAGAGCAATGATCTGACTCAGCGGAATGCAGTTTTATATAATTACATCTAGGAAATCCATTAATTCCATATGTACATTGCCGCATGGGATAACTGTCTGCACACGCAGGTGTGATGATGTAGATAATCACACGTGTGCACATTTCATTGCGTGTACATGCAGTGTACCAACAACAAAATAATTGCATGTACAGCCATCAGAAGTAGCAACCTAGCAGACTATATTTCCTGTGCTCCAGTTAGCACCTTGGCAAACCAACTCTCAAAGAGAGAAAGAACGAACAAAAGCAATAGGAAAACAGATGGTAACTGGTGTAGCACAGATGATAGAAAGAGACTCGGTTATAGAAACCAGGAAGTAGCGATAAGGGAGAAATTTGATTCAGTTCACACTGAAAGCAGAGCTTTCCCAATTCCCACTTTCTAAAACAAGATGCAAAGTCAGCCTGCAAAACTCACACTTCTCTGAATTTTGCAATGCAGATCTCCCGCTGAGTAAATTTCTACAAATAATGCATATAACTAAGCTAAGGTTTGCATATGAGTGCAAATATTTTTGAAAATAATATGCAAATATTATTAGGGGTAATATTTCATTTGCAAAGATGTGCATAGTAGGCGAAACTGCACACTAAAATTCACAGTAAAATACTGCTGAATTTGCAGGAGGACCTTTTTTCAAAGGGAAAAAAGTGGAGCACCGAATTTAAGATTGGAAAAATGAGAAACAGAAACTGATAAAATCACACACCCCTATCAGGAAGTCTCTGGTTTAAATATCTCTTCTCTCATTAACTGAGTAGATGGCCTTAGGCAACTCTCTCCCCCTCTCTCTCACCATCCGCAGTACAGTGGTACCTCAGGTTAAGAACTTAATTCGTTCTGAAGGTCTCTCCTTAACCTGAAACTGTTCTTAACCTGAAGCACCACTTTAGCTAATGGGGCCTCCTGCTGCCGCCACGCCACAGGAGCACAATTTCTGTTCTCGTCCTGAAGCAAAGTTCTTAACCCAAGGTAATATTTCTGGGTTAGCGGAGTCTGTAACCTGAAGCGTATGTAACCTGAAGCATATGTAACCCAAGGTACCACTGTATGTATTCCACTTACCTCAGGGACAGGGAACCTATGGCCCTCCAGATATCATTGGATGACAACTTCCATCATCCATGACCACTGAACATGTTTGCTGCAGCTGTTGGGAGCTTAAGCCCATCTGGAGAGTCACAGGTTCCCCATCCCTACCTTGCAGAGTTGTTGTGAGAAGTGTTTTTATTGTTATTATTAGGGATCACCACCTTTTTTGCCCTATATGTTCAGCTATTTTGTTGCCACCCGACAAGTTTGGAGAAAGTTCTCCTATCACTTGCCGCGATAACCATTACTCATTGCTTGCTTTATCATATTTTATATACCTAGTTATTTATAAATATATATATATATATACAGCTATTCATTAAAAAAAAATCAGAGTGGTTTGCAACTACAGCATTTATAAACCATACAATAAAAACCATGTAAAAGAGTGAAAATCAGAATTTTTCCAACTACGGTGGTACCTCGTGTTACGTACCACCCCCTTATGAATGCTGCGGGTTATGCACTCCACTAACCCGGATGTAGATGCCCCCTGTTGCGACCTTTGCCCCAGGATGTGAGCGGAAGTCGTGCGCCGGTGGCACGGCAGCAGGAGGAGGCTCCATGACAGAAAGTGCGCCTCATATTACGAGCGGTTTCCTGTTACAAACGGACCTCTGGAACGGATTAAGTATGTAACACGAGGTACCACTGTATCTCAATTGCCTGCCTAGGCCTGATGGAATAAGAGAGTTTTCAACAGGTATTTAAAAAATAAAACAGAATTTGCCAGCTGAGTCTCTATTGGCAGAGTGGTCAATAACTATGGATTGCCGTCCGATACATGTTGCCATCCGAGATGCAGTCAGCCATTAAGGACAAAATGGCCTCATTTCCTTCTAAACAAATAAAAAGGGTCTAGATGGGCAAACTCGTGAGAAAGGAGCCCTGCATCTGATTTGAGAAATGTCCAGTTCTAATGTACTTTTCCCACACTTTTGGATTCCCACAGATTGAGCCGCCTCAGAGGTCTGCTGATAATCGGATTCTCACAGAGTCAAGATACATTCACAGATGAACTGTAACCAGCCATCTATTATAAGGGTGTTCTGGTCTGAACAATGACACCCACCAGTTCATTCATGTTACTTATTATCTGGTACATTAAAAGGGTGTTGCATCATTTCTGCCCATTTGTGAAACTTATCAAGGGTTGGACACTTCACATGTGGCTACGTAGCTGCAGATAAGGCTGGGAATTATTGTTGTTTGATCTTCTACCCTGTTCCACCCTTCCTGCCTTCCATTTTGCTGCCTTTCGCTCGGGGCATCTCCAGAGTTCTTTGAAATCCAGATGCAAAGCATAAAAGAATTTGAATCTATTCCCTGGGGGCGGAGAGGACACAAACGATAGAAAAACAATGCAGAATTAGTGATAGGAAAGCTGAGAAACATCGTTCAACTGGGAGGGACTTGGCCGAACCTTTTCACCCCATTCCCATGAACTGGAGGCAGAATTCTGCATGAAAATCAGCTGTGCAAAGTATGTGGAAGTGCCTTATTATAGGGTGAGGTGAGGAAAGACCAGTGCCTTCAAGCCAAGGCTCTCCTCCCAAAGAATTCTGGGAACTGTAGTTTGTTAAGGGTGCTGTGAGTTGTTAAAAGGGACCCCTAACCATTAGGTCCAGTTGTGACCACCTCTGGGGTTGCGGCGCTCATCTCGCTTTATTGGCGAGCATGACTAAGCTGCTTCTGGCTAACCAGAGCAGTGCACGGAAATGCCGTTTACATTCCCGCCGGAGCGGTTTCTATTTATCTACTTGCACTTTGATGTGTTTTCAAACTGCTAGGTTGGCAGAAGCAGGGACCGAGCAACGGGAGCTCACCCCGTCGCGGGGATTCGAACTGCTGACTTTCTGATCGGCAAGTCCTAGGCTCTGTGGTTTAACCCACATCGCCACCCGTGTCCCGCTGTGAGTTGTTAGGAGGCATTTATTCCCCTCACAGAGCTACAATTTCCAGAGTGGTTTAACAGTGAGATTTCCCATGGAACCCCATTTGTAATATCTGTGAAGGAGCAATATGGGATATAAATGTACCTGTCCCTTTTGCATATTTTGCTCCACAAAGCACAATGAATAATGACAGTGTGGGACAAATTAAGTCCATGGAGAAGTTTTAAAAATCTAAATCCTTTTCTTTCTTTTTCTTTCTTTCTTTCTTTCTTTCTTTCTTTCTTTCTTTCTTTCTTTCTTTCTTTCTTTCTTTCTTTAAAAAAGGACACTTGGATTTTTTTTTAATTGCTTGCAATAATTTTCTATCATTTCTTAAAAACCAATTTGTCCCCATCCAATAGACCCTGATTTAAACCAAATAACTTCTCACATGCATCCATCACTGGAGGTCAGTGCAGCAAATCTTTACTGATTAATCTGTTCCGTCTGAGGTGGGTATCCAATGCTCTGGGAACACACCTTATTCCAAACTCATGCTTAGAGATAATTTGTGAGAAATTGACTCTTCCCCCACTGGCAATCTCTACTGAACTTGTGCAGTGTCTCCTCTAGACTAAATAATCTGTGCCTAAAGTTCACATAATGTTGATTAAAAATGGTGGGATTCCAATAACTTAGACATCCATGTTTCAACAACTTCACACGCAAGCTCACCTCACTTTTTCTGTTCCTTTGAAGTTAAAATAACATCAGCAACATCAACAGCGTACAGGAGTGCCTGCTTGGCTCTGCGACCGTGGGTGCCTGAAGTGATGGGTGCCATGCATGGCCCTGGCATTGAAGTTTGTGGGTGCCTGGCCCCTTCATGGGGAATTTTGTGGGCGCTCAGAGCCCCAGGGAGTTGGCATCTATGACAGCATATGATGAAAGCATGAGGGGGAAATTTGCAGTAGCTGCTCGAGTTAGGCAACTCCCATCCTGACATCAATTTATCAGTCTTCTTCTGGGTACAACGCCTTAATAGCTGTCTTCACTTACGCCACTCAAGCTATCGTATCTTCACTCATTCAAGGTAGGTGTTCATGTGTCAGAGTGTGAAATTCTTATGGCACACAGCTGAACGCCCCACTCCAGACCGCCTGTAGATGCCCAGTTCCCATCTGTTTCTCTGAAGTTCTGTTTGTCAAGCCAGCATAATTTATTAGCGGGAACTGTTAAAAACAGCTCAACTCATTTGGCCAAATATCCTAATGCAGAGTGTATGAAAATATCGCTAAACGATGAGGACACTGGTTATAATTAGCACTTGACTCAGTCACAAAAGGCGTTATAAAACCACAAATCTCTAGTTTAACCATTAGGCGGTTGTATTAGGCGGATGTTATTCATGGAGCAAACTTAACAGTTACCACCATTTCCCCCTTTGCGTTTTTATAGTAGCATGGCAGAAATAAATTCAACTGATACCGCTTTTCCCAATACAGGGCTGTAGCAATGAGAAGAAAAGAAACTTTCCTAGTTGCAATTCTGTCTGTTTCAAAAACTCAGAAGCAATGCCTATCCGTAGGTGAGCTAGCATCTGTTTAATAATATTGTTAAAAACCCTTACAGAATGACCAGAAGGAGGAGGAGGAGTACCAGGAGGAATGGATGGAATTCAAAGACTATTTAGTTAAATACATTAAGATAACTTAATTGCAAAAACTTGCAAATACCAGATAGGCTTAGGATTTAAATATATGATGTTAGAGAATAATATGTTTAAAGTTAAAATGAAAAGAAAGAAAGATGTTAAGTGATTAAGTTAATTTTATGAGAAAATTGGTTTTGGAAAACTGTTACAATAATATACATTGAAACTCAACCAGGGGGATTTGAGAAAGTCACTTAACAATGTTACTAAGATTGGATTAAGTATAGTTAAGATTTATGTTTGTTTGTTTCTTTGTTTAAAAATTCTGAAAAATCAATTAAAAATGGGGGGGGGGGGGAGAGACAACAACCCTTACAGAATGCTTGGCTCCAAACCTGTTGAAGTGTAACAGGATTCAGTGGAAGACATAAAACTAAGTCTTAGAGTAAATTAATTAACATAACTAAGTTAGGTCCATTGATTTCTATGGGTCTATTTGTATAAAACTTTGTTGAATACATCCTTTATCCCTAACTCTCCCTGACTAATGTTTATCAACATTTTCTATGAGAAGTCCAGGAGAAGATATTCAACAGTTCTCCTGTTTCTATTGCACAGGACAGTGAACTAGAGACAGGAGGAATTTTCCATCGATGCCACCTCATTATGCAACTGAGGCCAGCACTGTGCAACCAACTTGGATTCTCAGAAGCCAGCCAACACTTCTCCACTGCAAAGCAGTGCTGGGAGGATGCCATTTCTAGCAGAGAAGCTGCAAATGGAGGGGGGAGGCGCTTAACCCTTCTCCTGCCACTTTCCTTCTGCAAATCCCCACTAGCATGGTTTTCAGATGCTAGTGGAACCCAAGTAATACACCCTGTTCCAGCTTTGTTTTCATTGACTATCACCCAAGATTGTTCTCATGATGTAACCTGTGTCACACACATTTCATGTGGTTTTTCCAATCATCCAAGTGTTTCTGGGGAAAGGGGGAAAAACACCATCAACGCTGCTGATACATTTTTCTCACAGAGAGCTTGCCATCTTTAGTCATGAGCCTATGATGCATTTGAAACCAGAATAATATTTCCCTTGGAACAAAGCACCAAACTCCTTTCAGCCCATTTCACAAAGGGCGAACTACAGGTCTTACTGAGCAGGTTACAATGAATATAATGGGGGCATGTGGTTGTCAAGGAGTGGCCTATATTTGGGGCCGTGTTTTGTATAGCACAGTGTTGATCAAATTTCTGACAACAACAAGACCACTGCTTATATTTATACAGCGCTGATTGTTCATTTTATCAGTGATTCTTATAACAATCCCATAAAGTAGGCCAGTTTTATCCCCCCCATCTCCTTCCTTTCATTAGGGTTCAACTTCTCTGAATAACACCTCTATCATCATCATCATTGCACTGACTCCTTCACTGTTGCATTCAATCCAAGAAGGTGCCATCCATCTATCTCCTCTTTTCCTCCTTGTCCACTTTGTTTATCTGCTACCAATCTTATTTTAAAACCCAACATCTCAGTCCCTTTTCCCTACTGGAAAGACACAAGCTTACAAGGAATTTGAACGGTTCACTGATTTTTAGGCACAAGGTTTAAAAATAGCGCAGGCAAAAGAGAGAGGGTGCTTCTAGACTGTTGCCATTTGTGCAATTGTGTTGTTCTTGCACAACAAACTCATCTGCACACACCCCTGCCCCATCACCAGACATTTTGCAATTAGGAAAGTAATGGGAAGAGATACTGAAAAGTGTGGGTCAACAACTGCTTGATGCAGTATCATCTAACCTCCTCACAAACACATCAGAATGAATGCTCAGTAAATGGAAAACCTCATCTAATCTCCCTGCAAATAAATCGGGGTGAACACTTAATAAACAGGTTACCGGGAAGCGGCCAGAGACACAAACTGTGTAGACATCAAAATCATGAATTCCAATATGATGACCTACCCGCCACTTTGACTTCATGGGGTCCACAGGCTCTGCAGGGCAAGATCTGGAATTCTTCGGCTTGATACATGGAATAATCTGTACTGGCCACAACTATCTTATCTCCAGCCTTCCATGACTGCACATTATCAGCCAATCTCAAGATGGTGCTGTTTACATTGGTGTCAACCATGACTGTAAGCTTGGGTCTCACTGGAAAACCAATACAGGAAAACACACACAAAATAAATAAATGGGGAATGGGGGGTTGGAGAGACAGAATATTTAAAATACTTCCCAAATTGTTCATTTAATCTTATAGGACATGTTTCACACCAACGAAAGTAAGTGGTTGACTGGCCCCAAGGAAATACAAGACAACTCCTCCAACCATGCTGCCAGGTTCTTTTTTAATGTGCAAAACTTAACAAGCGAAACAAAATAGGCTCCATTCATTATTTACTGGCAAGTGTGTTTTTCCACTAACCCCTTCACTAAATTTAAACGCAGCTCTTTGTGGGCCCATGGCACCACACCCTCTCAGACCCAGCATTTACGGTTGCTCAGAGCTGTCATTTAAAGATGCTGCAGAAGCTGTCTTCAGCATGATACAATGGTTTCCTCATGCTAATCAACAAAACAGCCATCTTTTTTTTGCCTTTTGAAAAAATGAAGGTCAAAAGAACTGCATGGAATTATGAGTGATGTCATATCATCAGTCCATTGATTGAAAGGTATCATGCTTTCATTTTCCCAATGCCTCAGTATCAATCTCTTGGCCACAGTGTGTCAGTATAAGTTGGTGCATGAGGACTGGAAACTTGGTTGGGAGAATGGGAAGCTAGTAAGCAGAAATGGAGAGTGTTTGGATGAGAAAGACACTACAGAATTAGAAGGTGTTTCAGACTCATGGAAAGCCTCCATTACCGAGGTATTTATAGTTCTGAGGTAAAATGCTACTTCCTTTACAATAAGTAGGTCAGTAGAAGCAACTTTTGCCCAAGCTTTTAAAATTAGTCACATACCAGGCTTGCCACATAAGAAGCGCACTCTGTAGTTACGGCAGCCTCCGGGAGTCTGTCCTGGGCCACGGCAGAAAAACCTATAATCACGGCCACTTTTGTAGTGAACCTCAGTTGTCAGGTTCACTCCATCGAGTGTGACTGCCTGGAAGGGGAATGGAAATGCAAGATGAGTAGTAATCGAGCGTGAAAAATAAACATTGTGTGCTCAACACCACCTGTGCAATGGCAGGTGTTTTGCTTTCACATGAAACTGTACACCAAAACCAGGAACCTTCTGGATCAGGCCAAAGACCCATCTAGTCCCATCTAGTCCCGCTTTCACAGTAGCCAACCCACAAACAGGATTCAAATTCAAAAGCACTCTCTGCACCTGTGATTTCCAGTAACTGGTACTCAAGAGGCATATTGTCTCCTACAGTAGAGTCAGAACAAAGGAGGAGATGTTGACTCAAACTACAAGCTGCTGCAATTTCTTTTTTAAAGAAATTGTTTGTGCCAGAGAGAAAGGTATCAAGGCTCTCTCTTATTTTGGCAGCTCACCTCCACTAGCAATTGTTTTATTTCATGCCACTGCTTGTTTACAAAGTATTAGGTCTGTGAAAGAATTCGCTTTTCCCAGAACATCTTAACCAGACCGGGAAAATAGCATAACAGCCAGAGAATCCTAGGAAGTATCGTTATGGGTGCCGAGAGTTGCTGGGAGACTCTATTCCCCTCGCAGACCCACAATTCTCATGGTGCTTTAAAAATTCAATTCCTGAAGCTCTGTGAGGGGGCAACAGAGTCTCCTAACAGCTCTCAGCACCCTCGTCAATAATAATAAATAATAATAATAATAATAATAATAATAATAATAATAATAATAATAATAATAATAATATATTTCTACCCCGCCCATCTGGCTGGGCTTCCTCAGCCACTCTGGGCGGCTTCCAGAAAAATATTAAAATACTGTAATACATCAAACATTAAAAGCTTCCCTAAACAGGGCTGCCTTCAGATGTCTTCTAAAAGTCTGGTAGTTGTTTTTCTCTTTGACATCTGATGGGAGGGCATTCCACAGGGTGGGCGCCACTACCGAGAAGGCCCTCTGCCTGGTTCCCTGTAACTTGGCTTCTTGCAGTGAGGGAACCACCAGAAGGCCCTCAGTGCTGGACCTCAGTGTCTGGGCTGAATGATGGGGGTGGAGACGCTCCTTCAGATATACTGGGCCGAGGCCATTTAGGGCTTTAAAGGTCAGCACCAACACTTTGAATTGTGCTCGGAAACGTACTGGGAGTGTAGTCAAACTACACTTCCCAGGATTCTTTGGGGGAAGCCTTGACTACTTAGGATACTGCGTTAAATGTATATTGAGGCTGTGGCTTCAGTCCTTGAATGAGAAACAGGCCTTAGCTCCCAGCTGGCTTTCAAAGTGCCTCTCTGGCAAGCATCTCTATCACACCCATCTATATAGAGTAGTTAGAAAACAAGAGGCCACCCAAAAGCCATGTGGTCTAATAAACAGTTTTCATTTTACAGCTTTAAACTCCATATAAAATGGTTGAAATGGTTGGGCTGACAACTGGAAGGGGGAAGAGAGATGTAACAGCAGGGAGAGGTCGGTCCCCTTGGCTGTCCTACCTGGATGTTAATGGGGTGATCACAAACTTCGGGGTGAGCAGCCCGAAAATCTGAAAGCCGCTCTCCATCTTTGGATTTGGCTTTTTCAGGCTTGTCAAACCATTCTGTCCATTCCACATCTGGGGCAGGATTGGAAGGGGGGCAGAGAGAGAAGGAAAAGCAGTCAACATGAAGGAAGGTCATTTTGGACAGAACAACCTTAACCAATGCGACAAAAATGTGTTCCACTGATGTTGGTGCCAAGCACCGTTAGCAAGTCTCTTCCACAACTGCCCACTCCCTGGCTCTGGTCGTGGGTCTGTCAGCTGCTATTTGGGGATGCTGTGAAGTGCGTCAAGCTGTGTGTGTGTAGGGGGAAGATAGTGCTATTCTTAAAAGTTGCATGGATTCACAACACAAACACAGTATAAGCTTAAGAGCTGACCCAGTTGCGCTAAGGTTAAGTAACTTTAAGTCAACGGCATTCCAATACTGCACTAAAAGTGCTCTGCAGAAACCTGGAACAAGTGAAATGATGCAGCTATAGGGGCTGATAGCCGCCTACGCTACTGCAAACTCTTAAAATAGTCACATTTTTAATCTGACACAAGCCATATACAGTGGTACCTCGGGTTAAGTACTTAATTTGTTACGGAGGTCTGTTCTTAACCTGAAACTGTTCTTAACCTGAAGCACCACTTTAGCTAATGGGGCCTCCTACTGCCGCCGCGCCACTGGAGCACGATTTCTGTTCTTATCTTGAAGCAAAGTTCTTAACCTGAAGCACTATTTCTGGGTTAGCAGAGTCTGTAACCTGAAGCGTATGTAACCTGATGCGTATGTAACCCAAGGTACCACTGTACACACCATGCAATTGATGCCACTTTAAACACTCAATGCTTCCCCTAAAGAGTTATGGGAACTGTAGTTTGCTAAGGGTGCTTAGGAGTTGTTGGGAAACCCCTATTGCCCTCCCAGAGCTCCAATTCTCAGAGTGGTTTAACGGTCAATTCCTCTTCAAAGGAAACTCTGGA
The DNA here is from genome assembly GCF_964234715.1 of Podarcis melisellensis. Classification (NCBI taxonomy): domain Eukaryota; kingdom Metazoa; phylum Chordata; class Lepidosauria; order Squamata; family Lacertidae; genus Podarcis; species Podarcis melisellensis. The sequence continues at coordinate 36,559,188 of NC_138546.1, read as the reverse complement.
GAATTATATAGCTCAGTGAGGGAAATAGGGGTCTGATAACAATTCTCAACGCCCTTAGCAAACTACAGCTCCCAGAATACTTCAGGGAAAACCAGGACTGTTTAAAGTGGGATCACAGCACTTTAGATGTATGATGTGAATGTGGTCATAGTTAATTCATAGTTATTCAGAGGCCATTTTGCTGCCCTGCTGCAATGAAAGCCTAGAGGAGAGAAAAAGAATGAACTGACGAATGGGGTAAGAGGGAGAGGATTGCCCACCCACTTTTTACATCAGCCCCACCCATTTTTATTTTTATTTACTTTGGTCCCACCTACTGCCACCCAGGGGAATATGGCCCTCATGCCAAAAAAGGTGACCCACCCCTGGCTCTGAAGGAATGATTTATGCAACAATGGAGAGGATTCCAAACTTCTCTCTTTAGCTGCCTGCACAGGCTGATTATATAACCATACAGTTACAGCACATTCAATCCACATGACTTCCCTCAAGGAATCCTGGGAATTGCAGTTTGTTGAGCATGCTGGGTGCTGTAGTTTGTAGGACTCTTTAGGGGAAGCTATGTACTTTAAAAGGGACACGGGTGGTGCTGTGGGTTAAACCACAAAGCCTAGGACTTGCCAATCAGAAGGTCAGCAGTTCGAATCCCCACGATGGGGTGAGCTCCCATTGCTCAGTCCCTGCTCCTGCCAACTTAGCAGTTCGAAAGCACGCCAAAAAAAGGTGCAAGTAGATAAATAGGTACCACTCTGGTGGGAAGGTAAACGGCATTTCCGTGCGCTGCTCTGGTTCGCCAGAAGCGGCTTAGTCATGCTGGCCACCTGATCCGGAAGCTGTACGCTGGCTCCCTCGGCCAATAAAGCGAGATGAGCGCCGCAACCCCAGAGTCGGCCACGACTGGACCTAATGGTCAGGGGTCCCTTTACCTTTTTATGTACTTTAAAAGTGTGTTGAATGTGCCCTAAATGTGCATTGTGGATCTCCCCACGCTTCAGGCTAGTGAAAAATAGTGATGGTGGCAGGGGTGGGGGTGAGGCCTCACCTTGAACCCACTCACTGGTTGAAGACACATTGAAATGCTCTCCGTTGTCTGCTTGGAAGAGTTTGAAGACCTTGGCAATGGCTGAGCCTCGGTGTCCTGCAAAAGGCAAAGTACAAGAAGTTACTAGCAGCCCCAGCCCTTCTGGATGAGTACAGAGAAGCTGTCGACACTTCAACATTCCTGCTCCTCTTGGGATTTAGGACTGGTTTGGTAAGTACCTGCAACATTTCAAACACAAGTGCTAGATCTTGGCCTCATTCCTCCCATCCATTATGGGGTGTTTGCTCCCCTGCTGAAAGGGAGAGTCTGCAAAATCAGCACAAATAGTCAGGGTGGAGAATTAGAGATTCTTCCCCCCCACCACCACCACCACTCATCATATTCTAGCTCCAGAATAAGTCCCCCTTGACGTCCTTCTGCAAGAACGTCTTAACAATACAGCAGTAAAGGCACATGAAAAGTTCCATTCCAATTCATCTTTCTTAGATAACACATTCATTTAGCTTTTGCAAGAAATCCAGGCGTCTTTGCCTCAAGAGGTCCTGAAGGGAAAACTGCATTTTCCAACCACTCGAAATGCGGCCTTTAGAAACATCTAAAAGGGTGAGCAGTTTTCCACTACTAGTTTCTTGCAGGTTCTGGGAGAGAAGCAATTTGGCAGGTTGGTTTTTGTTTTGTTTGTTTTTTAAAGGGAACCAGGAAGGAGGAAGAACTTTGGGAAACGCCTTTGTGTCTGCATTCATGTGTGCTGTTTGCATTTGGGAAACAGCTCTTGCTTCATTGCCCTCCTTGCACGCCTGCCTGTCCTCCCATCCACGGCTTGTATATTTTGTACTCCCACACCTGTTACGAAGGCAAGTCATGGTGCACTCTCCCTGCAAGGAAATGGGCTCTGTAAAACCTGGAACTTCCTACTAGCTATGAAGTTGGGAGTGCAAAAGGGAGGACAACATCTGGGTTCAGGTGTGCCAAAAAAACAAGGTTTGTTTAGCTGAAATGCAGTTTTGCTTTATGTCTGAACCCAAACCTGCCCACAAGCTGTGGTTTATTTAGGGCCGACAAACTAAAACCACAGTTTGAGCCTGGTCTGCAAACTGGAGCTGTTGCCATATCTGAATTTACAGGCTTTCAAATGAAAGGGCCCCTGTTCTGCCTCAAGAACTATTGCACTATGAGCAACAGAAGTAAACCTTAGTCCTGAGGAGATAGGATCCGAAAGCAGGCAAGCAGCTCTGAACCTTGAGTTGCCTGCTCTGTTGTCTGGAAGCTCAAACGATTGACTTGTCCACACCTCTGCTTGTCCCTGCAGAGATTGGAGCAGCTTTTTGTTCATCCTCCCACTTTCCCCTGGAACACCCTCTCTTTAGCACTGAATCAGAGCAGACGTTGATCTGTGGAAAATCCGATTGACATTTGCTCTGATACAGTGGTAAAGATCTCCCCCCCCCCCCCGGGAAAGTGGCAGCCTGGATCAGCCCCATGGTGTGGGTTCTTAATTACGATTTGCACAAACCATGGTTTCAGATTATATTTGCCCCAGGTCAATGCATGTACTGTGGAAACCATTCTGGTCAGAATGACTAATCTGTGGCAACCTCTCATAGACTTTTCGTGGGAAAAGGAAATGAAATAATGACATTTGCAATTGAGGATTGGAGATATTGTTTGTTTCTAGAAAGTGGCTTTGTTGTGTGTAATATTGGAGTGGATGAAGTGAATACTGTTTATATGTAGTGGACAAAGAATCAGAAGTTCCTCACCATCTGATTTTCTCTCTCCTCCTTTAAACCACTTTTTATTTCTTTTTCTTTATTTCTCTCTCTCTCTCTCTCTCTCTCTCTCTCTCTCTCTCTCTCTTTAATCCTTTCTCTCCCTACACCCTTTATGTTTTTATTGTATTTATATCAAAGTCTTAATTTGGACAAAAAGGAAGGGGGAAAAATTGACATCAAGTTTTGTATTATTCTCTATAAACCCTAATAAAATTTATTCCAAAAGAGAGAGACTAATTTCAACCTGCAGTTTCAAGGAGCTATTTACTTTTAATTACCTTGGTACTCTATGTGGTCTTCAACAGAAGAGGAAGGGTTCCCCTTTACTGTAATAAAGCTCCAAGGATGCCTAGAAAAATCAAAAGAAAAAACATATTTCATAGTTATTTATGTACAGCACAAAGAAGTTTGCAGTCTATTAGAATACTTCATTTCAAAGCTGCCCAGGCAACCTGATTTATGAAATCTGTCAAGTTATATAATGCCTTTTTCTACCTCGTTTTTTCCAACTAAGAAGAAAAGAGACTGACAAGGAATCCTTTTCCTTGTTCAAATGCCCCTTATTTCCTTCAGCTCGTAACATAGTTCCCGCTTTTAACTGAGAATCTAACCTTGCAAATGCCAGACAAACATAAACCTGGGTAGTCTGAAAACTACGAAACATTCAAACTTGGGAGGGGAAGCTTGTTAAAAGCTCACTGACGATCCTCCAGAGAAAGTTGTTTGAGGGTCAGACCCATAAAGAACTCGTTATGTGACAGAGTTCTGCAGAAATGAATGTCTAAGAAACGGAAAATAGTTGGCCTCCACTCTATGGCCTTTAAAAGAATCTAGATTTGGCAAAAGATGCAACGACATACAAAAAGGGTATTAGTGGGAATGCTCAATGCATCGCATTTTATTGATTAGCTGGCAATCTGCTGTTGTTTTAAAGGGCCTCAGATGAATCTATGCTTGCCAGTTCTCTTGAAAATGCTGGAGATTTAGGAATTAGAAATTAATTGTTATTGTCATAATTTGGGTTTACATGTTCTAATCAACTCCAGGTGAGCAAGACGTGCTTTTTCATGGCTGCTGGCATTCTTGGGCACAGCTTTGGAGACCGCTAAGAACATTAGCAGAAGAGAAGGGATTGCATAGAACAGGCACAAACAAGGACTGAATAATCTTGGCAGTTCGTGCTTGGGAATGGGCTATAAGCAGATCACTTGATCAACCAGTTTCACTCTTTTATATATATATAGAAAAGCCACATTGCAAATGTACAAAGTCTTGAAGTCTATAGGTCATCTAGGATACTTTCAGGGTCCCAGAAGACATATTGGACAAACAGTCACTTGTGAACTAGAGTTTGTGCGCTGGAGATTTCTCTGTGTTGGAACGAACACTCCAGGGGGTAGCATAAAGCTGTTGCCATCCTCCTCCTTAGTCTCAGCTTCCCCCCTTGCAGAACTCAGCAGGAAGGACAACACTAGAATCAGTGGTCTCTGCCTGTCGCTGGCTCTGGCGCCACCTACTGTTGGCCTCCCTGCTTTCCACCCTACTGGCTCCAATGGGCCCCAGCCATCACTGTCTCTAAGCATCGCTCCTCTCAACCCTGTGCAGCAAACCCAATGGAAGCTGCAAATATGAAGTTCTTGAGACAGATCTGCCAGGGAGCCAGGTGCAACTACTGGAAATGTTTGCTTCATACCACATGGCAAAGGCATTTGGAAAGCTATGATCTCCCTCCAAATGAGCGGGGTGGGCTGGTGGGAGAAAGGGCATGTCAATTGCTTAAAATGCCAGGAGATTTTCTTTTAAAAACTGTTGTTTTTTGTAGACGGCTCTCTGTTGGAACCTGAACACATCAAATGAGATCCATTTGATTAAATCAGAATGGAGAGAGAGAAAAAACAAACAAACACACACACAAAAGAAGACAGGCAAAAATATGGCCCATATAGTTAATACAGGGCACGGTCTCTTGCAGTGCAAGTCTATGCATGTTTACTTGGAAGTAAGCCCTATGGTGTACAGTATTGCTAACTCGCAGGTAAGTTTGCAGCCCTACTTGCCAAGAGCAGCAGGCAAGCCTGAGAGGAAGAACCACCTGAGATGTCCAGGCCTGTGGGTATCAAGAGGGTTTCTTGGCTGATGTGACTAGACTCCCTGCAGCTCGGTCTTTTTTGGAGAAGAGCAGCTGGGTGGAGCACAGGGGGTGAATCGGTGCCGGCCTGATACAGTCAGACCCCTGATCTATCTAGCTCCGTATTGCATATGGGCACCTCCCAGGCTCTTAGTATTCGGTGGAAGCGATCCAAGTGCATACTTGGAAATTTAGGTGTATGCAAATAAAGCAGAATAAAGTGCCGTGTCACGCTGGCGCAGCAAATCCAGAAAAGAAACTGACTTTTTGCAGTTACAAAAGTGACAAAGAAATGCACTGCAAAAAAGTGGGATGAGCAAATAATTCATGGTTAGAAGAATGCGGCAAAGAAATCAGGATGAATGCTCAGTAAAGAGTGGGATATAGGCTGGATCTAGACACGTCAAAGAAGCGATTCAGTTCAATGCGCTGTAAACTCATACAGGAAAATCCGGTAGGAAAAGACGGGACTCCACAGCGCCATCTGGTGTCACAGTGTTGTATATTGCATATACAGCACCTATAAAACACTTTTTCTTTACCAATCTAGCTGAGTCCGTAGTCTAACCTCCATGTCAGCTTTGTGCAAGCAAATCAGGTTGAAGACTCAACAAACAGGTCATCTGGAAAATCCCTACTTTGACCTGTCAGCAGTGCTCCAAGCTTTCAGAGGAACCCAGAGATGCCAAGCCATTTAACCTGAAAATGTTTGCATGCAAAATAAGTGCTCTGTCACTATGGCTTTTCCACCAAGTTGGGCAGTAAGTTCTCAAGTCTCATACTGAAACATGCTCAGCTGAGCTACTGAATCTCTTTCAAACTATCTAATTAACTTCTGAACACTCCAAGTGGCAAGAAGAGGGGAAAATCACTATGTGAGATGTTTTTGCTATTGGGGTAGGGGGGTGGGGACGCAGAATTATTTTAGGTACAGGCAGGATACAATAGGGCCTCTGTGTTCGTAACGTTGGCAGGCCAGACTCCTACCTAAAACCAAGGTGGAGGAAATGCTTGCTGCCCAGTCTGGTCATTGCTTTCCTGGCTGAATCATCCAAATTTTTGGATCCTTCATCATTGACCGCAACTGCCAGGATCATGCCGTTGTGAACTGCATTCAAATAACGGACGAGTCTGATGCTTTCACCTTTGAGTTTGTAGGTGTCAAACCTAAAGAAACAGGCAGGAGCACATTAACAGCAGTTTGCCACCATAGATCCATCTATAGATATAGCTGGAAACAAGTAATAAGAAGACAAAATGAAAGGCTCACCTTACCTTACTCAGTCTACCTGAGAAGCCATTCTTGTGTTCCTATACCAATAGCTGGGGAACTTTCACCGCTGTAACTAAGCCAAGTTTTACTGCCTGTGCAACCTTCACTTAATGCTGGGTGGAAAAGCACATGAATTTGACCTCTAGAGAATTTGTAAGTAAAACATTTTTAGCTTACTAAACATGTGGTATTTTCCTATGCTGGGGAAAGAGGGTAATTCACTAGGGCATATTTTAAAGGTCTAATACTTCCATGCTTTACTTTGCTCCATATATTGTGACTTTAAATCTCTGTTGGGGTTCACTCACCAAAGGGGGGGAGTAAAGGACCCCTGACAGTTAAGTCCAGTCACAGATGACTCTGGGGTTGTGGCGCTCATCTCGCTTTACAGGCCAAGGGAGCCAGCGTTTGTCCTCAGACTGTTTTTCTGGGTCATGTGGCCAGCATGACCAAGCCCCTTCTGGCGCAACGGAATACCAAAACCAGAGCAGTGCACAGAAACGCCATTTACTTTCCTGCCAGAGTGGTACCTATTTATCTACTTGCACTTTTTTGGGGCATGCTTTCAAACTCCTAGGTTGGCAGGAGCTGGGACCGAGCAATGGGAGCTCACCAAGTTGAAGGGATTTGAACCGCCGACCTTCTGATCGGCAAGCCCAAGAGGCTCAGTGGTTTAGATCACAGTGCCACCCACGTCCCATCACCAAAGAGTACTTTTTTCCTTACCACCAATACATTCATTTCCAATCAGTGCATACCCTGCAACTTCCTGCTGAAATCCTGTAACTATTTACACCACGAATGTTCTAGTTTCTTTTTTTGTCCAGCTCTTGTTATGCTGTAGCGCAAGAGTGCCCCTTCAGACAGCAACAATGCAACAACCTCATGGAAGCATCGCAGAGCACCTAATGAAGTGGAATTATGTGTGGATGGGCCAGTATAAATCCACCACCCAGGCCCTATTACTACGTCAGTGACATGTTGCAGAACATACCCTCAAAAAGCCCCTCTTAGTTTGGAGGGACCCAATGCTTTACAGGGCTTGCCAATGTGTCTCACAAGCAGAATCATTAATGCAGTACACAAAAGCTCATTAATGCAGTACACAGGGCTTGTCCACACAGTCTAAAAATGTGACTTGTAGGTTGCTCATTCCTTCGTTTTGTAGCTATGAACCACCTGATGTTTCTACTGTCCAGGTAGAAGCACAGAAAGAAGCAATATCACGGCTCTGAAATCAGCAGCCTAAGCAAGCAGCAGTACGTTAAAGCAATCATTCCTCAAGGAAAAGTCTTCATTCCCCAAGGGGGGCGGCATGCTTGGCTGACTCACGTCTGACCTCCAGAAGATGAGTGAATTCCTGAGAGAGGGAGCCACGGCAGAATAGGCCCTTATCAGCCCATCTGGGTATACATCTGTTTCATGTGCGTGCAGTAAAGTATCCAATAAATCAACACAGAAAACTCCTAGAGAGTCCGATTACTAGCATTCTCCTTAGATGCTGCTAGTGTGGCAATTGGAAAAAGAAGCGCGTGGGAGGGGGATCGTCCCATTTTTTGAGCACACATATATTAAGGACCTATGTCAGCTAAAGCTAGCTCTATAAAGGTACAGATCCCAGTGGGTTCAGCTACAAAGAGCACAAAGAAAATATAAAGTAGCACTTGGTAAAATTCGTCTATGCTGATTAAAATATTCAGAGTTAACGTGGGGTGGGGAGAAATTCAAGTTGGTTCACATTCAAATATCCCAAACTGCACTTTACGAAACAGTATGTTTTGTGATATATAATTATAGAATCATAAGAGTTTGAAGGGACCCTGTGTAGACTAAATCACAGCCATCCTTCAAAATTCACACTTCTCTGAATTTTGCAATCCAGTTCTCTGGCCAAGCATTGTGTATGGAAATACACACACTAAAGTAAAGGGTGTATCAAAGTGCATCTATTTGTAAAAATAACATAATAACAGAAATGTATTGTGTTAGAGGAAATCGTTTTGCAAAAAGGCACTTATCAGGCAAAACTGCATAGACAAATGTGTATGTTTGGGGGGAAATCGCATTAAAATTCTGGTGGGTTTCATGAGGACTTTAAAAAAATCAGATTGATGTGGAAATGTGGAGAATTGCACTTAAGACTGTAAGAAAGAGAAACTGAGTAGAATTGGAATGAAGAGATTGACTCACCGATCAGAATGGACAACTGTCCCTGTGTTTGGGTCAATGACATGGACAATAACACCACGATGTCCCCAGCTTCGTTCAAAGTAGTAGCCTCCTTCTTGCATGCCACCTGGGTTCAGGGTCTTGTTTAGGAAAGTCCACGATAGCTTCCTCTCACCATGGACCTCAAGAGTCCCACCATCGATCACCCCAATAAACTTCTTTCCAAAGTAACTGTCTGGTTGGCTGCCATCATCAGCACTACAGGGTTAAAGAAAAACTAGATCATTTGAGTACATAAATACAAATGTGAAGGTCTACAGAATTTATAGCCATCTAGCTAGATCTTGGTAGTACTCATATTTTGCTTAGATCTTCAGAAAAGCGACATGCTTTAAGTATTGGTTCCTTGAAGAAAATAACACATCACAAGCGAATGTGGAATTGTAAGGGCCATCTCTAAACATTTTGTTGCCTGTGGCAGATCAGCACATTGAGCCTTCCTCCTAGCCAAAGCGCATTGTACACAAGGTAGACCAAGTTATTTTGGCACCAGAGGCAGAAAACCCCATAAGCGCCTCTCCTAGACAGTAACAGAATAATGATAACACTCAATTAAATAGCAAAGCATTTGCTGCTGTTCCTTGGCTACTCTGAATTAGTATTTGTTTGCATCTGAAATGGTGTCCAAAAATCACACCATTGTGATAATATACATTGTGTGAAATGTACAGGTGGCATCCAATTAAGTCCTTCTTAGGGTAGACCCACTGAAATTAATAGACCCAAATTAATTGGGGAGACTCTTGAGAGTCCCATGGACCTCAAGAAGATCAAACCTATCTATTCTGAAGGAAATCAGCCCTGAGTGCTCACTGGAAGGACAGATCCTGAAGCTGAGGCTCCAATACTTTGGCCACCTCATGAGAAGAGAAGACTCCCTGGAAAAGACCCTGATGTTGGGAAAGATGGAGGGCACAAGGAGAAGGGGACAGCAGAGGACGAGATGGTTGGACAGTGTTCTCGAAGCTACCAGCATGAGTTTGACCAAACTGCGGGAGGCAGTGGAAGACAGGAGGGTCTGGAGTGCTTTGGTCCATGGGGTCATGAAGAGGCGGACATGACTAAATGACTAAACAACAACAACAATTGGGCCTATTCTTTCAAATGGGTCTACTCTTAGTATGACTGCTAATAGATGCAACCTTATGCTTTTATCATTGTCCTAGATGTGGTTTAATTTTTACGGTACCCCAAAGATAATCCTTCCTGTGTTTTCTGTACTTGGGATAAATGGTCTGTGGTTCACAATGTGTTTATAAACCTGTTAGATTTTGGGTGTGGTCTTTGTCCTGCCACGATACTCCCAGATACCTCTCGGGAGATTAGCGCCTCAGAGCCATTGTCTCTATGCCAACCCCACCATAGCAACTCTCCTGCCAAGAGCTCATGAGGGAACTTGGACCAGTGTGTGTGTGTTTTTAAGGGGCCTAGGAAGTCTAATCTTCAAAATTATGGGATGAAGTCTGTCTAATTACATACCGCCCATACAAGATGATTGTCAGGTTGCTCCGGAAAGGACAGCTCTCACTCCCGACATGAAGCTCTCCATCATTTTCGATCAAAATATGTCGAGTGCGCAAAACAATAGGGCCTGTGTTGTCTTTAATCACTAGCTTTCCTGTAGGGAAAAAAGAGAGAGTTTTGCTTTGATGGTGTGGTAAGATTTAAATCTACCAGAATTCAGAGTATCCTTTTATTTACTACATGAGTTTGGGTTTCCTAATTTTGCCACTTTTAATAAGCACAGCGTAAACATGTCTTTATTGTTTTAACTGTGAAAAACCCCAAATTGGTTCCTTTCTGATTTTCTGATTTTTTATTTTATTTTAAATCTGCTGTTAGGTACATTGGAAACTGCCTTATATTGAGTCAGACAAATGGTCATTTTTGCTCAGTGTTGTCTACACGGACTGGCAGCAGCTTTCCAGGATTTCAGACAGATTTCTTTCCCAGTCCTATTTTTGCTGCCTGAGGTGGATTAGCTCCTTCCCCCCTGTGAATACATCTATGCAATCTGCTTTCGAGCCTAGATATTTGCACCTTGGGAACATCAGGGTTGTTTTCTTCTTGAGCCCATGCACACCATGGCTTATAGCAGGCATAGGCAAACTCCAGCCTCCAGATGTTTGGGACTACAATTCCCATCCTCACTAACCACTGGTCCTGTTTGCTAGGGATGATGGGAATTGTAGTCCCAAACATCTGGAGGGCCGGAGTTTGCCTATGCCTGGCTTATAGCCCTGATTCAGTGTCTGTTTTGCACTAAGAAAACCTGAATTCTGACACCAACAAATATTAAATTATATAGATATGTTATTTTGCTTCCGATAGTCACAGGGAGGAGAAATTTACAGTCAGATCATAGGAAGTCTTACTCAGAACCTCCCACTCGCCAAACCAACCTCTTGCAATTTCAGCAGGCAAATAGTCTCACACTTTGCCATAAAGACAAGAAACTTGTTGTTTAATAAAATAAAATAAAATAAAATAATAATCCTCTAAAAGCTGAGAGTTTCAAAGTTCTCAATTCTGCTTTAAGCTGTTGGCACAGAATAGGAATATCCCTGGCTTTGCTTCTTAATGTTGGCCCTGCTCAGCAAAGGCAAAGAAGCATTGGTCAGTCTCAAGGACAGAATAAAAGTGTATTTCAACATTGCGAGTAAGACCTTTGAATCAGAGTTTGAAAGGGAGCGTGTCAGAGTGTGTCCAGGTCAGTACTAATCCTCTGCAGGGCAGTACTAATCCTCTCCAAGTCCTCCTCCATGCAAATTGACTGATGCAACATGAGCCATGTTGTTCTACAAGCAGAGAAGCACTTGCGAAGCAAAAAGCTCACATGGATAGCGTTGGTTGACGCTACCAGCCACTATTGACAGCACCAGGGTGCCTTTTTTATAGCAGTTTGTGCCTCTGCCCCATCTTGTAATTACATGCACAGTGCATAATTAGCAGGGCGTCGAAAGAGGAAGTCACCAAGCAGCAGTGATCAAACATGTTGGGTCGCCTTTGCAATTTCCCCAGCCAGAAAAGCAAAACAAGTTCAGATGAACACAACATAGCCGATCAAATCTCATGCATCGCAACATCCCAAAGCTGGGTTTCTCCTGGATACGCTGCCTATTAAGTGGATTTATTTTCATGTACGTGTGTGTAGAGGGGAAGCGTTCAATCCTGAGTGCGTGTAAGCTGCTTTGAAATTTTATTTTATTTTTTTGCATAGGCTTCCCTCCAAGGCCACAGCCAATTTACCCAACTATTAACTTTGTTTTTGGCAAGTTCAGCTTACCTCCATTTGTGATATTGATGGAATGGACCGTAGCAGAAGACGATAAGAGAAGCTTCCGGCCTTCGCTGATGTTCACCTGGTTACCTTCGTCATGCCCAGGGTTCCAGAGTTCCAGCTCTGGATCCAGGTCAGGACAGGATGAGGCCGCTCCTGCAGGGATAAGCAAAGGAAGCGGTGAACGACATGAATTTGTCTGTCACTAGGCATAATGGGTAAAATGACACCACATTTGGCAGGCAAAAGGCCTGGCTCATCGCAGTATTTTTGTTCTTTCACCCCACATTTCCTCCAAGGAGCTCGAGGTGCCATATGTGGCTCTACCCTAGGACCCTCATACCAAGGGGCCTCCTCTCCTGGTATGCCCCGTGGAGGACTTTAAGGTCCAGAAATAACAACACTTTGGAAGTCCCAAGCCCCAAGGAGGTTAGATTGGCCTCAACCAGGGCCAGGGCCTTTTCAGCTCTGGCCCCAGCCTGGTGGAACGCCCTACTGCAGGAGATCAGGGCCCTGCAGGATTTGACATCTTTTAGCAGGGCCTGCAAGACGGAGCTGTTCCGCCTGGCCTTTGGGTTGGACTCAGTCTAAACCCCACCCCCATTTATTTTTTTTGATGGAACCCCTTATATGAGATTTGTATATAAATTTTCTCTTGGCTCTTTTTGCTGGCCCGTGTAAGACCAGCATGGATAGTTGGCCCTGGTGAATATTTGACGTTTTCTCCCCTTACGGCTTTGATCTATAGGCTACCACTAAAACGAGGCTGCATTTTAAGCTGTATTCTAACTTATATTTTAATCAACTGTTGTTGTTTTTAAAATGTTTTTACTGTAGTTCTATTCAGTGTTAGCCACCCTAAGCCCGGGGGGGGGGGGCAGGGTATAAATAAAAAAATATTTTATTATTATTTATTATTACCCCATCTTCATTTTATCCTAACAACAGCCCAGCCCGTTAGGTTAGACTGAGAGACAGTGACTGGCTCAGCTTCATGGCTGATTGGGGATTTGAACCCTGGTCCACCCAGGTCCTAGTCCAACACTCTAACCACATGCCACTCAACATTTTACAGCTGAAAATTGGCACCACTTTGTGTAGTATTTTATAACCCTATTCTCGCACTCCAGGTTCCACACCCCCCCCCCCCACTTCTGCCATCTCTTTCTCTTTGGGGAAGGACCATCGCTCCATGGTAGAACACCTGCTGTGTATGCAGAAAGACCCAAGTCCAGTCCTTGGCACCTCCAGGTAGGGCAGTGAGAAGGAAGCCTGTAGGCCAGTGTTCTTCAACCTGGGGTCCCCCATCATCCATAGCCAGCTTAGCCCAATGGTGAAGGATGATGGGAATTGTAGTCCACTCACTTCTGTGGATCCCAGGTGGAAGAACATTGGTCCATCTAGCTCAGTACTGTCTATACCAATGACAAAGCAGCCTCACAGGCTACACATGCATGCACACAGAAACCCTGAAGTTTATTCTTTGTCTGCTATGCACCCTAAACTTTACAATTTAGGCTCTTCCCTATTGGCTTCTGAAGCAGCCATTTTATTAAGTGGGCTGTAATCGTTCTCTTTAAATAAAAACCAAGAATACTTAAGCATATTTCATCTTGCAGTGGAACTGGCTGTACTTAAAGAAGTAAGCAGTAAAACCTACCAATATATAAATATACTTGCAACGTACTTGGAAGAACAAACACATGAAAATAGGTCAATGAACATAATACAAAGGAACAAGCAGTTATAGATCTGTTTCAACCACCAAGTCTTTTTCAAATATTTCCCAATTAGTCCCAAGTCCTTGGGAAAGTGTTCTCAAAGCAATTTTCTTTGGGGAATAGGTCCAAAAAAATCTAATTGTTCATCAGGAGCTGGTAAGAATTATTTTAGCTGATCAGTAAGCAAGCTGAACAGGGGGAATTTATTTGGGCACACTTCCCAATGAATATTTCTTTGAAAACCTTTCTCAATGACTTAGAACTAATGGGGACATATTTGGAAAAGACTTAATAGTCAAAATGATCCATAACTTGGCGTTCCATAGAATTAATCTTCATTGCAAGGTCCCAAACTCTCCCAGGAAGTAGAATAAAGACACATTAAACAGTATTTTAGGTTAATGGACGAAAAAGGCCACAACTTTGTTGGTTACAGAATGTGAGTGGTATTGGCTTAGGCATTGGAAACCACACGACTATATCTGACTTCTGCCTGTCTGCAGGAGTCTTGGAAGGGTTAACCACCAGTAGGGGGAGCCCTGCTGATGTGCACATGAACTAGGAACTCCCCCAGGGTCACCGCTAGGGGTCATGCCATGGCCCTAGCCCCCCGTCTGGGGCTTCAGAGAGACCACGCCCTTCGGATTACTTTAATGGAATACCCTTGAAATAGGAGGGGTATGTGATGGCTGCTACCTCCCCTCAGCTTCGACCCAATACTCCAATGCCTAACCACCAAACCTTACAAAGTTGTGACGAATTGCTACAAGGTAGGCAAAAAATCAAATGGCTGATGCCAATTTGCAAAGTGGGGAAAATTCCTATCAGGCCCCTGTTAAAAATCAGGCGACTAGCCGAAGTCCATAGCAAGGTCAGGTGATAAAGAGCCTAACCTGGGGGGGGGGCTGGAGAACTGTCCGAGCGGGCAGAAAAGGAACTTGTCCTGGGCCGTGGGCAGTTTAAATAGCCTGTGCCATGCCTCCGGACCATCCGGATTGGACAGCCCTGGGTTGACGCGGCTTAGGACCAACCAATGGCGCAGGGGCTATCCTGCCCAATGTGCGTGGGGAGGGCGTGCTCCCAGCTCGCAACGTCATCTCCCCGGGGACAGGAAATGGCTTTGTCCTATTTTTATGAGTACAGTGGTACCTCAGGTTAAGTACTTAATTCATTCCAGAGGTCTGTACTTAACCTGAAGCTGTTCTTAACCTGAAGATCACTTTAGCTAATGGGGCCTCCTGCGGCCGCCGTGCCGCCGGAGCACGATTTCTGTTCTCATCCTTAAGCAAAGTTCTTAACCTGAAGCACTACTTCTGGGTTAGCGGAGTCTGTAACCTGAAGCGTATGTAACCCGACGTACCACTGTATGGTCTTTGAAGTTCAAGTACTGTATAAGGACCCTCAATGCATGTCATACTCCACTTAAAGAAGATCCGGTGCAACTCAACACATGTTCAGTCTACAATTCTCTGTACACTTTGCTGGGAATCAGCTCTGCTGAGCACAGTGGGAATTACTTCCAAGTAAACATGCATAGGACTGCATTGTTCTGATAATGTTTACTATTTGGATTGGCAGTGAGCTGGGGTTAGGAGCCAGTGCGTTTTCAAATGTGCAAACTGAATTAGAGATCAACACCCAACATGCTCAGAGTAGACTTACTGGAATCAATGGATTCCCAGAGTGACTTAATCAATCCCTTTTCCCAGGGAATTGTAGCTATGGGAGGGGAATGGGGTCTCCCGGCGACCCTCAACACCCTTAACAAACTACAGTTCCCAGAATTCTTTGGGGGGAAGCCATGACTATTTAAAGTGGTATTGGGGTGCTTTAATTGTATGGTCCAGATGTGTCCTTTAAAATTAACCTGACAACCAACCCCAATTCCTCCCTGCCAAGTCTATCTGAAAGAAGGATCACATTTCATTCTTTTGCCCTGTAAATACTTTCCACTGCAACTATTCAGGAAATTCTCTGACTGACAAGAGTCATACTGCTGTGTGTGTTTTTCTTTTCTTTTCTTGTGCCATTGGAAAGATAAATTGAGAATTCTAAACAAACTCTCTCCATCTGCATTGAGTTTCCTGTCACATTCCAAAAAAACAAACAAGTCCAGGGCTGAAAGAGACCCTGGAAAGGGATCAGTCAATCTCCTAGCCTGTGGTTTCTCGACTGAATCCACCTTCGCTCTTCTCTAGCCTCAAGTGACCAGCTCTAAAGGACAGAGTTCATACGTTCTTATGAGTTCCATAGAACAGGCATGGACACGGGATCTCTTTGTAGATCTTTGAGTGATTTAAAATAAATCCGGAAACGTTTCTAACTTCCAGTAATTTAAAAATAGTAAGTAAATAGCAGAACAAAACCCAAACCGACTTTCATTCTGTTAATTTCTGTCCTGTAAAATATTAATGGTTGGCTTTGATCAGCGTTCCCCTTGCGCAATTCTGCAGGTCAGTTTTAATATATTTCATTATGCTGGTTTTAACCGCTGAATTGTTTTATGTAATTTTATCATTGCAAGATGCCCTGGATTCCCTTTGGGAAAGAAGAGCAGGATTTAACTCTGAAATATATAAATAAGTGAATAATACAAATCTCATTTGTCGCACACCCTAATCCTCCCCTCCCGGTTACCACAGAGGCAAAATATCTTCCCTTTGTTATCCTTCTTCCCTTCGACTGACAGCCTTAACATTCAAAGGTCCAGAGAGTTCACAGATTCCTAGCAGACTGTAATTTACTTTAAAAAAAATAACACATTACAAAAAATATATACTGTGCAATGCAACATCCCAGCTTAACCCAGGAGCTAGGTTATCTGTATGATGTTGTTTTATGTGGAATAATTTTTTTTCATATTTTTTTAAAATGAAAAAATATATACTTTGGCAAACCTGAGAAACCCTAGAGTATTCTGAAACCACTGCATTATATTTGGGTGCCCCGCACTTCCACACCTGGATTCCTAAATTATGGATACAGGGGTACCTCTGGTTAAGAACTTAATTCGTTCCAGAGGTCCGTTCTTAACCTAAAACTGTTCTTAACCTGTGGTACCACTTTAGCTAATGGGGCCTCCTGCTGCCACCGCCATGCAATTTCTGTTCTCATCCTGAAGCAAAGTTCTTAACCCGATGTACTTTTTCTGGGTTAGCAGAGTCTGTAACCTGAAGCGTTTGTAACCTGAAGTGTCTGTATCCCAAGGTACCACTGTAATAGGCCCAGTGTTAGACAAACTCCGAATACCAGGGGCCAAAAACTTCAGGAGCTGGGTCTTTCCCTCGTGTCCTCTTTTAAATTTCCTTTTTGGCATCTGCCTGGCTGCTCTTGGAAACCGAATGTTGAGCTAAAGGGATCATTAAGGAACAAACTAATGAAAGGAAAATTAGATGCTCTGTTGACTGGGCTGTAAAAATATTTCAGGGAACACCTGTTCGGGCTCCTAGAAGGAGATGCACAGCTGTATGAGCAGAAGGGAGAGTTTTAATAGCCTATAGTAATGACAGCTTCAGCAAATAATTCAAGAATTGCATGAGAGAATTTCACCTAACACAGATGGCGGGTGGTTAGAGCTTAGGAAGCAAATCAAAGAACTGACTGCCTGCTCTCTGCTAGGGAGAGAGACAGTTTTACAAGGTGCATCTCTGCATCTCTTCTCCATCACAGATGAAATTTCACACCCAGCTGCAAATTTCCTCTGCTCTCCCTTCTCCTAGGTCAGATTGTATTCTATCCCTCCTCTGTCATTGAGCAAGGATTAGAAACAATGGGCCCGAGTATAGCATTAGTTTTTTTTGCTTCCTGATGAAAACTTCCTGAGCCCGAGAAGCAAAACAGGTAGTTAGACAGGGAGTAGCAATTCTGAATTCTGAGCGTTCATTTCTGGAAATGTGTTTCATGAAAACAGGGCATGTTCTAAAGGCAGGGGGGAAGCAACTGCTCTCCAGATGTTGATGGACTTCATTTTCCCTCTTCCCTGTCCATCACCCGCACAGGGTGGGGATGATGGGAGTTGGAGTTCTGAAACACCTGCAGAGCACCTCCTGTTCTAAAGCAGTGGTTTTCAACCAGTGTGCCGTGGCACCCTGGGGTGCCTAGAATGATGGTCAGGGGTGCCGTGGGCAACCATGGTCTCTGTCCCTCTTCCCTCCCTCCTCCTCTGCCCTCTCACATCTCTGTCTCCCAAAGGCTTGCATAATATAATAATTTATTATTTATACCCCGCCTATCTGGCTGGGTTTCCCCAGCCACTCTGGGCGGCTTCCAAGCGAATATTAAAAACAATACAGCATCAGACATTAAAAGCTTCCGTAAACAGGAAGTTGTCTTTTAAAAATAAAATAATTGTTTATTGCCTTGACATCTGCTGGGAGGGTGTTCCACAGGGCGGGCGCCACCACCAAGAAGGCCCTCTGCCTGGTTCCCTGTAACATAACTGGGCTCTTGGGCCCCACAGGGGTGCCTCAGAAAGAATGTCGCTGGTCAAGGGAGCCGTGGACTCAAAAAGCTTGAAAACCTCTGTTCTAAAGAGTAGATACAGTGGTACCTTGGGTTAAGAACTTAATTCGTTCTGGAGGTCCGTTCTTAACCTGAAACTGTTCTTAAACTGAGGTACCACTTTAGCTAATGGCGCCTTCCACTGTCGATGCACCGCCGCTGTGCAATTTCTGTTCTCATCCTGAAGCAAAGTTCTTAACCTGAGGTACTATTTCTGGGTTAGTGGAGTCTATAACCTGAAGCGTCTGTAACCCAAGGTACCACTGTACAGCAGAAACTTTGCTGAAACGAAGCAGGACTGGGTGTGGTCTGGGTCTGGATGAGACACCTCACAGTGGCCCCACAAATGTCACCCTGAGCTCCACAACGGAAGACATGAAGAATAGAAACCAAGGAAGACAAAAGAAAAATATGTTCAATAATATGCAGGTTCTGGGGGTTTGAGGGAGTGATGAGTTGTAGGGGGAGGTACTTTAAAATCCTAATCCACCCACTTTGAACGTATGGGTAAGCAGCATTTTCACTGAAACAAACTCTAGCACTCCATATTTAATGGCTTGAGCACCCGTACCATCCGTGTAAATTTAGAAAAACATGAACTTAGAGGAACTTTAAAGCTCTTTTGGCCCTGAGATGAGTTTTAAAGCTGCCCAGTGACTGAGAAACTACAGAGACCCATACAAATACCTTTAAGCTTTTTGAATTATCTGCTGGGGGGGAGCAAAACAGGTGACTCTCCCTTTCCAGAATAAAACTCTATTAATATTTATGTGCCTATTTAAAAAAAAGATTTTGTGTGTGTGTGTGTGTGAGAGAGAGAGAGAGAGAGAGAGATTGTAGTTGTCATTCTTTGAAACAAGCAAATAAATAAAAAGGAGGGCGTTCCTAGCATGCTGGGGTTATGTGCAATTTATGAATCCCATCATATTTCACTTATTAAATTAAATGGGAAATTTTTAATGTTATAATGTTTTATTATGTTTTTGTATGTGCTGGAAGCCGCCCAGAGTGGCTGGGAAAACCCAGTCAGATGGGCGGGCTGCAAATAATAAAATTATTAATTATTATTATATATACAAACATTTTTTTTAAGTTTTATTTGCAGCCTGATTTAAGAACCCCTCGTGATATTTTAAAAAAAGCAGAATACAAAATGTGGAAAATAAAACGAATATTGTGGCCATTCAATTAAATCCATCCAGACTTACCCATTTGTACAGCAGGGAGCATAAACACCAAGGCCACTAAGCAGCTGGTCAGGAACATGTTTGGGTGTGGAAATGCTCTTTGAAGATATCCCTTGTCTTCTGAAGACCTGTAAAAAGGAGCGGGGGGGGGGGGAGAACAGCAGTTTGAGAATGCTTTGGGTTTTTTTGCACAGGTATGGATATTTCGTTATTTATTTTAAATAAAATAAAATGAGGTAAGGTTAGGCTTGATTGTATGACTAAGCCTATATTGGTTTATCCCTTTTCTTGACTCAGCAGAGCTAAGACAACAAGTGTGCTTTCCATACCACACCTCACTCTTAACTTTTATGCAGGCTTAAGATAACATGAGCCGCCATTTAAGATTTTATATATATACTAAGTATTTATAGGGTGGGGCAGAAGAAGGAATAATGCCCCATGTTACAGGATAATCCAGAGGAATGCAGCATGGAGATCACAAGTCATACAGCTCAGCATGTAAAGAAAGGAAGGAAGAAAAACTCAGTAAAAATTATGCCAAGGTTCAAATTTGACAAACTAGTGTCAGCTTGAAGATGTGCGTACACACCACAGCACAACAAGCAACAGCACCCAGACTTCACAACCACACAAGCAAGCATTCGGGAGAATCCAGTTAACTGGTTACAACAATGCAAATGAAATCACAACACTGTGTTTGTGTGTGTAGGGTTTTTGTTTTTGTTTTTTTAAAAAGCATTTATTAGTAGGAGTCGTGTTCATTTATATACCGCTTCATTGCCAAAGTGGTTTCTAAGCAACTTACAAAGTGTAAAACCAATTACAAAAAATAACATAAAATACAAACATGCATTCGTTAAAATGCGCAATGAAAAAATTCCATCAAAACATTCGGCGAAATCTCCACAATTAAAATGTGAAATAAAACAAGCCCATTAAAACAGCACAAGAATTAAAGCAATTAATGCCAGGAGGTTCAAGACAGGTTGATTCATTTCCTGGGCAGATGACAATACCTCATAAAAGTAATAATGAGGAGAACCACTACTGACAACAGTATAAATCACAGCAGATTTTTTTAAAAAAAGAAAATGCATTGGAGGTTAAAAGCTCAGGGAAATCAAAATTATTATTATTTTATTATTCACTGAATTTATATCCCACCTTTCTTCCCAAGGAAACCCAGGACAGAAACCCAGAAACACATCCATAATACCCTGTCCCTCACCTGCAAAGTATTCTAAAACAGTAAAAATGCTTTAAATACAGATAAGAGTGGAAAAGATCACCTAATGCCTGAAAGACTTTAGTGTAAGGACACTCTGAAATGTCCCTATTTTCTCGCAGGATTCAATTACATACCAGCAAATGGAAGTTTTTTTGGGCTCCACCTTAACACAACATTGTATAACCACCCCACCAACAAATCAGAATGAAAGCTCAAGAAATAACTGGCACAGTCTAACCTCCTTGTAGACAAATCAGGACAAAACACTCAACAAGCAGGTTGTCTGGAAGCAACCCAGGAGGCATGTGAGCTTCCCTGGGTCCCACAAACGAGTCTCACAAATGGGGAAACATGATAGAGAAGGCATTTCCCTAACCCAACACACTGTCAAGATGGTGGGTGCACCCATACAATTTTTTTGGGGGGGGGCAGATCTTAACTTGTTGTGGACAGTATGATGGGGAAGAAGCCATCCCCTCAAGTATAAAATGAATAAAGTTGGATGCAAACCAGAATTTGCTATACAGTGGTACCTTGGGTTACATACGCTTTAGGTTACAGACTCTGCTAACCCAGAAATATTACCTCGGGTTGAGAACTTTGCTTCAGGATGAGAAAAGAAATTGCACAGCGACGGCGCATCGGCAGTGGGAGGCCCCATTAGCTAAAGTGGTGCTTCAGGTTAAGAACAGTTTCAGGTTAAGAATGGATCTCTGGAATGAATTAAGTCATCATCATCATCTATTTTTATTATGGTCCAGAGATCCAACAAATCATTACAAAACAATACACAATGGAACGAATTAAGTACTTAACCCGAGGTACCACTGTATAGAGATAAGATTGGGGTCAAAATTGCTCTTCCCTCATTCACTACTTTCAAAATGCTCCCGCCACCTCTCCCGGGCCACCACCAGTGTACACTTTTAAAATAAATAAAGCCCTTTTGTGCACCTCCGAGTGGCCTCAGCCCTGCTGCTCCTTGACAGGTGCTGCAGTCTTTAGGCTAGCAGAGATGCGGCAATTAAATAAAAGGATGCCAGAAAGCTAGTTAGGGAAGCGCTGAGCAGGAGGAGTAGTCAGTGAAAGCACACACAAAACGGGTAGAAAGCTACTGTGCCCAGTTTTACACTTTAAGGGAATCAAAATGCAGGGGGGAATTAATAAGATTGTGCAGAAACCAAGTGCACGGCCAACGTTTTAACAGTGTTGACATTGAGTAAGCCAAGGATGTTATAACAAGACTTTGCTGCAATTACCCTAAAGCAAATCAGCCACCATTAACACTGGCCAATATTTTTTTAAAAAAATATTACTTCAGTTTGACATACTGCATATAGGCAAAACGTTATGATTCATTATGATACACAGTACCACACCACTTTAAATGTAGATCGGTTGTGGGAACTTTGCTTTTGGCAAATGTGCTGTGCGAGTGTGAGCAGAAGTTTGGATAGTGCCTTCTTAAAGGTAAAGGTACCCCTGACCATTAGGTCCAGTCGTGCCCAACTCTGGGGTTGCGCGCTCATCTCGCTCAAGAGGCCGGGAGACGGCGCTTGTCCGAAGACAGCTTCCAGGTCATGTGGCCAGCGTGACTAAGCCGCAGCTGGCGAGCCAGCACCAGCGCAGCACACAGAAACGCCGTTTACCTTCCCGCCGGAGCGGTTCCTATTTATCTACTCTCACTTTGAGGTGCTTTCAAACTGCTAGGTGGGCAGGAGCTGGGACCGAGCAACAGGAGCTCACCCCGTCGCGGGGATTCGAACCGCCGACCTTTCGATCAGCAAGTCCTAGGCTCTGTGGTTTAACCCACAGCGCCACCCGCGTCCCAGTGCCTTCTTAGCATAAAAAATAGTACACCTGGAGGCCTTCACACCTTGTCCCTGGGCAGGGTGGTCTGTTATGGCAAATGGGGTACTGTCCCATCAATCTCAGTATGCCGTCAGCCAGTCTCCACCCGCCTGCCTCTTAACAACCACTTCCTGGGGTCGAACCAGGCTGTCAGCTCCCTTTCTCCTTAGTGTCACATGTTGGCTTGGGGGGGGGGGAATAAACAGGTGGGAAGATACGATAATCTTTATTGTCATTGTCCCATACAGAACAATGAAATTGGAAGGAAAAAAAATCTATATCAGACATTCAAAAACCAACAAGCCTGCTATCCCAACCATCCCAGCCTTGTTAGCCCCTAAAAAGTCTGATACCCCATAACTGAATACACTATACTCACATAGAGACAACCTTACACTGTGTTTAAAACCAAAATCGCATTTGGATAGAAACTGTTTCTCAAGCGGCTAGTCCTAGTCTTCATAACTCTGTACCTTCTTCCAGAAGGCAGAAGCTGAAAGAGATCTTTTCTGGGGTGCACACTATCCTGCGCTATCTCTGGAGCTTTCTTATGGCACCTGGAAGCATAGATTTGATCCAAGGTGGGAAGAGTGCACCCAGTTATTCTCTCCGCAGTCTTTACAACCCTGGACAGCATTGTTTTCTCCCTGACTGTGCAGCTCCCAAACCACACACACAGACCATAAGTTAATACACTCTCAACCGTACAATGGTAAAATGCCATCAGCAGGTCCTTTGAGAGATTATTTTTCCGGAGGATTCTCAGAAAATATATAGGATGGGGAGAAAGCAAGAATGAATGGTCTCTGCCTGTCAATGGCTTCAGCTCCACCTACTTGCGGGGCTTTCTGCCCTCTGCCCTCCCAGTCCTCATGGTCACCAACCCTTGTGTTGATAAGAAAAAATGCAAAGCCAGAAAGAGATCCTGTTTTACAACAGTTCTAACACAGGTCTACATGGACTGGCCAGTGGCTCTCAAGGGTATTAATTAGGAACATTTTGTAGTCCCATCTGGAGATGCCAGATGGGATCTGGGTCCTTTTTGCATGTGCTCTACCACTGATTTTAGATCATTCAGGGAGAAGATGTTGGACCCTGGAAATATCAAAACTGAGTCGATTCTTCTGGCAGACTGATTTGGTTCTGAGAAAGAAGCGAATTCCCTGTCCAATGGGTGTTTAAATCTCCATATGTCAATCAAATTAAAGCTTTCCACCAATTTTAAAAGGGTTACGGGTAGTCTCTCTCCCTTAGTTTCAGTTTTCCTTATTGTCCAGTCCATTTCTAGGCAGACAACCCCATCCTAATGGAGATTTGAGCTCAACAGGGAATTGAAGTGGCTAGGTTAGGGCCGCCATATCCAGGAACCTGCTCGGCATAGTTCATAGCTTCTCTGAGTTATTCAAGCTGGAGGAGACTCTTGAGAGTCCCATGGACTGCAAGAAGATCCAACCTATCCATTCTGAAGGAAATCAGCCCTGAGTGCTCACTGGAAGGACAGATCCTGAAGCTGAGGCTCCAATAATTTGGCCACCTCATGAGAAGAGAAGACTCCCTGGAAAAGACCCTGATGTTGGGAAAGATGGAGGGCACAAGGAGAAGGGGATGACAGAGGACAAGATGGTTGGACAGTGTTCTCGAAGCTACCAGCATGTGTCTGACCAATCTGTGGGAGGCAGTGGAAAACAGGAGGGCCTGGCGTGCTCTGGTCCATGGGGTCACGAAGAGTCGGACACGACTAAACAACAGCAACAACATCCAGGAACCGGGCTCTGAAAATGGCATCCAGGCGGATTTTTGCCAAATCGGCAAAATGGCCAGGAAATCCCAGACACATGGCAAGCAGGGTGATTTTTATTTATTTATTTTTAAAAATGCTTTTGAAATCCTTTTTTAAAAGCCTAAACACACTCTGATGTTCCCCCCAAAAGCTCAGCAACCTAGGCTAGGTCACTACAGTACATTATTCCTCTTTGGGTGTTTATGTCCACTATTCATCTAGCTTTCATTATCAGTCGAGAGGCAAACCCTCCCATCACCCTATGGTAGGCTGGTGGGAGCTCTAGTTCAAAACATCTGGATGGCACCAAGTTGATAAAGACTGTTCTAGCCATTAAAGAGATGGTAACCCTACGCAGGGATGCAGGTGGCACTGTGGGTTAAACCACAGAACCTAGGACTTGCCAATCAGAAGGTCGGCGGTCTGATTCCCCGAAACGGGGTGAGTTCCCGTTGCTTGGTCCCTGCTCCTGCCAACCTAGCAGTTCAAGAGCACGTCAAAGTGCAAGTAGATAAATAGGTACCACTCTGGCAGAAAGGTAACCGGCGTTTCTGTGCGCTGCTCTGGTTCGCCAGAAGCAGCTTAGTCATGCTGGCCACATGACCCAGAAGCTGTACGCCGGCTCCCTCGGCCAATAAAGTGAGATGAGCACCGCAACCCCAGAGTCGGTCACGACTGGACCTAATGGTCAGGGGTCCCTTTACCCTTTACCTTTAACTCCACACAAGAGGAGTTTGTTGGGTTTTGCATTAGACTGGCCACTATGTTGAAGGGGCCGTGACATTATTCTTTGGCAAACAAGACACACACTTCAGGCAAAAGACTGACAGTACTAGTTTAGAGTCATGCATAAGTATTTGATTTGGGGTGGGGGGGGAGAGTAATTGCATTCTTTCAAACTGGAAAAAAACAAAACCCTAACTCTTCTATTTATCAGCACCTAAAGCCAAGAAGAATTTCAGAATATTGCCAGCTGGCCGTTTTCTTAAGCCTTACGACTCCAGAGTCGTGTGGAAATAAAGCAACTGCATTTTATCTTAACTTGAACTGCTGCCCTGCTATTAAGATCTACAGTGAAGTAATCATTTCTGTCATCAGCTGGCCATATATTTAAAAAATATTATATAGAAGGGCCAAAACTGAACAAGCACACTAACTTGCCCTCTTGCCGCAGTGAGCACATTGCTATATAAAAAATATTTATATACCACTATGAGGTGCTTTTTTCTGGGGGGGGGGGGAACGCAGTGGGATGCATACCCCTAAACATTTTGTACTTTTGTCCATTTACTGTATTTATTTTCCCTGATCTGAACTATAAAACTGTGATTTCCTTGAGTCAAAATGAGAGTACCCCTAAACATATTTTTAGGAAAAAAAGCACTGCCACTATGTCATAAAATAATCAAAGAGGTTTACAACAATAAGATTTGTGCAATATAAACTACATGAAAAGGCACCCTTTGAATCTCTATTTTGCATGATGGTTCCTGAAATGGAAGAAGCGGGTTTTCATGTGTTTGGATACTATTGGGTGCCATTTTATATTAAGATGGTGGAATGAAATGCACTGATTTTAACCACTGATTACAAAGCTGCACAGATGTTTGTTGTTGTTGTTTCTTACAACTCCCATGTAATGCCAGGTACAAGGCCTATAAAGGCCTAAGTCAGGCATAGGCAAACTTGGCCCTCCAGATGTTTTGGGACTACAACTCCCATGACCCCTAGCTAACAGGACCAGTGGTCAGGGATGATGGGAATTGTAGTCCCAAAACATCTGGAGGGCCAAGTTTGCCTATCTATGCCTGCCTTAAGTAGTTGTTTCCTGTCAGGGAGCATGGAGCTTGATTCTGTGTCCCTGGGAGCCCTCTGCCACCTCCTGTTACCCCAGCTTTTCTCCAAGTCAAGTTTCCCCTCCCAAATGGTTGCTTTGAGATGGAGGGAGATGAGAACTTAAAGTGTGAATACTTTTTTAAAAGTCCAATTCATTTTCAGGACAATCAGCCTGATGCTTGCCCATCCCTAATTAAAATAATGAAACAGGACCTCGATTATTCTCATTTGTCCATTGTTTAGCCACTCACAGACAACTTTCTTGTTTTCAAGCGTTCAGCACGACTTCAGATGGCAGAAACATGTGACGAACAACAGACGCCAAGTCCTGCAGACCTTACATAACTGCTGAGTTTCAACCTTCGCCGGGACACTTGCTACATGTCCTGCTGCTGGCTTGCTTTTAAAAATGAAGTTTGCATTGACTGGCAAGAAAAAAAAATATCAAACAGCAGAATATAGAAAACGATTCCCGAGTAACCAAATTTGGCCATGATCAATGGTAGACATACATTTTTAAAATCATCTTGATATTGTGTGTTTATACTGTAAGCCTCTCTAGAACCTTAAGGCATGAAATAAATCCTATCAAATACTTGTTTGTTTGCAACTCTCCCCTGTGTGTGTGTGTGTGTGTGTGTGTACACTCACACATGGAAAAACACTCAGCAGAGGAATTAATCTGCACTGTCGTTTGAAGTTTCCCACCACTTCCTGCTCAAGGCAGAACTAAATAATAGATTGGTGGGTTTATAATATCTACTAAACCGCCCCCATAGCACCCAAATGTATCAACCCCTTTCTCTTACTAGGCTAACTTGTAGGGGGTGAATATCACTGAGCACCAACCAAGACCCAGATCCATGCTGTAGTACCACCTAGAATAATAGAATTGCAGAGTTGAATGGGTACCCTGAGGAGCATCTCGTCCAGGGGTGTCTAAACTTTCTTCAAAGAAGGCCAGATTTGATGAAGTGAAGGGCCGTGAGGGCCGACCAAAGAGCCAACCAATGTTGTTGACCTTTTTTGGCTTGAAGTTGTTGAGTTTTCTTTGAGTTTGATATTGTTTAGCCTTTTTTAGAAGAAGAGGAGTTTGGATTTGATATCCCTCTTTATCACTACCCTGAGGAGTCTCAAAGCAGCTAACATTCTCCTTTCCCTTCCCCCCTCACAACAAACATTCTGTGAGGTGAGTGGGGCTGAGAGACATCAGAGAAGTGTGACTAGCCCAAGGTCACCCCGCAGCTGCATGTGGAGGAGCGGGGAAGCGAACCCGGTTCACCAGATTGCAAGACTACCACTCTTAACCACTACACCACACTGGTTTTGGGAAAAAACTGCCACAGGGGGTCCAGATTAAACTGACCAGTGGGCCAGATTATGCCCCCCAAATGGACTATGAACATGCCTGATCTAGTACTGCAGCCATCCTATATGGGGATCGAACCTGCAATCTTAGCATTATCAGCAGCATGCTAATTTAGAGACACTTCCTTACGGAGAATACAGAGATAGGGAATTTGGAAAGGATCCCTAGGGAAGACCATGCAGCTGCAGAGCCCATTGTTGCCCTCCTGCCATGAGCTTCCTGGGCTGCTTTCCCCTTCCTCCCTACCTGCCTTCTCCAAGCATGCAAACCATGGCAAGAGTGAGGGGATGAATGCAGAATCATAATACGAAAAGATGCCTGCTACATCAGGGCAATGGCCTGTCTAGTCTCACAGTAGCCAATCTGTTGTCAACGGAAGCCCGCAAGTGGGATCTGAGTGCAACAGCATTTTCTGCACTGTGATTTCCAGCAACAGGTATATTCACTCCAACAGTGAAAGTAGAATGTAGCTGTTGTGGGAGCTGTACCTTTAGCTTCTCGGGAGGCAGAGAGCAGTGCATTTTCCAGCATGGAAATGCAGCGATATGGAAAGCAGCATCAGCTTAATTTCTGCCTCCAAGGCAGCACTTTAAAAGGCTTTTTAAAAAAGAAAGAAAAAAGTGGCAGGCTTATCATGCAGCCAGCACAGTGAAAATCTTGAAGGCCTCTCCAGTTCCAGCTGCAAATTCTCTCCTCGGCAGAAAGAAAGCAAAACTTAGCCATTAAAAAGCTGTTTGGCAACATCGAGAGTGGGATTTACATCTCTTATTCTGGCTAGAGGCTCGCTTTGAAAAGATTCCCAGCTGTTGGGATCTGTCCAAAGAGCAAATATTAGCAGACAATGCTAAAAGTAGATACAGGAAGCAGTTAGTCAGGGACCTTCAACAGCTGTTTACTGCAGGTGTCAATCTCCTGATATAAAACGACTGCAGCGTGAGATCTCAACCCTGTCCCTATTCCGAAGGACAAATTAGCAGGGTTAATTGTATAAATTAAAAACCCATAGCACCCAAATGTGATGGTTCCTGTCCTCCTTCCTCTACAACTGCCAGATTTGAGCTATTCAGGGAAAGTGGGTGCTCAATAGGTTTGCTCTGAATTCTTCAATATCAAACAAAAAACGCATTGACAATAAGCTTTGATTTTAAAATTAAACCAATTAACCTGAGTTCACTTGCTCAAATTACTTTAGCCAACCAGCACTGGGGGAGATGCAGCTGTTCAAACAGAAGCAGAATATGTTCTGCCCTGGATGTGTCTTGCACCAGACCATTGATATTATCTAGGCCCGTACATGCTGGGCTCCAAAAGAAAATTTTGGCACGTGGGGTGGAAGGATTTGTCCATTTTGGTTCACGCAGTTTCTCATTTAACCCACATTAAATTCAGGTCTGCACATTTCCGCAGCAATTCACATTTTGTTTTTTACAAAAACCACGAGCGTTCACCAACATTTTCCCCGAATGCGTGAACTCTCCTAATAAGTACATTCCTGTATGCAGTTTTGACAAAGGTACACATTCCCCCTCCCCAAGCAATTAATCCCAATATAATACATTATTGTATGATATTTTCCAGAGCATATTTTTATGCACAGTTCCACCTTACTACATGCATTTGGTTGGAGAACAACATTGCAAAACTCAGAGAAGTGCGAATTCTGCAAGGTGGTGCATTGTTCCAAAAACTGCAAATCTGATCAATTTGGCTTTAAACGAAAGCTGATCAACTTTATCCCTGACCCCTACCTAACTTGGCACCAATGGATTCCCATCCGTGGCTAAGATAAAAACAAAAACTTCTGGAGATCAGAAAATCAAATTCATTGCAGACAGACAGGTAACAGCTTGAAGAGTACCTGTGATCTTCCTGACAGCTCAGCTGCATTTGGGCTTCCTCCATCAGTTCTTTGTGGATCAAGAGATTATTTTTTCCTACTCGGCCCAACAATTGCCTTTCCAGCAGTGGCCCAGCAGGTTAGCAGCTGAACCCATCTGCCATTCCCTGCTCCTGCAACTGCTTGCTTTTATGAAGGAGGGTGGGGCCCTGGTTGTTTTCCTTTGTGCCTTGGTGGCACCAGCCTTGTTTACGTGTGGCTCACCTCACCTGGCCTCCCCCCTTTTTCGGGAGGATTTAGTCCATATGTAATTTTCCAGAAGGTCAAGCTTATTGTTCCTTCTGCTTCTGTGCTGCCAGCTCTTCTGCCTTTGCCTTGGAAGGAAAGTTTAGGGCATTATCACACTGGTGAGTGAAGGGCAGACTTCTCAGACATAGCAAAAAAAAGGGGGGGTGTAATCACAAAATATGCTTTAGAACAGTTTTGTCTCAGTTTAAACCCAGGAGTGCTTTGTTTAAGTATGATTTCTCTCCTCCCCACCGCTTCCACCTTCAACACAAAAAAATCAATTTCTGTGTCAGGGTTAGGATAAAAATATTATGTTTCCTGACATGATGGTAGCAGCAAAAAATGTCTTCTTGGAAACATGTAGGCAAAAATCTGGAGCTGCTCATATTGGTTGCCATGTGACAAGGAAATAAGTAATTGGCAGGTTTGTGGGTTTTCTGCAGTTGCACGAAACTGGTTATTAGATGCAAAATATAGCATTCTAAGCACCTCTAGGTTTTGTTTCCTTAAAAAAACAACACTTCTGGTCCTCAAGGCTACAGACATAGGCTTGAAAGCATGTGGGCAATGTCTGAAGGAACCTCAGAACTCAGGAGAGACTGAGCACATTTTAGCCCTATGTCCAATGGTAGAGCTCCTACAGCCTATAGAGTTTTCTGCATCCTACCATGATAGAGATAGGGGAAGAAATTCAATTCAGTGCCTATTTAAAGGCAAATTTACCTAATTTGAACTTTCTGAAACAATACGCAGAATGGAACACAGCTGTTCTTCAAAATTCACACCTCCGAATTTTGCAATGCTTTCTTCAGTCAAGTAATGTGCACAAAAGGCACTTTTTTTAAAAAAATGGCAAAGTATGCATAAGTGGAAATAAGTTTCAAAAATGCATTATATTAGGAATATATAAACATTAAGGGGGAAATGCTTTGCAAAAATGTGCATATTGGGCAAAACTGCTTACAAAAATATATGCTTTAGGAGAAACTTACACAAAAATGCTGATGAATTTTCATGAGGAATTAGAAAAGTAAATAAATCACAAAATGATCTGGAAATGTGGAGACCTGGATTTCATCTCAACGGGGGGGGGGGGGAATGAGAAACTGAGAAGAACCAAAATCGAGAGATTTGCTGAGCTCTCCCCATGACAAACACAAGCAGAATTCTACAGGAAGTTACGAAACTCATCCGAATCATTTGAACACAGAGATCACAGAGTTCAGGATTTCTTGGTGTAGAATTTCAAATTCCTTTTAGTGTACAGTGCAGCCATGCTGCCTCACTTACCTGGCTTGGAAGCTAGGTACCCAGTTCAGTGAAGAAAGCTTGCTTGCATTTGACCCTTTATTATAAGAGGTTTTCTCTGCAGAAACCGCAGCTGAAGCTTTTCAGGCCACAGAGTTTAAAAACAATCAACGACAGCTGCTCATTGCTGCAAATCAAGCAGCACCCTTCCTAAATAAGAATACCAAGGATTTTATTTGGCCAAAGGTGCGAAAAGTCAAAACAGGTATAAAACTGGTATATATTCGTAGTGGGTATGGAAGCATTTGAAGAATGCATATTCTGTGCACTACATCGTTTGGTTTCCACCACCTCTAAATACTCCCGAGATACGGTACATTTAGGAATTCCCATTTCTATCAGCAGTGACACATTTATTGTGATGGATGTGCAATTACTGCTGGGCTATCGTAGCACACAGTGTACGAAATAGGAAGCTGATATAACAGCAGTATTAAGCCTGGAGTGCAAATATGCAAAATGTCTTGGGTTATCATATGTCCAAGGTCTCCTCTGATAGCTCTCTCCAGAACTAAAAATACTTAAAAGAGGGGGAAAGAAGAAGAAAAACAGTTCCCTTACCTGCTGTTTAGCAAATCCCTCTTGGGTTCTCCTTCCCTTCCTCAATCTGTTTCCTTTCTGGCAGTTCTCAGGTGTCCTTCTGCCACACAGCACTCAAGGGGGGAAAGGAACCCTGTTTTATTTGACACACTTTTGAGTCGCATTAGCAATTGGTGTGCCGTGGTTTGGAAGCAAGTCAGTGGAATGATGTCAGGCGGGCAGGCAAGACGGCCAGCTCAAGAGGGGAACTTACTCACCACCAGGGAGCCAAACTTGGCCAACAACAGTTCAGCTTAAAATGAACAGGATATTTCTCTGTCTTTTAAAGGCAGGGGTCAGGAAGCCTTTGTCCCAGGGCTCAAATGTGCCCCCCCCTAGGTCTGTCAAGTCCTCGGGACACCCAGGCCATATCTCTTGTGTGCTCCTTGAGAGCTTTGGCCTGGATGGAAGAGGGATGGATGTGTGTGTAAATCTCTGATTTGCGTGTGGAAGGCAGCTTGCTGTACAAAAACAAAAATGGCATCCGTGGCTCCGCCCACTACAAGCATGGGACCTGTTCAAGAAACCCTACTCTGTGGAAGAAATTTAAAGACTATTTAGCTAAATATGTCAAAATAATTTAATTAGAAAAGCTTGCAAATATCAGATAGGCTTAGGATTTAAGTATGTAAGGATAGAAATTAAGATGTTTAAAGACAAATTTGAAAGAATGAAAGATGTTAAGTGACTAAGTTAATTTTTGGGGGAAATTGAGTTTGGAAAACTGTTAAAATGATATATAATGAAATTCAACCAAGGGGATTTGAGGAAGTAACTAAATAATGTTACCAGGATTTAAATAGGATGTATGTTTGTTTGTTTGTCTGTGTGTTTGTGTTTTAAATTTTTTGGAAAATTAATTAAAAGAAAGAAAGAAAAGAAACCCTACTCTGGTTACCTCAGCAAAAGCGACCATAACTCAGCAAGTTGTGTGTTGCACCAGCCTCACCAAGAGTTACCATTTCACGTTGTTCTTCACGATCCCACTATATAATTATACAGGAAGAAAATATTTACCCCCTCAGGAAGGGGGAACATAAGAGGTGCAGTTTTGTTCAAAACAAGCCTCAGAAACCAACATAGACCTTTCTATCAACATCATTTTCTATATGCACATCAACGTACAGGGTTCCACAACATCTGGGTCAAGAGACCATAAGCTTACCAGAAAGAAAACAGTGGTTTTCAAAACCGTTTCCTCCCCCCCTTCAGATAATTCTGTCAACACCAATTTTCCACTAAAACGTGCAATGAAATCCCTGAACATTGCAGATGATTCTGGATCTTGGTAGGAACATAGGAATTGTACCATTGGCCAATTTAGTGCAGAATTATCACTGACTAGAAGTGAGCCACCACAGTTTTAGAGCAGGGTGTTTCTCTGCAAGACTTGGGAGATGTCAGGGAATGGTAGTTTGTTAAAGTAGTTGAGGGTTATTAGGAGGCCTTTATTCTCTCCACAGAGCTACAATATCCAGAGTTCCCTGGGAAGAAGGATTAACTGTTAAGCTACTCTGAAAAACTGTAGCTCCGTGAGTGGAATAGAAGGTCTCCTAACATCTCTCAGCATCCTTAACAAAGTCCCAGTCCCACGATTCTTCTAGGGGAAGTCCTGGCTGTTTAAATTGGTATGATACGGCTTTAAAGTGCAGATTGCAGATGGGGCCTGGGCGACCTTGAATAAGCCATCCTTCTCTCTCTGCCTAAACTACCTCACAGGGTTGTTCTGAAGTCAAAATGGGGAGGGAAAGAATCGTGTTCCTTGGAAGGTATATATAAATAGGATGGCACGGTAAAGAACCAGGAGCCTGAGCCCAGCGAAGGGCAATTTATTCCAGACTGAAATGCTTACAAATCCAGCACAGAATTCACAAAGCAGATGGATAAAATTATATAATCGTTCACTGCACGGCACATGCCAAGTTAAATGGAAAAAGGAAACTTTTACTCTGAGATTAGACAAGTAAGTAAGTGGGTTTGTCGCCTTCCATTTCGCTTTACAAGCGGAGCTCCACACCCAACGGAGGGTTCTTGAGACCAACCATTATTTATTTATTATCATGTATCCCTCCAAGAAGTTCAACGTGAGACACACATAGCTCTCCCCCTCATCTTATCCTCACAACAGCCCCATGAAATAGGTTAGTGACTGGCCCAAGGTCGCCAAGTGAGTTCCATAATTTGAACCCTGATCTCCTATGTCCTAGAGCACCACCCTAACCACTACACCACACAGCCCAATAGCACAATGAATGTAATTATTACAGTGACATTCACCACCTTAGAAGGTGTTCTTGTCATATACTGTATGTTATTAAGCTTTAGATCCATTCACTGATGAACTGTTTTGTGCCTGGATCCCAGAAGCAGTAATTTTGTTTTGTAGGAAATCCTATAGGGACAGTTCCTATGGGAACTGCTGCAAGCAATTCCATCTAGGCATGTCTTAATTGGAACTTAGTCTTAGGCCCAGAATATGTAAACTATCTGGATTATTGGATGTCCTGTGTTCATCTCAACCAGCGCTGTTTCTGTTCCACTACAGTTCAGCCTCTGCTGAAACCCACATTATATATCTCGCTATCTGCTCTAGCTGAAGGTGACATAATTTTCAACACATTTCCATGGAAGGGAAATGCCAAAGCAATACAAAAACTAACAAGTGGTATTCAATTAAGTTTTATTCTGAGTAGACCCACTAACATGAATGAGCATAATAGGTCTACTGTAAGTAAAACGTAGTTGAATACCACCAAACACAGTTACTTACCTAAGTTCATGGATTAAAAAACAATAGTGAATTCCGCTCATACTGTATCTGCTTGCATAATTTCCATTCCTGACCTTGGGTGAACATGCACATTGTGGCAATGTCTGCTCCCATTTCAGTCTTTGACAGAATTATCTGACATCCCTAGTCTAGATTTACCCTAAAGCAATTGAAAGAGCAGATACAAGATGGGCTGCCATTTTCCTGATTTTGCCATTTAGAGAACACACATCAACTAGAAGAAAGGGAGAGGTGCTACATTAAAAAAAAAAATGTTGGGCTAGCGTTAGGGTAAAGGGACCCCTGACCATTAGGTCCAGTCGTGGCTGACTCTCGCTTTACTGGCTGAGGGAGCCGGGGTACAGTTTCTGGGTCATGTGGCCAGCATGACTAAGCCGCTTCTGGTGAACCAGAGCAGCACATGGAAACGCCATTTACCTTCCCGCTGGAGTGGTACCTATTTATCTACTTGCACTTTGACGTGCTTTTGAACTGCTAGGTTGGCAGGAGCAGGGACCGAGCAACGGGAGCTCACCCCGTCACGGGGATTCGAACCACTGACCTTCTGATTGGCAAGTCCTAGGTTCTGTGGTTTAACCCACAGCGCCACCCGCGTCCCATTACCCATGCCCATAATGAGATTGCCAATGCCAGCATTCTGTCCTGGAATACACTGAAGTGACAACAAAGAGTTTCTCTGTGCAAATGCAGAATGCATTTTTGTTTTTCACTGATTAATTGCACCTCACCTCCACATTTCTAGGATTAAAGAACAGAGCTTCCAGGATAGAGGTTTGGCTTCCAGCCAGACTTAAACCACAGCACTAATTCTAAATAGAAACGAAAAGAGTACAGGCTCTGAAAAACAAACAAACACAAACTACACTTCCCCTCCCACTTTGTCATATCAGAATATATTTATTAGCTGCAAAATAAAGTTGTTGTTTTTTTACAATCTTATAAAAACAAGAAGACTAAGAGTTATGCCCCCTCCTTACAGGCAAGCCAATGAACAAAGTATGGTTCAGTTGTGTTTGTTTTCTAGCCTTTGTGGAGTTTTGCCTTCCTCAGTTTTCACAAAGTCCTGAAGTTTTGTTGCATCAACTGAGCATCTGTACTCTCTCAACATCAGGGGCACGTAATATTGGAGAGAAGCGGATTTCTGATCAGCAGCGTGGTTGTGGATTTTAATCCAGTAGGGCCTGGGGTTTCCTTTATATCCGAGCATCGCAAAACTACCTATAGGGATGGAGAGAGTGAGAGAGACAGTGAGAGAGAGGGAGAGAGAGAGAAAGAGAGAGAGAGAGAGAGAGAGGAGGAGTTGGGGAGAATGGATGTGTTTACTATCAGACAATAATCAAATAACATACAATAATCCTTACAATTTTTGCAATCTTAGATTTTCCAAATTCCTGTGCAGTCTTGATCAAATTCCTTGAAAAAACTATCAATAACCGATTTGTTCTCCACATAACCAACTTTTTTCTTTCTTCAAACCTTGCATTTTAGTTCATAATAAATACAATGGTTTGTATTTATGGAAGGAGAAAATATCAAAACAACAATGCATACAATATATAGGCATATATATTCCATACCCATAAATAAAACAATAAAGAATACATAGACTTAAAGATGGATATAAAACCATTACATGATACTTTCATATTATCACTAAGATAGGTGTATTCCTCTAACTTATTATGCCATTATATACAAAAAAAAATGAACTCAGGTTTTCAAATAAATAAATAGGTTGCATACTTCCCCCTAACTCTTGTATGAACCAGCTATCAAACCCTTAAGTCCAATCCTTTAGCAATGACGTTTATATTCCCCACCATCACCCAAAATTGTGGCATATTATTATGCTAGCAACTGTTAAGAAACGTATTATCATTTCTGTATCCACTAACACTTATATATTGCCAAATAATAAAATTAGTTGATCATAACCTAAAGGGGTACTAATTTTATTTATGACAGCAAAGCAGAAAATCCTTATTTTACAGCAGGACCAAAATATTAGACAACCAATTTCCATTTACCTTTTTGAATACATGCATGCATCTGAGAGGAGCTATTGACAAAAGCAGACACGGGTTCCGTATCACATACTCATGCACCTAATGTAAACATCCCTTATGTTGGACATTGCTCAGCATAATTGCAGCCCAAGCTTCTTAAAGCCAGTGAACTTGCAGATCTGATATCTGAGCGCCCCTGAACAGAATCTGAAGAATAGAATCATACAGACATAATAAAAGGACCCGGTGCTAGTGAATCAGTTCTTAAGAGTTTGCATACCAATCCCTGTACCAGTCCATTGCCCACACTGGCTTTCATCCCAGTATCAGTGGAAATTTCTTAACATCTGAGTGGCACTCTTTATTTACCTACTCATTTATTTACTAATTAAATATCCACTTGTGGATGCTGGCCATCTGGGGTGTGTGCATTAGGACCCACAAGACTCTAGGGGGCCCACCAGCCCCAGAAACCATCTCAAACTGTCACATAGGATAATCTGATTATATATGCAGCAGTTATCCAACATTTCTGGTTTGTTTTTAATTTTCCTCTGACAGAAGCATGCCAAATCTGAAGCTTGCCTGCCACTACCAATCAGATAGGCCTGCAGTGGGAATTTCCCAGAGGCTAAGACATGCACTAATGTAGTGACATCATGGCACATGTCTTAATGCCATCCGGCTTTCTACTACTTTTTGGAGAGCTTCTTGCCACGGGCTTTCCTACAGTGGAGACTACTTGTTTGGTCTGCCTCCCTTTCTGACTGCTATAGTTGCTTACATTTAAACACAGAATGGCAACGCGAAGGAACTGTTCCTGGTGTAGAGCTTTGTTTAGTTTCTGTTTTAAAGTGTTCACCTGACTACTCCAAAGCGGAACTTGCTTTCCTACCCAACTCACACACCCCTAAATCTGTTCTGAGGGCTCCTCGAACCCTCTACAGCAGATTTGGGGAAGATCTGGGGTGTGAGAAGGGAGGGGAAAGTGGGGAATAGAGGCACCGCCTTGTGCCTAGGATTGAGGGGACCTGGTGCACACACAATGTTGTATTGTCAGGAGGAAACCAAGCATGGAGCCCAGCACGGTGAGGTTTCAATGGCCAGCAACTCCTCCTCTCTCACACTCAGGAGGAGTTCGTGCCATGCTTGGCTCTGCGCTCGGCCTCCTCCACTCCACCCCCCAACACTGAGGAGGTCGAAGACACCTCAGCCGTATAGAGTTGGCGCACCCGTTGGGGAAGAATCCCATTGTGCTAGCACAAGAATGGAGCTGAATGCCGCCATGGTTTACTGTATATAAATGCAGCTGTTAGCAGACTGAGTTGCTAGATGCTGAGTTGATAAGATGCTCTCCCATTCCCAAACTAAACTGGGAAGAGGGACCAAAACGTCTTTCACACAGTGGCCTACAACACAAGTATGGCTATCACAGATGCTTTGCCTAATGTAGGTCTGGGGAACCAGTGGCCTTCTAAATGTTGTTGGATTCCCATATCCCATCATCCATGGTCCATGCTAGCT
This sequence comes from Podarcis melisellensis, assembly GCF_964234715.1. NCBI lineage: Eukaryota > Metazoa > Chordata > Lepidosauria > Squamata > Lacertidae > Podarcis > Podarcis melisellensis. Next base: position 36,521,656 of record NC_138546.1, on the reverse strand, counting down.
GGGAGTTGAAGTCCACAAACACCTGGAGGAGCACAGGTTCTCCACGCTCAGTAGCCTAATGTACTTACAAGGACTCTTCTCTAGAAGAGTGCCCCACAATTGCAACATGATATCATGAACTTCTTGTATATCACATGGGTATCTTGAGAGGTAGGACATCGCGCCGGAGACCTCCAGAGGAGAAAGCATACCTAGATGTCTTTGACTGTTAATGCTAAGAACTTCACACACTACTGAAATCGGGATACCTATTGACACAGAGGTTTTGAAAGACAGCTCTGTGCCAAAGCACAGAGGGAGATCAGGATTGCTTTGGTCAGCACTGCCATGCCTTCCCTGTTGTTCCTGTATTGGGAATTCCGATTTGCAAGTGATCCAACATACCGCAAACAGGCCAGAATTAATATGATTGGAATGTTGCAAAATCCCACGGTACAATGGGATCTGCATATTTGGACCTCTGTTACGAACTCCAGTGCATGATGGCAGGGCAGGGGGCAGGATCCTAAGGGAAGGGCAGGTTGCCACAACCGTGCTGCAAATATTGGTTGGATGCCAACCTAAGTCTAACAAATCCACTGATGGCGAAAACCTGGTTTTGTAATTATACGGAAAGCATTCCTCCTCCCATTACCACTCGAATGTGGAATGTGACAGCCCCTTTCAAAAGTGTAGGACAATGCAATTAACAAGCGTGAGGGCAAATACCACCACACACCTTCAAGCTGGCAGGGGATGGGTTTTTAATCAGCCTAACTGTGATGATCCAGACAGGAATTTGTCTAGGATGGAATGTGGACTACAGGGAAAGTTTAAACACCCCTTCTCTGTGGTCCCTCCTCCAAGCGCTCTGAGTCGTGAATGACATTGCCCCACTAACACAGTGTTGAGGAATTTATGCACTGCTGAGGAAAGCGTCGCCTAACACAAGTCCAGTGCCTTTTGCTTACAAAGGAATTTTTTGTGAATGTGTTTCCTAATCGCCACCCCACCTGAAACTAAACTCTGTATTCCAACAACAAAAGGAAAATACTGTATTGCCAAATACTGTAGGAATGCACAACTCACACAAGTGCAAAGACAGGACAGTCAGTTGCTTGGCGATCAATAAGGGCCAGGGGCAAAATTAGCTCATCTGTGCCTAAACTATTCAGCGATATGACAGAGGCAATTCAGCATGACTACTTTTTAAGTTAGGCATGGGGGAGAAATTTGTATCAGTTCACATTTTAAGGTGAATCTATCTAATGCACGCTTCCCAAAGCTATGCAGACTGAAACATATTTGTCCTTCAGAATTAGCTCATCTCTGAATTTTGCAATGCTGTTCTTGCACTGCAAAGAGAAAGAAAAGTGTATATACCAGGGCAAAGCATGAATACATTTGTACAGCGCTTTCCCCCCTAAAAAAATGTTTAGGGGTACTCTCATTCCATCTGAGACTCAGGAAACACTGTGACAGGGAATGAGGCTGCCATCAGGGGTAGCAACGGAACTGACAATTCACTGTGCTAGAGAAGAAACTAAAATAATTAAAATTTTTAGTTTCTTCTCCCGTTAGAGTCACAAAATGTTTAGGGGTATGTATACCCCTGTGTTCCTCCCGAAAAAAAGCACTGCATTTGTGAAAATAACACAAAAAATGCATTATATTAGGGGAAATTGCTTGCAAAAATGAGTTTATTAGGATCAAAAAAAAAGCAAGCCAGTGTGGAAATGCATCAAACTGAACTTAAAACTGAAAAAAATGAGAAACTGAGAAAAACCTAAACCAACAGATTCACCCGTCCTTATTTTGACAGTAAACGTCAGGCAGGCCGAATTTCAGTCTGAAGTTCTTGTTCGATAGCATCAGCTTTCCAAGGGTGGTGCTAATGAAAACCACAGAACCAAAAAGCAAAACAACGCTACTAATCTCTGACTGGAAACAAAATCCAAGTCCACTGTTGACCTCTTAAGCAACTAAGCTGAACCACAGGCAGCTGGCTGACTGACAGCGTTATCAATTAAAGAGTGTTACAATTTTTACAAGAAAAAGGAAAAAGAAGTGAAATTTGGCTATATTGCCTGCCTGCTTTTTCAACTGAATTGCTGTAGGGAAAAATCAAGGTACAATAAGGCATATATGCCAATTACCTTTGCACAAAATACCATTTAAAGCACCATTTTTATGTCAGACTAGCTGAGACAGATTTTCTGACCTGTTGGGAGATCACTGGGATGCTTTACAAAGATCCTTACAGAATGAACGGATTGGTCTTGTTGAGTCTGTTACTCTGAAAAGACAAGCAATTTCCAGCTGCACAACAGCAGCCTGAGCAGAGTCCTGCTGACACACAGCCTGGCTTCTTGAAACAGATTCCAGCAAAACAGCTTTCAGGGTGTTCAAAGGCAAGCGAACTAAAAGGATGATACAGGAGCAGGCATTGCTTGCACACCAGGCCAGATTTATCACATCCCTTTCAAATTGAATGCCCAGTCCTATTTTACAATGAAAACAAAACAAAACAAAAACTCAGAAAATTAAACTAAACCCTGCACCCCCTTTCTCCAACTGCAATAGCGAGGGGGCTAACATGTCCTTGTCCTTACATGACCCCTGGGACCGACTCCACTTGTGCACTTGAACTTCAAAAGAAAAAGCGCTGCAGAATGGAATGCCAGAGAAGGATGCTTCAGCATAACTTTGCAGTTTGGCCTGAGGAACAAGCAGAGTGATGAAGCATTTGGTTCCTAAACGACACAGATACGTAAGGTTTTGTAGCTTTAGAGCAATGGTAGGGACCTTGTGGCTTTCCAGATGTTATTGGACTACAGCTCCCATCCAGCAAGGTCAGTAGTCAGGAATTATGGGAGTTGTAGTCCAACAATGGGGAGATGACGACACAGGTTAGTGATAAGGGACTTCAACTTCCTGACTCTTCAGGTTACTAGACTGGAAAGTGAGTTGTTGACAAGAGAGTCCTCATTATTATAAAAGCCCAGGTGCACTTACTTTCCTGAGTTACTCCTATATTCAGTTCCGCCTAGTAAGGTAATATGAGAATATGCCGAGTTTGCAGATCATGGCTTGTTTGAGTAAAACAATCCTGACTCCCCAAGTTTGGGTGCAACAGTAAGTCAGGGGTAGTGACTTGTTTCTCATTAGCAGGCGAGACTGACACATTCACAGCAAGCCATTAGCTAAGGTTTACTGTGACATGATAATGTACTCAGTGTATTTCTGAACAGTGATGCAGCTGGGTCATTTTAGACTCTTATTAATGGTCTGAAGGGAGGTATCCCTCTTTAGGTATCGCTTTGAAATGTGTTGAAGTTCACCCTGATACAATTGAGCCCCCGTCCCTGCCCCTGTTCATTCTGGAGTGGGGCACTAGGTTTCTGCCATGTTGCCAACTCCATCACAGAGAACTAGAGGAGACTCTTGAGAGTCCCATGGACTGCAAGAAGATCAAACCTATCCATTCTTAAGGAAATCAGCCCTGAGTGTTCACTAGAAGGACAGATCCTGAAGCTGAGGCTCCAATACTTTGGCCACCTCGTGAGAAGAGAAGACTCCCTGGAAAAGACCCTGATGTTGGAAAAGATTGAGGACACAAGGAGAAGGGAACAACAGAGGCCGAGATGGTTGGGCAGTGTTCTCGAAGCTACCAGCATGAGTTTGACCAAACTGTGGGAGGCAGTGGAAGACAGGAGTGTCTGGCATGCTCTGGTCCATGGGGTCATGAAGAGTCGGGCATGACTAAACTACTAAACAACAACAACAACAAAATAGGGGAGACCCATTGCCTTCATGCTGTACTTAGGAACTACAGTAGGCATCAGGTGGTCTATTAGAAGGACTTTTTCTGAATCAGCAAATCAAGCCTTATCTTCTGGTTTACCTTTGGGGAGCCGAGTGCAACCAGCGTGGCACCAAACCTTGGCATAATCACTTCACTGAGGCCAGCAGTGACAGCCATCATTGTCAAGAACCCGGCAGTCAAGGCTAGCCAATTCCATCTGGAGTAATCTGAAACTTATCTGTTCCTTTTGGGTCTGAAAACGAGCCTCTACCAAAACAACTTCAAGGATACAGCTGAACAAGGACGTGTGTCTGATTTCCCGAAACGTCTGTTTCTAACCTTGAGCAGTGAAGAATAAAAGGTCACTTAAAAATGCTCTCCATGCACTTTGGAAATGGTTTTCACTAAATGGGATCAATACTGAACCACAACCACAAAAAGCCCATGTCACCTTTTCTTACATACTTGCTTCTGAACTACAGAATTTCCCATTATACTGAAATTATTATTTTTTTAAATGGAAGGTGACAAAGGCTACATCTGCACCATACATCTAACAGAGAAGAACACAAGAAAAACCTGTTCTATGAGGCCAGTGGCGTAGCGTGGGGGGTGCAGGGGGGGCCGGCCGCACCGGGCGCAACATCTGGGGGTTAGGGTTAGGGGGCGCAAATCCACGGGTTAGAGGGTGCAAATTACTTGCCTTGCCCCGGGTGCTGACAACCCACCCTACGCCACTGTATGAGGCCTGCAGCCCACCTAGTCCAGAATCCTGTTCTCACAGTGACCAACCAGATGCCCAAGGAAAGCCTGCAAGCAGGACCTGAGTTCAAGAGCGCTCTCCTCCTGTGGTTTCCAGCAACCGATATTCAGAAACACACTGTCTTTGACTCTGGAGGTAATCATGGCTAGCAGGCATTCATCCTCCATGAATTTGTATAATCCTCTTTTAAAGCATGAGACCATTTACAAACAAGTTAAAAAGCAATCCATGTTCTAGACACATTATACATTCCTCCATTGGGAGTATTGTCCATTTCTTCTTAATCTCTGCTTCCAGAAGTTGTGGAATAGGAGACAAAGCAGAGATCTCTGGAACGAATTAAATACTTAACCCGAGGTACCACTGTATTTCACCATATGTAAAGTCACATAATTCATATAGTCACCTTTTTTGTGGAACGCAATCGGCTTCGCAGCACCTAACGTGGTGAACACAGGCATTAAAGAGGTTCCCATGACTTTGGCAGGGTCTCTAGTACACACAAGAACAATAGATCTGGAAGAGAAGAAGAGAACAGAACAGTAGCATGCATACCACGATGGGAAGAATGGCATCCTCTTTCTCTCCCCAGGAATTGTTAATAGTTCAAGGAAAGCCTTACACAAGACGACCCCCAGAATTAAGTGATAAGCATAAGCTCCACTTAGCCCACAGCAGCAATAAGGCAGGGATTGTGTCACAATCTTAACTTAGCAAGAATGTCAGGTATATCAGGCAGGGATTTAGCCAGCCAGTTGTCACAAATCTCAGAGAGTCTCTCCCTTGCACTCACACTCTTTACTACTGCCCTAACTCCTGCTAAGTCCATCCTGCCCATCACCATTGGCATGCCGCCGGCTCTGTTTAGGGCAAGCATACCCCTGAACTTGACCTTCTGAGCTTGTTGTGTGAATTGCTATGCTTTTCGAGTGGCTTATTTCATTGTACGTTTTAAAGAAGGATGTTTTCTTCTGTATTTTAATCATGTCTGGTTTTTTATTATTATTGTAAACATCTTAGAAGCCATTTTGGCAAGTATGCAATATATAAATTTAAATGATAAAGTGACTAAAAATAGTAATGTTGGTGACAAGACAGCCCTCAGTGCTACAACCCCTTTTTCCTTAACCCCCTAGGGAAAGGCAGCCGCCGCCCCCCCCCCCCCGATCTTGAAGAGTTAGGCCTTCCTTAACCTTTTATATCCTTCTCCCCGAAGCTTTGTATAGCTGGCTAAATGTGGTTTCTGAACCAGAATTGTGATATCTGGTTCCTCCCACAGGATCTTAACACCTTTTATATTCCGCCTCTGCCTTGCTCCCAGCTCCCACTGAGTCACCAGCAAGTTCTGGCTAAAAAGCAAGGAATGACAGGCTAACACTACAAGCCAGACCAACAAAAGAAACCTCTCGCATGACAAAAAATTTCCCTCCCATCCTGCCCCCACAACTGCAAGGATTATATAAAGGCTGGTGTTGGACATTCAGACAAAGATATACTGGTTCCAGTTCCTGCTCTTCCACAAACACCAGTGAGTGTTTTAGGACAAGTCACTGTCTCTCAGCCTAGTCAACGCCACAAGGTTGTTAATGAGGACAAAATTGGCTAAGCCAATTGATCTTGCTGCTTTGATCTTCTTAGAAGAAAGGCGGGATGTAAACAAGGCTATACTTATTAGAATTAGTACAAAGCAGCAAATACTGCATGGGCTTTAACCTGGGAAGGCGCGAGTTCAAATCCCTCAGGTTACATAACATCATCTCAGGCACCTATTCATATGACGTTAGTAGCCTTTATTAACAAATAGTGCTTGAAATGTGCAATAAATGTTAAACTTGAAAACGGCAGCAACAACTAAGATGCTGTTGCTGCAGTTTTAATTGCTTGCTGCAGTGGTCTCCTTTGGGAGCAACGGCAGGATATATTATTATTAATAATTATTATTATTAATCAAATTTCTGTACTACCCTTCAGCTGAAGATCACAGGGTGGTTTACCACAACAATGCATACCATAATAGCAAAGAAAAACAATAACCCCCCTCCACACACAGTTTAAAAGGCCATAGATTGTAGCCAAAGTATGCAATATATAAATTTCTCTAGCCAAAGGCCTAGAGAAGGGGAACGTTTTTGCCTGGCAGCTAAAGATACGGAACGAAGGCACCAGGCAAGCCTCCCTGAGGAGAGCATTCCATAAGAGCGGAGCCACCACAAAAACGGCCCTGTCTCATGTTGGCGCCCTCTGGGCCTCTTGTGGAGGAGACATACGAAGAAGGGCCTGAGGTGATGATTGCAGGGACTTGGTCAAGTCATATTGGGAAAAGGCAGTTTTTGAGATATTGTGGTACTGAGCTATTTAAGGCTTTATAGGTCAAATCCAGCACTTTGAATTGGGCCTGGAAACTAATTGGCAGCCAGTGCAGTCGAGCCAGGATGCTCAAGCCATCTTGCCCCAGTGAGCGATAATAAATCATCATAATAAATATTCAAAAGGACATTGAAGTGATGCACAAAACAGAAATAAATATAACACAATAGCAATAACCAGAAGAAGTCCTATTAAAACAACATTATACAGTTCCAGAATAAATAGCAACCAGGCCAGGATTATCCTGCTAGAAAGGCCTAGCAGAATAAAAATCGGTTGTGTCCAACCTTATTCATACTAAAGCTGGCGACAAACCTATGTCTTCAAAAGCAGTCAGAACCCCCAAAGTGTTGGCATCTGCCTTATATTCTTCAAAAGCAGTCAGAACCCCCAAAGTGTTGGCATCTGCCTTATATTCATCAGTGGGGACTGCTTCTCAAAAAGCCACAGGTTCTACTTATACAATGGAATTTCTCTTCCCTCTCCCTGACATCTGCTCTGGAAGTTCCCCAAACCCTCTGGAGCAAATTTGGGCCGGGGGTGTGTGTGTGTGTGATGTATGCCAAGGGTGCCCAAGAGGGGAAGCTCTGTTGTGGAACACAACCCTTTATAGTTGGATTTAAAACCCTCATCAGCATTGCTACAGAATGCATGTCAAGGGCAAATGGCACTATAATAAGTGCTTCCAACGCCTCATGACTGCAAGTTATACACTGAGATGTGATAGCTGCAGATGAGTCAGGTCTGCGGCCATGAACTGCTCTGGAACGTCCTGGAAGAGAAATCTGTTTTCAGGTTATTTGGCCTGCTTTTGCCTGCAGCCAGAGGTTTTTGTGTGTGTGTGTGTGTGTGTGTCTATAAACCGCTGTTGTTCCATGTTTATGTGGCGACGCAGAAGAAACCACAAGGAATGTGGAACAGATGCAGAAAGGGAGAGGATCCCGCTCCACTTCTTAAAACACATCCAAGTTGCAAAAAGACTCCGCAGGGCAGACAGACGGGGCAAGTCCAGTCTGCAACTTGTGTTAAAAAAGAGGAGAAAGCTGGGGGGGGGAGAGAAAATGAGGTTAGGGTGGGGGAAATCTCATACCAAGTTTTATTCGAAAGTCTAGCAGCACAGCACCTCTGATTTTAATCTGTCCAAAAAAGAGAGGGAGAGGAAAAAAAGGAGAACCTGGCAGAAATAAATAGGACAAGATTCAGAAATGGAAAAGAAAGAGAGAGAGAGAGAATTATTGGCTGCTGGGAAATTGTAGACTTGGGCACTTGGTGAAAGTTACAGAATCGAGAATGCTTAATAAGACGACAAAAAACCATTCTTATCTATCGTTTGGTGGAAAAGCAGCCATTAACTTCACAGTGGCTGCCAGCTCCTATGTCGCTGCCAGCTTTCCACCCGCCGTGACCTAGGAGGCAGCCTTTTGAGACACACATAGTTTGAAGTTTTCATTAGCTTCCGTCAGATTCTTCCAGGCATACATTTCAAGTTGCAAAAAAGTAGGTCATTTCCCTCCTGCCAACCCCCCCACCCCCATGCAGCAAACTCTTGCTCCATCACCCACCTCTCGTTTATAGTCGTTTCAACATAATTGGTTACGGTGCTGGCAGCCTTTGAAGCGGCGGCTGCATCAACATGCTGCCGGCTCACAACTGTGCCCGAGCATGCGTCTAGAACCAGGAAAAGTATCCCCTGGCCATGGAACAAGAAAAGGTCGTCGTTGACCTGCAACACAGAAAAGGGCAGAGTTAGCTGCAGGCAGTCTGTATGCAAATATCAAAGGGTCCTGTGTGGCAGTTTCCAGTCTACAGTTGGAACTTAACTAAGCTAAGCTCTTGTCAAATGCAAGGAACAGTCTGGGAAATTTGTGTGTTACAATGGTACCTCGGTTTAAGAACAGTCCGGTTTAAGAACGATTCGGTTTATAAACTCCGTGAAACCGGAAATAGTGTCCTGGTTTGAGAACTTTACCTCAGTCTAAGAACAGAATCCAAATAGTGGAAGGGCACCAGTGGTGGGAGGTCTCATTAGGGAAAGTGTGCCTTGGTTTAAGAACAGACTTCTGGAAGGGATTAGGTTCGTAAACCAAGGTACCACTGTATTTCACTTTATCTCACCCTTTTCGCAAAGGGATGAGGGCATCCTAGAACAAGGACTGAGAACCCCTCTAGAAGTTGCTGGACTACAAATCCCATCATCCCCAACCACTGGTGATGGGGTCACGCACATTGAGTCCATCATCATTTGCAAGGCCACAGGTGGCCCTTCCCTGGTGCACATCAGACCCCACCCATTTATCCTTCCAGCCATCTTGGTGAGGGTGGGGTTATATCATCCAAAGGTAGTTTGAAGTCCATATCGTGATATCGGTTTCATAATTTTTGACCTGGCAATGTATCGTGCATCGTGTGTGCGATGCAAAAATCACAACAGAATAAAAAAATTCCTTCCAGTAGCACCTTAGAGACCAACTAAGTTTGTAATTGGTATGAGCTTTTGTGTGCATGCACACTTCTTCAGATACGCTTCTTTGTATCTGAAGAAGTGTGCATGCACATGAAAGCTAGATAGAGAGATAACAACTGCACACTTCTCCCAGGCCTGAATATGACCCTCTGAAGGACTTTAACCCTCTGCCTCTCACTGTAATGCATTTGGTAAAGCTGCCATGCCTGTTTGCACATACCTTAATAAAAGCCGCCTTTGAGTAGTTCTCCAGGTCTGCTCTTCTGACAGACTGGATTTGGATCCGAAGGTATCTAACTGAAGGTGTACTAGTAACAGCAACCTGCAATTATAAAGGAAGAATTGCCACCTCAGATTAAACACACGACATTCATTGCCTTGGGATGTTACTGCAGGCTCCCAGATGTTGTCAGGCAAAGACCCCCATCACCTCCCCCCCTACCATTGGGCTATGCTGGCTGGGGTTGGCAGAAGTCATCACCAAGGATTAAGATAAATCAAGACCACTGAAAGCTACCTTGAGCCTGAGAGACAGACAAATTTCAGGGAGAGTAACTCCCTCAGCGGCCAACAGCTGGAAACAAATTGTTTTATTTTTGAATGAAAGTGCTTATGTTACTGTTCCTCTCGTAAAATATCAAGGCGGTGTGCGGTAATATAAAAACCATTTAAAGCAGTGGAGAACCGTGAATGGCTACTCTAGAAAAGGCTGAACACAGGCCTAGCTGCAAAAAAATAATAAAACAAAATAAAATAAAATACTTCCAAGTGTGCACATGACTTGACCCAAAGAATTCTCCCTCACAGAGCTACAATTCCCAGCACCCTTAAACTACAGTTCTCAGAATTCTTGGGAGTGGGATAGGGTGTTCTTTAGATGTGCTTTAAGTGTGGTTTACATGCATGTTGTGTACTCAGCTCAAGAGACAGCCCTTGGAGGTGAACCTGCAGCAAAATGGCACACTGTGGAGTACAGTCATACCTCGGGTTACAGACACTTCAAGTTGCGTTTTTTCGCGTTACGGACCTGCCGAAACCCGGAAGTACCAGAACAGTTAATTCCAGGTTTCGGCGGTTGCACATGTGCAGAAGTGCTAAATCACGTTTGCGCATGCACAGAAGCGCCAAATTGCAACTTGCGCATGCGCAGTCACACCGCTTCTGGTTGTGAACGTGCATCCTGCATGGATCACGTTCGCAACCTTAGCGTCCACCATATTCCTGTTCAGGGGTCCAGACAATCATGGACTTCCCCAAGATATTCCATCCTATTCTCTCCCCCTTGTTTTGTATCTGCTGGCCCCCCCGCCCCAACCGTCAATGCCATTGAGCACACTCAGTCCTCTTTACGCCTATTTGAGGGTTCTCCCTCCTCACCATTTTTATCTTTTTGTGCTTCTGCAAATCCCTTGGGGCTTCCCCAAAGGCTGTAGATACTTCCCCCTCCTGTATGCCATTTTGGCTACAAGAGGATTTGCGCCGAGAGAAAATGCATTTGCTATTAGTACACTGGATGGAATGCCTGTGGTCAGGGTGACGACCTCATTCACAGTTGCTGGGAGACTTCAAGAGAAAACAGCTCGGTTCAAAAGGTTGGCAGACCACATGCAACAGCCTGCAGGGGTGTGTGTATAACAGACCAGCCCCACCCACCCCCAAAATGCTTGCAACCAAGCAAAGGATCACATAAAGGCACTGGTTTTATGAACTGGTTGCCTCTGCACAATAGTTATACCACACGTATGACAGTATCTGCATTTATACTCTGGCACATATGGAGGAACCAAGTTTACAGACTCCTGTACAGACTGGAAAATTTGTCAGCAAGCTCTAGGGACTCATACATGGATATGCATGGGATTCACAGAGTGTTGGGGGCAGGCCAATAGGGGCATTTGTTGTGTGGCTCCCTCACATAACAACACTAGGCCTTTCAAATGACCCAACATGGCAATTATATTCCTAAAAATGAAGTCAGAGGGTACATCATTCTGCAGATGGTTTAAGGGTAGCAATTTTGCGCAACTGCAATTTGGGACACTCATGGCAGCCGCAGAGCACACTGTTTCCCTGTAGGGCAGGGGTGGGCACCGTTTTTCTCTCACGGGCTGCATTCCTTCAAGGATGATCCGTCAGCGGTCGAATGCCAACCACAGACAGGGCTGAGCCCACCTTCCCTTTCTCTGGCTGCATACACACTATACCATTAGAGCACACTGGAAGCACATTCTCTCCCTCAAAGAATTCTGGGTACTGTTGTTTGCCCCTCAAAGAGGGGTTACCATTCCCAGCCAGTGGCGGAGCTCCATGCTCCGGAACCAGGACGAGGAGAGCAGAAGGGGGCGGGGCTGGCACGCATCCTGGGGGCGTGGTGCGCCACCTGCAGGGGCGTGGCACCCAGCGCGGGTGGGGAGCAGCCACGATGGCACCCCACTGGGGTTGCACTGCCGGGGGTGGTGTGCTCCCCCTGCACTCCTCTTCCTCCACCAGTGTTCCCAGCAACCCTTAAGCTACAATGCCCATAATTCTTTGAGGAAAGGATGTTCTTTCACGGCCTAGTGTGCACACAGCAAAAGCCTGCTGTTTCTTTTTCTGCCTCAAGCCCCTTTCCTCCCCACCCAGAGGTCTAAACTGATCACTTGCAGAGAGCTTTTTGAAATCAGGCGAAGGGTCACGGGGTACACAAAGGAGACCACTGGATCAACACCCCACCACACCGTGTCTCTAGCTAATAGGGCCTGCGGAAAGGGCCTCAGCACAAGGCGAGGAAGGAGAAAACCCAAGAATCAGTTTGACTCTGGATAATCTTCAGTCTGCCATAGCAATGGGAGATCCTGCCTTTCAAGCAATGAACTCTGAGATGCGGTGAAACAGAAGTCACCAGACCCTTCTATATAGTGAGAAGGTGGGGAGGGGTTTTACTCAGAAGGGTGGTGGGAATGGGTGATTGGCAGATAGCTGTGATGAGCCTGTTGACGACTCTTAACGACTGCAATAGGTCTTACAGGAAAAAGCAAGGGGTGAGAAGGTGAAAAATGGCTTTGTCATGTATAATGAGATAAGAATCCAATGTCTTTGTTCAGACCAGGTCTCTCCATGGTTTTAAGTTTGGTAATAAGTTGCAATTCAGCAGCTTCTCTTTCCAGTCTATTTCTGAAATTCCTTTGTAATAGAACAGCTACTTTGAGATCTTGTATAGAATGTCCAGGGAGATTGAAGTGTTCTCTTACTGGTTTCTCTGTCTTGTGATTCCTAATGTCAGATTTATGTCCGTTTATTCTTTGGCGTAAGGTTTGGCCTGTTTGTCCAATATAAAGAGCTGAAGGACACTGTTGGCATTTGATGGCATACACAATGTTAGACGATGATCAGTTAAATAGTCCCGAGATGGTATGTGTGATGTTGTTGGGGCCAGTAATGGTGTTGTCCGGGTGTATGTGGCAGCAAAGTTGGCATCTGGGTTTATGAAGGGTCTGGTGACTTCTGTTTCAGTGTATCTGAAGAAGTGTGCATGCACACGAAAGCTCATACCTAGAACTAACTTAGTTGGTCTTTAAGGTGCTACTGGAAAGAATTTTTTTATTTTGTTTTGACTATGGCAGACCGACACGGCTACCTATCTGTATCTGAGATGCGGGACGGGGAAGAAAGTGACAAAAGCAGAAAGGCTAAGAAATATCTCTGATGCTTGTAGCAAGATAAGGATCAATACAAGAATGATATTCCGTAATTACCACCTTGGGTTGTTTTCACAAGTGTAAGGTGCAGGGAGGAGAGAACAATCATTTAACAATTTGTCAACTCTGAGTGATAACTGTAAATACAATTACTTGCAGGATTGCCTGACCCCTTTATGTGCTCACTTGACTTCTTTGATATGTGGAGCTGGCACTCTTACAGTTGCCATATACTACTTGTCCCGCACTTGTAAGAAATTAATTTTTTTTAAGGGTGGCAGCATCTACAGTTTGGAACCCCCTTCCTATTGACACCGGGAAGACGTCTTCATTATGCATGTTCAACACCTGCTTAAAATAATTTTGTTCAGGCAAGCCTATCCACATAGATGTTTGAAGTGATTTAATCTTCTTCTTTTACAGTTAATTTTTATTATTGTAAAATGTTTTTACCTGACAATTCCAATTATTTCTTGCAAATTTAGTTCAATAAATAAAAGGTTCTAGGAATAACAGGAGCTTGCTCGGATTAGCATGAGGAGATTAGCTGTACTGCATTATTGAATCAGAAGAACTGTTAATTGCCTGGGACTCAAGTTTCCAAAGGAATTTTAATTACATTTGCTAAGAGCTTGCAAGCAAGGTATTTTCCACAGATTATAATATATTTAGGATGCATTTGCAATTCTTCTGTATAAAATACAATTCTCATGGGCTGTTGTTTGGCTACAACAAAACGAAATTACCCATGTACAATAGAGAAAGGAAAGTATAGTTTGCACAACTATTCTAGAAATTATTTTTAAAAACTTTCAGTAATATTCAGGATGAAATTACAGGGATTGGAGCCCAGGAGAGTGGCAGCGGACAACATATCCCTGCACTCCGTAGTTGGGGTACTGCTAAGGGTGACACATGCCCCAAAGTGTCCTTGGTATGTACTAGGTGGCAGGCTTTTAGTGTGGCACCTCCAACCCTCTGGAATCAGTTACCAACTAAAATTAGACAAGCACCTTGTATTTTGACATTTAGGCCGCTATTGAAGATGTTTGCTTAAGAAGGCTGCTACTGAAGGTTGACCCAGTCATTTTATGAAAAAACAAACAAAAGTTCAACAATTGTAGAAATGGTTTTATGGCTTTTTCTTTACTGAGTCAGTCCTCTTTTGCATCTTATCTTATTTTACTTCAAACCGCTTCAGTAGCCGTTGGTTACTGTCTGCTCAGCTCAAGTGCTGCTAAGTGTCGAAGGAAAACTTACTCTCCCCTCCCTTTTACTGGTTTTGCATCTTGAACCAGGACCTGGGATTGTTCAGCCCTTACTATGGAAGACTGTTCTCTAAAGTAGGACACAGGGTCCCCTATACAGTGGTACCTCTGGATGCGAACGGGATCCGTTCCGGAGCCCTGTTCGCAACATGACAAGACCGCAACCTGCAGCGGCTCGTCTGTACATGCGCAGGTTGCGATTCGCCACTTCTGCGCAGGCACGTGACATCATTTTGTGCTTCTGTGCATGCGTGAGCGACGAAACCCAGAAGCGGCGAATCACAACCCACACATGTACAGACACGACGCTGCGGGTTGCACTCTTTCCATGTTGCGAACGGGCCTCTGGAACGGATCCCGTTCACAACCAGAGGTACCATTGTATAGGGGACCTTTTGTCCTACAGAAGTGACAAAACCTTTCCAGTATTTCCGGGTTGCTGCAGGATGTAACCTGAAAGAACGTAGCATGAAGTGGATGTAACATGAGGTATGACTGTATTAGACTGCCATACTGAGGCCCCAGCTTAAGAACCAGGCATTTTGGTCAGAATGGGCCTCAATGTGAGGGAGGGGCAATGGGAGCCAGGGGCCTCTCCCCAAGAATTCCCATAGAACACCTATCCTTGTCCCAATTCACCCAATGAAAGAAGAACTCTACTGTACCCAAGGAGCCCCACATTGACTGCAAGGCACAGCCTGGTGCTGAATTCTTGCAGGCTGTGAAGCTTTCCTTCCGATGTCTTTTTCCAAAAAGGGATTAGGAGCACAACTCCAGGGACGTCCTGCGGGCATCGAGGCTGTTATTTTAAGGCGTTCGCAGCCGCGTTGAGAGCAGTAGCTGTGGCCCTTCAGAGTTTCATGTGCTTGAAGTTGGACAAAGAGATACCTATTAATATGAAGAGCATGACAAAGGGGGGAAATTGAACCACAGTTGCTAGTCAAGTTCACACATCACACTAAACCGTAGTTTAAAGCAAAGCTACGGTTTAGTGTGAATGAGCAGCAGTGTGCTGTTGCATGCAACTCAGAGAGTTCCTGCAGCACTCCTCCTCCACTCCTGTGGCTGACTCAGTGTAGACAAAACAAACCTGAATCTGGTTTGTTGCATCATCTTGAACCTAGGCTTCACACTTAGTGAGTTCATGGTAGAAGCAAAATTAAAACCCAGAGACTTCCCAGTTTGAAACTCCTTCTCTTAGCAATACATAGGAGGAAGCTTCCTTCCCTATAGACCAGCCGAAGGATTAAGATCAGCAGTAAGTTCAGGTTGGAGGGCAGAGCGCACAGTAGTTTATGCCAGGGCCTTCTCAGTAATGGCTCCAAAGATGTGGAACTCCTTCCTCATAGAGGGACACCTAGCACCACCTGTTTTCAGCTCCTGCTGGCTGCTGAAGATGCACCTCTTTATCTTGACCCTTAAAAATCGAAGAATTTATTTTAGTGTCCTTGCTGTAAAGTGTTGCATGGGCAATTGATTTTGTGATTATGGTTGGGGTTTGCGTTTTGTTTTCATGTGCTATAACCTGCCATGAGACCTTTTGGTGAAGGATGAGTAAGATAATAATGATAATGATAATTTAATACTCTTTAAAAAAATATGAATTATTGATTTAAAGCAATTAATAGTGTTATCTATTATTATCATGCATTAAGATGTACCTGAAAAAAGTGAGAGGAAAATTCACTCTCAACATAAGCTACAAAAAAAAAAAAAAATCTCACCTGGTTCTGTTAACCTAAAAAAAAGAAGTAAAGAAACCAGCCGTAATTTGCTGCTACTTAGTAAACTTGCTGAACCCTTGCGGATTCCATTCAGGCCACAGCCAAAATAGATAAAAATAATAATCAAATCCATGTGCTGAGCTCTTAAGGACAACAGATGACACGTCCTCATAAATAACTGCAACTAGTAAAATCCACACGCTGGTAAACAACAAGTTTACATAATTTGGGATAACGCGACATACAGTTCTACAAGGAAGGACTAGGCAAAAACAAGCCTTTCTCAACTCTCATTGTGAAAGTTGCAGGTACAAGAGAGTCCTTTCTGGTCTGGGACATGCAATGCACTCCAAGCCTTGACGGGTCAATGGTGTTGCGTCTAAACATAGAACTCAAGGTTCTATTTTTAACTCGGCATTCATAAATCGAACGCAGCCTCCGTGGTCAGAGTGAAGCAATGCAGATGCAGAAAATACATTTTTGAACACGGTGTACATTTGCCCTTTAAAAAAAAAAACCCAAACCCTACTTCAGCAGATGATTCTATTGTCTCCCCTCCAGTCACAGTGGGCTTAAAAATAAAAATTTAACTACAAGCATGTGGTTTACACTGTGGACCAAACATATGTAGCTGTTACTATTATTAGTAAGCTTCTTTATTATTGATACCAGAGAAGCACCAAAAGTTCATAACTGAGCTTGGGGACACATAAATAAACACATGTGCAGCACATAGGCCATGATAGCACTGGGGCCGTACGGAAAGCACAGTAACTCTGTGGTACATCACATGCTATGCATACAAGTTCAGTCCCCAGCATCTCCAGATAGGCATGGAAGAAATCCCTGTTTGGCAGCCTAGGTGTGGACAATACTGAGGCAGGCAGACCAATAGTCTGAGTTGGCATAAGCCACCTTTGTGTGTCCTATGCTAGCCCAGAGCTAATACAGGCTTATTAGCAGAATAACTACTAATCCAGGGGTCAGCAACCTTTTCCAGCAGGGGGCCGGTCCACTGTCCCCTAGACCTTGTGGGGGCTGGACTATATTAAGAAAGAAAGAAAGAAAGAAAGAAAGAAAGAAAGAAAGAAAGAAAGAAAGAAAGAAAGAAAGAAAGAAAGAAAGAAAGAATTCCTATGCCCCACAAATAACCCAGAGATGCATTTTAAATAAAAGGACACATTCTACTCATGCAAAAAGACGCTGATTCCCGGACCGTCCGCAGGCCAGATTTAGAAGGTGGTTGGGCCGGATATGGCCCCCGTGCCTTAGTTTGCCTACCCATGTACTAATCCTTATTGCATGCACCATCACTAAGACAATTAAAATATATATGAAAAACGTGATCTTCTGTTACATTTTAGCAGGGACAAGAATGAGCTCCCAGCCTACACAAAATAGGAGCATGCATGGCTTTTAATGTCTTGAGTCTGTCGATTGCTCTGGGCTTCCAGTGCACAGCGGGGATTTCTCTGCTATAGATTCTCCACCAATGCAAATGGAGAAGACTGCCCATGCAGGAGTTCCTGACACACAGGCCCCTGAAAGTGATGCGGGGCAATAGGGCACACAAGTTTGCCTGTGAACCATGGCCCATTGGTGGTAGAGATTGACCTGATACATCTTTGCTCTTTAGGGAAGGGCGATGGCTCAGGGGTGGAACTTGTGCTGTGTATGCAAAAGGTTCCCTGGCAACTCCAGGTAGGACTGGCAGAGTTATCTGAAGGAGCGTCTCCATCCCCATCGTTCCACCCAGACACTGAGGTCCAGCTCTGAGGGCCTTCTGGCGGTTCCCTCACTGCAAGAAGCCAAGTTACAGGGAACCAGGCAGAGGGCCTTCTCGGTAGTGGCGCCCGCCCTGTAGAATGCCCTCCCATCAGATGTCAAAGAGAACAACAACTACCAGACTTTTAGAAGACATCTGAAGGCAGCCCTGTTTAGGGAAGCTTTTAATGTTTGATGTATTACAGTATTTTAATATTTTTCTGGAAGCCGCCCAGAGTTGCTGGGGAAACCTAGCCAGATGGGCGGGGTATAAATAATAAATTATTATTATATCTGAAACCATGGAGAGGACCAACAGGCTGACTCAGTATAAGGCAGGTTATGTTCTTTTCTTTATGTTTTCTCAGATGACAGGGATTAGGTGCATGCAATACAGGTTTTTGCAACTCACTGGCAGCACTAACAGCAAAGGAAAAGGTGCCGGGTAGACAGGATCACTCACCCTGATGTCCTGTCAAAATAAAAGAGCCGTTCATCAGTCCCATTCAACACACTATGGTGGGATGAGGCCGCCTGGTAGCGCATGACGCTGTGCGCTCTCCCCGTCTGCCGCTGGTAAATGTCCCCCACAACAGTGAACGCTGTTCCCTTTGGGTAACACAAAGCAACATGGAGCCAGTCTCCCCTGATGGCAAAAGAAAACAAGGTTGAACATGAACATGTACACCAGAGAAAACGTTTCTCATTTTTCAAGAAACTGGCTCCAAGCTGAGAGATCTATCTTCAAGGGGGGTGGGGTGGACCATGAATGTGCCTTGCAATCCCCAACCCAGCCCTTTCTCTCACACGCCATGAAAGATTCACATCTGCTGCTGGTTATTATTACTGGACTGGCAGAACATCCAGGGAAGCTGAAAGGAAAAGGCTCCTTTGGTTCTTCAGGCGCCTGGATTAGGCCTCAGACAGTTGCCTCAGGACTGCTATGCAATGACTGGCATCTCATAAATTGTGACGAGCAAATAGATTTGTTATGAGAACTGAGCGTCTGGGAGCATCGGGAAAGAGGCCTTAGCTCAGGGGTAGATCATCTGCTTTGAATACAGGTAGAGCTGGGAGAGGAGCCTGTCTTGAAACCCTGAAGAAAATCTGTGCATCAGGGTAGACAATACTGAGCTGCAGTCTGACGCAGTAGAAGGCAGCTTCCTATGTTCCTAAGCCTCCAATAGATATTCCCTCCACCTACCATGAAAGAAGGTGGCAGGTGGGAGGGTGGTGAATTCAGTTTAGTGGGCCTGTGAAACTTCCTATCAACTGAGATTAGACAGGTATCCTCCTTGCTGAAGTTCAGGTACATGGCTAACAATTTCTTGTACAAGCAAGCATTTAAAGGCAGTGTTCGGTTTTATAATTTTTTTCCTGGGGCTTTTTTTTTATGCACACGGACATCGTTTTGGAGAATTCACCAGGCATGGCGTCATCCATAAAATATTGTGCCATAAGCCTTTTTGCTCTTGTTAGGACCATCTGAAAGCTCTGTGGTTTAAGTAAAAGGCATATGATTTGGATAAAAGCTCACAAAACACTGGAACAAAATGTACGGTGGTGAATTTGTCATGGCACTCTTCATGGTTAGCATTCAAATAGGCCTCAGTTCAATTTACCACGAAGCCACAAGTGGTTTCAAACGTCACCTTCCCCATTCATATATAAACTCCTGTCTCCCAAAATGGCAGCCATCTTTCTGATGACAGCCATACAAGGAGAGACAGAGAAGGTCAACCTTGAGGCCCTACACTCCTGTTCATCCTCTCTGTATTAGTTTCAGCATCACCATGGCTACACGGGCAAGCAAGGTGTAAACCCTATATTAGGCCAGGGCCAACAACCAAGCAATTAAAGGAAACAGCTCAGAGAAAATTCAAAACAGTGAAACCTTCCCAACAAATTTCTTCCTGGAATTCATGCAACCTGAAGAAGTCTTGCCAGAAAGAACATGTTCTGGCCTGGTCACAATGTTTTTTAAAAAAACACACAAACCAAGATCACTTGGGTAGTTTCTTGACCCATATTCCATTTTCAAAAACTGACTCACTGATGTTATGTGTGCATTCTGGTTTACAGGGACAGAGAGGGAAATGTCTCATTGTTGTTTTGCCTTAATGATACATTCTTCTCCCAAAATTTGTATGTTTCACCAATTGTCTCTTTGGAGAATCTGTATTTTTTGGTATATGGTCCTATTTTGGTGCTCCTATTTTGACTTTGGGGAAAATGTTTTTAAAACGTTGTGAGTGGCTGGGTTTAGACTGACAGCTTGCTGTAATGATGGCCCTGAATTGCAGATGTACATGTGTGTACATCCCTGTTCACATTTAGGCAATCAAAAAAGACTCACATGTGCATTGCAATAAATATATATTCATTCAAGTGCCCCTTAGTGGGGGACACTACCACCCCCACCCCCGGGTTTAGTGTCCCTATTCTGGGGCATTATGGGAAAACAAAATGGAGGTTAACCAACTCAGCCACCCAGCATGGAAACTCCAGGGCAAGTGTCTTACATCTGCCTTGCTGAAGTGAGGCTTAAGTTTTTTGTTATTTATTCAATTTATTAGTTGCTTGCTACATATACATCATACGTTTAAATCACATTCCCCAAAAATAATACCGGGAACTCTAGTTTGTTAAGGGTACTGGGAAATGTAGCTCTGTGTAGGGTAAACATCTGTGGGCAACTGTTGTGGTGCCAGCATTGTCCAGCCCGGAGACCTTCTGCATTAGATGGATGGGTCTCAGTGCTTCTCCACTTTTAATTATCCACAGTGCTCCCAATGTACGTAGCACTGCTTCAAGGCACCGTGGAACATTTAAACAGTTTCAAGTTGCCTGGCACCTGCTGCAATATTGCTACCATCCACCGACCCTGCCCAACAACATTCAGAGCCACCAGGAGCAGAGAGTGCTTTGCTGAGGGCTTTCTGAAACCTACAGCTGGCCTTGTCACCATCTCTGTCTCTGCGTACTAGATGAAATATTGCTGCATCTAATGGAAAATTTGCTCTTTTGTAAGCCTCCCTTGTATTAATTTTTGTTAAAAACAACAACAACACAGCAGGAAAAGCAGCAAATCTTAGTAAGAGACTGCCGGAATTCAAATAAACAAAGGGAGGGGGGCATGATTTCTTCAACATGTAGCACAAAGTCATCTTACCTCTACCCTATACTTTCTTTGCCAAAATATCCATTATTGTGGGGTCATTCTCTGTGCATATTTGGGCTTCTTCTTCTTCCTTTTTCATTTTCTATTTTTTGTTTTTTGTACACCACCACTTACTATTTCTAAAATTGGTCATGAAAAACAGACCCTTGAAAGCAAACTGGATTTTCAAAGTCACTCCCCCCTCTTCTGTCCCCATCAAAATCACACACACACACCCGCCCCCGGTCAGTTAACTCACTTTGGCCAAACAGCTTATAATAATTGCAATGGAAAATGTGTCCAGAGATTCTTCACTCAGCTGTTGTTATACCCCACTCTTCCACGTTCTGTACAGATTCTATTTTTATTTAACACTTCTCCTTCAAATGGCAACATCCAAAATGTTGTAATGCTGCAAAGCTACTGCCAAATTCCCTGAACTTGAGAACGTTACGGTAGTCCTAGCTTCAGGAACTCAGTGAGCTGAAGATAACGGAACTCAGGAAAAAAAGCCTTTCTTATAACAACAAGGGAATGGAATGGAATGGAGTCATTCTCCAAAAGAAAGAAAAGAACAGAGCAGTTGCGTCTGCAAATTTCTCCATTTGCAGTAAATTCACAACCGAAATGGCTTTTTAAAAAACGAACAAATACCTAGAGGGCACTGTTTGATGTAAGCTGCAATGGACAACAGAAGGTCTATGAATCTGAATTTGGTTTCCAAAGCCGAGAACAACTTGTCCTTAATTCTTTCTCCCTTGTAAAATATGATAGATCTGTTGACCTACTACGCAGGATGATGGGAAACCCAGGAATCAAACAGATCACGAAGGCCTGACTGGCGCTTCCCCTGCTGCTCATGCAACCTAAATTCATGTTTTGTACTCTTTGTGTTTCCAAACTCATATTCGTTTGCCTCCATTTGTTTGAAAACAGAGATGCCAGTAAATCAGGACTGGGAGTTGTTAGGAGACCCCTAGTCGCAGAGTTACAATTCGCAGAGTGGTTTAACAATCCATCCCTATTCTCAAGGAACTTGGGAATTGCAGCTACCTCTGTACAGGGGGTGGCGCTGTGGGTTAAACCACAGAGCCTAGGACTTGCCGATCGGAAGGTCAGCGATTTGAATCCCCGCGACTGGGTGAGCTCCCGTTGCTCGGTCCCTGCTCCTGCCAACCTAGCAGTTCGAAAGCACATCAAAGTGCAAGTAGATAAATAGGTACCGCCCCAGCGGGAAGGTAAACGGCATCTCCGTGCGCTGCTCTGGTTTGCCAGAAGCGGCTTAGTCATGCTGGCCACATGACCTGGAAGTTGTACACCGGCTCCCTTGGCCAATAAAGCGAGATGAGCGCCGCAACCCCAGAGTCGGTCACGACTGGACCTAATGGTCAGGGGTCCCTTTACCTTCCCTTTACAGGGGGAAAGGGATGTTCTAACAAGTCTCAGAACCTCTAGCAAACTGGAGGAAACCTAAGTAGTGCAATACTGTAATTGGGAGGCAACCCTCAGACAGTAGACTGCATGAGGTATCCACAGCACTTCCAAAGGAAAACTTAATAATAATAATAATAATAATAATAATAATAATAATATACTGGGAACTGGGCAGAAAATTGCCAATAATCAAGAGGATTTATCCAGGAGTATGTGACAAGATTGCCAGGGTTTTCTCCCCTACTTGCTTCATTCCTACACAACAGTCACAAACTGACTGTCTGACTAATAAAAGGCTTTCCGCATCACATTTCCATGGCCAGAAAAGCCTTACCACCAAGATGTCTGCCTGAATGGCGGCTGTTAAAGGCACATGAGCACGGCCAGAAGTTTTTAAAGAAAGGTGGCAAACCATATTAGTAATCAAGAGAAGGATTGTCTGTTTAAGTTGATGGTGCGTCCACTGAAATGAAACTAAACGTAAGTAGAAATCAAGCAAAAGATAAGGAAATACATCTGTTTACTGTCTGTTCTAGCAATATGGTTCAGTTCACTTGACCATCAGGGTTTTATTTTCTTTGGCTTTTTATTATCAGAAATATATTTGCTTCTCTGCCTCCCATTCCAAATATTTGCCTTTGAAGAAGCAAGGCTGAATATTAACCACTGCAAAGTTACCAAATAGCACAGCAACATGAAACATCTCCAAAAGTGGTGTTAAACTTTAAAAAAAAAATTCCAGTGACTAGAATTTCAACTCTACAGATTCTCTCCCGCCATCACTGCCATCCAACAATCCAAACAGTGTGCTTCAGATAATATAATATAATATTATATATATATATATATATATATATATATATATATATATATATATATGCAGGTTTTGGTGTCCTCGGGTGTCTTCCCGTGTAAAAGTTGGGGTGTCTAGGCGACGTTTCGACGAGGTCTCACTCGTCATCTTCAGGCTGGTGCTTTCGGCTTCTTGTTACTGGAACAGAGCAGGATCTCAGTGTTTGAGTTCCTATAAATACTGTTGAGGGGGTGTGGTGTATAGCCTCCAATGTTCTGGGCAGAGAGGAAAACTTGGGAACTTAGCCTGGGAACTTCCTCTCTGCCCAGAACATTGGAGGCTATACACCACACCCCCTCAACAGTATTTATAGGAACTCAAACACTGAGATCCTGCTCTGTTCCAGTAACAAGAAGCCGAAAGCACCAGCCTGAAGATGACGAGTGAGACCTCGTCGAAACGTCGCCTAGACACCCCAACTTTTACACGGGAAGACACCCGAGGACACCAAAACCTGCATTCCTGTACCCGTGAAAATCTACGAAAGCAAATATATATATATATATATATATATATATATATATATATATATATATATATATATATATCTGTTTACATCCTCCTGGTAATGATTGACAAGTTAGACCTAGTGGCTGTTTTGTCGTGTCTCTTTTTAATTGCAGTGTTGACATTTGCAGGGTTTGGCATGCCTGAGTGAAACACACACACACACCTGGTGTAATGCTAAAAAGAAAAGCTCTCTTTGGAAGGAAGCACAAAAAGGTTGCAACAGTCAAGAGCAGTGATGCTCAAGGATTTCATCATGGCATTTTAAAGCAAACCAACCCAACTTCCCAAAGCAACTCATGAACTGGAATGCAGGTGTCCTTGAGTCCTTGCTTCAAAAACCATGCCAAACATGCATAGGAAAAATATATGCATATTTCAGGATAAAAATCAAATGCAAACAAAAATGTGCATTTTGTGAGAGGGAGATATGTTTAAAATCATGCAAATCTCTATCTGGTGAGGGGGTTTTTAATGGCAAGTTGATACAAAAATGGGATGGAATGGATTGATGAATACATGTAAAATCAACATGCACCAGAAATAGACTGGTCCATCTGCATCCCTAAGAAGGAGACAGACCCAACCATAGGTTCCTCGGAAGTTTGCTGACAGCAGTATGAGAACCAAGAATTGCTTATGGTATGAATGCTTGGGTAAGTCCCCCATACTATGGACTTCTAAAGGTTTCATACTGGTTGAACTTGGATTTCTTTCCCTGAGAGAGGAAGGATCCTCTCTAGAGAGAATGCTGGAAAATATCAGGTCCAGATTTTTGGCAGGAACTCACACTGCATTCAGTTTAGCAAAGGGTGCATAGAATTTTCAGGTGGGGAAAGTCCTAAATGATTGGGAATGACTGTCATGCCAATCTAATGAATTTATACAGAGAGAATAGGTACAGAGTTGCCTAATGGTCTTGTGGTGGTGGCTGTTCAAATGGAATTGGGCTAATTATTTACTCACTTCAAAATTTGGTAACCTGGTCCTGCTGAATTTGAGGACCCTCCAGTTCATCCTATCTGGACAACTACTTCAAAGCCCAGCCAATGACAATAGGGAAAAGAGAAAGCACAGTACCTAGCACAAGCACAGGACACTTGCTCCACAACATCTCTCATACTTTCTTTCTTTCTTTTTGTGTCCACCTCTAGCCAATATAGACGTGGGTGGTGCTGTGGGTTAAACCACAGAGCCTAGGACTTGCCAATCAGAAGGTTGGTGGTTCGAATCCCCCCAACAGGGTGAGCTCCCGTTGCTCGGTCCCTGCTCCTGCCAACCTAGCAGTTCGAAAGCACATCAAAGTGCAAGTAGATAAATAAGCACCGCTCCAGCGGGAAGGTAAACGGCGTTTCCGTGCACTGCTCTGGTTCGCCAGAAGCGGCTTAGTCATGCTGGCCACATGACCTGGAATCTGTACGCCGGCTCCCTCGGCCAATAAAGCAAGATGAGCGCCACAACCCCAGAGTCGGTCATGACTGGACCTAATGGTCAGGGGTCCCTTTACTTTTACCTTTAGCCGATATAGAAATCATTGCTGCTGTTCACATCTGCTGTCAAGAATACTGCTGCCCAGCCTACCACAATATATTATTTTGAGGCAATAAGGGAGATCAGCAGCTGATGTGCCCTTTCCCAAACTGACCTCTATCCCCACTCCAATGGGGAAACTACCAGAAGTGAAAGGGGAAGGATTCACTTTGAGATATCAATTAAATGTAAGAATCAGCCCTAAGGGTCCACATTTTGTATAGGCAATTACAGATGCAATAGGCACATGTTGGCGATACAACAGATTGTAGCCCAGTAATGGAGCTTCTGCTTTGCAGGCAGAAGGTTCCAGGTCCAATCCCTGACTTCTCCAGTTCGGAACAGGAGACATCCAGGTCTAGAACCCTTGAGAGCTGCAGCCGGTCAGTGAAGACCAGAGATGAGGTAGCTTTCACATCCATTAAGGACTGTCTTTCTTCACGGGCAACCTTCCAGAGGCAACCAATGGGCAGAGCAAAGAACATGACTCATTGTTCTGTAGGCTATGCTGCAGAGGTTTCTTTCTACAATATAAACACCCCACATCCCTCCAGGAAACCAAGAGACATTATCGAGTTCAAGAGCACTTGCAAAAGCACTTCAAGAGGGTGTGGAGTGGGGCTGGGCCCAGGGGTGAGTCCTGAGTGCCAGACATGGAAGCCTGCATTTGAAATCCAAGTCTAAAGTCTCTCTCTACTGACCTTGATGGACCACTTTTCTGACTTGGTATATAAGGGAGTTTCCTATGTTCCTAAGCAATAGGGTGTCTCCACCGCTAAACCTCTCGGTTGCATCCTTTGCCATTGCTTCCCCAGCAGCTAGGAAAAGCAAGTCTGTTAATTCAATGGAAGGGGCCAAGCAAAGGGCTTTCAGAAAGAACTTTGGTGTGGGTCATTTTAGGTGGAACCATCAGCTGAAACACTAATTGGAATCCTAATTGCAGAGCGCATCAAAGCACTCAGCTGCTGGTAGTTCTTAAGCTTGCCAAGAGGTTTTTCTGCCCTCCCATCCTCGTCCTCCTCCTCATTTACCCCTCCCCTACCAACTGTAAACACAGAGATGATTGCTCACGAGCCGGGGTGGAGAGAAATAAAATAATTATAGGAGCCGGGCATGTTTGCTGCAGGCTTGTTCAAGCCTGGTCTATTATCATCTCTTTCCCCCTGGAACACATCACTGGCAAGGAATTTAATCACTGCATGATTAACAGCTTAGAGAGCAAGAAAGAATAACACTTTAAAAGGAGGGTGTGATCAACAGAGGCGAGCGGGACACATGTTCACGAAGGCTGAGCAAGCAGTAGCATTGGCAAAGGCAGAATGAGGCATTCAGCAGATGTGCATGGGTTCGGGGAACGTGCCCCAGACCACAGCTTCTTCCTGCAAATGCCAGGCCCGAGCTGTGGGCAGAGGTTGATTTAAGCACCGGCCTTTCCACCCAGCACTTCAAATGGCATCTACCAAGCAGCCACCCACTCTGCTCTCAGATGCTTACCTGGGTCCACATCATCAGCTCAGAGGTTTCTTTTGGAGAACTGTAGTATGGCCTTGGTGTAAAGGTAAAGGTAAAGGGACCCCTGACCATTAGGTCCAGTCGTGGCCGACTCTGGGGTTGCAGCGCTCATCTCGCTTTATTGGCCAAGGGAGCCGGTGTACAGCTTCCGGGTCATGTGGTCAGCATGACTAAGCCGCTTCTGGAGAATCAGAGCAGCGCACGGAAACGCCGTTTACCTTCCCGCCAGAGTGGTACCTATTTATCTACTTGCACCCGGAGGTGCTTTTGAACTGCTAGGTTGGCAGGAGCAGGGACCGAGCAACAGGAGCTCACCCCGTCGCAGGGATTCAAACTGCCGACCTTCTGATCGGCAAGCCCTAGGCTCTGTGGTTTAGACCACAGCGCCACCCGTGTCCCATGTACCCTGAGCCAAAAACATGCAAAATTCTCATCAGGGTTTCCCAAACTGGGGTCTCCAGCTGTTATTGGACTACAACTCCCATCATCCCTAGCAAGCAGGACCAGTGGACAGGAATGATGGGAAATGTAGTCAAAACACAGCTGGAGACCCAAGTTTGGGAAAGCCTACCCTAATTCAACGAAATAAGTTACACTCCCAAGCAAAGCTAAACTTCTGTGTCTGTCTATAAAACTGAAATTCGCCTCCTCTGTTTGCTACTGTTGCCTTCAAACTCTTCAAACACTCCTAAGTGCTGTGCCAGAAATCCCCCCTGCATTTCCCATCCACTTGCAACCATTCTCCGGCAACTGACCCTAAAGAAAACGGAAAACTATCAACGAGGAGAGAATATCTTGGTGTCTGCAGGAATGTCCTTTCGTTTTACAAATCCATTCTGCAGTTCTCCCAGATACTTCAGACCAAAAGCCAGGAGGAGACAAAATGAGGTAATGCCTCCCATGGGATTTTTCCAGGTCAGGAAGTGTGGGCAGCTATTGAAGGTTGCAGAGTACTGGAGAAATCTTTACCGGAAAGAAACACATATATATCTCTTATCTCCAAACCATAAAATCATCTCAAAACCGCACACTGACCCACATTATAAAGAAACTCCCAAGCACCCTGAGAACGAGGCAGGAAAAATGAAGCTTCTTTCACAGAGGGGAAAAAGCACTTGCAAGAAACTGGAGAGCAGATCTCTGCACAGCACTAGAATATATGCCAACACAATCAGCCCACATAGGAAACTGAATGGGGGGTGTGGAGGCTGAGAGATTCATAAGCTGTCCTACTGCAACCTTAGCAAGTTGATGGCCAAGGCAAGATTTGAACTGGTGGCATGAGTCATAGGTCTGCACTAGATCTTCAAGGATTCTCACCCTCTCTTCTTCCTCCTCTATTTCCCATAATGCCCAGCCTAAAAAAAAAACAGTCAGGTGAGGACTGAGCATGTTCATGGGGCATGGAATGAATGGTCCATTGGCAGCACCCTTAACAAACCACAGTTCCCAGGGTTCTTTGGGGGAAAGTCATGACAGTTTAAAGTGGCATAACACTGCTTTAAAATGTATAGTGCAGATGGGACCGGTGAGGGTAAAAAAGGAGCTGCCATTTTTAGCAGGACCCCAAGAGCAGTAGAGCATCAACTTACAGTGGTACCTCGGGTTACATACGCTTCAGGTTACATACGCTTCAGGTTACAGACTCCGCTAACCCAGAAATATTGCTTCAGGTTAAGAACTTTGCTGCAGGGTGAGAACAGAAATTGTGCTCCAGTGGCACGGCAGCAGCAGGAGGCCCCATTAGCTAATGTGGTGCTTCAGGTTAAGAACAGTTTCAGGTTAAGTACGGACCTCCGGAACAAATTAAGTACGTAGCCAGAGGTACCACTGTAGTATGCAGGTTCAATCCTCAGTATCTGAGAAAGATTCCCTGCCTAACATCCCAGACAGATGCTGCCACTCAGTGCAGACAACACTAGTCTAGATGGACCAATGGTCAGACTCTGTATTAGACAGCTCCCTATGTTCCTATATCTCCTTTTCCAGCCTCAGCCACTATTTCTAGGTTACACTCCTTGCCAAACTCGCCCTGAGGAGTCCCACCTCCTGAGGCCAAGCCAATAAATCTTAAGCAAAGAATTTTAATATGTGCATTCCTTCCAATCTTATGTTAAACATTCCAGCACTTCATATGGCCAGAGTTTTAGGCTGAACAGCCAATTACAGCCTCTTTTTTGGCCTTTTGTTCTGCTCAGTTAATTTTAATCTCAACCGACTTGCAACGAACCAGCTCAGATAAGCTTCTTACAAGGATCTCTGGTTAATGTTGCTATTGTTGGTTCAAGATAGAGTATGAGCCTGCAAACTTTACTGCACTTGACTTCACTGCCAGTTACACTGTGGGAGGAGGGGGGGAAGAAAACTTATGAGGGTTTAAGATAAGAATCAATAGGGGCAGACACTCAGATCTGCCCACATTATCTGCAGCCTTCTCTCGGTCCCAAGTTAAGAGGCAGGAGCTGCTAACTTTTCCAGAGAGAAACCATGGCTTCTTTGAACCTTAGATATGAAACGTGCAAAGTCCATTTACAGATTTAGTCCATATATCAAGCTCAAGCTCCATGGTGTCTCCACATCACCTGGCTTGTGCTAGTTACAGCAGATATTCACTTATCAGGGAAGAAAAGCAGTGAACTCCAGCACACCCCTGGAGTGGAGGAAGAGGCAAGATCCAATCTGGTCTGGTTCAGATGTAATGCTGAACCAAAGATAGGGAACATCAGGCCCAGTGGGCCCCAGGCTTCTCTACTGGGCTCTCAAGACTTTCAATAAGTGGCCTTGGGCTGCCCCATCCCTCCTTCTAACCTACTTCACATGTGAGAAAGGCTAAAATGGGGGAAAGAACTACATATGATGCCTTGGAGGATGGGTGGGGTAAAAACAAAATAAGTAAGGCATAGAACAGGCTTCCTCAACCTCAGCCCTCCAGATGTTTTTGGTCTACAACTCCCATGATCCCTAGCTAGCAGGACAACTGGTCAGGGATGATGGGAATTGTAGTCTCAAAACATCTGGAGGGCCGAGGCATAGAATCATAGAGCTGGAAGGGAACCCAAGGGTCATGTAGTCCAATGCAGGAATCTCAACTAAAGCATCCATGATATCGTCAGTAGTGTAGATGAGATCCATGCTAAATAAAGACCCAAAGCTTTACTGAACCAGCCGTGCCCCATTAAACATGCCTAGACTTCTTAGTAAATATTGGAGCGTTTTTGGAGCCCAGTTAACAGCACCACAAAACAGTCCACAAAAACGGCAAACACAATCCACCACTCCGGTTCTCTTGATGTTTTAAATGTGTGTGTCTTTCAGCCTGCAAATAAAGCACCGATGGGCCAATTTACTCAAAGTGGGAGATGTTATTCAATTTCACCGCTTTTCAAGCAAGTAAAGGCAAAAGACCGGTGTGCAGGCAGTAGCTTGTTACACCAAGTCCCTACACCTTGGGTTCATTCCATGCCCATATTTCCACCCACTGCCAGCTGTACCTATCCCTCCTCCTCCTCCTCAATCTCTCCTTTTGACAGTCTCCTCTTAACAAGTTTAATGTCTTTCGTGAACATAGGTGTGTTGGGGTGTTTTGTTTGGTTGTGGTTTTCCTTTTGCAAATGGCCATTCCACGTAAGCCAATTCCTTTGAGCAATTCTCCCTACCTGCAATTTTGGTCCTTACGTGATGCGTGCATGAAAGAGAAGGGAAAAGAGTACGCTAAGCATGAAGTTGGCCTGCAAAGAGAAAGAATCCATTGTGCAAAGATCATAGGCCTCTGGACTTGGAAGGACTTTACACATGTAGTCAACGCAGGCAAAGAACAAGGACCTCAATCAGTTCTACAGGAGACTGACTTTTCTTCTGAGCAATTAAAATTCCAATCAGCCCTCTGTGTTCTTCTGCCAAATATCATCAGACTGTCCCCCTTTCTCCTCCAGCCCTACCATGGAACAGTATCAAGAAGTTTTGAATTGCACAAAGGTTACTACTGCGTGTCATTATCTCAAACTTATCACCACTCATGGTGCTTCCATACATCTTATTCTGTTCTGAACAATCCCTGTGATAACTCTTGGTGGAGGTGAGGCAAGGAACCACAAATCCCCCACCCCAGAGTTTAAATCATTAAATCTTTTATATGTTTTGGGGATTTTTAGTTTAGAGAAAAGGCAACTAAGAGGCGACAGAACGGAATACATTTATGCATGGTGCGGGGAGAGTTTTCCTCCCTCTCTCGTAACGCAAGGACTCGGGGACATCCAACAAAGTTGAACATTGGAAGATTGAGGACAGACAAAAGAAAGAACTTATTCGCACACTTAAACTGTGGAACTCATTGCCACAAGAAGCAGTGATGGTCACCAATTTGGGATTAGGCAAATTCAGGGAGGATAAAGCAACCAGCGACTACTAACCCTGATGACTATTTTCACTGTGCTGCTTTCCCCAGGAGAACTCGCTCTTTAATGCTCTGTATCGGAACAAACAGCAATTCTGGTTTTCCACAGAATTGTTTTCAGTGGTAAAGAACAGGTTTTTGCAGGGAACAAACGCCGGGGCAAGAACACAAAGAAGAAGAAGTTCTCAGCTTTAATTAATAATAATTTAAAGCGCGGACCTGTACCGAGAAACGTGGCACAAAAGGAAGGCTGGATGATCCCATAGGTGAAAACAAACACACTGGATAAAAGCTTATCTGGTTAATAAAGCAAACACCTTCCAAAACAGAAAGGCTTATGATTCCTACAATTCCTGACCATTGACTATACTGATTGGGGCTGATGAGAGCCGGAATTCATTATCATTATCAACAGGTTCCCCATCCTTGGTATACAGAGTTCTGATCATTAGTGTGTTGAGTTAGCACTATACCTTCAAAGCATATTCTTTCCCCTCAAAGAATTCTGGGCACTGTAGTTCCAAAATCACTTACTGAGTTATAATCCCAGAAACCCTTGGCAAACTACAGTGCCCAGAATTCTTTGAGGGGGCCAGGATGTGCTTTGAATGTGCTTTAAAAATATAGTGAGTACGTAACCAAAGCTGTTCCTCTGAAAAATCCACCTCTTCCTACTCATTCCTGGGGGTTTTTCCAGCCAGAACTCAGTTCTGACACCTCTCAGGTGGGCGCCATTGCCATTATAAGAGAACATGGTGAATTCTGGCACCTCTTTTCCTAGAAAAACAGTAACGATTCTGCCCTTCCATTACTTCTGGTGGATTCTTGGCATTCTAGCTTCAAGAGAGGAGTTAACCACGCAAGTCTTGAGTGTCAATATTACAGATTACAGTACCTCAGGAACAGTCTAAATCCCCGGCGATAAATTCTTTATTCCCCCATGAGCTTCTCTTAGCCAATGTCAAATACGTATTCCAGAAACATGACTTCTGCCTCTCTGAAACATCAGCATCCCCCGCTATCTCCGTCCACTGGGGTAAAAATAACTTAATTATGCTATCAAGCTGTGCTTAGCAAGACCAGGAGACTGACATTAAGAGTGTCAATCACGTTGTCTCCTCATTTTGCACCATATGCATTTTGCACATTCTTTCCTGCGTCAAAAAAGCCACGGGTGTTATCAGGGTTAATCATCAGCCTTATTGTTTGTACAGTTTCCCCCATCAACTTAAAAAAAAATGGGAGACCTACTAAAGAAGGTACGACCTGTCTAGTCTTGCTGACATCTGCAAACATTTACTTCCTGATTCTAAAAGTAACTGCAACGTGTCATTTTTTATATATAAAAAAGAACAGGTCAGTTGCTAACATGAGAGCTTTGCGTAGACACATTCATTGATTCAACAAATGACTACCATTCCATAACAACGCACACAAACTGGTATTCGGTGCAGAATACAACTGATTTCTAGTCTTTAAGGGCTTATGCAAAACTTCAAAACCTTAACTTCTTTTTATATCCGCTGCTTTTAACTTTTCGATTCTGCAAAACCAGTTGGGATGGTTCAGTCAGAAGGGCATGAGACTCTTAATCTCAGGGTCTTGGGTTTGAACCCCACGTTGGGTAAAAGATTCCTGCATTGGAAGTCCCTGTAACCTCACTTCTCGCAGTTTGAAAACCAGCAGAAGAGCCTCAGAGGAGGACCTCAGTGCATACAGAACAGACAAACAATTTTCCAAATATACAGCAGACACAGACATATGGACTGATAAGACACAACTGCACTCATTTGTTGGGCTGTTGTTTTTTAGAATTCCAGAGCCATGTCAGGAAAGAGGCTGTTAGTGAGTGTGTGTACACACGCACAAATATCCTTCCTAGCCTTTTTTGTAACAGAAAACAGCAGAGAAAAATATGGGATCTGGGCCTCCCTTCTTGTTGCACTCAAACTTATTACTCTTCCAGACCGCTGTCTATCAGTTCTGAATTATTTCAGTAGGGAGGGTCCCGGTGTTTTGTTTTTCAGGTTTATATAACAGGGGGGAAATGAAATAGCAATTGCAGTGTTTAGACTACTGGGAAAATGCAAGGCTGCATAGGCAATCTTCATAATCACTGCTGCCCTTTACAGAAAGAGGGAGAGGTGGGATATAAATCACAAGCGGAGCAGCTAGTGTAAACTAATGAGAATGAACAGCATGCCAGGGATCTGCTGGATTTAATCTTGAGGCTGGAATGCCAACAGTAACTTGAATCTCTTCCCAAAAAAAACCTTACTGAAAGGGGAAACAACACGGCACATCAGAGAGATGGCAGCGAAAGTTAAAAACAGAGGCATAGCTTCTTTGCTGGTCTTTTGTTAATGTCATTTTTAGAAGCCTTAAGTAGGCCAACTTTTCCAAAAGTTTGAAGAAGAAAAGTCAGCAGGAACCTGGAACAGCTTTTAAAAACAGAAACCCTAGCAAACACCACAGAGCTCATCGCGCCGCACATTTTCCATCAATGGTACCTATTGAAGTTGACCGGGTAAAGGATGACATCTTCTGGTGCTCTGCCATCCCATTGGATAATATAGCTTTGCTCCAGCATCACCACAGGCTGGTACTGTTGGTACGGCACCCCTCTGTTCACACCATGTAGCCTCAGAGGATGGAAATGGTATGCGGCTCTGGCAATTGATAAGGTCAGATTCTCAGGACGCCTGGCTTGAATATAGAGCTGAAAGAGAAAGCGGGAAGAGACCTGTGTTACAGCCAATCAAGCTCAGCTTTCACACATGCATTCAATCAGCAGCATGCCCCTTTGAAGACTTTTGCCAGCAAAGGGCTCTGGGCATCCAGAGCTGTAGCCAATGGACCACTTCCAACATAAATAGTGCATCAGCGACGCAAATAGCATTCTGAAGGGTTATTTCTCGAGAGAGAAAATAATCACAGGCAATAGAGATTGTCCCAAAAATGGGAATCACTTAAGCTCAGTTGGTAGAGCATGAGACTCTTCACCTCAGGTTAGTGGATTCAAGCCCTACATTGGGCAAAATATTCCCATACTGCAGGGGGTTGGACAATATGATCCTCGTGGTCACTTCCAACTCTGATTCCCCAATGGGAAAACAAGAGAATGGGCAGTGAAATGCTACTTGGAAAACAAAAACAAAGCCACGTAAGGTGCCAAAGAAAAATGTGGCCCCTGCAAAATGAGCCAGGATACATTAGCAAAGTTTGGGGGCTGCAGGGAGTGGGAAGAAGGTAGATCATGATCAACTGGTTGGCCTTTGGTTCACCAAGGATTTCTGTTCCCAATTGTTCAAGAATAGCAACAAGAGGGACTTTTCAGCCACTGAGAAGAAGTCTTCTTATCCTTAGTGCTGACTGGAGCCAATCAAAGTGAAAGGAGGTGAGGATTGGCTCCTAGGGTCATTCTGGAGAAGGCTTGTGGGAGAGCACTGAAGAGCTGTTCTGTATGCTAAGCGTTTAAAGTAAAGGTAAAGGGACCCCTGACTATTAGGTCCAGTCGTGGCCGACTCTGGGGTTGTGGTACTCATCTCGCTTTATTGGCCGAGGGAGCCGGCGTACAGCTTCTGGGTCATGTGACCAGCATGACTAAGCCACTTCTGGCGAACCAGAGCAGCATACGGAAATGCCGTTTACCTTCCCGCCGGAGCGTTACCTATTTATCTACTTGCACTTTGATGTGCTTTCAAACTGCTAGGTTGGCAGAAGCAGGGACCGAACAACGGGAGCTCACCCCAGCGTGGGGATTCAAACCGCTGACCCTCTGATTGGCAAGTCCTAGGCTCTGTGGTTTTTAACTCACAGAACCACCCGTGTCCCTATGCTAAGCGTTTAGGAACATTGAAAACACAAGGTGCTTCTGTTTCAAGAGAATGGGGTGTAAGTTTTGTTACGTCAAACGGAATGCCAAGGAAAACACAGCTCAAGTCACTCCAAAAGAAGATAACAAAGCACTCCAAATCACTTGCCCATGTATGTGCACAGAGGGGGGAAAGCCCCGATTCAACTGGAGGAGGCACGCAGAGATCTGCTCTAAGCATTGCAATGCATCCCTAATCATTATTGTTCTAGAATTGTAAGCTTGCTGTATAAACTTAGAAGGTTTATAATCTTAGAAGGGGGCAGTGGCTGTGAGAGGGCATGGCTGTGATAATCAAGAAGGGATCCTGAATTAGCCACTACACTACATATGACAACATACAGGTCTGAGCAAGTTCACACTGGGAGAGACGTTCCATAAGATATTTATCCCCAATATATGCTAACAAACGGCATTTATGGTAGTTCTGCATTACATGCTATGCTTCACACGAGAGAAAGAGACTAGCAATTGCTGTTTCTCTGACAAGGCTGCAGCGAGTGTTACAAAAAGAGAGAGAGGGGGGAGAAAGAGAGAGGGGGAAGCTTTGCGGTTAGTTAGAAATATTTCTAGACTGACTGCACTTCTAACTGCAGCCAATGCATGCACAATTTCAAGGATTATAATCAAGACCATTTCTCACTTTCCTATAGCTAAGCAGTCAACATCGAGTCCTGCATATTCATTCTTTTACTATGTAGTTTGGAATGACTGACAAGTCCTTTCTTGTAATGCAACTATGATTAAGAAATGGTAGCATGCAGGTGAATGCAAAGATAACCTGACTGCAGGCTGGTGACCAATGACACCCCACCCCCCAAAAAATACCTGGTTTAAAAATGTAGGGTAGTATTCAGCTAAAGTTTACTTAGAGTAGGCCTACAGAATTTTATTGACCTGCACATTTTCTGGCCTTCTGCCAACGCTTTTAATATAGGACTACTAGATGACAACAGGGAGATTTCTTATTGATGCAGGACGGCTTAGGGGGTGGGAGAGGTTATCCCACCTTTTTGGCCCAAAGATTCTGAATGAAACTCACACTATAAGCTAACACAACCAACAAGGTATAGCTAATGATTGATAACGGTGAAATAAAATAGGAAAAGAAACGAAACACCACAAAATAGGGCAGGAATATAAAATAATGCTAGTGATAAGGAGAGGCTTTAAAAAGGATTAGACAAATTCTGGTGGATCGTGCGGAACTAGCAAAACTGACCTACAAGATTGGTAACCAGGAAGAAACAAAGTTCCAAAGAGACTGGAGTAAATTTGTGGATTATAAGTAATAACTGTAGAAACGTGAAGACGTTAGCAGGACTGAAATAAATCTTATGACGTGGACTGGATATTATTAAGGAAGTGTGGAAAGGGGATTGAAGTAAGAAAACCTGCTGAAGGGAGGGAGGGAAGTCAGTGCTCAGTAGGGCATTGAGAAAGAAAGTGGATAGGTGATTATGGAACATTATTGTATTTTGTTTGTTTATGTGAAATGAAAAAACTAAGAAAAAGCATATTTTAAAAAATAAATAAATTAGATTAGGCTAGCCTTGATAGCTATGCTCTGCCTCCACGGTTGAAGGCAGCAATGCTTCTGAACACCAGTTGCTAGAAACCACAGGAGGGGAGAAGGCTCTTGTGCTTTAATGTGACCTGATCCAGCAAGTTCTTCTTATGTTTATCGTATGTTATTCATAGTGTACAGCAGTGGTTTTCAACCAGTGTGCCGTGGCACCCTGGGGTGCCTTGAATGGTGGTCAGAGGCGCTGTGGGCAACAATGGTCTCTGTCCTTCTTTCCTTTCTTCCTTCCTCCTCTGCCCTCTCATGTCTCTGTCTCCCAAAGGCTTGCACAGCTGTTTATTGCAGCAGCATTGGCTATAAGCTCCGCAGGTGAATGGTGCCTCTGGGAAGCACTTCTCTTTGGGGAGCGGGGAGTGGGTGAGCAGCTCAGAGACCAGGGGTGGCAGCAGCAGCTACCCAAAGGAAGAAGCAGAGGAGGAGGAGGAGGAGTTTGGACTTGATATCCCGCCTTTCACTCCCCTCAAGGAGTCTCAAAGCGGCTAACAATCTTCTTTCCCTTCCTTCCCCCACAACAAACATTCTAAGGTGAGTGAGGCTGAGAGACCTCAGAGAAGTGTGACTAGTCCAAGGTCACCCAGCAGCTGCATGTGGAGGAGCGGAGACGCGAACCCGGTTCACCAGATTACGAGTCCACCGCTCTTAACCACTACACCACCCTGGCTCTCTAGGATTCCCAAGGAGAGGAGAGGAGGCTGAGGGAACCCTCCACAAGGGAGGGTATTCAGAAAAGGGTGAGAGGCTGCCAGCTCTGCAGGCAAGGGAGACATAACTAGGCTGCTGAGCCCCACAGGGGTGCCGCAGAAAGAATGTGGTTGGTCAAGGGAGCCGCAGACTCAAAAAGGTTGAAAACCTCCCTTCCCCTCCTTCCCTAATACATGTGCACACAGAACATACATGTACGTTTGGACTCAACTCAAGAATCAGCATAAAAATGATCAAAACACACATTTACTAAAAGGGGATTTCACCTGTCTGTACTGCCAAATGAATACAGGGTCTTGTCTCCTGAATCCAAAAACAGGAGGGGAAAGAAAAGCAGATTTGGTCATGGAGTTTCCAAAGATCAAAGGGAAGCAAAGGGTTTCACAGTCCTCCGTGATTGGAACTAGTCCTTTTTATGCCTTTCAGAGCAAAAATTCAGAGCGTGCACACAACACCAGCCTGTTTAAGCAAGACGGATGCTGCCTTTAGCTTCTGAAAGTTGATGGCATTTTGAAAGCTAAAATTTGTGCTCCGTTTCAAAGCAAATACCTCTCCCTGCGCTCGTGCCAAATTCTTATGCCTTCCCTTCAGTCCAGGCAAGTCCTGAACTAAATTCCCCACAGCTTAGACGCTGATTGGATGGGAAACTCCAGTAAAGAAGGGACAGGTCCCAGAGAAAATGACTGTTTGTTCTTGCCTTACACAGCCAAGGAAAGTTCTTAGGACGGAAAAAGGGTCTCACTGCATGGAGTGCCATAATGCGCTTGTAAAAATAGACCAAAAAAAGAAGAGAGAGAAAGAAAAAGGGGGGAAAGAGCTTATCTTGTTTACAGTTCAGAATTTTTATGCAGCACCAAGTAGCTAGATGCAGAGCCATTGCCCATGTGAAGGGTGGAGCTGTGGCTCTCTGGTATGGAACATGTTTTGCACACAGAAGGAACTGGGCTCAAGCCTAGGCATACTCAAGTAAGGGTGGGCGGATATGTCAATTTCAGTTTCTCATTTTTTACAATCATAAGTTCAGTTCTCCACATTTCCACATTGGTTTGCAATTTTCAGTTCATGAAAATTCATCAGCATTTTTGTGCGAATGGCTTCCAAAAGTGATGTTTTTTATGCAGCTTGACCTGGTGTACATATTTATGAAAAGCTATTTCTCCAAATATAATGCATTTCTGAACGTTATTCTTCCTAATATATGCATTCTTTTGCACACTTTATCCTAGTATAGAGGGTTGGGGGGAGTTGTGTTTTTGTATGCATTATTTGGTTCAAAAACTGCATTGCAACATCTAGAGAGCTGTGCATTTCAAATGATGGGTTTGTTCTGATTTATGTATTGTTTTGAAAAGTGGAACTTCTTTTTAAATGACACCTGAATCAAGTTTCCCCCACATTCCTCAGGTTGGGATGGGAATTGCCAAAATGCAGCATTCAACATGGCCTTTTCATGCCTGAGATGTCTATTTTCAGGACCCACACTATTTTTTTCTAATTGCATTTTCATATTTTTTAAAAAAAACAACCTGTTATTAATGTTGCATTTTAAATAGTAGTAACCTACCCAGGGATCTTAGTAGAGTGAAGGAGGTGATACATTAAAATATCATCATCATCATCATCCCTGTCCATGAGATTGCTACTCATCAGTGTAAATATGGGGACAAGCTTGCACATGATGGGTTTCCAACATAGACATCAAACTCTGTGTGTCCCTTATGTACAGTGCCACATATACTGAATGTTGGTGTCTGTTTCACCACGTTGGATACCTCAGGAACTAATTCCTAGGGGCCAAGGTCCCTTTGGCCCCCAAATAACATATTTGAGAGGGCCGGGCCACCGCAAAGTTGTTGGGCATTGCCATTCAAGTGGTATTTGTGCACCATGTCTTGTGATCAATTATGTGGGGTGGGGCTTACCTGCTCTCCCCCCCCCCCCATATTTTACACAGCGAGCAGTCCCGGTGGATTCTTTTGCCAGGTACGCAGGGCAAAATAGACACAGAGGATGAGATACAAGAAGCATCCAAAATCAGGGCCTATCCACGCTTTACATTTAGTAAAGTACCATACTACTTTAAAAAGTTGTGGATTCTGCCACAGAATCTTGGGAACTGTAGTTTGTTAAGGCTGCTTGGAGAAGACCCCTGTTCCCTTCACAGAGCTACAGTTCCCCGAGTGGTTTAACCTTCAACCCCTCTTCCTAGGAAATGGTTTCAAATGGTAGTGCAGATGCGGCTTAAGAAGCACAGTGGCAGCTCTTACATTGCTCCTGACAGATTCATGAAAGCTGGGGTGGGGGGGCAGAAAATGGGTCTGGGTCTGGCTCCTTTGCAGTAGATCATTAAAGGCTTCTGGCTCACAACTGTCTACCAACAACAGTTAAATGCTTTTCCCCCTACCCCTGAATTAGGTTGCTCAAAAGGATTGCTACTCAAGCAGAATTGGATACATGGGTCACAGACTTCTTCGTCTCCTTCTCATGCACAGCTGTGGTTCAAATTATTTCTTAAAAGAATAAATAATAAGAGTGGAGAAGCCCAAATTTCAACGAAACTGCAGAACATAGAGAGGGGAGGTTTAACTGTTCCCTCCCCAGCTGTGGTTCTAGAAAAAAACAAACCCTGGTGGTGCAACTAGTGTTAGAAAGCTCCCATTAGCACCCATGAGAGTTTTCTTCTTCTTTCATATATATTCATTTAATCTGGGGTGGGGACACCTGTGGTCCTCCAGATGTTATTGGGCTCCATCACTCCTCATCAGCGTGGCTAATCTGGAGGGACACAGGCTCCTCATCCCTAATGTCAGGCTTCCTGAAGCTCGGCCCTCCAGATGTTTTTGTCCTACAACTCCCATGATCCCTAGCTAGCAGGGCCAGTGGGCAGGGATGATGGGAAATGTAGTCTCAAAACATCTGATGGGCCGAGTTTGAGGAAGCCTGCCTAATGTAGTGTAACCTGCAGCTTGACCCGTAATCATGCATTGACTATGTTCCCAATCAAAATGCTTCAGCCATGGCAGGTAAAATGTAAAAAATGAAACTACTTTAATCCAAAAATGAAACTACATAGACGAAGATGTAGGGTGGCCTCAGGCCAATGAAGATGGCCAGA
This sequence comes from Podarcis melisellensis, assembly GCF_964234715.1. Classification (NCBI taxonomy): domain Eukaryota; kingdom Metazoa; phylum Chordata; class Lepidosauria; order Squamata; family Lacertidae; genus Podarcis; species Podarcis melisellensis. Next base: position 36,481,180 of record NC_138546.1, on the reverse strand, counting down.
ACATACATACATATATATATATATATATATATATATATATATATATATATATACTTTCGTAGATTTTCACGGGTACAGGAATGCAGGTTTTTGTGTCCTCGGGTGTCTTCCCGTGTAAAAGTTGGGGTGTCTAGGCGACGTTTCGACGAGGTCTCACTCGTCATCTTCAGGCTGGTGCTTTCGGCTTCTTGTTACTGGAACAGAGCAGGATCTCAGTGTTTGAGTTCCTATAAATACTGTTGAGGGGGTGTGGTGTATAGCCTCCAATGTTCTGGGCAGAGAGGAAGTTCCCAGGCTAGTGTGCCTTTTCTTCTTTTGTTCCTTAATTACTTGAGGGATATCTTGAGTGATTTCTTGAATCAAAAGAAGAAAAGGCACACTAGCCTGGGAACTTCCTCTCTGCCCAGAACATTGGAGGCTATACACCACACCCCCTCAACAGTATTTATAGGAACTCAAACACTGAGATCCTGCTCTGTTCCAGTAACAAGAAGCCGAAAGCACCAGCCTGAAGATGACGAGTGAGACCTCGTCGAAACGTCGCCTAGACACCCCAACTTTTACACGGGAAGACACCCGAGGACACCAAAACCTGCATATATATATATATATATATATCAGCTAAATTGACTTTTGGGGACAATAAACTATTCTTATTGACAGATTATCCCAGCACTGCATGCCAAGGGGAAAACTGCCCTGTAAATTATTCAGGGAAGGATATTAAGCAGATGCTAGCTGGATCTGCAGCCCAATGTCATGTTTTAAATTCCCTTGTGCAGCCAGGAATTCTCCTTGCTAATGAGAAAGTCCTGGAGAATGTTAATCATATATCTGAGGCTCTGAGAGACAACACACAACAACAACAACTCTCCCCCGCCCTGTTTTTGGCAGCTTTCGACACTCCTGCTTTCCAAACGCTCTTCTAATGCTAACCAGCAGAGCCATGCAAAAATGTGCAAGAAGTGAAGAATTGAGAAAAGGAAAACTTGGACAGGGCTGTAGGCAGATGTATTCATTTTCTCTCTGTTCTTCATTCTCTCTTCATCCAGCCATCCATCCATCACCCATTCATTTTCTCACACATATCTCCATAGAGGCCCCTCTCTTACCAGCTAGCTTTTCTCTCTGGGACTCCCCAGCCTCTGTTCATGCCAGCCTCTCTCCATTTCCTTCCTTCCTTCCTTAATTCATTCATCCATTCAGCAACACCCAAGCTTCCTTCTATCATCCCACTGAGAACATCTCTGCATAAGCATCAATGGTCCAGCCTTAAGGTAAAGGTAAAGGGACCCCTGACCATTAGGTCCAGTCGTGGCCGACTCTGGGGTTGTGGCACTCATCTCGCTTTATTGGCGAAGGGGGCCGGCATACAGCTTTTGGGTCATGTGGCCAGCATGACTAAGCCAGCATGGCGAACCAGAGCAACACACGAAAATGCCATTTACCTTCCCGCCGGAGCAGTACCTATTTATCTACTTGCATTTTGACGTGGTTACAAACTGCTAGTTGGCAGGAGCAGGGACCGAGCAACGGGAGCTCACCCCATCACGGGGATTCAAACCTCTGACCTTCTGATCAGCAAGTCCTAGGCTCTGTGGTTTAACTCACATTGCCACCCGCATTCTATCATCCCACTGAGAACATCTCTGCATAAGCATCAATGGTCCAGCCTTACCTGTGCATATTTTCCAGCGCAAATCATTCCGTTCCACCTTGGGACGATAAGGCAGCCTGGGTGACGAATCAGATAGTTGTCTGACCTGCCCACAAAGGTGCCTGGATAGCCTGTCACTGAACCATCCAAATCATGGAAAATCGAGACCTTATCACCATCATTATTATTGTCTCCAAACCACTGGCCTGGCCTGCCCAAGAACACTCTGAGCCCAACCTTTGGAGAAAGGCAGATAAGAACAGGGAGTCATTATTACTGCAGGAACTCTATTGCATTTCAGGCTATTCAGTGCTTATGTCCCAAGATTTCCATGGTGGAAATGACAGGACCCCGCCATAAGGGCTTTGTGGTTTATCAACTGCATAGCAGGCAGAAAATTCAACAAGTGCGGCCTTCCCATCACTGTATCTCTGCACTGGAAAGAATGCATCTGATGAATTTCCACCTGCTATGTAGTGGTACCTCAAGTTTCAAATGCCTCAGGTTACAAACTCAGCTAACCTGGAAGAGTTACCTTGAGTTGAGATCTTTGCCCCAGGATGAGAACGAAAATCGAGGCCCCATTAGCGAAAGCACGCCTCTAGTTAAGAACAGTTTCAGGTTAAGAACGGACCTCTGGAACGAATTAAGTTCATAACCAGAGGTACCACTATATAGCTCTTAAAGCAGGTTTGGGGGACCAGGGAGCCTGGATGTTGATGGATTTCAGTATCGGCCACCCCCAGCCAGTGTGGCCAATTCTTAGGGATGGTGGGAGTTGTGATCAAGCAACATTCAAAGGACCACTCATTCCCCAATGCTATTTTTAAAGAGTTATGTAACGGACAAAACATGGCAGTCTTGCACTGTTTGCTTGACAGTTTCCCACTTCAGGGTACTTAGGGTACTACCAAGGAGCTCCAAAAGACACAATAAGATTTGATCCTCACAACCACCATGCAAGCCGATTTAAGCTGAGAAAGCACCAACTTGGCCAAAGGCTACTCGGTGAGCTTTGTAGCAAAGGAGAAACTTGAACCCGGGTATCTGCAGCCCAAGCCCCATTGGGTGAGGAGTTTATGGCCATCTAGATGCTGTTAGACTCTAACACCCATCAGCACTAGCCAGTATGGCCAATAATCACAGGATAATGGGAGTTGTAGACCAACATCTCAAAAACCACAAGTTCGCCATCCCTAGTCTTGCCTAGCAGTGACTCTTCCCAGTTCCAGACAGGGTTCCTCACACATCTTTGTTGTAAATGCTGTGGATGCTGAAACCCTCTGTTGTATCTACAGAACCCCGCATCTAAATTGCTTCTTCATCGGCATCCTTGCACTCTGTGCTTCTATGCCCCCACCAAGCACCATAAAATGAAGCTGAGCAAGGGAACGCAAAACATGATTCCACCCCGACACATTCAGTTTCTCCAGATGTCTAGAGGAGAGCATGAGGAAGAGTGAGCCATCCTTGTGGTGAAGGGAAGTTCTGGTCCAAGTCAACTCAAGCCAAGTTTGTGATCTTCAAGAAGCAGCCTGCAAGAGGACAGCCTCTTGCACTTGCTCTGCACAGCTATCAAGCTCCACGTGGTTGCAGAAGGGCGCAACCAAATGAATTCCTCACCCTCCATTTGACCTTCAACGGGCAACGTTTAAACAAGTTGCAAAGTGTGTGATTCACTGAAAGGCAAGAGGCCAAAAGAACTTCCCTTCACCACAAGGAAGCAAGAAGAAGACACACCTAAACTTTACACACAAAAATTAGGAACCCTAATAATCAGTGCTGACCGTGCACTAGGAACATAAGTCAGGCACCTAAATGCTATGCAGGAATCTGCCTTACAACAAGTCCAACCAGTGGTGCCTCTAGCTCAGTGTTGTCCTCACCAATGTTCCTCAACTGTGGATGTTGCGTGACAACTTATATATCATGTCTGACCACTGGGCTAAATTGGCTGGGAATGATGGGAGTTGTAGTCCAACATAATCCAGGGAACCTCTGCCTGACAATGTACTCTGGACAACCCAGGTGCCAGAAAGACCCCCTCTCCCTTATACACCTGCCTGGAATTCAAAGATCTATGGATGCCCTCATGATGCCACAGTCCTCTGAGAATATGGTACATGGCAACTCACGAGAGCGCATTCTTAATAGTAGCACCCCAATTCTGGAATGCCCCTCCCTCTCAGGTGCGGTTCTGAGTTTTGACGCAACACTAATGGAGTTTTGGCGCAAACAAAAAATGTGCATTTGGCCAGAGCCATGCCCCGTCACCTGGCTGTTGTATACTAATGTAGTTAATAAAGTGCTTGATCTGACGGTAATTTGTACTTAAACCAAATATTGATTTATTGTACTTTAATGTTCCTCACATTGTGTTAACCACGATGAGCAAGCTATAAATAATTTTAATTATTCTGGTATGTGTATTTGATTCTCAGTTGCAGCATTTGATGTTTTGTGATGTGCATTCGCCTCCTTATTGGGCGGACGGATTTGCAGGCGGGCCCCGGGCCTCCCTTGTAAACTGGCTTATCACAAGCCAGATCGACTTCCTGCCACCAAATGGGCCAATGGCTGCAGGAATTAGGGGGCATTCCCCTGGGTGCAGGACCAAATGACCAATTGCGGCCCTTGGCACCACGCCCAGGGGAAATTTAAATGACCGGACTGTGGGGTCTTTCAGCCTCTCTCTCGCTTGGCCGATTTGACTGTTAAAAATAGATGGCAAACGGCTCAGAGATTCCTTTGGAAGTGAGAAGAAGCCCCATAAATTGTTTAAATAAATAAAATGCACACAGGAGAATCAAGCAGAGGCACATTCCCTATTGCCAAACCCACACAAAAAGAAGATGGGCCCAGTTAACATCTTCCCTGACTTACACTTCTCTCCATCCTGACCAGCGAGGCGTTGTTCTGAGGACTTATCTGCCAGGCATTCTTCATGAAAAAGCCAATGGCGCTCGAGTGCCTGTCCACAGTAGGGGTAAACTTTCTAAAAGTACATTTTGTCAGCCGGACAGGACCGTCGTATATCTGGAAGCCACGGATCGGAAACGTCCTATGAAAGTTACAAAAACAAAAGGTGGTTCAGCATTCTGAAATGCCCTTTTTAAGCACACACAACCTCATTTGCACGTCAGCCAAACCGTGGCTTAGACCGCACTGAGCTAAGCTATGGTTTGTCTTAACATGCTATTCAAACCCAGGCTCATGGTTTAGATTTCTCCAAACCAAAAGTTGGAACCAAGATTTGTCTTATGGTTTAAAACTTCTGCTTTGTTTGGAAAGAGGGTCCCAATGACATACCAAGTCAAACCATGGTTTAGCTCAGCACAGAGCCAAGATGTCTGAGGAGGAGCAGAGCAGCAGTGATCTCCTTCCCTAAGAGCCTACAAGTTTCCTCATTTGCACCAAACTGTGGTCTGCCTTAGTGTTACGGGCAAACCGGTCCAGTATAATACGCTTCGGCAATGCTCTCAAAACTCTGTTTTCTACATTTCCTTCCTGTTTCTACTCAGCGATTGTGCATCTGTTCACAGCTTTGTTTATTAGCTTGTTATTCTTGCTTTCAGTTCAGTTTGACTTTTACAACTCTTCCCTCCCTTGTTCTGCTCCATTAGCACATACACACGTACACATCTTGGAGATCCTCTCTCCTTCTCTTTTGGCAAGTTCCCGCCTTCCTCGTTCTGCTTCCTGAATACATGCCAACTTAATTCCCTCATCTACAGTTAGCGTATTGTACAAATTTTATCTATGACTATCTTTCTTTTCCATGACAAAAGACTATTGCAATTTATTGAGCCATGGTCCTCTGCAGCTTTTCACACCCTATCAACCCAGACACCCCCACCACTCAAATGTGCCCTATCTGCACTGGGAACTGTGGTTTGTTAAGGGTGCCGTGAGTTGCTCAGAGTCCACTGTTCTGCTCCCATAGTAGTTTCATCAATCCCTCTTCACAGGGAGCTCTGGGAATTGTAGTTTAGGGAGGGGGAGAGAGGTCTCCTAACAACTCTCAACACCCTTAACAAACTACATCTCCCAGAATTCTTCAGGGGAAGCCATGACTACTTGAAGCAGCATCACAGCACTTTAAATCTATAACTCTTGTTGCAGAGTCCCAATTGTTGAACTCTAAGCTCCAATGTCCACATGAGGCACAGTTGGAGGGCTAAACTGTTTAGAGGACAATCCATCTATAATCTTTCACCAATTCTGACTAATTCAAATATTCTCACAAGACCATACCCCCTCAGATCTGAAAGAGAAAGTCAAATGTCTTAAAGCACCCCATGTTAAAACTAATTGCCTCAGAGAAGATGACCAGTGAGACAGGGTCTCTTTCCTCCCCAGAGGTGTTCTGTTCTGGTATGGGGCACAATTTTTACATGACAATGTTTTTAAACAAACATCTCTTCACACAAGAAACTGAGGTGATAGAATCTTGAGAGAAAACAGTAGCAGGTAAGTCAATGAATGTTCCAACTACCTTTTGGTCTGGCACCTCTGCCTGACAATGTACTCTGGACAACCCAGGTGCCAGAAAGACCACCTCTCCCTTATACACCTGCCTGGAATTCAAAGATCTATGGATGCCCTCATGATGCCACAGTCTTCTGAGAATATGGCAACCCACGAGAGAGCATTCTTAATGGTAGCACCCCAATTCTGGAATGCCCTTCCCTCTCAGGTGCGGTTCTGAGTTTTGACGCAACACTAATGGAGTTTTGGCGCAAACAAAAAATGTGCATTTGGCCAGAGCCATGCCCCCTCACCTGGCTGATGTACTAATGTAGTTAAGAAACCAAATATTGATCTATTGTACTTTAATGTTCCTCACATTGTGTTAACCACTCCCTGGAAGGCCCTTTCCATCTGGCCCAGGGGGTGGGGCCCAGGGTTACCCTGCCCTACTTCAGTGACTCCTGGGAGCCTGGAGAGACACCTACCAGCTGTAAGTGCTGAAGGCCACTCCCTGGAAGGCCCTTTCCATCTGGCCTAGGGGGCAGGGCCCAGGCTCACCCTGCCCTAATCCAGTGACTGTTGTGTTTAAAATTTTGGTTTATGGGGTTTTTTTTTGCAAAGCAGATGCTCTACCCCTAAGCTACAACATCCCTTGATTCCCACTACCCCACTGCCAGATGTTTCTCCAACCTCCACCAATAGGAACGGCGCAGGTGTTGCAGCCCCCAGGGCCACCACCCACCAACAGTTTCCTCATCATTATAATTTTAGAAAGTATCCACAATGCATTAGTCCCTTTTCTGGAAAAACTTGTGTTCCAAATCACATGCCAATTCACCTCCAAAGGAAGACACGATCCGTGAATAACCTACTTGTTTCGGGGCAGTGTCCTATATTCTCCACCAGCTCCTTTCCCCCAGTAGCTGTTTTGTCCTCCCTGAGAGCCAACATTGTTGCTCTCGCCAACAAAGATGGAATGAGTCACTTCTAGGCTGCAGCCTTCGTCGATGGGGAAAGTTCCATCGCTATAATTAGATGAACACAGACAAAGAA